>NC_069377.1:26427000-27707500 GCF_021730395.1 Mercenaria mercenaria | reverse complement strand
TTTCAGTACCCGAGGGACAGTGTAGAATGGAAAACCGAGCGTTAGCGAGGTTTTTTATCCAAGCTGTCCCGAGGGTTGGGGAAACAGCTGTCTTATACAGGCAACATGTTAGATCATTTTTCTTGCCTATCACGTTCAAAATAGATCGTGGAGACAAGTGGATTTAGATATTTTCTGATAACTTTCATTTATATAGTTTTGTGACATCACAATAGTGCCAGTACTATGTGACGTCACCCTAGTGCGCGCTATTTCAGACAAGAGTTTTCCCTAGGGAAAGACAGGAATATCTGTCCCCGGCGCGTGCCCGGACAAATGTATACTTTCCCCTCTAAGTAGGCAAGAACACACATTCTATGCGTGCGTACTTACCGTGGTATGTTTAAGATATGACATTGTATTTATTTTGTTTATAAATTTAAGCGTCGTCAACGTGAAAAAACAACGCAGATATTCCTGCGTATTTATTAAAATTTAATGACGTTGAGGTAGAGTGTATTCATTTACAATGTACTAGTATTTTGCGTTTTATGCCAGAATATCGTTAGCGCATGTTCATTTCGTTTTATAACATCTTCAGAATCCCTCGGAAGCAGAAAAATGCTTATATGTGATAAGAATAATCTTCCCGCATAGAATTTATTAAACTCATAAAATGCTTGGCAGAGCTTCTCATCTTATCATTTTATTCAACTCGTGCAATAAAGTCATGTGACAGGACACTCATGTAATATCCTCTACATTGTATATAATTGCACGTGTATTTTGAAATGTGCGCACACGCAAAGCAGATTTCGACCTAGATTGTACACTAAAGTTATGTATAGGCAGTCTGTTAATTCAGTCGTCCTCTCTTGTTGCAAGACGGACTGACAAAATATGATATATATGACCTGTATTTCTGGCTCATATGCCTATGTCTTCAACTTCCTTTCAATTTTCACTAGTTTTTGTAACTAGTTTTATGAATACAATGAGTGCACGGATGCTACTCGTGAGTACTCCAGAAAAATACAGTTGGGATCATGTATATGTTTATTTAGCGGGAAACATATAAAACTATATTTAAATTCTCCTGTGACAGGTCTTTCATAAAATGAGATAATAATTTCATGAAATCGTCAACAAATGTAGAAATTCTCCAGAAAATTTGTATCTTTTAGCGTCAACGATTTGTATCTTTTAGCGAGCCTAAAATGTTGTATCATTTAGCGTTAGTTTTGTATCTTTTAGCGAGACTCGATTTTGTATCATTTAGCGTTGATTGCATCATTTAGTGTCAGTTTTGTATCGTTTAACGTCAGTTGTTTCATTTAGCGAAGTTGTATCATTTAGCGTTCCCACACCCCTTTCGTTTAGTGTCGATTCCTTGTCCAAAATGAAATTAACAGCAAGTCGAAAGATTTCCTGCTGCCAGAAATTATATAGACATATCCATGTTCACGTGTACCAACATTTTAACGCACGGGTGGACAGGTGGACATATTATTTTTAAGCGTGCACGCACATTCTAACTGCACTAGATATACGCGTTTACTTATACATTAATAAGTGTACGCGTAAATTTATATCTACACACGCGTATAGTTTAACGCGCGAATGCGAAATTCTATGTGTTTGTATATATATACGCGTGCGCATATACATGTTCCATAATGGGCGTTTAATTTTATGCATGCACGCTTTATTCTGAGTGTAATACAGTTCTGACGTCAGCGTCATTTTAATTCGGATTTACTTGGTCGCTCGTAGATATTCTAGCATAAAACATGTGTTAACAGAGAGATTCACGTGCTGTTATAAAACATTCTAATATATGCACGTTCCGTGGTAAAGCGCTAAGGTATTACGGCCCATAACGGATTTATATTTCAATGGAAATAACGTCAACGTGAAAAAAATCAACAGATATCCCTGCGCATTTCATTGAAATTAAATTACGTTGAGGTAGAGTTTATATATTCATTCTGCATTCGTTTATGCGCTTTATGCTTAAATAGTTTTAACTCATGTCCGTTTCGTGTAATAACATCTTTAGAACCCCTCGGGATTCTGCATATGTTGCAACACGAAAAACATGCGTTATCCCTACAAAGAAAGAAGAAATTTTGATGTTTCAGTATAACAAATCTTGCCTGTGATAAAAATTCTTCCCATAGAGCCTTTCATTTTATTATTTTATTCAAATTGTGTAATTAAGGGTGTTATAGTTATCTGAATACATGTTTTATACTTAAAATGACATTAACCAATCTAATGTACTAAACTTGTTGCAGTGATTTAGACTGAACGCCGAACACCATGTCTTTGTTGTAGGTATGGGTTCGAATATAGTATTCAAAACAATATAATATGATACGTATTAATTGAATTATAATTGCTAATACTCTAACAAATCATCATGGGTTCGAACCTACACGTTATGCACTGTGCATTCTTTGTTAGATTTTCTAAAGTGAATCATCAGCCGAGATGATCCGACTACCAGATCAATCTTAGTATATGAACTCGCCCAAAAGGTCATTTTTGAAAGTGAAAGTGTATTTTACCCCAACAGAAAATTTATATCTTTAAGCGTCAACGATTTGTTTTATTTAGCAAGCCTAAAAAGGATTAAATTTATAACACTTCCGCTTTTAGACACAATGTCTATAATCAAATCGTCATGGAGAAGATAGTGCGGATGGCGCCTCGCCCGAGGACCAATCTCACGACCACGCGATCTGTAGATTTGCGCTGTCACTTTTGAACTAAGCAGGCTGGCTACATTTTTTTGCATAACTCTTCACTAGGGAAAAAATTCATACAGAAAATATTTCCTATTGGAACGCATTCCCATGGGAAACGCTTCCCTTGGGAACAGTTTCCTACAGGAAAGCATTCCCATGGGAAACTTTTCCCAAGGGAACAATTTCCTATGGGATTCCCAAAGGAATTCTTTCCCATGGGAAAACTAAATTATCTTTTTTTCAAACAAATAAACTAGCCAGTGCTATAAAAGTATTTTTATAAAACAGCTATGATGTTTTTCTAATAGTTTATATGAAAATAAAAAAATAAGGTTTTCCGATGGGAAATTCCGATGGGAAAGATTTCCCAAATGTTTCCGATGGGAAAACACCGTCCCATGGGAAAGCCATTTTCCCATGGGAATTGACCGTTTCCCATAGGAAATCGGCCATTTCCCATGGGAAACAGAATATTATAATAGCAATATTTATTAAAATAATAAGATTAGAATGATGAAAGTTGTTGGCTGCTATATGGTAGATATGGGCTATCATTCAGTACCATTTAAAAGTTCAAAGCTTTTGTAGAAGTACTTGACGTTTTTGCCAATTATTGTCCGTGGAAAATTAAAATTGGCGGCCATTTTGTATTAAAGCATATATGGTAAAAGTTTTGTACAAATCCGTTGTACAAAGAAAGAAATATTTAAGAAAAACCGGGAAAAGTGGCCGAATTTACGACTCGAACCAATATATATTAACCATATTTTGTTTTGTTTGTTTCGGATTCAACGCCATTTTTCAACGGTATTTCAGTTATGTAACAGTGGGCAGTTAATCTAACCAGTGTTCTTGGATTTGTGACCAGTACAAACCTGTTCTCCGCAAGTAACTGCCAACTATCCCTCATGAATCAGAGGTGGAAGGCGACACAATGTCCTTTATCAAATCGTTACGGAAGACATACACCCAGCCCCGGGAATCGAACCCACGATCTGCCTATTGAGCTAAGCGGACGGGCTTATTTACTATATAGCTTTTGTATCCAGTATCAAATTATATGCAATCTGATATGGTTGTAACATTGCACTGTAACTGACAAGAATAGGTCTTAAGTAACAGATGAGACCTTTTACTATTTAGGAGGTGTCTTCTTTCTTTGTTCAATAAACTGGGTCCCACACACATAATCTATTTTCAGATTAAGGCCATTTAAATGCACTTTCCGAAAATGTATAGGTAATAATAGGTTGTAAGAAATACTATAGATCTTTTATTTCTGGGACGTCGTTGACACATCTAAAATACATACCCTGGCCTCAGATCCGATTTAATACATAATCATGAATGTTCAATAATTTCAAAAATATTGGATATTCCGGTATTTTCAATGTGAAAGAAAATATATAATCTGTAATCTGTATGGAGGTAGACAATACATGTTATTACATAGCTTTTAAAGGCGTTCTTAATAACTATTCCATTCTTTTCCATATCCTACATGTTTCAGAGCAAACCTCTGTTGGAAAGGAAATAACATTATAACTTCAAGTCTGGACAACTTGATCATAATACAACAACCATAAGACAACAAGGATATCATGAAAGCTTCAAAAATATACGTCTCGCTTCGCTCGCTGTAATCTGAGTACTTTTTAATACAGGCCTACTATAGCTTCTGTAGGGAATTAAAATTTAATAGTATCACCCAAGCATATATAGCCTCCCCTGCTTGGGACAAAAATTAGAACGTGCTATTTATAGATTGAACAAGGAAGTATTTAGAACGAGATCTGTTTTAAAAGGATGTTCAGACCTGTGACTGGCACTGCTAAGTTACCGTGAACAAAGGAAAAAATCAGGATGTTTTTGGAAATGTAGCAAGTTCATATTGACTGCTGGACTTGCATTCCTCAAGTGATGGCAGTATCCGGACGTAAACTTACCGACTTCCCTGGATCAATGTCCAGTCGCTCAAAGGATCACAAATGTGACCCATGTTTGACCATCGGTCAGCATATCAAAGCTCATGGATTTTGTGTGGACTGTCAGGAATGTTTATGCAAGAACTGCTTTGAATGTCACCAGAAGACAAAGGCCTCGAGAGATCACCAACTTACTGACAATAGCGATATAGACAATCAATCAGTTTTGGATCGAGCTTCAAATGAGTGCACTGAAAAGTGTCATGTGCACAAGAAAGAAGTTATAAAATTCTTCTGTAAGAATCATGAAGTACTTGGCTGTACAGACTGCATGACTATGGATCATAGGACATGTGACCTTGACTACATACCTGATACATGTGCAGGTATTGGGGAAAGTGATGAATGCAGACAGGTTTTGAGAGAATTGGATCGGAAGGTGAAAGAAGCAGAGAATATTATTCAACAGGCAAACATTAAAAGCAGTCAATGCGATTCTTCCCATGAAAACGCCGCAAAAGAAATAATTAAATTCAGAAAAGAGATAGATGATCAACTGGATGAAAAACAGAAGAAAATGGAACTTCTTGCTGATGAAAGGAAGTCTACCGATAAGCAAAAAATAGAGAGAGTACTTGAAACATGTACAAGCGTTTGTTCAGAAATGAAAGAAGTTCAGACATGTCTACAAGATAACACAGCTGCAAAACAGGATGCCCAACTTTATATCACCATAAAGCGTGCCAACTCCAAGATAAGCTCAAACGAAATTAAAGATGTTAAAGAGGCTTTAGAAGATACGACTGTCAGCTATGTGTTTGAGCCCAGCAAAGATCTACAGAACATGCTGTCGGGATTAGATGACTTTGGGATCCTTAACTCCCAAAGCGCTGGTTTACCGGCAAAGAAGGCACCATTTAACGAACTGACCTTTCCTCGGAATATTAAAACAAAATCAAGAAGTTACATCTCGGGATGTGCTGTTCTGGCCAGAAAAAATGTTTTACAGGCAGATTACTGCAATTGTACGTTTATTGTCGTGGACACAGAAAGCAAAGTAATAACAGAGGAAAAATCATCTGACAATTATAAACCATGGGACATTGCCGTACTACCTCAGGACAAGGTTGCTGTAACAATGCCAAATAGGCAGGAGATCCTTATAATGTCAACTTCTGGTAAACTGTCAACTTTTCGCAAGATTCAAGTGAAAGGAGAATGTTACGGTGTAACGTATGGTAAAGGCCACCTTTACGTTGTTTGCCGTAATCCCAGCAGCGTACTTTCAATGGATGTTCAAGGAAATGATCAGAGGAATATTTTACCATATAGTAAAAGGTATAAAAATCTACGTTATTGTGTGCTCAGTGATGATTCAAGTACAATCTATATCAGTGAATATACTTCTCACTTAGTACTAAGATTAACAGTAAAGGGCGAAATATTGTCCATATTCAAGCACGACGATTTGCAATATCCAGAGGGAATGGTAATATTAGATGATGGATCATTGCTGGTATGCAGCTATGGCAACGGCACAATTCTACATATTTCCGGGGACTTGAAACAGTGTCAGAAGGTAGCTAGCGTAGAAAAACCTCAATCTATATGTTACAATCATCATCAACAAGAGATATATGTCTGTACCTGGAGCTGTGGGCTGCTGGCAGTTTTAAGTCTGAAATAATATACTCAGTGGACCAGAATGAAGATGCTATATTTTCTAGCCCAAACATAACCAACTATTTTATAGATTTTGTGAAGTATTAATGAAAGAGGATGACAGATGAGTGTAGCAAAATATTGTATTTTATGATTATTCTAAATTACGACCAATGGAAAGTATTTCCATATACAGTCTAGTTTTAAGAATTCCGCTTTAGCCGGCGTGAGAGGTGTTGCACATTTCTTAGTTCTGGCTACCATAACTTAACTGACGATATTTTTGTTTTTTTGATGGTGGCGTCAGAGATCCGTGACTGTATATAACTATCTCTGAGCTGAAATTTTTCAGCTTTACCTTTCCTTGCTTCTCATTAATAAATTCAGTCTGTTATTGTTGTGCTTGGTTGTATTCTATTCTTGCAATCCTTTTATGTATTATTTACTGATATCATTTAAAATTTGAATGTGTGATATATGTTGGAATATGTCAGGTTATGGTATAAAATGATATTTAAAGCCTTAGATTAAAATAAGCATAACTTTTCTTCTCGAATGTGTCATATTTTCTTGCAACTATATAAGTGATGATCATGTGAATGTTTTTTGCAAAATCAAAATGAGTAAGGTTAGAATCTTTTCTTTTAGTTGTGTTTATTTAACTGTGTACAAAAGTGCAAATAAAGTATCACCTATTTGCTTGTCTTTCTTTAAACAGTGTCTAGGACAGGGATAGGAGACGCAAATTGACCAAAACAGATCTGCTTTTTATAATTTATTCTCGGTATGACGCTTCACTTAAAAAGGTCATTTTTGTTTTAATATCGTAGTTAAATATTACATTTAAAGAGAAATTTTAACATACTAAACAAATATAGCATACTGTTTTCAAGCTACAAGTAAGGTTGTTTTATTTCAAAATATAGAGCCCAGCGTACCTGTCACTATAATTCCCATTGCACAGACATGTGTTATAGCGCATCTGTGTTTCTTTGAGGTTAAACACCATTTTTCAACAGTAACTATAGGCAGTTAACCTAATCTAACCGGTGCTCCTGGATTCTGTACCATTACAACCCTGTTCTCCGCAAGTAACAGCCAATTTCCCCACATATATCAGAGGTGAAGGACGAATCATTTCAGCGTGTTTAAATTTATCAAATTATCATAGTCGCGGTCCCGCGATTCATAGATCTGCGCTCTCCCTATTGAGCTACTAGTACGTTGGCGGGCTAATAGCACTAAGTGGTAACTATAAAGATAATACTGTGCTGAAAAGTGACTCTTAAGTTTAATATAAAAGTCAAGGCTTTTGAAAACCCACGTATAAATAATTTCAAGCAATCAACAAACATAGATACCAATTACGCTCATTACGATTCTCTCCTAAAAAGGAGGAAACAAAAGCATTACTAATTAAGGATTTATTCAGTCGCAGAACTTTGTTCCTGTAATAAGTTAGTCCTTCCTCAAGTTGCCTTAAAAAAGACATACACACGTATTTTCATACCATACATACGAGCATTATTGAACTGTACCCATTAGCACCATATGTTGGTTTTTCTACACTGAAACCGCAGTGACTCTTTTGTTCCTTTGCGTAAATGACCTTTTCACACAAGTTGAATATTTCTAGTCAATATGTGACCAAGTGTAGATTGTTATAATAATTACTATTCAATGGGGACTCATCTTCGTGAATTTCATGATTGCATCAATCATCAAAATTAAACAAACAAATAAATGAAATTTTTCATTTTTCTTGTGTCCAAAAGCTGAAATCAGAATTCATGTAGGTCGTCACGTTCCGTTTATACACGCAAGGTCCGGAAATGGTAATAGGTCTTTAGGGCGCAAATGGTGACGAATTATTCTGCATAGCTAATAATCACCAACTCCATGTGTATGTAAGTTAATAAAGTTAGTTATGCTATGTGGCATTTCGTTTAAGTAAAATAGTTGATCAAATGCGTCAAATATCAAGCCGACGTGACGTCAACATAATATCGTTGTGATTATTAAAGCATTGTTAGTCATATTAGAATTAAATTAATAATCTTGTGGCGTAGTGGAAATGTGGCAAAACTCCCAATATTCAAATTGTATAAAGACTTACCTTCAGTTCCATTACTACATATTGTTGAAAACATTACCCAAAATCTGTAGATAATGTCTCATGGCTGAATAAAAGGGAAGAGTAGATATCCCGGAATCACAGAGCACCCCAAAACACAGCCAGAGAGCATTGCATCGCAAAGAAGGCAAGCAACAAAAAAGAAACTGTAGTGAAAAGATATAGCAGATGTGTTACTTCAAAAATCAGCAAGTACATTTTGATAAGTAAAATTAGCATAATTTAAATAAAAAAAGTACGCAAAATACAAAATAGGGAAATAGTAGATGAAGTCACTGTTTCTACGGGAACACACATGTTGACATGAGCATGACAGGCCCCTGACACTGTATCGCTTGAACGACAGAACACTGATTGTAATATTACTGTTGTTCAAATTCCTGATATAATTTAAGCTATAGAGTGTTCATACAGTAACTATGGTAGGTTTTTAAAAAAGGTGAACTTTTATCATTGGAACCATCGAGATGACAAAGGGAGTACAAGGGGAGTACAGTAGAGAAAGGGCTGAAAGAACGTTATTTCCTTGAGACAATATTGTTTCCAGCAATTTAGCACCAACATGTAATGCAAGAATGTTAATTTTGCAAGTCATGGAATTCGCAATAGTATTTCTGATATGTACGGCAAGAAGTTAACGAAACAAGTATTTCTGTACCAGTACAAACCTATATTACAAACCTATATAACTATATTTTGTTTTGTACGTTGTTTTGGGTTCAACGCTATTTTAAAACGGTATTTCAGTTATGTAATGCGGGGTGGGGACAAACATTTTTAACGCCGTTATGTAACGCGTGGGGTGGGGTCAGTTAATCTAACCTGTGTTCTTGGATTTGTGACCAGTACAAACCTGTTCTCCGCAAGTAACTGCCAACTTGCCCTCATGTATCAGACGTGGAAGGCGACACAATGTCTTTAGTTAAATTGTCACAGAGGACATACGCCCAGCCCCGGGAATGGAATTCGCGACCCCGCGATCTGTCTACTGAGCTATTTTTAAGCGGACGGACTTATTCACTAAATAGTTTTTTTGTATCAAATATCGCATTATATGCAATCTGATATGATCGTAACTTTTTCTCTTGTAGATAGCACTGAAACTTTAAGTAACAGCTAAGACCTTAAACTATTTAGGAAATGTGTTTTTTTGTTTAATAAACTGGGTCACACACACATAATTTATTTTCATTTTAAAGCCATTTGAACGCATTTTCAGAAAATGTATAGTAATAATAGGTTATAAAAAATACTAAAGACCTTTTATTTCTGGGACGTCGTTGACATATCTGAAATATTCTGGCCTCAAATTCAATTTAATACACGAGACAGAGCTTTAGCTGGCCTCCATCCTTGAATGTTCAATAATTTCAAAAAAATATTGGATATTCCGGTATTTTCCATGTGAAAGAAAATATATATAATCTGGCTTCTCAAAGGAGGTAGACAATTACGTAGCTTAAGCGTTTTAAAAGCTATTCCATTCGTTTCAATATCCTTTATGTTTCAGAGCAAACCTGAGTTGGAAAGAAAATAACATTATAATAAGGCTTCAATTCTGGACAGCTTGATCATAATATAACAACCATATCTAGAGAGGATAATTATCATAAAAGCTTAAACATATACGTCTCTGTTCGTACTTTTTAATACAGGCCTGCTATAGTGAAATATAATAGTACCGCCCAAGCATAGCCTCCTCCTTAGGTCAAAAATTAGAACGTGTTATTTATAGATCGAACAAGGAAGTATTTACAACGAGATCTTTTTTCTTCTTCAATAAACAGTTTTAAAAGGATGTTCAGACATGTGGCTGGCGTTGCTATGTTACAATAAACTGAAGAAAAAAATCAGGATGTTTTTGGAAATGTAGCAAGATCATGATTATTGAATGTTGGACTGTCTGCTACCTAGCTGCATTCCTCAAGTGATGGCAGTATCCGGACGTAAACTTAACGACTTCCCTGGCTCATTGTCCAGACCACCGGTCAGCATATCAAAGCTCATGGATTTTGTGTAGACTGTCAGGAATATTTATGCAAGAACTGTTTCGAATGTCACCAGAAGACAAAGGCCTCGAGAGATCACAAACTTACTGACAATAGTGACATAGACAATCAATCAGTTTTGGGTCGAGCTTCAAACGAGTGCACTGAAAAGTGTCATGTGCACAAGAAAGAATTTTTAAAATTCTTCTGTAAGACTCATGAAGTACTTGGCTGTACAGACTGCATGACTATGGATCATAGGACATGTGACCTTGACTACATACCTGATAAATGTGCAGGGATTGGGGAAAGTGATGAGTGCAGACAGGTTTTGAGCGAATTGGATCGGAAGGTGAAAGAAGCAGAAAATATTATTCAACTGGCAAACATTAAAAACAGTCAAGTCGATTCTTCCCATGAAAACACTACAATAGAAATTATTAAATTCAGAAAGGAGATCGATGATCAACTGAATGAAAAACAGAAGAAAATGGAACTTCTTGCTGATGAAAGGAAGTCTACCGAAAAAGAAAAAATCCAGAGAGTACTTGAAACTTGTGTCAGCGTTTCTTCAGAAATGAAAGAAGTTCAGACATGTCTACAAGATAACAAAGCTGTAAAACAGGATGCACAACTTTATATCACCATAAAGCGTGCCAAGTCTAAGCTCAGCTCAAACGAAATAAAGAAAGCTGAAGAAGCTTTAGAAGACACGAATGTCAGCTACGTGTTTGAGCCCAGCAAAGATCTACAGAAGATGCTGTCGGGATCGGATGACTTTGGGACCCTTAGCTCCCAAAGCACTGATTTACCGAGAAAAAAGTCACCATTTGGCGTACTGACCTCAATTCGGAATATCAAATCAAAATCAGGTAGTTACATCTCAGGATGTGCTGTTCTTGCCGGAAACAAAGTTTTACTGGCTGATCGTTCTCAACAAGACACACTAAGTGTCATCGACACAGAGAGTGATGTAATATCAGAGGAGAAACCACTAGTCTCGGATCCATGGGACATTGCCGTACTACCTCAGAACCAGATTGCTGTAACAATGCCAAATTGGCGGGAGATTCTTGTAATGTCAACAGCTGGTAAGCTGTCAACTATTCGCAAGATTGACGTGAAAGGAAAATGTTACGGTATAACGTATGGTAAAAACCACCTTTACGTTGTTTGCTGCAAACCTGTCAGTGTACTTTCAATGGATGTTCAAGGAAATGATCAGAGGAATATTTTTCCAAATAGTGAAAGGTTTGACAATCTACGTTATTGTGTCGTAAGCAATGAATCTAGTACAATCTATATCAGTGAACATACGTCTGACTCAATACTAAGATTAACACTTAAGGGTGAAATGTTGTCCATATTCAAGCACGACGATTTGAAAGCACCAGAAGGAATGGTAATATTAGATGATGGATCATTGCTGGTATGCAGCTTTGGCAACAACACAATTCTACAAGTTTCCGAGGACTTGGAACACTGTCAGAAGGTAGCTACCGTAGAACACCCACAATCTATATGCTACAATGATCATCAACAAGAGATTTATATCGGTACCTATAAACGGGAACTGCTTTTGGTTTTCAGTCTGAAATAACATAGTTAGTGGAACAAAATAAAGATGCTATTTTTCCAGCCACAGAAAAAAAGACACTATTTTATAAATCTTTCTTCCAGTCATCTTTCATCCTCCTTCATTGATACATCGATGATATGACCGATGAAAGTGTTTCCATGCACAATTTTATTTTAAGAATTCCACTTTTGCTGGTGTGAAGGATGTTGCACATTTCATTGCCTCTCATTACAGATTCAATCAAACCTAGTCTACTATTTGTTTTGCTTGGTTGTGTTCTATTCTTGCAAAGGACTTTCTTATAATTATAATATATATTTAAATTGAAAGAAATATTCTATTTTCATCTTTTATTATCATTTTTTTTATTAACATTTAAAAACTTTGTATTTATATTTTTGATATTTACAAAAATAATATTCATCTGTAATTGGTGTGATTTAAAATTTGAGTGGTTAATGTCGCTAACCTCGAACCCCTTGCTCCTCATATGTGGGTTCGAGCCTCACTCGGGGCATTGAATTCTTCATGTGAGGAAGCCATCCAGCTGGCTTACGGAAAGGTCGGTGGTCTACCCAGGTGCCCGCTCGTGATGAAATAATGCACAGGGGCACCTGGGGTCTTCCTCCTCCATCAAAGCTGGAAAGTCGCCATATGACCTAAATTGTGTTGGCGCGACGTTACACCTAACAAAAAAAATTAATGTGTTTGTTATTTTTGGAATATGTCACAGGGTATAGAATGATAAAAACTATAGAATAATTCTTCTCTAATGTTTCACACTTTTGCAACTATATAAGTAAAGATGATAAATGAAGAAATCAAGTGAACATCAGTAACTTTGGTCATTTTTGTTTTAATATAGTTAAATATTACATTAACAAGACAAACTTTTAACATACTTAACAAATAAAGCATACCATTTTCAAACTACAAGTACTTTAAGGATGTTTTACTTCAAAATATAGAGCCCGGATTACCTGTCATCGTATAATTTCCATTGGAAAAAACAGACGTGTTATAGCACATTTGTTTTTTTCAACAGTATTTCAGTTATACTGTGGACAGTTAACCTTATTACTAGTGTTCCTGGATTCTGTACAAGTACAAACCTGTTCTGTGCAAGTCACTGCCAACTTCCCCACATACATCACAGGTGAAGGACAAATCGTCTCAGACATTATGTCTTTATCAAATTGTCATAGTGACGGCTCTTCGATCCATAGATCTGCACTCTCCATATTAAGCGGGTGAGCTAATAGCATTAAGTGGTTACTGTAAAGACAATACTGTGCTGAAAAAGGGGTTCAGGAAGTGACTCTTAGTTTAATTTCTATTTTTTTTTATTGGGGGGGTGGGGGGGAAAGCTGGGGGCTAACGCTGTTTTTCAACAGTATTTCAGTCATGTAACAGCGGGCAGTTAACCTAACCAGTGTTCCTGGATTCTGTACTAGTACAAACCTGTCCTCCACAGGTAACTGCCAACTTCCCCACATGAATTATCAGAGGTGGAGGACGAATGATTTCAGACACAATGTCTTTTATCAAATCGTCACAGAGAACATACGCCCCACCCGGGGATTGAACTCCTGACCCCGCAATCTGTAGACCTACGCTCTCCCTACTGAGCTAAGCGGGCGGGCCATGGCTTTTGAAAACAAAGGTATAAATAATAAATTCTCAAGGTCTCTTAAAAAGAAATACACACTTATTTTCATACCAGAAATATGTGCATTAGCACCATATGCTGGTTTTCCTACTCTTAAATCCTATTGGCTTTATATCTAGTCAGTCTGCGACCAACTGTAGATTGGACATACTGATTTATATAATATTCATGGAGGGCCCATTTTCATAGATTTCATGACTGCATCAATCATCAAAATTAAACAAACAAATAAATAAAATTTTCATTTTTCTTGTGTCCAAATGTTGAAAGCTAAGAATTCATGGACAAAACCACAAAGTTCCATTCCAACAAAACTATACAGCCTTTCTTAACCACAGGCATGGGTCCAGTGTATATTTTTTTGTTTGATATAAAAAATATGTTTTTTTCACACAAATATACTTTATATATGTTAGTCAAATGAAAAAAAAATTGATGACAAAAAATCCGGTCACAATATCATATACATGGAAAAGGACACAATTAAACTTTTATTTTTATCCCATAAATTGCTTTGAAATACACAGTACAAGTCCCTAGGAGCGAAATATTTCAAATATCCCCGGCGATTTCAGCTGCCAAACGAAGTGATCAAAACCAGGAACACGTTCACTATCCGGAATGAAATGACCGGGGATAACTGAAATATTTCGCTCGTGTTTTTCAAAGCAATTTATGGGGTCAACTTAAATGTTTCGAAGGTGCAATCACGCAGGTAGCGGCTGCAAGTGTATAAACTGTTCTACAAGTTTGCCGAGTAACTTCCCATAGCGTTACGCTCGCATAGTTCACCTTTTCAATGTATATGATACTGTGACCGGACTTTTTGTCATCGATTTTTTTTTCATTTGACTAACATATAAAAGTTTAATTGTGTGAAAAAAAAAGGGATTTTTTATATTAAACAAAAAAATAAACACTGGATCCGTGCCTGTGTTCTTAACAGGAAAACTTTATAGTTTCATTTACATATTGCTCAATGAAGGAATTGAGTGAAGTCCAAGTATAGTGTGTCACAGCTGGCTTTCCAGATTTCTCCATGAAGTGTCAAAGATGATCTGGAGCCAACAAATTAATGATGTTCAAGTATGTTCTGTCAAGATGGCCTTCCATATTTCTCCAGAAATTGCCATGATGATCTAGTGCCATCAAGTGCTGTTCAAGTACTCTATTCACTATTAGTAATCAGGAAACCATCTGTGATATAAATTTCGTCTTATATACGGCTTATTATGGTGCAATCTAAAATTAGACAACAAAGACATAAACAATTAAAATATAAACTTTAATATTGTTATCACATTTACTAGATTAAAAATGTAGTACATGGGAGTGAAACAAATTAATGATACAGGTGATCATGTAAACCCTCTTAGAATGCAACTGCAAAACTTTTTATCACATGTTTGATGTTGTTGGAGTAAAATGAAGCAATAATATAAATTACATTAGTGTAATAAAGCTCCGACATCTTTTTTAAGAATAGGAAGTGTTGGTCAAATTGACTGATTCTAAAAAAGGTAAAGAAAGATGAAATTTTGCTGTTTCAGCAAGAAAAGCTAACATGAGAGTAAAACAATCTTATATTTGTGCCTTTCCACATAGAATGTATAACACTTGAGAGATAAAATTAATCAAATGCTCGATTTTATTTTATACAACTTGTTTAATAAATTCAATGTGAAAAGACACTCATGTAATATCCTCTATTTAAACAGTAGAATGTATACTTGTAAATTTCATTTTCTGTAAAATTCTGTTTCCCAATGTTTTGTAACAGTTATACAACAAAACATCAACCCACTTGTCTGAAAAAATGAAACTAGTCTGCTAGTTAAAACCTTAAAATATTTAACAAGAGGGTCATGATGACCCTATATCGCTCACCTGTTAAATTGGCATTTGAATCATCAAGATAAACATTCATAAATGTGGCCTCCACAGTGTTAACAAGCCGTTCCTTTGATTTGAGTGGTGACCTAGTTTTTGACCCCACATGACCCAGTTTCGTACTTGGCAAAGGAATCCTCAAGATAAACATTCTTACCAAGTTTCACGAAGACAGGGTCAAAGATATGGCCTCTAGAGTGTTAACACCTTTGATTTAAGTGGGTGACCTAGTTTTTGACCACATGTAACCCAATTTTGAACTTTGCCTAGCAATTATCAAGATGAACATTCTGAAGTTTCATGAAGATAGGGTCATAAATGTGGCTTCATGTGTGTTAACAAGCTTTTCCTTTCATTTGACCGAGTGACCTAGTTTTTACCCATATATGAACCAGATTTTAACTTGGCACAGGAATCATCAAGATAAACACTCTGACCAAGTTTCATGAAGACAGGGTCATAAATATGGCCTCTAGAATGCTAACAAGCACTTCCTTTGATTTGAGAGGGTGACCTAGTTTTTGACCAACTTGGCCTAGCAATTTTCAAGATGAGATGAACATTCTGATCAAGTTTCATGAAAATATGGTCATAAATGTGGCCTCTATGGTGTTAACAAGCTTTTACTTTGATTTGACCTGGTGACCTATTTCTTGACTCCACATGACCCAGTTTTGATCTTGGCCTAGTGATCATCAAGATAATCATTCTGTGCAAGTTTGTATATAATCAAAACATAAATGAAACCTCAGTATGGCTGAAAGGGCTAATATAGAAAATTTTCCCCTTTCAGGGGCATTAACTATAGAACCCATGATGGAATCTAGCCTGTTTTCGAAAAGAACCAAGATATTATTGTAACTTAAGTTGTGTGTAAGTGTGGTTAAAACCAATATTATGCCAATACAAGTTGTGTGCAAGTTTGATAAAAATCAGTTGCAAAATGTGGTCTCTATCGTATTCACAAGAAATTGTGAACGGACGACGAACGATGATATAGTGACACTGTGAAAGTGTGACAAAACATCCAACATTCAAATTGTTTACAGACTTACCTTCAGTTCCGATACTCCATATTCTTATTACAGCATCATTCCTAACATGAAGAGATCTAAGTATGGCTTCATCTGAAAAATAATTTATTTGTTTTGTGTTTAGTGCCATTTTTCAGCAGTATCTCAGTTAAGTAATTGCAAGCACTTAACCTAATCAATTTACCAGAATTCTACACCCAGAATTAACCAGTCCTTCACAAGTGACTGCCAGCTTTTCCTCATGAATCAAATGTGGAAGATGAATGATTAGAGAAACAAGACCTGACTTTAAAACACTTAAGCCGATGATGGGTTGTCCACTTTTCAGTCCTATGGTCACTATGTTATAGACCATTAACCTACTAACACCCCACCCCAACTAAAATAGGGGTGCCATCTTCTTCATAAGCCCAATCATGTTATCAAGTTTGAAGATACAGGGTCAAGCTGTTCTCAAGTAATTGAAACCATTTTCAAGGTTCAGGTTCGTGACCTTGAAATTTGACTTGATGACCTCAAAAACAAACAACAGGTTCCTAAAATGCGAAGAATCACTTTATGTTTTCATTTCATTGCAAAAACCGGTACTATCTAATGAAAGCATTTTCTAAATTTAAAAAAATTTGACATGAATCCTGTGTGCAGCCTTAAACATAAAATACAGATCAAAGCAATGCAAAGCTTAATTTTACTCTTTGTTTGCTTTAACTAACATTATTGTTCTCTTTTAAGTTGTCAGCCTTTCTTGTAAATGGTGCATCAAAAAATTGCAAAAAAGTAATATTTACTGTACCTTTAGCCTGCTGGCAGCAAGTGATTTTACCTTTGCAACCAGTGCTGATCATGGTCTGCACTGTTTGCTATTCAGTTTGTAAATTTCTAGTGAACACTCCTTCATATAATAAATGGTACTGCCAAAATTGAATGACAAACCAGTCCATTTTAGAAATTGAGCAGGGTAAGTGTTAAAAGTTGAAAATGTTACCTGAAGTTTTTAGATAATGTCTGATGACCGATGCAACTGTTTCTATAGGAACACACATGTTGACATGAGGGTAACAGGCCCCTGAGACTGTATCCCTGGAAATATAAAGTGCAATTGTAAGTTTTTTTAATGTTGTTCAAATTTCTGATATAATCAAACATAAATGAAAACATTTTGTCAGTAATAATTTAATGCTAAAAGATGACCACATCCACCCAGAGTTCCTCACCTTAATGTTCATCATACAACTAACCTTGAACATTCACCTTAACAAGAGATGCTTGTAAAATACAGGATAGCCCCAAGATAGCCTTTCAGTAGTAACTAGGTGTGTTATATTTGGTCTCAAGTATGTTGAGACTTTGATCTTTGGCACCAAAACAGAGGTCATCTATTGATCATAAACAATTGATGGTAGTAGGTCAAAGTGTTTTCCATTCTTTATCTCAAGGCAAGTGTGACCTAAACCTTTGGCTACAGACAATCATGCTATGAAGTTTGATGGATGCAGGTCAAAGCATTTTCCATTAATTGAGAAGTAAACACATCAAGATCACTGTAATATTAAACATTGTTCTATTGACCTCTAAAACAATAGGGGATACCTACTGACAAGAAACAATCATCAAATGAAGTTTTATGGTCCTAGGCCACACCATTTTCCACTTTTCAGTATTTATGTCACTATGGCTTTGACCCTTAATCTATTAATCTTTAAAACAACAAGGTTATTTTCTGACCATATGCAATTATGCTACAAAGTTTTGTTGTAGACCCAAGCATTCTCCAGCTATTGCTCGAAAACCTTTTTTCACCCTAAGGTTACTGTGACCATGACCTACTGACCCCAAACAATAAGGATCATCTACTGACCATAAGCAACAAAATATCATAAAATCTGGAAGTCCAAGACCAAAGAATCATCCAGTTGTTTATCAGAAAACATTTTTTAAGTCTAAAGGTCATTTTGACCCCAAAAACAACAAAGTTCCTCTACTGACCACAGACAATAAAGCCTTGAAGTTTACTGGCCATATGTCAAATCATTCTATAACTATTAATATTATAACAAGAGCTCATCGACCACAAAATGCCCCCCCACCACCCTTGATGCATTCAGTAGTTGCACAAGGAACAGAAATTGTATGCTCACTGTAAACAAAAGTTCTACCGTTCTGGTTCAATCTGACCTTGACCTTTAACCTATTAACCTAACAAGAGATCACAGAGTGATCTTGGCGCCCATCACTGAGCCATTTTTG
Organism: Mercenaria mercenaria; assembly: GCF_021730395.1. NCBI lineage: Eukaryota > Metazoa > Mollusca > Bivalvia > Venerida > Veneridae > Mercenaria > Mercenaria mercenaria. The sequence goes on along the minus strand of NC_069377.1, from coordinate 27,688,643 downwards.
AATGTTCCAAATTTCAAGACTAGCTCAAGGTCAAAATCAAGGTCAAATATCATTCAGTACAAAACACTGTGCATGTGGTCCAAATTTGAAAGCTGTGGCTTCAGAAATGTGAAAGTAGGTCACTAGATCAATTTCAAGGTCAAAAATCATTTCAGTACATAAAACTATGCATGTGGTTGAAATCTGAAGGCTGTAGCTTGAGAAATGTGAAAGTAGGTCACTAGGTTAAAATCAAGGTCAAATTTTATTTCAGAACACAAAACTATGCATGTGGTCCAAATTTGAAGCCTGTACCTTCAGAAATGTGAAAGTAGGTCACTAGGTCAATCTCAAGATCAAAGTTCATTTTGGTATGCAAAACTATGCACGTGGTCCAAATTTGAAGCCTGTACCTTCAAAAATGTGAAAGTAGGTCACTAGGTCAATAACAAGGTCAAAGTTTGTTTCAGTACACAAACCTATGCATGTGGTCCAAATATGAAGGCTGTAGCTACAGAAATGTGAAAGTAGGTCAATAGGTCAAGATCAAGGTCAACTCATGTGAAGGTTCATCTTGCCACTCAAAACTATACATGTGGTCCAAATTTGAATGATATAGGTTACGGACATGAAGATTCTAAGTTTTTCCCTATATAAGTCTATATGAACCGCATGACCTCCAAAGTGGGGCCATATTTGACCCTAGAGGGATAATTTGAACAAACATGGTAGAGAACCACTAGATGATGCTACATTACAAATATCAAAACCCTAGTCTTTGTGGTTTGGAAAAGAAGATTTTCAAAGTTTTTCCCTATATAAGTCTATGTAAACCATGTGACCCCCAGAGGAGCCATATTTTACCCTAGGGGAATAATTTGAACAATCTTAGTACAGGACCACTAGATGATGTCATATACAAAATATCAAAGCCCTAGGCCCTGTGGTTTTTGACAAGAGGTTTTTCAAAGTTTTTTCCTATATAAGTCTACAAAAACCATGTGACCCCCGGGGTGGGGCCATATTTGACCCCAGGGAAATAATCTGAACAATCATGGTAGAGGACCACTACATTTTGCTACATACCAAATATAAAAGCCCTAGGCCCTGTGGTTTTAGAAAAGATCAGAAACCTTTTAACTGTTCCTGGCCAATGTGACCTTGACCTTTGACCTAATGACCTTAAAATCAATAGGGGTCATCTGCTGGTCATGATCGACCTCACTATCAATTTTCCTGACACTAGGCCCAAGCTTTCTTGAGTTATTGCCCGGAAACCATTTTACTGTTCCTGGTCACTGTGACCTTGATCTTTGACATACTGACCTCAAAATCTATAGGGGTCACTACTGATTTCACTACTAGTTGCGAACTAGGATTAAATACAGAATCATTAGGCAGTGCACAACTTACTTTGAATTAGAGAACATCAGTGCTACCAGTTGTCCAAATGTATTACAGAAGTTTTAGTCAGTACACAACTTACTTCGAATTACAGACAACCATTGTTACAAGTTGTCCATGTGTATCAAATAGAAAATTTACAGCCAGTGCAAAAATAATTTTGGAATACTACAAGTTGTCCAAGAGAATTAATAACAGAAGCTTTACCCAGTGTACAACTTACTTTGAATTACAGACCACCACTGTTACAAGCTGTCCAAGAGAATTAAATACAGAAGCTTTACCCAGTGTACAACTTACTTTGAATTACAGACCACCACTGTTACAAGCTGTCCAAAAGAATTAAATACAGAAGCTTTACCCAGTGCACAACTTACTTTGAATTACAGACCACCACTGTTACAAGCTGTCCAAGAGAATTAAATACAGAAGCTTTACCCAGTGTACAACTTACTTTGAATTACAGACCACCACTGTTACAAGCTGTCCAAGAGAATTAAATACAGAAGCTTTACCCAGTGTACAACTTACTTTGAATTACAAACCATCACTGTTACAAGCTATCCAAGAGAATTAAATACAGAAGCTTTACCCAGTGTACAACTTACTTTGAATTACAGACCACCACTGCTACAAGCTATCCACGGGTATTAAATACAGAAGTTTTAGCCAGTACACAACTTACTTTGAATTACAGACCACCACTGGTACAAGCTATCCACAGGTATTAAATACAGAAGCTTTAGCCAGTACACAACATACTCTGAATTACAGACCACCATTGCTAAAAGTTGTTCACATCTTTTCAATACAGAAGTTTTAGCCAGTACACAACTTACTTTGAATTACAGACCACCACTGTTACAAGTTGTCCACAGATATCAAAACAGAGACATTTTAGCTAGTACACAACTTCCTTTGAATTACAGACCACCATTGCTACCAGCTCTCGATGGGTATTAAATACAGAAGTTTTAGCTAGTACACAACTTACTTTGAATTACAGACCACCACTGCTACAAGCTATCCACAGGTATTAAATACAGAAGTTTTAGCCAGTACACAACTTACTTTGAATTACAGACCACCACTGCTACAAACTATCCACAGGTATTAAATACACAAGTTTTAGCCAGTACACAACATACTTTGAATTACAGACCACCACTGCTAAAAGTTGTTCACATCTCTTCAATACAGAAGTTTTAGCCAGTACACACCTTACTTTGAATTACAGACCACCACAGCAACAAGTTGTCCACAGATGTTAAACAGAGACGTTTTAGCCAGTACACAACTTCCTTTGAAATACAGACCACCATTGCTACCAGCTCTCAATGGGTATTAAATACATAAGTTTTAGCCAGTACACTAACTACTTTGAATTACAGACCACCATTGCTGCAAGTTGTTCACATCTTTTCAATACAGATGTTTTAGCCAGTACACAACTTACTTTGAATTACAGACCGTTATTTGCTACAAGTTGCCCACAGAAATTAAATACAGAAGTTTTAGCCAGTACACCATTTACTTTGAATTACAGACCACCACTGTTGCCAGCTATCCATGTGTATAAAATACAGAAGTTTTAGCCAGTAAACAACTTATTTTGAATGACAAATTACCATTGTTACCAGTTGTCCATGGATATTAAATAGAAGTTTTAACCAGTGCACTACTTACTTTGAATTGCAGACCACTATTGCTACCAGCTGTCCACGGGTATTAAATACACCACCACCACTCACACCAGCATGAACTGCACAAGTTGTCTGTAATTTATTTAATCAATTTATTGGAACACAGGTTAGAACTGGTTGGAGTATATTAGTTAAAGTTCATTTATATAGTTTGAACAAAAATAGCCATCTTTTGATATTGTTTCCATTTTAATGTTATTGCAAGTGTTTTTTTTTACACAACTGAGATTAACTCTTATCATGCTAAACACGATTGATCCTGCCTTTGCGACCAGTGTAGCTCATGATCAGCCTGCACATCCGTGCAGTCTGATCATGATCTGCACTGTTCGCCATTCAGTCAGTATATTTTTGGTAAGCACTCCTTTTAAAAGTTAATGGTTCTGTCCAAATTGAAAGATGGACAAGATCATTATAGAAATTTAGCAGGGAAAGGATTAAATAACCAGAAAAACAATCCAAAAACGCAAATTGCAGACTGCAAAGTTACTGGAAAACAACATGAAAATAAACGTCTAGCATAAAACTGTTGCTCTTACCATTTTCAGGTTTATTTTAAATTGTAGAGTATTTTGTGTGTTAACCGAGATGTTCTCATGCTCAGGCAGGTTATCACACCATCTTACATATGCTCGTTCTGTAGCCAAGCCTAAATACATTAAGGTTCAAAAGGAAATGACGTCAACATTAAGTCAAGATGGTAACAGTTACCTGTAACATGACTGGGACTTTATTGTGTTGCACAATCTTTGATACAATGCCTCTACAAACCATTGGTAATGTGTCCCCTTAGCCTCTAAATATAGCATGACCTATCACATATACTACTTCACCTGAAGCAAATAATATCGAATGTGTGACATAATGAAGATAACGATGAAGTCAGTAGTATACTTACTGAATAGCTTGCCAGTCAATAGTCAAGACTATATGCCCGAGGTCCAAGGGGCTTTGACTACTGACCAGAAAACCATTCACAGGCTCTCCAGCAATACATTTGAAAAAAAAAACCTAGAAGAAAACTAGGAATTTTTCACGCAGAAAACTAGGAGAAAACTAGGAAAATTTAGGAATACTGAGACAAAAACTAGAAGGTATTATCAGATAAAGTGTTACCTTGCTGCTGTTTTTCTATCCAATTACCATACATGTAAGTGTTCAGCTGACTATAAATTTGCTTCTGCAGTTCCTGTTTGGCATCACTTAAGCATAGTCCAACCAGAAATGACCAAACTATGTATCAGTGACACCAAACCGTACTGCAAGTAGCACAGGCAAGTCAGCTGAACATCTCTACATTGTTTTCTGCAAGAAAATCTTCAAAACACATTTAAAACACAAAACTGAAACTTTCAGACATAATGCTGCAAATGAAAAACTAGGAATACTAGGAGCATTTTTGAAAAATAAGGAAAAACTAGGAGCACTTTTAAAAAACTAGGAAAAACTAGGAAAACTAGTAAAAACTAGGAACGGCTGGAGAGCCTGCATTCAGTAAACATTTCATTACATGACATCAGAAATAAATTTTCAAGGTTTTTTCTTAATATTTTACTTTAGCCCAGCAACCCTGAGCTAAATAACAGTACTGTTTGTGTTATTAACTGGCAATTTTTTAATAAGAAGTTATGTAATAAATAGAAGATATTATGTGAGTGTCTTTTCAAACTGAATTTATTTAACTTGTCAAATAAAATGATAAAATGTGAGGCTCTGCCGAGCATTTTATCAATATTATTCAACAACTTTAATACTGGTAATTCAGCTTTATTACGCTAGTGTCATAACAAAATAATAAAATGGCTTCATTTCACTCCAATGTTGTCAAACCTGTGATAAACCTTGTTATAAATCACAAGTATTTTAGCAAACACCCTTGATAACATCATATGTGCAATAACATGTATGAGGGTTGTCCAAGAAAATCACAAACTTTTTTTATTATTTCGAAAATAAGCAACACATCAAATAATTATTTTAACTGATGTTACTTCAATATCATTAACGGCAATGCATTGCTCGTAATTATGTTGTGTTTCAAGTATTTGACGTTACTTACGTTAAAATAGTGACGTAATTTTGAAAGTAACAGTCGCACACACTTACAGAAATGGCGACGTCAGATAAGTTCGCTGCGCAGAAAGTATTACAGTATTATGTCATCCTCTCTTTGAATCACTTGCCCAACCTTCCATAAGACGTTTGTGCCATGTAAAGACATGTGTCCTGCAAACATATGCCTGACTTCCAGAATTTTCCATTTCTTGTTTTGTTTGTGAAGGAGTCATACCGCGATCTACACAATATTTTATTAATACTTTCTGCGCCGCGAACTTACCTGACATCACCATTTCTAAAAGTGCCTGCGACCGATACTTTCGAAATTACATCACTATTTTAAAGTAAGTGATGTCAAAGACTTGAAACGCAACACAATTTTTTGTAGAAGGAAAACTGAGCGTGCACCGATTAGTACTGACTGCCGTCCATTATTTAAAAATTACTCAAATAATATGACAGATATTTAATTTTAAATAGTCCTGTCGAGTATACATTGAAATAACATCAGTTAAAAATTTTAACTTAAAATAATTATTTGATGAGTTGCTTATTATCTAAATAATAAAAAAACGTTCACGATTTTCTGGGACAACCCTCGTAGATCTAGCTTCTCGTCTTAAAATCTTATGATAAATAAACTTGTTATACAATACATGTACTTGCAACTTACTGTGTGAACCAATCTGCAGTACTGAGTTTGAAAACCAGTCTCAGATTGCAGCTTTGTCATCGGTCAATTTCAAGATTAAGCTCCAAAATCAACCAATCAGATGCTGGAGTTTCAAGACTGGTCTTCAATTCACTTTCTTCGAGACTTGTTTAAATATCAAGGCAAATATTAAGACTGTAACAACTTTAACTTGAAGTGTTGTCATTTTTAAAATAAAAAGTAATTATACCCTCAACAGCTTTTCCGAATCTAATTTGTTTGTCTTCACTTAAATGTGCTGTTACATTTTTCTGTTGTATAAGGGCGATATCAAACTGTGACTTCAGGGGTGTTCTATAAATAATATTGCACATCTCTGATGAACTGGATTCAGAATCACTCACATGCACTGAAAAACAAGATAGAAACTTATATATACATGTAGATGTTTTGGTGGAAATTAACATATATTAATGCCATTTCATACCTACCCGCTTAGCCTGCCCGCTTAGCTCAATAATGAGATAGCGGATCTACAGACTGCGGGGTCATACGTTTGATCCCCGGGCAGGGCGATGTTCTTCATGACGATTTGAAAGAGACATTGTGTCTGATATCATTTGTCCTTCATCTCTGATTCAAGTAGGGAAGTTGGCAGTTACTTGCGGAAAACAGGTTTGTACTGGTACAGAATCCAGGAACACTGCCCTCCTTTACATACCTGAAATACTGTTGAAAAAAATGGTCAAGATCCATGCTGTTCGCTTTCAAAGCCTCCTGCAATTAGAGAAACCGTTCACAAACAGCCTGGATCCTGACCTTTGTTCGTTTGTTTTGGGTTTATCGCTGTATTTCAACCTGACTGCGCAGATTCGCAGGCTGGTCTGGATCCATGCTGGTTGCAAATGCACTATCGGTATGTTGGTTTTCTCATAGTGCGGCTCTTATTATGTAAACAAGCAAGTAAACATTTTGATCTCCAGAATGCTCCTCATTTGGAATCAATGTAGAATATTTCAAAGGAATTCCAATGTAACTGCAGTATACATTTCATCAAAGAAAACACATTCGAACTGTAAATATGACAAAACGTGTTACACAAACTTTATTCTTTATCTACCAGTAAAAACAGGAAATCTATAACAATATAAAGTCTTACCTCCAGAGTATTTAGCATCATTCAGAACATGGCTACAAGTCATGATGACACCTTTTTCCGAGTCAATGACCACACCCGATCCCCAGTTGTGCCCTACATTGACACATCTCACATGCTTGATCAACCTAGGTATAAAACCTTGACCTGAAAGTAAATAGGGGGTTATAAATACACAGGATATTACATAGTGTCTTTTCATACTGAAGTTTTTAAAACAAGCTGAATGAAATATTAAAATGCAAAGCTTTGCAAGTTAAGTTTACACAAATTTATTTTAGGCTGATTGTGAAGTCAGTTCTACAACTTACATTAATCACTCTCGAATCCTCATTCCTGATGAGGGTTTGAGAGAAAAGAAGCCAACTATATACGAGTATATATATATGTACATCAAAGATGTATTGTAATACAACAAAATGGATATAAATACAGGGAAAAAAGAAGAAAGTGAAGGTGATCCACCTAGATTAGATATGCAGTTTATTCAGAGATTATGTTCAATAACATATATGGAAAAACTTGACTGGTTTCCATGCTTGTGCAGATCTTCAGGAGTTAAAGTAATGACAATAACATCAGATAGAAACAACGTCGAAGGACATCAAAATAAAGGAATGTTACTCTTAGCTAGAAAATAGTATCAGTTAATTATGTCTTGAAAGAAACTCCGGTTTAAATATATTAATAAAAAGCTCTTTTTTTCTCTCTTAAAATTGCATTTTCTGACTGTTATGGGTATACAAAAAATGAAAATTGTTTAATGTGACTGACCACATTTACGTTTAAACTGTGAAATGATACATTAGGTTTGAGCAGTGGGATACTTGATAACAATATGCCTTTTCAAATAGCAGGAAACATTAAGACTTACCTCCATGCAGATTAATTTTAAAGTAGAGGGCCAGGAAGGTCCTCAGTCCCCCAGCTGACCTAACACATTTTAGAAAGATTTCTTTAGACCAAAGTTTGGTGACGATACATCAAGTGGTCCATGGCGAGAAAGCTGTTTAAATCTTTTCCTGTTTTTACCTAAGGGGCCAAGTACCTCAACAAACTTAATTAAAAGAGGTCCATATACAAGGATGCTACTGACCAAGTTTGGTGAAGATCCATCAAGTGATTCAAGACTCAAGGGAAGCCATTGTTTAAAAGTGTTTTTTTTTCTATTTCGAGCTCTGATGGCCTCTAACAGGGGCCAAATGGAACCAATTTAACAAATTTTCGAGAAATCCATAGAAGGATGCTACAGACAAAGTTTAGTGTAATTCTGACCAGTCGCAGTTTCATAGAAGATATTTATGTTTACTTGTAGTGAAGATTCATCTAGCGGTTCATGAGAAGTCATTATTCAGCAGTCTTTCTATTTTTACCTCTGGCCGCCCCTAAAAGGGGCCAAGCAGACCCATTCACAAAAAATCTAAGAGATCTCCATACAAAGATAATACAGACCCAGTATGATGAAGATTTATCAAGTGGTTCATGCAAAGTTATTTAAAGTTTCTTTTTTTTTATTTTCAGCTCTGGCAGCCCCTATAAAGGGACAAGCAGATCGATATTAACAAACTTGCATTAGGTCCATAAAAGGATGCTACAGATCAAATTTGGCAGTCCATCAGGTGGCTCATGGGAAGAAGTCTTTTAAAGTACTAAGCAGAACCATTTTAACAAACCCGAGAGAGGTCCATGTGAGGATGCTACAGACCAAGTTTAGTGTAATTCTGACCAGTAGTTTCAAAGAAGATGATTATGTATGAATGATGATGCAGGCTGATACAAGCTGGACCATTTGCCTATACTAATAGTTCACCCTGAATAAAGTTCAGGTGACCTAAAAACCATGTAAGAAACATTTTTCAAAAGACAAATATTTCACAATCAACTTGTACATGGTACAACATGGTATGCTTACATGACTGTATGCACTTGGTAAAAAAAAATTCTTTAAGTTACTTAAAGCCTACCTATACTGCTCAAGCAAAGCATTTATTTAAACCTCCTTTTTAAACTTAGCTAAAAATTAAAAACATAATGTGTATTAATTCTTCAAGATTGAAAACAGTGGACCTACATCAAATTCTTGCTGAAAACTGCTTACCAAATCCGCCGACATACTCTGTCCTTTTGATCTTGTCAAGGTCATGTGTTAAATGTGACTTCAAGCTGCCAATCACTTCACTTATTGCACATGCCAGTGATAATCCCACCCATTCATTGTTCTTCCAACATAATGAGGCTATCACAATACCTGTTAATAACCTAGAAAAAAAAATTGAATAAAAAATTAAAGACTCGCATTACAGTACTGATTAAGAGTTAGGTCCATGTTTCGGAGAAGAAAGCTCAAACATCACCAAATCATAGAAAGAAAGCATTGTTTTAAACGAAAACTAAACTGCATATAAAACATTTATATTAGTCTACAAAACCATTGTCTGTTAACTCACATATATATTGAATTTCGGAAAGGGACTGCATGAAAGGGCCATACTTCTGGACAGTTCAATGCCTTTAAAAACTCACCATTTTAAAAAGCTGTTACATTTCTTCGTTTTGATGCATTTGCAACAATGTACAAGTGCTTAAACTTTACATAACTCGGTTAAACATCATTTTTGACAATTCTTTACTTTTATTTCTTTACAAATGGCATTCTTTTAAAGAATTCTTCAAGAATATTTCAAGTATCCAATACTACGGGACAGAATGGTAAAAATCAATTGGACAGATGGGTTGTTTATAAAGATGTTGTTTGTTTACTAAAATTTCTGTGGTTTTGTGATATACTGCTAAACCTTAATCAGTTTTTTTCACTTATTCTATATGTCATAATAACATAATCTCAAACCGAAACATGGCACTGATATAAGCAACTGCATTCATGACAATTGTAGCCGATACAAGTTGTTTAGAAGCAGGCGCTCCAACATGATTTTATGACTGACCCAGTCAGATTGCGGAAAAGATAAAAACAATAATCGCCCCTCCTAGGGAAAGACAGAATTAAATAATTTCAGTACTAGGCCTTTAGTAAAATTATGGCAAATGGTGAAATTGTGTAAAAGTTAATAGCTCAGTTTTCAACTACTAGTATAGTATGTGCTATATACTTATACTTGCAAATATCGTTTGTGAGATTTCATACATGCAGGGTTATTTTCCGCCGTTTTTATAGCTGTTATTCGGCTATATTCCCAATGCCAAAAAGTATGTATTTTTCCCAAAATAGTGCAAAAATTCCCAATCTACATTCTGAAAAACATTTCATCAAAATTGCTCAAAAATTGACCAAATTATGGACAATTTTGTAATGGAAGTATGTTAAAGAGGTTGTACAATGTGAAACAAGTCTATGAGAAAGTGCTTAAACACACCCTTACTATATCCTATGGGACTAAATATTTCCCAATTTGGAACATTTACGCATCAAAATTCCCAATTTTGGGGGTATAGGCTATGTTCCCAAATTAGCTAGAAAAAACCCTGACATGATCAATCTGGTAAAGTTATCAGTTTAATAACAAATACACTGACTGTACATAGCCTCACACCATTTAGTAATGTATACCTTTTTCTTTTATGACAGTAGAAAAGAGCTCCACCTTCGCTACCAGGTACACATCTTGCATCCGTCATTAATAACACTCCTCGAGGCCCCGCTACTTTACTTAATATCCCTCTACTCTTGGCATTTAGGAAAACCTCTGGACTCATATTCCCGAAAGGTGTTGCGCAAATCTCCACAGGATCTCCTGCTTTATTGTCAACAGAATCCCTAACTGATAAAACATTTTCCATCGGATATAAATTCTGTAATTTGATAAGAATGAAAAATGGCAATAAATTATAACACAGCTCTGCCTTATTACCCGATTTGTTATCTTGCTCAGTTTTATTCTCAACTGCGGAAATATCTTCCACAAATTGCCATGAATCACTAGGCATCAGTTTTGTGAGAACATCTCTCAGTCGTTTACATTCAAATATTGTCTTTAGTTTACCCTTACACCGAACGAATGGTCTAACATCTTGAACTGCTTGGCTTAACAGTTTAACAGGATGAATGGTCCTGTCATTTGTGAAGAACGTATTCTCAAGGCCATTATCACTATTCGGTAAAGTCACCTCGATATTGACAGCACCAGAAAAAATTCTTTTATCCCCACTGCCATCTCGTACCAGTCTACGGAGTCTCTCAGGATCACATTCCTCCACTAAGGGGTATAACAGTGATGCATGTGTTAAAATGAGGCCCTGTTGAGTGTCTAGTAATATTCCACTACATGTTCCCTCAGCTTTGCCATCCAGTGGTTTTATTGATACAGTACACACTTGACTGTATGGATCTTCTTCAGTGCTCATCTTGGAATTATGTCTTTAGATCAACATTCTAGAAAAAAAAAGCTAATACAATGAACAAAAGTACCAGCATATCAATTCTCAGCAAATGCTGATGGTTATAAAACAAATTATGACCAAATAAATTTCCTGTTACTAACATGCATGAACACTCATGCAGTGACGTATACGGCACGCCAATTGTCCAATAATTACATGTTCAACCCAGGTTCACGGTCAAAAAACTAGAATTAACAATTGATAAACTAGGTTTTTCGAACGTAAAACCAGGTTTTTTGAATACTTACCTACATTTTCGAGCAAAAACATAACATAACGGGCGATAAACTAGGTTTCTTGATTGAACTATGAATTTCGGTTGTTATCCTAAGTTCATGTACGGATGTAAACCTGGGTTCGGGAGCTTAAACCATAGTTAACAAATGTGAACCTATGTTAACGACCGTGAACTTGGGTTTACGACTGTGAACATGGGTTTACGACCATAAACATAGGTTCACGCTCGTGAACATAGGATAACGATCGAAAATCTACTTAATCGAACCAAAAATTCCCATTTTTGTAAATCATTAAATAATAACATACATTTTTTTCAGTAATTCGACATATACACTTACGAAATTGTGAATATGTGAAGTTCATTTTTCAATAAAATAAAATAAAATAAAATAAAAAAGATAATAGATAAACGATATGACTTAAGTATATATTTCTTTTGCGGAAGGTGGGGTGTATAAATTCTCCAGGACTATCATCTCCTCTCCATAATCTGACAAAGGCAGACAAAATATCTTTTTGATCTTTATAAAGCATAAAAACAATACACCTATATGAAATTCATTTCATCTAAAAATGGTGTCCAGGAAGGATGAAACTGGGAATCCGGCCCTCAGCGGCAACAAAATCTTCCAATAAACTCGGAACGACCGTTTAATATCATAAATAAGCGGTTTATGTCACAAACGCTTTTCAATTTTCAATGAAAATATTAGAAATAACAATCAATCCTCGTGTATTCCATAACAATAGTGTACAAGTAAAAAGTTTCGATGGTGCCTTAAGAAATATAGCATTAACTTCCTGATACCTAATATGTTCTTTTTTTGCGGTAAGGTCTGGTGCCAGTGCCTTTAAACCTCACTGTGCGACTACTGATAACACCTTAGAATTAGAAAAAGAAAGAAATACGATATAGGTGAGATTTTGTCCACTTATTCAAAACCTAACGGAAGCAGTTTTGACCTACTCTCTAAAACATAGTTTTGAGTTTTAGATTCGTTAACTACTTTCTTTCTAATATAATTTAAAAAAAAGATTGATCCGCTCATATGAAAATCCCAACTCAAATGCACATTTAAAGGAAATAGAATTCTGTGGGATTGAGTTGGTCCGGAGAGATCTTCATGTCATACGTCACATGATTAACACGATTAGGTATGTCAACAACTCACCAGTAGAATGCAGAGGAGCACAGACTGCGAGAAACTTGGGACGCTAGACCCTGCGGCCGTGGTAATAGCTTTAACACTTTCTTGAAATTGGCGTCTTCATATCGCTTTAATGATGATGTGTAAATCTGCAATTAATCTTATCTCTTAAATTTTTGTTTACTTATCTATTCACATATTAAACATGGTAACAGGAGCTGATTATTAATAGAGCGTAGCCTGAAAAGTCCGAAAGAGGTTTTTATTATTATATATTTTAATAATTTATCTTATATTATTTAGTTTATAATAAATGTATATATACATGTATTTCTTATATTGTTTTATAATAAATAGCTTAAAGACCTTTACTGTAACTATCACTTAAAATCTTTAAACTAGAATAATTTTTCAAAAAAAGAAAATTCAAGAAAACATACGTAATTTTAAGCCATTTTAATGATAATTTTAGACTACAATTTTAAAACTAAGAGACATTTCCTTGCACCCACTTTACATTTCGGCAATGATGGTCACCTGTTTTTACTACATTAGTTTTAAATATAATTTTATATCAAAATTTTAAAACTTTAGGCACAAGAAAAATCAGAAATAAGAGTCTTTGTGTTTTCGTTCTTCAGCATAGGCCGACTGTGATTTGATCAAATTTTAGCTAGTTTTAACAATTTTAAATACAAATACAAATACAAATACATGGCATTTATATAGCGCAAAAATTATAAAATATTCTATTGCGCTTTACAATTACATAACACACATTTAACATATATACATACAAAATATGAACAGGATTCTAGAACTTAGATTTAAAGATTTGGACATATATAAATACTATTTTACACATTCTGAATATTTGTATTTTAACAAGACACCCTCATTGTTCATAAAACTGCCTAAATAAATGTGTTTTCAGTTTTGATCTAAAGCTGGCTTCAGACTGAATGTTTTTCAGATAGCTAGGCAGATCGTTCCACCATTTGGGACCAACGACTGCCATAGATCTGTCTGCTAGTTTTGTTCGCCGTCTAGGGATGTTAAAGTTAGTGTCACTTTGTGAGCGAAGTCTGTATCGTTGTCGAGTAGGTACAAACATTTCCCTAGATATACTGGAGCTGTACCATTGATGACACGGAAGACTATTACTAAAACTTTGAACATTACTCTAGCCTTAACTGGAAGCCAGTGTAATTCTTTCAGAAGTTCGGTACTTGGTTTTTCATAGGAAGCATTCTTGACTACTCTAGCGGCATGATTTTGGACTCGCTGTAGTTTATTGATTTGGTAGGCTGGAATTTCTGTAAATAAACTGTTGCAGAAGTCAATGTGAGAATGAACCAATCCATGCACTAATGATTCAGTTGACTTCTGTGTGAGAGTTTCCGTATAGCCCTAAGGTTTCGTAACTGTACATGAGCTATCTGACACTTTTCTGAATGTGATGGTCAAAGTTGAGTGTATTGGTCATAGTTACACCTAGATCTCTGACGTGATCGACGCATTTTACGTCAAAACCCACCAACGTTTACACTTGTGATGTCCAATTTCGCTAACTGTTGTCTTGTTCCATACATAATAATTTCAGTTTTAGACTGATTCATTTTCAGTTGAAGGTTGTCATCCATTTTATGATTTCATTTAGACAACTGTCGAGTTGTTGAAGAACAGTTGTCTCATTTTGAGAATTTCCCGCTTGAATTTTTAACGCAATCTTGTGGTCGTCCGCGTATCCATAGAGATCAGCTGGATATTTCTGCACCACTCGGTTAAGAGCCGATATATACAGGGTAAAGACCACGGTCCGGCACAAGAACCCTGCGGGACACCAAACCTTAGTGGCTCCGTGTTAGGTGCTGACTGTTCGACTAAAACTTTCATTGTTCTGTTCGTGAGATAAGATTCTATCCATTTCAAGGGAGTGCTATGTATACCAAAGTCATCTTGAAGGATTTGAATCAGTATCGGGATATCGATGGTATCGAACGCTGCACTCAAGTCGATCATGACCACGATTGTTATTTGATTTTCATCTATGGTTTCCAAAAGATCATTATACATTTTGACCATTGCTGTTTCAACCCCATGATATGTTCTATAGGCACTTTGGTAAGCTGGGAGGAGATTGTTAGCTTCAATATGCTTGTTGATTTGATTTAGTGCAGCTTTTTCAAGAATTTTGGAGAGGAATGTTAAATTTGACACTGGGCGATAGTTTTGCAGTTCAAGTGGGAGACCTTTCTTCTTCAACAAAGGTTTTATCACAGCACTTTTCCATTCATCAGGGAACACACCAGATAGCAGTGATCGATTTACAATTTCTGTCACAACGGGAACAAGTTGTGAAAAATGCTCCTTTAATTTCTTAGTTGGTATCACATCAAGTTCACAAGTTGTAGATTTTGATGCATATACAAGTTTCAAAATATCGTTTTCGGAAAGTGGTTTGAACGCAGTAAATGTATTCATAGTCACAGGTGGATTTGAGTAGGAAGAATTACCATTGGGTGTTTCAGTTGATATGTTGTCAAGATCATTTCTCAACTTGATTATTTTATCAGCAAAGTATCGTAGAAAGTCATTTGCCAAAGATACTGCACTTGTGTGTAATGGGAGCGGATTGTCTTTCGACCTTCCCAGTAAATCAGATGTTACGGCATACAGCTTTTTGATGTTTCCTTAACCAAATTTTACACAATTTTAACATGTAATAATAGTAATCAACAAGTAACCACAGATAGTAAATATTATTTTAAATAAAGTTAGGCCAGCATTAAAATTTTGTATATATAATAATGTTAGGGACATATTGTGACATAAACAACATACAGACCGAAGTAACAGGTATAAGTAAAAGGCCACCATAGGATAAACTAGTAGTAAATCCAGTAGGGATGACGTGTAGTAAACAAGCAGACGACGACAGGCAACTGTAAGCATGCAACAGGTAAACAGGTAAAATTTAGCTAAAAATTATATCTCGAAATTTAGGTGTCCCGTACTCAGGAAACGCGTGTAGAGCTATTATTATTCAACAAATTTGCTTCAAGCTTTCAGCATTGATAAAGGACAAATATAGCTAGAATATCAGGGCATTTTCATTAAGATATAAACATTAAATTAAACAAAATTACATAAAAACGGCCGATTTGCAGTAAAATTACCGGGAAAATTTCATACAGC
Organism: Mercenaria mercenaria; assembly: GCF_021730395.1. Classification (NCBI taxonomy): domain Eukaryota; kingdom Metazoa; phylum Mollusca; class Bivalvia; order Venerida; family Veneridae; genus Mercenaria; species Mercenaria mercenaria. The sequence goes on along the minus strand of NC_069377.1, from coordinate 27,672,707 downwards.
GCGATCGTAAATAGTTATTATGTTTTAAAAGTAAATAACTTAAAACTACTGCGATCATTTAATTGAGACTTTTGGCTGGAAAAGGCAAAAAACAGAATAGAAATATCTTTAATAATAAAAAAATGCCATCAATTTAAAAACATACAGTAAAGCGAAATTGTTAACTATAATGCGAACAGTAAAGTGCATAGAATAACATATTTATCGATATGACATAGGCGTGGCGTGTAATCTAAAAATAAACCTGTGTATGGAAAAGTATCGGACTTTTATAAAGTTGTTGTTCCGTTTGGACAATCGTGACGTTTTATCTAATACTAAACCGAGATGCACGATGGTACGATGATGAAACAACAATGGTATGATGGTGAAAACGCGATGGCACGGTGTTCCGTTTGGAAAATCGTGACGTTTTATCTAATACTAAACCGCGATGCACGATGGTACGATGATGAAACAACAATGGTATGATGGTGAAAACGCGATGGCACGATGATGAAATCGCGGTGGTACGATGGTGAAATGTCTATGTAATATCGCGTTTTCATCATCGTACTATCGCGTTTTCACTATCGTACTATCGCGTTTTCATCATCATACCATCCTGTTTTCACCATCGTGTCATCGCGTTTTCATCATCGTACCATTGCATTTTCACCATCGTACCATCGCGTTATCACCATCGTACCATCGCATTTTCACCATCCTACCATCGCCTTCCGGTGGTCATGCGGAGTGGTACAGTATATGTGTCAGTAAAATACATATAGCTCGAGTCCTATGGCATTTTTAGTAATATATTAACGTAATAAGAAAGCAAAATTGCATAAAAACGGTCGATTTGCAATTAATTTACTTGTAAAATTTCATACATCGCGATCGTAAATAGCTATCTTGTTTTATGAGTAAATCAATCTATACCGCTACGATCATAAAAATTAGACTTTTTGCTGGAAAATGCAAAAAAAAAGACAGAATAGAAAAACATTAAAAACTGACAGAATGGCAACAATTTAAAAACATAGAATAAAAACGATACCGTCAAAGTACATAGAATGGTTTAAGTATATAGAGTAAGCAAATTTATCGATATGTATATTAAATAAACTTGTGTACTGGCAATACTACTAATCGGTCGTAAATAAATTGTTCTTATAAATGTTTTTTTTTTGGATATATTATAATGGTTTTAAAGTTTATAAAACATAGATAAGTAGTTCACGGACAGTGGCAGTCTTTATCTTTGTGTCTTATGTGTAAGTCAGGAAGGGAACCGCAGTGAGCTTACAGCGCATAAAGCTTAAATGTGAGCTCTATGCGTCAAACCGTGACGCATAGAGCTTACATGCGAGATAAGCTGTATGCGTCGAAAAGGCATGATCGTCACGTATAGAGCTTACTTATGGATGATGATGCGCTATGTGAAATTATGCCTAGGTAATACGGTATGAATGATTTTATTGAAAGGAATCAGGGAGCATCGCTATGTCCGCCCATCTGTATGTCCAGAGCTCTTTTCAGGTATGTTTCCTGCGGAACTCCACAGGAAACTTCGCTGTCACAAATATATGCGAATATTACAGGCCCGCAGAACGAGGGACTAGGCACGCGATTACCCAGCACCACTGCCAAACCAACGTTTGCTACATACAAGATGACTAAAGAAATTACCGTTACATCGGACTGATAAACATTGGATCTGTGGTCTAGTCTTTAACACACTGGACTTTCATTCAAGGGGACACGACTTCGATCCCCCGCGAAGATAACTGTCAGTTCGATCAGTAAAAAGAAATAGATATAGTTGTGCCAGTGTATGATCATAGTGTCATAGCGATGTCTTCATAAGTACAGGGTCTAAGTGTGTTTTCTGTCCTATCTTTATTTAAAAGGACTGGCGAATATGGGCTCAAACCCATGGAATTCATTAGCCATACATGCTGTGTCAACTCTTACGGTACTCATACCTCCAATTGGAGCGCGGCAAAATTGCGCAATTCTTTGCATGTCCGCACCCATTTAGAATATAATACGCACAACATACTGACTAAAGGTTAGAATTACTATCACTATGGTTACAAAATATAAAATCTAAGATATTTTGTGTTTATATTGCTTGAATCCGGTTTAGATCTGATACCGGAGTCTGTAATATATCACAGGCGCATCAGATTTGTTTTTAGTCGCAGCCAAAAGAATCTTGTTGGCACGTTTTATGAATTTATGTAACTGATCCGGGGTGCCCTGTTTCTCATGCAGATAACCAGTCTGCGGACTGTACATAAACCGGAACCGGAAAAAACATCTAAAAATTGCCTCAGTATATGCAGACAACAAAGATGAATAACTATATACGGACGTTACCGTCTCGGGATTTTCATCCCTTTATATGAATTAAGACACCGCCTAGAATGGGAATTTATCTTTTATATATTCGCCACTCATAAGAAAGTGAAACATCGCTCGAAACAGTTAACATTTAGTGGTATCATCCTTGTTACAGCAAATAACATACTTTGCAAAATTTACGGGCAGCTGGTGTGACGGTGACGTCATTCACCGCGTTACTGGCATTAGGATTTTTAGTATTGTTTGCACTCGGCGCAGAAACTTGACATCCTTTACACTTCCTTACTTTTTTTTAAAAAGGTGTTTGTTTTTTTTCCGTTGCATATATACAGTTTTCATTACAAAAACATGTTGGCACGATTTAGGAATAACTGTGACTGATTCATGGTGCTGTGTTGTTCTTGCAGACAACCAGTCTCCGGATAGTACATAAACCTAAACCGAAAAACATCGAAAAAAAATGCCTCGGTATATGCAGACAACAAAGAAGAATAACTATATGCGGACGTTACGGTCTCGGGGAATTTCATCTCATATCATCTAACCGACGGTCTCTAGACTTGCTACAGTGCTTTGTTGCACCTAAAATGGTAGCAACGCATTTTGGTAGTCGCTACCGAAATTCGGCCGAGTTTTGGTAATCACTACCAAAATGCGTTTCACTCAACGCAGTTTGGTACTTTACAAAAATATAGTACCAAAATACGTTGGATATATAAACATCCAACGCAAAACGATATTAATAATAATCTCATGATTTACAAAAAGAATATTTTGTGACGAATGGACAATATCATTTCAAAGAGAGTCATGATGGAACTTAGTCGCTCATCCGACCTTGGCCTTTTGACCTTGAAATATAACGACCCTAATTCAGTCCGAAAGGGCCATTGGAACACACGTGAGAGAGGTCAAAGCAAATCTAACTTTGACATACAACGAGAAATACTGAAGGGACTTGGCACAACTGTTCACCACAATATACTTAGTGAAACAGGCTTGTAAATTTTCACAGACTCAAACAAGAGTGCGAAACTGTCACAAAATACGCCCGTAATGCAGGAAGAATCACAAACACACATTAAAACTATCAAAAAGCTAAAGGGAAGTGCTTTTTGCTGCCGGTCATTAAACTTGCGCGAGATATTATGCCCATAAAAATTATTACCAAGTTAGGTGAACATTGGACAAAAGAACTGCTCAAGTAAGAGAGCGGAAACTGTCATCATTCGCAATTTTGAGTTATTCGAGTGGCATAGCTGCAGAGCTACTGAGATGATCTGACTAGTTATCGATCTTGGCCGAGATATATTGCAATTCAGCATCCTGACCAAGTTTGGTGGATATTGGATACGAACTGCTCAAGTTAAAGAGCGGACGTTGTCAATATTTGCAATTTTAAGCAATTAAAGGGGTGTACCTCCAGAACTACTAGACAATCCGGCTGATTATCGAACTTGCCCGAGATGTGAACATTCTGACCAAGTTTAGTGGGTGAACACTGGATAAGAACTGCTCAAGTTAGATAGCGGACAACCTTTCGAGCAGCCCGCCCGCCGCCCGCCGCAGGTGTTCTCATAATACGTCGTATACAAATGAAGAAAAAACCAAATTCCGCGATAAATATTTATAGAAAATCATTCGCATTTATATATGTAGATAAAAAATATGATACATGACATTGTATACCTTTTTGCAGAGGAAGCTTCAGTTCAGAGTAAATGCTATATTTCTAACCCATCTTAACACACAGAACCCACCATTTCCATGCGTTTTCCGGGGAGGACCCCAGAATACCATTCGCATGTATACACCAAAATAAAAATCTAAATCTAACGTCGGAGAATTCAGTTTTTGGAAAATTATTCGAGTAAGCCCCCGGCCACATTCTACCATTCTTATACGTTGTGTTTCAAAGATATTTATGGTGGACTCTCGAAACCCATCGCCTTTAAAGAGAAGAAAATCTTTTTGTGTCGGAATAATAATATGAGTCATGTGTTTACGAATCGGATAGAAATATCCGTCCCGAGGGCACCTGCGCATTGGGCGGTAATGAGGCTTGCATATCGTATACATTCTAGCATTTTATTCTGGCAGATTATTTTCCTTGCATACCGTATTTTACAAATAACATGTAGAAATACTTAGGCCTACGCAGCACTATTTCTTATAGTAGAGAATGAACACAAAGTGCGGGAAATTAACGTCCGTATGCAGAAGTTACGTCATAATGTATTGCGTTACGCAGAATACTAGTAACAAAGTTCCAGTTTAGTTTTATCGTTTGTTGCGTAACGTTATGTTCTTACGGTAAACCAACGTATTCTGAATCAAGAAATATACTATAAGGAATGGAGAGAAACTATCAAGGTACCTGCTTTTTTCGTATTTTGGTTGTCATTAACAGCACGAGACTCATCTGGCATGGGGGTGCCAGATAGGTTTTGCCGGCAGACTGTGACTCAATGCAGACTTGGAGCGCCGGTATAAATTACAGACTCCGGTTCATACCGGATTAACTAATTTTGAACGAAAAATATCTTAAATGTATATATTTTGTAACCGTGCTGATACTAACCTTAACCTTTAGTCAGTATTTTATGCATATTGTACACTAAATGCGCGCGGACATGCAAAACTATGCATATTTTTGCCGTACGCTACAATTGATATTTACTTTCGGGCATGCTCAGAAGACCCCTCCAACTCTGCAATGAGTTACATCGTTGCCGGCATGGGTGAAATCACCGGAAACGCCAGTCCGGTGTGTAAGAAATATTTATCTAAGACCCCTAAACACGCACAGAATTCACCATTTATGTTTATGTAGGATGTTTTTTAAAAAAAAAACCTAGGTGGAGGACCCACGTGTCATTCTCACAGTTATACTTCGTTTTACAGAATTCAACATTTTCGTGCTTTAAAACTCTCGGTGGGTTATCCCTCCGACAACAATAGCACATTAAAACAACAAAATAATACAATGTTATTGCATAGGAAGCGTCGTATGAGGCCCTTTTCAAACGCCCAGGAATCTACATTTTGGTTGTTTTTATACGAAAACTATATCTCGGCTGGGGAACTCCAAACCCCCTCCCCCACCATTTTTATAGAAGACATTCCCTCCTTTTATCTCTCTCTTTTGTGTATTATGTAAAAATAAGCACAGCCCCTGATGTAAAAAGAACCCTACCAAAATACGTTTCAACCCATGGTCCTTAACTAATCATATGTACCCTTGCAACGCATTTTGTCGCTACCAAAACTCGGCCGAATTTGCTGAGCTTCATTTCTTATAAATATGTAAGAACTCAAGACTGATTGTGAAGCCTCGATATTAGGAATACATTGATTCTTTATTGGGCGTAAATATTGAGAATTAGATTTTTTTTCGATACAAGTTATAATATGTAATCTCCGGAAAAAAGTACTCCGTGTTATTTAGAGATAAAAAAAACTGGTCGCACACTACAAACGTAGTACTTTTGCGAACGAAATAAGTATGTTTCGGATTATAATAGCAACACATATTTAATAGAAGATTTTAAATTAGCAATTTCTTTTTAGATTTAATTCAGTACACCATCTGCGTATAAATTTTTGATATGTGATAATGACAGCAAACCAGCATTAATGTGGATTTGTTTTAATCGTGACTGTTGCACGACCCTGTCACAGTGCAGACTCGGCCACTACTACGATCAAAATAATTTGAACAGGAGTTTGATGAAGGATGATACTCAATAGAGCCTATGTCAGTTTTTTGTTTTTGTTTTGTAGTTTTACAGTGTTTTTACTGTATGCTAAACACAAAAAGGGGTTATAGGAAATATGCATAATGAATATGAGTATGACTTTGGGATTTAAATTAAAGCTAGTGTTTGTTTTATTCGCTTTGGAGATTTTTTGGCATTAGAACGTATAAGGAAGAGAGAGAATATTAAACTCTATTTTAGCCCTTACCCCGCTGAATTTCTATAACGAACTTGTCCATCTTTCACTTTGGACAGTACAATTAACTGTTAAAGGGGGTGCTTACAAAAGGATACCGACTGAATGGCGAACAGTGCAGATCATGATCAGACTGCACGGATGTGCAAGTTGATCATGATTTACACTGGCCGCAAAGATAGACTCAAACGTGTCCAGCATTATTAGGGTTAGTACGAGAAGTTACTCCAGATCACAGCAGTGTGGTTTAGATGTAATTTTGCAGTAAGTAAATGTGAAAAGAAATATCGCCTGTAGAAGACACATGACCATACTCTATTTCCCATTTGACATACTCTATTTCCCATTTGATGCCAATTTAAACGATAGTATCGAAGACTTCCATATCTAAAAAGGTATTATTCAGTTTATCTAAAAAGGTATTATTCAGTTTAGAATATTCAGTTTCTTATAAAGTATTTTTCTGTGGAAAATTATACACATGACTTATTTAATATTAAATATTCCCACCGGAATTCATTCCCGTCGGATATATTTTCCATGGGAAATATATCCCATAGGAAATATTTCCCATGGGAATAATCTAAAAGTCTTCCCATCGGAAATATTTCCCATAGGAACGTCCTCCCATGGCCGAAATATGGGAACGGTTTCCCATGGGAAAATCTGTAAAATAATAAAATGACAAATAACTTTTTCCAAAGTCATGTTATGATGTGCCTGGTGTAGAATAAGTTTAAAAGATAATGATTTATCATTTTAAGAAACAAATATATGGGAAAATTCATCACATGTTCTTCCCATGGGAAACAAATATATGGGAAAATTTATCACATGTTCTTCCCATGGGAAAGTTATTTTCCCATGGGAAAGTGGATTTCCCATGGGAAAAGACCGCATTCCTATGGGAAAATAGCATTTCCCATGGGAAAGTTAAGTTTTTAATGTTGACTGCTGCTTTGTTGGTGGCATAAAATCAAATTGAAAAGTATGGCGTGCATCAGAATTTGAAGTACTTTACTTTTGCGAAAGAATTTTTAAGATAGCATGTACAGAAGTACTTGCTGTTTTTGCCACATATTGGCGTGGCAAATTAAAATTGGCGGCCATTACAAGCAACATTGTTTGTTATCATTAACGGCCTTTTATAGTATGGTAAACAATAACACTGCGCTTAAAATAATGGACAGGTTTTGACTCCATATTTTACCCGCTAGGGGTTGTAAATATTCGGCCACATATTAAACATATAATTGGTTATGTTTTTAACAATGTCTTGGAAATAAATCGATGTTACAGCCAAACTCATTCTTTTTTCAATAAACTGCAGTCACTTTTCAATAGCATACCTCGTGGGAAATATTTGCCAACAGAGATTTAAAAGCGCCTGTCATCCTCCTCACACCAGCATGACGTAGTTTAATTTTAACGTCACTTTTTATTACACATTCTAGCATAAAACTGCTGTTCTTGTCACTTTTCGGGGGCGTTTTAACTGGAGACTAAACGTGTGTTAAAAGAGAGATTCGCGCGCTCACGTGCTGTTATAACACTCTTTTATATATGCGCGTTCCGTGGCAAACATAAACGTATTACGGCCCCAAAAAGGGATAATTCAAAAGGAAATGACGTCAACGTGAAAAAACAGCGTAGACATGGAAATTCAATGACGTTGAGGGACAATATAATTATTTACTTGGTTTTAACGTGTTTTATGCTAGTTTTCGTGTTATAAAGTTTAGATTTGAATTAACCCTTGCCGGGCCTCAGAATAAACGAGCGCGTGCGATGATGTCACGCGACCCGCGAGACAAAATATTTGCTATTTAGAATACATAACTTTAGGGAAGGACAACGTTTTTTCTACTCACCTTAACTTAATGTTTTTTGCCAAACTCCAACGCAGTGATCTCCCTTGCCGCTGCCGCTTAGCGGCAAGGGAGATCACTGCGTTGGATGAGCGAAGCGGCAAGGGAGATCACTGCGTTGGAGTCTGGTTTTTTGCCGACTTTGCTACAAGTGCTTGCGATGACACAGATGTGTTCTCAAGCATCTGGCTCGAAAAAAGCTTTAAAATGGGTGGCCGAATATTTACGACCTGGCCGAATTTACGACTCGAACCAGTACTAGTAGGTCGTTAGTACTAGATACGACCTTTCGTTATCAACAGTTTTAATTAAAACGGCGCACGTACAAATTCTTAATTCTTTTATAAAGATTGTAAGGTTGCGAAATGGATAAGGAACATCTGTAAACCAAAATAAACAGAGCTTTTCAGATTTCTCAAAAGTACTGTTTTTCACTCACGACCATCCCGTCTAGTTCGACAAGAGCCCACAGAATGTAAGGATCACTTACAAACACACATGTATGGAATGGGTATCACACAGTCTTTTTCCTCGTATTTTTCATCTCCGGATCACGGGGTCGCGAGTTCGATCCCCGGACTGGCCGTATGTTCTCCGTGACGATTTGATAAACTTTGAGACATTGTGTCTGAAAACATTCGTCCTCCACCTCTGATTCATGTGGAGAAGTTGGCAGTTACTTGCGGAGAACAGGTTTGTACTGGTACAGAAACACTGGTAAGTTAACTGCCTGAAATACTTTAAAAAAAACTGCGTTAACCCCACCCCCCTAAAAAAATCATCTCCTGAAGAAATAGACGGTTGGAACTGACGTCAAGGGAGGTAATCTTAGTAACAGATAACATAAACCATTCACCTCTCCTATGCATACTTGTCCTTTGTTAGCCTGATTGTTCTGTTATAATCAATGATAAAATATCGTATTTTGCGAATTTCACGACTTGCAAAATTAACATTCTTACATATTGGTGCTAAATTGCTGAAAACAATATTGTCTCAGGAAAATGACGCTCTTTCAGCCTTTTCTCTACTGTATTCCCCTTGTCACCTCGGCTGTTCTTTGACCAATGATAAAATTTTACATTTTTAAAAAGACTTACCATAGCTACTGTATGAACCCCTTTATAGCTTTAATTGTATCAGAAATTTGAACAACAATAAAAAAATCGATTGTGTTCTGTATTTCCAGGGATACAGTGTCAGGGGCCTGTAACGCTCGTGTGTGTGTTCCCGTAGAAACAGTGGCTTCATCTACCCCTTCCCTAATTTGTATTTTGCGTACTTTTTTTAATTAGCTAATTTTGCTTATTAAAATGTACTTGCTGTTGGATTTTTGAAGCAACACATCTGCTATATATTTTCACTACAGTTTCTTTTTTGTTGCTTTGCGATGCATTGCTCTCTGGCTGCGTTTCGGGGTGCTCTGTGCTTCCGGGATATCTACCCTTACCTTTTTTTCAGTCATGAGACGTTATGAGGCTTTGGGTAATGTTTTCAACTTTAATAAAAAGAGAATATGTAGTAATGGAACTGAAGGTAAGTCTTTATACAATTTGAATGTTGGGTGTTGGGAGTTGAGTTTTGTCACACTTCCACTAGGTCACAAGATCATTAATTTAATTCTAATATGACTAACAATGCTTTAATAATCACAACGATATTATGTTGACGTCGCGTCGGCTTGATATTTAACGCATTTGATCAAATATTTTACTTAAACGAAATGTCACATAGCATAACTGACTTAATTAACTTACATACACATGGAGTTGGTGGTTATTAGCTATGCAGAATAATTGGTCACCATTTGCGCCCTAAAGACCTATTACCATTTCCGGACCTTGCGTGTATAAACGGAACGTGACGACCTACATGAATTCTGATTTCAGCTTTTGGACACAAGAAAAATGAAAATTTCATTTATTTGTTTGTTTAATTTTGATGATTGATGCAATCATGAAATATACTTGGTCACATATTGACTAGAAATATTCAACTTGTGTGGAAAGGTCATCTACACAACGGAACAAAAGAGCCACTACGGTTTCCGTGTAGGAAAACCAACATATGGTGCTAACGGGTACAGTTCAATAATGCCCATATGTCTGGTATGAAAATAAGTGTGTATTTCTTTTTGAAGGCAACTTGTGGAAGGTCGAAAATACTGCAGTCACGGATCTCTTACGCCACCGTCAAAAAAACAAAAATAGCGTCAGTTAAGTTATGGTAGCCAGAACTAAAAAATGTGCAACACCTCTCACGCCGGCTAAAGCGGAATTCTTAAAACTAGACTGTGCATGGAAATACTTTCCATTGGTCGTAATTTAGAATAATCATAAAATACAATATTTTTGCTACACTCATCTGCCATCCTCTTTCATTAATACTTCACAAAATCTATAAAATAGTTGGTTATGTTTGGGCTAGAAAATATAGCATCTTCATTCTGGTCCACTGAGTATATTATTTCAGACTTAAAACTGCCAGCAGCCCACAGCTCCAGGTACAGACATATATCTCGTGTTGATGATGATTGTAACATATAGATTGAGGTTTTTCTACGCTAGCTACCTTCTGACACTGTTTCAAGTCCCCGGAAATATGTAGAATTGTGCCGTTGCCATAGCTGCATACCAGCAATGACCCATCATCTAATATTACCATTCCCTCTGGATATTGCAAATCGTCATGCTTGAATATGGACAATATTTCGCCCTTTACTGTTAATCTTAGTACTGAGTGAGAAGTATATTCACTGATATAGATTGTACTTGAATCATCACTTAGCATACAATAACGTAGAGTTTTATACCTTTCACTATTTGGTAAAATATTCCTCTGATCATTTCCTTGAACATCCATTGAAAGTACGCTGCTGGGATTACGGCAAACAACGTAAAGATGGCAATTACCATACGTTATACCGTAACAGATTCCTGTAACTTGAATCTTGCGGATAGTTGACCGCTTACCAGCTGCTGACAGTATAAGGATCTCCTGCCTATCTGGCATTGTTACAGCAACCTGGTCTTGAGGTAGTACGGCAATGTCCCATGGTTTATTGTCAGATGATTTTTCCTCTGTTATTACTTTGCTTTCTGTGTCCACGACAATAAACGTACAATTGCAGTAATCTGCCTGTAAAACTTTTTTTCTGGCCAGAACAGCACATCCCGAGATATAACTACTTGGTTTTGTTTTAATATTCCGAGAAAAGGTCAGTCCGTCAAATGGTGCATTTTTTGCCGGTAAACCAGCGCTTTGGGAGTTAAGGGTCCCAAAGTCATCTAATCCCGACAGCATGTTCTGTATATCTTTGCTGCGCTCAAACACATAGCTGACAATTGTATCTTCTAAAGCCTCTTTAACATCTTTAATTTCGTTTGAGCTTAGCTTGGAGTTGGCACGCTTTATGGTGATATAAAGTTGGGCATCCTGTTTTGCAGCCGTGTAATCCTGTAGACATGACTAAACTTCTTTCATTTCTGAAGAAACGCTTGTACAAGTTTCAAGTACCCTCTGTATTTTTTGCTTATCGGTAGACTTCCTTTCATCAGCAAGAAGTTGCATTTTCTTCTGTTTTTCGTCCAACTGATCATCTATCTCTTTTCTGAATTTAATTATTTCTTTTGCGGCGTTTTCATGGGAAGAATCGCAATGACTGCTTTCAATGTTTGCCTGTTGAATAATATCCTCTGCTTCTTTCACCTTCCGATCTAATTCTCTCATAACCTGTCTGCATACATCACTTTTCCAAATGCCTGCACATTTATCAGGCATGTAGTCAAGGTCACATGTCATGCAGTCTGTACAGCCAAGTACTTCATGATTCTTACAGAAGTATTTTATAACTTCTTTCTGATGCACATGACACTTTTCAGTGCACTCGTTTGAAGCTCGACCCAAAATTGATTGATTGTCTATATCACTGTTGTCAGTAAGTTGGTGATCTCTCGAGGCCTCTGTCCTCTGGTGACATTCAAAGCAGTTTTTGCACAAATATTCCTGACAGTTCACACAAAATCCATGAGCTTTGATATGCTGACCGATGGTCAAACATGGGTCACAGTTGTGGTCCTTTGAGCAACTGGACATAGCTAAAATAATTCAGCTCAGAGATGTTTATATGTTGTTACGGATCTCTGAGCTGAAACGAACCCCGTATTGAAATCTAACCAGAAATCGTGCCAGAAGTCTGTCACGCTATAATTTTATCAAATCAAATGGCAGAGACTCACCTTTTTATTTAATATATTCTTAATCCATTTTTCTTTTGATTTGGCGTAAAATGAACCATGCAACACCAGTTGAAAACAAATTATACCCAAAAGTTTCAAATGGGTACCACTGCCTGCAATATTTTGCTCACCATTGCAGTTGTCACGTGATCGAGGTACTCTTCATTTTGAAAATAAATCTAACCGTAAAGAATTATTATTTATGGAAATTCTGTGAATTTAAACCTTCTATGGTATAATTTTATGAATTTTTGTGAAAAATTATTACATTTTTAAATCAATTAAATGCATTAGATATAAAAAATTGATCCTGAAATTCAAAAATAACCATGTGCTAAGAACTTCGCATGACGTCATCAGTTTCTCGCGAGAGTCAGTGCGCCGATGTTGCTGGTTAGGTAAACAAATGGGGTTACGCCATAACTTAATGGACGCGACCATCAGACTATAAAATTAGCGCCAGTTAAGTTATGGTAGCCAGAACTAAACTGGACATTGATCCAGGGAAGTCGGTAAGTTTACGTCCGGATACTGCCATCACTTGAGGAATGCAGCTAGGTAGCAGAAAGTCCAACAGACAATATGACCTTGCTACATGTCCAAAACATCCAGGTATTTGCCCAGTTCATGGTAACTTAGCAACGCCATTCACAGGTTAGCACATCCTTTTTAAACTATGTTTCACCTTAAGTGGCAGGGGCCAGTTTCGCATTAAATAAAACAGACATACATACTTTACAGGCATATATATTCAAGTGGTTATTTATGATGTTTATAGAACTAAGGATTCCTGCGTAAGAGTGATTATTGTGTAAAATAAATATGTGCATGTATCGATTTTCCTAGCTCCATGTAAACGGCCGGGTCTAAAACTTTACCTGAGGTAACGGAAGTCAGACGAATTGGAAACGGTCATCCATCCATCCAGCTTCAGCTCAAATTTGCGGAAAAAGTAAACGGTCATGAGGCACCTTTCTTCCCACCATTATTTTTGTCTGGCCACATGCTTTAAAAATGTGCATGTGTTTTAGGTCTGTCATTTGCAGATAATACGGTACAGGTCGCGCGAGGTGTGCATTTTGGGCCATTTTTGTCTAAAAATTTAGTGTCCTGAAACCTGCGTTTTACTCGTTTTTATCACAGAAGCAAGAGCATCGGCGTCTGAAAATGTCACATAATGAAGTACTATGTCTATGCAAGACATTCGCTCAATAATTGCCTTGAATTTGTCGAAATTAGATTTTTTATGATTTTTTTCGCACTGGTATCAGCGCAGAGTTGTGGAGTTTTCATTTACTGTCCATTGCCCCCATAATTGAAGGTGAAAAAAGATCTCGTTCTAAGTACTTCCTTGTTCAATCTATAAATAACACATTCTAATTCTTGTCCCAAGCAGGAGGCTATACTCGGGTGATACGATTATATTTCAATGCCCTACAGAAGCTACAGTAGGCCTGTATTAAAAGTACTCGAATTACAGCCTCGCGTAGTGAGGCGTATATTTTTGAAGTTTTTATAATATCCTTATCTTATGGTTATTATGTTATGATCAAGCTGTACGCAGTTGAAGCCTAATTATTCCAATTAACACATGTTTGCTCAGAAACATGTAGGATATGGAAAAGTTATTACGAGCGCTAAAGATATGTAATTGCCTACATCCATATAGAGAAGCCAGATTTGTACACGTATGGAAAATATGTATGGAAAATACTGGAATATCATTTCCGTGGCAAAATAGATTGCCCTATCATCTATTATGTTCGTCAGTGCTCAAAGTGCCGATAATAGCACAGTTTACTCTAATCTGAAAAAAAAATCATGAAAATGTCTGTGACCCAGTTTATTGAACAAAAAATGACATTTTATGTATGGCCAATTTTCTGCCCAGTTTGCCAATAACCTACATGTTGTAAGTATTTTAATGTCCATTGTAAGTAATTCTTACATGATGCGGGCTTCTGGCGAACTGAACAGGAAATGAGACATATCTATGACATTTCTTTAACCCTTAGCATGCTGGACATGATTGATTCTGCCTTTGCGACCAGTGTAGATCATAATCAGCCTGCACATCCGTGCAGTCTGACCAAGATCTGCACTGTTCACTATTGAGGTAAGCACCACTTTTAACAGTTAATGGTACTGTCCAAATTGAAAGATGGATGAGTTCATTATAGAAATTTAGCATGGTAAGGGTTAATAGTAAATAGAGAATATTACGTTACTGTCGGATAAATTTAAATTTATTAGGTGAGTCGAAGAAAATATATTAGGCGAGGCTGATGCCGAGCCTTATATGTTTTCGTAGACGAGCCTAATAAATTAAAAAAATTCAGACAGTAATCTAATATTCTATTTATCCTACGTGCTCAGAATATTGGGGGAAAAGTCGTTGGAAAGAGCAATGTTCAGCGTGCAGACTTGACGTCATATATAACGTTTGCAAGTGCAATAAAATTTGCGGATAAAATAGAAAAATTGCAACAACGTTTTTGTTTCTGGATAAAAACTTTTGATATTACCACTTATTTTCTTAGTTAGAACATTTCCAATACAATGATAACGGTTTCAATGAAAAATTCGGAAAAAATATGTTTTCAAAATTTCCGTCTGAAGTGCCGTAAAAGTGAAAAATAGCAAGGGTACAGCCGAGAAAATACGGACGTTTTTTGCAACCCAGCGTTGGACGTTTCATATCTTCCCGCCGCGCATTAACTCGGGTACAAGAACATTAAATATATATTCGGATATCTTTATGTTTGGTATTACCGTTTGGTTATAGTGTTCCATGCACTCACAATATAGTAAACAGCATGTTTTCAACCACAGTCAAAAACGGTACAAGTCAAATGGTTTATCGCGGCCAGAAATTTGTACAAACCGGACAGAAGTTGCGAAATTGTCATTTGTGCAGGAAAGAAGCGTTTACCATAATGTCCAGTACTGGACAGGTATAGTGACATACGTTTAAGATATATCATGCTTTCTATTTATGCAGGTAAACTTGTGTTTAGTTAAATTTCAACAGAGCACAATTGTCTGAACAGTGTACAAATTCATTACTGTTTTTTTTCAGGCAAGGGTGGAAAAAAGTGGTAGACAATGAAAGCAGTAACATTTTTATTAAAAAAAAACAAAAAAAAAAAAAATCAAGCGCAGCCAATGTCAACATAAAGAAATAAAAGCGGGACACAAAAAAAGTCAATTTTAAAAGCAGTAACAGCTCTTCTGAGCTAATTCTGTAGCTTGGGGGAGCTGTTACACTTTCTTTTTACAGACTCCCTGTGGATCAAGTACGAAAAAGTGTTATTTGGATGGTAAAATGACAAAACCCAAACAAAAACATTAATACACCCCACCCACCATGAAGAAAAATTTGAAAACGGGCGTACTGTGAACGGACCACTGAGCAAGAAATATACAAGAAGCAAACTGATTACAATCAAATACTTATAATTAAATACTTATTTGAAAACAAATAATACAATATAAACTCAATCAAAATGGCACAGAGAGGGTCATCAAGGAGAGACTCAGTTGTTTGTTCATTAGAAGAAAAAAATAAACAAAAAGAGAGAGCTGAAAGTGATAGATCAAAACAAAAGTCAGAAAAGGGTAAAAAAAAAACATCAGATCAGTATCACTATGAAACAGATTTTGATCAGTTTAAAACTGAAATTAAGCAACTTTTCCACCAATTTGATGAGAAAATAGATAAAAGATTTGACAGGTTAGATTCAAAATTTACTAAAGTATTTGAAGACCTAAAGAAAGAAATGAACCAGATAAAAGTAGAAGTTAGTGACACAAAAAATGAGATGAAAGACATCAAACATAAAGTCACAGAGCTTGAGCAAAGTGTAGGTTTCCAGGCTGGAAAATATGAGGAACTTGAGGACAAACAAGATGACAAGATTAGAAAACTACATGAGCATTTAGATGAGATGAAAAGAAAACTTCTATTATTAGAGAAACATGACAGGAAAAATAACCTACTTTTCTATGGCTTTCCAGAAGAACAAAATGAGGATTTGAAGGCAACATTGAAAACTTTTTTTAAAGATAAACTTGAAATAAATGATGAAAAGGTCCAGAAGATTGATTTCACAAATTGCCACAGACTTCCTTATGATGGTGCTGGACCAAAACCAATAATTGCAAGATTTGTTTATTTTGAAGATAGAGAACTGATTTATTCAAAAGCTTTGATGCCAGTTTTTAAAAATGAAAGAAAAAGGGTATTAACAGACTTACCTACTGAACTAAAGAAAACTAGAGCAAAACTTGCAAAAGAGGCATACACAATTAGAAGGTCTGAAGGGCTTAAAACAAGAATTTTAGAGAAAGGGCTGTCAGTTTATTTGGAAGTGAGAAGAACCAAGGAGGATAGCTGGGAGAGAAGAGAAATATATGATTAACAGACTCTAGAGATATGGAAGTGTAAAGATGGTTTTAATGAACATTCAGCTCTTTTGAAATAAAGTACCATATATTTCTAAAATTGAATAACATATTCTTCTATTCTAGTGATAAATATCTGACAAAATATTATTTAATTGTTACAAAGTTAATATATCTACAGTTTTACATTAAGTCTGAGTATAATATGAATCTGGTAGTCTAAAGGTAAAATACAATAGAGAATAAAGTACATTATTTATGTAAGAAAGTCTTAAATTTTGCAGTGTATAATATTTATGTAAATTATATCTGAAGGTGAAAATTTATCAGTACAAATTATAAAGTAAACAGTACCTGATTGTACAATTTTTTTTATTCATCAGAAGAAACAAACTATAGAGAACACATTACTTGTTCATAAGCTATACTGCTATTTTCACTTGCAACAAGTCTGCTCTATTAATCAAAAACATAAGAAAGTCCTAAATTTTACAGTATGTTATATTTATGTAAAATATATCTAAAGGTGAAAATTTATCAGTACAAATTATAAAGTAAACAGTACCTGATTGCAGATTTTTTTTATTCATCAGCAGAAACAAACTATAGAGAACACATTACTTGTTCATATGTTATACTGTTATTTTCACTTCCAACAAGTCTGCTCTATTTATCAAAAACATATTTGTTTGTAAAATATCTTGGATGTTTTATGTATGTTTTTTTTTCTTTTTTGCCAACCATTAATACATTTTGATAACAAATCAACTATGATGAGAAGATATAGAATACTCTACCGCCCCAATAGCTCAATGGTAGAGCGTAGGATTACAGTGTGAAAGGTCGGAGGTTCGATTCTCGGCCAAGGCACAGTTTTGTTTTTGTTTTGTTTTTTTCTCAATACCAAATATGTGTGTTAGTAGAGTATACCTTATCTACCTATTTACAACCTTTTTAACATAAATAAAATGTTTAATTTACATCAAAATGTGTTTATTGGTAAAATGTTTATCAATATAAACTGTAGAAGAACCTTTACGCACTTATATGTAAACATTTATAAGCAAACATGCTTACTTGTGTACCATTATTTTATACTTAATTTGTATTAAAACATGTTTGTTTGTAAAACATTTGTCAATATAATCTGTACAGAACGCTTTACTTACATATATGTAAAACATTTATAAGTAGAACATATAGAATACAGCCTGCTAACTTGTTTACCAGTTCCCCATACTTAATTTATATTATAATATGTTTGTTCGTAAAACATTTATCAATATGATCTGTAGAGGGCATTTTACTTACTTATATGTAAACCATTTGTAAGTAGAACATGTAGAGTGCACTCTGCTTGCTTGTGTAACACCTTTCACATACTTAATTTGTAATACAACATGTTCGTCTGTATAATATCTATCAATATAGTCTGTAGAGGACGCTTTGCTTTGCTTAAATATATGTATAACATTTATAAGTAAACGTGTAGAATGCGCCTTACTTAGGTGCGCGCTTCTTTTCCCATACTTAACTCGTATTGAATCACGTTTGTTTGTAAATACGTTTATCAATATAAACTGTGTAGAATAATTTGTTTACATACATGTAAAACATTTATAAGTAGAACAGGTAGAATGCACTCGCTTACCGGTGTACCACTTTTCGCAAACATGTTTGTTTGTTAATACAATTTGTATACACTTTACCATGTTACTTATAGGTAAAACGTTTATAAGTAGAACTTATAGAAGGTATCTGCTTACTTGTGTAATACGTTTTCGATACTTAATTTGCATTACAACATGTTTGCTTGTATAACATTTATGAGTACAATCTGTCGAGGATATTTCATTTACACATATGTTAAACATTTATAAGTAGAACAAGAAGAATGTACCCTGCTTACTTGTGTATTACTTTTCCCATACATGTTTGTTTGTAAAACATTTATCAATAAAATTTGTAGAGAACGCTTTACCTATATACATGTAAAACATGTACAAGTAAAACAAATGTAGAATGTACCCTACATACTTATATGCCGCATTTCAATTTTCTTACGTTACTTACTTACAAGTAAAACATTAATCAAGACAGGAGGTTATATGCCACATTATATTTATATGTGTATTTTATTCAAGAGAATGCTAATCCTGTATTTAAACATACTTGTTTTTAAAATCATACGATAGTAATAAATAGTAGAGTACATCGTACTTTCTGAAATGACAGATTTTTGTTTGTAAAACGTTTATAAGTGCAAAATTCAGTGTACATGTTATTTGCTAAATTATATTTGTCATGTACTTTCAAGACATATTTGTAGAAACTATTTTATTACAAAGGCAAAATCATACTGCTCAAATACATTTTTTTCTGAAATACAAACAATAACTTTCATGTATCAGATTCAACATTCGATATACTAATTATAATGTTATACCAACCAAATTTGTCAGACATTTTTGGCGGAATTCTTAGACAAAATAATGATCTGACTTGTTGCTTTAATATCGGTTTTTTAAATATTCAATCAGAAAAGTGGATTCACCATATTTCGAAATTCATTTCTGACATATGCAAAATCGGAAATTTTGTTAGTTTGTTCCCCCGTAGATTTACTCAAATTTTAATAAGAAAAATAACTCACATTTCATTGTTCCAGTCGTTTAAGTAAATCCAGTTTTATAACTTATATTGCATAAGTAAGTTTACCCTTTTCAAGAATGTATTCAGTCAGTATATACTGTAACACTGACACACTTTTCTACTTTTAGTTTAGATTCAATTACCCAGTAATTCTGTCATTCACAAATATTATTGTAACAACAATTGACCTAATGAAATAACAACTGACCAATGAAAACCTTGATACTATTATCTAATTTGTTTATGAATGCTTTACCTAGCTAATCCGCTATGCATCTTTCCGTTTCAATTGTAATGGATAATAATAGATAGGCGTGACATGTTATGCCTCTGTCCACCTATGCGGATGTACATGTATATTTTCTTTTGTTACAGTTACTCAATTTATTTGTTTGTATATATTATTAATATTTATGTCTTTATTCGCACTTTACTGACAATGTATAGTAATGGTATAGAAGTTCACAGTATTACTTAAACTATTAAACTATATCTTTAACATTTGTTCAAGGGAGACAAAGTATATAAAAAAAACACCTGTGTCCCGACTTTTAGTTTTGTAACTATACGATGTGCTATATAATGCACTGTCAAAACAAACTGTTCTCATTCTACGTTCTTCTTTGTTTATTTTCATATAACTTTCACGAAAGTCCCTATTTTTTTCTTACCGTTATTTTTTTATATTACTTACATTATGGTAGCTTTATGTTACGTGTCTTGAAATATCCAGATAGGTGATAATGTAGTAATCTTTTCACAAAACTGTCAGGGTTTAGGAAATTGTCAAAAGAGAAGAGACTTATTTCATTATGTTAGAAGTAAAAAATATAATATAATATGTTTGCAAGATATTCACATAACAAAACAACTTTGTGCGTTTGTAAAGTCTGAATGGGGAAACGAAATATATATTTGCCCATTTACAAGCAATAGTCGAGGAGTTATGACCCTTCTACCAAATAATTTTGAACAAAAAGTTGAAAATGTTATAAAAGATGAAAACGGAAACTTTCTTATTCTAGATTTATATATATTTCAAATAAGATTTACATTAGTTAACCTATATGGCCCGAATGAAGATAATCCATCATTTTATCAAAATATTTACCAGAAAGTTTATAACATTGGAAATGATAATGTTATTTTTTGTGGTGACTGGAATTTAGTCATTGATCCCAGTTTAGACTATGAAAACTATGTATCTATCAATAACCCAAAAGCAAGAAAAATTGTAACGAACTTAATTGAAAATGAACATTTTATTGACATATGGCGTATTTTACATGATAATAAGAAAAAATTCACATGGCGGAGAAAAAACCCAACCCGTAAGCAATCTAGACTTGATTTTTTTCTAATAACTGAAAATACCATGAACTTTGTAACTGATTCTAATATCATCCCTGGTTACAGAACCGATCATTCAGCTATAACACTCAAATTAAAATTGAATAATAATGAAAAAGGAAAAGGCTACTGGAAATTTAATAACTCATTACTGAAAGATGAAGACTATATAAGTTTAGTTAAAAATACCTTAAAAAATTTAATTGAGGTACATACGGTAGTCAACCAGAATGAAAATATACCAGTAGAAGATGACAACTTTAATCATCAGCATATTAATTTAGATATAGACGATCATTTATTTTTGGAAACATTTTTAGTCATTGTCCGTGGTGAAACTATCAAATACTCATCATATAAGAAGAAAGAAAGTATGAAAAGGGAAATTGATTTAGAAAAAGAAATTGTTTCAATAGAAAATGATATACAAAACAATTATAACACTATAGATAACATGATATTAGTCCAACTTCAAGAAAAGAAGACAGATCTCGAAAACTTACGGAAACATAAGTTAGAAGGTGTTATGTTAAGATCAAAATGTAGATATGAAGATCTTGGTGAAAAACCAACTAGCTATTTTTTAGGTCTAGAAAGTAGAAACTTTATAAATAAAACAATTAACAAACTCATAGATGAGAATGGAAAAGAACTTTTTAACACTAAAGATATTTTATCTTACCAGAAAGAGTACTATGGCAAATTATATAAAAACAATTTTATACCATCAGATGTATCGTTGACTGAAAGTTTTGGCGAAAACATATTTAAACTTTCTGATATGGAATCACAGAAGCTAGAAGGAGAAATTACACTTGACGAACTCACTGCTGCAATAAATGGTATGAAAAAAAATAAAGCCCCGGTCTAGATGGATATACTGTAGAGTTTTTTAGCTTTTTTTGGAAAGACATTGCACATTTTATCTTGCGGTCAATTAATTTTGGGTATAATAATGATAGATTGTCAGTGACACAAAAACAGGGTGTTATTACTTGTTTACCAAAACCGAATAAAAATAGACAATACCTTAAAAATTGGAGACCAATATCCCTTTTAAATGTCATTTATAAACTAGCTTCGACAGTCATTTCGAACCGCCTTAAAATGTTTTTAGACAAAATAGTTCACACCGATCAGAAGGGATTTATTGCAGGCAGATTCATTGGAGAAAATATAAGATTGATTTATGACATTTTGTTTGAAACTGAAAAACAAAATATTCCAGGACTATTGTTATCAATAGATTTTCAACAAGCTTTTGATTCTATTTCATGGGATTTTATTCATAAAACATTAGAATATTTCAATTTTGGACCTTCCTTTAGAAAATGGATAAAATTATTTCAGCAAGGAAGTGAGACTTGTATTTTACAAAATGGGCATTTGTCAGATTTTTTTCGTTTAGAAAGAGGTTGCAGACAAGGAGATCCAATATCTCCTTATCTTTTTATTTTGTGTGCAGAAATACTTGGATTAATGATAAGAATGAACAATAATATTTCAGGTGTAACTATTAGTAACAAAGAATATAAAATGAGTCAATACGCAGACGATACGCAGTTGTTTCTAGATGGAACTGAACAATCTTTATGTCACTGTTTGAGTACACTAGACAAGTTTTATAAAATTTCGGGATTGAAAATAAACATTGAAAAGACAAGAGCACTTTGGATAGGATCATTGAGTCAGTCATTGATAAAATTATGTCCAGATTTACATTTAGACTGGTCGCAAACACCTCTAAAAATATTAGGTGTAACTTTTTCTTCACATGTCAAAGATATTTGGGATTTAAATGGTCCACTTGTTTTAGAAAAATGCAAAGATTTGATACGCTCGTGGTCAAAGAGAAACTTAACTTTATTTGGCAAAGTAACAGTTATCAAATCGCTTGTAATTTCGAAATTTGTGCATTTGTTTATAGCATTACCAAATCCCCTGTCAATCTTAATTAATCAATTAAATAATATAGCATTTAAATTTTTATGGAATAATGGACCGGATAGAGTAAAGAGATCAATTATAACAAATGATGTTGATTCCGGTGGTTTAAAGATGATAAATATTAACACATTTATACATAGTTTGAAGTTGAGCTGGTTAAGAAGACTTTCATTGAATAATTGTGATACTTGGAAAGATTTAATAAATTTTCCTTTCAAGAACATTTTCACTTTAGGTGCAAGTTATGCCAAGTTAATGGCAGGGAGAATACAAAATCCATTTTGGAAAGACGTTCTTAAAAGTTGGTACTGTCTTTGTGAATCTATTGATATTACAGACCTGCAACACATTTTATATTCTCCTCTTTGGAATAATCACAACTTCAGATTCAAAACATATATGAATAACAATTGGTACAAGAATAAGATTATCAATGTTATAGATCTTCTAAATGAAAATGGAAATTTTTATACGATAGATGAGTTAAAACGTATATATTCAGTAAATGGTACATTTTTAGACCTACATAGAATTATGAATAATATACCAAACGAGTGGAAAGAAAAGATAAGAAATAATAAAACAGCTGTCCGCAAATACAACGTAGATATTAACCCATACTTAAGATTACTTGTTAAAGATAAAAAGGGCAGTAGCTCTTTTTATAATACCATTACAAGAATTAAGGAAATATACATACCAAATAAATGGAACCAAACATTAGGACATATCTCAGAATTAGAATTTAAATTATTTTGCAAAAATATAGAAACAATCAAGGAAATCAAACTAAAAAATTTTCAATTTAAGATAAATCAAAACATTCTAGTAACTAAATCATTTTTGTATAAAATAAATAAAGTCGACAGCAATTTATGTTCATATTGTCGTCAACAACAAGAGACAATAGAACATTTAACATTTGAATGTGCACATGTTAATAAGTTTTTATTTGACTTAAGTAATTGGGCAAAAGAAAGATTTAATATTGACATTAATTTACAGGAAAAAAATTTCATTTTTTCGTATGATACCTGTACCAATCGAGCTGGAAATTATCTTGCTTTACTTCTAAAGTATTATGTTTATAAAACAAAGTTTAAAGAAAACTGTTGTAGGTACCTCTCTGTACCAATGTTCAAAGTTTATTTTAAAGATAAACTTATAAGTTTGAAATACATTTCAGCCATAAATAATAAAATATCTGAATTCGAAAAGAATTGGTCTCAAGTTATCGAAACGATAGATAACTAAGCAAAAATTAACAACAGAATTTAAGAAATAAAGCAAAGTAAAATATTTCCTAACCTGCCAAAAGATCATCTTTAATAATACCAAAATATTGAAAAATAAAAACTTGTTAATTCCGATCTTTTATTAATAGAGCTAACCATAACTGTCTACTAAGAGTTATTAAGGGATTTTTCATTTTATTAAATCAGTTTCCCCCATTTTTCACTTTTTTCTTCCTCTTTTCTTTTTTTTTTCTTAAACAACTTGCGCATATTTCTGTTAAATATGTGCTCTTTTTTTTCCCTGTCTATATTTTTTTTTTCTCATACACACTTCATCATATTTTCGTAAAATATTACCCCAATTTGTAAATTGCCTGATAACAACTGTCAATGGCAATATACGACTTAAGATAGTATATGAAGTAGTTATAAAAATATGTATACATAATAGATCACTAAGATTACATGTTGAACAATATGTCTTGATATTTACATTATTAACTCATGTAATTGTACGTTTGCATCATGTGTTTATATGTATCTATATATGTACGTTTGCATCATGTGTTTATATGTATCTATATATGTATACAATTTGAAATAAACGGGGTTACAAAAAAAAAAAAAAAAAAAAAAAAAAAAAAAAAAAAAAAAAAATTACAAACCTTAGAAAAAAAAAAAAAAAAAAAAAAAAAAAAAAAAAAAAAAAAAAAAAAAAAACAATGAGACAAACATTTCCAACATCTTTGGACGGTTCAAAAATCCCATGTTAAACATACGATAAAGCCCGAAACGCGTGAAAATGTTCCGAATGTAAATCGGGTGAAGTAGGCGCTCTATGTATAGAGTTAGATTATGCGTCTTGATACTGTACCAGAGGGGTCGGTCAATTGTGGGTTATTGATTACACTGGGCGAGTCTACTTACTTATTACTTGAGGATGAAAAAACGTGTTTTTAAATGTTGCTCTTAAAAAAGTACAACAACAGTTAATTCACAACAAATCGTACGGTATGTTTTATAATCAGTAGAAGCTAGTCGTATTTATTTACACTTATGAGACCTGTTTCACCCATAAGTAAAGAATTCACAGGTCCATCATGAAATATTTTCCCCAGCGCGCATATACTTCGCCTATTCCATATGATCGCAGGCCGCGTTCAATAACTCGGACGCGGTAGTAAAAATACGGACACAGAATCGGAAAAATTCGGACTTCCTGATTGTGATAGGGAAAATACGGACGATCATTTCTTTTTTAAAAATACTGTTTAATACATTCATATATTGTGGTGAAAAAAGGTTTGTAGGCTACTTACATTCAATTAATAAGGCTATATGAAATGGCCCGGCTACAAAGATTGTTCATTTAAAAACATGGCTTCTTTCCTGAATTACAGTTGCAGTATTTAGATGCACTAAACATATATTCTCAAGTTACTTTAATCTTTAAAGGAAGTCATATAACCTTTTTTCATTAAGCATTAACCGGGAACTGTTTAGGACCCCTTTGGTCATGGTTACAATGGTCACGTAGTACCGGTACAAAAGTCTGGACAAAACTGAATCTCCTTCGATTTTATATTTCTACAAAATCATAGTTTGAAATCTGGATGTACATAGTTCTAGATTTATATTCAGATAATGTTACATGCAAAATTGCACCCGCACCCCCCTGCCCCTCGTCTGTACACAGGTTCGAATTTGGGTTTTAATAGGATTGGTCCTTCAATTAGGCTTTGTAGAGAAACCTACGAAAGACCCGTTGTGACATTTCAACTTCATTATTTCACGATTTCTGCTTCATGATTTCACGATTTCCACTTCATGAATTCACGAATTCACGATTTCTGCTTCCTGATTTTACGATTTCCACTTCATGATGTCACGATTTCACGATTTTCACTTCATGAACTCACGAATTCACGATTTCACGAAAAAACTTCACGATTTCTTGATTTCACGATTTCATGATTTCACGATTTCTTGATTTCACGATTTCTTGATTTCACGATTTCCACTTCATGAATTCACGATTTCACGATTGGTACTGTCTGTATCTGAATGTTTTAGCTTTCAGGTTGCAATGTGGCTGGGAACAGTTTACGTGAGAAATCTGTAAAACAAAATAAACAGGGTTTTTCAAAAGTACTGTTTTCAACTCGTGACCTTTTATTTCTGTGTTTTTCGTCTAGTTCGCTATAGCTAGAAGCCCACAGTGTAAAAATTATTTACAAACAGACCTTAGACAACTTAGAATGCGTATCACTTGACATATAGGTAAGTGGTGATGAGACGGTGTGCAGAGCGCATTGGACCAGGTCGATGAGTCAAAGGTCCGGATCACTAATGCAGCTCAAAGGTCAAATTTGTCCTTCAGATTTCGTGTCTGGGGAACAGTTGATAACCATTGAAGGTGTTGACTTCAATATTGGCATATAGGCAGGTGACAATGTGACGATGTGCAGCGCGCCGGAACCACCCAGCACGCAAGCCTCTATGGGACCCATATTGGCTATATCTTGGCAAACGTAATATACGGTTCCCATATGGGACCCATATTGTAAGTATTTGAGAACATCGGACCCATATACAATGTCTCAGCGATGTATTCATTTAAAGCACTAATATGGAAAGTGGTTTTTATATGTTTTCTTCGAATGTTCGTACGTTTCTTTAGCCTCAAAAGAAACTTTTTTACCAGAAGGATCTTATCTGGGTCTCATAAGTATCTGTAAGTATTTGTCCACATCGGACCCATATGGGGCCCATATATAATGTCTCAGTGATGTGATAAACCAATGTATCGATTTTAAGCTTATAAGTGTTGTCACTAGTATAAATAATATCTAATACGTTTCTTTGGTTTTAAAATACATTTTCCAGAAGGGTCCCATATGCGTCCCACATTTCCTGTCGTGACTCTGTTCGGACAGTGTATATGTCTTTTTTTTTAATTTTGTTTATTTAAGTTAAAAAATATGGTGTATATCATTTAAAAGGGGGCTCATATTTCACCACATATTTTTCAGTTTGGATTGATTTAGGATGAAAACGGAATTTTATCTGCCTGGTCATATGGCCGATACTTGTGCCTGTGCTTGAGATCATCTTTAACATTTTCTGAAGAACTACAGAAAGCCATATATTGGACATCACTTGATGGCTTCAGACCATGTTTGACAGTTTCTGAAGAAATATGAAAAGCCATTTGTGACACACGGTACTTTAACAAATTAGTTTTACAACAGGAAGAATATGTAAAATGAAATTATCAATTTTTCTTTTAAAAAGGATTTGTTTTGTTTTTGTTGCGTTTAACGTCGCATCGATACAATTATAGGTCATATGGCGACTTTCAGCTTCGATGGTGGAGGAAGACCCCAGGTGCCCCTTCGCGCATAGAACCAACGACCTTCCGTAAGCCAGCTGGATGGCTTCCTCACAGGAAGAATTTAACGCCCCGACTGAGGATCGAACCCACATCGGTAAGGGACATTCTTTTAAAGGATTTCTGCATAAATTTGACACGATATATTTTTGCATGACTTAGGACTTGTGTCACCGTGTTTATTATATGGTTATTTATTCTATACCTATTTTATCTATCCAATCGGGAACGTTCATTTGCAACACGTGACCGTACAATATATTACGGTATTAGGATGCACGTGCGTACAAAAATCCTGTATTTTCTGTATTTGGACGCACGTGCGTACAAAAAATCCTGTATTTTCTGTATTTGGACGGTTCAGCAGTCCCATGTTAAACATACGATAAAGCCCGAAACGCGTGAAAATGTTCCGAATGTAAATTGGATGAAGTAGGCTCTCTATGTACAGAGTTTGATTATGTGTCTTGAAATCTGGATTTAATTTGAGATTTTTTGTTTGTTTACAACACACAAAAACGATTCAAGGGATAACAATGCTATCTGATTTAGATATTAAAACGTTCGTTAATAATCAAAAACTTAAAAATACAGTAAAAAGGATCATCAGATGTTGGAATATTTGAAAAGTCGCTTAAAGAAGCCATTCCGGACGAAACATAGAAATTGGTATCAGCCCTGACGGTCAGCATCCAAAACATGTCTGCTCTATAATTCAGTTTTCGTCGGATCTTCACCAAACGTGCTGACAATGTTTGTGGGCATTACATCTCGGCCAGTTTCGATAACCAGCCAAATTGTACCAGGCTCTCTTTGATTATAGTCCTTGAATTACTCGAAAAACGGGGAATTTAGCCTTGTCCGCTCTTTTAAGTCGAACAGTTTTCACCCGATCTTCACCATACTTGCTGACAATGTTTGTGGGCATAATATCTCAGCCAAGTATTATTATCACCCAAATCGTCAAATGGCTGTTGTAGAGAGGTTGCACCATCTACTTTTTTTTAATGATGATACGCAGAAAAAACAACATTCAATGAATTGCGTATATTACGTATGAAGTGAAATAAATATAGAATAAAAAGGTTATTTAAGGTCTAACATTGTTCTGTATAATATATATTTACACTCGTACCAAGCTGGGAGAAACTAGAAAAGGCAGGAATACAATAATCAGTGAAACATTTTTAATTTAAACTAATATTATAGTAAGACAAAATAGATATAGAATAAAAAGGTTATTTAACATTGTACTGTACAATACGAGATATATTTGGACTCGTACCCAGCTGAGAAAACCATATTGAACTCGCCTAGCGGCTCGTCCAATATGGTTTTCTCAGCTGGGTACTCGTCCAAATATATCTCCGTATTGTACAGAACAATGTTAAATAACCTAATAGTATAGCATCTGGCTTTGTTACAGCGAAATCACTTGATTTTGTAAGTATGAAATGTTGTGCTTTTATCATGAACTGCTTGTTCGCGGGGATATGAATTCGTGGAGTTCAACTTTTGGATTCAGGAAAATGGGAATTTTATGTGTATGTTTGATATACAATGTAATCATGAAATTTACAAAAATGAGTTCTGCGCATCATTAATCATGTCACAGTACGTTAAATCTACAGTTGATCACATTTTGACTATATATATTCAACTTCTTCCTAAATGAGTAGGAACGCTACTGTTTTCAGACATCTATATTGGCATCCTGAAAATGTATAGTTAAAAGAAAAATTAAACAAATACGCATGACTTAACCAGTCTTATAATAGTGTGTATAATAGTTGATCTTAAGTTATGATCCTTGACATTGCTTGACTTACTAAAAATTGCGAAAACTGACAGTGTCTGCTTTCTAATTTATGTAGTTCTTACACTTTGTCACATTGTTTAAAGGCATATCTAATATGCCGGACAAGTTCGATTACCAGCCGAATAGTTCAAGCAACTCTTGAGTGAGTTATAGCCCTTGAATTACTTAAATTTGTAAAAATTGACAGTGTTTATTCAATAACTTAACAAAACTTAGAATGTTTATGGCCAAGTGCATTAATCAGCCAGATGTACATGTGTTAAGTGTCTCGAGCTGATGTCTATTATATTGCTACATGTATATATAATGCGCTACTTTTATTTTCATTAATAAAATCTGTAAAAAGATCCTTTGGAAGCAAAGAATACAACCAAGCAGAATATTGTCAGACTCGGTTTGACTGAGTCTGTTCACGAGAGGCATTGAAATGCCTCCGAGCACCGGCTAATCGGAACTCGAGACTATTACACATTATATTGAATGGACTCCATGACTCCAAAAGGCCGGAAAATCTAACAACACTGAATCAAAGTACGAGGAGACTTTTTACAGCCGCCACACGGCACTTAAAGGTTGCTGTTGTGATAGTTAATAAAATCTGTAAAAAGATCTTTTGGAAGCATAGAATGCAACCAAGCACGCCTACTAGCACCGGCTTAAGTGGAACTCTATTACACATCTATTGAATGCACTCTATGACCCCAAAAGGCCAAAAAATATAACAACACCGAATCCAAGTACGAAGAGACTTTATGCAAACAGTCACTGATGTTCACTCTAGATCTTCTTTCTCTTTAGTGAACCCGCAAACAGAGAATATATCATGCAAACAGAGCTGTTTTGGTAGTCTATTAGTCCAAATAATTGACATCAGAACTGATTCTGAGATATTTTCGCAATACTTTAGAATCCATCTCTTTAGTTGAGGAGAGATATTGACCTATGCAAAAAATATCACAATATCGCGACTCGCATACAATTAATTGGACTAGTAGTCTTCGAGCCAGATTTAAGAGAAATTGACCCATATAG
Source organism: Mercenaria mercenaria (assembly GCF_021730395.1). Taxonomy (NCBI): domain Eukaryota; kingdom Metazoa; phylum Mollusca; class Bivalvia; order Venerida; family Veneridae; genus Mercenaria; species Mercenaria mercenaria. The sequence goes on along the minus strand of NC_069377.1, from coordinate 27,642,468 downwards.
TATTTGCACTTTAGCACACAATTAAATAAAATCAACAACAAAAATGATTCTTGCAAAACGCTTTATCTTAACTTATAAAGTTGCAAAATTAAGGAAAAGAACATATAATGCCTATTTTATTCTACATCTCTTTTCATTTTATATAGTTGATAATAAATTTATTTGATGAGGATAATATATTTGGCTATAACCAGTCAGGGTCACTCAAAAATTCATTTTTCAAAAGTCCTGAACCAGTTTAACATATGTTCCCCTTATATGATTTTAAAATCATGACTGATCCTTAGTATTCTCAGAATGTTATACGGCACGAATTAAAATAGCAAAGTAATCCTTAATGGCATAAACAGTACTGAAGTATAGTATGGAAGAATTATCTATATGTACAGGTACAAAAAGAATAAAATTTATTTGTAATTTACACACCAAAACCCTAGAAAATCTTGAACGAGAAAAGTACAGGACAGTGTTGGATTACATTTAAGAAATATTCTGCACGTGACTTTGAATGACGATATGCAACGAAAAATAGCTGTCAATTCTTTCCATTCGACAGGAAAATCAAGGTATTTATCTTAACATTGTTACGCCCCTTACCATCTGATTCCCTGTCATCCGTGTCATAGATTGGTTCAGTCACGGAACTCAGACTGGCGACATGTGTTTTCGTGACCTTCAAACATTGCATAACAATTTGGTTTAATTATGTCGCCATTAATATTTTTTTTCGATCGCTCGGGATTCCCGTTCTGCATACACTACAACAGACAAAATATATAGGTCTTAAATGACTATTGATAGAAGATATAAACAAGAAATATCTTTAAAAAAGATGGTCGGCGAATTGTATTAAGACAAGAAGTTTATGAGGTTTTCATATCATTTGTATTATTCTATCATCTATCTAACATTTTGAAAATAGCAAAACTAAACACAACGCTTGAACAATTTAAATGGTTCTCTTTTAATTTTTCAAAAAGGTCTCGTAACGGTCCAATATTGTTTCGGTTTTTTTTCTATGTCGAATAATTACAGCAGTGGTCTTGAAGTCACTTCTCTACCTAGAAGACCGTCATTAATCGATCGGCTAATCACACCCTCATTCATGTGATACGCAGACCGTATTCAGCTCTCCCTGTAAATTGATACATATTGGTATTTGAACAGGTTTCTATTATTTTTATTAAACTTCTTATCATTTTAGATATATCAATAGTCTTGCTATTAAAATATACTGAGCGAAGCGTAGCTTTAAAACTGTAAACAGCGTCATTAAACACTCCTTGTCTGACATTTCACTTAGCGTTGCACAATCAGGAGAGTGAAAACAAGAACAATCTTTAAAAAAGATTGTCGGCTAATTGTAGTATACGGTGCCCCTAAAGTGACATGTTACACACATTTTTTCCAATTAGGTAATGACAGACTTTTTTTTATTTCGTTTAAACGAAATCATTTAGTTTAAACGAAATAACTTATAAGTTATTTTGTTTAAACGAAATAAGTTATTTCGTTTAAACGAAATAAAAAATAGTCTCACATTACCTAATTGGAAAAAAAGTGTGTAACATGTCACTTTAGGGGCACCGTAGTAGTAAGACAAGAAGTATATGAAGTTTACAAATCGTGTCATTCTATCATCTATCTAACATTTTGCAAATAGCAAAACCAAACACCACACTTAACAACAATTTAAATGGTTCTCTTTAAAATGTTCACAGAGGTTTTCTAGATGTGCAATTTTGTTTCGTTTAATTCTACGACAAATAATTAAAGCAGCGGTCTGGAAGGCACTTCTCTATGTAGAAGACTCTAATCACACCCTTATTATTCATGTGATACGCAGACCGTATTCAGCTCTTTCTGTAAATTGATATCTGTTGGTATTTGAACAGGTTTTTATCACATTTATTAAACTTACTTATCATTTTTTAGATATATCAATATTCTTGCTAAATATACTGAGTGAAACTTAGCTTTAAAACTGTGTACAGCGTCACTTAGCATAAATGCTTTGTCTACATTTCACCCAGCGTAGCACAATCAGCAGAGTGAAACAAATAGACACTCTCGTCCAGTCAGGCAGTGTTGCATAAATCGTTCATTTTTAAAAATTATCTATAATGCGTTATCGAGTAGTCTGATTTGCAAACTGAAATCACGTGGCATGGTCACGAACTCGTTCTTAATACGGCATTCGCCGAAAAAAAAAAAACGATACAAGATATGGCATACGCCTTTAATAACTACATGTATTGATAAAAGATGAAGAATGATAAAGATATGACATATAGATCTATGCCTTAAATAACTATTGATAAAAGATGAAAATGACACAATTCAAGATATGATATTATGTCTTAACTATTGACTAAAGATGAAAACTTATACAAGATATTACACTATGTCTTAAATGACTATAGATAAAAGATAAAAATGATACTGGCAAGATATGAGATTATGTCTAAAATAACTATTGTAAGAAGATGAAAAATGATACAAGATATGACAGTATGTCTCAGATTGCTACTGATGGAAGATGAAATTTGATACAACATATGAAATTATGTCTTGAATGAATATAGATAAAAATATAAAAAAATGATGCCTAGCTGGTAATCGCACTGATTATATAGTCATTGTCATTTTATAGATGCCTTGAACAACAATTTCTTCATAGTATTATCAGAGTTCAGTTGCAAAGTCATGGAACAAGGGCAAATATTCAACATCTTACAGAACAAATCACTGAGAAATACTCAAAAAAGTATCCATCAAATGACAAAAAAAAAGTATCACGTATATTATTTCAGATTTAACACTGTCAGCTGGTCACAGCCATGACTACCAACATAAACAGTCTGTTGATCATAACTGCAGCATATAGATTGTGGATCTTCTACGCTACCGAATTCCTGGCACTGTTTGAAGTCCATTGAAATGTGAAGAATTGCATTGTTATCGTAGCTACATACCAGCAATGACGCATCATCCAACAGAGTAATCCCTTCAGGCTCACATAAATCACTGTGGCGGAATATGGACAATATTTCACCTGCTTGTGTTACACAGAGTACAGAGTTAGTGGTATGTTCGCTTACATAGATATTTGTTGAAACCTTATCAATAACAATGTAACGTGGCTGTTTAAACTTTTTATTATCCAGCAAAAGCTTCCTGTGGACATTTCCTCCAATATTCATTGATAATATACGAGTAGGATTCTTGCAAACCACATATATATGATCTTGATGATAAGTTACACCCCTGCATCGTCCTTTAACTGGAATAATTCTGACAACTGACAGTTTACTAGTTGGTATCATTATATGGATCTCACTCTTTCCTGGTATTGTCACAGCAATCTGGTCCTGAGGTAGTACAGCAATGTCCCATGGTTCTGAGTCAAATGTTTTCATTTCTTTTATGACTTTACTGTCTGTGTCAATGGCGTTCAGCGTTTTGTTGTCAAAGTCAACGGTTATAACTTTGTGACTGGACAGAACGGCACATCCTGTGATAAACTTTGGATCAGTCTCTGATTTTGTTTTAACATTAATACTATCTGTAAGGGTCAGCCTGTCAAATGGCACCGTTAAACTAGGTCCAGTAGCATCCGTAGAATCGTTAAGCCTCCCAAATACTTGATTGGACAGTATGTTTTGTAGATATTCACAACGTTCAAACACATAGTTAACATTCGTATCTTCCAAAGCTACCCTGGCATCCTTTATCTCATCTGAACTTAGCTTGGACTTGGCACGCTTTATGGTGATATAGAGTTGTGCATCCTGTTTTGCAGATGTGCTGTCCTGTATCCGTGACTGAACTTCTTTCATTTCTGAAGAAACGCCGGTACATTTTTCAAGCACACTTTTGATTATCTGTCCATCTTTAGAATTTCTTTCATCAGCATCGGACTCAATATTTTTCTGAATTTTATCTAAGTGGTCATTTATTTCGTTTCTGAATTTAATGATTTCTTCTACAACATTATCACGGCAAGAATCAACCTGACTGCTTTTAACGGTAGCCTGTTGAACAATATTCTCTATTTCTTTCACCTTCTGATCCAGCTCTCTCATAACTTGTCTGCATTCTTCACTGTCCACTATTCCTTCACATTTATCAGGTATGTAGTCAAGGTCACATGTCCTATGATCCATAGTCATGCAGTCTGTACAACCAAGTACTTCATGATTCTTACAGAAGAATTTTATAGCTTTTTTCTTGTGCACATGGCACTTTTCAGTGCACTCATTTGAACCTCGATCTGAATCCGTATCACTTTTTACAAGTTGGTGATCTTTCGATGCCTTTGTCCTCTGGTGACATTCGAAACAATTCATGCAAAGATATTCTTGGCAGTCCATACAAAATCCATGAGCTTTAATATGCTGACCGATGGTCAAACATGGGTCACAGTTGTGGTCTTTTGAACAACTGGACACTGATCCAGGAAGGTCGGTTAGTTTACGTCCCGATACTGCCATTTCTTGAGGAAGGAAACTACGTAGCTGAAAGTCCAACAGTCAATATCACATTGCTACATTTTCGAATTTCTCAGCTCATGGTAAATCGAAGATTACTTCCTCGTTCAGTCTATAAATATCACGTTCTAATTATTGTTCCCGGAGAGGGAGGCCATACCTGGGTGATACAGTTACGTTTCGATAGCATAAAGATGGCTCCAATCTGTAGTAAGTACTAGCCTTACTGCGAGCTAAGCAAGAAATATATTTTTGAAGATTTTTTAAAGATAATCTTGCTGTACGCTGGGTGATTTAATACCGGTATGTTCCAGATTTCCAGAATTTAAGCCATTGTTTTGCAGCCTAGGAACGAACGGAATAGTTATAACGAGCCATCATTCAAGGTATATAGTTCAATCTTGGCATACAAGTAGGTGGAGATAAAACGATGTGTAGGGCGCCGGAACCAGGTGGTAGGTCGAAGGGCAAGGTCACAGCAATGTCAGATATGTCCATCATTTTGTGCCCATTTAGCATATTGACTTCAAACTTTGCATATCTATAGGTCGGTAGTGGTGAGACGATGTGCAGAGGGCAAAAATTGGTCTGTAGGTCAAAGGTCAAGGTCACAAATCGAGTTCAAATCTCAAATCTGTCCTTTGTATTTTGTGTTCGGATCACACTTTCGAACTTGTCAAGGTATAAAGTATTGTCTTTAAACTTGGAATATAAATGGGTGGTGATGAGGTGACTGGAGGACTACAACCTACAATCCACATTATACCCCCACCCCTCTCCCCTAACACGCACTTCCCCGCAAACCAAAAAAAAAAAAAAAATAAACTTTTATATTCTTGTGCTTTAGTAGTTGAGCACATGAACCGGGTCGGTAAGTCTAAGGTCAAGGTCAAATATGTCCGTCATATTTTGAGTCCAGAGCATAATTCAATAACCATTCAGTTAAGGTATTGTCTTCAAATTTAGCATATAGGTAGTTGGTGAGATTGGTAGGTCAAAAGTCTAGGTCAGAATGAGTACAAATGAGCGATATGATAATGTGCCAAACGTTGCAGTTCTATCGGAGGGGTGTCGCTAGTGGCCAAGCAGAAATCAAGTTCCAAAAAAACGAAAGAATTCTGTCTAATGGTGGAGAATACAATTGAAAGACCGAGTGGAATAAAAACGTAAATATCGCGTGTAGCAGATGCTACTTAAGGTTGTGAGTGGCCTTTAGTTTATGTTTTTAGTTATACCTGTTAAATTTGACCCGTGCTCGGCTGACAACCATATTTTAGTCGATGTTTTCGTATTGTTTTGTGCCGCATTTTCAGCTACCTGGGACTTTTAGCAGGAAGGCACTCGTTTCCAGATTGATATTTCATGAACGGAAAGGGTTAGAGACATTATGTAACTACTAGATATGTGAAATAGTGATATAAAGTTCGTATAATTTTCTGGAGAATTTATTTCACAACAGCGTGGGAAGTGAAACCTTTGCTCGCAGGTTCGAATCTCTGGATAACACTTCTTTTAATAATCTAAGATATCCTAACAGATAGATTTATTGCCTTTCCCTTTAATGATGTCACGGTTTGTTCAATCTACTCGATCTTCAGTTCATTACTGTTTTAATTAATATCTAAAATGGTGGAGATCTGAAAATGTAGTTAAAAGAGAGGTTAAACAAATATGCAAGACTTAACCAGTCGTATACATATAAAAGTGTGTGTAATATCATGTTATTAATATCCTCTACTTCCTCAGTTTCATACTGGGAAGTTTTTACAGAAACGAGCCATTCGAGATATATTGAATACTGTGAAATCATTGATATTCGTGGGGGACTAATTTTCGTGGTTGAGTCCATCCACGAAATTTAATCCCAACGAACAAGTAAAATTCCCATTCATTTTATGTTCAAAAGTTGAAATCCGCGAATTCATATCCCCACGAAATTGCCGTTTTGACCAAAACCACGAAATTTCATGCCCGCGAAATTAAATGATTTTACAGTATATGTGCCAATCAACAAATTAAAGTTATGATGCTACTGTCTTTCCCTTTTTATATACCCGTGAAATTGGGCGCATTATGCGATTACCTACGGCAGTGCGTGGGTGGAAAGTTTCCACAAAAGATGTCCACTCTCTAACTTGAGTTCTTATGCAATGTTCATCAAACTTGGTCACAACTTGAGCATTATATCTCGATATCTGTAAAAGCCGGATCACCCATGACTCTCTCGAGTTATGGCCCTTGAATCACTCAAATTGAGATGCACTCTCTCACTTTTGCAGTTCTAACCAAGTGTTCTCTAAATCTGGTCACTATTTCAATGGGTACAATATCGTGGCTAAGTTCGGTAACCATTCGTACTGTCTTAGTTATGATCCTTAACTTACTAAAAATTGCGAAAACTGACAGTGTCCGCTTTCTAACTAAAGAAGTGCTTACCCAAAGAGCACCCAACTTGGTCACAATGTTTAAAGGCGTAATACCCTCGACAAGTTCGATTACCACCCGGATAATTCAAGTTACTCTTGAGCTATAGGCCTTGAATTACTTAAATTTGTGAAAATTAAGCTGTACACTAAACTTAGAATGTTTGTTGGCATATTATCTTGGTTAAGTGTATTAAACAGCCAGAATGGACGTATGTTAAGTGTGCTGAGCTGATGTCTGTTATATTGCACGCTACTTTGATTTAATCAAAACATAAATGCATACCGTCACTTTCTTCTTTCTCTTTAGTGAACCCCATGGAACCCGCATACTGAGAATATATTATGCAAATAGAGCTGTTTTGGTAGTCTTTCATCTACACGACGTCGTGTTCCGTGCTAGATAATGTTTAGAGGAAGATTTAAGAGAAATAGACCCTTACTGTATTTGCACTTTAGTACACAATTAGAAAACATCAGCAACAAAAATGATTCTTGCATGAAAAAGTGTAATATTGCAAAATGCGTTATCTTCACTTATACAGTTGCAAAAATAAAGAAAACAACATAAGCATATGCCTATTTTATTCTACATCTCTTATCATTATACAGTTGATAATAATAAATGTATTTGATGCGGATAATATTGTTGGCTATTAATTCAGACAGTCAGTGTCACTCAAAAATTCATTTTGGAAAGACCCCCTATATGATTTTAAAATACTGATCCTTAGTATCAGGCTTTATGCTACGCAATATCACATGGAGAATACGGACGCGATTGATAAACAGTATGTAGTAGTGTGTGTAAAAGGATTTTTAGGTCAAAATGAGACAATGTTGGGTTACATTTAAAAATTATGTCTGCAGTGTGGGGAATCGCGTTACTTTGAATGACGATATGCAACGAAACATAGCCCGTCAGTTATTTCGCTAAGGTATGTATGTTTTTATTGTTATAGTTCGACCACGTGTTTTGAGCCGTGACGGAATGATATACCTTTTCAATTGGGTTATATCGATATTCGATCCAAACCTGGCTGAAAATTCTCCATAGAGTAAGTTGATATGTATGTTTTGTTTACCATGAACTTGATTATATCGCTGGCGCAACTTGCAGAGCGTAATGATTACAAACCGCGAGGTCCGAGTTCAAGCCGCAGATTACGGCTTTATTTTTTCTCTAGAATATGTATTATTTATATTACATTTTAGTCAAGAATTTTTACAGACTCTTTTAAAACCATTTTAAATATTTTAATAGTAATGTTTGACTTATTTACTTTCATTGTTTTTCTATGTTTTTAATATATTTTGCTTTAATTCAGGTCGCATAATTTCAACTTTACTTGCTGTGGCTGTTGACGACCGTTCAGCGGTGTCAGTCCTTGAGTCAGATGATGTATCGGAATCAGAGTTAAGCTCGATGATCATCGGTGCTGGAAGATCGTCTACGGCAATATAGACAGTATCATGAATGGTCAATACACCTAGACCAATCTGAAAATAAAAGTGTTTGCAAACCCTCCGTAATAAAGTCTTTCACGTGCGCCATCTTAAACGTTTAGGTCTTACAAACTTACAAACAACAGTCTGAAATAATTTAAAAAATGTGAACTTATCAAGGTTCGAACCTCGGAAGCAAGTGTGTTAAGCCAACGTCATATTTTTTGGGTCATGCATTAGTTTACCATGTTGTACATATATGTTCCTGTCCTTTTTTTTGGCGAATCAACTGTCCTGCATAAATTAATGACGGCTCAAAAAACGTGGTCGACCTATTTATAGCCTTTCATGTAACTTTGCATGTATTTTAACACAAAAAAAAACGATATCCACAGAAAATATACTGTCCACAGATATTTGCAGCAGAAAATAAGTAATTTTACTACTTCATCAAGAAGTTTGGGGAAAAAAATGTTTCGCCATAAACTTTAACTGAACGTTTCACGGAGAAAGAATTTGAAATTATAAATTATCCTAGTGACATGTTTGTACCCGGCTTGAAGTTTTAAAACAAAATAATCTTTCGTTTGCGTTATGTTGGATTATGAAAAAATAATGATACAAGTATAACGACGTTTGTACATTTACTGTTTTTTTTTTTTTTTTTTTTTTTTTTAAATCAAATATATTGTGCTGCTCTTTTGTTTTCTCTTTGTCGACCGAGCACATTTTCTAAAAGAACATTTTATGTGCCAATGAATAAAAAAGTACTACTCTTCTTACAAAACTTCCCACTAATGTTAATGCACGAGTGAGCTGCTATTAATGAGATGTGCGATCATTTTATAAAGTTTGCACAACATATTTTATGCCCAGTTACAAATATTCTTATTGTTTTAATTCTATTGCATCTTCATTCAAATTGCCATATTATTACACTGCCATTTTAACCGTAATTTTTTTTTAAAAATGCATTTATTTTCAAAAGTATTGTTGGTCCGTGGAAGTAATAAAATGACGAATGCTTTCAAACACTAAGAAAATATCAAAACATGGCGCACATTGCGACTATCCAGAAAAATTGGAAGAAAAGGGGCATATAATAGTTTATGTAACATCTTGTTTATCAATATGAAATATATTTTGATTTTCATGCAGAAGCGGGAGAAAGTGTAGGGCATGTTTTCATGCATGTCTTCATTTTAAGTGACGTGATTCCCCACACTTTGTCTGCTTCAAAACAAATATTTCTACAGAAGAAACAGAATACAAAATAAATAAATAAATAAATAAATAAGATTGTAAACTCTCAAAATACCATTACACTTAGTGAGGAAAACTATCTGTTGTATGATTTGTACGCAACTACAGTTATACTCTAACATGACACATTTTAAGTAAATAACACACACATTATACGCCATTCAAAATATAAATGATATCAATAAAAGATTTGTCAAACAAACAAGTTTATAACAGTTTTCTTTTTAAACGTATGGCACAACAAAGGCGTAGCCAGAGCTTCAAAAAAGCAAAATCACAGAAAACGAAATGTGCAATTTAGTTCACGCCGGCTAACACGGAATTCTAAATTCTTGTCTAGCAGGGAAAGTATGCATGCCAGGGATAGATATTGCTGTCTTTCACTAACGCTAACGCTCGGTTTTCTATTCCACACTGTCCCTCAGGTCGCGGAAAAAAACCGTCTTACACGGGTAGGCATCTACGATCCTTATAGTCTGAATGCTACTTAGAAAGACATTCCAATAGTCCTAATTTGGAATAATCATAAAATACAATGTTAGTAAAGAATCAGTGAATTAGAACGACAGCTGGGCGGAACAAAGATCTATAAAATAGTTCGATATTTCTGCGGCTGGAAACATATTCTGTTTAGTTGACCAGTGTTATTTCAGACTGTAAACCTTAAGCCGTTTACTGTCAAACGTACCAACATATACCTCTTGTCGATGATGATTGTAGCATATGGATTGTGGGTTGTCTACTGTAGCTACATCCTGACAGTGTTTCAGGTCCCCGGAAATACGTAGAATCGCATGTTTTCTATAGCTGCATACCATCAATGATCCATCATCTAATAATACCATTCCTTCTGGTTCTTTTAAATCGCCATGACTGAATCTGGACAATATTTCGCCCGTTAGTGTTAATCTTAGTACAGAGTGAGAGGTATATGAACTGAGATAGATCGAACTACAGTCATCACTTAACACACAGTAATGAAGATCTTTGTGATTTTTATACTTTTCCCTCTTTTGGAAAATATTCACCTGATCATTTCCTTGAACATCCATTGAAAGTACACTGGCAGGATTGCAGGCAACGTAAAGGTGGTCCTCGCCATACGCTATACCGTAACATTCTCCTTTCACTTTAATCTTGCGGATAGGTGTCAGCTTACCAGCTGTTGACATTACAAGAATCTCCTTCTCGAAAGGCATTGTAACAGCAACCTGGTCGTGTGGTAGTACGGCAATATCCCACGGGTCTGAGTCTAGTGATTTCTCCTCTGTTATTACTTCACTCTCTGTATCCACGACAATAAGTATGCGATTGTTGTAATCGATTAATAGACATTTGTTCCTGTTGAGAACAACACATCCTGTAAACGAAATTGGATATTCGTTTGACTTTGTTTTAACGTTGATATTCCGAATTAAAGTCAGTCTGTTAGAACGTTTCTTTTTTCCTGGTAAATCAGTGCTCTGGGCGTCACGGGTCCAAAAGTCATCTACTTTCGACAGCGTGTTTTGTAGATCTTTGCTGCGCCCAAACCCAGAGCTTACATTCTTTTCTCCTAAAACTTCTTCACCATCCATCTCTGAAGCAACGCTTGTACAGGTTTCACTTCCTGTCTGTATATTTTTTATTTCGGTAGACTTCATTTCGTCAGAAGGAAGTTCCATTTGCTTCTGGTTTTTACCAAATTGATCATCTGTCATCTTCCTGGTATAAATTATTACTTCTGTAGCGTTTTCATCGGACGAATCATGGCACTTGTCAGTGCACTCGCTTGAACTTATTCTCGAAACTGACCGTTTATCTGTATAATTCTTGTCAACAAGTTCATGATCGTTCGAGGATTGTGTCCGCTGGTGACATTCAAAGCAATCGTTGCATAAATATTCCTGGCAGTCCACACAAAATCCATGAGATTTGATTTGCTGACCGATAGTCAAACATGGGTCACAACTGTGGTCCTTTATGCAAATGGACACTGATCCAAGAACGTCGGCCATTTTACTTCCCGGCACTGCCGTCGCTTGAGGCTGGCAACTAGGTAGCTGAAATTCCAAAACGTTTCTATGACCTTGACAGAATTGTTACAAAGCAGGACACAGTAACTTAGCACCGCCTGTCACAGGTCTGCATATCCTCTTTAAATGATCTTTTCATCGAGAAAAAGATCTCTTTCTCTCTCTTTAATACTTCCTTGTTCGGCATAATTATAAATATCACATTCGATCAGGAGGCTATACTTGGGCTATACAATTAACTCTACCATGTTGTCAGCCCATAAACTGGGATTGATGTTTTTGATTTACATTAGGATTTTCTTTTTGACTTTTTAAAGATCTGATAGTTCAATTCCTTCCCGCGATTCTTGTCATTTACGGCTTTCAAGTTTGATAAAGTAAGTGCCATTTAAGGGTATCTTACAAAAACAACATAAACACTAACAAAATAATGTGCAAGAGTGAAATATACATGTATACTCAGCGTTACTGAAAAGTTACCACCTAATATATACCTCTACTATTTTATACAATATCGACGTCACTTTTTCATGGCCTGTGCGCGCTCTATTACTCATAGACCCTGTCTGATCATGTCTCCTAACCCATTTCATGACTGTCAGGTGAGAACAGCACATACGACGTGCAATTTCGCGACATGAAAGTTCGGCGTCAACCATGCTAATGGCCTGATGGCGTTGATAGTGACTTAAACGTGGCATTCTTAGCAAGGATATTCTGTTTTTTTTTAACGTATTCCTTTTAGTCTGTCGATTAACTTTCAAGTGCGATGAATGATTTGCGATAGAAAATTCGTACATGTCGACATTGCTGGAAAAAGTCATTTTGCACGTGCAGCCCGTGCCTCAAATGGAGTTAATCGAATTTGACAAATCTTTACACCAGTCAGCTGCGTCAAAAATGTAGTCGTGTTATGCATTTAATACAGCCCAATGCGATTTTTTAAATATAAGGGCCATTAGGGTGGTAACTTTTCAGTGACGCTGAGTATACTAATAACCGGTATTTTCACAATTAAAATGTCAAATATAGTTTTCACTGGTACGAAACTATAAAACTATAAAATTAGTCAAAACGTGGAATTAAAAGAAAGTAAAACAGAAGGGTAGCAGCTTGCTAGCCGCTAGCTTGCTGCTACCTACTCGGTACTATTTTTGATAGCACGAACTAGTAGCAGGAAGGTAGCATGTGGTAGCGAGTATCTGCTGTGTACCTGCTAACTAGCCGCTACTAGTAGCCACCTCTCGCTATCAGTAGCAGGAACCTGCTAGCATAGCTTGAAGGTAGCGACAAATTGATTTTGGTGGCACATGAAATATGAAGGCGGCTACTTGCTACCATAGCAACAGAGTAGCAATAAGTCAAACTTAGGTAAATTTATACTATAAATTACTAGCAAGTTATTGCTACTATAGCAATAATTAAATTTAAGTCTAACTTAAAACAAAAATCCTTCTTCAGAAATAGAACGCTAAGCGCACACAAACTTGAAATCATAACAGAAATGCGTTTTCAAGAGTGCATAACTCCATAGGATTCATGAAACAAACCAAAACTTTTGCCTATCAAATGTCTGACCAATCAGGTCAATATCCAAAATGAAATTAAAGCACATTTTGACCTTGTATGTGTGTGTGTGTGTACTCTAATGCTATTTTTGAAAATTTCAATGGCCACAACTCCTGCATCCATTTTCTAATATTGCTGATTTTCGAAAGGAACCAAGATCTTTTGCCCGTCTGATTTTTTATCACCTTTGGTACAGATCCAACAATAAATGAAGGAGCTACATCGCACACAAGCCTATATAAGATGGCAAATTTTTTTGACATATCAGGAGTAATATATAATAACTATGTCACTAAATGGGCCAATATGGCTGGTTTTCGAAAGGAACCGAGATCTTTTAGATATATAAGTTGTGTGCAAGTTTAGTCAAAATCAAATAAAAAATGAATTTGCTATTGTGAACACAAGCAATTGTGGATGTCCGAATGCCAGACAAAATAAGATACAAAGAGCATCATCTGACCTGGTCATGTGAGCTAACAATTAAGAATAACATGCAAACCAGCACGGATTTGCACCCGGTTCTCACTCGCAAAAGACACAGTGTGTACTAGGTCAATTAAGTACTACACCCCAAATCAAATCAAATCAAAATTTATTTATTGTCGGAGAGATTTCAACAAGTTAACATAAGCTATGCAAAGCTTTTTACCGACACAAATAAGGCGTAAAAAATTGTTTGTTTCCGGTATCCCGACCTACCATAAATTTTTGGCCCAGCCTTGGAGAATATTTTTTTTCAACTTTTTCATATACCCTATTTTTGTTTGAGCATGTTACCGGAAACAAAGAATTTTTAATTTAGGCCTAAGTATAAAATAGGCAGTTTTTTTTTATATACCGCTCTTTGATCCCATTAACCATACAAAAAGGGTAACGAAATTTAAAAAAGCAGGGGATAATGTTTATATATCTTTTTATATGTGTGTGTGTGTTTGTTTTTTTTAATTAATAAATGAGCTGCTTATATTTTATTGAAAATTGTAACTTTTACAACGCGACACAACGATTGTTCAGCACTCCGACGGGCCTCAATTTGGAGCTGATAAAAACCGAAAGCATCCGCAATTGTTTCTATGTTCAAAATGGCGTACACAGTTATTTTGGCAACTGATAACGGTGATTAAAATGGAAATTTATCCACATAGCAAACCATTTTTCTGCAAAAGTACCCTAATTTGAGGGTACTCCATATATGATGATATTAAGATCACTGATGGCTGCAGTACGGAAAGGTGAGATTGAAATATCGGCAACAACAGGTGCTTGCTGTAAAGTGGAATAGTATTTCGGATAGAAAATGATAAAGAACAAACTGCTGTTATAATCGCTTTGTTCAAGCTATTTTATATTGGTAGCCTTTTTAAAGTATTTGTATATTACAGTAATATAATTTAGCATAGACTGAAACGTTTTTAATTTATGTTATTTACCTAGCAATAATTGTAGGAGGAAATCTTTCTGGACTGTTGAATTTGACCAGGGCAGTATTACACTGGAAGTGTCTAGCCCTCTGGTAACTGGACCCCTAGCCTGTCCTCTAGGGGTTTTCTATGCATACAGTGATCAATTTGTGTAGGAATGGTGTAATGAATTGATTAAATTTGTCATTTTCTTTGACGTATTGGTCGAGAAGGCTAAGATGCTTTCAGAGTAGGCAGTGGCTAGAGAACCGGAATCAGTTCCCTAGAGAGCAAACTTATTCGTGCGGAACCGGTTCTCTAAGCAGAATATTGTGCATAGGCTAGGGAACCGGAATTTTGTTTCTAGGCATAAATCTGCTTGTTTTCTTGGTAAGTGTCATGCATATTATTATCTAATTCTTAATTAATTTTACTATGCCCTTGCATTTATCTACGTTTACTGTCTCCAAAAATGTACCGCCGCATACTGTGTCCGCCATATTGTAATGATAAAGCTAGAACGAACTACTTTGCTGTTTTTTGTTTTTGTTTTTTAAATGTTATTTGCTTTAAACATGTACTACGTTTAAATTGTTTAAATATGAAATAATATTGATTTCTATTAGCGTCATTACATGTTTACAGATGTACAAACTAATTTAATTCCCAATAAAACTTCCTGCGGATTCTTTGATCACTTAAAATACTGGTTTGTAACACTTCACACTTCACGTTTAAAGATATGTGATCAATACAGATTTTGGTACGTGGCATTCCCTGTTTGATATTTGTCTTTGTTTTTTATGCGCACAACTGTGTTGTTTGTGCTGTGTGGCGGCCGTAAAAAGTCTCCCCGTACATTCAATGTTGTTATATTTTCATCCTTCAGGGATTGTTATTCATTCTAAACTCTCGGCCTCTGTCAAGATGAGAAGTATTTTGTAGGTTTAGTTTTGGGGAGGCTGCGGTTTTGGTACGTGGCATTCCCTGTTTGATATTTGTCTTTGTTTTTTTTGCTCCGACGATTTCCACATTCATTCGTACTAGTTTATTTTATCATTCCAATATGGCGGACATTATGTGGTGAGTATACTTTTGGGGACACAGTAAACACAATGAAAAGGCATGGCTTGCTGAAATGGTAAAATTAATCAAGATAATAAACATGCATGATACTTACCAAAAGAAACAAAGTGAATTTCGGCGGCTTTATGCATTGAAATAAAAATCCGGTTCCCTAGCCTATGCACGGTACTTTGGCTAGAGAACCGGTTCCGGACGAATAAGTTCACTGTCTAGGGAACCGATTCCGGTTCTCTAGCCACTGCCTTCCTAGTATCCTACTGAGGTGAAGGCCCAGGGTTTTCCCGGACGCAGGTTTTCTGCGTCCCTGACGCGCTTTTACTGCTTTGAACTCGCATTTTTCAGTGCCTCTGCGTCCAGTGACCCACAAAATCGGTCACAGAACTCCTTTGCACTTAAGCCTCCTTTGAGCAGATACCCATGTATAATGCACAGTTTTTTTTTACCCCTGGGACCACCCTTGAATCGTGGGTGCGCATTTATACTTCGGTATAGACAACTTTCCAACTTCAAACAAGTTTTGTTACCGATGTTCGCCATTTTGGTAAAGGGAAACTACTCTCTGAGCTAACTGTCACCGCTAAGATCTAAGATTGCCGTTACGTTCCGTAAAAGATCGAATGGTTTATTTTTCTTCAAATAAAATATATTTCATATAAATTAGAAATAGTTTGATGAAAGAAATATAAATAAATCACAAAAATTGTGATACTAATTAAGGATCGAGTATTATCTTTAAATGATATCAAACTGTGAACAACATAATTGGCACGAGGTGACACAC
The DNA here is from genome assembly GCF_021730395.1 of Mercenaria mercenaria. Classification (NCBI taxonomy): domain Eukaryota; kingdom Metazoa; phylum Mollusca; class Bivalvia; order Venerida; family Veneridae; genus Mercenaria; species Mercenaria mercenaria. The sequence continues at coordinate 27,625,992 of NC_069377.1, read as the reverse complement.
TAATTGCTGGTAATTACTGGCTATTTGATCTTAACTAAAAGAGTATCACACATTTTGTTATCTGTCTGAATTGAGAAGCTCATGTCATTTTGAAAGATGCCATTCCGAAATATTGAATCATCTGCTATCTAAATTAAAAAGATACAAGTTCATTCGGTTTCAAGGTAAATTTTTATAGTAATAATGTCTCTTTTCAAGATCAGTAACTTATGGACCCCCAAAAATTATTAGGGACCCTTAAATTAGCAGCCATGGGAGTCCATGGACTCCCAAATAAAAAACCCAAGGGAAAACCCTGAAGGCCCCAGGTTCGATTCCTGGCTACTCCCATTGCGGAGTGTCCTTGGGCATGGCACTTTATCACAATTGCCTCAGTCGACCCAGCTGTAAATGGGTACCAGCAAATTGCTAGGGGTAAGGTATAACTGTTCTTAAAAAAGGGTTGCTCAAAAGCTCTATAGAGCTTATGTTTCATTGTTTCGCAAAGCGACGGTAAATAAAATTTACCTTTACCTTTAAAGATGGTAAAATTGTAAGCAAATACTAGGCTGAATTCAACCTTGTCATCATAAAACTGTCGACAAATAAAAATGGAAATGTGACAAATTTTATAACTGAGGAATAAATGAAACAAAGAAATATGTTGCCAAAGTTCTAAAAAACTTTTCTGCAAAGTGAAATTGAATGTTTAAACAAGGATCTACTTGTAACTGACACAACATTTATACATTACAAATTTAAGTTAAATAGACATGCGTAGACACAGTATGTACACAGTTTTTAATAAATGTATGTTGTTTAAGATGGTTAAACTGAAAGACATTTAAAATTAAAAAAAAAACACCTTAATTTTATTAGCATGTTCATCTTATAAAATTAAGCATGTTAAAAGATAAAATAAATTATATCATTTCTCATTACTTCAGTTCTTGTCAACATATCCTGTAATGTAACATTTCATCTTAGCAGACTTCTTTCAAACTTCTGTTTGTCAATATTTGTCTTGGCACAACTGCTGTGCATAGCAACAACAATAGATTATTATAGAAACATTGGAATGACAGTATTTATACATCTATAAGCACTGTTCAGCATTTTTAACACAAATACTGATAAGATGTAGTTTAGCAAGTAATTATGTAAAGTATGATAAATACTTCCTTTGTGAAATACTTAATTCATAAACAAATTGATTAACAGACATCTAGAAAACATCTAGAGAACAGGCTAGGCATCTGGTTACTGATTGGCTATATTGCAGGTCAGGCTTCCAGTACCAGATGGCTAGCCACTTCGTACAAAATTTCACTTAGATGTCCTTAAATGGAAGCAGTTAGTACAAAATAGCAATATTACAATTCATGAATTTCATTTTGATAATTATTTTTAAAACTTAACCTTGAATTAATTAATTGGATTTGCTTCGAACTAAAAAAAAATGTTCCCTACATCACACGCTGTATGACAAGGTCCATAAATCTGGTACCAATATTTTATTAATTATGGCTCCTTTTTCTTGGATTTTTTTTTTGCCATACTTATAATTCGAAATTACTCTTTGGAGTATATGCATGTATCAGTTGTTCCTCCTCATCACCTGTATCAATCATATAAATATTTATTAATTCAAAACACTTAATTTTAATTTAGGCTGATCGACCTGCTGTTTTATTGAGAATTTTATGTGTTAAGGTACAGTACTTTCTTACGTAGATTAATACAAAAATAATTAAAATATTACTATAATAATATAATCAGTTTTCTCTTGGAGAGCTATTATGAAAATAAAAAGAATTGAGCCAAGCCATGAGAAAACCAACATACTGGCTTTGCGAACAGACGGAACAGCATGGATCCAAACCAGCCTGCGCATCCACGCAGTCTGGTCAGGTTCCATGCTGTTCACCAACAGTTTCTCTAATTGTAATAGGCTTTGAAAGGGAACAGCATGGATCCTGACCAGACTGCGCGAATGCTGGTCGCAAAGCCACTATATTGGTTTTCTCATGGCGCGGCTCAGATAACTTGTTCACTTCATTGCAGGGTCATCAGGGGCCTTAGAGAGGGTGCCATCTGCTGGTACCAGAAACAAACCTGTTGGTGCGCCCCTAAGAGCCATTCACCCTAACAGCAGTCCAGTGTATAAAACCCAGTCAGAGACAGCCATCACTGCAGGACTTTCAAAATTAACAATAAATGACAATAAAAATAGACCATTACAAAAGTAAGTGCTATTGTACATTTTACTACAATTGAACTTTGTTCGCTTGAACTCAGTGGGACCAGCAAAATTTGTTTCAGTTATTGATAGTTTGAGTCATCGAAAGATATACATAAATGGGGATATTACCGTGACTTGACAAGTTCCAGCAAAGGATGATGTTCAAAATAACCGAGTTCAAGCAGACGAAGTTCGACTGTATCCTTTGTGTGGATTATTTCATTTCTTTTCTTTTAACAGTAACATGATTTTCTCAATGATGATATCAAGTATTATAAGACTCATTGTGGGAAACTATTAACTACATTTTAGTGAAACAAGGTTTTATTTTAACACAATGTCTAAATAAGCTTGTGAAATGACATTGCTGGAAGAATTTATAATTTATATTCTGGATAGTCTTTTCTTAAAAAAAATGTCAAAAAAATGGTGTCTGATCTTTCTTTAGGATGGTCATATTTGTTGTCTTTGCTGGGTTTACATGGAGGGAAAAGACCACATGTGCCCCTCTGTGCATTATTTCAGGCACCGTCAGCACACAGGTAGAACTGGATGGCTTCCTCACTTACTAGAATTCTACACCCCAAAGTGGAGTCAAACAAGGTTGCAAACCTATAACTGTGAGTGACAAGTGATTTGAAGTCAGCTAACAACTACTTGGTCAGAGAGGCACCTATGATAGACATGAACAGTCATTACTTGTAATGAATGTCAGTATAATAAATTGTATTTATTTTAGAGATGTGGAATTATTTTGTTAGTTATTTTGATGTACATTGTTTTTTCAGGAGAGTGTTGTCAGGTAAGGCAAGCTCGAATGGTTTGGTTAAAAATGTTGCAGATGCAGCTGGAAGGTTACAGATGGAAGCCGTAAAGAATGTTGTTATAGTAGCAGGAGCTGGAATCAGTACCCCGAGTGGAATACCAGACTTCAGGTTAGCTAAATTTAGCAGAAATGTATACATGACATAGACCGTTACCTTCATGTAGGATTGTCATTGATAACTGCAATAACAAAGTTTTTGATGTGTCCACTTTTTAACCCTTACTAGTGTTATTTCTATAGTGGAGTAACGGGGCATCCAGCACTGTTCCTTTTAAGTGCTGCCAAGCCATAAATGTGCCAGTCTGCCTTTGATCTGCTGTCATGTCCTGCCTTTTGACCTTTAAAGTCCTATGTATTCCAGTACGAAACAGCACACTATCCCCACAGGCACCAGTATCGGACCTGGGACAAAATATGTTTGTTTTAAATCCTAAATGAGTTAAAAATGAAAAATATGTAGTGAAATATGAGCCCCCTTCAAATATACATATGTATATTTTGAAGGGGGCTCATATTTCACTACATATTTTTCATTTTTAACTCATTTAGGATGAAAACAAACATTATTTTTGTCCCAGGTCCGATACTGGTGCCTGTGGCAGCACCCTGCCCTTTATGAGCTCTAGAAATAACACTACCTTACAGAATATCAGGATATTTTCAAATTAAAATGAAGGACATAGCATTGAAAAGATTAAGTAGAAAACACAGATTAGTATGACAGTGTTTTGAGGGGGGGGGGACAATTTTGGGCCGAATTCTTTCTTGTATTCATGGTTTGCGTTACTATTTCAGTACGTCTTAAATTCAAAATCAACGATAATTTTCTTAACATACTGTGATAATAATTTTCATTTTTCAGTCTAAGAGGTCTAAGAACAATAACTGTATGTTTGTATCTTACAATGTGTTATTCATTGTCTTTTATATAGTATACATGTACAATACATTCGTGATGTGAGTTTGTGCAGGCACCATAAGCATTATAAATGTTCACTTTAGCCCACATACGCTAAAGAGATTATCTACCCACATACTTGTATCCCCTTTCCCTCATATCGGTATTGTGAACAAAAATTGTGTATATTGTGTATTGTTTATTGAAATATGGGATGTTAAATATGAATTTGATACAAATATGTGTAGCTTTGGTCGAAACTGGCAATTGATTTACAAATAAGTGATCAAGAAATTCCAAAAAGGGTAAAACATGTATACAAGATATTTACTGGTAATTGCATCAAGGGCTTAAATTGAAGTATATTACGTCGTTTTTAATGGCATCCTTTACTGTCTGAGGAGGACAAAATTAAGCCATGCAGAGATTTTGAATGCTCCAAGACATATCTCCTAATTACCCACCTATTAGCAAAAAATAGTATAAAAAAGTTAAAACTTTAAAAATTTATAAATTTCAACCTCTTTTGTCCGGGTATAAAACATCAAGGTCTTTTCCATTTATTGTGCTATTATGTTGTATGAAATAGAAATGGAAAAACATTGTTGTTTTGAGCATCACATCAACTATTTTCTGTTATATTTGGCCAAAATAGCTGTACTTCAGGTAATTTGGGAATATTTTTGGAACAATTTCTTTTCTGAAAAAAAAAAGGAATATCTGATGTTAAAACTTACTAGAATCTGTTTTGCTAATGTTGATTTAAAATGTATGAACTAATTCTACTCATGCTGTTAACTAAGTGGAAAATATAGTGTCTGAGTACCAGTAACTTGAATTTTGTACAATACTGTCGACACTTACATGCATAGCAGTAATTTTGATAATACATTTCTGGCAGTACTTGACAGAAGCTGTTAAAGGGCCTCCTATAGGTCCTAAAAGTCATTCACTCTTAGAGCCAAATATTATGAAAATATTTGAACAATGTACCTTATGCGACAATGACAGTGGATACTGGGGGTTAATATTTATGCCCCCTCTTGGGAGAAGAGGGAATATATTGTTTTGCTTGGTGTGTGTTGGTCTGTCGGTCCATCCCTAGATAGAACATTGGTTCCCAATCAATAACTAGAGAATGCAATGCATGGTCTTACAATGGTCAGACGTCATAGGATGATTGCCTGTGGTCAGTAGATGTTTGGCCCTTATATTTTTTGTTGGGGGTCAGTAGGACAAAAGGTCAAGGTCACAATGACCTCTACACGAAAATGGTTTCAGCTCTGTAATTAAAAGAGTGCTTTGCCTGTCAACCTTCATAAGGTGCTTGCCTTTAGTCAGTAGACAACTTCTAAATTATGTTGTTAAGATTAAGAACTGCATGTATGGGAAAACAGTGCATCCAAAGGTGGTAAAAAGTGTAAATACCATACTTTGATATTTTTTAGCAGTAAATGTATTGGCTAAGGAGGGCCAGATTTCTTAATGTTTAAACTGTAACCTTCTCAAGATTTTTGTAATGTGTACATGTAATTTATATCATTGTTCAGATTAAACCATTTATCACTTTATATACAATCAGAGAAATCTTATATTTCAAGAATCTTTGATATTGATTAATGGTACATTAGTTTAATTTCTATTAAAAGCCATTTCATATTTTCCACCAATTTTGCTGTAATGTGACACATTTATCATAATGAGCTACCTAGTTATTATATATTCTTTTAGATAAAATCAAGGTTTAGTTTGGATGACAGTCACATTGTCCTATGGTACAAAGGACAACTCTGCTGTTTTCAACAATCAATTAAAGTGTTTAGTAAATTGTTTTGTTGTAAATGAATTACCTGTTATATCGTCGCCAGTCTTTTATGCTAAAGTGTGTGTTACAAAATCTAAATAAGAACAGCTTTAAAAGATTTCAGAATTTATATTAATTTATGCTTATGTGACCTATATTTTGTTTTACAAATATTTATATTTAAGTCATTGAAGTAATTTAATATCAGAATTATATGATTGTCTTACCTGTGACATTAGAATTTTTTAAGATTTTTTTTGTATAATCTAGCCTCTTCAATAGTTTGTGCTATACAAAGCAGTTACTGTAAAATCAGAAATTTTCATGAAGGTTTTTATTTTTGTTACATATCTTCACAAAAATAATACTGTTTAAAGCGCTGGAGCCTCCATCGCGAGTGGTTAAGGTTGCTTTCTTCGAATTGCTTGCCCCTTACCTGAGTGTGGCTTTTATACTGCACTTGGGGTGTAGAATTCTTCATGTGAGGAATCCATCCAGCTGGCTTTAGGCAGGTCGGTCATTCTACCCAGGTGCCTGCCTAAGCCTAAAACAATGCTTGGAGAGGCACCTGGGGTTTTCCTTCACCATAAAAGCAGGAAAAGTCCCAATATGACCTAAATTGTGTTGGTATGACTCTAATCCCAGAAAAAAAGAAATTTTTATTAGTGTTGAATATGTTACTTTATGATCTTCATCTTTCATAAGTGAGCCATAATACCACAAATATTCTACCACACATAAACCAATTTCAATTTTAAAAATAGCAAATGTTAAACCTCGAGAAAATAAAATAATCTGGTTTTACAGTAACAACAACAAGTGACTCATCACAAAATTCATACATGTATGTTAATTATAAGTTACTTGAGACATAGGAAAGCTTCAGTTTACCAGTGTGTTTACAGTAAGAACTTAGCTAGGTTGATTTCAAAACTTTGATGTTTACCTTTAGGTCACCTGGTACAGGACTGTATGACAACTTACAGCAGTATAATATACCATACCCAGAAGCCATCTTCGATATAGACTACTTCTTCTTGAATCCTCGCCCGTTCTTCACCCTGGCAAAGGAGCTGTACCCATCAGGAAAATACCGACCAAACTATATCCATTACTTCGTCAGGCTGTTGTATGATAAAGGTCTACTTCTACGCATGTATACACAAAATATAGATGGGCTTGAAAGATGTAAGTTACATGTATCATATGGACGTAAGACAAACCCTTTTCTAGGGAAAACCCTCACACTGATTTGTTAGCCCACCATCATCAGATGGTGGGCTATTCAAATCACTCTGCGTCTGTGGTCCGTCGTCCTTCCGTCAGTCCTTCCGTCCGTTAACAATTTCTCGTTATCGCATCTCCTTAGAAACTACTAGGGGGATTTTGACCAAACTTTGTCAGAATGATGTATTGGTACCCTAGTTGTGTCCCCCTGAAAATCAGACTGGTTCAACAATTTTTAGCTCACCTGTCACAAAGTGACAAGGTGAGCTTTTGTGATCGTGCGGTGTCCGTCGTCCGTCCGTGCGTCCGTCCGTAAACTTTTGCTTGTGACCACTCTAGAGGTCACATTTTTCATGGGATCTTTATGAAAGTTGGTCAGAATGTTCATCTTGATGATATCTAGGTCAAGTTCGAAACTGGGTCACGTGCCATCAAAAACTAGGTCAGTAGGTCTAAAAATAGAAAATCCTTGTGACCTCTCTAGAGGCCATATATTTCTCAAGATCTTCATGAAAATTGGTCAGAATGTTCACCTTGATGATATCTAGGTCAAGTTCGAAACTGGGTCACGTTCCATCAAAAACTAGGTCAGTAGGTCTAAAAATAGAAAAACCTTGTGACCTCTCTAGAGGCCATATATTTCACAAGATCTTCATGAAAATTGGTCAGAATGTTCACCTTGATGATATCTAGGTCAAGTTCGAAAACTGGGTCATGTGCCGTCAAAAACTAGGTCAGTAGCTCAAATATTAGAAAAACCTTGTGACCTCTCTAAAGGCCATATTTTTCATTGGATCTGTATGAAAGTTGGTCTGAATGTTCATCTTGATGATATCTAGGTCAAGTTCGAAACTGGGTCACGTGCCATCAAAAACTAGGTCAGTAGGGCTAAAAATAGAAAAACCTTTTGACCTCTCTAGAGGCCATATATTTCATGAGATCTTCATGAAAATTGGTCAGAATGTTCATCTTGATGATATCAAGGTCAAGTTCGAAACTGGGTCACGTGCCGTCAAAAACTAGGTCAGTAGGTCAAATAATAGAAAAACCTTGTGACCTCTCAAGAGGCCATATATTTCACAAGATCTTCATGAAAATTGGTCAGAATGTTCATCTTGATGATATCTAGGTCAAGTTCGAAACTGGGTCACGTTCCTTCAAAAACTAGGTCAGTAGGTCTAAAAATAGAAAAACCTTGTGACCTCTCTAGAGGCCAAATATTTCACAAGATCTTCATGAAAATTGGTCAGAATGTTCACTTTGATGATATCTAGGTCAAGTTCGAAACTGGGTCATGTGCCATCAAAAACTAGGTCAGTAGGTCAAATAATAGAAAAACCTTGTGACCTCTCTAAAGGCCATATTTTTCATGGGATCTGTATGAAAGTTGGTCTGAATGTTCATCTTGATGATATCTAGGTCAAGTTCGAAACTGGGTTACCTGCGGTCAAAAACTAGGTCAGTAGGGCTAAAAATAGAAAAACCTTGTGACCACTCTAGAGGCCATATATTTCATGAGATCTTCATGAAAATTGGTCAGAATGTTCATCTTGATGATATCTAGGTCAAGTTCGAAACTGGGTCACGTGCCATCAAAAACTAGGTCAGTAGGTCAAATAGAAAAACCTTGTGACCTCTCTAGAGGCCATATTTTTCATGGGATCTGTATGAAAGTTGGTCAGAATGTTCACCTTGATGATATCTAGGTCAAGTTCGAAAGTGGGTCACGTGCCATCAAAAACTAGGTCAGTAGGTCAAATAATAGAAAGACCTTATGACCTCTCTAAAGGCCATATTTTTCATGGGATCTATATGAAAATTGGTCTGAATGTTCATCTTGATGATATCTAGGTCAAGTTCGAAACAGGGTCATGTGCGGTCAAAAACTAGGTCAGTAGGTCTAAAAATAGAAAAACCTTGTGACCTCTCTAGAGGCCATACTTGTGAATGGATCTCCCTAAAAATTGGTCAGAATGTTCATGTTGATGATATCTAGGTCAAGTTTGAAACTGGGTCATGTGCCATAAAAAACTAGGTCAGTAGGTCAAATAATAGAAAAACCTTGTGACCTCTCTAGAGGCCATACTTTTCATGGGATCTGTATGAAAGTTGGTCTGAATGTTCATCTTTATGATATGTAGGTCAAATTTGAAACTGGGTCAACTGCTATCAAAAACTAGGTCAGTAGGTCTAAAATTATTAAAATCTTTTGACCTCTCTAGAGGCCATATTTTTCAATGGATCTTCATGAAAATTGATCTGAATATTCACCTTGATGATATCTAGGTCAGTTTCAAAACTGGGTCACGTGCGGTCAAAAACTAGGCCAGTAGGTATAAAAAAAGAAAAACCTTGTGACCTCTCTAGAGGCCATATTTTTCATGAGATCTTCATGAAAATTAGTGAGAATGTTCACCTTGATGATATCTATATAAAGTTCAAAACTGGGTCACGTACCTTCGAAAACTAGGTCAATAGGTCAAATAATAGAAAAACCTTGTGACCTCTCTAGAGACCATATTTTTCAATGGATCTTCATGAAAATTGGTCAGAATTTTTATCTTGATAATATCTAGGTCAAGTTCAAAACTGGGTCACATGAGCTCAAAAACTAGGTCACTATGTCAAATAATAGAAAAAAGGACGTCATACTCAAAACTGGGTCATGTGGGAAGAGGTGAGCGATTCAGGACCATCATGGTCCTCTTGTTTAGTAAGTTATGGCCCTTTGTTTATTTCTATAAATTACATAGATTTATATAGGGAAAAACTTTGAAAATCTTCTTGTCCAAAACCACAGAGCCTAGGGCTTTGATATTTGGTATGAAGCATCATCTAGTGGTCCTTTACCAAGATGTTTCAAATTATTTCCCTGGGGTCTAATATGGCCCCGCCCCGGGGGTCACATGGTTTATAAAGACTTATATAGGGAAAAACTTTGAAAAACCTCTTATCCAAAACAACAGGGCCTAGGGCTTTGATATTTTGTATGTGACATCATCTAGTGGTCTTCTACTAAGATTGTTCAAATTATCCCCCTAGGGTCAAATATGGCCCCGCCCCGTGGGTCACATAGTTTACATAGACTTATATAGGCAAAAACTTTGAAAATCATCTTGTCCAAACCACAAAGCCTAGGGCTTTGATATTTGTAATGTAGCATCATCTAGTGGTTCTCTACCAAGTTTGTTAAAATTATCCCCCTAGGGTCAAATATGGCCCGCCCTGGGGTCACATGGTTCATATAGACTTATATAGGAAAAGCTTTTAAAATCTTCTTGTCAATAACCTACAAAATTCAAATTTAGACCACATGTATGGTTTTGAGTGGCAAGATGATCCTTGACATGAGTTGACCTTGATTTTGACCTAGTGACCTACTTTCACATTTCTGTAGCTACAGCCTTCAAATTTTGACCACATGCATAGTTCTGTGCACTGAAAAAAACTTTGACCTTGACATTGACCTAGTGACCTACTTCCACATTTTTGAAGGTACAGGCTTCAAATTTGGACCACATGCATAGTTTCGTGTTCCGAAATGAAATTTGATCTTGATTTTGACCTAGTGACCTACTTTCACATTTCTCAAGCTACAGCCTTCAAATTTGGACCACATGCATGGTTTTGTGTACCGAAACAAACTTTGACCTTTACATTGACCTAGTGACCTACTTTCACATTTTTGAAGGTACAGGCTTCAAATTTGGACCACATGCATCCTATGTTCCGAAATAAAATTTGAACTTGATTTTGACCTAGTGACCTACTTTCAGATTTTTCAAGCTACAGCCTTCAAATTTGGACCACTTGCATAGTTTTGTGTACCGAAATGAACTTTTACCTTAAGATTGACCTAGTGACCTACTTTCACATTTCTGTAGCTACAGGCTTCAAATTTAGACCACATGCATAAGATTTGTGTACTGAAACAAACTTTGACCTTGACATTGACCTAGCGACCTACTTTCACATTTTTGAAGGTACAGGCTTCAAATTTGGACCACATGCATAGATTTATGTTCTGAAGTGAAATTTGACCTTGACATTGACCTAGTGACCTACTTCCATATTTCTCAAGCTACAGCCTTCAAATTTGGACCACTTGCATAGTTTTGTGTACCAAAATAAACTTTGACCTTAAGATTGACCTAGTGACCTACTTTCAGATTTGTCAAACTACAGCCTTCAAACTTGATGCACATGCATAGTTTTGTGTACAAAGAACTTTGTCCTTGAAATTGATCTAGGACCTACTTTCACATTTCTCAAGCTACAGCTTTTGAATTTAGACCACATGCACAGTGTTGTGTACGGAAATGAAATTTGACTTTGAGCTAGTCAATAAGTCTTGAAATTTGGAACACTCAAAAATGGCACATTGGTGGGCGCCAAGATCACTCTGTGATCTCTTGTAAAAAATTTTTTATCCTGCACAATTATACACCATCAAACGAAGTTTTCTTGCGCATTCCTTCTTTAGAATTACTTCCTTTGTGTACTATAAATAGCTTATATCGTAACTTTTTCATTACTAACGTAGGAAAAATCGAGATCACTTTTCTGTAGTACAACATGCATGTTACATCCAATTTTGAGGTGTATTATGACCAATCTCTACCTGGTAAGGATTTCTGTGTGGACTTACAGTTTTTTTTTTTTTTAAGATTAACTTCCCTTAGTTGTTACTATAAATAACTTATATTGTAACTTCTTTATAATTGACCGTAGGGAAAAACCAAAACCACTTTTCTGTGGTACAACATAGTTGTTACTTTCTAATTTTAGGTGTATTTTAAGGTATCTCTACCTGGTAAGGAATTTTTTTGTGGACTTAGAAAAACAAAAGAATTACAATGATTACTAAACAACCACAAAATTAAAATTACATCTGCAAATACAGATGCTAGAGTAAAGAAATTTGCTTTGACGGGCGTATATTGTGACATTCTGGCACTCTTGTTTATTCTTATGAAAAGTGTTGAAAACCTGGTTTGGTGGCATTGCCGCGTTTCTTGTATATTCATTTATTTATTTTTGCTTGGAATTGCACTAACCATGTTTGAAAACATCAGAATTAATTTGTTCCCATATGCATTATAATCTGATGGACTAATGGCAAACAACTGGCATACTCCTTAATGTTGTTATACAGTACATATTTGCCTAAAGTTTATTACATACCTTGTCTGTTGTCCACTTCTTGTATTTTATTACTGCTTTACCATTTTCATTTCTTGTCAATTTGAATACATGTGGGTATGAGTGGTTTTTTATATTGTTTAACTTCAGCCAGTCTTGAAAATCATACACCTCACTTGTCTTTATACCTGTAATAGCATGAATTACCAAGTGATACAATTTAATTTTACCAAATGATATAGGAGCTTTTGCTCCTGTGTTTTAATTGAGATGTCATGGGAGCTATTGTTTTTTCAGAGGATAGTCTTATTCGGATTTTGTTATTTTGCAAATTAAGAAAGTACAAAAGTAATGTTGCGGATTTGTTATTTCTCTCGTCAAGGTCTAACATTTAATACATTGAGTATTTCTTCGAATTGACAAGCCAAAAAGACAGTATTAACTAAAGACAAATGTTTTCAGTCATTTTGTAGTCAATTTATGAAATATTGGAGTTTGTGGGTTTAATTTTTGACATAATTCAATGCTTTATAAAATGGTTTATTTGTAACCACAGCGCTGGTTTAAATCTTGGTAAAACTAGTTCTGGAGAAAATCTATTCATTCATAGAAATAGAGAACACAACTGCAATACTTCCTATGATGGGTTAATTAAGTCGTGCTTGTATCAAATTGTGTTTCCCCCAAAGTTGTTAACCAATGTAAAGTGACAGGTAGTGGCTGCAGTAACTACTTTGTTTTTATGTAGTTTGAATGTTTAGACATGTTGACACATCACAGTATTAAGTTTAATTTAAAGAAATTCATCTTGACAATTGAAATAACAATTTACCAGTTATTGGTCCCTTCTTTGAACATCTTTCAAACCCACCTATTAGCTCATCTAGTGTGAAAATGTTTTCACGTGCACACCATACTGAGAAGCTGTGAAAGTGAAAATAAAAGTTGGTGTAATTACAATGTTTTTTTGGGGGGGGAGGGGATAAAGTTCAAATTCTGACATGTGTATCATGCCTTTCTATGTGTATAAATTGTTTGAAAATCGCATAAATGACAACGTTATCATTACATGTTTGAAAAAAGTGGTTTATTTGGCAAGAACATTAAGTTGGCCATACAGTAGCCATATGTATTAAGTTTTGATCCCACATCTTGTATTTTTTTTTTTTTTTTTTTTTTTTTGGAAATTTATCTTTGAACAGTTAAAAACTAGTCATTTTCGTGTGGTATATCTTACGTTCTTATGACATAATCGTTACATTTGTTTTTATCTTGCCTCCTACAAGTTTCTTGCATTTCTATTGGTCAATAGACGTCAAGTGGAGACAGGATATATTCCATATCCTGCTAGTATATTTCAGATATGAATTTTGATTAAAACAAAATGGCTGCCACACTGCTGGCTTAATTGAATCAAGCTCCAGTGATAGTATCGTTTCCGAGAGTAAATTTAGTGTTTTCTTGCCGATTTCATTCTAGTTAAGTTGAGGCTCATGAAGATTGACAAAAGTTAGCCATAGAAGCTGAATAACTCCGTATGGAATACATGGACGTTGAAATCTTGCTTTGGAAGTTAAATAGTTAAATCATCGTGAAATAAAGGAATTAATATATTTGTTTTTCAGCAGTTTGTTGTAGGATCATTTAATCTATGTGCAAGAAGAAACTTTGCCTTTGATATGTGTTTATAATAATTTTGCCTCTCTGCGCTGAAATAAAAGGTTCTACTATAAATTAACGGGACGAAAGCCGTGTATCAAGACATTTATGACATCGTGATATCCGGTAACTTTCTAAGGGATGGAACAAGAAGTTTTTTAGTGTTTCTAATCTAAACCAGTTCATAACCTGTGTAAATGAGCTTTTGTGTTTTGTGATTTAACCAAAACACGGGTCATTGTGCATTTTATGACTGGTGTAAATCAACTAGTGATGACCAAACAAATGATTTGTAGGATTCCAGTCTGCACTGTAAGTAGCTTTGTTAATTTACAAAATGTGTTGATTACTGTATAGCATGTAAGTAAAGGGTAGTCTGCAAAATAAAATCGTTACACTGCTTGTTGGTAACAGGATACGGGATATACGCTGTCGAGGAAATCCATATCGGGCGAGAGCGAAGCAGTGTAACTAATAATATTCTCAAGTTTGAACCTCTATAAATAAGATCATACCGACTAAATAGCTGATCGATGTCTTCATGCGTATGGCCCACCATCAGGAAAGATAGTTTTACTTTTTTAAATATGTTTTCTTCTACAAGTTTAGCCAGAAACCCAAGAACGTACCTGAAACAGTAAATATTGTATTTTCCTGAAATAATGTGGGGGGATTATTGATTTTTTTATATATAGATGAGGTGTCAGAAAGGGCAGTTATATATCGCTTACTCACAAGTAGTTTTCCGGACCTTTTGTTTTTAAACTTGTAACTTTTTCTGTAAATTCTATCATTGGCAATCTTGCTTTCAAAATAAATCGTGAGACTGATAATAATTTGAAAAAATATATATCAAGATTTTATGAATTACTACATTTATGAAAATTGTAAATATCTCATTACAGTTTTGTCATATTAAGTTCAAATGATGTTTGTGTCGCACGAAGAAAGAAATTAAAAACTTTAAATAGAAGTGACAACTTTCCAAAAAAAAAAAATGAAACCTATTTGAACCCGGACCACAAAAGTAATTACTCTGTCTCAAAGTATTATTGTATGAAAAATTAGTCACCTGTTCTTGTTCTGACCAAGGCAGTTGTCTAGCTGTATGTACAGCGTGTCTGGAATGTTGTCCAACAACAAAAGTACTTGTACCAGGATTGAAATGGTATAAGCTGCACCATGACTCCACTGGAAACTGTCGAAGAAGCCATACAATCCATATCCATGTACTATTGCCCCCATCAGGTTAATTTTCACTTTCCAAATGTTTCCTAATGATTTGGGTGTTTCGTACATCTTTGGAATGGACGTTTTTTCTTGATCCATTGCATCCAGTATAATACTGACGTATTTGGATGGTGTAAACTTTGCCTTTGATATGTGTTTATAATATTTCTGCCTCTCTGCGCTGAAATAAAAGGTTACACTATAAATTATGCTAACTTTAGAAGTTATTTATAAAGATGTGCCCTATTATTTATTGAAAAAAGTATTAAAAAGAAATGAAAAAAAAAAATTGGGAGGGGGTGTGACCAAGGCAAAGTGGTGACCAGGTTTGGGTACACAACTTCACATGTTTATAATAAATGTGCCTGGAAAAGAATGAAAAAAGTTTAATGAAATTCTACCAATTGGTTGGTTTGTTATGTACAAATATGTGGATTCTTAAACTTTTAAAGGGCAATAACTCTAAGGAAAATTTACCAATTAACGAAAAAAATGATGGGCGTCATCAAAGTATGTTGGTTCATATTTATTTCAAGTTTCATGAAATTCTACCAGCTTGTTGCTGAGAAATGGCTGCAGACGTGGATTTTTCATTCAGTCAAGGGCAATAACTCGAAGGAAATTTGACCAATTAAAAAAAAATGGATGGGCATCATCGCAGTATGTTGGTTCATGTTTAGTTCAAGTTTTACGAGTTACTGAGAAATGGCTCCTGACGGACATTTTTAGGCATTTTTCATTAAAACAAGGGCAATAACTCTAAGGGAAATTGATCAATCAAAAAAAAAAACTTGACGGGCATCATCGCAGTATTTGTTCATGTTTATAGGAGAGATCGTGTTTGTATACAAATTCTATTTTTAGAACTGATAAGACAGTGATCGGGTGGGCAGAAGCCGACCGTCCATGTTTTTTGTAAACAGTGATGTTTTTCTAACGGTCTAAACTTTCTTAAAACACAAATTAAATAAATAATTTTTTGATCAATGGAAAGGTTATAAAACAAGCAATTTATTGATTACTTTTAATTGTTATTTCGAAATAAAATGGATTAATTATGAACGCTTAACTTACACTGTTTTTCTAAAGGTTGTGAAAATCACTACGCCGCTTTTAAAATTATATGTCATTTAAAACGGTTATTCATTGAAAAAAGATATTTGGATACAAAAATATGAAGATTGTTTTAGTATTTCAAATCTTTTTGAATTTTGAAAATCCATAAATGAGCAAAAAAGTTATTAAAAATTAAAAATTCTGATTCAGTACGCAAACGGTGTTAAAATCATTTGTTTTGCCAACCACCAGATAAACAGATGTTAACGCGTGACGTCACGGCGATCTCTCCTATTTCAAGATTCATGAAATTCTACCAGCTTGTTGCTGAGAAATGGCTGCGGAAGAACGGACACTGCCATCTAAATACCCCCCTCCCGATTTCATCGGTGGGGGATAACTAGGTGGCTATATCTCCATGAAACTTTATATTGCATGGACATACTCTTTTTTTTTTTTTTTGTTTTTTTTCCCCCATTTGAATTAGAAAGTAGCTGTAAGGCATAAATTGTGTTGCTGCATTATTTATTGTTGAATTGAATGAGTTACTTGTAATTATTTACATGTTTTCGTATCGTTGTATACATTTAAAGATTTTGAGTTTACCTTTATCAAGTTTTTTCTCATGGGTAGCCATTGGTCATAAAATAACTGACCCAACCTATGTTTGGCCTAAAAAAATTTTCAAAGTTTTTGGCCTGACCTTAATTCAAATTGTTTTTAAGGCTCTCGAGGTTTTGTTTAACTTTTTTGACAGAAAGTTGCAAAATTTCTTTAGACGTGGATACAGTTTAAACTTAACAAACTAAATAATTCCTTGAAAAATCCAGTCTTAACAGAAGAATGCCCTCAATCTAGAAATGTGATCGGAAACAATTTTTTTGTTAAGCTTTATTAGTTCTGTTCTTCTTGTCTACCGTTTTGTTACAGATTACAATGTTTAATATTAGTTTAACCTTTTGTTCTTACTCTTGTTTATAAAGTTTATAAGCCCCTACTGGTTGAAAACCAGTTTCGGGGACTATAGGAATGCACTTTTCCGTCATTCCGTCCGTCCGTCTGTCCGTCCGTCCGTCTGTCCGTCCGTCCGTCCGTCCGTCCGTCCGCAATTTCGTGTCCGGTCCATAACTCTGTCATCCATGAAGGGATTTTAATATTACTTGGCACAAATGTTCCCCATGATGAGACGACGTGTCAGGCGCAAAACCCGGACCCCTAGCTCAAAGGTCAAGGTCACAATTGGAGGTCAAAGGTCAACAGGGCTTTTTTCCTGTCCGGTCCACAACTCTCCCATCCTTGAAGGGATTTTAGTATTACTTGGCACAAATGTTCCCCATGATGAGATGATGTGTCATGCGCAAATCCCGGACCCCTAGCTCAAAGGTCAAGGTCACAATTGGAGGTCAAAGGTCAACAGGGCTTTTTTCCTGTCCGGTCCATAACTCTCCCATCCATGAAGAGAATTTAATATTACTTGGCACAAATGTTCCCCATGAGGAGACGACGTGTCATGCGCAAAACCTGGACCCCTAGCTTAAAGGTCAAGGTCACAATTGGAGGTCAAAGGTCAACAAGGCTTTTTTCCTGTCCGGTCCATAACTCTCCCATCTATGAAGGGATTTTAATATTACTTGGCAGAAATGTACCTCATAATAAGACGATGTGTCATGCACAACTTTCAGACCCCTAGCTCAAAGGTCAAGGTCACACTAAACAGTCAAATGTTAACATAGCATGAACAGGGTCTGTTTCGTGTCCGGTCCATAACTCTGACATTCATTAAGGGATTTTAATATCACTTAGCACAAGTGTTCCCCATGATGAGACGACGTGTCATGCGCAAATCCCGGACCCCTAGCTCAAAGGTCAAGGTCACAATTGGGGGTCAAAGGTCAACAGAGTTTTTTTCCTGTCCCGTCCATAACTGTGCCATCCATGAAGGGATTGTAATATTACTTGGCACAAATGTTTCCCATGATGAGACGACGTGTCATGCGCAACACCCAGTACCCTAGCTTAAAGGTCAAGGTCACACTTTGAGATCAAAGGTCAAGAGGATTTTTTTCCTGTCCGGTCTATAACTTTGTCATGCAAAGCAGGATTTAGATATCAGTTGGCACAAATATTCCCCTGGATGAGACAACATGTCATGCGCAAGAACCAGGTCCCTAGGTCTAAGGTCAAGGTCATATTTAGAGGTCAAATGTCAAATTCAAGAATGACTTTGTACGGAACATTTCTTCTTCATGCATGGAGGGATTTTGATGTAACTTGGAACAAATGTTCACCACCATGAGGCACCCTTGTTTTTAGAATTACGTCCCTTTGTTGTTACTATAAATAGATTTTATTGTAACTTTTTTATTACTGGCGGTAGAGAAAAATCGAGACCACTTTTCTGTGGTACAGCATGCATGTTACATCCAATTTTTAAGTGTATTTTGACCTATCTCTACCTGGTAAAGGGTTTCTTGTGGACTTATATTATATAGATTTTTTTTTTTTTTTTTTTAAAGATTAATTTCCCTTTGTTGTTACTATAAATAACTTACATGATAACATTTTTATAATCAGCCAAAAAAATTCAATATGAAAACAACTGTGGGTTTTTATATATGCACATTTTAATCCAAGTGTGTTGTTATAACATATTGTATATGTAGTACAATATTGTTTATACATCATTGACAGATATCAGTTCATTATGTTATACTGCAGTAGAGAAAATTAGGTGCCTTCCAGTAGGGGACTTTGTATTGCATGGCAATACTTCATTCACTTGTTATTTTCTGGAACACTGTAATGTTCATGATATGACTAAAATTTAATTTTCAAGTGAGATTTAGTTTCTAATGGGTTGCCATTAAATCATTAAAATATCTTGGATGGACCCCACCTGTGTTATTTTGATAAATTTTTAAAGTTTCTCTACGTTTTTTTCTTTCCTGTTTATAAGAATTACAAGTTTTTCCACTGTTTCCTTGTTGCTTGTTTATAAAGTTTGTTCTTGCTTGTTTTATGAAGTTTAATAGGTTTTCTGATGTTCTCTTCTTGCTTGTTTATAAAATAGTTTTTCTACCATTTTGTTCTTGTTTCTTTATAAAGTTTAATGGTTTTTATACTGTTATTGTTGTTGCTTGGTTGTAAAATTTATTATCTAGATCATGGCTGAAATGTTGGTGCAGTAGTATTCTTTTGAACTACACCTTTATTGTTCTTGACTGTTTATTAATTTCAAGTTTCAGTACTGTTTCCTTCTTGCTTGTTTATGAAGTTTAATATTTTTTCTGCCGTTTTGTTCTTACTTGTTTAAAAAGTTTTAATAGTTTTTGCGCCCTGTGTGGCTGCATTTGAACGTGAAATTGATCATGAAAAGGGCGCTATATAAATCTGGTATAATAATAATAATTTTTCTGCCGTGTAGTTCTTGCTTGTTTAAAAAGTTTAATAGTTTTTCTACCGTGTAGTTCTTACTTGTTGAAAAAGTTTAATAGTTTTTCTACCGTGTAGTTCTTGCTTGTTTAAAAAGTTAAAAAAAAATTTCTACCGTGTAGTTCTTGCTTGTTGAAAAAGTTTAATAGTTTTTCAACCTTTGTGTTCTTGCTTGTTTATAAAGTTTTAATAATATTTCTACTGTATAGTTCTTGCTTGTTTATTAAGTTTAATAGTTTTTCTACCATTTGTTCTGGCTTGTTGAAAAAGTTTAATAGTTTTCCCACCATTTTGTTCATGCCTGGTTGTAAAGTTTTATATCCAGATCATGGCTGAAAATTTTTTTGAATTTATAAAATTGAATTTTGCAGTGGAGTATTACATGGCATTTTGGTTGAGTGTATAAGTTATGTCAAAGGTTCTTACTTCTGCTGCTCCAAATGCTTCTTTCTCTTCTGTATAAGTTCCTCTCTCTGTGTTTTGTCTTGACAGGTGGCAAGTTTGTCTTTTAATTTCATGCAGACATCACACTGACTGAATCTTGATTTCTATGCAATAGGGAACAAACTTGTTCTAAGATTGTAAGTAAGTATTCCTTAGTACAAAATCACAATTGATTTCCGATTAGTTCTAATATTAAAAACAATTCTATTTTGGCAAATAGTTAATGAAAACATCCCCTATTTTGTCCTTTTTCTTTTACTAAAGCTAGTTTGTATATTATATATCATTACTCTTAAGTGTTACCAACCTTGGGGATTTTAATGTGTGTTAACTGTTTTCTCCATATTAACATCATGTGGCTGTAACTAATTGGTGTTACTTTCTCATTTTGTGCATCCAAACACAGCATTTCATAAACTGCACTCTTTGTTAAACAACATGGAAGGTGAAACCTGGAATGAAAGTTTTTTTTATATCTAATTTGTAATGGCCCATAAGTACATGTATTTTGCTTTCATAATTTCCATATTTATTATTTTCTTGAATTTGTAAATAAGCTGTAGATATATATACTTCTTGCATACCAGACGGGGATTTTCGGTATCTTTACCGGTGCTTGAAAAATCCATCTTACACACCGGGGTGTAAGATGACTCTCGTGCTGTAAATGACGTATTACGAACTACATATATGTAGAAGATTTATGTAGTAACATATATTTTATTTAAAAAACGGAATAAAAATTCAAAACCTTTACAGTTCCTATTGGTTCGGGATAGTATATTTCTCGATTCAAATCACATTATTTTATCAAAAATTCATAACGTTACGCTGCAAGTTATAAAACAAAACCGGAACTAAACTTTGTTATTTGTTTTGAAACGTCATGACGTCTTTCCTGTTTAAGGACGTTGGTTTCCCGCGCTTTGTTTAAATAACTGAAGGTCAAAGGTTTCAGCTCTGTATCTCCTAAACCCCTTGAAGGATTTTCATGACACTTTGGTCAAGTGATCACCTCATCAAGACGTTGTGCAGAATTTATGAGTCAGCCATGTCAGTTCAAGGTCAAGGTCACAGCTAAAATCAAAGGTTTACCATTTCACTATCCATACCAGTGGCGGGGGATTTAGCTGTCTTTCAGACTGCCTTGTTACTGCTGAAAACTGTAACCCCTTGAAACAACTTTCAGTTACAAAATGTAGAGATTTATAACAGTTATTATAAAAATTAACATATCTCTGTTTTTCCGAATTTCATTGCGCTTATTCTACCAATTCAGCAGGCATAGGCACCATAACTATTTCCAAAAAAAATTCAAAACATCATTGCTTCAACTGGAAATAAAACTGAGTCAGGTTAGAATAAAATTTAAGTATCTTTCACATGTATTCTAATATCAAATGTATGCTAGAAAGGCAATAACTTTAAAGTCGGGAAGCCTGAAATGCCACTTTTAAAGCTGGCAATGTAAGGTAAAGTGTATAAGATTTCGCAAATGTCCCAGTAATTTTTAACTTGAGAAATCATTTACTGGCTGATGTCCTGTTTCGAGCATTAAGGCAATACATTCAACGAAAACACTTTGAAACATACAGGATAAAGTGAAGAACAGTAGAGGAATATATGAAGGCTATGCAAATTCATCTGAGGTCTCATGGAAAGAAGCATGTGCCCGTTCCTTAGGACTGCTTGATGGAAAGGTAAGAATTATTCAATTTTTGGTCTGTTTATGATGTTTGTCCATTTTCACTTCGCACCCGACGATTTTAAGGACTATTTGCCATCTTTTGTACGTTTTTTTCCTAAATTCAAGTAGTTTTCAAGTAGTTTCTGATTGTTACAAGATTCAAGTTGTTTTCAAGGAGTAGGCATCAAATTCAAGGACTTTTCATGGCCTGTGCGAACTATGAGTAAGAAAGTTAAAATTTCATTCTTTTATACAACATACAGATTTGTCTTATTTTTACAGAAGAATTATTCTGTAAAGAAACATTCATATATTCTACTGGTTAAAGTATATTTCACCCACCAAAAAAAAAAGAAGAAGAAAAAAACAAGTGCTGTCACTAATGGTGACAAATGCCCCCGCAGCACCTTGACCTTTGACCTGGTGAACCCAGTCAGTAGGGGTGGTGTACTCAGTAAGTACTATCAGCATGTGAAGTCGGAAGGTCCTGGGTGAAGTGGTTCGCATGTAAAATGCCTTCATGCAAAAAGTTAACGTTGGCCCCTGTGACCTTTGACCTGGTGACCCCATAGTCAGTACGAGTGGTGTGCTCAATAAGTACTAATAAAAAGAGTAGGGTCGGGAGACAGCAAACAAAGACTTTTTTTAATGTGGCCTTACATGTGGTAAAAGTTTTCTATTTTGCATTCATTCTTTACATATTGTGGTAGAATTCTCCATTTACTTGAGGCATCCTAGAAACAAGAGCACTGCCTTGCGGTTGCTGACGCTCATCTGATTTATTGGTATAACAGAAAAAATGTCCCAAACATGATTTTCCAGAAAGGGCGATAATTCTTATAAAAAGCAGGATGGAGTTGTTTCTTGATGTACAGGGTCAGCTTATGATGGTGTACAACTGTTGCAAGTTTCAAAGCAATAACTTTTGATAGGTCAGGAGAAAAGTTGACCTAAACATTAAAATTAACCAAGAAATCTGATATTTTTAAGTCCAAAAGGGGCCATAAGGCCCATAATTCTTGCAAGAATCATGATAAGAGTTGTTTCTTGCTGTACATAGTCAGCTACTGATGGTGTACAAGTGTTGCAAGTTTCAAAGCAATACCTTTCATAGTTTAGGAGAAAAGCTGACGTAAATATAAAAATTTAACAGGCAACAGATGAGCTAAAAATGATAACTGTTAGCCTACACACACATTCTTTAAGTTATGTTTAAATCGCGCCAACATTTTCGGACAAGAAAATCAGTGTAATATCCACTAGACATGTATCTACAGGAAAATGAAAACCCCCTCTAGCTACAATATTTAATATTCATAAATCTATTTTATTTACAGGAAATCAACAAAGACGGCATACCAGTCATTCTGTCAGTGGCTAGTTATAGCTCGGTAAACTACAGTCACGTCATGGAAATATTTTCTCAATTCAACAGAAATAGTCCAATGGGGACGAGCATTCCGCAAGTAGTATGTAGTACATTTTAAAAATTAATGTTTTTTTTTTTTTTTAAATGAATACAGTTACAAGGATTATTAACTTTACACAAACATACTCATAAAAGCATATTTAAGTATTTCATATGAACTTCTGTTATAACCCCCAGCCATTAAAAATATACAAAATCACTATAAAAACAACTTGTAACTCATATAAGTCAATTTCTAATTAGCAAATAATCAAGGCCTTCAAGTTGTTTATCGTCTGATTTACCAAGGTTCAGGGTTCAGATGCATAGGAATTGAACCACGAGGGCGTTAGCCCCAGTGGTTAAATACTGAAGCATCTGAACGATGAACCGTGGTAAATTAGACGATAAATAACAAGAATGCCTTGATTGTTTTCATTCTGACATGCTTATTGATATATTTTAATAGATATGATACTGGACTTCGTTTACGCGAGGAGTAATGTACCGAACGTCAGGCGGCAAAATGAGGTCATAAATCTCTCTTGTATCATAGCTCGGTGTTTTTTCTTAACAAATTTGGTGCAGGTAATTCGTATACTCTGAGTACAGAGTGCGGTAACTAAAAGTGTGCAGGTATTTAATACCCGCACGCTAGTTACCGCACTGTTGGAAAGAAAAGTATGCCTGCGTGTCTGAAACAGTAGACTGCGAAGTGTATTTTATTGATTTTCTGCTCTAGCATTGGTTTATTTCACCTGGGCTTTACACATTTGTAAAGCATGGATTTTAGTACACACTGAACTGCTGTATATGGCAATGTGGAACGCCTACAACTACCATATATGACAGGCTATGATACAAAACAGAAAGAACATTAAAACTCTCGGGTAAACGATTTATACTCGGGGGCTACGCCCCCTCGTACAAATCGTTTACCCTCGAGTTTCAATGCTCTTTCTATTACTTACTGGTCCGCGCGTCAACCGCTGTTTATCGCAGAATATATAGAGCTTGATTTTCTTCTTTGTTTAACTGGAAATCAAATCTAGCCATGTTAGAATCATTGGTAAACATTTATTAGTAAAAGATTAGTCAACAAAATTTAACACCATGAAAATAACAGGAGATCACAGAGACATTTGCACCCACAATTGAGCCTTTATAGATGTCATACATAATGCATATTTATAAGCATTAACAGGAATTAAACCAACTTCTTAACTTTTTTCATATTTTTACAGTTATTCAAAAACTTACTTTCGGTTAAGGACGAAAACAGAACTCCTTTCCTGGCTGCAGCAATAGGCACAAATGGAGTTAAACAGGTACCTGCAATTTTATTTACAATTTATTTAGACATTAGACAGCAAACAAGAGCTGTTGTTTTCAAATGGGCGTATAAAAAAGCAGGATAGAGTAATGTTTCTTGATATACAGCGTCCGCTTATAATGGTGAAAAACTGTTACAATAGCTTTGATAGTTTATGAGAAAAGCTGACTTAAACATAATAGTTATATCCAGAAATCAAAGATTGCAAAAGTAAGTACAAAAAGGGCATAATTCTGTCAAAAAAACAATTAGAGTTATGGGGTATGTAACCACACATGCAGATTATGATTATAAAGAAACAATTTTAATTTCAAGTCATTATCTTTTAAAGTACCAAAGATATGTCTATTAATAAAACTTTCGAAAAAATTTAACATGAAAATAATTAAGAAATAATATATCTCATCTAGTGATTTGTTGTTGAATAAATCATTGTTTGGAGTTAGATGTGAAGGAAGTATATCACGAGGGCAGAGCCCGAGTGATATAATAATACGCATCTGAACGACAAACAATGATTTATTCATGAGCAAATCACTAAATGAGATATATTACTTCGATTCTAACACGTTACCAAGGATTTTTAAATACATCCTTGACGACATTCATTAAATATTTGCCCGTTTTCAATCGGTGTCTTTTTCAGCGCGCCGCTATGCCATTTGACGCCATGACGTAATAATTGTGACGTCAGAACAGTGATTTATTGTATAATAATTCACTGTGTTCTGCCTTCTTTGTTTAAGGTAGTAGAGGTGTAATAGAGTACCTCCTTTTTGAAGAGTATTCAATTCCTAACATAAACCCACTTTTACTGCAATTCTCAGGGGGCGTAGGTTCAAGCCCTACTGGGACCAATTTTTTTCTCTCTTATTTTCCATTTTTTCTGGTAAGTTTTTACTTCTTTCAAGACTTATGATTGATTTATTGTACAAAAATGGAAAAAAAGTAATTTGATAAGCGATTTCTTGCTGTTCAAATTGAATTTACTACTTAAACAGAAGGGGTAGAGTTACACATCTTTAAAAATATTAAGTTACATGTGGTAAAAGTTCTCTATTTTGCTTTCACTCTTTAGATTACATATTGTGGAAGAAATTTAGGTAGGTTTTACGTCTGTCCCAAGGTCGTTTTTGAATGAAGTAAGCAAAATTCAAAACAGAAACACAGGATTCGACCTTATTTTTTCTATGTTGAAGTTAGAATTCTGTATCATTAAGTCCGTGTACTTGAGGAACCCTAGATAAAATGATATTCATATTTTTAATTTGTGTTTTATAATTGTTTACCAATAGTTTGATGATTCTTTTATTAAAATTAATGGTAAAATGACTTCTTTGCGAACGTTTTGTAAAGTGGTCATCACTTTGAAATTTGTCTCTACTTGAGCTAGAGGAGATACCATAAGTTATACAAAATTTTGAAAAAAGGGCATGGTAAATGTTGTTAAAAAATTGCAAAGCAGTGCGAAACACGGTCATCTTTAAGAATATACCAAGCAAATGCCATTTTGTAAACATTGTTATTACACCTCTACTACCTTAATAGGAAAATGAATCGGATCGTGTTAGAATTCCAAGTATAACTCCTTTGTGACTTTGACCTTGGGTTTAATGGGCCCAGCCCCTGCATATACTATGTTTGTATGCTGGACAATGAGAACTTATAGTAAGTTAAGCAAAAGTAACAAAGTTATGACAGAAAAACATAGGTTGCCAAAAAAATTTAAACCTTAAAAATAACCAAAGTATAACACCTTGGTGACCTAGACCTTGGGTATAATGGGCTCAGCCCCTATACATACTTTGTTGGCATACTGGACAATGTCTATGTGAAGTTACAGAAAGATATAAGCAACAGTAGAAAAAGAAAGGTTGCTGAAAAACTTTAACCTTAAAAATAACCTAAGTATAAGACCTTGGTGACCTTGACGTTGGGTATAATGGACTCAGCCACAAACATTGTTTGTATACTGGACAATGTTTGTGTGAAGTTAAAGTAAGATATAAGCAATAGTAACAAAGATATGACAGAAAAACAAAGGTTGCCGAAAAACTTTAACCAAGAATGGTCACGCCAACGCCGACACGAGTAGTATTGCCTCCCTATTTTCCAAAGAGTGGAGCTAAAAATGAAAGTATTTCCTGAATGGATTTGCCGTTGCTTTTCCGTTGTTCATTTTGCATGAACACCGAAAAGAACCATTTTATTTCTGAAACAAGAGCTGTCTCTATAGGATGACACATGCCCCCGATGGCACTCTGAATGAATAGTTATGGCCGATGTTAGAGTTTAGGACATTTGACCTACAGACCTGGGTCTTGCGCGCAACACGTCGTCTTACTGTGGTACACATTCATGCCCAATAATTTTAAAATCCATGCATGAATGACTAAGATATGGACCGGACACGCCCATCAATGCACTATCATGAAATATGACCTTTAACGTCTAAGTGTGACCTTGACCTTTGAGCTACGGACCTGGGTCTTGTGCATGACACGTCGTCTTACTGTGGTACACATTCATGCCAAGTTATTTGCAAAATCCATCCATGGATGACAAAGATATGTACTGGACACGAATGCACTATCATGAAAAATGACCTTTAACGTCTAAGTGTGACCTTGACCTTTGAGCTACGGACCTGGTCTTGCGCGCAACACGTCGTCTTACTATGGTTCACATTCATGCCAAGTTATTTGAAAATCCATCCATGGATGACAAAGATATGGACCGGACACGAATGCACTATCATGAAAAATGACCTTTAACGTCTAAGTGTGACCTTGACCTTTGAGCTACGGACCTGGGTCTTGCGCGCGACACGTCGTCTTACTGTGGTACACATTCATGCCAAGTTATTTGAAAATCCATCCATCGATGACAAAGATATGGACCGGACACGAAAATTGTGGACAGACTGACAGACCGACAGACGGTTCAAAAACTATATGCCTCCCTTCGGGGGCATAAAAAAAAAGGCAAACAGACTAGTTTCAATCTGAGCCCTCAGTGTACTGTTTCATTCTAAACAACAACATCAAAACCTAACCTTCAACAATCACCTCCAGCTAAGTTGCAAATGTACATTTTTCCTTTAAGGCAAGACTGGTTCTACAGGCCAAAAAAGAGCGTCTGCTTCAACAACTTTTAGCAGAGACTCTTGGAGCGACTGTAGACGAGGCCTTGGTAACACATCCGGATGAGATGGAGGCAATTAAACAATTTTCAGGTAACCTTGATTCCTCTGAGAACTGTAGTAACATATTCCCATTCCATATGCTTTGATAGTTTAGGAGAAAAGCTGACCTAAACATAAAACTTAACCAGGCAACGCCGACGCCGACAACTACTCAAGTGATGACAATAACTCATCATTTTTTTTCAAAAAATCAGATGAGCTAACTAGACATTGTATCGAAATAAAAAGAAATACCCAGCTTTTTATATACTTTAATATTAAAGGGGAGTAATTACAAAATTTTATAAAAATAATAAAATATACATTTCAAATCAGAATCTAACTCAGTGTAAACGGTCTTTTTGTTCCTTAAATAATTCTCTACCAGAATACACAAAAAGTAAAAAATGTCATTAAATGTTGTTTAAATGTGATTGACCACCTTTAAGCTAACAGAAATTTTTCTGTGAGACTGACTTCTTACAGAGATTAATCAGTAGGTTTTGACCAGTAAAATATTGATAAAGTAATTAAATATTATTGTTTAACATTAGCTAGTATCTTTACATTTTAGCTAGTAGGTAATAATGTTTCTAAATTTGACCCCTGAGAAATATACTATTATTTCATCAGTTACCATAACATGAATAACAATCTTGTTTCAGACACTGAGGTTACCAAGTCGAGAATACCAAGGTGTATTCTGGACTTCCTGGAAAAAGTCAGAAACAGCGAAAATGTAGACGACAATACAAACATCGAAATTGCCATCACCATAAAAATAGATGGAAAAGAAGTTGTCGGTGACAGGATGAATATGATAAAGAGAAAAGGGATAAAAACGATGGAGAGACTAGTCAAAAAAATGAAGACAAACAATGAAGAATAGTTGTAAAATTGAATTAAGAACTGTACTTCAATGTATTACTTAATAAATAATAAGTTCCCAGAAGTGGTTCATCGTAGAAAAACCCAAGTTTTGAGTACTTATGCCTAAGAATATATCACAAAGGCTGTCGGCCTGCGTGATATATTGTTTTGCAAAAGAATGAAAAACTTGGGTTATACTTCGATAAATCACGCTTGAGAACTTGTTTTGATTCTAACAGGACATACTAGTGTCAACAGTTATAGACTATAAGATTCTTTCACTGGTTGTAGGTGCAGATTGGAATTTCTGAGGGTAACTGTTTAAGTGGTTACGAGGCTCCAGCCGAGTAAACGCGTAAACAGTTACCCGAGAGCCGGATATTCTGATCTGCACCTACAGCCAGTGATAGAATCTTTTTCTTGCATATCATATTATACAAAGAAAAGTAAACAAGAGGGCCATGTACTTTAGTACTTGAGCGCTGTAACTTAACGCACTGTACATTCAGATTTTAAAATAAAATATAAATATTTCCCAATCAATGTGTTCAATACTTGGTGACACTCCATTAACAACCAAACCCCAGCGTTGTTACTTATGTTTAAACTTAATTTTATTAGTCAAGATCAAAATTTTCAGGTCATGTCAGTCTGACCGACAACCTTCCGAAAGTCTGCCTTAATAATAGGTTCTTCAACGCCTACATCACAATTTGGCTTAAATAATATTCTTACATGATTGAAAATATATTAAATTTGACTACATGTGTAATTGCAAAATTATGTCAAATGTTCACCAATGTTATGTTAAATTCCGGTATTCCCTGATGGTACCGCGGTATCGTACCACGGTAACCAGTATACCGCTGATGTGAAAATTTATGTCAGTCGTTGTTTAAATACACGTGTAATGTATGCTAGTATGTGTATATGCAGCATAAATGTTGCCTGCTGCACAGTAAATGGGCCTATTTTTTCAAAAACGTGTAACTGCATTTTATTTATAGAGGAACATCTGTTTAAAGTTTAAAAAAACTGTATTCAATTTGTCTTATTAGTATTCAAATGATGCAGTAAAAAATTCACAAAATCAACCAAAAAAAAAATTTGAAAGCCATTTTATGGCTGAAAATTGGCCATTTTTTCATATAATGCGTTAACATTTCATTTTTACACTTTTCAAAAAATGCTAGTACAGTATTAAAAAAAAGAAAAAGCTTGATTTGAATACCTTTAAACAGATAATTTTATTACCTTTAAAATGATGTATAACATTGATGATCACTGAAGCCGTTACATTTTTATGAATATGAATATGATAATAAAGTGACTCGTGTAACACCAGTTTTTAACAAAAATGCTAAATTTTGAATTGAACACAAATTGTCTTAATTTTACATATTCAAAATAATTTTCTTGCTCAGTCTTACTATGTATTTGCAGAATACGAAAAAAATACTTGCAGCACTTATCAATGGCCATTTTAGTAAAATAGTCCATTTTACCACCCAAAAAACCATTTGCGTGAAAAAATAGTGTAACGTCCGTTCCCAACAAGTATTTTCTAATTGAATATGAATACATTAATATTAATTACTTTCAAATATGCTTAATGACATACCTATCATGAAAAAATGAAAAATAAAATTAATACCGTATTTTCCCGAATTAAGCCCCCCCCCCCCCCCCCTCTAATTAACGCCCCCCCACCCATTTTGGAGGGGAAAAAAGTCAACAAGAACGGGAAAAAATCACCTACCTCATTTTTATAAGTCCACATAATAAGTAATTTACAGTACTAAAGTCCAATGTATTAAAAAGTATATTACTAAGTACGGTACGTAACAGAAAATTAAACGGTGAATACATTTTTGATTTTGTTTTTACACCACTCGCGCACACGCTTCCTGCCGACTTTAAACAAACTTGCAGCAATGTGTTTACGATATACCCTTTTCTTCGGCAGTTTTAAGAACTTTTAATTTTAAAGCAGACACAGCAGCGTGTCAAACCATTGACATTGTGTATTGCGCTATTAGCTACCCGCATGTACTAAGGAAAATGTTATCGGAGTACACAGCTGTTTAGGTCATGACGTAATGTGTAGTGTCGCGAGCGTTGTCAAAAGCCAGACATGGAATACACGAGGTACCGTATTTAAATGCATAAAAGACACACTGCATAAATTGGATGCCAAATAATTACGTTTTAGGGGGATTAAACAACACAGAAACACTTTATAACTAGTTTGAACGATGTTTTTAAGTTTTGTAAAAAAATTCATTTTTTATTTTTTTTACCTCAAATAAACGCCCCCTCTTTGGAAAATGTAACGCCCCCAGGGGCCTTAATACGGGAAAATATGGTAGATCTGCAGCCTTGCTGGGAAAAAAATCACGAAATATCAGAAGTCATGTGTAACGTCCGTCCCCCTATATAATTATGCTTTTCTTAATCTTGAACAAAATGCAGTGACTGGGAAACCCATGAGACATGAGCCATAGTCACATAAAAATGAAAAATGTCTCATAAGTGTTAAGTGCTGATGAGCCCTGTGTCACATGGCTAAATTTTATTAAATTCAAAAGGATGAAACTTTTTAATAGTGCAAATCTTACACAAAGGAATGTATTCAGTGTGCAGATTCAAAGTGCTTCCAGTGTTTAAAAACATGTTTTAACATCATATTTTATTCTAGACTTTCATTTTTGTCAGTTTTCAATAATTTTCTTTATAATTGACAAGTTGTGAAGCTGTTACAGTTTTAGTTACTATAGTTGTTTTTTACTGAGAGCTTCTTTAATCTGAAATATGTACATACTACAATGCCAGTTCCTAGTTAACAAGTCGCAATTGTCCCATAGAAAATGTCTGAATGTCACATAAAATTTTTAAATGTCACATAATTTATTGTGTATGACGAGCATTGTCCCATGGACAAAATTTCTTTCCCAGTCACTGAAAATGCAGTGTTTTCATGTTTGGTGGTAATATCTGCCATATTACTTCACAAGAGTATGTAAAAAAGTATGAAATTATAAAAACAATGTTGGAAAAAAAACAGAGGCTGATAACACAATGTCAAACTTTTATTAATGAAAAGTAAATGTATTACTCAGTGCTACGCTTAAGCTCAATTAGTATGTATCATGTCTATTGAATTTGTTGCTTTTAGGTTCAGTCAATATGTCGACTTACGACCTGATAAAAGGGCGCAGTCATTATCTTTTTTATCAGGTCAATAATTCCACATATCAACCTCAATAAAAAGGCAGTAATCATAAACTATATAATATTATGATCTCAGGGCTCCAGATAATATTTTTGGGTAGGATTATTTATTGATCGTAATTCTTGCAGATGAGTAAAAAGTTAAAAATCTGAAATTGACGAAGTAATTTTAATCCTGAAAATTTGTAATAGAAGAAAAAACAGAAATCAGTTTTTTAACTTACTTATTGGTTGTAACACCAACAACTTGTTTGGAGTTAAGTTTCAATTCAGTATTCAAGCCTTTGATTCTTCTCCATTGGCTTGTTTTGGCTTCACACTCACTGCCAAATCAAATAGATTATTCAATCAGGCTTTCAATTTGGAACATTTATGCGTCAAAATTCCCAATTTTGGGGGTATAGGCTATGTTCCCAAATTAGCTAGACAAAACACTGATTCAATATACTTTAACAATGGTTTGGGAATCATATTTTGCTGGTTAAAATAATGGGTAGCACGTTCTTTCACTACATACATTCTTAGAGACGTTGTTCTTACTTACACCGGAAGTTGATTTTTTTAAATCGACACTGCTTTAAAGTACACTACCTTACCATCATTATTAATTCCCAACAATTTGATTTACGAACGCATTTAGTGTATAATTATAGTTTAACCTAACATGGTTTTTTTTCAGCCGTTTTTATAGGCGTTATTGGGCTATATTACCAAAATTGCACATTGACCAAATTATCGACAATTTTGTAATGGCAGTTATGTTCGGTCACACATTAATCCGGAATCCACCTAAAAACCGGAATCCACCGGAATACACTTTCTATTAACGGAATACACCTGTATTTAAGTTAAAGGTATTTTTGAAGGGTTTTTGATATAATTCAATCATATATATCATGAATAATTAACATACGAAAGGAAAATAAAATACGTTTACGCAAAATGATTTTATACGAGAATGAAGTTCGGCGACCGCGCGGGAAATTTCCATAACCGAAATACACCCGTATTTTATTATATAAATGGTATTTTTGTAGGGTTTATTGCAGAAATCATTCGTGTATAATATAAATAATAAGTTTACAAAAGGAAAATAAAATACTTTAACGCAAAACGATTTTATACGAGATTTGGATTTGGCGAGCGCACGGAAATTTCATAACATAAATGCACTCGTCTTTTTTAAGAAATAAATAGTACTCTCTTAAACACTTTTTTATCATTTTTTGTAAGTTGTAGAACCATGTTCAATCAGTTAAATATGAATGAATATTTGAGAGAAGCTTATTAAAAGTTAATTCTGTATACGAGATTATAACTTTTTTAAATATAAAAACGTTTACTGCGCTTATTTCCAAAGCACAATTAGATTCCTTTAATATGCAAGCGCGTAACAAACACGTGCCTCTGATAGTCCTGAGTTTGATTGGATTTTCACACCTATTGATTATATCAATTAATCAGTATATTTGTAAGCACACATATGCGACATGTGACAAATAATGTCTGACAAGGTAAGTGCAATTAAATATGATAAGCTTTTGTTTTAATTTCATACTTGTCGTTATAATTGCAAATTGAAGAAAAACAGGTACATTCAGTATAATTTTTTTTTTCATGTACTTTAACGTATCAATACTAATTCAATGTTTGCTAAAATAGCGATATATTGTAGATTTAAACATTTTGATTCCTCCTTCCTAAGTCTCGATCATAATGTCTCGGGTATCGTAGTCGTTTTCCTGTATCAACATAGTCTTCATTTAAATACTTTTCAGTGTTTCATTTACAGAATTCCTTATTTTGTTAAAATCAGTTTTATTAATTCCAGTCCACTCCGGAAATTTAGGGAAAAGTGTTTTTACGTCGTAAACTTTACCAAATTCAGAAATTACATCGTGAAAAAACGTCAACAAACTTATTATTCGAATTGACTGGAATTTACCTGAGATCGTAAGATACAAAACATCATGCCGGTAATTTTCTATTCCACGAGCACGTGCGACCTATCGTAATATCTAATTTACATCGCTCGACGTTACTTTTGTTAATCAACACGTACAAAAAAAAACGCGCGTAGTGTATTCATTTTTTAATATTATCGCTTCAAGTTTTCAACACCGTTAAGAAGTAATACAGTTTGAATTCTATAACGATTTTATAAGATATCGACAGTAATGTAGGGAAAATTCTATAAAAAACGGTCGAATGTTCACATAATTATTTGTAAAACTTCAAACAGCGTGATCTTAATTACTTATTTCTTTCTAAAAGTAAATCAATGATACATACTATGGCCATAAAATTCAGACTTTTGACCAGGAAGTACAAAGAACAGAATAAAAAAAAACCTGAAATAATAAAAAAGCGACAGCAATTTAATAAATGGAGGTAAAACGATTTTTGGCAAACAGATTTCTGTTAGTGTACGTGGCCTCGTGAACGTAAATAGAAATGTGGTTTTAAATAAAGCAATACGATGTCGTTGCGGATTTAAATGCATCTTTGTACATGTATATTTCTGTAAATTAATTATTTATTTTAGATATGATTGATTTCTATCATAAACCCTAAAAATACGATTTATTTAAGAAATACGGGTGTACATTAGAGAATTTTAGGGCATGGAAATTCATTTACGAATACGCAAATTTCCAGTGCCTTCGCCGGTTTTCAATCATGTACAAAACGTAATGCGCAAAAGTATTTTAATTTCATTTTGAAAATTAATTATTTATGATATATACTTTTGAATTCAGTCATAAACCACTTCAAAAATAGCATTTGTTGAAGAAATACGCGTGTATTTCGGTCATGGTAATTTCCCGCGCGGTCGCCGAATTTCAATCTCTTATAAAATCGTTTTGCGTGAATGTATTGTATTCTCCTTTGGTATGTTGATTATTTATGATATATATGATTGAATTATATCAAAAAACCTTCAAAAATACATTTAATTAAAAAAATACAGGTGTATTCCGGTTATAGAAAGTGTATTCTGGTGTATTCCGGTTTTTAGGTGGATTCCGGTTTAATGTGTGACCCGTTATGTTAAAGAGGTTGTACAATGTGAAACAAGTGTATGAGAAAGTACTTAAACACATCCTTGCTATATCTTGTGGGACTAAACATTTCCCAATTTGGAACATTTACGTGTCAAAATTCCCAATATTGGGGGTATAGGCTTCGTTTCCAAAACAGAAAGAAAAAACCCTGCCTAAATTTATAGAGTACCATTCAATGCGTGTGTACATTCAATGTGGCAGAAGACAGAAGTAGTGCCAATCATGCTCTGTTATGCAAAGCATCCAGACGATTCAGATTTTGTTTACACTAGTAAGAAGTCATTGCATGCGTTTCTGTAATTTCATGTACATTTTTATATGCTAAAAAATCAACAGACATGTGTATACGCATTATTTACGCTATTACGCATCTTATCTGGAGCCCTGTGATCTGTTCATTACTGTGTGTGCTATACCTGTTATTTTTCCAAAAAAAAAAAAAAAAAAAAAAAAATATATATATATATATCTTACTTCTGTATTGAGATGTACATCTGCAACAGAAATGATGCAAGTTGTTTTTAATTAACAGTTCATGCATTTATTTGCAAAAACTACCACTTCTTGTAAGTTTTGATTTACAGGAATAAAACTATGTCTTCAGACTCTAATATGTGTATGAATTACAAATCATTTGCGTTTCTGAACATAACTGATATGTGGTGTTGAAGTCGTGCTAGATTTTTACACGTAACAACTTTTTCAGGTTTTTTGTGCAAAATTGTCTGCAGTTAATTGCATTTTTTGGTATTTTCATCTATTTTGATACGACTTATTCATCCACTATAAAAGAAACATTTACAAGTTTCTTGAAAGAGATTAGGAAGCAGTTCAATAAAAAAATTATGACTGGAAATCTAGCTTCATTCAAATACACGGAACCTCAGTTTGGAAAACAGTGCATAATTTCTAACCTGCACATTTTTAACTCTTTGAAAATCAACATAGAGGATATTACATGAGTGTTTTTCAATATTTAAAACAGAAAAAGGGTTCAATGGCTTTCCGTTGCTCCAAACTTGTGCGCAATACCTTTATTCTATATTTTAAGGCTAATACTTTGTTTCTAGTTCAGATATACGAACAATTTTTTTACAACTTACATTACTCTATAATGTTGTGAGACAGGGCTTTCTTCCCCTATAAATCTATCCCAGTCTGGTAACAAGAGGTAATCCCAATGCAAAAAAGTATGGTTTTTTTTCCAAAGTTGAATTTAAAATTCCCAAATGATTATACCTTTTAGGGTTTTTTCTGTTTTAAGATAGTTTTGCTAATTTGTATGTATATTTAGGTATATTATAATACTGTTGAACAATTACTGAAATGCAATTCATTAATATTTCACACAAAAACACATTGATGTAGATTTTGGTAACTTGCAAATTGTCCCAATTAAGCCAATTTCCGAGAACATTTTCCCAATTCCACCTGTGTCTGTGGCATTCCCAAATTGATGAAAAAAAGGCCTGTGAGAGCACTGTAGAGTGGTGGAACCTATGCTCGCGGTATTTTGTACATATATAATCTTTTTAAGAAGCAAGAAAAAGTTAAATGTTGTTGATGTGCGTGAAAAGGTGAAAATTCGCCCTAAAGGGAACCTATGCTGGCGGTAAATAATATCGATTAAACTAAGGGTAAAAAAAAAAATCAGCAGGCTAAAAATGAACAAACAAGCATATGTGAATATAATATTTAGAACATTACTCATTTATTATGTGAAAAACAAGAGTAATGATAAAATTTAGTATGTGCCTCTATGTGTATATTTCCCTTACAGAAATGGAGTCATTATTGGAACAAAGCTTAAAAATGTATAATAATGTTGTTTAAAAACAGAATTTTCAAGTATTAAAGATTCAGACAAACGACAGTGATTAACTCGCTAATGTTTTCTGCACTTCTTTTGTGTGTAGTAAATTTACTTCTCTCTACATCTCAGAAAGAACCATTTGGACTTTGTCAAAATACTAAGATCAACATCGATCTTTTCATGGTCCGAAAGGCACTCATTGTGTAGCCAGGCGTCGCATTCATCACATCTTGCTCTTAAATATATCTTATATCTGAATGTAATGCATGGTTTCTAAAAAAACTAACTTTAGTTGAGTGATTTTGACATATTTGTGTAAGATTTGTGCGACGGATACAGATTGCGTAAAATGTATCGGCTGCTGTACACGTCACGTGAGCGGCACTCGCGGCTATCGCCACGTTTGTTGTAAAGGCATTTCACCACTGGTCGGTGTTGAACATAGCACGATAAATATTTTTATCAGTGCTTCTGAAGAGCATATTTATCGAAATACCGCGAGCATGGGAATACCGCGAGCATAGGTTCCACACTCTATACATTTATGTACCAGCGCAGTAATTTAAAGGTTCGGTTAGAAAGCATTGAACACTTTTTTGTTTTTAAACTTACTGTTAGAACTATTTCTTTTGGACTTCAACAATTATGCGTATAAAAATATGAAAGGGGATATAATTCTACCCAAACTGAAGCCCGATCGGTCAATGTGACCAGCCTGATTAATTTTAAAATTTTTATTCAACAAGTTTAATAAATTCAATCTGGCAAGTCACAAAATTTTGTAATATTTTTTTTATCACATGTTAGCCTTTCCAGTCGAAACATTAAAATTTCTAAATTTGTTGTTGTTCAATAATTCACTGTTTCCAGTCTTCTTTGTTTAATAGGAGAGTGATTCGGTTCGTGTTAGAATGCTATACTTATCATCTATTTCTTCATTTTATGTTAATCATGTTCATCTTTGTTATTCATAGCTGGTTGTAAGGTAAAAGCTCCATGAGCTTATGTTTACTATATATGGTGCCTCCTTTAAGACTCAAAATAAAATCATCTCATCTTACCTTATCTTATCTCATCTGTTCTTGCCAGTGGTCAGAATGATTTCCATAAATTAATACAATAAATAAATTTCTTACATTGGGTTATCCATATTCACGGCAAACAAATTATTTTTCTTCTACTTTCGATTTAGAATGTTTAGTTCCGGTACTAAAATTTCAGGCGATCAACATATTTGCGAATAGTTGGATGAAAGGCAGGAAAGCATAGACGATAAGGTGACAGTGTATTTATATCGAATCCAGGTAATGTCTTAGACCTGAAATACAACACGCAATTCGTTGTCCCAATTCATAAAATAAACACTGATGTAATGTAGACACCTACGTAAGATCCCTGTCGACCATTACTTCACATTCTCAGGGAAAATAATGTATTACAAACAAAAAAAACTTACATTTCTGATGTACATTAATTCCGAAGTACATGAATTACTGACCACAGCTACCTAGGTAAACGACGTATTTCCTAACAGCTTGATGTACTCAGATTTTCTCAACATTTGCACATACCGTTCCACCATCTTCCCCTACGATTTAAATAGTTGAATGTAATATATAGGACAAATGGTACTCGCAAGTATGCTTACAGAATCAATGTGGCAGGGAACCAGATATTATAATTAGCTGGTTTTTTTTCTTTGGTGGCGGACGGATTTCTTTTCCCAGGAATAGGGAATAACTCCAATAACTATCAAAGTCTCGTTCAGAAATTAAACACACTTAACTTGCAGTAATTTTCCTGGCAAATATATCTAAAAAATAAGTGTGACATACACTGAGAATACACATGCACTAATTTCTGGGCGGATTGCTTGTTCGTTGGCTCTCAAATTCTTGGGGTTCTTCAAGGGGTAATGAAAAATAACAACAATAAAAATCACTACTGCGATATATATAAAATTTAATAAAACACTATACACTTAATTTAAGAATCTAGAACGTCACCTAATTAGTGCCTTGTTGACCACTTAGCCGTTCCAGAATGTATACCAATTACAGGCAGGTGAGTGGTTCCAGAACGTCTAACTGAGACATTCCGGAACGTCAACAAAATACTAGCAAAAAGAGTACTGGCTGGTTAGTTGTTTCAGAACGTCTAACTTAGACATTCCAGAACGTCTAAAGATGAAATGATGGCTTTACGGTTAGGGCACTTCTACCTTAGTGCTGTACCGAATGACAGACTTTTGGTGGCAGAACATATATATTAAGTAATTCCAGAACGTCTACCAAGATCCACTGATGGTTTGCTGTTGTGGATACACGCTTCACTGCTTAAGACCTAAGGAGTTATCTACCTTAACAAGCGATAAGAATGGTATGTATACAATGACTTCATATTCTCTTAGATCAATAAAAAAAAACATGAAAATGAACTACAAAGACAAGGTAGTTCCTTGCATTTTGACTGCTCTTTTCAAACATCAAACACTTTGACAGAGGTTTCAACCTATAACCGTAGTCAATGTCTAATGATTTCAAGAGTGACAATTGATCCCCATTCAACAGTCGAATTATATAATAAATACTATGTATAGCCTGTTAAAAAACAAGTTACTTGAAGTCCAGAATAAATAATAAGTCTAGAATTAAATAATACCCTGTTTTCATTATTCTATACTGCAGTAGAAAAAATTAGATGCCTTCCAGTAGGGGACTGTACTGCATGACAATACACTTGTCTTGCTAAGCAATAGACTAAGGAAAGTATAAAAAAATCTAAAATACAGTTTTATGAAATCAAAGCAATTACATTCATTGTATACCTTATAAACATATGGATTTTATGAGGTCCAAACGTGGAGGCTATTCGATCTTTCTTAGTACGTGCAAATGAAAATGGATGTACCATTAAACTTTATACCATGCGCTCAATATATTTTATCTATAAATCCTTTTGTTTAGACTTTAACAACTATAATATTCCTGTAACTTTTTGCTGCCTTATGATAAACTTATGATGTTAAGAATACTTTTAAAAAGAGTGCTGAGTTCATAAAGAATAAAACAAAATCAAAAACAAATATGTATCATTGTTGGAATCTTTTTATAAGTGAAAAAATTATAAATCATGTATCTGTTCAGTCTTATTTCTGCAGATAGGAAAGCCATGCCTTGGTTTCTTAGACCATAATGAAGTGAAGCATTAATTGCCACCGATCATATCTGAAATACTTCACGTAAGTAAATTAAAATTTTCTCGTTTCGTTTCGTTTCGCAAAGTACCAATACCCACACAGGTATTGGTACTTTGCGAAACGGAACGAAACGAGAAAGGAAAGGCTAAGTTTGATATATACGTGTATTATGTTATTATTGATGCTGACAACTACCAATAAACAGATAAAAGGAGAATCATATTTTATTACAAGCAGTTACATGCAAGAAAATATGCAAAAAGTATTCCCTTCACAAACATACAAATTCGCGTATAATCTCAAAACATAAAAAGGCGACTTGACCGTTTCAAGGCGGTGCCCCACTGTGTTCCTTTTTTTTCTGTCCTTGTATGTTTGTTGTTGTTGTTGTTGTTGTTGTTGTTGTGTGTGTGTGTGTGTGTTGATCGTGTGTATCTTTGGGGAGTAGGCTCCGTTTTTGGAACGTAGCTTTCGATGCAGGCTATTCTTCCTTGTTTTTTGACGATCCAGACCCGGAAATTATTCAGACATAAATGATTATTTGGTAAGTTCAGCTATATTGCATGTCCAGGCATTTAAGAAGGTTCATATGTAGGTATGTACATAGTTACAGTGTGATACATAAAACCAGTAATTTCCGATTAAGGTTTTGTTGTCTCCAATTTATTGAATAACAACGACTTATAAATCCAAGCTCAACCATTATTGTACATGCAAGCAATAAACGATAAATAGATATGAATTCCTGAAATATTTCATGTAAATATATTAAAAATTTCTCGTTCCGTTTCGTTTCGCAAAGTACCAATACCTGTGTGGGTATTGGTATTTTGCGAAACGGAACGAAACGAGATCGGAAAAGCTAATTTGGTTATATATGCATTATGTAATTTAAGATGCGGACAAGTAAGAATAAAAACAAGCAAATTCGATGAATTGGAATCCCCCGCCGAAAGGGTCAGAGTTGAGGAACGGCCAAAAAATATATCCAGCAAAAAGTTAAGAATGTTACCAAGAAGCAAATAATTTCATTAGTCAAAATCAAATTAAAAGAAAATGAATGGTTTGTTTGGGTGGGGGATGGGGTGAGGATACAACAGTTTACATGTTGATTATAAATATCGATAGAAAACGAAAAATGAAAAACAAAATGGGGGGGGGGGGGGGGGGGGACCAAGGTAAGGTGGTGACCAGGTGTAGGTACACAACATTACATGTTTATAATAAATGTTCATGGAAAAGAATGGAAGAAGTTTAATGAAATTCTTCCAATTGGTTGGTTTGTTATGTACAGATCTGTGGATTTTTAAACAATTAAAGGGCAATAACTATATGGAAAATTGACCAATCGAAAAAAAAACTTGAAGGGCATCGTCGCAGTATCTTGGTTCATGTCTACTTCAAGTTTGATGAAATTTTACCTGCTAGTTACTGAGAAATGGCTACAGACGGACATTTTTCATTAAATCAAGGGCAATAACTCTGAGGGAAATTGACCTATCAAAAAAAAAATTTGACGGGCATCAGCGCAGTATCTTGGTTCATGTCTATTTCAAATTTGATGAAATTCTACCTGTTAGTTACTGAGCAATAGCTGCAGACGGACATTTTTTATTAAATCAAGGGCAATAACTCTGAGGGAAATTGACCAATCAAAAAAAAACTTGACGGGCATCATCGCAGTATGTTGGTTCATGTTTATTTCAAGTTTCATGAAATTCTACCAAGTAGTTACTGAGAAATGGCTGCGGACGGACGGACGAACGGACTGACGGACGGGCAACGCCATTTCAATACCTCCCTCCCGATTTCATCGGCGGGGGATAAAAATAAATAGAAGGAGAAGCAAATTTCATTACAAGCAGTTACATGCAAGGAAATGTGCAAAAGGTATTCCCTTCACGAACAAACAAATTCTGTTATTTTCACAAGTAAAAGGATAATTTGCAGATCAAGGCTCGACAGTTAAACATACATACACACATAAATGATTATCCGAAAGTTCTGAAATATTCGTTTCGCAAAGTACCAATACCTGTATGGGTATTGGTACTTTGCGAAACGAAACGAGAGAGGAAAGGCTAAGTTTGTTATAGACATGTATAATTTATGTAACGAAAGATGCTTACAATTACTGTAAAAACTGAAAAGATAAAAGGAAAAACAAATTTTATTACACGCAGTTGCATGCAAGACAATATGCAAAAAGTATTTCCTTCATAAACATACAAATTCTCGTATTATTATATCAAATCTAAAAAAAAAACATAAAAAGGCGACTTGCAGATCCAGACTCGGCAATTATACATACATACAAATATGAATAATTATTCGGTATGTCCGGCTATATTGCATGTCCATGTTTTTTATGAAAGTATATTATATTTTGTGTAGGTATGTACATACTTACAGTCTGTTGCATGAAACCAGTAATTTCAGATTATAGCTTTGTTAAGTCGTCGCCAATTATTTGAAAAACAACGACCTACAACTCCAGGCTCAACCATTTTTGTACATGCAAGCAATAAACGATAAATAGATATGAATTCCTGAAATATTTCATGTAAATATATCAAACATTTCTCGTTCAGTTTCGTTTCGCAAAGTACCAATACCTGTGTGGGTATTGGTATTTTGCGAAACGGAACGAAACGAGATCGAAAAAGCTAATTTGGTTATATATGCATTATGTAATTCAAGATGCTGACAATTAAGAATTAAAAAATAAATAGAAGGAGAGCCAAATTTCATTACAAGCAGTTACATGCAAGGAAATGTGCAAAAGGTATTCTCTTCACGAACAAATTCTGTAATTTTCACAAGTCAAAGGATAATTTGCAGATCAAGGCTTTAAAGTTAAACATACATACACACATAAATGATTATCCGATATTTCTAGTCTGTTTCACTGATCTGTCTTATCGAATACCAGTCGTTCATATGTAGTATCTAACGCGTGGAAGAGTCTACCGATACTTCTGAAATACTTCATGTAAATGAATTAAAATTTTCTCGTTTCGTTCCGTTTCGCAAAGTACCAATACCTGTGTGGGAATTGGTAATTTGCGAAACGGAACAAAACGAGAGAGGACAGGCTAAGTTTGTTATAGACATGTATAATCTATGTAATTAAAGATGCTGACAACTACTGTAACAAATAAAAAGATAAAAAGAAAATCTAATTTTATTACACGCAGTTACATGCAAGACAATATGCAAAAAACATTTCCTTCACAAACATACAAATTCTCGTATAATCTCAAAACATAAAAAGGCGACTTGCAGATCCAGACTCGGCAATTATACATATATACAAATATGAATAATTATTCGGTATGTCCGGCTATATTGCATGTCCATGTATTTTATGAAGGTATATGTGTAGGTATGTACATAGTTACAGTGTGTTGCATAAAACCAGTAATTTCAGATTATAGCTTTGTTAAGTCGTCGACAATTATTTGATAAACAACGACCTACAAATCCAGGCTCAACCATTATTGTACATGCAAGCAATAAACGATAAAT
This sequence comes from Mercenaria mercenaria, assembly GCF_021730395.1. Taxonomy (NCBI): domain Eukaryota; kingdom Metazoa; phylum Mollusca; class Bivalvia; order Venerida; family Veneridae; genus Mercenaria; species Mercenaria mercenaria. Next base: position 27,582,735 of record NC_069377.1, on the reverse strand, counting down.
AGATATGAATTCCTGAAATATTTCATGTAAATATATCAAAAATTTCTCGTTCCGTTTCGTTTCGCAAAGTACCAATACCTGTGTGGGTATTGGTATTTTGCGAAACGGAACGAAACGAGATCGGAAAACTTAATTTGGTTATGTATGCATTATGTAATTCAAGATGCGGACAAGTAAGAATTGAAAAAATAAATAGGAGAACCAAATTTCATTACAAGCAGTTACATGCATGGACCGAATATGCAAAAGGTATTCCCTTCACAAGAAACAAATCCTGTAATTTTTCACAAGTAAAAGGCTAATTTGCAAATAAAGGCTGGACAGTTCAACATACATACACACATAAATGATTATCCTTGGAAGAGTCTACCGATATTTCTGAAATACTTTATGTAAATAAATTAAATTTTTCTTTTTTCGTTTCGTTTCGCAAAGTACCAATACCTGTGTGGGAATTGGTACTTTGCGAAACGGAACGAAACGAGAGAGGAAAGGCTTAGTTTGTTATAGACATGTATAATCTATGTAATTAAAGATGCTGACAACTACTGTAACAAATAAAAAGATAAAAAGAAAATCTAATTTTATTACACGCAGTTACATGCAAGACAATATGCAAAAAACATTTCCTTCACAAACATACAAATTCTCGTATAATCTCAAAACATAAAAAGGCGACTTGCAGATCCAGACTCGGCAATTATACATGCATACAAATATGAATAATTATTCGGTATGTCCATGTATTTTATGAAGGTATATGTGTAGGTATGTACATAGTTACAGTGTGTTGCATGAAACCAGTAATTTCAGATTATAGCTTTGTTAAGTCGTCGACAATTATTTGAAAAACAACGATCTACAAATCCAGGCTCAACCATTACTGTACATGCAAGCAATAAACGATAAATAGATATAATTCCTGAAATATTTCATGTAAATATATCAAAAATTTCTCGTTCCGTTTCGTTTCGCAAAGTACCAATACCTGTGTGGGTATTGGTATTTTGCGAAACGGAACGAAACGAGATCGGAAAACTTAATTTGGTTATGTATGCATTATGTAATTCAAGATGCGGACAAGTAAGAATTGAAAAAATAAATAGGAGAACCAAATTTCATTACAAGCAGTTACATGCATGGATCGAATATGCAAAAGGTATTCCCTTCACAAGAAACAAATCCTGTAATTTTTCACAAGTAAAAGGCTAATTTGCAAATCAAGGCTGGACAGTTCAACATACATACACACATAAATGATTATCCTTGGAAGAGTCTACCGATATTTCTGAAATACTTTATGTAAATGAATTAAATTTTTCTTGTTTCGTTTCGTTTCGCAAAGTACCAATACCTGTGTGGGTATTGGTACTTTGCGAAACGGAACGAAACGAGAGAGGAAAGGCTAAGTTTGTTACAGACATGTATAATTTATGTAATTAAAGATGCTAACAACTACTGTAACAGATAAAAGATAAAGTTTGTTATAACTTATATAATTTATTTTATAAAGATGTTGATAACTGCAACTAAAAGATAAAAGGAGAATCAAATTTTATTACACGCAGTTACATGCAAGACAATATGCAAAAAGTATTTCCTTCACAAACATACAAATACTAGTACAATCTCAATACATAAAAAGGCGAATTGCAGATCCAGACTCGGCACTTATATAAACATACAAACATAAATGATTATTCGGTATGTCCGGCTATATTGCATGCCTATGTACTTCACGAAAGTTCATATATATATGTGTGTGCAGGTATGGACATAGTTACAGTGTGATGCAGTAATTTCCGATTATTGCTTTGTTAAGTTGTCGCTAATGGGAACCAAATTTCATTACAAGCAGTTACTTGCAAGGCAATATGCAAAAAATATTCCCTTCTCGAACATACAAATTCTCCTGTACTCTTCATACATAAAAGGATAACTTGCAGATCCAGGATCGACATTTATACATACATACAAAAATAAACGATTATTAGATATGAATTCCTGAAATATTTCATGCAAGTAGATTAAAATTTTCTCGTTTCGTTCCGTTTCGCAAAGTACCAATACCTGTGTGGGTAATGGTACTTTGCGTAACGGAACGAAACAAGACAAAACCTGTTTAATACTTAATGTTTTGCGTAACAGGAGTTTCATTTGATATTATATATCATTCCAAAACTGATGTTTATACAAGGTTCATGTAATTAAATATTATATATTGATTTTAAAAATTTAAATTTGACTTTTTAATTCCCCCCATATAGTGCCCCTCGTTCCGTTTCGTTTCGTTTCGTTTCGTTTCGTTTCGCAAAGTACCAATAGCCGTTATAACGCCCCGTCGACTGTCACCCCACCGAATATCTCATTGCCGAACGTCGCCCTTCTAAACGTCGCCCCGCCTGACTTCAGGGCCTGTGTTTTGCATAGCACTAACCGTATCATTGAGGAAGTAAAACAGATTTCTCTACGAGTGTTAAAGTTACTGGCCATAATCTTTGTCAAACCCACTCACTTAAGTGTAGCATTGACTTTTTGGAGAGGGATCTAGTGCTGGCACGGCAATTCATCTCGCTGAGGAAGCCTAAGTTACTTTCTAATGTTAGACAAATCTATACTGTCATGTCATTTCTGAAGGTGGAAACGACGTTTGACTGGACGACATTTGGCGGGCCGACGTTCGGCGGGGCGCCATACCGATGCTTGTCGGGGTTACATTTGTAGGGGCGATATTCGGTGGGCGACGTTTGGCAGGGCACCATAACGACGTTTGGCAGGCGACATTTTGCGGGGCGACGTTCAGCGGGGCGCCATAACGACTTTCGGCAGGGCGACATTATGCGTGGCGACATTCGGCAGGACGCTTTAACGACGTTTGTCGTTGTATCGCTGCGACAGTTCGAAATGACGTCATATCACAAATCAGCCACCATATTTCATTTCAAGTCATTTTTTCGATTAATAAATATATAAGTCCTTAAAGGTCGATAATAATACCAACAACTGAAGTCAATTAAACATACAGTTATTCTAATATATATATAAAAGCAAACAATATATGAACAAAAGTAATGGAAAGCACCGAACTTAAAACATGTGTTGAGGCACCCTACAAACAGTGAACAAACGTGTGTCTCTTAATTGTTTGCAGGCACGAACGATTAAAAGAAGTAAAATGATGCTATATTTTCAATTAGATATACATGTAGTAACAAATGATGATTTATTTTCTAAAACAATATATAATGATCCTTGGAAATAATTTACCGCTTGCTACAGCCCTGTATCTTTACATGCGTATACTTAAATGCATTTGAGAAAAACTCCAATATTTAATCGGTATACGACATCCAAGTCAGCATCGTGATATGCCTCTTTGCAAGGACGCAACTCTATCGTGATTTCTTTTTATTATATGTATTATACTTTATACCTATAGTCTGTGAACATTTTGTGCGGTCCAAAAATAAATAAATTTATCAAATCCTACGATGTTCATATTTATGAAGACCTTATTAGCACCGACATTTAACTGCTACATTTCATCACTTTTCTTCATGGAATTATTTAGCGCGTGATCCGACAGGTTTTTGATCTTTTTACAGTAATGAGTGGAAGATTTAGCTACTTTATAAAAGAGAATACGTCATTGCGGTATCATGTGTATCCGCCATTTTGGAGAAAGCTTGTGTGACATAGCAACAATATCCAAGGGGGCGTTCCGTATCAGAAAAACCGGATCTATCCATTGTGTAACGGCGGACTGTTAACCTATTCACCGTTGGATTCTGTACCAGTACTTACCTAGTCTCCACAAGTAACTGTCAACTTCTCCACATGAATCAGAGGTGGCGGACGGGATTACTTCAGACAGAATGTCTTTTATCAAATCGCCAAGGAGAATGAATAAGTACAGTACCTTTAAATATGATACCAAATATTAATACACAATGTATCACAGTAGGCAGATTTTTTGTAAATATCGAACAATTTGACGCAAACTGGGAGGGTGCAGATTTAACACAAAGCGGTTGTATAAGAGATAAGATGCTGACCGATTAAATAGATATTGCTAATTCGAATCCCTGGGGTAAAGAACAATAAAACACTTGGATATTGTTCATTTTTATTTTTCGGCTTAAATGCCAGACAAGCATACAATTGTTTGATTATGAGCATGCATAATTCCTTTTCATCAATGATTTACAAAATATTGTGCAGTCCTCCATACACAAGTTTTTAGAACCTACGGTAAAACGGAATATGTTGATTACAGTATTTTTGCTTGTTCAAATAAAATAACATTGTGCTGTCTAACAACACAAATATCACATTATTTCACTTGGCATAACATGTATTACATCCATTTATGCGACAGTTCTTGTGTGATATCCTTTTTACAATGCAGTTTTTTTTTTTTTTTTTTTTTTTGTTGTTTTTTTTTTTTTTTTTTTTTTTCGTTTTATTTTTTTATTTATTTATTTTTTTTTTACTGCTTGCGTTTTGCTGTATGTGCCTTTTTAAAAAAATACATTTAAGTCAACTACTTAAATGTAAGATCTGCTCTTTTTCTTGCCTTTAAAACCTAGTTTTCCTGAAAATCTCAATAGCTATAAGCAGATATAACTCTGCTTGTTAAAATAACGTAAAAACAAATCGCAAGATGCAAAAAAGCACGTCGCACAGAGATTCCATGAAATACAGCCGAGTTCACTGCGTTAATTTCATCGGTTTCATATATTTGAATACTGGTATATGTGGACGTCTTTCTAGCTATCAGCGGTATATCCTTGATTACAAAAAAGGACACACACACGCGCACGCACATACAAACACAGCAAAAAGCATGCCGCACCGGGATTCTATGATTACCATACAGAACACATGAATAAAGGCAACATTTAAAATAGCGAACGTCGCAACACGCGTTGATTTAACATTAATAATGCACAACGCCCTAAACATTTACTCAAATGTATGTCTAGTATATATGCAACTGACATGGATTTTTTTTAAAAAATTCATACAGAAGAACACGTAGTTTTTGTCAAGTGATAGAGTATTTATCTCAGTCCGAGAAGCTAACTGTCTTGAATATCGTCAAACTGCAATCTGCATTGCAAGTGACCCTGACTAGGCCTGGCAGCATAAAGAAATTCTTCATACTTTCACAAAAGCAGCGACCCTCACAGCTGGATATCTTCAAAATCACTGTCACCGGCCGCCGAATTTTCTGAACCCTGTCTATGAAGGTTGACAGCTCTTCACACGTCTGTTGGTCTATATTAAACTCGTCAATCTCAAATATTATGCACGACAAAAGTTTAAGTCTTTTGGTAATCTGGAACAAGCTTTTTAAAGTATCTGCTAGACTATCACATGTTCTGCCATTTGAAAGTATATCTCTCAAGTTTAAAGTCCGAAGGTGTTTCGCATTCCGCAACATCGCAAGTAATGAAGTTTCAACTCCTGGCGCTAAGCCACCGAAACAGCAGTACTTGAGTGAAGATACGTCTGCATGTAACTGCGTTACTGGTGTATTACATATCATAAGGTCTCGAAGTTGGTGGTAATAAAGATCAAGATGAAAATCATCACGAGTCTGACAGTCAAGTCCGTCTATCAGAAGCTGCTGCATGCAAGTTTTAGATGTTATAACGTCAAACAGAAACCTGAGTTGTTTATCGGTGAATTGCCAGTGCCGTAATCTAAGTGATTCCAGCTGTCGTATTTCAATAAGCATATGCAAAATGTCCGAAGAAATTGATTCGAAGTGTCCTGTGAAGTCTAAATCAAGACCGCTTTCTAAGGATACACATCTTAAAGTGCCGACGGAATGTGACATCACTCTTGGTAGATATACAACATCAGTTCCAGCAATACTTAGTTTCTGCAACGTCCCTATATTGCTGAACCTTTTCATGACTGCCAGCATATCAGCTCTTGACGCGCCATTCACATGTAAAGACTTTACACTCATTCCATCAGCCTCCATAAGACGCACCAATTCAGAGATTTGGAAAGAGTTAAAACTGCCATCTATGATAATATCTTCTAGCTGAAACGTACGTCCAGTTGCTTTTACCCATCTGACAAATATGTTTTGGATTTCCTTCAGAAGCTCGAAGTTACTTATATCTTCCCTATTCACAGTTACCCGCTTCCTGTAGTTTTCAGCGATGTCTGAATTTGATACTGTCGGCTGCAAAGTCTGCCACCAGATTTTATTTACTTCGGAGGGACTGAAGTGAGCAAGGAACAAAATAACGTTTAGTTTGTCTAGTATTGACGTAACCGATGCGCATGACTGTGAAATTTGTTCAGCCGTCTGTTCATTGTTCGAATGTATATATAATGCAGCAAAATATTCTTGAAGTGTTTTATGTTGAAATGAAAATCTCTTTTCATTCACCGCACACAGCAGACCCATTTCCAAAGATGCATTGAGGATGCGGCCATCCATTTCGCTTTTGTCAAATACAAGTTTTGACGTGCTTTTACAACAAAATACACCATCAAACGCTAGTTTACTCAAAGCGTAAAGATCCTGTTGTTTGGCAAGCAAACAAATGCTTCTCTCCAATGAAGGTCTTCTTGAAGCGGTTTTTCCAAGGTTGTCACATCCTTTCTTGACTTTAAGTCTTTCCTCAAGACCCGCCTTGAAAGCAATGCTGTTGGTTAATATTTCAAATACCGATTTTCCCAGAGGCTCATCGTCAAACCAAAGACGCACTAGATAAAGAAGGGTATATGGAACGAACCTAACATCACCTACGTTTTCAAGAGATATTTTTTCTTCAAAATCTTGATATGACTTTAATTTCTCTCGTCTTTGCCTGGAATTTAGTACAGATATCAGATTACTCGCAAGTCGCGCTGACATATTCTTATCAAGCATTGAAATTTGTATGACTTTGTCGATGGCAACATTAGGTCTGACTGCAGATAGCCTCCACGGCCGAGTTGTTGTTATAATTGTGCAGTGGCAAGTTTCATTCTTATGAGGAACGTCGCCCTGTTTCTCACATTTTTGCGAATGAGACCATTCATCTAAACCATCTAGTATAACCAAGGTATTTTCTCTCTGTAGTAGTTCAGTTATGAACGTTTTCGGATAACGGTACGATTTTGGCAGTCTTTTAATGACGTGATCATAGATCAAACTGTCCATTTCACAAACAACAAAGCTAGCTTCTCGTAACGGAATAAAGAATAGAAATTCAAACTTTTTCATGGTTTCCTGATCACTTTGCTTCAAATTCTTTCCCGTTTTGTTATAATCATGCGCGTTGCACCAAGTCATGACAAGTCTCTTTGAAAGTGTGGATTTGCCGAATCCAGCTTCAGCAGTAATATAGATGTTCTTCGACGGTCTTGTGCCGTGGAAGAAAACGTCTTCTAAAGACTCAATTCTAGCAGCTCCTTCAGTTAAGGGCTTGTGTTTCAAATCATACATTTTCCCCACAGAATGCAGGTCTACCAATTCCGGTTCAACATAGCACTCATCATAGTAGCAGTCATGTTCTATTCCAATAAAATCAAAATCCACTTTATTGTCGCTCATATAATCACATATCATCGCTCTTCTCAATGCTAGAAAAGAACAAGAATGTCATGATATGTTTACAGTGATGAAGCTTCTGTAATATAAAGATGCAAAATGCATAAAACTGTTACAGACAAGATGAGACAATTCGTCTAAAATATTTAATCTGCAATTGTGACATTTGGTCCGTAAGCTAGGGGTTTCGGTCAAGCATGCAGCGTGTGGCCATTTTAAGTATTTGTTATTTGAATATTTGTGCATTAAAAAGTTATAGAATTTGAAGTGATTTGAAGTCAGCGATCTTAAACACTCTGCCAGGGAGCCCCCCATAAATTATATTATCATCATTATCATCAGTACATGAAAAGTGGTCAAGATATATATTATTTATAAAAGAACTCAGTTATTGTTGGTTCAATCGGATAACGGAAGTAACGTGGCAATCTAAACTTGGTGTTGTTTCTTCCTATAAAGTTTGGTTGAAGTCTACCCAGTGGTTATGAAAACAATAGTAGAGACAAACTAAAATTAGGCTTTAAAAGTTAGTACCGACGTTCAGCCTGCTGGGGGGCAAGTGATTCTGCCTTTATGGCCAGTGCTAGTTGGTATAACAAGAACGAATCAGGTCCGTATATCAACAACATTTATTTTAAACCAAATAACCTGCAGAATAACAGATATCCTTTCCTCGAAAATAAGATTCATTTAAAGATCTTATCGTTGCTGGATATAATGGGGATGTTAAGTATGGGTAAAATATTGTTATATTAATATTTCCTAATATTCTTCATTATGCCAGTCAAAAATAAAATCATCAGTTTGTCTGGAAAATAGGAATACGATATTGTTAAAATAGACTATTGATCACATCAGTTCATTAATACGGAATACAAATATATAACCAAAATAAATAAGGATGTTAAAGAGTGTTGACCCTTGTGTCACATGATATGGGTGATTATGTGGAACAACTCTTTTTATGTCTGAATTAAATCCATTTAGAAAAAGAAAAAAAACAGAGATAGAGTGAAAATATATCAAAACTTTAACTTGAAATTTTAGATCAAAAGGGGACGTAATTCATGAAATATTGATGCAAATGTTACGGCCCTTGTATAATATGATGTGCCCGAAAAGGATAGGGAGGGATAAATACATTCAGTTTGAAGCAAATCCATCAAGTAATAACAGAGATAATGTGAAAGTGCATCAAAATTTAAACCAAGGCGTGGACATGGTGCATGCTTGACCGAAACCTCTAGCTTTAAAACCATTGTCACAATTGTCTCGTATAGTCGAGCTAACAAGAGGGCCAAGATGGCCCTAGGCCACTCACTGAGAAACAGTGTAAACATATTTGATCTAGTGATTTCATGGAAACAAATATTCTGGCCAATGTTCATTAGGATTGGACCAAAAATGTGGTCTCAGTTTAAACAAATATTTTCTTTGATATGACCCAGTAACGTAGTTTTTGCCCCCAGGTGACCCATATATTCAATCTTGACCTAGATTTTATCAAGGCAAACATTCTGACCAAATTTCATGAAGATCAATTGAAAAATACAGCATCTATCGCATACACAAGGTTTCTCTTTGATTTGACCTAGTGACCTACTTTTTGATCCCAGATAACCCATATTCAAAGTCGACCTAGATTTCATTAAGGCAATCATTCTGACTTAACTTCATGAAGATCAATTGAAAAATACAGTCTCTATCGCATACACAAGGATTTTCTTTGATTTGACCAGTGACCTAGTTTTTTACCCCAGATAACCCATATTCAAACTCGACCTAGTTTTCATAAAGGCAATCATTCTGACCAAATTTCATGAAGATCAATTGAAAAATACAGCTTCTATTGCATACAATAGGTTTTTCTTTGATTTGACCTAGTGATCTATTTTTTACCCCCAGATGACCCATATTTAAACTTGACTTAGATTTCATCAAGGCAATTATTCTGACCAAACTTTATGAAAATCAATTGAAAAATACAGCTTCTATTGCATACACAATGATTTTCTTTGAATAGAACTATTGGCCTAGTTTTTGACCCTCGATAATCCATATTCAAATTAAACCTTGATTTTATTATGGCAAACATTCTGACCAAATTTCATGAAAATCAATTGAAAAATACAGTATCTATCGCATACACAAGTTTTTTCTTTGATTTGACCTAGTGACCTACTTTTTGACTCCAGATAACCCATATTCAAATTTGACCAAAATATTATCAAGGAAATCATTCTGACCATATTTCATGAAAATCGATTGAAAAATACAGCCTCTATCGCATACACAAGGTTTCTCTTTGATTTGACCTAGTGACCTATTTTTGACCCCAGATAACCCATATTCAATCTCAACATAGACTTTATCAAGACAATCATTCTGACAAAATTTCATGAAGACCAATTAAAAATACAGCCTCTATCGCATACACAAGGTTTTTCTTTGATTTGACCTAGTGACCTAGTTTTTGACCCCAGATAACCCATATTCAAACTCGACCTAGAATTCATCTAGGCAATCATTCTGACCAAATTTTATGAAGATCAATTGAAATATACAGCCTCTATCGCATACACAAGCTAAATGTTGACAGACGACAGACGACAGACAGACAGACGACGGACGCCGGATATCGAGCGATCACAGTAACTCACATGAGCTAAAAAAAAAACGAGGTATGTAAAACAAAAATTCTATTTCTTTACTTTAGAAATGTTATGGTCTGCTGTTAAGTGAAAATAACTCTAAATACATCAAATACTCTGAAATTATAAAACCGGCGTCTGAAGGTAATTTAAGTATAAAATATATTTTTTAAAGCATGGTCTGTATCTAGAAACGTAATACCTTTCGTATAGTAAGTGCCATGGTCAATTTCTTCCGTGAAGATGTGTTCCTTCTTATTTACAACAAGTTCATCCAGATGCTGTTTTACGTCTAAAAGAAATCGTTGTGCCTTACATTAATTCAATTGCTAATTAGGTTTCCTTACCTTCAACGATTGAGAAAGATAAGAACAACAGACTGTATCTCAAGCTAAACTTGTAGCCGTTTAACTTATTATAATTAATAGGGAATTGTCGACAAGTCTTGATCTATAGAATTTTGTAGTAAATAGACATATGCATAGCAAAATAAAATACATGTACTTTTTAAGTACTGTAAGAAGAACGAAAATTCATTCGCAGTTTAATACATGTAGTAATTTTCCATACTTTCTTATCGTAGGATCCCAACGAACCTTTATGGCCATTACTGGCTAATCTCCCTAAGCCAATACCACTGAAAGGATGGGACAATAATTAAAAATCAGCCTATACCAATATCAACATAAGTCGTCTGAAAAGTCCCAATATTTTCCAATATCATTTCTGAATATTAATTGTCCAATATCGTTTCTGTGAATACTTTTTACAGCGTTGAAAGTTTTGTAAAAGATTCAAACGTTAAAGACATTAATATTCGTTATTATTATACACTGGAAGATTGGATGATACTACTATTTTATCATGATGGTGGTCTAAATTAGATGAATGCGCATAAGTTCTACGACACCCTTGCAAATCATTTAGCGCTTAAATGATTTTGTAATAATATTTTCTCTGAACATGAAATTTATGTTAACATTTCGTATCATGATAATAAGATATGCATTTTAAAACTTTACATAATTTCTATAATTTATACACATTTTTAGACCGTACATCATTATTAGTAATTGTTTTTGACAAATCGGGATTTTAAAGAGAAATTTTTTTGTTTATATATTTTTTTCTTTTAACAAAGCACTATGTGTTTTCTTGTTAGATTGCTTTAAGGCATACCGTGATATTCTGTTTCCATTGCTGTCGTAGTGCCATCACTTACTGTACAATCCATGCTCGAAGATAGCTGTTCTGATGGAGTCCTCTCATCCACATCACTTTTAGAAGACAGCTTCTTATTCTCACAAGTATTTTCGATTGAATTCGTTTCATCAATAGCGTTTTGTCTCAATTCTAAATAAAAAGAAACGTCGGTACTACATGTTCTTCTTTTTAATTAAATTGTCCCATCAATGCGATTCTGGGACTTCATGTGTATTAAAAGAATTGGACCTTGTATGATTGTAAAAGCATTTAAAACGGCGACCAATAGCTAGGGTCTGAAAATCTGGTTTTGCCCTATCCCTGGAAAATGTTTGATTCTATACCTCCTCTTGTTTATGTCGATGTAAATAAGATGTGAAATCAAAATGGAGCCATACAGTATTGACTGTGATGGTGTGCCGTAACTCGCACATTGCAATATAAATAGAATAAAACATTACAAATGCTTACTGCAAACATTACATTAAATGTAGTTAAAATACTGAATATAATTTATTTAGTTCATTTAGCAAATAATTGTTTTAAAGGTGTATCTTCTACCTGAACTAAATTTGCCTTAAAAATTTATCTCGGGGAGATGCAGTGTTGTTAGAGGAGTGGTAAACACCGGAAGTCGCCGATATGTAGTCGGGCAAAATTACGGCTTAATAATGATTAAATATGATTAATATGTATATGTATGATTAATTCAAAATAAAACAGTTTATACTGTGGATCCAGGATGAATATTAAAAAAAAATGTTACAAACCTTCTGTCATGGCATTAGAAGAGTGACCCGACACCCGATACTGATTTTTCAGAGCCTCTTTTATTTTCAAAAGTTTATCATCTAAATCGTCACCTGGGACTGGTGCTGCAAAGCATGCATTCGCACTACATGGAGACAAGTGATATCCATTGCCTGTCCCATTTACTGCCATAGAAGCAATTGCATTTGTTCTTTTCATTACAGCAGATACTGAAAAAAGATCAAAGAAGAAGGTGGAAATCAACTTTACAACACAAATGTTTATATTCACGCCCGCTAATTTCAAATTACTAAGTATTTCATCATTTTAAATGGGCCATTAGAGATTTTATAAAAAGTACTCTACTTCTAAATGATTGTTTATTTATTTATTTCAATATACCTATTTTTTCCACACATTTATCCATTTCTATGTCGTACATGACTAGATGAAGTTTGACATCAATACCCGTGGTGCAGTGCAATGCTGACTCTACATCACTAACATACAAATCTGATCCGTCGTTCCTGCATGTATTAAAAAGTTCACATAGGTCGTCAAACGAATGACATTGGACGTTAATCAGCACACTGCCTTTTGTAGCATTTGTGAATGACCATCCTTTTGTTTTCGTCCTTTTTAACAGTTTTTTCACAGCTCTTCTAAAATTTTCATTTCTGCCAGGTGAAGAATGCCCTTGTTCAGATTCCAGAGCTTCATTGACTTCCTTCACAATAGCCTTTGACATGATGTTTTCGTTCTCTTCGTCACAGTTGTTTAGCATTAACTCTAACTGACACTCTGAAAGAAAAATATTGAATGTGTGTTAAAGGTAGCATTGGATAGTTAAAACGGGCATAATTTCATGATTTCAAACAATACATGTATTTCTGTAAGATAATATTGCGCAAGATTATAAATTGCATTAGGCTTCTCTAAATTGGACAACCTGATTAAAATCATATTTTATATATAAAAACACTGCGATATATGGCAGATTGTGTACTTTAGTCAGATTATACATTAGTATGCAGTTATAGTACGATTACTGTGTTAGATCTAAAAATCAAATACATTAATTTGATTCATTCTTTTTTGTCTAACTATTCAACTACCTTCCTAAAAATGATGCATTCTGAAAGAAAAGTGTACCTGGTATCTCAATATCTTTGAATTTCTTGACAATTGTTGATAATTCGTTCAGGATCATTTGTTGCACTGAAACAAATATACACTGAAATAAGTCTATAAAATCTTAAACAAAGGCATATTGTATTTCATCCATTTTCTTAAACAAATGTAACACATAAGATATTTAAAGGAATACTTAGCTTCTTGTTTATAAAATGTAATAGACAACTAAAATTGTACCTTCAAGGAATTTCTCTTGCTGCTGTCTCTCCGATGTCTCATTCTGTCGGGTCATCTGAAGACATCGAATAGTTTCATCTTTGTTTATTGATGTCCGTTCAATTTCTTCAACCTGGTCGTTTATAAAATCAGAAAGATCTTCATCGTTGATGAACGACAAACATGTATCTATGGACTTTTTGATCCTTTCGATGTATGACTCATAGTCTGAATCTGACAGACTAAATGAATTGTTATGAGCAATATCGTTTCTAATTGTTCGCATTTCTCCTATACTATCTGCCGTACCAGTCTCTTCTAAAAAGCATACATTAAGCAGCACCCAACAAAGCAAACTGATGTCCCATTCGTCTATTCGGGTATTTCGCTTTTTTGGAAACAATATGTCTATCGGACGTCCTAGTTTATCAAGACTTCCAATCCGCCGTCTAATTCTGCCATTGTAACGATAGAGAAAACTATCTAATGACCATTCCCTTGTTCCGTCGGGACATTTGTCTCTTACACGTTTGGAAACTAATGCTTGCATGACTACACGACAACTTTTTGACAATAGCATTTTCATAGTGAGGTATTTTTGCACACCACTTTTCTTCGTTTCACCTGCAAAATGAAACATTAGCATTTATACTAAAAAACGTTGTTCGTATTAAGAAAAATTTGAAATGGAAACAATACCTGTTTTGTAAAGCACATATGCCAATATGATGGCTTGTCAGATGTAACTTGGTATATGGTTTTCAGTCTTTACTATGCGATTATCTTGGACTTCGACTTTATTACTCTAAAATATATACCTTTGATGGAGTAACACTGTTCTAGGTCCCAGCATTACCCAATTATTGGTAAGAAACTGTTTTAAGGCCTCCTTGATCGCAATCAATTGTAATACGAAAATTGAAGATCATGGGCCGAACCAGTTAATGTCTGGAAAGCGTTTTCATTCTCAAGATCACTGCACCTTTTATCCAACCACCCCCACAGCCCAAATCGACTGGGGTCATTTGCTTACATTGTAGTTTCCCCAATGTAAGGCCAAGTATTCTCCGGTTATTGATCAGAATGTTCTACAGACGGACTGACAGAATGAAAATGAAAAGTTATTTTCGAAGGGGTATCAAAGGGCAAAATAAAATGATTTTTTTGACTCGCGCAAGTGTACACTATATAAGAACTAATATTGAATTAAGTGCCTCGTTTTTGTTCAAATATTATGATTAACTATTATAAAATGATCGTTGAAGAATGTTTATATATTATGATCGTCGAAGTAAGCCATAATAGCAAAACATGAAATTACCAATTAAAAGCTGTGCGACTTCAATATCTTTCCATTCTTTCAGAATCTTTTCTTTTTCTGCGGAATCTGTATTTCTTCCCTCGATTCTCTTTGCTCGCCTTTCAATTTTTTTCTTGAGATCATCGTCCTGAAGTTGCTTATACAATTTTGACCTCGCCCTCTCCAGCCGCTTTCTGTAATCCTTACAAATGTCTCGGGCGATACCTGGGAATTTTGCTTTACAAAAGTCTTCCCGTATACTGGTTATTTGTCTAAAATAGTATACTAGGTCATGATCAATTTTGCATATCTTAGTTAAGACAAATACATACAGAGTCAAATCCCATTTGCTTATATCTGTCTTTGGTGTCTGGGTATTAGAAGGATACAAAATGTTTTTGTACACGTCGTATTTGTCAATTACAGGGAGTTCCTTTTCTATTCGTCTTTTATGAAAAGCGAGGAAGTCATCAATGCTCCAGGTCTCTCGTCCAAGTGGCGTTCCCTTCTTTACCAAATTCAAAACAAGCTGTCCTAGAATTGGCCTAACACACCGCATTAGCAAAAGTATCACAACGTGTGTGTATGATTCCTTTCTTCTCCTGGCCATAGTGAATGCTGAAAAAAACACAACAAAACCAGTTTATAAACTAAGGCGACAATGAATAAGTTTGTGAGCATCCACCAACTGGCACATAAAAGAAGTCACTTAAATTTTGTCTCTTTCATAGCTCTGGGGACCCCGTGTGAGAAACTATTTGAAAGAAAACAAGAGGGCCAAGATTGCCCTAGGTCGCTCACCTGAGAAACACACCATAATAGTGTAAACATGTTTGACCTAGTGATTTCGTGGAAAATAATATTCTAACCACTTATCATTAAAATTGGAGCAAATATCTTGAGTATAAACAAGTATTTTCTTTGATTTGACCATGTGACCTAGTTTTTGATCCCAGATGACCCATATTCGAACTTGACCGAGAACTTATCAAGGCTATCATTCTTACCAAATTTCATGAAGATCAATTGAAAAATACAGCCTCTATCGCATGCACAATGTTTGTCTTTGATTTGATCTAGTGACCTAGGTTTTCACTCAACACTACCCATATTCAAAACTGATCTAGATTTCATCGAGGCAGCCAATCTGACCATTTTTTATGAAAATCCTGTTTAAAATGCAGCCCCTATTGCATACACAAGGTTTTTACTTGATTTGACCTAGTGACCTAGTTTTTAAACTCAGATGACCCATATTCAAATTCTATCTAGATTTCATCAAGGCAATCATTCTGAGTTAATTTCATGAAGATCAATTGAAAAAAAACAGCCTCTATCGCATACACAAGGTTTTTCTTTGATTTGACCTAGTGACATACTTTTTGACCTCAGATGACTCATTATCAAACTCGGCCTAGATTTCATCAAGGTTATTATTCTGACTTAATTTCATGAAGATCAACTGGAAAATACAGACTCTATCAAATACACAAGATTTTCCTTTGATTTGACCTAGTGACCTAGTTTTTGACCCAAGATGACCCATATTCAAACTCGACCTAAATTTCATCAAGGCATTCATTCTGACCAAAATTCATGAAGATTAATTGAAAAATACACCCTCTATCACATACAAAAGGTTTTTCTTTGATTTGACCTCGTGACCTTTTTTACCCTAGATGACCCATTTTCAACCTCGGCCTAGATTTCATCAAGGTTATCATTCTGACCAAAATTCATGAATACTTATTAAACAAGAGATCACAGAGTGATCTTGGCGCCCACCAATGTGCCATTTTTGAGTGTTCCAAATTTCAAGACTTATTGAAGGTCAAATTTCATTTCCGTACACAACACTGTGCTTGTGATCCATGCATGTTGTCCAAATTTGAAAGCTGTACCTTGAGAAATTTGAAAGTATGTCACTAGATCAATTTCAAAGACAAAGTTCTTTGTACACAAAACTATTCATATGCATCAAGTTTGAAGGCTGTAGTTTGAGAAATTTGAAAGTAGGTCACTAGATCAATCGTAAGGTCAAATTTTATTTCGGTATACAAAACTATGCAAGTGGTCCAAATCTGAAGGCTGTAGCTTGTGAAATGTGAAAGTAGGTCACTAGGTCAAAATCAATGTCAAATTTCATTTCAGAACACAAATCTATGCATGTGGTCCAAACTTGAAGCTTGTACCTTCAAAAATGGGAAAGTAGGTCACTAGGTCAATGTCAAGGTCAAAGTTTGTTTCGGTACACAAAACTTTGCATGTGGTCCAAATATGAAGGCTGTAGCTTGAGAAATGTGAAAGTAGGTTACTAAGTCAAAATCAAGATATTAATTTCATTTCGGACACAAATATATGTGGGCCAAATTTGAAGCCTGTACGTTCAAAAATTGAAAGTAGTTTCCCCTAGTCAACTAAGGTCAAAGTCTTTTCGGTGCCAAATATGTGTGGTCCAAATTTGGAAAGCTGTAGCTACAGAAATGTGAAGTAGGTCACTAGATAAATCAAGGTCAACTCATGTCAAGTCACTTGCGACTCAAACCTATGTGTCCAATTTGAACGTTGTAGGTTAT
Organism: Mercenaria mercenaria; assembly: GCF_021730395.1. Taxonomy (NCBI): domain Eukaryota; kingdom Metazoa; phylum Mollusca; class Bivalvia; order Venerida; family Veneridae; genus Mercenaria; species Mercenaria mercenaria. The sequence continues at coordinate 27,565,344 of NC_069377.1, read as the reverse complement.
TGACAAGAAGATTTTAAAAGCTTTTCCCTATATAAGTCTATATAAACCATGTGATCCCCGGGGTGGGGCCATATTAGACCCCAGGGAAATAATTTGAATCATCTTGGTAGAGGACCACTAGATGATGCTTCATACCAAATATCAAAGCCCTAGGCTCTTTGGTTTTGGACAAGAAGATTTTCAAAGTTTTTCCCTATATAAATCTATGTAAATTATAGAAATAAACAAAAGGCCATAACTCACTAAAAATTGTTGAACCAGTCTGATTTTCAGGGGGACACAACTAGGGTACCAATACATCATTCTGACAAATTTTGGTCAAAATCCCGCCAGTAGTTTCTGAGGAGATGCGATAACGAGAAATTGTTAACGGACGGACGGACGGGCGGACGAACCTAGGACGCAGTGATTTGAATAGCACACCATCTGATGATGGTGGGCTAAAAATACAGCCTCTATCGCATACACAAGGTTTTTCTTTGATTTGGCCTAATGACCTGGTTTTTGACCCCATATGACCTATTTTCGTACTCATCCTAGGTTTTATCAAGGTTATCATTCTGACCGAATTTCATAAAGATCAGTTGAAAAATACAGCCTCTGTCGCATACACATGTTGACAGACAGACGACAGACAGACAGACGACGGACGCCGAACATTGAGCGATCACAAAAACTCACCTGAGCATTGCTCATGTGAACTAAAATAATATCGGGTCATACTTAGTACAATACGTTTGGCTAAGCAGTGTGAAAATTCACCAAACAGGTCTTGAGGGCCTTTGAAGATTTTTTCAACTTTTAGCGCACGAGTTCTCTTGACACATTAATTTCAACAAATGTAAGAACTATCCTATATAAGATGCTTCATATAAGGTTTTGTGAGGATCAAACCAGCGGTTCATATAAAAACGACAACTTCAGTACGAAAAATGAAAAGAAAATAGGGGGTAAAAAGTGTTCTACTTCCCTAAAAATGGCGCGTATTAAACAAGAGATCTTGGCGCCCACCATTGAGCCATTTTTTAATGTTCCAAATTTCAAGACTAGCTCAATGTCAAAATCAAGGTCAAATTACATTCGGTGAACAACACTGTGCATGTAGTCCATGCATGTGGTCCAAATTTGAAAGCTGTAGCTTGAGAAATGTGAAAGTAGGTCACTAGATCAATTTCAAGGTCAAATTTAAATTCAGAACACAAAAATATGCAGGTGGTCTAAATTTGAAGCCTGTACCTTAAGAAATATGAAAGTAGGTCACTAGGTCAATCTCAAGATCAAAGTTCATTTCGGTACACAAAACTATGCATGTGGTCCAAATTTGAAGGCTGTAGCTTGAGAAATATGAAAGTAGGTCACTAGGTCTAAATCAAGGTCAAATTTCATTTCGGAACACAAAACTATGCATGTGGTCGAAATTTGAAGCCTGTACCTTCAAAAATGTGAAAGCAGGTCACTAGGTCAATGTCACGGTCAAAGTGTTTTTCGGTGCACAAAACTATGCATATGGTCCAAATTTGAAGGCTGTAGCTACAGAAATGTGAAAGTAGGTCACAAACTCAAGGTCAACTCATGTCAAGGTTCATCTTGCCACTCAAAACTATACATGTGGTCCAAATGTTGTAGGTTAGTGACAAGAAGACTTTAAAAGCTTTTCCCTAAATAAGTCTATATGAACCCCATAATTTGAACAAACTTGGTAGAGAACCACTGGATGATGCTACATTACAAATATCAAAGCCCTAGGCTTTGTGGTCTGGACAAGAAGATTTTAAAAGTTTTTCCCTATATAAGTCTATGTAAACCATGTGACCCCCAGGGCGGGACCATATTTGACCCTAGGGGAATAATTTGAACAATCTTAGTAGAAGACCACTAGATGATGTCACATACAAAATATCAAAGTCCTAGGCCCTGTGGTTTTGGACAAGAGGTTTTTCAAAGTTTTTCCCTATATAAGTCTATATAAACCAAGTGACCCCCGGGGCGGGGCCATATTAGACCCCAGGGAAATAATTTGAACCATCTTGGTAGAGGACCACTAGATGATGCAACATACCTAATATCAAAGCCCTAGGCTCTGTGGTTTTGGACAAGAAGATTTTAAAGTTTTTCCCTAAATAAATCTATGTAAATTATAAAAATAAACAAAGGGCCATAACTCACTCAAAAAATGTTGAACCAGTCTGATTTTCTTGGGGACACAACTAGGATACCAATACATTATTCTGACAAAGTTTGGTCAAAATCCCCCCAGTAGTTTCTGAGGAGATGCGATAAAGAGAAATTGTTAACGGACGGACGGACGGAAGGACGACGGACCACGGACGCAGAGTGATTTGAATAGCCCACCAACTTTGCTCTTATCCGAACAATAAACCACTACTTTCGGTTTTGGTCTGCAAAACTTGCCATGTGGGGTGTATAAACACGAAAACCGTCTCATTTAATGCAGAATGTATTTTTGCAGTAAAAAAGTGTCATTAAAACACTCGTTCTACACGAATTTGCCCAAATATATGGATCTAGGCCTATTTACTTTGGACTTCTTTCAATACACCATGGAAGTACATATTCGACCGAATTACTGACCTTATTCCTAAAGAGTATGCAGTGCTGGGTCATTTAAATGAATTTGAAAGAAAGAGAAAAGAACGCAGATACAAGATTAAGATATAAATATATTTGGCTTTTAAACTTTGACATACTTAAACAATTTATTCATAGTCATATTAAATATACAATAATTTGGATTCCCAAACAGCTATTAAAATAGAAAATAAGTCATTTCGTATATCGTTCGACATATACACTGAATTTATCTTTAGCTTATTTACTCAGAACGTAAAAATAGAAGTTTTAAGATAAAACGATTATACACCGGTAAAAAAGTTTAAGTCCCAAAAACTATATAAATATATAATTCAATAACTTAGTAAAGGAGAGAAACGATTCGTCGAATAGAAGTATGAAATTATTACACAGGTGTTTATTTGTATTACGTTTAGAAATCCAATATTCGACCCGTCCGGGGACATCAAAGCTTATGAAGTAAATAGCCTTTCGGCAAAAAGAATATCACAGGAAGTTTTGAAGAGATACCTTTTGTGCTCTTCACTATTTATCTTCACTATTTAATACGCAATTCATGGAATTTAATATATAAATTAGTTTAGCAGCCGTAAACCTCCGCGCAGGGGTTATTGTCACGCATGTCGTACATGATATGTATGCTCAACAACTGATCGTGCAAAGCAACGACTGCATACATGAATTACAAACTCCTGTGGGATCCCAGAAAAAGAAAAAAAACAAGAGAGTCATGATGACCCTAGATATCTGATATTCAGTATTCAAAGCTGCATTGAATATAATACTGTGAAATTATCTTAAGTCGATCATGAAGTTTACCTAATAGTCATACAGGTAAAACTCGCAAGAAAATTTTCGGATAAGCCTACAGTTTTTTTTTTCAATTATCTAATAAAATCATAAGCTGCAATACTAATATTGCAGTCTCTATCAAAAAATAAATAATATTAACACACCACGAAGGAGGAGTCCTTTCTCACATAGATAATGTGTTTAGCTCACCAGATAATTTGCAGTTTCGGTTTAAATGACTAGAAAGTGTGCTAATATGTTTGGGAAACACAACATTTCAGACCAACACCTCCTTATAACATGAATTTCGTTTGAATTTAAGACGATGTAAAGGAAAAATGCCTGTATGTTCTACTCTATCACACCTTATTCGGCACTTAAATAACTCTGTTAAAAAGGTAATATATGATTATTCAATATTTTTTGCCAAAGATTTCTCCTTGTCTCTTTAATATATGTTAAAATATCAACGTCCCAGGTGTTACTGTGCACGATGACTGATAGTACGTATGGAAAAAAAATGTAATATTACAGTCCAGAAACGTTTCCTTAGATGAGCTACACCGGAAATCAAGTATCTTGTGATCCCTGGGGGTGGGGGCGGTTGCATTCATGAGGTAGGCACATTATGGTTCACATTGTTATGTCGTCAAAACAAGAGGGTCATGATGACCCTGGATCGCTCAACTGAGTGATATGGGCTACATGTTTCAAATGTCAAAATGATGCTAAAATATTAAGAAAGTAGGTCTGCAGGTCACATGCAACTTAAGAACGATAATAGTATACTATAAATCATTTGAAGAAATGAGAATATAACAAGAGCTCGTCGAACACGAAATACCCCTTGATGCAATCAATAATTGCACAAGGAACAGAAATTACATGCTCACTGTAAACAAAAGTTCTACCGTTCTGGTTCAATCTGACCTTGACCTTTAATCTATTAATCCTAACAAGACAGAGTGATCTTGGCGCCCACCACTGAGCCATTTTTGAATGTTCCAAATTTCAAGATTAGCTCAAGGTCAAAGTCAAGGTCAAATTTAATTTTGGTACAACACACTGTGCATGTGGTCCAAATTTGAAAGCTGTGGCTTGAGAAATGTGAAAGTAGGTCACTAGATCAATTTAAAGGTCAAAGTTCATTTCGGTAGACAGAACTATGCATGTGCTTCAAATTTGGAGGCTGTAGCTTGAGAAATGTGAAAGTAGGTAATAGGTAAAAACCAATGTCAAATTTCCATTCAGAACACAAAAATATGCATGCGGTCAAAATTTGAAGCTGTAGCTTCAGAAATATGAAAGTAGGTCACTAGGTCAATCTCAAGATCAAAGTTCATTTCAGTACACAAAACTATGCATGGAGTTCAAATTTGAGACTGTAGCTTGAGAAATGTGAAAGTAGGCCACTAGGTCAAAATCAAGGTCAAATTTTATATCGGTACACAAAACTATGCATGTGGTCCAAATTTGAAGCCTGTACCTTCAGAAATGTGAAAGTAGGTCACTAGGTCAATGTCACGGTCAAAGTGTTTTCCGCTACACAAAACTATGCATGTGGCTCAAATTTGAAGGCTGTAGCTTGAGAAATGTGAAAGTAAGTCACTAGGTCAAAATCAAGGTCAAATGTTATTTCGAAACACAAAACTGTGCGCGTGGTCCAAATTTGAAGCCTGTACATTCAGAAATGTGAAATAGGTCACTAGGTCAATCTCAAGATCAAAGTTCATTTTGGTACACAAAACTATGCTTGTGGTTCAAATTTTAAGGCTGTAGCTTGAGAAATGTAAAAAAAAGGTCACTAGGTCAAAATCAAGGTCATATTTTATTTCGGAACACAAAACTAAGCAGGTGGTCCAAATCTGAAGTCTGTAGCTTCAAAAAAGTGAAAGTAGGTCAATAACAAACCTATTTGAATGATGTAGGTTATGGACATATGATACATTATGAAGATTCTAAATTTTTTCCCTATATAAGTCTTTATGAACCATGTAACCCCCGGGCGGGGCCATATTTGACCCTAGATGGATAATATGAACAAACTTGGTAGAGAACCACTAGATGATGCTACATTACAAATATCAAAGCCCTTGTCTTTGTGGTTTGGTCAAGAAGATTTTAAGTCTATATGAACCCCATAATTTGAACAAACTTGGTAGAGAACCACTGGATGATGCTACATTACAAATATCAAAGCCCTTGTCTTTTGTGGTTTGGTCAAGAAGATTTTCAAAGTATTTCCCTATATAAGTCTATATAAACCATGTGACCCCCAGGGCGGGGCCATATTTAACCCTAGGGGAATAATTTGAAAAATCTTAGTAGAGGACCACTAGATGATGTCATATACAAAATATCAAAGCCCTAGGCCCTGTGGTTTTGGACAAGAGGGTTTTTCCTATATAATTCTATATAAACCATGTGACCAACAGGGTTTGGGCTATATTTGACCCCAGGGAAATAATCTGAACAATCTTGGTAGAGGACCACTAGATTTTGCTACATACCAAATATCAAAGCCCTAGGCCCTGTGGTTTTGGACAAAAAGATCAGAAACTGTTTAACTGTTCCTGGCCAATGTCACCTTGACCTTTGACCTAATGACCTCAAAATCAAAAGGGGTCATCTGCTGATCATGACCAACCACACTATCAATTTTCCCGACACTAGGCCCAAGCGTTCTTGAGTTATTGCCCAGAAACCATTTTCCTGTTCCTGGTCACTGTGTCCTTGACCTTTGACATACTGACCTCAAAATCAATAGGGTCATCTGCTGGTCATGAACAACCTCCCTATAAACTTTCATGACCCTAGGCCTAAGCGTTCTTGAGTTACCATCCGGAAACCGTTAAACTGTTCAGGGTCACTGTGACCTTGACTTTTAAAATACTGACCTCAAAATCAATAGGGGTCATCTGCTGGTGATGACCAACCTCCCTATCAACTTTCATGATCCTAAGCCCAAGTGTTATTGAGTTATCATCCGGAAACCGTTTAATTATTCAGGGTCACTGTGACCTTGACCTTTGACATACAGACCTAAAAATCAATAGGGGTCATCTGCTGGTGATGACCAACCTCTCTATAAACTTTCATGATCCTAGACCCAAGTGTTCTTGAGTTATCATCCGGAAACGGATTGGTCTACATCCCGACCGACCGACCGACCGACATCTGCAAAACAATATACCCCTCCGTCTTCGAAGGGGGGCATAAAAAGAAAAGTTTTATTATGATAGGCCTCTTAAGACTTAACACTCCCCGGGTCTTCTGCCTCCACACACTACATATCGCAAGCATTCGGTCTACACTCAAAAAATTGTACACACACTGCAAGCATTCGGTCACCACACACTCTCAGTACCTTCGGCCCGTGCACACTTCACACTCGCGATGCCTTCGCCCAGGCCTTAGGCCTCAGCACACTTCACACGCCCTAGAACTACTTACCATTTGAAGGAATGAGAATATAAAAAAAAGAAAAGTTTTGTTATGATAGGCCTCTTAAGACTTAACAACTCCCGGATTTTCGGCCTCCACACAATACATATCGTAGGCATTCGGTCTACACTCAAAATAATGTACACACACTGCAAGCATTCGGTCACCACACACTCTCAGGATCTTCGGCCTGTGCACACTTAACACTCGCGATGCCTTCTTTCTAGCACATTTTACACTCAAAGGCCTTAGGCCTCCACACACTTCACACACCCTAGACCTACGTTGTATCCATATGATACATTTTCATACAGAAGCAAAAAAAAAATATTTATGTAATACAACATTTTGGTTTCCCAAACATTGCTTAAAAACTAACAGTTATATATAAACCCAACTTCGACCCAGCCGAGGTCACCAAAAACTAAAATAAATAGACTGGCATTCAAGAAACATTCAGAAATTTTGTACAGCCTTTCATATTTTCAAAATGAAGACAAAGATGCGACGTCTTCTGAAGCCAGAATGATGTTTCAGCAACACCCATGTCGCAAAAATGTTAACAGCAAGCGTCTTTTTTTTATTCTATTAATTCACTAATGCCCTAATGAAGTACTGCACAAAGAATATTCCATTGAAACAAGAGATCACAGAGTGATCTTGGCGCCCACCATTGAGCCATTTTTGAAAGTTCCAAATTTCAAGACTAGATCAAGGTCAAAATCAAGGTCAAAGTTCATTTCGGTACACAAAACTGTGCATGTGGTCCATGCATGTGGTCCAAATTTGAAGCTTTAGCTTGAGAAATGTGAAAGTAGGTCACTAGATCAATTTCAAGGTCAAAGTCCATTTCTGTACACAAAACTATGCATGTGCTTCAAATTTGAAGGTTGTAGCTTGAGAAATGTGAAAGTAGGTTCTAGGTAAAATCAATGTCAAATTTCAATTCAGAACACAAAACTATGCATGTGGTCCAAATTTGAAGCCTGTAGCTTGAGAAATGTGAAAGTAGGTTACTAGGTCAATCTCAAGGTCAAAATTCATTTCGGTACACAAAACTGTGCATGTGTTCCAAATTTGAACGCTGTAGCTTAAGAATTGTGGAAGTAGGTCACTAGGTCAAAATCAAGGTCAAATTTCATTTCGGAACACAAAACTAAGCATGTGGTCCAAATTTGAACCCTGTACCTTCAAAAATGTGAAAGAAGGTCACTAGGTCAATGTCAAGGTCAAAGTTTATTTCTGTACACAAACCTAAGCATGTGGTCCAGATTTGAAGGTTGTAGCTACAGAAAAGTGAAAGTAGGTCACTAGGTCAAGATCACGGTCAAATTTCATTTCGGTACACAAATCTTTGCAAGTGGTCCAAATTTGAAGGCTGTAGCTACAAAAATGTGAAAGTAGGTCACTAGGTCAAGATCAAGGTCAACTCAGGTCAAAGTTCATCTTGCCACTCAAAACTATACATAAGGTACAAACTTGAATGTTGTAGGTTATGACCAGAAGATGTTTCAAGTTTTTCCCTATGTAAGTCTATATAATTAAACCATGTGACCCTCGGGGCGGGGCCATATTTGACCCTGGGGAAATAATTTGAACCGTCTTGGTAGAGAACCGCTAGATGATGCTTCATACCAAATATCAAAGTCCCAGGCCCTGTGGTTTTTGACAAGAAGATTTTCAAAGTTTTTCCCTATATATGTCATAAAAATAAACAAAGGGCTATAACTCACTCAAAAATTGTTAAACCAGTCTGATTTTCAGGAGGACACAACTAGGGTACCAATACATCATTCTGACACAGTTTGGTCAAAATCCCCTCAGTAGTTTCTGAGAAGATGCGATAACGAGAAATTGTTAACGGACGGAAGGACGGACGGAAGGACGACGGACCACGGACGCAGAGTGATTTGAATTTGAATTGCCCACCATCTGATGATGGTGGGCTAATAATATGATAAATCATCTGAGCAGAAGTAAAACATAACAGACATGTCCCGTTCTTCATCACTACGCGCTACAGCCTGTTTCAAGGTCACACTGAGTATTCGTGATAAGCGGTAAAGTATGGTGTTCCAGCAGGAACAATATCACAAGAAGTTTCGTTCTCTTTACTAATTAGTGCGCTAATGCGTCAACGCGTCAACGTTTGTGCAAATTACTTTACCAGTAGTAAAACATGAAACAGAAATGTCCTCTGTTCGACCTCCGCGCAACATACTTTGGCATGCAGGATACGCATGCGCGATAAACGCAATGACTATACATGACACAACCTCTTGGGATCCCAGAAAAAACTTGACCACACAGTTTAATACTTTAAAGATGATACTTTATTCGATTCTAAAATCTTATAAGATCATTGTATGAAAGCGTTAAAAATATTTACGTCAAATCCCTTGTCTGCTTATAACACTGCAGTTTCAGTTTAGTACATAGAAAGCATGTTAATATCATGGGAAAATGAAATCCGTTTGAAGTTTAAATTGATGCACAGCGAAACATTTGTGACCCCAAAGGCTCCCCGCGCCTTATTCGGTTTCCACACACTTTACACTTCAAAGACGATTGGTATCTATGGGCTTTGCAGCCTTCATTGTATCCACACGGTAGATTTTGGTAGGGAATATATACAATATATGGGGTTCCCAAACACTGCAGTATAGTCCGATATAAATAGAAACAAGTCATGAGTGTATAAAGATATATCCACACACTGCGGGAAAAACGTCTTATGTCATCTACAAAATGAGCAGTCAGCTGTAAATGTATGTTTCTCAACAGCTAGATTCTCAGACTAGCTGCAATAATATAGATTATGAAAAAAATAAAAATAAAAACTAGACAAGAAGAAAGAAAATATATGCTCCTGCATTTGACATTATTTATGATATTGGATATTCAGTCGACAACTATTTTTACTGACTATAGAGATCTAGTTGATATGGGATTCCGTAGAATGACGCGCGCGTTTTATTTGCATTATGTTTGGGAACCCGGGCCAGGCGAAAAAAGAAAAATTGAAGTAAAAACATTTTACCCTTTTACGGTTGGCATTCAAGGAAAACAGAGAAATGGAAAATTTGTAAAGCTTTTCACATATTCGAAATAACTAACCTTACATGTTGACGAAGATGCGATGTCTTCTTACACTGTAGCCGGTAGGGGTTTCAGCGACAACAATGTCACAATAAAGTTTAGAACAAAAACTTAAGTTCTACAAGTTTACTAACACCCTATTATAATGAGTATTGCACAAGGATTATTCCATTGGAATAACAGAGTAAATTATTTGAGCAATAATGGAAAAAACATCACAGAAACGTCCTGCTCTTCAACACGGCGCCATGGCCCTCTGCAAGGTCACATCAACTGTCATCCTTTTGTTGCAATGGTGTTTCAGCAACAACATCACAAGAGGTTCAAAACAAGTATCTTCGTAATCATCACTTATTAATGTGCTAATGCATAAACTAAATGTGCATATTACTTAAGCACTAGTAAAGCATGAAACAGATATGTCCTCTGTTCGACCTCCGCTCAACTCTCGCGCAGGGACATCGTCAAAACTGTGGCATTCTACGCATGCGCAATAAACTGATCATGCATGGTAAGCATGCGCGATAAACGTTTTTAATCTAAATACACGAAATACAACCTCTTGGGATCCCCCAAAAAGATAATATGAGATAGTGTAAAATAATCAAAGATTATTTTATTTGTTTTAAATTGTTATACAAGTTAAAGCATACCAAAAGTTCCTTCTAGGGCACATCTATATAAATATAAAATGACCATCTTTTAAAATGTTGGTTGCAATGTCTGTTTTATACTGCCAAAAAATATCAGGTAAGTATTTCATAACATAAATTGTTAAATCCACCAACAAATTAAATCTTTACCTCCTTCAGTAGATTAAAGTAGATAATTACCGGCCGGCAGGCAATTAAGCATATATGCATTAGGGGAGGAGCTTTACTACCTATGATAGAGTCAGCAGACGACTGTAATCTGATCATGTAAACACAGAATTCGTCTGCTTGATATCTAAAAGCATCTAATGCAGCAATAAGACATTGACCTGGTTATCTGATGTGGGAAAATTTGTTACACATAATTATAGGGTCGCAATGGGGTTTGTTTTCATATTTTAAGTTATTAACCATGCATTTGAAGGTAACGATAATATTTGGTTGTTTACATTTAAATTTGCTGATATATGTCTATCTGGTGAAAGTACCTATGTTATGTTCAGGAGGAAATAAAAGAATCAATTAATCATCCTCGGGTTTAGTATTGTGTAACCCATGGATTCCCCACAATTGAGAAAGAATAGTTTAACGTCAGAGGTTATTTCTAAGGTCATGGAGTTTTATTGGCCGACCTGTAATGACAACAGCTTTCGGTATCAGTAACTCAGTCAAGTGTGACTTATTAAACAGTAATATTCCTTCTCAAGAGAAAGGAATAATAAGGTTAGACAGTGCTAACCAGCTTTGACATAATAATGACCAGTATACATTCTGTCAAGTTGATATATGATGCATTTATGTTATTGCTTATTATGTCAAACCCACACGTTTTATACGTCAAATTGTCAGACAGTGCATATAACTGATGTTAGAGAAATGCTATATATTGCTGTTTTAGATATCTCGGATAGTCAAAAATGGGTCTGGGACAGTTCAGGTGTGAATCTGGAGTCCGAAGCTAATGGGTCTTATAGATATTAATATCAAGTTAGGTTTTAGATATGACACTTGTTAAGATCAGACTTAAGAAGTTACAAAATTAATCATGAAAGTTATGTACGAAATATTCTACTGTGTAAATAAGCATCAAAAATGTACAGACACGTGTTGTGTTACGTTGCAATGCTTTCTTCCTGGTTTATTGTATTTATTCAAATATTTAGTATTGCAGTCTAAAATCTTATTATCTCATTGTATGAAAACTTTAAAATTGGACGTAAATCACTTGCCTTTTATTAATACTGAAGTTTCCGTTTATAACTTAGAACTGGAGAAAAAAACAGAACATTTGGGGACCAATGCCACCCTTTTATACTTAAAGGTGATTAATAAAATGTTGATCAGCTAATAGATTTGTTCAGAACGTAAGCAAATGATCATTTATACATAGGCCTATTTGTGTTTATTGAGTTCGTAATACATGTTTGATTTTCACTGATAGTATTTTTAAAATTTAATTTGCCTAATCAAGCCTTATAGCGTTTTCTTAGCATACTGAGTAGATCTATAAATCTAATAAATATTTTACCGAGGGGAATAATATGAATATAAGAATTATTATATTAAAGTTGTCGAATATTTCCATTGACAAGTATATTTTGCCAAAATTCATTAGAAAAATATTATTACCTCCATAACCTTAGGACGGCCAGCACATCGAGGGTTTAGCGCAATACTATTGTAACATCATATTTTACCAAAAATGACTTTTTAATAGTTTTGAGATCACATATATCAATCACATAACATGTAAAAGTTATAGAGTTACATTATATTTATTGGTCATCAAAATTAAATATTTGCTATACTATTGCAACATCCATGTTAACTACTGCTTTACGCAAGACTATTGTAACAGATGTTACAATAGTATTGCCACCCAAAGTAATGTTTTTTCAAAAAAAACATTTTTTGCAATACTATTGTAACAGATGCTTTCTCTACCCCTCGGTTTTTATGCCCTTGGTCAGGGGGCATGTAGTGATTGCACTGTTTATCTGTCTGTCTTTTTGTCTGTTACAAATTTGTCCACTCAATAACTTTTGATTGAATGGATTAATAGTTTGCATTTATTTTTGGTACACAGCTATATATCCATAGAGTGCAGGTTAAGTTCAATAATTGATGACAGAGTTATTGCCCTTTTTTGCCTTATGAATGGATTAATGGATTGAATGTAGTTTTGGCACACTGGTATAAAAAGCAGGTCAAGTTCAATTTATGCTTAGATTCAAAATTTTTTGAATGGGTTATGGCCCCTTTTTGACGTAAAATTTGACAAAAATGCCTTGTCCGCTCAATAACTTTTGAACAAGTTCACGGATTGAATTATTTTTTGTACATAGGTATATATCAATAAAGTGCATGTCGAGTATAATTTTTGCTTCGGTTCGAAAAATTTTGACATGAGTTACGGCCCCTTTTCATTTCTTTCCCTAACAAAAAGTTGTGCGTGTATACACAATGTTTTTCATTGACATTTCTAGTTTATTTGATTTTATTATCTGGAAACATAATGTTAACAAGCAAATTCGATGAATTGGTATCCCCCGCCAAAAGGGCTTGAGGTGAGGAATGGTAAAAAAATATTTCTAGCAAAAAGTTAAGGATGTTATTAAGAAGCAAATAATTTCATAAGTCAAAATCATTTTAACAGAAAATGAAGGCTTTTTTTTAGGGGGAGGGGGGGGGGGGCAGCGGAGAGGTGGGGCAGTGGGGGTGACCGGGTGAGGGTACAAAATTTCACCTGCTGATTATAAATATTGATGGAAAATTAAAAATTAAAAAAAATAAAACTGGGTGGGGGATGGGGACACATGATCGGGGTGGTGGGCAAGACCGAACGGAGAGTGAGGTGGGGGAATGGTACAACTCTGCATGCTAATAAATATTCATGGAAGGTTTGAAAAAAAAGGAATGACTTTTTTTTGGGGGGTGGGGGTGGGGAGGTTGAGAGGGGGAGGGTGTGTGACCAAGGCAAGGTGGGGACCAGGTGTGGGTACAAAACTTCACATGTTTATACTAAATGTTCATGGAAAAGAATGAAAGAAGTTTAATGAAATTCTACCAATGGGTTGGTTTGTTATGTACGAAACTGTAGATTTTTAAACAATTAAAGGGCAATAACTCTAAGGAAAATTTACCAATTGAAAAAAAAATGACCGGCATCATCGGAGTATGTTGGTTCATATTTATTTCAAGTTTCATGAAATTCTACCAGCTTGTTACTGAGAAATGGCTGCAGATGTAGATTTCTCATTAAATCAAGGGCAATAACTCTAAGGGAAATTGACCAATCCGATAAAATATTTGATGGGCAGCATCGCAGTATGCTGGTGCATGTTTATGTCAAGTTTTATGAAATTCTACCTGATAGTTACTGAGAAATGGCTGCAGACGGACATGTTTGGGCATTTTTCATTAAATCAAGGGATATAACTCTAAGGGAAATTGACCAATAAAAAAAAAACTTGACTGGCATCATCGCAGTATGTTGGTTCATGTTTATTTCAAGTTTCATGAAATTCTACCTGCTAGTTACTGAGAAATGGCTGTGGACGGACTGACGGACAGACAACGCCATTTCAATATTCCCCTCCCGATTTCATCGGCGGGGTATAATTTTAGGATGTTGTCAGTCCAGACATCAAGTCATCAGGGTGACCAAAGGTTTTTTGGATCTGGCAGGCAGTGTACTGCTATGTCCTACTGTGCCATGCTATACACAAAACTAAAGCATCCATCAAGTTGGTGTAGTGGGGATCTTGATGAAATCCTTCTAAAAGGGGACACTCTCTATAAAGAACTCTCTGCTGATTGTTACCTGCTAGTATCACAACTTCCCATCAAGTATGAGGGCTATATCTTCAGGAAAGATACAAGTTTAAGTGGTGTAGTTGGGAAGATAAAATGTTTGCGGTGACATGTGTTACCTTTCATGAAGATACAGACAGTGAATCTAGTTTGTCCTTGGAAGGCTTTTCAAAAGTAAGCATCAGCAGTGGAGAAGAAGCATGCCCGCTGTACCTAGCAACACAAGCCTCCTCTTGCAAAGTTAGTGACATTTCAGAAAAAGATAGGGATTTGTCAGAAACATTGAGTGAGAGTAATTCAGATGTTGATAGCAATAGACTTTGTAATTAGTGAAGCCATAACAGATTTGAATAACTCAGATTTATTTGTTTCAGGAATTGATCAGGATGTGTTAAATGGTGGTGTAGGATCAGAAGATATAGTCAGGGAGAATGGGGTTGGGAATGGTGGTGTAGATTCAGAAGATATAGTCGGTGAGAATGGGGTTGGGAATGGTGGTGTAGGTTTCGAAGATATAGTCTTTGAGAATGGGGTTTGGAATGGTGGTGTAGGTGCGGCAGATACAGTGAGTGAGAATGGGATTGGGAAAGGCGGTGTGATTGTGAAAGATACAGTGAGTGAGAATGGGGTTGGGAATGGTGGTGTAGGCTCAGAGAATATAGTGAGAATAGGGTTGGGAATGGTGTAGGATCAGAAAATATAGTCAGTGAGAATGGGGTTGGGAATGATGGTGTAGGATCAGAAGATATAGTCAGCGAGAATGGGGTTGGGAATGGTGGTGTAGGATCAGAAGATATAGTCAGTGAGAATGGGGTTGGGAATGGTGGTGTAGGATCAGAAGATATAGTCAGTGAGAATGGGGTTGGGAATGGTGTTGTAGGATCAGAAGATATAGTCGGTGAGAATGGAGTTGGGAATAGTGGTGTAGGTTCAGAAGATATAGTTGGTGAGAATGGGGTTGGGAATGGTGGTGTAGGTTACGAAGATATAGCCAGTGAGAATGAGGTTGGGAATAGTGGTGTAGGATCAGAAGATATAGTCGGTGAGAATGGGGTTGGGAATAGTGGTGTAGGTTCAGAAGATATAGTCCGTGAGAATGGGGTTGGGAATGGTGGTGTAGTTTTCGAAGATATAGTCAGTGAGAATGGGGTTGGGAATGGTGGTGTAGGTGTGGCAGATACAGTAATTGAGAATGGGATTGGGAAAGGCGGTGTGACTGGGAAAGATACAGTGAGTGAGAATGTAAATGAGACTGGGGATGGGAAATCATGCAATTCTGATGCAACATTATCGTCTAATCATGAAGGAGACCATGGTGTTTCTATCATTGACTATGAATCTTACGATAATAACAATGATAGTGATTATTCACCAAACTCTCTTTCAGGGTCAGATGATACTGACACTGACAATGATGTGCCACTGGCCCAGACAAAAATGCATATTCATTATGCCCCATTGAAAAGCTAATAAAGCATAACTTTTTTCATTGAAACCCAACAGTTAAGTATAGTAAAACCCTCAGTGTTACATAATACTGATACTGGAATTCAAGCTAGCAAGTTTATCTTTAAACTATTAACCATGTTGAATATTCTTCCTTCAATAGTGTAATAAACAATTATTATACATTTGAATGAAAATAATAATTGATTTTGTTTCTGTAAAATTAGATAATTTTACCAAATTTAAGTTCATAGTATTCTGGTTTCCAGAATCATGTTACAGTGCATATGGATCAGTTAAGTAAGTTTTAACCATCTTTTATCAACTTGTCCTAATGATATTTTTATTATTACAATGTCAACTGATATGAAAAGACTATCAAATACTGAATACTATTGAGTACTGAGTTGAATGAAACCATCAAATAGACATATTTCATTTTGTAATTGTTTTGATATCTGAGCCATGTCATTAGAAAACCAATATTATGGTGTCCAGATCAACCTGCACAACTCGGTGGTCTGGTCAGGATCCTTACTGTTCCCTATTTAGTCAAAACAGATATCTTGAGATATTACTGGAAGAGTATGGATCCCGAGATCAAATTGCGCAAAAGTGCTGGCTAATCTGGATCCATCCTAGCCAAAAACACCATATACAATCATGTATATAATACATATTTATGATCAAGTCATTAGAATGTGTATTTATGATTGTAGAGCAAAAGTTTGATTAAATAATAATATTGTTATGAAATTAAATTATAAAGAGTTTAATTTAAATAAAATATTGTGTTATTACAATGTTGTTTTTCTTTCTATTTGTAAAAAAAAATAAAGAAAATCAATCCCAGATACTTTCCTTTATTAGTAGTAACTATAATTTCAATGAAAGCCAGTGATAACTCTACAATTAGTAGTTTATGTTGATAATTTACTTACTTTAGTTAGACTTACAATAGTCTTGCAAACATATTGTTAATGAAAAATGATTCAATATTATATGCAATACTATTGTAACAGATGTTACAATAGTATTGCACTAACATTTTTATTTGAAAATATGCAAATTTAGAGGCAAGACTATTGTAACATCATCTTTTACAAATATTTCATTTTTAGATGAGTTGATTAATAAATTACAATTTGTAACATCATAATAAACACTTGATGGATATAAATGGCAAGTATTTCCTTATTTGGCTGAAAAATGGTATATTAAGATAGCTTTTTGCCTTTCCTGTATAATTTTGAAAAAGAGGGTTACAACAGTATTGCGCTAAACCCTCGACATATTCATGCAATCTCGCCAGGCATATGTATTTTTGACAACACAGAAAATGACGTCACTCGACCTTCAGCTATTTCCGGAAGTAAATAAAATGAAAGTAGAAATGCTGTATTGATTTTTCACTACGCAGGAGCCGAATTGCAAGAAATACAATGTTATCTGGCTGCTTAGCTTAACAGACAACATGGATGGACAGTACATACATGTAAACCACTACTTACAGCCGATGTATTTCGAGGCTAGAGCAGATCGATGAAGAACAATGCAGAAATACGTGTGATCAATATGGATGCTGGGACTCGACTGACGCTGGTTGGCTGGAATTCCCCCGTGCTGCTTCAGTGACGTCACTTCTGCAGGCCGGCGACCCCTTCCATCGCTGATCACAGGCCACTATTCACTACACTCCTCCCTTTCTTATAAACCAGGTCCCCGGGGTAGAATATAAGTGACTCCCCGGGGGTAGGGCTGATGTCAGGGACTAACCCTGGCTTATAAGTTTGGTCCAGTGGAGCACTGTGACCTGCTAACCTTAGTGAAGGCAAGAGCCTAGCTAACCAAAAATTCAAGCCAAGTTTGGCCTCCAGGCGAGAATGTATGAACTTCCTCATTAGGAGTAAACCCCAGGGGTATCCAATGCCCTGGTGGAAAGAGAAGGGTCTAAATTAGGTAACCAGCATCCTAAAGAAAACGATGGGTAGAAATCAATTTAAACAAAGGGGACAACTCTGTAATGAGTCTTTAACAATACAACGGTGTTAGGTTTCTAGAATAGTCAAAATTCCTGCATATTTAAAGTGTTTGGCCTAGCCTGCATACGAGAATGGGATAAAGCAACCCCCCCAGAAGTGTAATGACTGGATTCTGGAACAACATAAATAAAACGGGCGACATAATAATTAAATAACTGAAAGGTAGAGAACCATGGTCTGACTTTGTTTGTTTCATTTCAGGAAAACAGCATTTTCACAGCTTCTGGCCATTAGGGATCCTGTGGGGAACCCCAGGAGGTGTGGAATCAACAACAATGATGCCAAAGGGATGAGACATTAAACAAGTATTCCACGAAGGGCAAATGTGAAAGGTTTGATTCACACAGTAACGACCCGTGGAATACTCTATAGACTGGTCATAAGGGATCGTGGGGGGAACCACAGGAGGTGTGGCATCAACAACAATGATGCTAAAGGGATGAGACATTAAACAAGTATTCCACGAAGGGCAAATGTGAAAGGTTTGATTCACACAGTAACGACCCGTGGAATACTCTATAGACTAACCAGTCTAACTGGTCGGTGTAGTAATTTCCTGCCTCATTGTTTACGCATGCAGCCACTGCATGGCTAACGAGATCAGTGGGATAAGAGAAATACTAGCTCTCTAGCATATTGCCAGTAGTCTTAAGCTGTATTTCATATGTAACTTGTCCCGGGGGGCACCCCGGGCATACAGGACCAAAATTTCCTAGGAGAGTACCATCCAAACCTCCCCTGGAATTTATTAATCCTGGCGAGCTGTCGGAAGCAATCTACACTGCATCATTGGAGAATGCATGGAGCCAAGGTCTGGCATTGGGTTAAAGGGAAAATCATTAGCCCAAATAAACAGGCCAAAGTCTGAGACCTACTCTTCCAACGGAGATGAAGTCCCAGTGTTCTACAGGGCAAATTACTAACCTTGGTCAAAACTAGGTTCTACTGACCCTTCCTCATATGGAAAGGTTTCAACTTCAATCTTAAAGTACATCCCTATACGTCTATTCCAGAGTAAGAAGTATTTGGCTTTGACACTGTACTTAATTACTCTAACAACTTGCAAATCCAGCTGCAACATTCTACACTGGAGTACCTCTTTTAGATAGACTGCATAATTTATATATTTTATATATAATACATCGGGACAACCAGAGTAACCATTTTATATGTACCAGGGTGATCCCTGATTTATATCGGGATGATCCCAGATACCAAGTGTAACCATTTTATATATATGAATCAGGGTAATCCCTGATCCCCCCCCCCCCCCCCCCACAAATGGCTGGTACCAACCCAGCCCTACTTACATGACGACCTGGACTGGTTTGCAGGTTCTGGTACCCGGCTCTGCCCATCTAGCATTGTACCAGGCTCCAGTCCTACAGAACGCTCCAGTATAGCCTCAAGAGCTAGAGGCCTCCAGCTGTGAAAGGCCACTAACCTAGACAACCTTGGGGTAAAGACAGTTGAGGTTTCTTTGCAACCGGGTAGGTCACCCTTGCCGACCAAACCCTGGTTGAAACCTGTATTTGAACTTAAGGGTAAATGACCCACAACTACTTGATACGAGCGCTGTCGTATCACTTGGCTTTCAGTGTCACAAGTCTCCCTTGCTTTAGTCCCACAACAGCCCTGGACCTGTCCACATGACCACGATCCGCTTGGGAAACTGGCGGGGCCTGGAGTGCCTCGCAGGATGAGTCCCCATATTCCACCACAGGTGTAGCCACAAGCATTGCTAGTACTTTTCTGTTCAAATGGGACACATTTCTACCGGGTGATTCAATTAAATCTTCTAGAGGTATTGCCAATGTATTCCCCTCCCTGTGGGTCACAGTTCCACAGGGTGAATCCAGATATGGCCCCACTACCTCTGCCAAAGGTGTTGCAGGTATGTTTTCTCCCCTGTCAGCCACTACTCCAGAGGCTAATGGCGTCCCCATAACATTTTCTAAGGAAATGGCTGGAATACTCCCCTCCCTGTGGATCACACTTCCACAGGGCAGTTCTAAAGGTGACCGCTGGAGGTATTGCCCCTGTATTCCCTGCTAGAAGTACTGCCCATGATGTAAGTGTTTCCTTAACATCTGCTAAAGAAATGGTGATAACATTTCCCTCCCTGCAGGTCACTCTTATACAGGGTGATTCTGTCAATAGGGCATTCCCCTCCCTTTGTGTCACAGTTACACAGGGTGATTCTGTCAATAGGGCATTCCCCTCCGTGTGTGTCACAGTTACACAGGTTGATTCTGTTAATAAGGCATTCCCCTCCCTGTATGTTCCAGTTACACAGGGTGATTCTGTCCATAGGACATTCCCCTCCCTGTGTGTCACAGTTCCACAGGGTGATTCTTTCAATGGGGCATTCCTGTCCCTGTGGGTCACAGTACCACAAGGTGCTGTTAGAGTCCCCATAACGACTGCTGAGGAAATGGCCAGACCATATCTTTCCCTGCGGGTCACTGTTATACAGGGTGATTCGGTCAATGGGGCTTTCCACTCCCTGTGGGTCACAGTTCTGCAGGGTGATTCTGTCAGCAGAATATCCCCATCCCTATTGGTCACAGTTTCACAGTGTGATTCTGCCAATAAGGCATTCCCCTCCCTGTGTGTCACAGTTCTACAGGGTGATTCCGTCAATAGAATATTCCGCACCCTATTGGTCACAGTTTCACAGGGTGATCCCATCAGGATGCTTACTGCATTTACACGAAATAAGGCAATGTCACCTTGACAATCCAGCCATTTAACAGCACTATCCTCTCCCTTACCTAATTTACCAAGACTTTCTCCACCTTGATTAGACTGAATATCTGAGCACGTCGTGCTTTCGGAGTAGGTGGTAGGCCCGGTACCCTGCGGTAAATTAATTTGGGGACTTACTCCACCCCCATTACATGCAGGGTATTTTCCTCCCTGTGGGTCACAGTTCCACAGGGTGAACATTTGGGTGATGCATTATTAGCCTCTTGTGAGAGTTCCAGATGTTTATCATCCAGATACTGAAAAAACTGTTCTAAGTCATCATTCGAAAGAATAGGTTTATCAAGCCGGTAACCATTCCTATCTTGACACTGTTCCTCTTTGCTCTCAGTCCCTCGGGACAGATCTTTGACCAAACTTATTGGGGACTGACCACTGACCACAGTTTTATTAGACTGGCCCTCAGCCTCTGTAAAGGTAGTCTGATCCTCAACCTCAGTACAACAGGACTGACCCTCGACCTCTGTATTTGGGGACTGACCCTTAGCCTCCTTATGTATGGTCTGACCCTTTACCTCGGTACAAGGGGTTTGACCTTCAACTTCAGCATAAGGAAACGGGTTAAGGGACTCTGCGTTACTGGTCTGCCACCTTACCTCAGTATAGAGGGACTGTTGAGCATTAATTCCCTCGACTTCGGTACGAGCGGATTTGCTCTCGGTCTCTACCTTTTGGGTTTGACATTCAGTATATAAAGCACTTTCTACCAAGGCTTCCAATAAGGAATCTTCAGATTTATCTTGGGACTGATTTTTAATAGGCCTAGGTACAGCATGTTGACCCGGTTCGATAAATACCTTGTGTAAATTATCATAATCTTTCTTACACAATCTTTTGCTCTGTTTTACAGGGCTTAATGTTTTGGCCAACTTGCTTAATGGACTGATTATCGCCGTTTTTATAGGGGTTGAGGTCATAGGGCACGACGGATTATCGGTAACTGTTCCTTGTTGGGAATAGCATTTCTCAAGGGAAGCCCGATGTTCGGATGGCTTTGTAAGACAACCTGGTGACCTTGGTTGTTGGGGACCATACAAACTATGAGATGGATTGGGGTATCCAAAATCAGCTACTGCTCCGCGATCCAAAATTAGTTCCCAGACCCAGTCACTGTCTTGCAAAAGTTGTGACGAAGTAGACCAAGAAGTATCACAGGCCTGGGGTATATGTAAATCAGAGTTACTTTGCAAATGGGGGTTTTCCCCACTCTGCTCTGAAACATCCCACATGCTGGGATTCGGATTTAAGACTGCGTAGCTTTGTGTATGGGCACTGTCCCCGTTTCCGGGTGACATGCTCCACATGCTTCTGTTCCCGTCTGGGCCTATATGACTTAGTGTATTGGAGCTGCCCTCGCACCTCACACCTCAGTGGCAGAGTCCCTGTGTGAGGGACCCAATAAGAATCAAAGTGACGCTGTGTATGGGGGTTATCCCCACACCCAAGTGGCATATACCACCTGGTAGGATCCCAAACAGGTCCTGATTGACATGGTGTATGAGGGCTTGGGTGGTATTGGTTATCTACATGGACGGTTGCCCCCTGCATCCCGGGGGATAGTCCCCAACTGGATTGGGTTACCTTGGGTGGATCCCCACTAGCCTGAATCCAAGGTAAAGGATACCAGTGTGCGGGGGTAGTGTGGGGAGCGCCCCCCCCCCCCCCCCCCCCAGTTTGTGCTGCAGGTGGAGGGTGCCAAGGAGGAGCAGTACCAGAGTTTAAGACGCCATGCACGGCTGTCAATGGAGATAAGCACCATGCATTTTGAGTAGTCCCAGGTGGACCCCCAACTGATGGCATTGAAATTAGAAGTTGCCTGGGGTCTGGGAAGTTTGTCTTTGGTCCCTTATAGGTTGGGTTTGCTGGTGAAGGCCGCCAAGGTGCAGGAAGTGTCTGTGCCGTAGATGGTGGGTACCCTGGTAAAGTAGTTTCAGTTGACCCCGTGGGCGGTGCCCCGGTCTGGGGTATCCAAGGTGGGGGTGTAGTGGGTGTTACACCCACCAATTGATATACCTGTGCTTCAGACTGCACATGACCGATGGATCCCAAGGTAAATGGGTAGTTACCAGGTTAAGTGAACTGGGGTTGGCAAGCCCCAATGTCCTCCCCATATGTAGGAAGGACATCCTGGCCAACGGTGGTTGGACGTAGCCCCTGGGGATTGGACGCTTAAGCACCATAATACCTTTGAGTATTGTTCCCTAGGTCCCTATACCTAGGTGGATAGGGGTTTTTGCTATTGAAACACTTAATCTTGACGAGACATTGGGCCTTCACCTCCCTTGGCGTTCCACAAGGGGCGTTCCTATTTATTTCCTCCCTGGTGAAAGGTGTAGCCCTAATTACAAGGGTAGAGTTTTGTAAGTATTTGTCTTTGATTGTAGTGTCTTCACCACAGTCTAAAATCTCTAACCTTTCCTCTTTCCCCTCAATATCAAATTCTTCATCTTCCCACTCAAATGAACCACCCAAATCATAATTGTCAGTGAACATTATTCTCTTGATAATATCCTTCCCAATGCTGATGTTAGGCAATTGCATGAACATATCATACTCTATGTTGCCAAATATTTTTCTGTGCCAGGCGATTGCCTTTGCCCCCTCCCGGGATAGACCCGGGATTACCGACCGCATATCAAATATTTCAATGAAATTTATGAAGATCGGGTCGGGGATATCCTGGTTATTATTTGCAGGGTCCATACTAAATACAACTGAAATGTCCTACTTTAGACTAGTATATTATAAATATTTCGGAAAGGTAAATATAAAACTACATGTACAATAAATTTGCGCAAGTGTGTATACTTGCGCAAGGTGTCTGCGCAAGGGCAAACGGAAGTTGGGACACGCCGCTGCCGGTGCGCAGCGGTTCCCCTCGCAGAATTTATACACAACTGATCAAAATAGGCCAAAAATAATAAATCCAAAATATATTAAAAACCTATTTAGACCTCCCCTATGGAATTCCCCACACCGGGATAGCCTCCCGGTACGCTATAAGTTTATAGCTGCTAAGTGCCCCGGACCCGTAAGGTCCGGGGGTAATAACCTACGAGTGGTCAAAAACTCACAGACACGACAATTCCTTGGGAATTGGGCACTTTCGGATAATTAGCGGCGATGTTTTTCAAGCTGCTGACCCCCTACTCCCTCCCTAAAAAAATCTTTAGAGATTTGACGTACGTGGGCCCGAAAACCACTCTGACACCAATGTAGTGATTTTTCACTACACAGGAGCCGAATTACAAGAAATACAATGTTATCTGGCTGCTTAGCTTAACAGACAACATGGATGGACAGTACATACATGTAAACCACTACTTACAGCCGATGTATTTCGAGGCTGGAGCAGATCAATGAAGAACAATGCAGAAATACGTGTGGTCAATATGGATGCTGGGACTCGACTGACGCTGGTTGGCTGGAATTCCCGCGTGCTGCTTCAGTGGCGTCACTTCTGCAGGCCGGCGACCCCTTCCATCGCTGATCACAGGCCACTATTCACTACAATGCTAAACTTGAAAACGAAAGCCGCATTTTGATTCGTAGATAGTCAGGGGTCACGTGCAGGGGTCACCCCGTCTAAATGTATGCGCGTGGACTTTTTTTTTTTGCTACATCTATTGGGGGGCCAATTTTCAGCACTTTATACAAATTGAAATTACCTGGGCTTTAGTATAGCATGTCAGCTTTTAATCTATGAAAAAATAGTTGAGCTCTGGATAAACAAAAATCCCACAGGGGTCCGTAACGGACCAAGGGTACATTGATAATTTTGGAACTTCATCAAATCGCTCAAAATGTCATTTTTGATGTTGTCTGAGAGTGTCAGTATAATAATGTCTCAGATGTAAGATATAACCGTATTTGAGAGCTGCAGACCTAGACATTTCAGAAATATTTTCAAAATAAGTTTCGTGTAATAAATGTTGTTTCTACGGAAGCATGAAAGGGCCATCAGACGCTAATACGTTTTAGTACGTTTAGGCTGCGGAAAGGATATGCCATCTTGGTTGCGCAACCAATACAGATTGAATATAACTGAATTCCCAAGCTACACATGTTTCAAAACAAGCCTTTTGTCTCAGGTAGTTGAAATATCCCAATACTTTATCAAATGCAAAACTAGAAATTATATTGAAGTCAAAAGAAATAGTCAGCTTTTTAAACACTTTTGTATTAAAGGGAGGTAAGTACAAAATGTCTTAAAAGTAATACAATATACATTTCCAACAGGGATCTGACTCTATGTAACGGGTTGTATCTATGTAATTGTTCCTTTATAAATAAATCTCTAACAGACTATATGAAAACTGAAAAATGTCATAAACTGTTAGAATGTTATTGACCACCTTTAAGGAACTCTTTTAATAAGTTAATAAATTATTTTTTTATTCCTTACAGTAGATGCATACAAAAAACATATGTCTTGTGACCCCAAAGGCGGTGCAGTCTCTAGGTCATAACGCTTGACTGGCTAGAGTTATTGCTAACAGACATCACTTTGCCATTTGAAATATAAGCATTTGGCTCGAGTTGCCCACTTACGGAAAACGAACGGTCAAAAAGTTTTCATGCTGTCCTAAACGTCCTATTATCTCAACTACTTGTATCAGAGACACATTACGTCATAAAAGGATGCAAAATTGGAAAGAATTTAAATCAATCTGAAAGAAAGAGAATAGAAAGAATTAAATGTATTTACGCCCCTGTGCATGTCTTCTGCCTTCACAAATTTTACTTTTCCCAGGTCTACGGCCTCCACGCACTTATTACACTTCCAAGACCTTTGACCTCAAAACATGTTACACACCGCAGGTCTTCGGTCTCCTCACACTTTTTACACTCCCCAGGTCTTCAGTCTCCACACACTTTACACTTCCCAGCTGTTTGGCCTCCACATATTACACTCCCTAAGTTCGCAGCCTCCACACACTTTTTACACTCCCTAGACATTCGGTCACCGCGTACTTTACATTCCCAAGACCTTCGGCCTACACATCTTTTTCACTGTCCAGACCTTCGGTCCCTACACACTTTATGCTCCCCAGGATATCGGCCTCCACACACTTTACACTCGATTTATCTTCGGTCTATACGCACTTTGCACTCCCCAGATATTTGGCCTCCATACACTTCACACTCTCTAGAATGGCGTACGCATTTATGATAAACTAATCATGCACGAGAGAGGCTGGTTATCTAAATTTAAATAAAAGAAATAACCGTTAATAAAGTCAGAGTACAGTACGCTATGATACAAACTGTTCCTTTTAACGCATAATGCAATGTTCTGTCTGTAAAGAAATTCTGTTGCAGATGTTTAGGTTACAACACACTAAATCACGCCCGGTAATCTCCAGAATCATGACTAGTCGGTTATATATGGAAATGCTTCTGCTGTGATTTCCAGTTATGATGGTTGGGCCGATTGTCAAGTGGTAACACGCTTGACTGTCAATCCAGAGGTCCAGGGTTCGAATCCCGATCCAGGCACTGGAAATTTCTGGGATGTTCTCGAGTGTCTCCCACCTAACTGAGAGGCATGTACTGGTTCTTCCTAGTGTATCGGTGCTGTACACGGGACAGAACTAGACTAAGTTAGCCGGACAAGCCTGTATCTAAAAAGGATTTCTCTCTATCTGCTCTGGGGGCTTTATCTCACTCTGTCCCTCTTAAGTCAGATCGCTCTGTGTCTGTCTAGTAGAGGATGAATTTCGCGCCCTGTGTGACTGCGTTTGCTATATGTAAAGCGCCTTTGAACGTGTTTATCAAGAAAGAGAAGCTTACAAAATATATTTGAGCCGCGTCATGAGAAAATCAACATAGTGGCTTTGCGACCAGCATGGATCCAGACCAGCCTGCATCCGCGCAGTCTGGTCAGGATCCATGCTGTTCGCTTAGATAGTCTATTCCAATTAGAGAAACCGTTAGCGAACAGCATGGATCCAGACCAGACTGCGCGGATGCGCAGGCTGGTCTGGATCCATGCTGGTCGCAAAGCGACTATGTTGGTTTTCTCATGGCGCGGCTCATTTGTGATTTTCACTGTGCAAAACGCGCATGGGAACGACTTGACATTGAGCAATAAATATGTATGACATTTTATCATATTGCGATTGAAATGTACACGTTACAACATAACTGATATGTCAAACATACAATAACTGATATGTCAAACATACAATAAATAAGGGAAAACCAGCTAAAGAGCTAACTCTGAAACACAGATGATTATCAATACAATACAATGACTCCTTTTAAACTATTTCCTGGAGTCAGATGATTTAATTATAGATTTTTAAATCATGTCTTAATGAAACTATAATTGACTGGAAGCAAAAGCTGGCTTCTGAAACGTCCCTTGATTCTTCAAATGCTTACACCACTCGATCAACGGTGACAACATGAGGAACAAAGTAGAAGCTTCCAACAGGGTTTTCGTTTGTGCTTAGCTTCCGCAAAACGTTTCTTTATTACGGCCGCTGAAAGTTGAAAAGGAGCACTATTTTTTAAAAAGGAAGGACAGAAACACGTGTTTTGTTTTAAATGAGATACAGTACGAACTTACACCGTGCAGAGTGTTAGAACAATGTTAAAACATGTGTAGAATTACACTTTTCATCATTTGATTATTCGAGTAAAGCTGATTGAATACTTCAGTTTAATTAAACATTTTCCCGAGAAAATTATCACGCCTTTTCCTTAACCTTACCTTCATCAAGACCACCATTTCTGTTTAGCAGACGATCCATCTCTTCAGACTGGCGTATTATCTCGTTAATCTGAGCTTTTAATTCTTCATTATATTTTGGTGTGTTTTCCCTTGGATTTATTAATGGAAGTTTAGCGTCATTCATGAGTGGGTTTCTTGGGTCATCTACATTCATGAGTGGTGTCCATGAATCATCTTCATTCGTGTGTAAGGTCCTCGCATCATCTACACTCATAAGTGGGGTCCTCGGGTCATCTGCATTCATGAGTGAGCTCCCAGGATCATCATTGTTTATCAGCGGGCTTCTATGTCCATGCGTATCTTCAGCATACATAGCTGTATTTATGTTGTCTGGCACATTCCGGGAAACAGCCATAGTTACATATTCATAAATAAACACGTTTTTAAAGAATGATATTTAAAGTCTTGCACATTACATCTCATAAAATAATCAGAAGGCCACAAAGTCCATGAATAAATTCAAAGTGAATTATACATCGAAAGGACCGTCTATGTGTACATATCCTGTTTACAATTACGGAAATTCACTCGACAGTTTGGAGTAACTACTAGTAAATCATACTAAAAGCTATTATTTCCTATATAAAGGTCAGTTTCATTGTGTACAGTGTACATTTCAAAAAGCTGAAATAAGTAGACCGGTTTGCATGCACGCTAAGAATATAATTATGTATAGACCATTTGTGCAGGTACAGTAAAGGAACAAAATGACTTACCTTTTTTCACTACAAGCATTTGTTACGGAACTTGAACTAAGAAGCACAAATTTAAGGAACACTCCTTCACGCGAAATAACTGTACACAAGTGAGTTCCATGTGTCGTCTTTGTGACAAGACAATTACCTCGGGACAATTGCTATAGGCTGCCAGATAGTCTTTACACCTACAGGTGCTTTGTTGCGTTCTATGCAACCTCGCAGACATCTATGTAGGTACTTTCAAAGTTTGTGTTTCAAAAATGGGGGAGCGGCAATAAATGAGAAAAGAAACGAGAAATACAAATGTCGCTAGGGAATCGTCCTGCAAAGAAGCCATTGGACACATCTAGAGAAAGTGCACAGAGGTACAAGAGCAGTTCAAAGACTTTAAAGAGTTGTATGGGCGGCTGCGTTCTTTGAATTTTGCTTTTCCTGTTGTAATTTTATCCTTGTTTTATTTTCAAGCGATATACGCAGCTTTTCAAGTAAAGTATTTATGCCCAAGACAGAGAGAGAGAGGTTTGGGGTTGATGGTGTAGTGGGGGTGAGAGAGATAGAGGCCATACACTGATAGGTAAATACAAACGCCTGATGTGTGGCTCATAATGAGCAGTCGACGTTAGACAATTTTTGTAATATTTTATTACAGGTTTTACTGATTCAAACATTTAATTGTACGTATAAAATAAAATAAAGTGGTTGCAAAGGCAGAATCAATCGTGTTGAGCATGATAAGGATTAAAATGCAATTAAATTGTAACTTATTAATGAAGCAGAAAGCATAAAATTTCAACACAAGAGATAATGCGAGAGCTTACGTGGTAGTATCTGTTGAATTTATCTGTTGCAATAGATGATAAAAATTTAGTTACATGCTGAAGATGCTGGGCATATATCAAGTCATAGGTAAAGCATATATCAAGCCATAGGTAAAGCATATATCAAGCCATAGGTAAAGCATATATCAAGTCATAGGTAAATTATTTGAATATTATGTTATGTTCCATCGAGGCCTTGTGAGATATGCGTATACAAGGTCAGCGGCCCGTCTATCAAGCTGATATTCAACATAACTGAGACTGATACATGTGGGGAAGTTGGTACTTACTTGCGGAGGACAGGTTTGTACTGGTACAGAACCCATGAACTCTGGTTAGTTTATCTGCCCGTCGTTATCTAACTGAAATACAGTTGAAAAACGGCGTTAAACCCAAAACAAACAAACAAACTGAACGATTTGTGAAGTGCATATAATGCTGCTATACTATCGAGAGGAAACGCCTTTCATTTAGAATGAGTCTCTTTGGGTTTATATAAATTGCAATAGCTGGTTCTCAGCAATGCCAGTGCAATTGGAGCTGCTCGCACAGAACTCAAGGTAAAATATTCCTCAATGGGTTTCGAAAGCTTCGGTCGTTTTTGTTGTTTGTAAACAAAAAATCCTACCGTAACCCCGACCCATCGAGACGTGCCGGAATAAGTCTTATCCAGTCGATATCTGATATGACTTATCGACAAAGATTAGTCCACTAATACCAATTTTTGGAGTATTATTATTATCATCATCACTTTCGAAGTGTTTTTCTCAGTGTTTAAGCTTTTCATATGCAAAGTAGAATTGAGGTGACATTGTTTGATCACGATTTTGTAAAATAAAAAGAATTTTTTTGCGCATTTGGTTGCCCACGATTATGATTGCAATTCGAAAGACCTAAATACTAGACTGGTAATTCGCAACTTAGCGTGCATTAATTTTTTAGAGTGCAACCCCCCCCCCCCCCCCCCCACCCCCCCAAAAAAAAGTGAAATATGTGTGACAATACATCACATGTCATTTTAGTGAAAATTGAAAGAAATAGACCAAGCATAATTCCAAGCCAATCCAGTGTGTAAAACATTTTATGCCAATATTTGGAGTGTTACTGTCATTTTTATAGTTAAAGGTCGTTTCGTATATTACTTCAAATATAGATGGCAAAACTTTCTGGAGTTTTAACCAGTCAAAATTTGTGTACATTAATTCCGATGTAAGGTTTGACCGTAAGTTCGAGATACGATGGTAATTCAAATTATATGAAAGACATAAATACTAGAACTATGAAAAAAGGCAAATTTTTAAGCAGTTAAAAGTCATTTTTAAAATGCAAACAAAATGATAAAATAAATGACATATAAATAATAAACCTGCCTTAGAAATAATTGTTTCGATAAATATGTCTTTAAGCTTTTGATCACTTGCTCCTCACTGATGTTGGTTCGAGCATCAGTCGGAGCGTTGAATTCTTCAAGTGAGGAAGCCATCCAGCTGGCTTGCGGAAGGTCGGCAGTTCTACTCAGGTGCCCGTCCGTGATGAAATAATGCACGGAGGGGCATCTGGAGTCTTCCTCCACCATCAGCACCATCAAAGCTGGAAAGTCGCCATATGACCTTAATTGTGTCGGTGCGACGTTACACTCAATAATAAAAATGTTTTTGAAGTTACCCGATCTTCGGCCAGGCACTTCATTTTTTTTCTACAGAACTTCTTATTGAAAAAATATATACATGTTTACCTAGTTATGTTATAACTGCTCTGCTTTTTAATGTAAGGTATTCCTAAATGTTACAAAGCAGATACTTGCACAGTTAAAACTGATCCCAGATCAAAACATGTGATCTATATACATAACAAATAAACCAGTTGGAAGCTTTTTGTTGCCTGTCTACTTTTGTTCTATAACTTTTGATTAATTGTCATATATCTTTTGCGCATTTTTCTCTTTCTGTCTTGCTTCACTTTCCAATGTCACCCGTAGTGCATCGTGCACGGAACTGTTTAAGATCCAGTCATTTTTTTAGAAAGTACAACATTTAACATGTTGGACAGTCGTAATCACTTTATCAGGCATGTCATTCCACGTGTATATAGCCGTCTTGGAAGCACTGTTCTAACCCTTTTGTTCTTATCCTTAATGAGTGCACCTGTTAGTGTAAAACATTTAAAATGTCTACCTAGTTATTACAGAACGGCTTTCCTTCTCTTGTACTTTACTATTATGATGTATTTATAATATAATAATATGTCCGTCACAACACTACTACTGCATTTATAACATTTCTCGCCGCATTTGTTAGATGAAAGGCCACCAACTCGTGACTGTTTGCTTTTATGTTACAGTGAATATATCGCTGGATTAAAGTCTCAGTCACACTACACCGTATAGCGTTAACGGACGACTAACGTATAACAAAATTTTCAATCCGTTCGTGTCCCTTCGCATGCGTTTCTTTTCCGTTTCTCGTGCGGCGCCTGTGCGCCTTGCCCGGCGACGTTCGTTTCATCCGGTGGAAGGTTTTGAGCATGTACACCACCGGACAAAGTTCGTAAGCAATGCGCTGATATGCGTTTTGTTCGTTACTCGTGCGTTCCCTATTCTGTACTTGTACTGTTGGCATCCGTTCTTGTCCGGTAGACCTGATTCACGACCGGACTACTACCGGACATGCAACGGATGTAACGTATGTTCAATGGACGATATCTGACAAGAACGTTTTGTCCGTTTCTCATGCGTTGGGCTTACGTTTTACGCGGTACAAATCCGTTACTAGTACGGTGATATCCGTTAATTGAACGTTGTTCGTCCTGTATATGTGCGTTAATCTTGCGGTAATTGTTCGTTTTATGTGCCCCATACACCGATCGCGAGAGCACCGAGCAGCATCGGGGGATACCTTTTGCCACCGGATAACTTTCTGCCGCAATTTTTCTATACGTTTGGCGTCCGTTAACGCTTTACGGTGTAGTGTGACTGACACATAAAGGCTCATTGTCAATCATGCATCGTAGATGTTCATAATCAAGGAGTGTTTTTTTTTTTTTCTTTCTTTCTTGCAGAACGACTGTAATACTATTACAACATTGATGTAGCTGTATAATATCACTCAAACTACTATTATTATCATAATATCATTTTAGATAAATATAACTGACTAGAAATATATCAGCCATAAACGGATCTCGAACTCGGGCCACTAAAGTTTAAAAAACAATGATCCGAACGTGCATAACTACCTTAAAGTTCAATATAGAGAAAGACAGTGAATTCATCCAAAATTTTAGGTAGACTATCATTTTCATCATCATAATCATCATCATTATAGTAGTAGTAGTAGTAGTAGTAGTAGTATCGAATAAATCTTGACAATTATCTCCTTTTTATGAATATTATTTATTTAGCAATAAAACAATGAACTACCTTAAAGCTCAATATAGAAAAAGACAGTGAATTCACAGAAAATTTTAGGTAAACTATCATTATCATCATCATCATCATTGTAGTAGTAGTAATAGTAGTAGTAGTAGTAGTAGTAGTAGTAGAATCAAATAAATCTTGACAATTATCTCCTTTTATGAATATTATTTATTTAGCAATAGAACAATGAATTTCAAAAAAAAGTATTTCTCTGTCTTCTTTTCCTCTGTGAATTTTCTTTCAGCTTCTAACATTTTGTAATACCTGTAATATAAAAATTTCAAAGGTTGAGTCAATGAATGATAATAATGAGATGCCGCAAAACAGGCAAATAGAACTGTCGATCGAAAACACGTGTATAAGTAGATGAAACGAAAACACGTGTAGAAGTAGATGAAACGAAAATACGTGTATAAGTAGATGAAACGAAAATACGTGTATAAGTAGATGAAACGAAAACACGTGTATAAGTAGATGAAACGAAAATACGTGTATAAGTAGATAAAAACGTTTCAGATCGACAGTATGATTAACTTTTATACAGTGTATTTTCAAATACAACAAATGATCTATAAAAGCTTCTGTCGGAAATAAATAGTTCAGTTTTTATACAGTAAATACGGGTATTTTATAATAAAGCCTACAAAATCATTATGTACATAAATCCATAAAGAAAAGCAATTTGAGTTATATTACCTGAATGAATTTCGCTGTTACAATAGATAGACAATATTCCAAATGGACTATCGTCGCCAGACTCTTCTATGATAGTGTCATAAACTGCCTCATGAACTTCATGCGCTGTATGGCACTTGCTGTCTTCCTTTATCGTGCTGTCGGAAATATTTCCAAGGACAGAGATGCTGTCGATTGGAATTTTGTCGTAATCGTGTCCTTTTTCTGATGTCGCTTTGTAGGCTGGATGAAACACGTGATCGTTAATCTTATCAAGTACTAATCTTTTATCAGGTATTGTTTGCAAGGTAGTCCTCCTCGTAATCGCAGAAACAGTTTTGTCACATCTCTCTTTGTATGTGTGTCCAGTAACTTTATAGATCTGACGCACCGTTTGGTTGTATATTTCTACAGCTAAAGTCATCCTATAGACAGAAGCTGTAGCGTAGCTCTTGTGTTCTTTTGCTGTGAGCATATAACGTACTGGTGGTGGAGCGTTTCTGTACATTTCTTTTATTTCAGTCGAACTTAACTCTTTGTGGATTGACAGCTCAAGTATCTGTTCAGTGCCAGAGTCTTCAATATATTGAAATGCGCCAGTAAGATATATCGTGTTGTCGCAGACTCCTCCAGATACAGTCAGATTATGGATCGGTGTTACTGAGTGACCGTATAGTGCTCCGTCTGCCATAACGCTGTGTATGAGGCGTAGGATGTGACCACAAATTTCTATTGCCTTTGGCTTTTTGTTAAAAGGGTGTTTCGAATTGTCGTATATTCTTCTTTTCGTCTGCATCATGTTAGCCAGCATATTTGTTTTATAGATAGAACTGCTGCTGATTTTGGTTTTTAACTTGAGTCTTTTGAATGGTGAAATGATATGGTCGCCGTTTTCGTGTGAACTTTGGCGCATAGAAGGAAAGCCGTGACCAATGGTTACTTTTTGGAAAGGTAGTAAGCCATAGTCGTCGTTTTGGTGCAAACTATGATACTCAGTTCTCGAAGGAATGTCGTGACTGATGATTACATTTAGAAAAGCATGTTTGACATAGTCGTCGTTTCTGTTTGAACTGTCACACTCCAACATCTCAGGAATGGCGTAATCGGCGGTTACTCTCTCGAATGGCGGTATGACAAAGCCGTTATTTTTGACTGAACGGTGATGCTCAATCCAGGAAGGAATGGCGAAATCGAATGCTTTTGTATGAGTTTGCACTTTGTAAATGGGAACTGTGGCACGGAAGTATGGATTTGAAGGAGTGCCAATCAGGTCGATAATAGGCAACAGTTCCTCAAAAGTCATCATCATCGTGTTAGTTGGGGGTGCGATGCAGCTGTCAATTGTTCCAGATATTAGGATATTGTCGTTTGGCGGTATCACATAGCTATTTACTTTTTCAGGACTGGTGCACTTGGAGAGAAGCGATACTGTAAAGTCGGAAGCCTCATATGCTGATGGGATACTACAGATCACAGTATTCATGTGGTTTAAGACATCACCAGACGTACCAGTATTTTGCACCGCAGAAACTGGGTTGCTTAACCTTTTTGTGACTTCATTTGGTGATACTGCATAGATATTTGTATTTCCTCGAGGTGTGTCGGGGGTATCTTTTCTTCTTTTCCTTATTCTTGAAGGTTTTACGGCAAAAGTGTATAGACCTTCTCCTTGTACACTTCCTTCTGTTTCTGAATACTGAATTTCAACCTGTGGTTTTTCATGGTGTCTTAGAAACGCATCCACGCTGTTGGAAAAGATATATTGAGAGTAGCTTGGTTTTATGTTGTCCGCTCTTGCCTGTTTTTCTTCACCGAAGCGATTCTTGAGTTTGCTTAGGACGCTATCAATCTTATTTGAAATATTTTCTGTATCGGGCTTTGGAGATGGTTTCCATTCATATCCGTCTTCTTCAAGTTTTCTCTTTATGCGTCGCTTATCAAGCACACTGATATATCGTTCTGCAGCTTCTTCCGCCTCTTTGTTGGTATTAGCTGCAAACAGCCCTAACTTATAACCATCTCCTGCACCAACCTTGTTGTCAAAAAGGACATTACTCTTCAAGGACAGGACATCACTATCGACCAAGCCGCTACTCTGGACTGGAATTGTACAGGAAATGTCTGAAAAGACAACAGAAGAACCTGGAAATCACGGTTGCTACCTGGACCTACAGATGTTTGACGTGGACCTACAGATGTTTGATGAATTTTTAGTTCCAAAATTGTGAAATTTTGTCTCAAATCTGGCGGAAAAATCCAATGTGAAATATGATCCGAAATCAGTCAAAAGCCCTATTATGTGATATCATACGGTTTTCTGGTCTTGACTGACTGGGTAAAAAAAAATTAGCACTGACTCCTAGGATTCTGTTATGAAGTAAAAATGGATTGTTTTATTATGAAAATTTTAATAAAGAATGAGGTAAAACACAAGACCGACACTTTGTGTTTTCACGTGTTCCTTACAACATAGTGGATGTGCAGTTTGGTTCACTGCCCCACTGCATTGAAATTTAATTCGCCGGAAAAAAGACCTGGGGCCGTATTCATAAAGCATCTTAAGTATAAGTTTTGACTTAAGTTGAAGATTTTATTCAAGTTTGTGGTGATGTCAGCTTAAGTCTAAGTAAAAACTTAAGTCCTATTCATAAAACAGCTTAAACTTAAGATACGTAAGAAATGACTTAAATTAAGTCAGAAAACAAAACGGCGTCGGGAGTACGATTAAAGTGTTGTTTTTCAGATAAAAAAACTTTAATCATAATTGTGCATGTTGTATCTGTCTGAAATTAATGTTGCTTTTTTAATGTTTTCGTCCACAATAAAAGCCAAGAATTACTTATTAAGTTGTTTTATGAGTAACAAATATACTTAAGTAAAATAAATTTCTTACCTAAGATCTGTATGATTGTTTATATTTTTCATATGTTTAATTTCTTTATATATAGAAAATAAATGAACCATTTTATCAAAATAAAACACGTTTACAATAGAGCAACATTTGCCAGCCAGCAAGATGTCAAACTGTATTGTGATATGGAAAATCCCTGGTTGCTATAGATGGTACCTAGTATACAGCACAAAGCACCCTAAAAACATATTTTGGGGTTGCATAACCCCGCCCCCTAACACTCCCTCTCCCCCTTCCCACTGCACCTACAACTTTACATCAGTGTACTTAGATATTAATTCATATGTAGCAACACCCCTGACTTTAAGATTTATTTTTGAAAAATATATGAGCCGTGTCATGAGAAAACCAACATAGTGGGTTTGCGACCAGCATGGATCCAGACCAGCCTGCGCATCCGCGCAGTCTGGTCAGGATCCATGCTGTTCGCTAACAGTTTCTCTAATTGCTAAAGGCTCTGAAAGCGAACAGCACGGATCCTGACCAGACTGTTGGTTTTCTCATGGCGCGACTCATATATACAAATTATGGCATCATTATGAAGCTTTAAGTGTGTAATTTTATGCCAATAAAATATTACACCAGTTTGTTGAATTGGGTATATTTTTAATGTCTCTTTTGTGTCTCTGTGTCGACTCTAAATGATGAATGTTTAGATCTTGTTCTAGATTTTGTTATTACTTTTGCTTTTCCGAAAATTGTTTCCATCCAAGATAGAAACATTGACGAGTTTTAACCGGAGACGATTGAAGCATTTAAATAAATGCACAATATATCTGTACTATTGAAAAGTGATTACATTTCCACTAGTCTATTTATTATTTTACCCCGCAGCCTAGCATATCTATCTGGATTGCCCCATCCCAGTCTATCTATCTTGGCAACTAATTTATAATTAAAAAAGTGAAGTTTATGAAATTTACCTCTGCATTCAAATCAAAGAAAATTCTTGCCAGAATAAAATATATTTCAAAATAAAAAGATAACATAGTACGACAAAGAATAAATATTGGAAGAAAAAACTACACTGAAAAAAAGACGGATAGATGAATTAAACAATTTCTTCTTACTTGTTTACCGATTTATTGTTCGATTTGAATTTTACTATACGAGATTCTGAATTTCCTGTTCGGACTGAGTAGCTTCAGAGGTCTGGCTGCTTCCGAATTTTTACTCATTCCACCAATGATTGTGACATATATCATTTTTGAGAGTTGATAAAATAATAAAAAAATAAGAATCTGCTAGATTTTTTTAATAAAGTGAGCTGAAATAATTTGATTTCATTTGACGTCGACAAGACATTTAACATTGTCACAAAACTTCTTCAATATGGCTGACATTTAGATAACTTAACGTTTATATTTCACTTACCTTTCCCGTTTTCTAAAGGTGTTTGTATTGTGCTCATTTTTACTGTTCTTCTTTATTGTTCTGTTTCATTCTTGCTGAATTTGTTTGTACCTCTTTGTCGTAATGAACTATTGTATTTGGTCACCATGGAGCTAACGTTAGGCATCGCGTCATCTTTTCTGACGTCTACGACGTCATTTAAGCCGCTTAAACCATTACCTTGCTAAATTTTATAATGAACTTGTCCATCTTTCAATTTGGACAGTACCATTAGGGGCTGTGAAAAGGGGGTGCTTACCAAAAAAAGATACTGACTGAATGGCGAACAGTGCAGATCATGATCTACACTGGTCGCAAAGGCAGAATCAGTTGTGTCCAGCATGACAAGAGTTAATTTAATATGCTATATGGAACTGTCGTTCTACTACTTCAGCTTCAGAACATAAACCGGGAACGAGTATAAAGAGACTGTGCGTTGTTATACACTTAGCGTTGAGCTGTATACTCGCACTTATGAACGGTGGTTTTTAATATACTCGGTCCTTTTTGTCTTTTGTTATAACTGTATCACATTTTGGTACATTTTCAGTTCTTCATAAGTTGAATACACTGATAAAATGGTTGTGTTTATCTAGTTTTCTTCTTATCTTCTGAGGATGTTGGTCCCTTCGGTGCGTCCGTTCGTCCGCCCCGAAACATTTAAGAAATTAGCTTTGAAACCACAGAAGAGGATTTAATATAAAATTGATAGAATTATATATTACAATAAAAGATGGCATGCTGAGCACAAAAACCAAAACTATAGCTTGAATAATTCTTGATCGGCTCCCATATTTCTACTTAGATTTCTATATCAAAGAAAACAGCTTTTAATAACATGTATTCAAGACTTTTAAATGTAACTTGATAGAATGGTGTAAGGTAATGAGAAGTGTTAATTCTATCTTGAATGTTTTTACAATGTCCTGCCTTTTTCTTTCTTTTTTCGCTATTTGCAACATCCAAGGCAAAAAAAAACTTCTCTTAAGGGAAATTAATTTCATTTGATACAGTAAAAGGTGACAATGAAGGAAACTGTGAAGCCCAAGAACCGCATTATTATACATTAGAAGTTCGTCAAAATCCCGAGACGAGCTAGGGATATAGAGAATGAAGAACCACAACTGCATCTTGAATAATTTTAGAATTATCTCCCATTGTGTACTTACTTTATATATATAAACTTTTTTTATATATTTATATTTTATATAAATTCATAACATTGAGAAAATAACAGCAAGTGTAGAGAACAAAAACCGCAACTCCATCTTGAATTATTTTGGAATTATATTCCTTTCTGTACTTACATTTTTCATACATTTTTACATTTAAGAAAATGAAAACGTCTCCATTGAACTAAATTTGATATATTGTCTAGTACTATGGTATAGCTTAAATTTTCCACTTCATTTTGGTATGTTACATATTATAATTTTTCTTTTGAAATTTTCAAGAAAACCATGTTAAAGCAAGTCGCCCCCTCACTCTTTAGTGTGTCCTTGATGTTTCTTCAGGAAACAAAGTGTATTTAATAAGTCTCTCGTTGGGTATGAATCACCTTCAATGATAGACAATCAGTATTTTTTTTGTATCCGATCCAAACCGAAAACACCAATCAAAATCGGAAAGGGTTTCCAAGATACAATGTGACAGTTAAATGGTTTCAAGAATGTAAATCCTAAGTCATAGAATATGCATTTCTACTCTGTCGGTCCTAGCTTGTAAAACCACATCAAAAATTCCATCATGTGCTTAAACAAAGACACCTGTTTCATTTTGATTAACACGTGCATTACTCCATTTCCTCTTGATATGCACGAGCGGAACTAGGTACACACATGATTTGTTCATTCTCCACAACAACAACAACAAAGACGTTTCCAGCAGGGCCGCTTCTTCCGTGATACTTTTCCATCTTCGCCAAAATAATGATCAGTTGCTGCAGAGAGGTTTTCTAAAATATGAAATATAGTACAATAATCTCCATATATTTGGAGCTGACAGCACAATTACTAAAACATAAAATATGATGTAGTTATTCTTTTCTTTGTAACCAAATCAGTTGAAAAAATCTTTTAAGAAACATCTATTTGCAATTTATAAATGGTGTTTTATTTAAAAAAAAAAGTGTTGACGATCATCAAAAAATATCATTTTGGCGAAAAACTGTTTATCTAATTGTCTCCGGACGTATGAAGGGCGTTAACATCTTCTAATGTCATTTGGTCAGCTCATAAGATTTTGCAAAGGACTCTGCCCCAAACTCGCGGGGCCTCTGTCATATAATAAAGAAATAATAACGGAAAAGAAGTCCGATTCAAAATGAGTGTCTCTATATATGTATTTGGTCTCAGTGTTACTACAGGTATTATTTCAAAGTCTGTGTAACATTAGATTTTGACGCCATTTACAATGGCCAACAAAATCAGTCTTCGGCGTTTAAAGTTTATAAAGTGAAACTTTTCAACACACATGTATCATCTTATCTAATAGTCAGGATGTCATGTCATCTTTCAAACATTCCGCCTGAGCCACCATAGTTTTTAATATATAATAGATACAAGGTCAATGGGAAATTGATTTGACCTTTTTGTTAAGAGTTGAAACAAACGACAATATTACAAGTGAGTTCGACTTTACCAGCGTGTGGCAACAGATCGTCCACCTTGGCTTCAACGCGGTTTATTTCGGAGATTATCTGGCGCTCCACACGTTCTTTTTGGCGCAACAACGGCGCGCGCTCGTCTTCCGTTTCTTCCATATTCGGAACGCTTTGGTAATCTTTTCCTGTCTCGACGTAAATACCTGAAAAAAATAGTTAAAAATCTTTGCTTTATCCTCAAACTATATGGAATAAGTCCGAGATACTGAACTAAACAGTGGCTTCTGTGGCCGAGTAGATAAGGTCCGCTGACTTCGAATCACTTGACACTCACCGCTATGTTCGAAACCTCACATTAGGTGATCTTATTTTTTCATGTATTCCTCCGCCGTCAAAAGCTGGGAAGTGACATGACCTAAAAAAACTTAAACAAATCAAAACAAACACGAACAAACAAACAAACAAAACTAACTAAATCATCAGTGAAGCGGCCAAGAAATGTTTATGGTAGCCAAGAAAGTCCACTGTTTCTAGGGTAACCCGGGTCCAGTTTTTAACAAGATATGTTATATACCGAAATGTTTGTAAGAGTTTGTAGATTCTGAAAGTGCCAGTAAAAGTTTGCATGAATGGTGGCGAGCTGAAAATCCAAGATGGCGTCCAAGATGGCAGCCATAAACTGATAAAAGTGTTTTTGGTATAAAATAAGGTTTTCTTCATTCACTTTTGATAAAATAAACTGCTGGCATGCATTGCTTTGTAGAATCATTGCAACACATCTTTCATGAATTGTAAAACATTTAAATTGTTAAAATTGTATAAAAGTAAAATAATATGTCAAAAGGTCAATCTCCTGCTAAAAATACAAATTTTACCCATTCATTATCACTAATTTGTAGTTATGAAAATTAGAACTTATAAATCCTTTTGAGAGAAATCAAAGAATGGCACAAAAGGATTATCTGATACAAAGAATGATAATTGTTGATGTTTAACAGTAAAACTGTTGTAAAAGGCAACTATACTAATGTACTTATGTGACTTTATATGCGCTTTACTAGCAGGTAAACAGAAAAGTACTCAAAGAAATTGATACATATGGATACATGTGTCTAATGTTCTTCTTAAAGTTATGCATGTATGAAAACCAAATATTGTGGTCAGTTTCTAGTTCTATTTTATGTTTTATATTCCCCCAAGGATGTCCATAGACAGGTTTTCAATGCTATTCACTTACCGGTATTGTGCGCATATTGCCTCAAGCAAAGCTTTGCATACAAAAATAGAGTATATTTTTGCATAACTTGAAATACATGCGCCGTGATAGAACATTATAAAACGTTTTTAAAACGTTTCGACGATGTCACGGAAATAATTAAAAGTCTAATAAATCATTTTTTTACAGGAGCTGAAAAAATAAACATCGTCATATTTTCAAGAAAATATATATAAGCATATTCGGTTTTAAATGTCAAAACTGAAAACAAATTGACACAATTACCCTGCTTAAAAGTATGAACGGTGCCATATATAAACTATTTCTTTAAACCCTTTGTATAATAATTGACTGCTAACCTATCCCAAAACGGGATATGGTAAGTTGACAAAAATGTCGCCCCTTTTTTTGTTAGAGAAAGGGGCATTCATCCTGTGATGCGTGTATGTGGTCGCACGGTCACTCTTTTTTTACAGTGGTGTCCCTTTTAGTGTGGTGAAAAATGTTCAGTGGGAAGGACTCTAAGTGTGCTGGGGTTACAATTTCTCAGTGGTCATTACTCAGTGTGGAGTGACCACAGCTCTGAGTACTTTTCGCAGAACATTGATCATCTCGTAGTGTTCATGGCACTGTGAGTACTACTTACCGGGTAGTGTTCATGGGACACGTTTAATACTGCCCACTGGGTAGTGTTCACGGCACTGTGAGTACTGCTCGGTGAAAGTGTTCACGGCACCGTGAGTACTGCTCACTGAAAGTGTTCACGGCACCGTGAGCACTGCTCAATGAGTAGTTTTCATTGAACCGTGATTACTGCTCACTGACTAGTGTTAACATTACCGTGAGTACTCCTCACTGACTAGTTTTCACGATACGTTGATTACTGCTCACTGGGTAGTGTTCAGGATACGTTGAGTACTGCTCATTGAGTAGTGTTCACATTCCCGTGAGTAATGTTCATTGAGTAGTGTTCACATTCCCGTGAGTACTGCTCATTGAGTAGTGTTCACGGCATGGTTAGTACTGCTCACTGAGTAATGTTCACATTACCGTGGGTACTGCTCACAGTAGCATTCACGGTACTATGAGTACTGTTCACCGAGAATGAACTTAAGGAGGTAGGTTACCTTGTTACCAGGGTAAATTCAAATTAGTTGAACCGCAGTGATTTTTTGTATTTCGTGTAGTTTAATGTTTTAACTGCTACAATCTCAGTTCCGTTTATCTCTGTCCCTTCAAGTACAATTTTTATTCAGGTTTGAAGTACATGACCCTCTTCAGGTATTTTATATAGAAAGAAGAAGGAAAATACGGATATTTAACACTTTTCAGTGTATTTTGGTTTCATTGTTATCCGTAGAAGTCTGCATAATTAATAGTTTTACTAGTATGCGCATTAGCTTTCTAATAAAAGCTTAAAATGTATATGTCGCGGGGCTCGTGTTTCCATGGTAACGCATTTTCTCTCATTTTTCAACAATTATGTATGAAAACGGGGTTTTCAACGGCTTCAGTGCCATTCTGTTATTGACCAACATGGAATATTTGGGTAATATGATTAGCAAAATACAAGAACTTTACATGGGTACTATGTTTTATCTTGTAATGTATTTAGATGCCTACTGGGTCAACAGAAGAATGTTTAAAAACTTACATATGTACATTTTAATGTATTTCTTATAAAGTTATGATGTATAAAAAATATTGTCTTTCTGTTTAATTATGTTTTAAATCCACCAAATTCCATAACGTTATTAATATTTTACGTATGTCGCG
Source organism: Mercenaria mercenaria (assembly GCF_021730395.1). Classification (NCBI taxonomy): domain Eukaryota; kingdom Metazoa; phylum Mollusca; class Bivalvia; order Venerida; family Veneridae; genus Mercenaria; species Mercenaria mercenaria. The sequence continues at coordinate 27,522,455 of NC_069377.1, read as the reverse complement.
ATTATTCTCAACAAATTTGCTACAAAATAGAATTTGACTTACGAAATACATGCGCCGTGTCTGAACATTTAGTTTTGAAAACGTTTGCGCGATGTCCAGGATATATTAAAGTCAATAAATCAATTGTTTACACTGAAAATAACATGTCAACTTTTCAGAATTACAATTAAAATATAGGCATATTCGTTTTCCATGTAAACTAACAAATTGACACATTCACCTGCTAAAAGTTATGAACGTGAAATATAAACTATTTCGGTTTAAGTTTGTATAATTAATGATGCAACCTATTCCAAACGGGATATGGTAGGTTGACAAAAAATGTCCCACCTTTTTTTTTGGAAAGCATCCGTGAGCTATGTGGTCGCAAGTTCACCTTTTTTACATGTCCCTTTATGGTTGAAAATCTCAGTGAAGGATCTCAATGTTTTTACAATTCTCGGGTCATTATCAGTTGAATAACACTCTAAAGATAGCAAACATTGATCATTTTTTCAGGCAAAGACTACTACGAAGTGTTCAGCAAACAAATGCCTGGTTTTACAACAATATTCAAATTAAGCAAAGCACGAAATTCAGGGCACGTGAGCACTCAATGAAAGCTTTCATTGACCGGTTAACTGACACGTTAACTCTATACTCCCACTGACTATTTTAGACAACACATGTGTTTGAGGTACGTTGAGTACGTCAAGTTATTCACATTCCTTGATAATGTTCCATTAGAAATAGCAATTCGGAGTACTGTCATTGATAGTTTCCAGGCATGGATTATACGACACTGAGTTGTCTTAACGTCGTCGTACTGTCACGTAGCATTCACGGTTACTATGAGACTGTATCACAACAGAAGAACCTCCTTAAGCACATGTTTTTGCATATAAATGCTTTTGAAATCTGAAATTCGTCTGAAATTATAATTTATGCTAAATATACACTTTTATCTATCCGATATTTGAGTTTTATGATTATTTGACCTTTTGACCTTTAATATGCCTAATAATTTTAAGCAATTCAAGTTAAAATGATACTAATAAAATCTGACATATCTTAGTAAAATATTAAACAGAAAAATTAATTAAATTTTTTATGAAAATGTAGACATGATGGTGTGTTTAAACAATGTAGTCATCATTACCTTCTGTGGCCGCCATCTTGGACACCATCTTGGATTTCTCAGATCGCCACCATATTTATGCCAATTTATACCGGCAGCCTGATAAACTTCAGACCTTTACGAACATTGTGGTATATTTCTTGCCTTGTTAAAATTTGGGTCCAGGTTCAACTTTTTGAATGGCCTAATTGTCGCCCTACCATTGTGTTATGTCTACATGGGTGATACTTTTAATGAAATAGACTACCTGAGCGTTTACTGGTGTCTTCTGTATAGTCTACATATATTCCTACTCTCCTTGAGCTGACGTCTCTAGAACGACTTGTCTGCCTTCTTTCTACGCCAGACCTTGAATACATGTAATGGTCATTGTTAATGTATGGTGGCTTAAAACTGCCACCACTTAGCTATTAGTTTTCATGAAAACTTTCGCGAAAATGAAGAAGATTTTCGGGAAAACTAAAAACTACCGCGAAAACAGATGAATTTTTCATGAATGCAAGATAAATATCTTAACATGAAAATTTGCTAGTTAGTGCTTTAAACTACCACAACATACCAGATAAAGTTTCATGATACTAATACCAGCTAAATTTTTATGAAAGTAAACTTTTCATGATATTTTTTACTGAAGGATATAAATTTGGAGTCGGTAATTAGGTCGGTCCAGTGGTATAACACTGCCTGACTACGAAACAAGTGGTCGTAAGCTCGAGCCCCAGCTTCAACTAACATCTGCCCTGTGTAGGACTCAAACCCACACCCCCCTGCTTGCAATCAGATGCTTTACCAACTGAGCTTACTGGGCTCCTGATTACTCAGAAGCCTCGAATCACTACAGTCCTCACTTTAACTTTAAAGGCTTAACCTTATAGTGGAATCGAACAGAGTATAGCCCTACAAACCACATGCTTTCCATAACCTTACCATTTATATATAGCCTTCCTTTACAGTGAGATCGCAGAGCGAGGCATCAACTGTTCAGCTTCCAAAAAAGTATTATCCCTGCAAATACCGCATGCTCTGGCCACTGTATCCCGCACTTTCAAATTAACCTCGCCGCCAATGTTGTATTTTAAGAGAAAAAATCTGCCCAGTGTAGGACGTTTTGACCCCTTGACACCTTGACCCCTAATAAAATAAGATGACACCTTGACCCCTAGACACTTTGTCCCCTATTGTCAATTTTTTTCATAGTGACACTTTGACCCCTAATTTATTTATTTTTATTTTGCTTGGTTTAAGTGAAAAATTTACATGTTATATGTCTATGTGCAGTATTTATAGTTAGTTTTAGTGTTTTTGTTGAATATTGACAGAGATTCTGGCTCAAATATTTCACATTATTTTACTTTTTTGAAAGGAACAGACATCAGAAAATAATACAATTTTAATCAAATTATTTGAAGATTTTGACATCACAAGACACATCAAAGAATAATTATGTAAAAAGGCGATAATGTTATAATGATAAGTATAAATGCTGTATTAAAATATAATGACTTTGAATCTCTCAACGATTACTCTCTTATAGTAGATTTAAACATTCATTTAATTTTGAAAAGTACTTAAATATATTTGAAGATAAAAAGTTTCGAATTGCTCTTAGTAGATTAAGATTATCATCACATAATTTGGAAATAGAAAGAGGTAGATATAACAACACGGATCGAAATGATAGAAAATATAAATTTTGTAATCTTAATTCTTTAGAAAATGATTATCACTTTCTTCTTGTATGTCCGTTATATAAAGAATTACGAAGAAAATATTTAAAACCATATTACTGTAGATGGCCCACTCTAAATAAATTTGATAATCTGATGTCTATGGACAATAGAAAGGAATTATTGAATCTCTACAAGATATTGAAAGTTAGTTTCATTTTTGAAGCAACACCATTTTCCATTTAACATAGTTATTGTATGTTAGAATGTTCTAGATGTAATAATGATAATGATGAAAAGCTTCTCTCAGTATCTGTATTATTATATTAAATATTAAATATGTGTCACGTCATGTCAACTCTGTTTAGGCTAGAAGCATTTATAAATGCTTAATTGCTGAATAAATTTCAGAATTACACATATTTGGCTATGTTTGATAAGATGTTGAATGAATGCAATTATTTTCCACTGAGCTATAAATATTATAAGAGTTGTTGGAAAACTCAAGGACATATTTTATCAACACAAACCAGTGTTTATATAATTGTACACTATAACATGTTTTGTTGCATTAAAAAATGTCAATGATAAATATGCAAAATGATTTTATAAAATTTACTAAGTATAATAGTATTGTAGTTATTGCAATCAGAATAGATAAATATCAAGGCTGTGTTTGTTGATTAATTAATGTAAATGAATATATATTTTGTGGAGTGAAAATTTCTCTAATAAGATTTGAACAATTAAAGTGTATGAATGAATAACACTTATTAGAATAGCATTTTATTTCACGTTTATCAATTTTTTCAATGTATTTTCATAAAAAATTTAAATGATATTTCAATATTAAATTAATTTCAAATATAAAATTCTTCAAAAATAACATAAATTACAATTATTCTTTAAACAGATTATCAATTTTATCTATCATTTAATTTATTGTTTAAAGGCATACTTGAACTCCATCAATAGGGTGGTGATTGGATTAAAAACTTATTGAGGAGTGAAAATTGGATTACACTGCACTATAAACTGAAGTGTGCCCCTAATTACTCTAATCTAGGTACAATACAATAAACTTGTGTCCTTTAAGTGTTACCTAATGGGGTCTCACCTTCACAACATGCAATTAGTAGGTACCGTACATTAATAGAAATGTATGGTGTTAAAGGATATCAGGGTAATATTTTATGAAAATTATTTAAAATCAAAATACTGTATTTAACTTTTATCTAAGTGTTGGTTTACAATGAAAATGGTTTAAACGTAAACATATGTATCAAAGTTATGTCTAATTTATTAGATCAATTTCAGGTTTGTGGCAGGCTCTTCGGGAGGTCTTCCCAGGTACAGATCTACATGGGTGTGCTTTCCACTATAAAAATGTACATTTATAATATGAATAAAGTAGTATATAGCACATTCTCTAATCAGCCCCTGTGTCTATTTTTAGAATGACCTGATAAAACCCAGGTTTGTGGTTTTATGATTCGGACAAACATTCAGAGAGATGGTGTTATTTATATAGACTCAATGAATGTTATGTGAAGGTTGAATATTGTTTTACACATTATTTTTTCTGTTTAAGAACTTAAATGTATTCGGACATGTCCTAGAACTCTGTTGACTGAATGACAGAAACATTTACTTAATACCTGATGTTATTATAACATGCAGTAAACTGTTTTCACACCAAATTAGATTACTAGTATATCTTATTAGTGTTGAAATTTAATTAGATTGACTATACTGAGAGCTATGACATTAGTTATTACAAATAATAATTCAGGAAAACTTGATGAATAAAAAATAGCATTAAAAATTGGTTTTAACTAAGATTATCATAAAATCAAATCACATATTGTTCTGTATTAGCTCTCTATCATTGGTGAATGTAAACACTGATAGGAAAATAAACCATCTGTTATTGAAGCCTTAATTAGATTGAAATCTATATCAATAAAAAAAATACATATTAATATGAAAGTTACATAATGTGATCTGTCAGTATAAAACAGTTTTCCCTTTTTTGAGAACCAGAGTGGGGAGATCATGAACAACTGTCTTAACTTTGTAAGAAAATTTTTTTTTTTTTTAAACTAAAACATAATCAGTATTTTAGCCAACTCAATGTGACCATGGCAATCCAGATGTTGAATGTTTGATCTCAGTGACAATTTGACTAGAGAGAGTAAATCAGAAATAATTTGTTCTCGATCCAAATTTTGTGGGGAAGTTGTATGACAGTTTACATTACTTTAGAAACTCAAGATACATAGCCTAAATAGGACTAAAATGATAATAATGCTGCAAAAAACAATAAAGAAAAAAAACAAGTAGAGTCTGTCAGAACAAATGTTACAAATTTATATATGTAACAAAAATTAAAAACAGTATTTTTTTTTTTTTTTTTTGCATTTTTTTACTATCATTCAAGATTATATCAATAATTATATTATTGTGTAAAAGTTAAAAATTTAAACTTAATTTTCCGTCTTAAACAAAAGTAGAGATTGTAACAAAATGCAATCCATTTATTATCATTAACAAATATCATCTGATAACATAGTGGAAAATAATACTATTAGTTTAAAAATTTGTCCAGCACCTTTACTAGATACATTCATTACGTAGCTTAAAATGGGCTATAAAATTACAACCCATTAATTTTTTAAGTTATACTATCGTATATATATAAATCATGCAGATGTTCTTATTTTAACTGCCCAATTTCGCCAATTGTTAAGACATTTTATAAGCATTTCTTTTACAAAGAATAAGTCTCATAAATATGTATACATGATCAATTATTACATGTATATTCCATTTATGATTATATTAAAAGATATGAACAAAATGCATCAAATATTCAACCATCTCAGTTAATATGCATACTAGTGCCTTAAATATAAACAAATTTTGCAACACTGGCCAGGTACATCATTTACTGTGAGATAAGAATGTGCAAATGCAATCCTTACAGTAATTAACTCTATGTGCTATAGAATTCTACTGTCCGAAAATCTCTCTGCCACGTTTGTTTGTTACTAATAATAGGGATGACCGCATTGAGTGTGACGTAGTGATACCTGTAAGTTTAAACCCCTGTCACACACTGGCGTATCAGGCTTGCGTATGTACGGCGTATCAGGATTCGCGGCAGTAAGAAAGGAACGTCATAGCAACGCCAGAATACGTAGCTAATACTTCTGTATGCGTAATGCAATCTCCTTGTACGCAAGGCTGCGGCGATTTTTTGAAGCTGCTTTCAAAAATTCGTAGCACATACGTAGAATGTTTGATACGTCATATATACGTCATACGTACGCAGTAAAAGCGAAAAGGACGCAACAAGTACGCAGCGGAATCGTAGCTTTTATTCCTAAACGTAACTGTGGCGTAGATATAACGTACTAGGCGTTGTCACTGCGTACCCATGGCCTTCTTTTCTTAACGAAAGCGTATCAAGTGCGTATGAATCGCGTATCCTGGCGTATTTACGACGCACAATACGCTTATCATTCGTAGCCGCGTGGTTGCCGCTGCGCATGCGCTGCGATATATAATTAAGTGCGGCGTTGCAAAAGTACATAGAATTTTGAAATAAATGTCAGTTTTACGTGTAGAAAAATAGTGAGGCTATCAGTTTTCAACATTAATTTTACATTTTCATAAAAAAAAGTCATTTTTATGATTGGTTCAAGTAACTGTTATTCAATAAAGTAACCGATGCCCGAGTGTCCCATTTCTCTTGTCGCAGGCCAATTATAAAGGGATTGAAACTGGCAAATAGAAAAAGTATAAGAATAAGAATCGGAATTAAGTCGTATTACTTTCTGTGGCAGTTTCTTCTGGGGTGACGAGGTAAAATTATGAATGTACATGTGCTTACACTAACTGTTGGTCTCCTTATGACTTCATGGATATGGAGAATCAGAAACTGCATCTTATCCATGAGATGCTTTTCACGGTCCGAGCAGCCTTCAACACCAAACTGTGGACTGCCAGACTTCTTCTTTAGCAGTCTTTCAACTCTGGATCTCACCGACTTGTACCAGATAACTTTCAATTGCTTAATGGACTTTCCCATCGCTGCAGCTTTGTCAGCCCATAGTTTGTTTCTCGCCTGTACATCTTTGTATCCAGCCATGCGCCTAGAGTACAGAACTGGATTTAATTTAAGCCATTCGAACATGTCATCCTCCTGCTCCTCGGTAAGATTGGCATGTTCTTTGGCCTTCCGTTTTTTTTCTTCTGGGGAGTCCCTGGATTTCCTTCTCCCACTACCCAAAACTGAAGACGGGGAGGATGATAATGAAGAGTTTCCTTCTATAGATGGAGCTGGTGTTGTGGCGACCTCTTCAGTTGTTACAGGGTCTGGTGCAGACTGAACTTCTAAAGGTAGGGCGGGCATTGTTTTGCCCCTTCCTCTAGCACTTTTTGTTCTCCTTTTTGTCGGCATACTATAATAGCATATGCTTTGATTCCTCTGTAACGAATGACAGCAGCAAAAACGTGCACAATCGCTTTATACCCACTTGTAAACGCCACGTGTACGTACTCTGACGTCACACGTTAGAACGTAACGCCATACAAACGAAACGGTTACGCAGCTGCAACGTAGTATACGCCACACATACGCCATACTACGCCGAAGCTGTACGTTCCACGAACCCAGTGGTACACCGGGTACTCCACAGGTACGCCATAGAAACGCCATGCATACGTCGTGCTCGCCATAAGCAGATAATTTGCATAAAATGCGCCTCGTTTTCTCGGCGTTCCACGCGTATAAGGTTTTTTCTTCAATACGCCGCTTACGTAGCAAGATACGCAATAGTGTGACAGTAGCATTAGTCTAGTATACCAATAAATGTGAAGTTTCGAACAGAGAGTTATTTTATTATTTCAATTAGTAAATGAAGTTATTTATATCTGTAATTACTAACAGCATTAGTAATTTCATCTAAATAATTTCTTAGATAGATCTAATTGCAAACGTTTGTGAAACATCATTTTTAATAATACCAACATGAATAAACAACACACATAAACCACTCATACTCGCACTTAACTCAAACTTGGGTAAGTATCATTCAAGTGGACCTCGAGTAGACCTAGCGGGAGTGTGAGTGGAGTTCGAAAGTCATATTCATAAACCCCACTCAATCTTAACTTTCGGAAGGACAGCTCGAGTAATGGTTTCATTGTACACATTATAACGGTTTATATGACAATAGCATCATTAAAAGTATGCAAAAGTGCTGATCATCATTTTTGTAGTCAGAAGTTGTCGTCTTGTTACTTGCCTGTATGGTTTTCCATCCACTCGTCTATTTATTTTACAAAACGTCCTTCCGTCCGTTCATTCGTCCGTCATTCAGCCTACTCATCAGCATAAGTAGAATGAAGTTTATACTTAAAGATACACGAGTTTAATTTAAAAAAACATACTTTTTATAAACTTAATGTTTCCATTGTCAATTAAACAATAAGATGTAATGAATATAGGTTTTGTTCATGACAAGAATTTAAGGGAACATTTGTTACTACAATATGTTTTTTCTGAGAGTGACTGACGAGCCCCGTTAGGTTTGGCTCCTTAAACGTATACTTGATTTCCTTTATCTATTTTAACCTTTTGTATCAATTTAATTTTTTGCGTCTTTTTTGTGTGTTTTTGTCATCCTCAGCAACATGTATTAAAAAGAACACACTATTTTTTCCAAAATACATTGCACACACACGAACCTCGGCTAAAATAAATACATGACACTATTATCTTACCTTCTATAATACTGTAAATTTATCAACTTAACCTATATTATGAAAACTTGAGAAACACTCAAAGGTCCCCAAGACCTCCCTCAACAATCACTCACTCTCGGGAGTCGACTCGACAGTCACTCATCTTTATGAATACTGCAGAAAAATATACCCCTAGCCACAAAAAAAATCTAAGGGGTCAAAGTGTCAAATAAAAAAAAGTAGGGGTCATGGTGTCACTGAAAATAGGGGTCAAAGTGTCACTAAGGGGTCAAGGTGTCATCTTTGGTAAAAAAAAATTGAAGGGGTCAAGATGTCAAGGGGTCAAACCGTCTAACATTCGAACCCACGACCCCCTGCAAGTCAGGTGCTCTACCAAATGAGCTAATCGAGCAATTTGGCTTTCATGAAAATGTCTCGGGTTTTATGAAAACCACTATTATTTTCGCGAAAATTTCTTTAAGTGCACTAACTAGCATAAACTTTTGTGTAAAGATATTTAACTAGTCTTCATGATATGTTTCTCTTTTCATGAAATCCTGCATTATTAACGTGAAAACTTCCAGTGCACTAACTAGCATAAATTCGTGAAAAGATATTTAACTAGTCTTCATGATATGTTTCTCTTTTCATGAAATCCTGCATTATTAACGTGAAAACTTCCTTCATTTTCGCGAAAGTTTTCATGAAAACTATATTAGCTAAGTGGTGGCAGTTTTATGCCACCATATTAATGTATAGAGTATTTCATATAATAAAATTTGTAAGAAGATAATTTGAAAACCAAGAAAAGTAATAGCATGTTCAACCAAGAAAAATGATAGCAGACTCGGTTTGACTGCCTTTTTGTGTCATATACTGAAATGTGTAATACCTCTCACGGCCCCAATCACCGGCTTTAATACGTGGGATTTTACCATACGAATAATTAAAATGAACTCCGTGATCCAAAAAGATTAGAATATATTTAACAGACACTGCGTTCAGAAATGGGGAGACTTTTTACAGCCGCCATAATTTTTCTCAGCTCAAAATGGGATGATATCATACTGAACTTAGAAAAAAATACACACAATATAATAAATGGAGTCCAGATTAATCATGCTTCGTGGGCAGTTTTTTTTTATCACAAACTTAGGTCACCTAAAACATTTAAGTCATCTTGAAACAAATTATTAGATAGAGTATTTGTGAAGTTTTGCATTGAAAAATAAATGTTTTCTGTGTTTTGAATAATCACACAACACCGCACCAGCCAAAAATAATTTGACTATATGCAAAACTATTGACAAATGATCCCATGAGACTGCTATCAAAATACATACAGAATAAATGAGCCGCAGCATGAGAAAACCAACATAGTGCGTTTGCGATCAGCATGGATCCAGACCAGCCTGCGCATCCGCGCAGTCTGGCCAGGATCCGTGCTATTCGCTAAAAGTTTCTCTAATTGCAATAGGCTTTGAAAGCGAACAGTACTGATCCTGACCAAACTGCGCGGATGCGCAGGCTGGTCTGGATCCATGCTGGTCGCAAACGCATTATGTTGGTTTTCTCATGGCGCGGCTCAAATAACGCCGCAGTCAGGTAAGTAAAGGGTATTATGTTTCGATGTCATTTGTAGATGTAAAAATAGACTAAAAAATCAGCGTTTCATATATGAAATTCGAATGATTGCCAACACTTATATCATTACTCTTTATACCACGAAACGCAGCGTAAATATTTTTGAAATACCATAGTAACCGAACGCGTATCAGGAAGGATATATGATACGTGCACATCAGTGTCCGGTTTGTAGCAGACGTGGTTTGCCAGGACGTGTTAATTAAAAAAAATGATGAATGATTATAAATTTTGTTTTTGTATTAAAATTTAAATATGTCTCCCGAAACTTTAATGTTTTTCTTTTTTATGCATTGTGAACTAATTTCTTTCATAATTAATTAAGTGTTGTATGAACTGTCCCTTGCATAAAGAAAAGGTGAGCCAGTTATCCAATTGTCGACCTTAGTCTTTTAAGTCCGAGAAGCCAAATTCGCTGGTGGATATGTGCTCTAGATCAATAATGCACAGATTGGTTTGAAAAGTCACCAGAAACCACCATTTTACTACAGTGACACTACTATTTAAAATGATTCTCCAGGGGAAGGTCACCTGGACCAAAACCAGTTACCTTCTGAACCCCCATCAGCGGGAGGAGATCCCTACTCTCCCTGCCCCTACTTCCCCACTTCTCTCTAATTTGCAGTAAATTTCAAAATCCATAGCTGAAGTAGTAAAAACGTTATTTGAAATTCAGTAATGTTTGTCTTAAGAAATCAATTCAATGCTTACGAAAAATAAATTTTAAACTTACATAGTAGGATAACGAATGTCATAGTTGTTTTTGCAAAATCCAATACTAAACGTGCATGCAGTTTATAACTATACTATACTATAGATATTACAGTTCTAACATCCTCGACGATATTTAAGTTGTTTGTTACGGAAATGAGCACTTAACAAACATGATACGCCGAATCGTTTGTTTCATTGTCCATGTACTTTTCACTTCCCTCTTTACTTTTATTCAGACCTTTTCCCATCATTTTGGGAATGCTACCAACACACGTGGAATTGGGAAAATGCTCTTGGAAATTGTCTTAATGGGAAAAGTTGAAAATTACCATAATCTATACAAAGGTGTTTGCAGCTTTTTGTGTATATTTTTTTTCAAATGTGCTGCTGTATCTTAATAATTGTTCAACAGTTTATTATAAGTGCTGTTTACAGAACCAAAATCATTTGGGAATTTGAAGTTTAGAATTGGGCCAAAAAACATACTTCTTTTGCTTTGGGACAGCCTCCTTTAACCGGATTTAGTTTATAGGAGAGAAAAGCTCCATAATACCTTTGTTCAAAATAAAATACGTAATTCTTGCTAAATCAAATTTCCAATAAATGTTTTCTCTAACTAATTACGGTTAAGATGACCGGGCAGCGTTTGTTCACAAAAAAAAAAAAATATAACTATTTAAACCATGTTTAAGTCTGGAAGGTTTTCGACCTAGTTTGAGCCCAAGGCAAGGAAATATAGACTTTGACTTTGACTTTGACGAAAATCCTCAACTTCATCCGCAGGCGGACATCGTGTTGAGTGGGAGGGGTTAAAAACTGCAACGTGCTGTACAATTTGTGGGTGTCGGTTGTTCCCAAAACGTGCTCTCACTTTTTAAAATCCAACTGTTATATACACTGTACAATGTTCCATATGTTTTTTCAATGGATGCCGGGTTGTTGGACTGCGATCTTGAAGCTATCCAACGTTGTTGATGTAACCACTGCTGTAGGAAGACTGTTCCATACAAGGACCGTCCTTGGGAAAAATGAATATCGATAAATGTTCAGGTTACAGCTATATGTCAATAGTTTGTATGGGTGACTATGCCTAGTTATTTGCACTTTTGCAAGTTGTGGATGATAATGTGGCGGTACTGCAACCAGGTTGTTCATTACTTTATACATTAATACTAAATCAGCTGTTTTTCTACGATGTGCTAGCGTTCGCCATTTCAATGCCTGTATCATAGATGTTACACTTCCAGGATTCTGGTAATTATAGGGTTTCCCCATCACAAATCTTGCAGCGTTCCTCTGGATTTGCTCTATTTGTTTTATTTGTGTTTGCTGGTGTGGATTCCATATTGTAGAACTATATTGCAATTTGGGTCGAACGAGTGTTTGATATGCACGCTCCTTAGACATACTCTACATGAACGTGTAGTAATGAGTTTGACCAAGATTGTGTACCTGGATAGATCTAGATTTTGAGGAGAGATCATAGAAGGTGACCTGGAGGTATTCAAACTTGGAATATTTCAATATTTGACCATATCTGGAAGGTTTTCGACCTAGTTCGAGCCCCTACCACCTGAACATACTATACATGCAAATTAAGGTATATATCCTGGATACAGTTTGAAATTTGGAGTAGCTCTAAGGGCTTTGTGGCAGGTCATACATTGATGTATGGTAGTATACGGATATATATATATATATATATGGATGTGTTGATAGATGATTTCACTTTAAATAATCAAAAGTCGTCTATTACATCTGTGGCCTTTGACAAACGCACTGACATTCAAACTTTGCAGATAAAAAAAGCGACGATACAAAGTCGAAATATATCAACTCAAAATTTCGATTTAGTAGCATCTATATTAGACTAAAAGTCTCTCGTTGTTAAAGAAAAACTGATAAAACAAATTGTGGCGTGTACAATGTGTTGTTGTTTTCCTAAAACAGCCTAAAAGCCACCCAGCGTAGGCATAAAACAGGCGGTTCCAAAGGACAACAGTGTCACGGGAAAGAAGCTGTGTTGATAGGAAGGAAGATTTGGTTGAATTGTTGGTTGTGGAGGTCTTGACTGTCGTAGACGATGATCTGGAATAACATGAACAAGACTGTATAAGTTTGCACACGTTGCGTCATTGGGATTCTACATATAAACGCTAATTAGCATATAAATCAGCTAAAGCAAAATGTAGGACTTGATCAGATACTTTGCCATTTGCCTGTTAAAGTGTTATTTAGCGAATAAGATGGTAATTATTGCCGACTTACTACTAATATCAATCTATTTGTGTAAGTTTTTTCTCCCTTTTTTTTCATCAGGGTACCGTAAAAAAAGGGCTGATTAATTTGACACAAGATAAAGTTATATTTGAAATATAAAAAAAATCTTCCCAAGCGGGGAATCGAACCCCGGCCGCCGCGGTGAGAGCGCGGAATCCTAACCACTAGACCACTTGGGATATGTGTTATATATGATACAAAGTAAGTATATGAATCGATTAATAGATTATAGCTAGATTAAAGCGCACAAGAACAATAACAACAACAATGTCTGCGCCCATTGCCGGAGATGCGTTCGTCTAATTTTATGAATAAATTAGACAGATTTATTTGATTAAAGTGATTAAGATACTATGGAAGGTAAGAACAATCTAATTATAACATGGCATATATAATTTACAAGCATTGTGACATTGTTGTTTATCCAATACATATTTAACCAAAATTTCGCGACACGTTTTTTTATGGAAGGGATTCGTAATCCTACAACTAGGCACAGGTGCCCGTCCAGTAAACAATCCTATTCTACCTAGTAAACAGCCTTAAATAACTTACATTTAAATTCTAAGACGCAAACAACGGAAAAGGTTTTCTACTTTCGTTTTGAAACAAAATGGCCGATCGTCACTCACTCACTGTTATTTTGCAAGTGTCTAGACAATTTGGCTTGTTTGAATTTAAATGCAAGTTATTTAAGGCTGTTTACTAGGTAGAATAGGATTGTTTACTATTTTATAAATGCATGATGTGTAAATTGCAGCAGGGTAGCTTGCATTGGTACTGAACTGGACATTTTGGTTGTTCCACAGCCTGGCCTAGTAAACCTCCATAGCGTTAGGGTATGACTTAACACCGAATATGAGTCATATTCGCGAATATGAGATCAAATACCAAATATGAGATATATATTTTTTATTTATGAATTAAATTAAATTTTGTTTATACCAAACAATTAATCATATTAATAAATTATCGCATAGTGCGGCAATTTTCCTTTGATCTTTGCAGCATGTTATACATAGTAACACACATTATTACTACAAAACTGTGCTGATATCTTACAAAACTGTTGCGATATATATCAACACGGAAATCTCTATGGAGTTTCATAAGAAAAAAGTGTTCCGATATATATCAGCACAGTAAAACTGTTCCGATATATATCGGAACACTTTTTCTCTATTGAGGTCCTATCAAGGGAGTATAATTTTTTCCTTTCAAAGAAAAGATGATTTTAGCTCCAATTTACAGTTCACAGAGAAAGAATTGTCACAAACACCTACATTTATAAAGTAAAAGAATAAATAAGTAATAGTTATAGTATGTGTGAGAGTGTGTTACCAGGATATATCAGAGCTAGGGGTACATCGAGGGTATTTTTCTCTGCGCATATCGTCGAGGCCGGTAGGCCGAGACAGATATGTGAAGAGAAAAATAACGAGATGTACCCCTAGCTCTGATATATCCTGGTAACACACGAGCACTACATATTATAACTGTTTTATCGCATAGTTTATCATTAAAATTTATATATCATTTTCATTTAAATTTGTTTATTATTATTTTTATTATTTTGATTCCCTTTCTGCGCCTCGCTGACTGAAACACTAAAACTTCTGTTTTAGAAAATGTGTTCCCCAGATAAAAGTACCCAACAAATTTCTGCATTGGTTTTAAATCTTTGCATTTCATTGGCCAACATAGTGTAAAACTTGTTGTTTTGTTTGTAAAAAAAATCAAAGAAAAAGAAACATTTGAGAAATCTCAGAATTTCATATATTTCATGTATTTCTGAATTTGACAATAACTATCAAGTTTTTGAAATATTCTAGTTTATTTATTCTTTTACTTTATAAATGTAGGTGTTTGTGACAATTCTTTCTCTGTGAACTGTAAATTGGAGCTAAAATCATCTTTTCTTTGAAAGGAAAAAATTATACTCCCTTGATAGGGCCTCAATAGAGAAAAAGTGTTCCGATATATATCGGAACAGTTTTACTGTGCTGATATATATCGGAACACTTTTTTTCTTATGAAACTCCATAGAGATTTCCGTGTTGATATATATCGCAACAGTTTTGTAAGATATCAGCACAGTTTTGTAGTAATAATGTGTGTTACTATGTATAACATACTGCAAAGATCAAAGGAAAATTGCCGCACTATGCGATAAACTAGAATATTTCAAAAAATTGATAGTTATTGCCAAATTCAGAAATACATGAAATATATGAAATTCTGAGATTTCTCAAATGTTTCTTTTTCTTTGATTTTTTTTACAAACAAAACAACAAGTTTTACAATATGTCTGGCCAATGAAATGCAAAGATTTAAAACCAATGCAGAAATTTGTTGGGTACTTTTATCTGGGGAACACATTTTCTAAAACAGAAGTTTTAGTGTTTCAGTCAGCGAGGCGCAGAAAGGGAATCAAAATAGTAAAAATAATAATAAACAAATTTAAATGAAAATGATATATAAATTTTAATGATAAACTATGCGATAAAACAGTTATAATATGTAGTGCTCGTGTGTTACCAGGATATATCAGAGCTAGGGGTACATCTCGTTATTTTTCTCTTCACATATCTGTCTCGGCCTACCGGCCTCGACGATATGTGCAGAGAAAAATACCCTCGATGTACCCCTAGCTCTGATATAACAGTTCAATGTTTACACTACATTTTAGAGTAAAAAATGTAGGACCTGTAGATTTTTTTTTTCACATTTTTTTTAAAATATTCTGTTTGTAAAATTTTTCTTTTCATTTATTACAAGTCAGGACAACATGGATTGAAACAATTGAAGTAATATAGATGACATTATTTTCGCGAACACATTTGCTTCTTGATGCTGTATAAATCTCAATGCGTTAAAATTTACAGTTTAAAATTTTTGACCCATGCTCACTTTTCTTTCCCTTATTAGTATTATTTTTCCATTTTGAATGCATAAATATGAATATTTCACAAACAGACTGTCCATAGTTTCTGCACAGTACTAGTCTAAACGTTGTTTACTTTACAAGGCTTTCGAGTTTCATTCATACATATCTGCCTAAAGTTATCTACTTATGCAACAAAACATCTTAACTTTATGACAGAACATCTTTTGACATTTTTTGAACATACGAAATGAGCGTTTAAAACAGCAACAGAGATCGCCAAACAAAATGATTATTACTGGAGTCCTTATATAAATCGTCGGTCCATAGTTTGTTCTACTGACCAGTCTATGCACTACATTTTACTTGGCTATAGTCAAAACTTGAAAACATATGAAAACTTTAATTATAATGCCATGTTCGCGACATTTGGGTTGATTTGAAGCACTAATAATGCATTTATTTGAAATTATTTATTCAAGCTGTATCAATGTCATATTCGTGTATGCATGGTAAAGACCGAATATGACATGTATTTTTTTTATCTAAGCTTTATCTAAGCATATCAAACTGTAATAAAACTGTCATATATAATTATTATCATAATATTTCAAGCGAAATTTGGGTTGATTTGAAGAACGAATAAGGTATTTAATTGAAATAAATCACTCCAGCAGTAAGAATCTTATATTCGTGTATGTGCAGCAAAGAACGAATATGAGATATATTTTTTTATTTATGAAATAAATTATCTTTTGTTTATATCAAACTCTGATATATATTATCATAATATTTCAGGCGAAATTTGGGTTGATTTGAAACACTAATAATGTATTTACTTTAAATAAATCAATTAAACTGTATTAATGTCAAATTCGTGCATGCGCGGTAAAGACCGAATATAAGATGTAAATATACTATCTATGAATTAAATGAATTATTTTCTATTTCAAACTGTAATATATATTATCATAATATTTAAGACGAAATTCGTGTATGCTAGATAGATTCTTTTCATTGAAGCATTTATAGAAGATATATCTATATGAAATAATTCATTCAAGCTGTATCAATGTCATATTTTCAGTATAATATATATATATATATATATATATAGCTAAAATTTCGTATATATGAGACTTTTAGCATTATTTACAATATGAAAGAAATAACCGTGTCAATAAATTAAATAATAAACAAATGCAGTCCTTTTTTGCTTTTACATCTCGTTACGTATGTGAAAATAGCGAAAAAAGATTTTTCATGATGCGCATTGAAAACATTTAATAACTTCATCATTGGTCAACTATCGTATATATGAGTCTGTTACTATATTTAAAAAAAAACATGTTGATGAAGTAATAAACAAAAGCCGATCTTTTTTGCTATTAAATATCATATGTGAAAAAAGCAGATAAAGATTTTTTAATGGTGCGCTTTGAAAACATTTACTAACTTCAACATTCTTCTGTGTATATAGCTCAATTTTCTTATATTAGACTTTAATAACACTGTTTACAATATGAACAAAAAACAATCATGTAAATAAATTAAAAAATAAACAAATGGCGAGCTTTTTTGCTGTTTAAAGTGTTTGTTTTTTGTTGGTTTTTTTTTTTTTTTGCCAAAAAATAAAAGGTGTTAATGTAATAATCAGTGATAAGTGGGTGTTAATTATTCCTTTAAGACAATGATATAACATAATTAATCAGAGCATTTAATGATAACAGAACTATTAACCAGATTAAAACCCCGCTGTGCGAATGTTTTGAGCTATTTGTTCCAAACTGTGTCAACCGCGCACGGGTGTCCAATTATGTTTCTGGTCCTAATAAATACGATGTATTCGGTATCCGCGCAAATAAAACAACTTTAATGCCCTCATTTTTGTAGTTCTTATTCGCTCATTCGCGTAAGTGATATTTTTTATAATTAATCTTAAACTTGGATAACCTTCTTCTGAATATGAGTGGAAATAAGATTATGAAGAAAGATTTCGTCAGTTCAGTTTCCCGCCAAAATGTGTCCCATAAAAAAGTTGTTACATAGTATGAATGTCAAAAATTGCTCACATATTTGCTTTAAAAGATCTTCACCACTTTATGCTGTAAATACATCCACGATGTATCAATGCAATATAAAAAATAATCTTGGCATCCTCCTCCGGAGTTTTCTTCTTAGATGACTAAAATTACATGAAGCTTTATTGTGTATACCCGGATTATACATTCCCTGATATGATACTTATATTTCGTCTTTCGATAAGTTAATGGGGAATACAAGGAAATGCTGCTTAAATGAATTCTATTGAGCTGAACAAATTCAGACATCAATATTTTGCAGTATACCGGTACTTTGTATATTATGTAATTAATCATTTTATTGTAAATGTATTAAATATGTTATAAGGACATTGCTCATGTAATTTGTAAGCTATTTTCTGTGTATATATTTAAATAGTTGTTATGTCAGTCACTGAAAAGTGGAATAAAAGAATATAATATTGATTAAAAGAAGAAATAATTATATTCAACAGATCAAACCTCCGCAATGGGCATACGAATGTAAAATTGGTTTCAAACAGAGTTACGTGCCCACATGTCATCCTTCACAAATTATCATATCTACACATTTCTTTAAAAAAACATCCGCGGTTCCACACATGGTGTATCAATCACATGTTAAGTGGCGATAATTCGATGTCTGCAGAGATTAATCTAAAAGGATTCTGAAGGAA
This sequence comes from Mercenaria mercenaria, assembly GCF_021730395.1. Classification (NCBI taxonomy): domain Eukaryota; kingdom Metazoa; phylum Mollusca; class Bivalvia; order Venerida; family Veneridae; genus Mercenaria; species Mercenaria mercenaria. The sequence goes on along the minus strand of NC_069377.1, from coordinate 27,503,661 downwards.
AAGCAGCATGCAACTGCATGTGGTCATACTTAATTATTATCAATTATCTCGAGCTCGCTCCACCTATCATAACTCCCTGGTATATATAAACTTTTAAACTTTATTATAATCCTTTTAATTCTGGAAAATACATGCAAAATATATATCCTATATTCATTGAATTATCCAAATTTCTATAATGGCAAAATATCCTTGTTATGTGTGTTCGGATAATTGTGTTGACTTCTGCATCTAATGTGACTGTAAATAAGACTGTTTTAAACTTTTAAGTACTTTTATGTCTAATTCCTAGATTTTAGATAATAATGATAAAATTTTTAATCAATGATAATACCGGTAATAGTAGTCTAAATATGAATATGTTTTAAAATTAAGTCTGACTTTTTATAGCAGAGCTCTAGAAGTCAATTTTATCTGTTGCAGTCTATTATAATTTAAAAAAAATATTATTCATAATTATATGAATGCCATTGGACACTGTATTAATGTTTTTATGATCTATGTTGTATATTGATGTATAGCGAAGAGACTATAATTAAGAATAAATGTATATGAAACTAATCTAGATCTGATACCTGGGTTTTCTGCAATAAATAGAAAAAATAAACATTTGATTTTTCAATGTATTTAAAGATATTTAAATAAAAAGTAGGAACTGTATTTTTTGGGCAGGCGAATTACAATGGAACAATTTCCTATATAGATATATCTCATAGTCATATTCGGTCTACACACACGAATATGAGATTCTTACTGCTGGAGTGATTTATTTCAATTAAATACCTTATTCGTTCTTCAAATCAACCCAATTTTCGTTTGAAATATTATGATAATATATATGACAGTTTCATTACAGTTTGATATGAAAAACAACAATACATTTAAAGCTTAGATTAAAAAATACATGTCATATTCGGTCTTTACCACACATACACGAATATGACTTGATTCAGCTTGAATGAATTATTTCAAATAAATACATTATTAGTGCTTCAAATCAACCGAAATTTCGCCTGAAATATTATGATGATAATTATATATTATAGTTTGGTGTAAAAAAAAGATTCATTTAAATCATAAATGATAAATTTACATCTCATATTCGATCTTAACCCCGCAAACACGAATATGAGATTCTAAGTGCTCGGGTGAATTATTCAAATTAAATACCTTACAAATGCTTCAAATCAACCCAAATTTCGCCTGAAATATTATGATAATATATATTACAGTTTGATATGAAAAATAATACATTTAAGTTTTAGAAAAAAAAAATACATGTCATATTCGGTCTTTACCACGCATACACGAATATGACATTGATACAGATTGAATGAATTATTTCAAATAAATACATTATTAGTGCTTCAAATCATTAATATTATGATAATATATTTTATAGTTTGATATAAAAAATAATTCATTTAAATCATAAATAAAAAAATTACATCAATTTAACCAATTTGTATGTATAACTCATGTACTATTTATAAACTTGATTTGCTAATTGTTGTAACTCTTTTAATAGGTACATTTTTATTATGTTATTAAATATACTATTGTTATTTATGTCGGTCAATAGCTATACATAGCTAATGTTGTCTGTATATTAACACCGACTTTAAATAAAATTTGTATCTTGTATCTTGTATCATATTCGGTCTTTACCCCGCAAACACGAATATGAGATTCTAAGTGCTCGGGTGAATTATTCTAATTAAATACCTTATAAATGCTTCAAATCAACCCAAATTTCGCCTGAAATATTTTATTAATATGTTTAATTGTTTGATATAAACAAAATTTGATTTAATTCATAAATAAAAAATATATATCTCATATTCGGTGTTTGATCTCATATTCGCGAATATGACTCATATTCAGTGTTAAGTCATACCGATAGCGTTATGGCAACACATGCACCTTTTCCATTTAAGAGTATATATATAGGGAAAAAAAATTATTTTTTTTCGTTTTAGGCTTAAAACCGTGTTTTTAATTTATTTATTTTTTTTTTTTTGAGGGGGCGGCACCCATATGGGCACCAAGACTGGACGGGCACCTGTGCAACTAGGCTGTTAGTGATTGGCTAGGGTCCTCCTTTATCCAGATTATGTGTGTTATTTTGTTGCAAATGAACAAATTATACCAATTTCAATCGATAAATACGAGACATAACTCTGGGACATTTCCTTATCCTTCTTCTTCTTCTTAATATCAGTGGGGCACCAGAATCGGTGTATTTTGTTTAAGCATGCTCCTTGTTTGAACAGGGAGTCGTATGTCATAATAAGTTTTTGCACTGGTTGTGTAAACTTATTAACTACATCACAGCTGTCAAACTTTGCAAAATGTGATTTTAAATAAAAAGTTATGATGATTTAAAATACCCATGTGTAAATTTTCATGAATTTCTTATTACTTTTTACCACTGTTACAAAATCTCCTCCACTCCCCACACTTTTTAACCATTTGAAACAAATTTTGTATGATATAGTTTCAAGATCTCCCGAAATTATAAATATATGGTAAAATAATATGCATTACCCAGAATTAGCATACAGGGTATTCCCAAAATTTCATATTCTTATATATTTTTGTTGTAAAATGTACTGTTTTACCTCCATTTGTTTCACATGTGAATGTAAATAAATCTTGTTTTTCTGCCAGAAATGGAAAGATTGCAGTTAAATTGTTGCATCTCATTTGTATTCACTCAATTTGGAGAATGTAACCATAAAGGATGTCACATCATCCACCTTTTATACTGCTGCTTGCAAATGGAGGCTAGACTGCTGCTAGTGCTATGGTTAACCTTACTTGTTACAAATATTACAAATCCCAGTAAATATATTCATTTTCATGATAAGAAAGTATTGCTTTTATGATAACTTTAATGTTTTGGACATACTTTTCCATTTTAATATCACTTAACCATATGGACTACGAGTACACTGATTCAGGTGACGGCATTTAGACATACCGCTTATAGGGGTCATGTTATTAAAATGGCTCAGATTTTAAACTGAAAGCTAGTTTTAAAGAATTTGGATCTCTTTAAGATGCACAAGTAAACAATGTATCAAAATAAGTTCATTTTGATATATTTAACCCAAGTTTAGACAAATGCATAGGACATGGATCCTTATCCCCACCAATACTGGTAACTCCAGGCTACTAGATCTACTGGCACTGATGATAAACCCGGACAGAAAATGAAGTTTTTACCTGCAACTTTTTTATTTCTGCAAATTGTTATCTATGGCTGGTATTAAAATAAAGCTTAACATTTACTGAAAACTTTACCTAATTCAAATTTATATATATCTTACTATTACATGTATAAAGTTATTAATGTTAAGGTTCATGTAAAGTGTTTGAGACTGCCCCTTGGGTGAATTTTCATTTCATGTTTTGAGACCTCATAGGCCTTTGTTTTTCATACATTGTATACCAAACTGTTCAGAAAGAGTAGCAGTGTCATTCAAGAGAGGTTGTTTTGTTCAGTACAATGATATTTCTCTTATATCACATGTACTTTGCTTGTCCACATTCTGTTCTGTAAAAAATATCAAACTTCTTTTTCAAAAATATTTTGACATTAGGTCTATACTTATTGTGTGCATAACATATTTCTCCAGGTACTCCCAGTATTAAAATTGCTACAATACATCTACATTTCAAAAAGTTGCAAAAATTGCAAAACGAAAGTGAAAGTAGAGCTGTCAAAATGACAAAATACTCCTATATTTCAGAAAATATGTAAGTTAACTGTGTTTCATTACTGGGAGTACCTAGATAAATATGTTACAGACACAAACAAAACATATTTAAAGAAAAAATACTTTTGAAAAATAAGTTTGATATTTTCTACAAAATAGAACTGTGACGATCGAAGTACATGTAATTTTAGACAAAATACTTGATCTCAAAGAAGCTTACCTTTATATAATGTATTCCCTACTTCCTCTGAACAATTCATTGTATTTATAAAAAATAGTAACGGTTTTTGAAGAATAAATTTCCAAAATTAAAATACACCTGAGGGGGGTCTCCAAACACTTTACATGAACCTTAATATGTACAAACACCATAGTTAATTGTTTTAAATTCAGCAGAGCCTACCAGTACACATAATCTTCATTATTATAAGGGAGTGTACTGGACTACTGGTACTGATGATAAACCCGGACAGATGATAAAGCCGACCACCTTGGAATTATTCGATTGCAGTTGGATATTTATATAATTGAACACACCGTCTTATAGCAACCACTTACAACACCAACTGGTGTAAACAAAAACAAAATTGGTAAATATTCTGTATAAATAAACTACTTACATTTATCTGTATAACAAAATATTTATCCAAAATTACTATGGAAGAGGGTGTTTTTTACGCATGCTCACTGTCAACACAAATAGGCCGGACATTGGCTCACTTTTCATTATTTGATCCGAAATGACTGTTGCAGCATTTTTAGGGAAGTTTCAATATTATTCTATGAGGAAAATTTTGTAAATGACAAGGTGGTCGATTTTATCATCAGTCGATGTTCGTACAGTCCCCATTTTACATTTCAGGGCATCACTTCATGTTTCGGCCGCTTAATCCAGGGGTCATTGGTTTGAGCCCCACTGGGGTCACAACCATGACTTCTCATATGACACCAGTACTGGCTTTTCCAGGAAGTGGACTGGAGAGTGGTTTCAATAAGCTTTAAGCTTTCATCACAATCGAGCTAAAACAAATTAGTATAATTTTACTATAAATTAATTGTTAGCGTTAAAATTTGTACAATAGTTCAAGTTGCTGTTTAATATCCTATGGTTGAGACGATAACAGGCACAGTGACAATGGTTTTAAACGTGTTAACTGTGGCTGCTTCATGAGCTGCAATAGGCAACATGTTCCACTGGCTAACAATTCTTGGTGTCGGTTTCTACATTATGAAACAAACTGTTCCTTGCCAATTATATATTGGTAAATAACAACATAAATAGATGCAAATGCCTTTCTGTATCGTTAAGTTTGTTTTAATCAGATCCTATTTTCTGCCGAATGTCAAATATCATTCTTTTAAGAGTTTGATACTCTTGTTGATTTTTAGTTCACCTGAGCACAAAGTGCTCAAGGTGAGCTGTTGTGATCACCCTGTGTCTGTCGTCATCAGTTGTCCGTCCGCCGTCGTCAACAGTTTGACTGTTAACATTCTAGAGGTCACAATTTTGGCCTAATTTTAATGAAACTTGGTCAGAATGTTACCCTCAATAAAATCTTGGACGATTCGATATTGGGTCATCTGGGGTCAAAAACTAGGTCACCAGGTCAAATCAAAGGAAAAGCTTGTTAACACTGTAGAGGCCACACTTTTGACTGTATCTTAATGACACCTGGTCCATACATGCCATATTTTCAGACGGTCAGTAAGGGAGATCTCAACAGGGCTTTTTTGAAAATTTGAGGGAGATTTAGTATAGATAAGGGAGACTTTAATTTGCTCATTTTTTACGTGCTAAATAGCTGTTTTCATGAAAAAATCATTAAGTTTCCTATATTGAATTCATTAGAAGAGCCAACAGTTGTGTACAGAATGCATGATTATTACTTAGGCGTAAAAAAAAAAATGTTTGTTTCCGGTATCACGACCTACCCTAAATTTTTTGGCCCGACCCTAAATGTTTTTATGGCATTGGAGAATATTTTTTCAAACTTTTTAGCAAAAAGATGCAAAACTGCACTTTTTATGCTTTAAACAAGGCCAGTGATGTTAGAAATCGACTTACTGATGCTCTAAAGGCATAACCCCCTTATTTGTAATCATTTTTTGACAAAAAAATAATTTCCGAAAAGTCTTCCTTTAAAACAATTCCCAAAAAAAAAAAATTTTTCGACCTACCTACCCTAATTTTTTTGAGCATGTTACCGGAAACAAAGAATTTTTTTTTTAGGCCTTACAGCACTTAAATTTACTTAATCCAAGGAAATTCATAAATCCATGAAAGATTGAACCAGGAACGTTTTTGCTATGTATTGATGCTTCTGCATCTGGAGAGAGTTGTCTTTTTGACATGTTTAAGCATACAATACTCAAAAGATTGCAGAGATATCATGTCAAAACAGTCTTTTAAGGGCAGTCATTTCTTTTCGAAATGAAGTTGTAAGAACAAAAATGAAAGTCGTTCTTTTGCTTGATTGTCAATATTTAGAATAAAATTACAAATATTTAAACTGGAAATTCTTCTCCTGTTAATTATTGCAACATGACAATATCAAAAAGGAATGGCAGTCAATTCTTCGGGCAGTATGAATTGCAATATCATAAAATTCACCTATCCGAATTCATGTTTGTCTGAAATTCTATGTAGTTTCTGACATTAACTTGCCACTTTTTTTGTTAAACCGTGGTTGATTTTTTGCATGTTATGCAAGTATTTGCAAGTATTTAAATTGAGAAGCATAAACTCGGTGATAGCACTAAACTGTCTCATCCTTTGCTGGCTCGATAAACATTGAGGTCAGCAAAAACGAAAGTACACTTTGGCAGATGATGGTAAAATGACGTAATTTTAGGACTGGTTTTCATATTGTTTTGAAAACTACGGATCAGCGAGTTTGATGTTATTGAATCAGTCCACAGGAGCCTGAAATTCTATCTATAATGCTCCAAAATGGCTAAATATAAAAATGACTCCTGTGATCAGTCTAAAATCTTGCATGCACATGTTTACAATTGCCTACAGGTAAGATTAAATGGTTAATTGTTTGCAGATGGTGACAGTAGGTGGTAAGATAATTAATGCCTCATTCGTGTATTTCTCGATAAACAAGCTGGGGATTATAGACAACTATCAAAATTACGTTTGAAAAGTATGTTTCCGGGCTACTCGATATTGAATTTCAAGTATTTTATAAAGTTCTACATTGGGTCCGAGATACGATTTTTCAACAGAGGACTTTTTTTTTCTGAATTTATTTTTTACGGGAGGTTTTCATGTCCTGGCGAGAGACCGGGAGATATACTGAAAATACTGGAGAAAAAGTCTCCCGGTGGGAGATATGGCATGTATGCTGGTCAGAATGTTAATCGTGATGATCTCTAAGTCCAGTTTGAATCTTGGTCATGTAGAGTCAAAAACTAGGTCACCAGGTCAAATTAAAGGAAAAGCCTGTTAAGACTGTAGAGGCTACATTTTTAGCTCACCTGTCACATAGTGACAAGGTGAGCTTTTGTGATCACCCTTCGTCCGTCGTCTGTGCGTCCGTCAGTCCGTCAACAATTTCTTGTCTGCACGATAGAGGTTTCATTTATGATTTTATTTTAACCAAACTTGCACACAACTTGTATCAACATAAGATCTTGGTTCCTTTCTTGAACTGGCCAGATCCCTTTTGGGTTCCAGAATTATGGCCCCTGAAAGTGCCAAAATTAGCTATTTTGACCTTGTCTGCACAATAGCAGCTTCATTTATGATTTGATTTTTACCAAACGTGCAAACAACTTGTATCACCATAAGATCTTGGTTCTTTTTTTGAACCGGCCAGATTCCTTTATGGGTTCCAGAGTTATGGCCCCTGAAAGGGCCAGAATTAGCTTTTTTGACCTTGTCTGCACAATAGCAGCTTCATTTATGATTTGATTTTAACCAAACTTGCACACAGCTTGTATCACCATAAGATCTTGGTTCTTTTCTTGAACTGGCCAGATTCCATTATGGGTTCCAGAGTGATGGCCCCTGAAAGGGCCAAAATTAGCTATTTTGACCTTGTCTGCACAATAGCAGCTTCATTTATGATTTGAATTTAATCAGACTTGCACAAAACTTGTGTCACCATAAGATTTCATTTCCTTTCTTGAACTGGCCAGATCCCATAATGGGTTCAAGAGTTATGGCCCCTGAAAGGGCAAAAATTAGCTATTTTGACCTTGTTTGTACAATAGCAGCTTCATTTATGATTTTATTTTAACCAAACTTGCACACAACTTGTATCACCACAAGATCTTGGTTCCTTTCTTGAATTGGCTAGATTCCATCGTGGGTTCTAGAGTTTTGGCCCCTTAAAGGTCCAAAATTTGCTATTTTGGCTTTTGCAACCATATAGAGACTTCATTTATGGTTTGATTTGATACAAACTTCCAAAATATCTTCAACAACAATAAATCTTTGATTCCATGACGAATCTGTCAGCTCCAATCGTAGGTTCCAGAGTTATTTTATATCTGATTACCTCCCCTGATTGTAATCAAAATGGATTTATATCAGTAAGTACTTATAGGACATTTTTGAAATTTCAGTATTGTCATTAATTGGACTGAGACAATCAGGGTAGATAACTATGGACTGATTTTATGTCAAATTATCTCCCTTTATTTCAAATTAAAATGGGTATATATCCGTAACTAATGAAGATACTGATCTGAAATTTCATTTATGTCAACAGATGGACTTGGACAATCAGTGAAGATACATATTGACTGAATTTATGACAAATTACCTCCCTTTATTTTTTATCTAAATGAATACACCTTAGCAGCTTCTAATGAGATTGGTTTGAAATATTATTTATGTCTTCCATGGTAAGAAATAGTCATATTAGATAACTCTTAATTGAACAGTTTTTCGATATGAATACTTTACTAATATATTGTTGTATAGACTTGTACTTTGTATCTTCTACATGCATATACCAATGCATGATTACCTCCCCTGATTTTAATAAAAATGGATTTATCTCGGTAAATATTTGTAGAACTCATTTGAAATTTCATTACTGTCTTTAATAGTTGGACTGAGGCAATCAGGGTAGATAGCTATGGACTGATTTTATGTCAAATTAACACACTTTGTTTCAAATTAAAGTGGGTGTATCTCAGTAACCAATGAAGATACTGATTTGAAATGTCATTGTGCCATCAGATGGACTCGGACAATCAGGGTAGATAACTTTTGACTGAATTTATGACAAATAACCTCCCTTTATTTTATGTAAACGAATGTATATCAGCAGCATCTAATGAGACTGGTTTTAAATGTTATTTAAGTCTTCCAGGATAAGGAATAGTCATGTTAGTACAAAAATGCAGCATTTGAGCCTAGGACCCTCAAACTTGATATGGAAATTGGCCCTGACTAGGTCAAAAGGGACTGTTATTAGAAAATGTTGATCCTGATGATATTTAATGTGTATGCCTTTGTGCTCTATGTCCAAACTTGAATGGTACTCAGGTGAGCGATATAGGGCCATCATGGCCCTCTTGTTGACTATATCTTCATGAAACTTGGTCAGAATGTTAATCTTGATGATCTCAAAATCCAGTCATGTAGAGTCAAAATCTAGGTCACCAGGTCAAATCAAAGGAGAAGCCCGCCCGCTTAGCTCAGTAGGTAAGAGCGTTGGTCTACGGATCTCGAGGTCACGAGTTCAATCCTCGGGCGGGGCTTATGTTCTCCGTGACTATTTGATAAACGACATTGTGTCTGAAATCATTAGTCCTCCACCTCTGATTCATGTGAGAAAGTTGGCAGTTACTTGCGGAGAACAGGTTTGTACTGGTATAGAATCCAGGAATGCTGGTTAGGTTAACTGCCCGCCGTTACATGACTGAAATACTGTTGAAAAACGGCGTTAAACCCAAAGCAAACAAACAAACATATCAAAGGAAAAGCTAGTTAACACTCTAGAGGCCACATTTATGACCATATCTTAATGAAACTTGGTCAGAATGTTAACCTTGATGATCTATAGGTCAAGTTCAAATCTGGGTCAGGTGGGGTCAAAAACTAGGTCACTGGGTCAAATCAAAAGAAAGCTTTTTGACACTCTAGAGGCCACATTTATGACTGTATCTTCATGAAACTTAGACGGAATGTTAATCTTGATGATCTTTAGGTCAAGTTCGAATCTGGGTCATGTTGGGTCAAAAACTAGGTCACCGGGTCAAATCAAAGGAACAGTTAGTTAACACTTTAGAGGCCACACTTTTATGCCCCCAAAGGGAGGCATATAGTTTTTGAACCGTCTGTCTGTCTGTCAGTCTGTCGGTCTGTCCGCAATTTTCGTGTCCGGTCCATATCTTTGTCATCGATGGATGGATTTTCAAATAACTTGGCATGAATGTGTACCACAGTAAGACGACGTGCAGTGTGCAAGACCCAGGTCCGTAGCTCAAAGGTCAAGGTCACACTTAGACGTTAAAGGATAGTGCATTGATGGGAGTGTCCGGTCTATATCTTTGTCATCGATGGATGGATTTTCAAATAACTTGGCATGAATGTGTACCACAGTAAGACGACGTGCAGTGTGCAAGACCCAGGTCCGTAGCTCAAACTTCAAGGTCACACTTAGATGTTAAAGGATAGTGCATTGATGGGCGTGTCCGGTCCATATCTTTGTCATCGATGGATAGATTTTCAAATAACTTGGCATGAATGTGTACCACAGTAAGACGACATGTCACACGCAAGACCCAGGTCCGTAGCTCAAAGGTCAAGGTCACACTTAGACGTTAAAGATCATTTTTCATGATAGTGCATTGATGGGCATGTCCGGTCCATATCTTTGTCATTCATGCATGGATTTTAAAATAACTATGCATGAATGTGTGACACAGTAAGACGATGTGTCGCGTGCAAGACCCAGCTCCGTAGGTCAAAGGTCCTAAACTCTAACATCGGCCATAACTATTCATTCAAAGTGCCATCGGGGGCATGTGTCATCCTACGGAGACAGCTCTTGTTGACCATATCTTTATGAAACTATCTTGATGATCTTAAGGACAGTAGGTCAGGTGAGCGATACAGGGCCTTCATGGCCCTCTTGTTTATCAACAGTTTTATTTTGTGATAAATTATTTGACACAGAACAGTATCTTCATTTGGAGTTCCTCGTTTTTATGTTTTAGAAAAAAGTCTAAATAATCAGGAGAACATTGTTATCTTTAAACAACTTTGATTACAGTTTTAGTTTAATATTGATTAAATCTTATATGTTATTTCATTTTCTACCAAATTGAATTTGTAAACAACCAACAATATCTGGACAAAGGAGATCCATACCTCTAGAATCAGATTTGTTTATTATAAAAGTCTTATCTGTAGGCAAGAGTACATAACTCTTTCAAGTTTTTTGACTGAATTATGGCCCTTTTTGGACTTGGAAATTGGTTAAGTTTCGGTAAAAGTCCATGTTTTGTTAGAACTATTTGACATGTGGCTTTGAAACTTTGAATTAAACTGCCGTTTATTATAACAATCTATATATGTAGGCAAGAATACATAACTTATGGCCCTTTTTGGACTTGGAAAATGGTTTATTTTTTGTACAGGCCAATGTTTTGTCAAAACTGTATGAAATGTGGCTTTGAAACTTTGAACATTTGTTTATCATAACATCTGTATAATTACTTTGAAACTTTGAACATTTGTTTATCATAACATCTGTATAATTTTGTAAACAAGAGTACAAAACTCTGTCAACTATAATTATGCCCCCCTCCGAAGAAGGAGGGGTATATTGTTTTGCAGATGTCGGTTGGTCGGTATGTAGACCAATCTGTTTCCAGATAATAACTCAAGAACGCTTAGGCCTAGGATCATGAAAGTTGATAGGAAGGTTGGTCATCACCTGCAGATGACCCCTATTGATTTTGAGAACTGTATTTCAAAGGTCAAGGTCACAGTGACCCTGAACAGTTAAACGGTTTCCTGATTATAACTCAAGAACGCTTGGGCCTAGGATCATGACAGTTGATAGGGAGGTTGGTCATGATCAGCAGATGACCCCTATTGATTTTGAGGTCAGTATGTCAAAGTTCAAGGTCACAGTGGCCTGGAACAGTTGAACAGTTTCTGGATGATAACTCAATATTGCTTGGGCCTAGGATTGTGAAAGTTGATAGGGAGGTTGGTCATGACGAGCAGATGCCCCTTATTGATTTTGAGGTCTATAGGTCAAAGATCAAGGTCACAGTGACCAGGAACAGTAAAACAGTTTACGGGCAATAACTCAAGAACGCTTGGGCCTAGGGTCAGAAAAATTGATAGGGAGATTGATCATGCCCAGCAGATGACCCCTATTGATATTAAGGTCATTTGGTCAAAGTTCAAGGTCAGATTGGTCAGGAACAGTTAAACGGTTTCTGGATGATAACTTGAGAACGCTTGGGCCAAGGGTCATGAAAAATGATAGAGAGGTTCATAATGACCAGCAGATGACCACTATTGATTTTAAGATCAGTAGGTCAAAGGTCAAGGTTACAGTGACCTGTAACATTTAAACCGTTTCCAGACAAAACTTGAGAACGCTTTGGCCTAGGATCATGAAACTTGATAGGGAGGTTGGTCATGACCTGTAGACCCCTATAGATTTTGTGGTCTGTAGGCTAAAGGTCAAGGTCACATTGACCCGGAAAAGTTAAACCTGTTCCAGACAATACCTTGAGAACGCTTGGGCCTAGGATCACTAAACTTAATTTATTTTTTTTGTTGTATTTAACGTCGCACCGACACATGATAGGTCATATGGCAACTTTCCAGCTTTAATGGTGGAGGAAGACCCCAGGTGCCCCGCTGTGCATAGTGAGGTTGATCATGACCAGCAGATGACTCCTGTTGATTTTGAGGTCAATAGGTCAAATGTCACATTGAACCAGAACAGTATAACTTTTGTTTACAGTGAGCAAATAATTTCTGTTCCTTGTGCAGTTGCTGAATGCATCAAGGGGGCATTTCATGTTCGACGAGCTCGTGAATTTTAGTATGGCCCTTTTTGGACTTGGAAATTGGTTCAGTTTTTTTACAAGTCCACGTTTTGTCATAACTATTTGACATATGGCTAAAATGATTTGTTCATTGTCATGATCTCCATCAGTATTCAGCATATGTTATTATAGCAAAGATATTTGGCTGAATTTTGGCCTTTTTTGGACTTTGAAATCAGTAAAGTTTTTGTACCAGTCCATATTTTGTCTAAACTGTTTGACAGTTGGCGTTGAAACTCTAACCACTTGTTTATCATCATAGTCTTCACATGTAGGCAAGACTACAGTACTAAGACAATGATTTTTTCGTAGTTATGGCCCTTTTTTGCAATAGAAATCGTTTTTGCATACTATTCCATATTTTGTCTAGACTGTATGATATATCATTATGGCTTTGAATCTTTAAAACACTTACTTTCCATCGTGGTCTCTGCAGACAAGTACAAAGTTAATGTACATGTACTCAGCTTTTCTTCTCATAACGTTTTAGCTAGACCATTCGAAAAATAACTAGGAAGCCATACTTACATCCATTCATCAAATAGTCGAGCGTTCTGCCAACAGACAGCTCTTGGTTCATAGATATTGGGAAAATGTCATTGAAATATGTTTAAATATATGTACTTACACAAAGGGGATTAAAAACATGAGAATTTTATTTTGCTAATATTTTTTTAGTTCCATCCTGCACTAAGTTTTTGTGGAAAAAAGTTGGCCTCACTAAACCTGGAATACCCCAATGTATTTCCATTTTTACAACATTGTGTATTCAACATTTTACAAATAGATAAAATATTGGCAGGAGAAATCAGAGAAAATTTGCGGGGAAAAAAAGGTTCAAGTAAAATTATTGCGTATACTTCTGACATAGGTTTAGGATTATACACAGTGTATTATTTAGTACTCTTGTACTCTTAGAATACAGGGATGAATTAAAAGCTGTGAAAGAGGAGCTACAGACAGTTGAAGAACAGATAGAAGACCTTCTTCAGCGCCAGAATGACCTAACAGTAAGAAAGGATGAACTAGAAGCCATATTAAAGCAAAATGAATCAAGATCTGATGTGCAGGACCAGAGCTGGGAAAAAGCAGGTACTGACAAGCAACCAATTTGTTTTTTATGACTTTATCACAGTTCTAAATTATGCTTATAGCACTAAGGCTCTTAAAATGGGTAATAAAACTGAATTAAAAAATTATGTAGAGAAGCTGATTTTTAGTTATTTAGCTGCAAAATATGCTATAAATTAAAGGTCAAGCATTTATTTGCCTGTGGTTTATTTCAATGATCTCAAAGAGGATGGAATAGGGATATCGGAACTTCGAGTGGTTAAAAAATCAATTTTGATGGTCAATTTTTTCCTAGGGCAAAATACATTTTTATAATAATATAATATAAATTATTATTAAAGATATCTTGATTTTTAAAAAAAAAAAAGATTCTATTGCTGCCTTTGAACTACAGTTTATGCCAGGATTTAGCAATATAAAACCACAAATTCAGGAAAATCCCTTTTACTGATCAGGTTGATCAGAAACTTCTCGGTAAGTTTTAAAGTGAAGATCTTTTGAAGATTTTATTATTTTCTGCAGATTTTCAGTGGTCAGAGAGACTACAGACCAAATTGAAGTCTGTATTTGGTATTGACGCCCTGCGACCAATGCAGTTACAGACAATGAACGTGACAATGTCGGGGAAAGATTGTATACTTATAATGCCTACAGGAGGTGGGAAAAGTCTGTGTTTCCAGCTTCCTGCATTGCTATCTAAAGGTATAACTTATTAATAAGACTTGATAATAATGTAGGGATAACAAACGTATTTTTAGCTCACCTGTCACAAAGTGACAAGGTGAGCTTTTGTGATCGCGTGGTGTCCGTCGTCTGTCCGTCCGTCCGTCCGTGCGTGTGTGCGTGCGTCCGTCCGTAAATTTTTGCTTGTGACCACTCTAGAGGTCACATTTTTCATGGGATCTTTATCAAAGTTGGTCAGAATGTTCATCTTGATGATATCTAGGTCAAGTTCGAAACTGGGTCACGTGCCATCAAAAACTAGGTCAGTAGGTCTAAAAGTAGAAAACCTTGTGACCTCTCTAGAGGCCATATTTTTCACAAGATCTTCATGAAAATTGGTCAGAACATTCACCTTGATAATATCTAGGTCAAGTTCGAAACTGGGTCACGTGCCATTAAAAACTAGGTCAGTAGGTCAAATAATAGAAAAACCTTGTTACCTCTCTAGAGGCCATACTTTTCATGGGATCTGTATGAAAGTTGGTCTGAATGTTTATCTTGATGATATCTAGGTCAAGTTCGAAACTGGGTCATGTGCGGTCAAAAACTACGTCAGTAGGTCTAAAAATAGAAAAACCTTGTGACCTCTCTAGAGGCCATATATTTCACAAGATCTTCATGAAACTTGGTCAGAATGTTCACCTTGATAATATCTAGGTCAAGTTCAAAACTGGGTCACATGCCGTCAAAAACTAGGTCAGTAGGTCTAAAAATAGAAAAACCTTGTGACCTCTCTAGAGGCCATATATTTCACAAGATCTTCATGAAAATTGGTCAGAACGTTCACCTTGATAATATCTAGGTCAAGTTCGAAACTGGGTCATGTGCCATCAAAAACTAGGTCAGTAAGTCAAATAATAGAAAAACCTTGTGACCTCTCTAGAGGCCATATTTTTCATGGGATCTGTATGAAAGTTGGTCTGAATGTTCATCTTGATGATATCTAGGTCAAGTTCGAAACTGGGTCATGTGCGGTCAAAAACTAGGTCAATAGGTCTAAAAATAGAAAAACCTTGTGACATCTCTAGAGGCCATATATTTCATGAGATCTTCATGAAAATTGGTCAGAATGTTCACCTTGATGATATCTAGGTCAAGTTTGAAACTGGGTCACGTGCGTTCAAGAACTAGGCCAGTAGGTCAAATAATAGAAAAACCTTGTTACCTCTCTAGAGGCCATATTATTCATGGGATCTGTATGAAAATTGGTCTGAATGTTCATCTTGATGATATCTAGGTCAAGTTTGAAAGTGGGTCACATGCCGTCAAAAACTAGGTTAGTAGGTCAAATAATAGAAAAACCTTGTGACCTCTCTAAAGCCATATTTTTCATGGGATCTGTATGAAAATTAATAATGTTCATCTTGATAATATCTAGGTCAAGTTCGAAACAGGGTCATTTGCGGTCAAAAACTAGGTTATTAGATCTAAAAATAGAAAAACCTTGTGACCTCTCTAGAGACCATACTTGTGAATGGATCTCCATAAAAATTGGTCAGAATGTTCACCTTGATGATATCTAGGTCAAGTTTGAAACTGGGTCACGTGCCATAAAATACTAGGTCAGTAGGTCAAATAATAAAAAAACCTTGTGACCTCTCTAGAGGCCATACTTTTCATGGGATCTGTATGAAAGTTGGTCTGAATGTTCATCTTGATGATATCTAGGTCAAGTTTGAAACTGGGTCAGCTGCGGTCAAAAACTAGGTCAGTAGGTCTAAAATTATTAAAATCTTTTGACCTCTCTAGAGACCATATTTTTCAATGGATCTTCATGAAAATTGGTCAGAATTTTTATCTTGATAATATCTAGGTCAGGTTCAAAACTGGGTCACATGAGCTCAAAAACTAGGTCACTATGTCAAATAATAGAAAAAAACGATGTCATACTCAAAACTGGGTCATGTGGGAAGAGGTGAGCGTTTCAGGACCATCATGGTCCTCTTGTCTTGTAATAATATCTACAAAATTCTGATGGTTTGTTTGGTGTCTTATCTCTTGTGGAGCAATAAAAGATATATGCTTTGCCATGGAATGCAGATATGTAAAAATGTGTGTTAACACATGTTTACTGTAGACAACATGAAAAGGACAAAACAGCAGTTTTATGCTAGAAAGAGAAATAAATTTTTTCAGCTCAGTGTTTGAAATATAAACATAGTAACACATTAGGATATATTGTGCAATACCTGTGTAGAGTTAATAGGCTTATACATGTTATATATTTTTTAACTCGACTGTTTATTTTTGGAAAAAAAAGTCTACTAGCCTAGGTATTGTTGTCACTTGATCATCAGCGTTGGTTAAAATTTTTGTGTATGTCTACCTTTTCTCAAAAACTGTAAGAGCTACAGCTTTGATACTTTGCACACTTGTTTATCATCATTAGGTAACTATGTCAAATGATCACCACATCTAGATGATATGCAGACCTCATGAGTCGGTCATGTTGGCTCAAGGTCAAGTATCACAACTCCATTTTGTGTCCGCTCTGTATCTCCTAAGCCCCTAGAAGGACCATTTCCTCACATGGATCATGTAACATTATTAAAGTTGTTCAAAAGTGGTAAGTGAATTCATAAGTTTGTGATATTCAATAACCAATCTACTTTCCAGAGTTTCATTGATGAATTGTATACTCACAATTCTTTTTATACTAATCATATTCCTGCGATTTCTCAGCATATCGCTTGGAACAAATTCATTGATGTCGTCATACATGGACTATGAAATATACTTAACAACGTCGGTGCTTCCACCAAATACAATCAACCCGCTCACTATCCATAACAGCGGCGGGGGATATAGCTGTCTTTCAGACTGCCTTGTTTAGGAAGAATTTTGCTAATTCTTTCATAACACTGAAAGATTTTTCAAAATGAATCCACTATTGAAAAATGTGTAACAATTTGAAACTTAAGAAAATGGCTAATTATGGAGGCAGCCATTTTATTGTGTTTATGTCTGACATTTAGAAACTGCTGAATTATTTTTAGCTCATCTGATTTTTTGAAAAAAAATGATGAGTTATTGTCATCACTTGAGCGGTGTCGGCGTCGGCGGTCGCGTTGCCTGTTAATTTATGTTTAGGTCAGCTTATCTCTAAACTATCAAAGTATTGCTTTGAATTGGAATACTTGTTCACCATCATAGCTGACCTGTATAGCAAGAATACTAACCCCATCTTGTTTTTGCAAGATTATGGCCCTTTTGTACTAGAAAATATCAGATTTCTTGTTAAGTTTTATGTTTAGGTCAACTTTTCTCTAAACTATCAAAGCTATTGCTTTGAAACTTGAATACTTGTTCACTATCATAAGCAGACCCTGTACATCAGAAAACATAACTCCATCTGCTTTTTGCCAGAATTATTGCCCTTTGATTAGAAATCAGTTCTTGGTTAAGTTTTATGTTAGTCAGCTTTTATCCTAAACTATCAAAGCTATTGCTTTAAAACTTGCAACACTTGTTCACCATCATAAGTGAACCCTGTACAGCAAGAAACATAACTCCATCCTGCTTTTGAAAGATTTATGGCCCTTTTGGACTTAAAAAATATCAGATTTTTGTTAAGTTTTATGTTTAGGTCAACATTTCTCTCAAATATCGAAGCTATTGCTTTAAAATTGCAACTCTTGTTCACATCATAACTGACCTGTACAGCAATGCAACTTAACTCCATCTGCTTTTTGCAATAATTATTGCCCATTTTGGACTTAGAAAAATCATTTTTCTCTGGTTGAATATTATGTTTAAGTCAACTTTTCTCACAAACTATCAAAGCTATTGCTTATAAACTTGCAACAGTTTTTCACCATCATAAGTGGACACTGTACATCAAGAAACATAACTCTATCCTGCTTTTTGCAAGAGTGATGGCCCTTTTTAGACTTAGAAAATCATGGGTAGGACAATATTTCTATTATACAAAAAAAATCAGATGAGCGTCAGCACCCGCAAGGCGGTGCTTTTTTTAACAAGTACTCTTTCTAATACAGTGCAACCTCTGTAGAGCAACACCCTTTGAGAGATACAAATATTGACTGTTATGTAGAGGTTGTTGTTCTGGAGAGGTAAATTTGATAGTATATTCCAGCTTAGGGAAATTTTGATGATGTTGTTATAAAGAGGTTTTAACTTAAGAGAGGACCACTCTGGAGAGGTTGCACTGTAGATGAATTTCTAATGCTTCTTGAGTTTTAAGTTGTAAATCTTAATTATTTATTTTAATTCTAATTGGAAAAAAGGTGGAGAAAAAATGCAGTTCAAATGGATATGAATATAAGTTAAATATACTATTTATGTATAAAAAATATGTTAAATGTACCATTTTGATTTAAGTTATAACCATGGTTTTGATCAAATATTGAAATATTCATAACTTTCTCATTAAAGCCGATCTTGAAAATTCTTTCTCTTATTTGAATGATTGTAGAAGACCTGGCAGTTATAATTTACATTAGAACAAGGTTGTCCTTTGATCCTTTAAGTAATTCTTCCAAATCAGTTAGTAATGAATCAAAGAAATTGTTTCTTATCAGTTGTATAATGATCTTAAAAGTATAGTTTTCTTGAAAAGTGTCACGGGTTACAAAATCTGACTGGGTGTCAATCACACCGCTAGGTATGAAACTATTCATTATTTTTTTTCTGATCCAGAGATTCAAGTTAGCTTCAACCTTTTCTCACAGTCAATCAAACCGGTATAAAATATTTAAGATACCAGCTTATTGATTAAAATGCACCTTTATTTGCAGGTATAACATTGGTTGTCTCCCCTTTAGTATCTTTAATGGAAGACCAGGTGATGGCATTACAGACCTATAACATAGATGCTACACTATTGAATGCCAGCTCTGACAAGGACACTGTTAAACGTGTACAGGAAGCCATGATTGATCACAATGCAACACTCAAACTACTGTACGTAACTCCTGAGAAACTATCTAAGAGTAAGAGATTTATGGCTCGCTTAGAGAAAATGTACAAAGTAGGAAGATTTGCAAGGCTTGTGATTGATGAAGTACATTGTTGCTCACAGTGGGGACATGACTTCAGACCTGGTAAGTTTATAGTACCGGTATTATTGTGTATGTTTATAAAAAATGGTGATAAGCAAAAAGTTGATCACTGCGAGGTCAAATCCTGCTGAAAGCTTAAAATCAAAACTACACCGAGAACTGAAACAATTTATAAACTGCTCATAGTTCAACATCAGTTTCCCACTTTTACAATGTTTCCTCTGTGGTTTATACTAAATTATTTTAGGTCAGTTGAGAAGCAAGCTCTACAACTTATATCATCTCAACACCTCATTTCTGATGAAATGCATCTCCATAAGAATATTAGAGAAGAGGCCAGTTTCCACTTTTAATGCCGAGAGCCAAGCAAGGGAGCTACTGGTACCATTTTTTCATGTTCTTGGCATGGACAAACCCATGACCATTGTGAAGAAAGCTTATTGTAAATTATTTTCTTCAAAATGTTACTAAAATTTATGCATTATGGCATTTCAGATTACAAATTTCTGGGTATCATGAAGCGACAGTTTCCAGATGTCCCTATACTGGGCCTCACAGCCACTGCCACAACTTCAGTACTGGAGGATGTTAAAAAGATTCTTAATATTCAAAATTGCCTTCTGTTCAGGGCCTCATTTAACAGGCCTAACCTGTTCTATGAGGTAAGTGGACATTTTTAAGCAGTTTTATTTGTACATGACATATTTTACACCTGCTAGAAATATCATACATTGGAAAGAGTCACATTATGATATTAATTTGTGGTACAGACAGAGAATTTAGAAAACTTAAACATTAATTACAAAATGAGCTACACCATGAGAAAACCAACACCATGCAGTCTGGTCAGGATCCATGCTGTTCACTTTCAAAGCCTATTGCAATTAAGAGAAACCGTTAGCAAACAGCATGGATACTGATGAGACTGCGCAGATGCGCAGGCTGGTATGGATCCATGTTGGTCGCAAATGCATTATGTTGGTTTTCTCATGGTGCGGCTCCCTCTCTACCTGTCTATTTCTCTCCTAGTCTCTGGAGCTTCAGCAGGATCAGATCAACATTCAAAATACCTTGTCATGGTCTGCTGGTAAACAGTACAAGTTCAAGTATTCACCCAGCACTTAGCATTAGTCAGGATGACAGACTTGACAAATGACTGCAATTTTTTGCATGCTTGTACTCGAGTTTTACCTGACGTGGGCAACTAAGCAGTCCTTAGCGTCAAGCCCTGCAAGATATCTGTCACCACTGCGTATTGAACCATTCCTCTAGCCCTTGTTTAACATTCTTAATTCAGTGCCACTGACACATTATTTGATACTAAGTATGAAATCAGTTAAAATTTCTTTGTTTTGCCTAAAGGTAGAGATGTGAGTTCATGGATTTCAACTTTTGAAGATAAAATGAATGGCAAACATGTTCATTGGGATTTGATTTCATGCATTTACACAGCCTTGAAATACATGAAAATTAGTTCTTTGCGATTGTAAGAATTTCATAGTAAGTGCTACAACATTTCAGGTTCGTGAGAAGCCCTCGGTACATAAGGAATTGATGGAGGATATACAGAGATTGATCAATACAAAGTTCAATAATCAGTCAGGTAAAACCATAGTACACAACAGCTTTAATTTTCTGACATTTTACTTGCTGAAGAAGTTTTTGAGATTGTAAAAGTATGCAAGTGTTCATTTTTAGCTCATCTGAGCCAGAGGCTCATGGTGAGCTTTTGTGATCGTTCAATGTCCGTCGTGGGTCGTGCGGTGTGCGTTCGTCAACAGTTTCTAAAAGAATCTTCTTCTTGAAAACCACTGAGTAGAATTACACCAAACTTCACGGAATGATCCTTGGGTGGCCCCCTTTCAAAATTATTCAAAAAATTGAATTCCATGCAGAACTCTGGTTGCCATGGCAACCGAAAGGAAAAACTTTAAAAATCTTCTTGTGCTAAACCGAAAGGTGTAGAGCCTTGATATTTGGCGTGTGACATCATCTTATGGTCCTCTATGAAGATTGTTCAAATTATATCCCTGGAGTGAAAAGAGGCCCCTCCCCGGGGGTCACAAGTTTTACATAGACTACCAAAATTATTCAAATTATGTCCCTGGGGTGAAAAGAGGCCCTGCCCCCGTGGTCTCAATTTTTACATAGACTTGTATAGGAAAAACTTTAAAAATCTTTTTGCCTTAAACTGTAAGTCCTAGGCTTTTGATATTTGGTATGTTGCATTGCCTTGTGATCCTCTACCAAAATTGTTCAAAATATGCCCCTGGGGTGAAAAGAGGCCCTGCCCTGGGGGTCCCAAATGTAACATAGACTTATATAGGGGAAAAAAATCTTCTTGTCCAAAAGTTCAAGGCCTAGGCCTTGATATTTGGTATGTAGCATTGCCTAGTAGATTTTGAACAAGATTGTTCAAATTATGCCCCTGGAGTGGAAAGAGGCCCCCCCTGGGGGTCACTTTTTATACAAGTTATATAGGAATAAATACTTAAAAAATTATCAGATCATATTTCCCGACTGTTTAATTATAATTACCTGATGACCCCAAGCGATTAGGGGTCACATGATTTTGACCTACTTTCTTTATTTTTAAGATACAGCCTTGAAATTTGGATGACATGTACAGATTTGCACATCAATCTTAAAACTGACTTTCAGTGACCATGAATATGACCTACTGACCTACTTTCTAATATTTTAGCATAAGTTTGGCATTTTAAACACGTGGGTCATATTAATCAGGTGAGCGAATCAGGGTCATCATGACCCTCTTGTTTTTAAACTGTGTACAGTGTTTTAAAAAAATTCTGATATGCTCACATTTGGTGCCACATTGGTTGACATCCAGATCTACCAACTTCAAAGATATTATTCCACATACATTATAAAAGCTTCATATAAATAACAGAATTTATATGTGCTAATTGATGAAATGCTGTGTTTCATCAATGGGGTATAATTCATATCACTAGCTGAGTGATATAGCTTTGCTGATCCACTTGTACATAGTGTATTAATTTCTAATATTTTGCATAAAACAGAATGAAAATTGTACTTGCACTTTGTTTTTTATTGTGTTTTTCTCATTTGAAATAGTTTTTAAGAATTTTAAGAATTTTATAAAGTTATGTTGCAAGAAATAATATGAAATGGAACTTTGTGTTGTGTGCATTTTTGTAACATTGCAAGATGTCTGACGGCAGGTTAGTTTTCACACATCTGTTTCCCACACTGAAATCGACACTGAAATCGAAATTTGTTGCAAAATGCTTATTTCAGTGAAATTATGCAGAAACATAAAAATGAGTATTGAATATATCTTGCCACGAAGTGAGAAAATGTCCTAATTATCACTTGCGCTATGAGCTTCCCAATTCTTAGTGAGATATATTCCATACTCAGAACAAACATATATCCTCTTTAGCTAATAATACTGGAAACTGTATTAATTTTATTGCCTTCACCATTATAAAAATTCATTTATGCAAAGTCCTTTAATGTGATAAATTACTAATTTCAAAATTGTAGGAATCATTTACACGTTCTCGAGGAAAGAATCTGAGGATGTTACCGTAGATCTGCAGTCACGAGGGATCAAGGCAGGGTGTTACCATGCTGACCTTAGTCCTCGAGAAAGAAGTCGCGTACATAAAGCCTGGATAGAGAACAAAATACATGTAGGTGTTACATTGTTTCTCAAGCAGTACTGTTGTTTTCTGAGCTAATTGTGTCACATTGTTGGCTTGTAAGTCTTACAATATCATGGTTTTGGCAAAAACGGCTGTTTCATGGGGGCTTAAATGTGTGGATGTCAAAGTTAAAAGGCAACAGGATTTTTCTGTTACACATGTAGTTAGGATTTGATTTCACTGATTGACTCAGAATCGATGAAAATTAGTCCCCAATGAAAATTTACGATTTTATAGGACATTTAGGAGAAGAACATTTTAGTTTGGAAATATGATTAAGAATTGGTGAATATATATAGTCAGGTTTGATGTCAGATGAAAATTAAAATCATTTAAAATCTACAAAATTGAAGATAGAAAGTCTTTGATAAATATGCACCTTCAGTGCAAACTTTTTCTTCATTATTGTTAAAAAAATATGTTTAGATATTTTGAAAATTGTTTAAGTTACAGAAAATATAAGTATTTTGAATTTAGGAGCAAGGATCTTATTTACAATTGTAAGAAATTAATAGAAACATTCATAAGTACTAAACTACATTTTCATATATCATGGAATAGACTGCATGTTGAAATTTTCTTTTATAGGTTGTAGTAGCAACAGTAGCATTTGGTATGGGAATAGACAAACCAGATGTCAGATTTGTAATACATCATTCCCTGAGTAAATCCATGGAAAATCTCTATCAGGAGAGTGGCCGTGCAGGTATGAGAGTGTAGAAAATCTGATTTGTTATTCACCATTCCCTGAGTAAATCCATGGAAAATCTCTATCTGGAGAGTGGTCATGCAGGTATGAGAGAGTGGAAAATCTGATTTGTTATGCATCATTCCCTGTGTAAATCCATGAAAATTGTGTTTTAATTTAGTAAATCCATGGAAAATTTGTACCAGGAGAGTGACTACACAGGTATGAGAGAGTAGTTTAACTTACTTTATCCATGGAAAACTTGTATTAAGAGTGGCCTTGCAGGTATGTTAGAGTAGTTTAACTTAGTAAATCCATGGAAAATCTCTCTACTAGGAAAGTAGCCTCACAGGTATGAGAGAATAGTTTAACTTAGTTAATCCATGGAGAATCTCTGTTTTAGGAGTGAACATGCAGGTATGAGAGAGTAGCTTAACTTAGTTAATCCATGGAAAATTTGTACCAGGAGGATGACCACTCAGGAATGAGAGAGTAGCTTAACTTAGTTAATCCATTGAAAATCTCACTATCAGGAAAGTGGACATGCAGGTATGAGAGAGTGGTTTACTTTGTTAATCCATTGAAAATCTTTATAGAAAGAGTTTTTGAAAATATAAGAGTCATGCGCTTAAATAGGGATTTCCAAAAATACTTGTTAAGATAACATCAGAATTTTAATTTATTCTTCTCCATCGGAGGTCTTTAAAATGGTGTGAGATTTGTAGAGTTTGTTAATTTGTGAAAAGTGTGTTGAAATTGTA
The DNA here is from genome assembly GCF_021730395.1 of Mercenaria mercenaria. Lineage (NCBI taxonomy): Eukaryota > Metazoa > Mollusca > Bivalvia > Venerida > Veneridae > Mercenaria > Mercenaria mercenaria. The sequence continues at coordinate 27,478,944 of NC_069377.1, read as the reverse complement.
AGAAAGTAAAATAATGTAAGCAAGTCAAATAGTAATGCAGAAAAAATACACACATTTGTGAATGAAATATTTGACAGTGAGCAAGGGCCCCCATGACCAAGTGGTTAAGGTCACCGGCTTCAGTTTATTGTAAATTTCAGAAATTATAATCAGTAAATGAGCTGCGCCATGGGAAAACCAACATAGTGGGTATGCGACCAGCATGGATCCAGACCAGCCTGCGCATCCGCGCAGTCTGGTCAGGATCCATGCTGTTCACTAACAGTTTCTCCAATTCCAATAGGCTTTAAAAGCGAACAGCATGGAGCTTGACCAGACTGCGCGGATGCGCAGGCTGGTCTGGATCCATGCTGGTCGCATACCCACTATGTTGGTTTTCTCATGGCACGGCTCAAATGATCATGTAAATTTTATACGTTCTGGTAATTTTCAAAATGGATTTACCAGGACACTTTACAGATTATAGATGATTATGAACGAAATTGAGAAGGAAAAAATTGCAAATACACCTGTGTGTATTGTAGGTCGTGATGACAAGAAATCTCACTGTATTATATACTACCGGTTGCAGGACGTGTTACGTCAGAGCGCCATGGTGATGGCCGAACAAACCGGACTCAATAACCTCTATGGTATCATGACATACTGCACTGATGTTAGCAAGTAAGCTGGGTCCTGTTAAGTTTGGTGGTGGTGTGTGGAGAAGCTGTTAGTTACTTGTAGAGAACTAGATACATTATCTGAGAATTCCAGTATTATGGTCTAATATAATGCAGTTTCAGTTGTGCATTGGTTGTTTCAACATTATGTTGGTGAAAGGCAAAACATTTTATCATGCGGTGTTGTTGTTTATATACTTTTTGACTTATTTTAAATACCAGCCTTACAATATTTCTACATTTTGGTATTTTTGGGTTACTATCATTAGACTTCAGAAGCCTAGTGGTTAAGTTGACTTTAAATAGCTTGTTCCCCATGTAGGTTCAAAACCTGCTTGGGATATAGAAATCTTACATGTTAGGAAGTTATTCAGGTGGTATAAGGAAGGTCGATGGTTCTATCCAGGAACCCACCCATGCCTGAATTAACACCCATAGGAGCGCCTGGTGTTTTCCACCACAATCAGAAAGTCGTAGAGTATTATAAAAATTCAAATGAGAAGCTAGGTTTTACAGATGGGAAGAAGAGTGGTATAAGGTTAATTAAAACATGCTTCTCACCAGGTAACCATGGGTCCAAATGGTAGTGAGAGGGAAATCTGGTCCCTGTCTCCTCAGTCCCTTACTCAGACATGAGTTCTGATTAGAAATCTAAGGAGCAGTCATTGAACATATCTAAATTCATTTTGCAAGAGTAAAATGTTAATTCTAATAAAGTTATTTTGTTTCTGAGTATAACACAGAAAAAAATAGTGAAATCAACAGTTTTTTTTTATGCAATTTCTATATTTAGATGTAGAAGAAGTGTAATAGCCAGATACTTCGGTGAGGTTTGGGAACCTAGTCAGTGTAACAAGATGTGTGACCATTGTAATTCTAACTGTAAGTAACATTCATATTTAGATGTGAATAATATTTTGCAAAAACCAATGTTAGGGCTTTTCAACCAGCAAGGGTCGAGATCAGTGCTCATCTGTACTGTTCAGTTATCAATTTCAGCGCTTGTTTGCAACTGATAAGCAAACGGATGTTCAGATACTTAGGTCAACATGTTAAGAAGCCTTTCAGATGATTTATTTCTAGCCAGGTCTCTATCCATGCCCGAAATACTGCCCAGAGGGACACCTAGGGTCTTCCTTGGTCATTAAAATCTAGATGGTCACTATATGATCTACAGTAAATTGTGTTAGTATTACCAAACAAAAAACATATTGCTCTACTTAAATGAAATTTAGCTTACTGTGAAAATATTTAATATTGTGAGCACAAACTTTCCTGGTTTTTGCAGAATCAGCTATTTAATTAGGATATAATTTCTTGGTTATAACCTTGAACATAAAATGAATGGGAATTTTACTGCTTCATTGGGGTTAAATTTAGTAGATTGACTTAACCATGAATTCAAGAAAAATTACTGATTTCACAGTAATGTATTATGGTTAAAGAAAGAAGACAACTCAAGTTTGCAATGCATTTTGTATTAAAATACTTCTTCAGGCAAACATACAATGTGTACAAACATATGTATGACGTCAGTTAACATGACATCATAACATCAAAGTGTGACTTTACGTTTGGCGCACTATTTGAATTATATATATAGTCCAGAAAAACAGCAACAGAATCAGTAGTTGTAAGAACAATTATATTAAAGTAAATAAGAACCATTTATTAATGTATTATTACTATCATAAAATTACTATTACAGTCAAACTCGCTTTATACGAACTCATCCGGACCTGGGAAATGTGTTCGTATCAAACGAAATTCGTATTAATGAATATATGACTTACTGGAAAATTTGTTCGAGCAAGTTGGGCAGTAGCACTGGTATCATCGGTGAATAGATTCCGATATATGGAAGTACTTTATAGTTTTAAACTGATTAAGTTAATTTATTCAAATAACATTGAGATTACTCAACAAAAGTCATACTTAAACACGTAAAACTGTATGTGCATTTAAATTGCAATGTGCGGTCGAGGTCCAGAGCGCCAAATCATATCCACCGACAAAATTATTTCTATTATGAAGCTTGTACTACATAATCTTTTGTAAGACACGACCTACCTGTATCGACAATAGAAGGTCAATAATGTGTTTAAAATTATTTACACCTCTTTAAATCTTTACCTGCCAATTAATTGAATTGTTTTATATTGACATGATACACAAAGGACCGAGTATTTGTTTTTGAATAAGTGTGAACTACCTTCTCAATTGTCTAATAACCACGCCGCACAATGTTGACAATACTATTATCTTTACTTCAATTAAATATCAGCACTGTACAATTCAAACTATTAAATAGTCAAGCGTAACAAGGGCGAAATGGCCGGCGACTTCTAAAATCAATTCGTATTAAAAGATGGAAAATTATAACATTTAAGCTAATTGGGACTTTCAAAATGTGTTCGTATCTACCGATTATTCGTACGAAGCGAGTTCGCTATTACCGAAATAATTTTACAAAGGAAATAGAAGGACTCAGCCGGGGAATCCAAACTTTGTTCGTTTTATCCGAAAATTCGTATCAAGCGAGTTCGTATTAAGTGGACTCGACTGTATATGAAAAAAAAATCATAATAATATAATTAAACTGTAATTGAAAAATTGAAAACAGATCAATAGTTAAATAGTGTGCACAAAAATGTGTCTACGACAGCAAGTCATGATCAATAAGATTCAATAATACTACTGATAAGGACTGCCGTGAAAGCAAACAATATAAAAGTACCAGAAATAACTGAAATGCTTGTAACATAAAGCATGAAACAGCTCAAATTATTACTTGGAGAAATTAATACAATAATGTCGGGTGAGTTACTGTATATTATACATAGGCTTTGAATTGAGGCCCTGTGGATATTCAGTACCAGTACCTAATTTGTGCATCCAAAAAGTTTCCTTCAACAGCCTGTCCATTAATAATTATTCTAACACGACCAGCGAATAACCTACATACATGGGGAGCAAAATCTTTCTCGGGTCATTCTGCAATAAACCACTGGGTTGCAATGACGTCATCCGATCCAGGTGTGTAGCACGGTCGTAAAAAGTAGTTACCACTTTTTCTAACATTGTTGATACTAGTATGTCATGTTAGAATCGAAATAATAAGTTCCCAAGTGTGATTTATCGTAGAATAACCCGAGTTTTTCGTTTTTATGCGAAACAATATATCACTCAGGCCTACAGCCTTCGTGATATATTCTTACGCATAAGAACTCAAAACTTGGGTTATTCAACGATAAACCACACTTGGGAACTTATTATTTCTTAAGTACTGTATTAAAATAATGTAACTCTTTCTGCATAGTAGGAAGGTTTATGAATAGTGTTCATGCATGTATACAGTTTCTGTGATATATTGTAGACCAAGTTGAAAAGAAAGATTTAACAGCATATTGTGTAAATGTACTGAAGATACTGGATAATGCTGCACCATTGGAGAATAAACTGACTGCTACAAAACTCCTTGATGCCTGGCAGGGGAAAGGTCCATCAGTTAACAGAGTTAAGGTTTGTGTGCTATATTTGTTCCAGTTTTATATGGATGTCTAACTGTATCTTTAAAAAACCTTTGTTTATAGTACATTGTTCTTATTCTCCCAGACATTTTGCTTGGAAAAACCTTGTTCTAAGGGTGTGAAGTTGAGTTTGAGATAAATCCCAAAACTGGAGCATCTAGTTGGTTATCTGTAAGCACAATTTTGAAATGATGAATTGCTGGTCTCCAAATTCATTTCATGTTTTACAGGGAACAGATACGGGGACAGAACGTGAGAAGTTGGAGCGTATTCTTGCCTACATGTTGATGAAACAATACATCAGAGAAGATTTTCACTTCACGCCATACTCCACAATTAGCTATATGGTACCAGGTATAAATAGGTCTTCTTTTGCTTCAAAATGATTGAGATAAAAGAAATCATTTAACCTTTACCCTGATATTTCTACAATGAACTGGTCCATTATTCAAATTTGGGCAGTACCATTTACTATATGAAGAAGTGTTCAATGAAAATTTACTGACTGAATAGCATACAATGCAGACCATGATCAGCCTGCATGGAAGTGCGGGCTAATCTTGGTCTGCACTGGTCGCAAAGGCAGAATCACTTGCTGACTGCAGATTAAAGATTAATCTGGGTAAGTGATGAATTAATCGAACAAAATGGCCAAATAGTCCAATTTAGAAATCAAAGAATCATAGACGAAATTATGATTTTTGCAGATATGACAAAAATACATACATGTAGATCTAAGGAATAGTTTTTGGTTAATATACTGTGAAATGGGGATTAATTTTCGTGGATTTTGTGGTTGGGTCAATCCTTGAAATTTAATCCGAACAAAAAGGTAAAATTCCCTTTCAGTTTATGTTCAAAAGTTGAAATCCACTAATTCATATCCCCACGAAATTGCTGTTTTAACCAAAACAACGAAATTTTGTGCCCACAAAATTAGATGATTTTACAGTAAATGGGGCATGGGTATTGATTTAATCCATGTCCTGTCTGTACATCACAAAAAAACCTTGATTCGCAAACTTGCATTATTAAATGGAATTGTTCAAACTTCTTCACAGATATTTCGAAATGAAGTGTACATATACCTGTGGACAAAAATTTTTGAAGATGTCAGAAGTTTACCTGTTAATTTGTAAATATTTGATAAGACAAACCTGTGTTGAGCAGCCAGCCAGGAGAGTGACATTGTGGCTGTTTAAGGCAGGTAGCTGTCTAAGACAGGTTGAAATTAGAACAAAATAGCAATTTGGAAAGTTAGCAAATTGGCTGTTTAAGTCAATTAACTGTAATCTTAATTTCAGAAATAACCCATGTGCAGTTCTTGATTTGTCTATTTTTAGGTCCAAAGGCTGGTCTGATCAGAAATGGAACACAGAAAGTCTTTTTAGATATGAAAGGAAATAGAAATTCTGAGGGTCCTCCTTCCTCTGTTTCAAATGTCAAAGGACAAGAATCTAGTCAGTCATCTAGTGTCAAAGTCAAGGATGCAAAAGTTTCACAGGAGAAACCAAAACTAGTGGTTATTAACAGAGAAAATTCTGTGTTCACTAAACACAAACATGCAGCTCCTGAAAGTGAAGGTGAAAATGGTAGCGATAAAGTTAAAGAAAAAACAAAGTTAGGAAAAGCAAAGAGTGTAAAGGAAGTAAAAAAGAGGAGAATTGTTATCAGTAGCGATAGTGATTCTGATGACCTTGACTTTGGTGGCGGAGATGGTAAACTGACTACGAAGAAATTTAAATCATGTGCAAAGGAATCTTCGAAGGGAGGTGACTCTGAGCATTATTAAACTCATGTTAGTCATGGAGAGATGAGTTCAGCAGTAAAAAATGGTGGTTCCATAGCAACAGAGTTGTCTGCCTTGACAAGTAGAGCAGTTTTGATTGACTCTGACAGTGATGATGACTTTGTCATGTAGTCAGTGATAATAGGAAGGTTGTAGTTTCAAATTTTCAGGAGTTCTTTAACCCTTAGCCTGCGAAATTTCTATAATGGACTGGTCCATCATTCAGTTTGGGCAGTACCACTTATTATTCGAAGAGGTGTTAGCTGAAAATTTACTGTCTGAACAGCGAACAGTGCAGACCATGATCAGACTGCACGGATGTGCAGGCTGATCTTGGTCTGCACTGGTCGCAAAGGTAGAAATATTCACCACCAGCAGGCTAAGCGTTAATCGTATGGTTTCGTTATTTATATCAGTAAGCAGCTAATGTTTCAAAATTCAGTTACTCTAAAATGAAAAATTTTGTGAGAGACTAATTATTGTGGATTTTGTGGTAGTGTTTGACCATGAAATAAAAGCCCATCAAACAAATTCTTATATGAGAATATGTTATATTTTAATCTTCTTACGTCAACGAATTTAAGCCCCCTAAAAATAGCTGGTTTGGCCAAAACCACAAATCTCTTGCCTTTGAAAGTAACTGATTTTACTGTATTCAGTAAATGTAGACAAATACGTTCAGTTGTGCTCGTAAATCTAAAGTTAGAAGTTTTGAACATGTAGATTTTCCTGTATGGAGCGACTCTGTTAAATTTGTCAAACAATTTTTAGTAGACACCTATTATTCATCATAAGGATTTACTTTACTTAGTGTACACGTATTGAAATACACAACCTTTCTGTCACTGTGAAAAACCTTTATGTTATTGTTGTATAATTAAGGAGATAAATAAAGCATTAACAGCATTCCTTGTGCATCGTTAATATTTTTTAGCTCACCAGAGTAGGGAGTGCTCAAGGTGAGCCGTTGTGACCTGTCATTGTCCAACATCCGTCGTCCGTCAACATTTGCCTTATTGACACTCTATAGAGGCCACATTGTGACCCGATCTTTATGAAACTTAGTCGGAATGTTTGTCTTGATGATATCTAGGTCAGTTTTGAAACGTGGTAATGTGGGGTCAAAACTAGGTCAGTAGGCTAGATCAAAGGAAAATCTTGTTAACACTCTATGGAGTCCACAGTTTAAGTTTTAAACTCATGAGAATTTGTCAGAATGTTTGTTTTGATGACCTCTAGATTAAGATTGAATCTTGGTCATGTGGGGTGATAAACTAGGTCACCCGTTCAAATCAAAGGAAAAGCTTGTAAACGCACTATAGGCCACAGTTGTAAACCAGTCTTTATGAAACTTAGTCAGAATGTTTGTATACATGATCTCTACATCAAGTTTAAAACTGGTTCATGTTGGGTCAAAAACTAGGTCAGTAGGCCAGATCAAAGGAAAATCTTGTTAACACTCTATATAGTCCACAGTTTAAGTTTGAAAATTGGGCAGAATGTTTGTCTTGATGACCTCTAGGTCAAGTTCGAATTGGGTATGTGGGGTGATAAACTAGGTCTCCTGGTTAAACCAGAGGAAAAACTTGTTAACACTAGTCCTAAGTTGTAAACCAGTCTTTATGAAACTTGTATTTGTATAGATGATTTCTAGGTCAAGTTTGGGTCATATAGGGTCAAGAACTAGGTCAGTAGGCCAGATGAAAGGAAAATCTTGTTAACACTCTAGAGAAACTTTATGAAACAGTCAGAATGTTTGTATAGATGATCTCTAGTTCAAGATTGAAACTGGGTCAAGAACTAGGTGAGTAGGCCAAATCAAAGGAAAATCTTGTTAAAACTAGGAGTCCACTGTTTTAGTTTGAAAATCATGAGAATTGGTCAGAATGTTTGTCTTGATGACCTCTAGGTTAAGTTCGAATCTGGGTCATATGGGGTCAAAAACTAGGTCACCTGGTCAAGTCAAATGAAAAACTTGTTAACACTCCGAGGCTACAGTTGTGACCCAATCTTTATGAAACTTGGTCAGAATTTGTCTTGATGATATCTAGGTCAGTTTTGAAACTGGGTCATGTAGGGTCAAAAACTAGGTCAGTAGGCCAGATCAACTCTTGTGAGCGATATAGGGTCATCATGGCCCTCTTGTTTTCGAAATATCATATTTGATAAGAAACTGGTACTTTTGTCTTACGATAATGGTCCAGTAATGACGTGTGATCGCATATTATTCTTTGGTAATTCAGCATTCTTCAGATGTAAAGTAGTACAACGCTCACATTACTTTCCTTGCTGAAATAGCATATGAGCCATGCCATGAGAAAACCAACATAGTGGCTTTGCTACCAGCATGGATCCAGACCAGCCTGCGCATCTGTGCAGTCTTGAGGATCCATGCTGTTCGCTTTCAAAGGCTATAGCAATAAAAGAAACTGTTAGCGAACAGCATCCGTGCTGGTCGCAAAGCCACTATGTTGGTTTTCCCATAGCACAGCTCATATGGAGAATAAGTAATTTGCCAATTTCCATTACTGGTTCACTGCCTTAAGGTAGTTCTGCACGTTTGATTAACCAGAAGTAATGGTGTAAAATCATCCGGTAAATGTAGAATAAGGCCTGGTTTCGACATACGGTAATAAATAATTTTTATGAATAAATGGCAATCTATGAGTATACTTATAACAACAGCATTGTTGCTATCTGAAGTTAAAGTATGATATTAGAATATCTGACATGTTGTAAAATTCAAAATAATGTCTTAAAATTAGCGTGAAATGTGCGGTTAACTTGGATAATGGTCAAATGTCTCAAAAATAAGCAAACAGACTTATACATTTTTGTCTCCACATTATAGGCCATATGTTTATTTACAACTGTGAGAATTTTCATTAAAATCTACATTGTGGAAAAAATTCTTGTCCAGAAACTGTTTGGCGCCATATAACCTATACTGTGTTGGTGCGCCATAAAACCCAAATAAATAACTATTCCCGAAAATGTTTTTGATTTTTCCATAAGGTCCGAATGTTGTAAATCAGTCTAGCAAAAAAATCAAGCACATGACCCTATCATTTTTCTAAATATATTCCGAAGTTTTGAAAAATCGGAGTTTAATCAAATTCTACATTATAGAAAAAAATGCCATCTGAACGTGCAGAACTACCTTAAAGTCAGTTAGGGTATAACAAGCTTTTTACTTTATTTGAGCTTGATGGTCTCATGGCGAGCAAGTTGGATCGTCTATACTAAATTTTCATAAAAAACGTGATTTTACAATTCATATCAAATTTAACATCTCACTAGCAGTACACGTATGTTTAATACAAAATATTCCGATTATTGCAGAAAAAAAAAGAAACAAACAAACAGAAACATGTCACATGAAACTTAGTGTAAACTACAATGTCATTTCAGGATACCTAGCCATATACAACATAGAGTTTCCTTTACATGAAACTGGCAAATCATCATAATCATTAACCACATCATAATTTCAGTATACATGTACTTCCTTTAGTCATATGGTATAACACATCATTTTATATGAAACTGGGAAACCATCATTATCATATGTCGCATACTCTCTTTTAATAGCCATACAAAGCAAAGAAATATTTTACATACAGCTAGTGAATCACTATCCTTATTAATATTTGTTATGTTCTCATTTCATGATACTTCCTTTACCCTTTAAAACAATGAAGCAATTGTCTTTAAACTCATCAGATATTTGTTATTCATTATATTTTCTTAAGCCAAATACTACAACAGAGAAACGCCCGCCCGCTTTGCTCAGTAGGGAGAGCGTTGATCTGCAGATCGCGGGGTTGCGAGTTCCGTATGTTCTCCGAGACGATTTGATAAAAGACATTGTGTCTGAAATCATTCGTCCTCCACCTCTGATAATTCATGTGGGGAAGTTGGCAGTTACTTGCGGAGAACAGGTTTGTACTGGTACAGAATCCAGGAACATTGGTTAGGTTAGCTGCCCGCCGTTAAATGACTGAAATACTGTTGAAAAATGGCGTTAAACCCAAAACAAACAAACAACTGAGAAACATTTTATATACAAGCAATAAATCATCATAAATATTAATCACAACCCGATTTTAATATACACATCTTCCTTTCTTTAAACCACATACAACAGAAAACATTTTACATGAAATTGGCAAATGATCATAAATATTTATCACATTGTCATTTTAATATATATTCTTTAGCCACGTTCAACATAGAAACATTTTATAGACAGGCAGTAAATCATCATAAAAATATTAATCACATTCCGAATTCAGTATTCTTTCTTTAGTTATGTACAACATAGAAGTATTTTACATGAAACCAGCAAATCATCAACATTTGACACAGTGTCGTGTCAATATACAAAATTTAATTATAATGTCACTACCTTCAGGAAAAAAATTGATGCGAGATCCGTACTTGCTTGGAATTGTCTAAATTTTCATTTTAAATCATAAACCTGCAAGTTCACGTTCTGGTAACAGCCCACATACAGTTTCCTTTGTTCCCAATCAACAGCCAAACAACGTGGGTCCTGTATTCCGTCTTTATTCTGTATCATAATTCTGCCCTTGTTGAAGTCGGATGACACTAAATGTATTGTATTACTGTTATAGCTACAAACCATTATAGTGCCATCTTCTAGTGCAACAAGCCCATACGTACAAGACAGTTTAGAATCTTTGTAAACAGATTTTACCTCTCCCTCCATGTCCAGGCATTTTACATCTTTCTTGTCAGCATCAGAAATATAGACTTGTTTATTGGTCTTACTTAAAGTAACATACCATGGAAATACAAAAAGACTTTTCCCTGCCTCATCAAATTTAATGGTTCTGAGCACTTCTCCTTCCATGGTAAGAACTTGAACTTTTGCGGGAAATGTATGGAGCGTAACTACCAATTTCTCATCGCTATAAGCCAGGCCATAGCAGTAACCACCAACTTTCATTTGTCTAATCTGAGACAGTCCACCAGTTGTTGACAGTACATGTATCTTGTGTTCATCCGGAAGTGTAACTGCTAGCTGGTCTCCTGGCAGAAGCGCCACATCCCATGGTCCTGATGACAGTTTTGCATTACCTACAACCTTTTGTTGCTTTGTGTCTACAATTTTAATTTTGTTGTTTATAAAATCGGCAACAGCAAGTTGATCTGTTACAATTACAGCTATTCCAGTGACATTGTATGCCTTCTTATCCGTGGCCATCTTTATATCTATTTTTCCAGAAAAGGTTGCAGTTAAGCTGTCATATAAACCTCCCTTTCTTTTGCTGTCTTTCTTCTCCTCTTCGATAACTTCTGGCAGACTTTCTTCGATCTGTGTGCAGACAAGCTCTCCAAGACTTTTTTCGATCTTTAACATGTTTCGAATGGAAGCATTAGGTTTAAATTGGACATCACATATGATATTGCTTTCTGCCATTTTCCGCACTGCTGCTGTGTATGTTTGGAGGTCCATTTCAGATTTCTTAACCCGAATGAACAGTTCATTATTTTTGTGTGATTCTTGCAATGGTTTCAAGTCCTCATTTATTGCTTTGATTTGAGACGATATCTTATAACACTCATCAACGGCAGAATCATTTTTAGTTCTCTCTTTATCTAGAAGATCAGCAGCTTGCCTATCAAGATCTTTTTCCCATTTGTCTATTAAGACCCTGACTTCTTGACAAAGCTTTTTAATTTCAGCTCTGATAGTGGTTTGATTTTGTACAATTCTCATTTTGTTCTCTTCCGTTTTTAGCGCAATTCTCGTACAATTTTCATCAATCGTCTTCAATATGTGAAGGGTGCTCTTGTATTCCTGGCTGTTCTCGTAATTTCTAGACGCTTCCGGAATGTAATCATTCTTGCATGTTCTGTGATCTGAAGCTACGCATGAACTACACGCAAGAACATTATGATCTCTGCAGAAATACTGGATTACCTCTACCTTATGATGTTTGCAGTACTCTTTTAGGTCCTGTTTCACTGAAGAAGAGCTGGATTGTTTAGATTTAGGCATCTTTGAGCAGTCTAAATGAAGTGTGTTTTTTTTTTTTTAATTTGCACGTTTTCTCTTACTTGTAGCACGTCTTTCACTAGAAGGCCTATTTGGTGCACTCTTCACGGTACCCACAGAACGTCTAGGTCACTTGGTCTTGGAGTAAGGATGGGCCTAAAACTTGTCTGTGCCTTTTCTGTGTCTTTTTTTTTTCGTCTGATGCGAAACAAAAATAATCAAACACTCGCATTATTTAATTGGCTCAAAAGTACACAGGTAAACAGAAATGGATTTTGTAAACACGGGCTACAATATAGAACAAACAAAATAAATTCAGACAGAATGGATGTACATGTAATAAATATCGGGATATATTGGTAAAATTATACATGAAAAACAAGTACTTCAATATCAATAAATCCTTGAATAAAACAGTATATCGTTTTACGTTATGGTATTAATGTTCCAAATATACATTTACAATTTCGTTGTTCTTAAAAGTAAGTTTATTTATGTACACTTACCTTAATTGAAGTTTGATATCTCTTCCATTCTATAATAGAATTAAACCATAAATATTCTGTGTTTATTTGATTTGTTAGGAGTAACGGAAGTTATTTGTTTGAGAAGGAAAGATAACCGCAACTGTCCTTTTGTTACTAGAGTTCAAAGTTGCAAACCTTTAATATATATGCAAAGTATATAGTAAATCGTTAATATATTCAAAGTTGCTTACCTTTAGTATATGCCATGTTACAAATCTTTAAAATATGCTTTATAAGAACACACAATTTTCGTGGCTTATTCCTTTTTAAATATTTTTCATGAAATATGGATCGAATATTTGCCTCATCAAAACAATGCCCCTGGTTATATTGATTTAGGCCAAATACTCGCCGCACCAATATGCAGTATCTTCATTCCACTGGCGCCACCTGATATGGTCACAGCAGAAGGTCAAACGGTTTTGCTTTACATTCTTATCTCCTACTCCCCGTGAGCATTTTCATGAATGTTCACGACGGTCAATATCACCTTGCTATTGCAAGCCTGTCAGAATGCTGTATGCTGAACACACAGAATAGCTCACGCCCCTTGCAGTTGGGGATCACCCAGATGGGGCTATATCCTTTCTTGTGGTAAAACTGGCGTATTCATCGAAACTCCCAACTTTTTACCTAATATTTTGTCAAAATACTAGTACATCGTTCCGAAATTATAGCGACTTCGTAACAGAATCGTCTCAAGTGGGATGTCCACAAAGTTAGATGTCTATTGATGATGAAATTTGATCACATCAAGATCCACACCAAGTCTCTCGAGGACCTCCATGTGAAACTCATTTACACACAGCTCACTTTCACCCCTACGGAACATCAAGATGAAATATTGCCTGAGCTCCCAATACAACGAAAATTCGTGTTGCTTAAAATAAAAATGCTAACATTCTTCCTAAGATCACCGAGCACGCACTGACAACGAGTGAACATCACTGCAATACCAGTTCAAGCAAACGATTGTATTAAAAAAAAAAAATAAAAAAAAAATAAAAAATAAACCGATTGTTTGTGAGGTTCAAAAAAGACTGATACGAAAGTATGCTGTGACTTGTTCTTCATTTGGAAAATGTATATGGGCATATATGTTATGTTTTTGTTTGCCTTGAGATAATGGGATGGAATCTTGTTTAGGTCTGCCAAATATCATAAAACTGGTTACAATCCCGTGCCCCTGTACACCCCCACCCACCATTCCCTTGGAGTTGTATGCCGCTGTAATACAGCCATGGTTACGGGATCGTTGTAGGTACTGAGACGTTTGAGCATGACAATGCCGCGAGTGCTGGCCGCCTATTGATTGGCCGACTATGAAGTAGGGATCAGCATTAGAAACCAGTTCAACAGAAATACTAGTGGTAATAAAAATGTTCGCGCAAGGCTTCGGGAATCTCCTGTTGTAACAGTGATTGTTGCAGTATGACCCAAGGGAGTTTGACAGGTTCAGCACCAGAATGCCGAGATATGGTACACTGTTGAACTTCCTGGCATATAAATCGTTATTATAATTGTAATGTCTTTTGCTTTAGTTTTCTGGGACGAAAATTTGGCAATATCTTCTTCAACAGTGGTTAATGGTCTTCATTAATCAGATTCTAACAGTGAAAATAATTTGCTTGATTTAAGGTGTCTGGTGTTGTCAGAGCCTCATTTTCAACAGTTGCATAACAAAGTGAAAATGTACTGCAACCTTGTGTAGTAGTCCATCCCGAGTGGCAGCAGAATGGTGCTGTGTAATGGCATGAGCAGTCGTTCTTCAATCTAAGATCAGTGTGTTGCAAGAAACTTGGGTCGTTTAGGACAAAAAAATGACGCCCTTCCCAATTTTACTGGCAACTGTTGTAAAATAAAAGGTACTCATGTGACTTTACATGCCGCATTACAAGCAGGTAAACAGAAAAAGTACTTGAAGAAGTTGATACATATTGATACATGTGTCTGATGTTCTTCCTCAAGTTAGGCAGGTATGATAAAACAAATGGTTTGTATTCCCCAGAGGATAGGGAATTTTTTTTATCTGTTATGAGGTCAGAACATCAGAATATAGCTACATATTTGGTTCATTTACGGTAATTGTTTTGTTAAAATAAAGTATATTTTTGCATAACTTGAAATATATGCACCTTGATAGAACATTATAAAACGTTTTTAAAACGTTTCGACGATGTCACTGAAAAAAAAAATGAAAAGTCTAATAAATCAGTTTTACAGGATCTGAAAAAAATAAACATCGTCATATTTTCCAAAAATATATATAATCATATTCAGTTTTAAATGTAAAAAATAAAAACAAATTGACACTATTACCCTGCTTAAACGTACGAAAGATGTCATATATATACTATTTCTTCAAATCACTTGTATAATAGTTGACTGATAATCTATCCCAAAACGGGATATGATAGGTTGACAAAAATGTATAAAATTATTCGCGTTTCGAAATTACTTTTCTTGGTAGTTTATCCCAGTACTAGTTTGGTCTGAAGTTTATGCTAGTATATTTGGGCGCTCTTTGTCACGTGAATTTCGTGAAATATTTCGGTGTATATAAGTGTGAACTGATATTGTTTTCACCACTCGAGGTTTATGATTGGCAGCAAACAGTCTGTAATTCAATATGAACGATTCAGAAAATACAAACAAGGATTCGTTATGGGACCTGAATGACTTCTTCGATGAATAATTCTATGAATAGAAACATGAGAAGTGGGATTTTAGAGAATATTCACAGAGTGAGCTGCAGTATACGACAGGAAAGAGGAAGGTTGCTAGCGTTTTCGATGACGACATAAAGATCCAAAGAGCTGAAGAAAGAGTTAGGGTAGGCTCGAGAAGTTTTGAAAGAATCAGACACAGTCGTCTGTCAGTAGTTTTGGACATGTGGACATTGCTGTAAGTCATTTGAATTTATTTTCATAATGTTGAAATCGCCCTTAATTACCACAATGTATGCTTTACCATCGATGTTATATAAACACAAGTCCGTTAATCTGCACGTTAAATTCATGAGAACATTTATTACACAGGTTTATAGTTTAGAGCAGAGATCAAGCATTGTGTTATTAAGGTTCTTCCGCAAATTGAAATTAGAAATTCATGTGAAAAATCAGAATCCTCGAAACAGCTTTCAAAATGCAAGGACACAAAAAATATATGATAAAAGTTGAAAAGATATATCTGTAGGTAAACTTGCGAGCATGAAAGCTACGCTGAACCCTATCTCCACAGTGCTTTGGAAGAAAATGAGTGAAGATTTTTGGTGCAAAATTTCGGTATCGTATGTAACCTAAATTGCTATAAAATATTTATTTTCAAATCAAAGAAATGCCAAAATAGTGCATACGAGCGTTACTTTTTCAAGAAAATGTCGTTAAACATTCTAATGCGCAAAACACGTGCACAGTTTTTCTAAAATATTTCGCCGCCATGTTTATTTCAAGGAATTAAATATATGATTGTTTATTTACCTCAGATTTCCTTACTGAAATATATATGCCTCCTTATTCACGGCTAGAGATATCCATTTAGTATAGTTTAGCACTGCCCGATCTCCTTAATCTGTTACCGATCCTTTACATTTAAAGAATAAACGCAATGTGTAATGATAGCTTTTCGCTTTACACACCACCTTTGGACAAGAAAGGCATTTCATTTAAAATTTGTAAGCATCCGCTGGCAAAATATTATTGAAAGATCGGAACTTTTTCTAAAATAAAGTTCAATTTCAATCATTTTCAAAAACTGGAAATATTGCACATTGTGTTGAATACATAAATAAAACAAAAATCCCCAAAATAAACCATTTTAGAACTTTTCCGGGAACTATAAGTTTCAGCCGAACAACGCATTTCAGGATGACACAAAACTGGTTTCTCTTTGTAAACAGTGTCAAAGTTCACCTGAGGGACATTGCTGAAAAAGTAAAAGTGCTTACTTGTTTCAGTTTACATCCTGTAGAAAACGATAAACTTTCAACTTTAAATGCATATATGTTCTAAAATTATTCCAATATCAAAAACCGTCCGATCTTTTCCGTGAGAAATAAAACGAAGCAAATTTAACTATTTGTTTACACTTTAACCATGTGAAATTAAAGGCTTGACTATCACGAGACTCCCATGCATTTTGAACCTCGTGGTGAATAAACTGAATTTACTTTAAAGTATGGTGTCTCAGTTGAGCCAGTTATTTGTTAATTTCAGAGAACATACATTAAAGTGTGTGTGTGTGTGTGTGTGTGTGTGTGTTGTGTGTGTGTTTGGGTTTAACGTCTTTTTCAACAATTTTTTCAGTCATATAAACGACGGTGTCTACTTGTAGCAGTGAGCACAATGCTCAACTTTATAGTGCTGCCTCACTGGAATATCACGCCGTAGACACGTGACATGATACCCTACCTAGTCACATTATACTGACACCAGACTGTCCTAGCACTATCCTCTTAATGCTGAGCGCCAAGCGAGGAAGCTGCTAGTACCATTTTTTACGTCTTTGGCATGACGCGGCCGGGGATCGAACCCACGACCTCCCGCTCTCGAAGCGGACGCTAGATACCACTAGGCTACCGAGGCGGTTCATACATTAAAGAAGTGCTTATGAGATTATGCATGTGTGCGCATATTTCAAAGTCTACTTTATATTAACGACTATAGAAAACAAGTGTGCACTCGGCAAATAGCAAGTCTATTATTTTCAGGTGTATACTGAACACTGATCCTTATGTTTGTACTCGTTATCCTTGGTTTCGTAGACAGTCTTAGTACTGGACCGCTGCTTCCGCTGTCAACACCGCAGTAATATAAAGTCAGTGTCCATTTCTATGCCGGAATTTCAATACACATTTATTATCAGTTTATATCTATGAAAGTGTGAAAAAATATTATTGTTTAACAAAGAACAGTAACTTTTGAGATCTTTCTGATTTTAATCATCAGGTTTTCGCCTGAAAAGTTCAACTGATTGCATTTTGTTTGTTTTGTAGTTATCTACAATTGTATACAAATTGTATTACCTCCTAACATATTTGGCTGTACATTTTTGTCTGCGATTTATTCTCACTGCGTTTTTAAAAACATGCTGCATAAATTCTGTATAAAAAGTCGATAGATCAAAACTGGTTAGTTTACGACGCATGAAACATCTAATAAGGAATCTCTATAGGCCTACACATCGAACTTGTCCCGGACCAGTATGCGGAAATACTGTGGCCCAATGTTTCAAGATTGTCTAAAATGTTTGCATATATCGTGATAAAGCAAATATTTCGATTGTTTTTATAATTAATAAATATAAAATCACGTATATGTGAGAAAGTTACGTTAAGTAATTTGGGTAGTTACCGCAAGAAGTTTCGAAAATTCCTTTTGCTCCAAAGTTTCCTTGAGATAAGCAGCGTGTAAGTCGTAAATTCTACTGTAATAAATTAAACCTTTCTTATACGTGCACAATCCTTTAAACGAATTTTGATCATTGCCAAATCTTGGTCGCATTAAGTCGGAGACTTTTCTTACAATTTTAGGCAGTTTGGTACACCATACATAGAAAAATCAGTGTGTGCACATTGCACTACTTTTATGTATGTTGAAAATAGCATATGTACAAATGTATTTTCGTTTTAATACATGAAGTGGTCAGATTTGAAAACAGATTTTGTAATAAGTTAAGTTCTATTCAGTAAGACAATTCTCCTATGCACTAATTGAAACTTTGAACTAACTTTTGCCATTCATGAATTTTAATAAAGTATTTTGAAAGGATTTATAAATCTAACCAAAAATTTGGAAAATACAGGTAAATATCTGCTTTGTTTATTTCCAAATTTTAGTATCACTTTTTATACAGCTACTTTTAGTTCAGGTCTTGCAAACTGAGCTGTTTTTGTGCTGCGGAACAGCTGCATTTGAAAGCTTTGGTTCACTATATTTTCACACCTCAAATGAAGGTCACTCTAAATTCAAGATGGCGGAAGTACCTTAATGGTAAACAAATAAGCCTATGTTACGGCAGATTTATCACATACTCCTGATATTGGACTAAAATAAGTATTTAGTCTTTTAAGGTACTTCCGCAAATTGAAATTAGAAATTCATGTGAAAAATCAGAATCATCGAAACAGCTTTCAAAATGCAAGGACACAAAAAATATATGATAAAAGTTGAAAAGATATATCTGTAGGTAAACTTGCGAGCATGAAAGCTACGTTGAAGCCTATCTCTACAGTGCTTTGGAAGAAAATGAGTGAAGATTTTTGGTGCAAAATTTCGGTATCGTATATAACCTAAATTGCTATAAACTATTTATTTTCAAATCAAAGAAATGCCAAAATAGTGCATACGAGCGTTACTTTTTCAAGAAAATGTCGTTAAACATTCTAATGCGTAAAACACGTGCACAGTTTTTCTAAAATATTTCGCCGCCATGTTTATTTCAAGGAATTAAATATATGATTGTTCTTTTACCTCAGATTTCCTTACTGAAATATATATGCCTCCTTATTCACGGTTAGATATATCCATTTAGTATAGTTTAGCACTGCCCGATCTCCTGAATCTGTTACCGATCCTTTACATTTAAAGAATAAACGCAATGTGTAATGATATTTTTTTTCGCTTTACACACCACCTTTGGACAAGAAAGGCGTTTCACTTAAGATTTGTAAGCATCCGCTGGCAAAATAATATTGAAAGATCGGAACTTTTTCTAAAATAAAGTTCAATTTCAATCATTTCAAAAACTGGAAATATTGCACATTGTGTTGAATACATAAATAAAACAAAAATCCCCAAAAATAAACCATTTTAGAACTTTTCCGGGAACTATAAGTTTCAGCCGAACAACGCATTTCAGGATGACACAAAACTGGTTTCTCTTTGTAAACAGTGTCAAAGTTCACCTGAGGGACATTGCTGAAAAAGTAAAAGTGCTTACTTGTTTCAGTTTTACATCCTGTAGAAAACGATCAACTTTCAACTTTAAATGCATATATGTTCTAAAAATTATTCCAATATCAAAAACCGTCCGATCTTTTCCGTGAGAAATAAAACGAAGCAAATTTAAGTATTTGTTTACACTTTAACCATGTGAAATTAAAGGCATGTACTATCACGAGACTCCCGTGCATTTTGAACTTCGTGGTGAATAAACTGAATTTACTTTAAAGTATGGTGTCTCAGTTGAGCCAGTTATTGTTAATTTCAGAGAACATACATTAAAGTGTGTGTGTGTGTGCGTGCGTGCGTGCGTGCGTGTGTGTGTGTGTTCAGGTTTAACGTCTTTTTCAACAATTTTTCAGTCATATAAACGACGGTGTCTACTTGTAGCAGTGGGCACAATGCCCAACTTTATAGTGCTGCCTCACTGGAATATCACGCCGTAGACACGTGACATGATACCCTACCTAGTCACATTATACTGACACCAGACTGTCCTAGCACTATCCTCTTAATGCTGAGCGCCAAGCGAGGAAGCTACTAGTACCATTTTTACGTCTTTGGTATGACGCGGCAGGGGATCGAACCCACGACCTCCCGCTCTCGAAGCGGACGCTAGATACCACTAGGCTACCGAGGCGGTTCATACATTAAAGAAGTGCTTATGAGATTATGCATGTGTGCGCATATTTCAAAGTCTACTTTATATTAACGACTATAGAAAACAAGTGTGCACTCGGCAAATAGCAAGTCTATTATTTTCAGGTGTATACTAAACACTGATCCTTATGTTTGTACTCGTTATCCTTGGTTTCGTAGACAGTCTAGTACTGGACCGCTGCTTCCGCTGTCAACACCGCAGTAATATAAAGTCAGTGTCCATTTCTATGCCGGAATTTCAATACACATTTATTATCAGTTTACATCAATGAAAGTGTGAAAAAAATATTATTGTTTAACGAAGAACAGTAACTTTTTGAGATCTTTCTGATTTTAATCATCAGGTTTTCGCCTGAAAAGTTCAACTGATTCCATTTTGTTTGTTTTGTAGTTATCTACAATTGTATACAAATTGTATTACCTCCTAACATATTTTGCTGTACATTTTGTCTGCGATTTATTCTCACTGCGTTTTTTAAAAACATGCTGCATAAATTCTCATAGTGTAATAAAAAGTCGATAGATCAAAACTGGTTAGTTTACGACGCATGAAACATCTAATAAGGAATCTCTATAGGCCTACACATCGAACTTGTCCCGGACCAGTATGCGGAAATACTGTGGCCCAATGTTTCAAGATTGTCTAAAATGTTTGCATATATCGTGATAAAGCAAATATTTCGATTGTTTTTATAATTAATAAATAAAAAATCACGTATGTGTGAGAAAATTACGTTAAGTAATTTCGGTAGTTACCGCAAGAAGTTTCGAAAATTCCATTTGCTCCAAATTCCTTGAGATAAGCAGCGTGGAAGTCGTAAATTCCACTGTAATAAATTAAACCTTTCTTATACTTGCACAATCCTTTAAACGAATTTTTGATCATTGCCAAATCTTGGTCGCATTAAGTCGGAGACTTTTCTTACAATTTTAGGCAGTTTGGTACACCATACATAGAAAAATCAGTGTGTGCACATTGCACTACTTTTATGTATGTTGAAAATAGCAATATGTACAAATGTATTTTCGTTTTAATACATGAAGTGGTCAGATTTGAAAACAGATTTTGTAATAAGTTAAGTTCTATTCAGTAAGACAATTCTCCTATGCACTAATTGAAACTTTGAACTAACTTTTGCCATTCATGAATTTTTAATAAAGTATTTTGAAAGGATTTATAAATCTAACCAAAAATTTGGAAAAATACAGGTAAAATATCTGCTTTGTTTATTTCCAAATTTTAGTATCACTTTTTATACAGCTACTTTTAGTTCAGGTCTTGCAAACTGAGCTGTTTTTGTGCTGTGGAACAGCTGCATTTGAAAGCTTTGGTTCACTATATTTTCACACCTCAAATGAATGTCACTCTAAATTCAAGTTGGCGGAAGTACCTTAATATAGGGTTTGTTGTGTTCATATAAGTTTAAAATGCTAACTGGAATGTTCTCTTAGTCTTTTCGAAGCTTTCGGTGCACAGGTGCAGCCAGAGCTCCAATGGCGGGATTACAAACCGGAACTAGATATATCGTCTGCTATACGTGTGGTAACGTGGGCAAGCTAGAACTCACAGTTGCAAAGCCACTCACGAAAGTCACCATCATTGAGAAGATGATAAGTATTGCTTTTATTCATATTATGCGGACGTTAAATGTCAAGCGAATTTCTGCAAATCTAACTTTGTGTTTCCGTAGCAGAAAACTCGGTGAAAGGCAGACTGAAAATAGTATTTCACATTTTGGAATTAATGCCGATACAGATATCCTTTCTGTAATTCACTATGGATATGTTACTCTTTTTATCATAAAAGCCGCCGTCATTTGTTTTTAAAGAATAACAGGTTTGATCTAGAAAATTTAGTGATTTTATTTTTCTGCTGTTAAAGATTTTGTCAAAAAGACCTTAAAATGCGAGTCCTTTGTCGGTGGAGATTCATCTTAAAAGAAAAGTTTGATTCTAGATTTTAGCGTATTTTAAACAGAGTAGTTTATTTTTATAATTTTAGTGAATTGTATGGACCGTTTTACTAGTGAGTACAATAAAAAGTTGCCTCTACACAATTCATGATTTAGGACCTCAGACACGGAGGCTTTCGACGCTTGTTCCGTTTCTTGGAAAATTGAAAACGACTGAAGATGAGAAACTGTTAAAAGATGAGCAGATATGATTTCACCGTAACTGTTTGCTTGCTCGAGGCAAAGAACCGTTTACATCTCTTGAATTTAAGAAGTTCCGTGACTGGTGTGAGAAAGTGACGTTGCCTGGTTCGCCATTCACTGTGGCATTGTACTTGGTGTCTATAAGTGATAGCTGTTGCAGTAAGTCAAAGTTAAACATGTTTTTCTACTCTATTAATTGGTCATACGTTCTGTCAAATGTAAAAAATCCTTGTAATGATGTCAGATTGTTTGGAATTGTTTAAATGACTGTAAAAGAATAACTGCCAGACCGGTGGTAAAGAATTCTAATATTATGAAACAGTTTATTGAACATTTCCCTTCTGAGAGCAGTTCCCTATCTGATTTAAGATTATATTGTTTATTTATTTATATATATTTTTTCATTTGCCGGTATTTTAAGAATCAGTGAATCACTAAGGATTTCAAGATTTCAGAATTTCATTGTTAGATATAGTTATTGAAAGTCAGACACTGTTGTTCTTAGGGACGGAAACGTATACCGGACATTCCTCCTGCCTTGTCGCTAACTTAGAAAGATATATACGAAAACCACTTATATCATTTCTTCAGAATATATTTTTCGTTCAGACATTTTCAAGAAAAAGCTTAATAAACTTATGTTTTACGAAGTGATTCAGACAGCCGCTTTCTTATTCTTCTGTTCATCTTGGTTTAAAACAAAAACTTCAGTTAGATGTTTGGACTTCATTCTTTTCGGTCGGGGGCTGATACTAAGGTTGCTAACAGAAGTAATTGTGAGAGGTTGTGGCAGAGGCATGGCAGGTGGAAATGTGTCATCAAGAGATGGCTATGTGAAAGGCTCTTTGAAAGATCGTCTTTTTGTCTCTCATAATTAAAACTTTTAAACATACCAGGTTGAACTTATTGCGTGCATTTTATTTTTCTATATGTTACACTCTTAAAAGGTGATTGAGACTAATAACTTGAGGTTAAAGAAAATATGGTAATGTCACACTGGGTCTTATTTACATCGGAATACTGTACTTAGTGTTTTACATGTAACAGAATTATCTATATTGTTTAACTTACAGTTGCTGGTAGCGGAATGCTGCAATGTATGTGTTACAAACAGCTGAATGCTGTGTTGTGTGCTCTTCTTACAGTGGTATGCAACATCAGGTTATTTTCAAGAAGCGGAATGCTGCATTAGGTTATCTGTAAGCCGTGGAAGGCTGCGTTATGTGCTCTTCTTACAATGGAATGCTGCGTTATGTGCTCTTCTTACAGTGGAATGCTGCGTTATGTACTCTTCTTACAGTGGTATGCTGCCTAAGGTTATTTTCAGATGCGGAATGCTGTTTGCAGCAGAAAGCCGCGTTAGGTTATGTGCAAGCAGCAGAATGCTGCGTTTTGTGCTTTTCTGGCAGTGGAATACTGCGTTAGGTTATCTTCAGGCAGCGGATTGCTGCGTTATGTGTTCTTCTTGCAGTGGAATGCTGCGTTATGTGCTGTTTTTGCAGTGGAATGCTGCGTTATGTTATCTGCAAGCAGCGGATTACTGCGTTATGTGCTGTTTTTGCAGTTGAACGCTGTGTTTGTTTATCTGCAAGCAGCGGTATGCTGTGTTATGTGTTCTTCTTGCAGTAGAATACTCCGTTAGGCTATTTTCAAGCAGTGGAATGCTGCGTTATGTGTTCTTCTTGCAGTGGAATGCTGCGTTAGGTTATTTTCAAGCAGTGGAATGTTGCGTTATGTGTTCTTCTTGCAGTCGAATGCTGCGTTATGTTATTTTCAAGCAGTGGAATGCTGTGTTATGTTATTTTCAAGCAGAAGAATGCTGTGTTATGTTATTTTGAAGCAGTGGAATGCTGCGTTATGTTATTTTCAAGCAGCGGAATGCTGTGTTATGTTATTTTGAATCAGTGGAATGCTGCGTTATGTGTTCTTCTTGCAGTGGATTACTCTGTTGGGTTATTTTCAAGCAGTGGAATGCTGCGTTATGTGTTTTTCTTGCAGGAATGCTGCATTAGGTTATTTTAAGAAGTGAAATGCTGATTTATGTGCTCCTTTTGCAGTGGAATACTGCGTTAGGTTATTTTCAAGTAGTGGAATGCTACACTATGTGTTTTTCTTGCAGTGGAATGCTGTG
Source organism: Mercenaria mercenaria (assembly GCF_021730395.1). Classification (NCBI taxonomy): domain Eukaryota; kingdom Metazoa; phylum Mollusca; class Bivalvia; order Venerida; family Veneridae; genus Mercenaria; species Mercenaria mercenaria. The sequence continues at coordinate 27,454,526 of NC_069377.1, read as the reverse complement.
TTAGGTTATTTTCAAGCAGCGGAATGCTGCGTTATGTGTTCTTTTTGCAGTGGAATGCTGTGTTAGGTTATTTTCAAGAAGTGGAATGCTGCTTTAGGTGTTTCTTTTGCAATGGAATGCTGTGTTATGTTATTTTCAAGCAGCGGAATACTGCGTTATGTTATTTTCAAGCAGTGGAATGCTGCGTTATGTGTTCTTCTTGCAGTGGAATGCTGCGTTATGTTATTTTCAAGCAGTGGAATGCTGCGTTATGTTATTTTCAAGCAGAGGAATGCTGCGTAATGTGTTCTTCTTGCAGCGGAATGCTACGTTAGATTATTTGCAAGCAGTGGAATGCTGCTTTATGTGCTCCTCCTGCAGTGGAATGCTGCGTTATGTTATCTGCAAGCAGCGGAATGCTGTGATATGTTATCTTCAAGCAGTGGAATGCTGCGTTATGTGATATTAATGCTGCGTTAGGTTATTTGCATGCAGCGGAATGCTGCGTTATATGTTTTCTTGCAATGGAAGGCTGCGTTAGGTTATCTGCAAGCAGTGGAATGCTGCGTTATGTTTTTTGTAAGTAGCGGAATGCTGCGTAATGTTTTGCTTTATGTGCTCTGCAAACAGCGGAATGCTGCATTTAGTAATCTGCAAGCAGCGGAATGCTGCGTTATGTGCTCTGCAAGCAGCGGAATGCTGCGTTATGTGCTCTGCAAGCAGCGGAATGTTGTATTAAGTAATCTGCAAGCAGCGGAATGCTGCATGATGTTTTCTGCAAGCAATGTATTCCTGTTGAAATGGGATTGAGACGATTGGGCTTTGGTGATCTGATGGTCCTTCATAGAAGTGGCATATTAATGTACAAGGTAACCACGGTAATTAAGTATCGTTAGTAAGTATTTCTTTGTTTTCCATTTACTGCGTCAATAATTTTGATACAGAAGACTGTTAGCATTTTCTCTCTTTGTTATCTCGATATGCTGCCAATTATATACCTTATTCCTACTTTATTGTTTCTTTTTTGTCTTGTTGAAGGTAATTGAGATTAGAGAATAATTTATTTACTCACAGCTTTAGCGTGAGTAAATAAAATTATTCGCGTTTCGAAATTACTTTTCTTGGTAGTTTATCCCAGTACTAGTTTGGTCTGAAGTTTATGCTAGTATATTTGGGCGCTCTTTGTCACGTGAATTTCGTGAAATATTTCGGTGTATATAAGTGTGAACTGATATTGCTTTCACCACTCGAGGTTTATGATTGGCAGCAAACAGTCTGTACCCACCCTCCCTCCCATGATGTATGTTGGTGCTTGTTTTTTAGTTATAGCTTGCTTCAACGAAACAAACTGGCATGAAAATCGCTTGTCTAGAATATTAGTTTATTTTATTATAAAATTAAATGTTGTTTTTGGTTTGTTTACTATTCTACGCAGGTTATGTAAAGTTTTGAATATATATAATGTGTGTTTGGTTTGTTTATTTCTAAGTAAATAACTCCGATTGTTAGTTGTAAAGCTACAATTTTGGTTGTATCTGTTTGGTTCTGGTGATGTTTTTTTCTAATAAAATCTTAAACACCAGATAAAATTAGAGATTTTATTAATTATTCACGTCTGTGTTTTACGCAAACTTGAAACATTTATCTTAACAACATGATTAAATTTACTTTTAGTCTCGTTTCAGTTCAAATTTACCCGGATACTAGATCGCTTGGAACCATACGAAGAACCTTAAATCGATTATTGAAATATGAATTTACTTCGCGAACAATTGTACACATATGCTGCCAATTATATACCTTATTCCTACTTTATTGTTTCTTTTTTGTCTTGTTGAAGGTAATTGAGATTAGAGAATAATTGATTTACTCACAGCTTTAGCGTGAGTAATACCTCTTTTTCGTTAGAGAAAGGGACATTGATCCTGTGATGCGTGTATGTGGTCGCACGGTCACATTGTTTTTTTTACAACGGTGTCCCTTTTTAGTGTGGTGAGAAATGTTTAGTGGGAAGGACTCTAAGTGTGCTCGGGTTACAATTTCTCAGTGATCATTGCTAGTCACCGCTGTGGAGTGATCACAGCTTTGAGCACTTTTCGCAGAACATTGGTCATCCAGAAGTATCCACGGCACAGTGAGTACTGCTCACTTGGTAATGTTCACAGAACTGTGAGTACTGCTTACTGAGTAGTGTTCACGGTATTGTGAGTATTGCTTCCTGAGTAGTGTTCATGACGCAGTGAGTACTGCTCACTGAGTAGTATTCACGGCGCCGTGAGTACTGCTCGCTGAGTAGTGTTCACATAACCGTAAATACTGCTCACTGAGTAGTGTTCACATTTCCATGAGTACTGCTCACTGAGTAGTATTCAGATTTCCGTGAGTACTACTCACTGAGTAATATTAACGGTACTGCTCACTAAGTAGTGTTCGTGGTACTGTGAGTACTGGCCCCATATTCACAAAACATTTTCAGTCTCAGCTGAGTTTGATAATGAAACTTAATGTTATTTATATCTAAATAGCATGTTTAAAACTAAATTTTAAGTTAATAACTATTTTCAAGTGACTATTCAGAATTGATGGTCAGTCTCAGTTGGAAGTTAACCTTAAAGTTGTAGTAAAATTGATATTAAAAGTTCAATCTCAAACTCAGCTGAGACCGAAAAATGTTTTGTGAACACAGGGCCTGTTCAGTGAGTGGTATTTACAGTACTCTGAGTACTGTTCACCGAGAACGAACTTAAGGATGTGTTTTTGCATAAATATTTTTGAAATCTGAAAATTGTCATGAAATCATATACTAAATATCCGATATTTGAGTTTTATGATTATTTGATTTTTTGACCTTTAATCTGCATAATAATTTTAGGCAATTTATATTAAAAAGATACTATATCGTAGTAGAATATTAGACTGAAAAATAATTAAATATTTGAAAATATAAACATGATGTTATGTTTAAACATTGCATGTAGTCATCATTACTTTTATGGTGACCATCTTGGACGCCATCTTAGATTTCTCAGATTGCCAACATTTATGCCAATTTATGCCGGCAGCCTGATAAACGTCAGGCCTTTACGAATATTTTGGTATATAACTTGCCTTGTTAAAAATTGGGACCGGTTTCAACTTTCTGAATGGCCTGATTGTCGCCCTACCAAATGATGTGTCTGGTTTTAATAGTTTGTACATTGCTTTCATATGATAACGCCAGGTCGAAGATTTTAAGATCATGGCACGCAGTACAAGGGTATATATCTCAAAACCAGCAATCTACACATTTTTGCCAAATAGAAACTTATTTACATTTAAAGAAATGCCATTTCTACCACATATACTGAAGAAAGAAACGACCACCGGAGTTAAACAACAATGTGCTCGTACCTTCTGTAGTGGCATGGATATCTGTATGGGAATTGGACAAAGGTGTATGTCGCCTTTTTCAAGGTCAAGGTAATTCGGTTATGCGAGCAATACTTTTGCCAACGTTTCTGTAATTTCTATGTTTAATCGAATTAGGAAATAAACAACACACTTTAATGAATTGCACACTTGAATTGCCTTGTTTGATTTTTCTCCAGTTAATGCAGATCAAGTGGGGAAAAAAGGTAGTTTTTATGCAAGAATATCAAGTATTTCGTGTTCAAGCATGACTGGAACATGTTGTGTCTGGAATTTCGAGGTCGTTCGATTATTCGCACTATGAAGTAGTCTACGCACGTACTTGGTGACTCATCGTTACAGAGGTACATAAAATGTCTTGTTATAGCATTCCATGCTGAAAATGTTGTGAAAAATAGTTTCCAACAGGATTTTATCACATTATCAACATTTTCATTGTCTAAAAAATCATGAGACCAAGGCAGTAAAGTTCAACTGCCTTTTTTGAAACGGCTTGTCTTGCAAGTACTTGTTAGAGCCAACTTTAACAAGGACAAACCAACATCTGTTTAGACAACTCTGCTCTGAGGAGGATTGGTTGGAAGCACAGAGCGCAGCAAAGCAAAATAATTGCAGATTGGTCAGTTAAGTTTGAAATGTAATTAAAATGGTCAAGACCATTAGCACCTGTTTAACCGGAATTCCATGATCAGGAGGATCAGAAACTATAAGACTGCTTGCAAGTACTATAGAGGACATTTTACGGCTGCCACGCGGCTCTTGAGAATGTTGAAGTGATTGTTAAAATCAAATAACGCCTCCCATACGAGAGTTATTGAATGGACCTCTAAGAATTTGTTATCTTTTAAAACGTAGTCGTTCTGAAAATAAGAAAAACAAATTACTGGAAATAAAGAAGGATAAGCATGGCTTTGACCTCTATCAAAGAGGCAGGGATGTACTACATCCGCGCAAATATATTTTGCCACAAAGGCAGAGTTTGCTGAAAACTACTCCAATGCTCGATGCCAAAAAGGAACGGGACATGAAAACGGATACAAGTATCGAAAAACCGGTAATCTTCCCGGATATTTCTGAAACCAACAATGACAAGATGCTGCTTATTATCGAACTGTAGTCCTCAGGAAAACTAAGTTTCAAGAGGCACACGACAAAGACTAAAGGTTGCAAGAACTTTGCCGGTAGTGTTGTAGTTAGACTTTCCTTTACTCAGAGATGTTGAGTCCAAAAAAAGTCGGTATCATTTTCCGTTTAGAAAATTTGTAAAAAATGTCTCAATTTAAGGCTTACCAAATTTATCTGCCCATATCATTAGCAGAACGTTGACTTGATTTCATGTTTTACGGCACACCAACAAAGTACAGGTATAGCAAGCTTACTGAAATTTTGGGATGGAGTCTAATACCATAACGTTGTGACTAATGTTTGATGGTTCGCCGCTACAAGTGTCACACATTCGGTGACAGGACACTGTTAGACTGATTAAAGAATGTCTATGGTCCGTAAGTACAGACATTGGCAGGAATACATGAATAACGAGTAGGAGAGGCATTGCCTTGAAGTAGTAATATTCTGTACTGGTATGGTCGGAGTGTGCATTGTACATGTCTAAGCAGGACTTGTATATGAAGTCTGGAAATTTCAGTATGGTCAGAGTACTGTTCTTTGCAGTACAGGCAAAATAATTTGACAAAAATGGTCACACAGTATTGGTCTAGATAAGACCTTAACAATTTATGGTTTGATGTGGTCCAACAATATTGGCATAAGCAACCATCCTCTGAAGCATGTTCCCGTATTGCTGTTGCTACGGTCGATTACGCATGGCCTGCACATTTAAAGCCTATCTCCGGCAACTGTGTCAGGGAGTCGACTTATTGGCTCAGTGGTTAGAACACAGGACTTGCACGCAAGCGACCTGGGCAGTTGGGTTTTTTTCGTCATAAAATGCTATGCTCTTTAATTTATGGCTAAAAGTAAGACTGTATTTATTTGCCAAGTTTTCTGTATATGTTAACAAAATGAACTATGTAATGCTTTAAAGTAAAGCCTGAAATGGGAATAACACAATCTGGCTATCTAAAAAAAGTTGGAATTAGAATAAAAGCTAGTTTGCAACGTTATTTTCTGTCTGCTTAAAGCAAGTGTCTGCTGAACACAGGTGGTCACTAACGCAGGTTCAGATGTATAATTATATAGGCTGAATAACTGATTGTAATGCCCTGCAACCAGCGGATGATTCAATGATGAAACCTGTACTGGCACTCCCTATCACTTGTTCAACAATTAACAACAGAACTATTCAATTAATTTCCAATTAACTTTATTTTTGTTTGTTGGCAATTCATTTCAATTGTACAAATAATCCAACACAGATCAATTACATAAAACGTCAACATGACAGGGCAAATAACGATATGTAGTAAATATATCAAGAAACCTTAACTAAACTAAGTTATAATTCCCCAAATTTACCTGCTTTAAGGAGGTAGTATACCTTTGTCAAAATACTAAAAACATAATATTCAACTATTTTACCATTTGTTTCTAATATGAAAATTTTGTCACTTTAGTTAAAACAGTTGAGGCATACATCTAAATAACAAAATATGACCAAAACTTTCATCTTGTATACTGTACTTAATATAACTGGGAAGTCCAATTTTTACAATGCATATATTACTCTGAATACCTTGCAACTATAAGAGATTTTGACAATTCTTCAGCACTGTTCAATACCTGTGTCTATTTTAGTGGAAGAAAGTAAATTTCCCTCGGATTACGTATTCTGTTTGCGATTTCGGTATCTCAGGTGTGACTGGAACGCCTAGAGCTTGTATGAGCTACATCGTGTGAAGAATACCGAATCACCATACAAAATTACATAATCACACAGAAATTTGGACTGCCATTACAGATCCACTAACTTAAGACTCATTTCTTTGGATTAATAGCAAAATATCTTTCAAACATGGAGTTAAAATCTCAAGATCTAAACTAAACTGATACTGAATTCATTTCAGCAACAAATGGTCTGTCATTGAAAGTAACTTAACAATATGCTAAAATACCAGCTTGAAGAACCTTTGCTGGTAACAAAAATGAAATTTTTGGTTAAGTTATAGCAATGTTAACATCGAAAAATTTTGCAGACTCTGGCAGACAGTACATTCTCATATATTACCACTAAGTCAGATATATTTGTAAATTACAGAGATTCTTTGTGCAGCTTATGTGCTTTTTTTTTTTACTATTTAGACTGAATGGGACTTGATATTCCCCTATAAAAGGTACTTCTGATCTAAAACATATTTGTATGACCTGCAAAAAATGTATGTCCTTTCAGCAAAATCGGTTACAGGAAAACAATCAAAAATAACACTTTGTAAGACATAATATACTGAAGGTTGCCCGATTTTCATGCAGGCTCAATCATTGTTAAAAATTTGCAAAACACCATTGTGTGTTAAGAAATGATACAGATTAATCATGAAAAGCATTATTTATAGTGAATATTAGTGAAAATAAAACTGTCACCAATATTTCACTATCTACAGTTATAAAACATATTTGGCATGAATACTATTTGTGTCATATTAGGATGACTTTGCTGTAGGCTTGAGAATACATGTACAATAAATAATATATTTGTGTCTCTATGTGGGGGGGAAAAGGAAATCTTTATACCCCTTACAGTGCATCTATTTAATCTCCAAGGGCATTAACCCTCTAATTTTCCTACTTAAAGACTTTCTCAAAAAATGTTCATTTGCAAAATACTGAAAGCTTTCCCTTTTCTAAAGTTGGACATAATTCTGTAAATAAAAAATCTTTACAGAATTTTTTTTTTTTTTGTTGGGGTTGACATCCCATCAATACAACTATAGGTCATACTGTAACTGCAGGAAGACACTAAGATACTCCCCTCTTGGCATTACTCCAGGCACAAGTGGGCACCTGGGTAAAAATTACCAATCTTCAGTTAGCCAGCTGGATGACTTCCTCACATCAAATAATTGTATTATTTCTGTAAACAAAACTATGATGATGAAGATTACAACAAAATGGTGTGGTAAGATGATGGTCACAAAAACGATGGAGAAAATATCAGTTGTATAGGTTGGTATCAAGGTTACATCTTTACTAAAACGCCATGCCAAGTCTTAAACACATCAAATCTAAAGTCAAGCTTCATATATAATATCTTATTGGTTGTTTGTTTACAACCAATCAGAATATTTGATACTTAAATAAATCTTAATGGACTCTGATATTGTAAAATCTGTAAATTTTATGACCTTGACACTTCAGCAATGTGTATAATGTTGACCTTGACAATTCTGTAAAGTTGTCAGATCCTGATCAAATTTGTACAATGCTGACCTTGACTCTTCAGTTATGATATTTAAGACTTTGAAATTGAACCTTTGGTAAAGTTGTATGACCTTGACATTGGTATTTCAGTAAAGATTTATAACCTTGACACTTGGTTTTCCATTGCAGCATAAGCACACGTAAGTATCTATATTGCACATATTTTTTTAACCTGTCAGTAGTGCTTTATAATATCGAGGGATAAAAATTGACAACTCCTAGGACCTGTGGACTCCTAATCAACTTCAACCCCTGAGTCATCAATATTTGTTACATCTCCTATACATCTAATGAAATTACATGCTTCTTTTTTCAAATTTCCTTGCAGAAAAATTAAATAATGTTACCAACTATCATTGTCTGAGAGCTGACCTACATCTACATATTATCACCTGATACAAATGAGCAATGATTATAGATAAATAATCAGTAATTTGATCATTGAAAATTTTGTGTTGAAACAGAAAGCAGACTATTAAGGTAGTGGACCTGAAAGGAAAAAAAAACCCTGAAATTTCTGTTTGATAACATTCTCTCCATATGTGATTTGAGCATTTTCTGGTACGAATGGAAATCAAGGTGCTCGTATGTGCTAAATTATCATATGAAGGATATAAAACACCGTACAAGAATATTAAGCTTTACCCTGCTAAATTTCTAAAATGGACTGGTTCATCATTCAAAGGTAAAACCACTTGTTCCCAGCATACTAAAGGTTAATTGCATTGGAATTACCGTTTGCCGTTTCTGGTTCACTACCTTAAGTAACCCGACTGAAACCATCTTTACACGTCATGTATTACGCTAAAGTTATGTTACGAAATCATTTACATACTACATAAACGGGCATGAACATGGCCTTTTCATGTGTATTTTGTATATTGAACTTGATGCTTGCAAAATATGTCTCACTAGTTGTTAAAAAAAAAACTATGAAAATCTAGTCCATATCATCATACATGGATCTAATTTTAGTTAAGGTAGTTCTGCATGTTTGGGATTATTTTTTCTAAAATGTGGAACTGATTAAACTTAGAAAATTCAGTAGACAGCAAAGATATGATCATGTGCTTTATTTTTTTTTGATATTTTTTTTGATAGACAAAGTCAAAGAATTCGGAACTCGCGTATAATGGAAGTCTATTGAAATACAACAATTTTGATACAATTTTCTCAGCTAGAACTTTTTCTACAATGTAGATTTCATAACTGTAAATCAACATATTATTTTGTTAAATAGTCCAAATAAAATGTGCTTATTTTCAAGATATTTTATCACGAATTTCAAGAGAGTCGCAATTCAAGTGAATCTAAAAAGCATAGAATTATTTCGTGATTTATTCCATGTTACCTTGATAAATGACATTACGCCACTACTTTCATTTATCGGACATGCAGAACAGCCTTAAATGTTTAGCATGAAAACCAGTAACATTAGTTTGTTAGTCTTGACTTTATCTAAACCCAAATTACATTAATGTGAATAAATTCAAGAACATAAATTATATCCAGCTAAACTTTCAAAACATGCCTACGCGCAGAAAACAGTGCAAAAATGTAATAAAACATAATATTCTTTCTAACGATTTGCCTAAATGACAGGTTTTCAAGCTGAGCTAAGAAAAAAGCTCAACATAATAATGTTAAAAGTATTTTTCGGCCCTTGCAAACCCTAAGTTCAGTCAATCTGGGCCCATATTCATCAATGTTTTAGGTGATTTAGACTTAATACTTTAACCCTTACCCTGCTAAATTTCTACAATGGCCTTGTCCATCTTTCAATTTGGACAGTACCATTAACTGTTAAAAGGGGTGCTTACCGAAAAGGTACTTACTGAATGGTAAACAGTGCAGATCATGATCAGACTGCACAGATGTGCAAGCTGATTGTGATCTACACTGGCCGCAAAGGCAGAATCAATCGTGTCCAGCATGATAAGGATTAAAATGCTAGATTTTTTTTTACTCTTTCATGGTTATATCTACACAGACTGTAATGAAACTTTGTTGGTGCAATTGGCAGCTACAAAGACATCTTGGAAAAATTTCATCAGTATGGCTATGCTTCAAAGTTATGGCATCCAGCAGTCTGGTCAGGATCCATGCTGTTCGCTTTCAAATCCTATTGCAATTAGAGAAACCATTAGCGAACAGCATGGATCCTGACCAGACTGCACAGATGCGCAGGCTGGTCTGGATCCATGCTGGTCGCAAAGCCACTATGTTGGTTTTCTCATGGCACGGCTCATTTTTAAATGGGATTTCAATTTTTTTTGCTCTGAAAGTGTTCATGTTTACAAGATTATTTTTCTTTGTAAGTATGACCTTTAACATTAGATTTACACTTTTAAAAAATGTACATGTAGGAATATTTGAATATCAAATGATATAATTCCGGAAAAGAAAAAGAAAACAATAAAAATCATTGCAACATACATCCCACTATATAGTATATGCCCTCCAAAACTCAACAACTACGATAGGTAACAAAAAAATAAATATATTGACTATATATATATAATCTTATTAACAATAAACATCACAAACCGTTCACTGGATTGCAATGGGTTGTAACTATATAACAACAACCAATGTCAAAACTCAGTTAAATTTCAGAGAACATGTAGAAACAGCCAGTTAAATTTCATCAATCATGGTCAAAAATGTAAACTGCACTTCAATTGCTTCACGTAAAAAATAATGACAAGACAATTTTTAAAATTTAAAAATGAACAATACCAGAGAAGGGTCCAATTTCATTATCAGTTTTTTCAGACAAAACTTTTTAGATTAATTTGACTGATATCATTAGACAACCCCACTAAGTCAGTTTTGGCCGACTTACTAAGCTATATTGCAAACGTTTGTGAAAAAAAAAAAACATCGTAAAAATGCAAAAAAATATTTACATTTAGTCTCATCAACCAATTTAAGTAAACTGTTCTTTCATGAAAGAATATTATTTACCAAATAATCAAATATCCATTTAACTTGTTCAAAGTCAATAGGGGTCGTGTACTCAATAAGTACCTACTATCAGCATGTGAAGTTTGAAAGTCCTGAGTGCAGTGGTTCGCGAGTAAAGTGCCTTCATGCAAAAAGTTAACGTTGTGACGAACGAACGAACTAACGAACGGACGGACAGTTGAAAACTAATATGCCTCCCTTTGGGGGCATAAAAATTTGAAATTTTGATCATTGATTGCTGTTATATAGTCATATTACACCAGTAAAACATGACAAGAATACATTTCTCTGGTAACAAACTATCGCAACATAATGTAAAAAATATGGATTTTTTCTTCACATTTGTGTCATGTTAAATTTATAGCTAAATTCAGAAAACATTACTGGAGAAAATACAAGAAAACAGAGCTGAAGTAATGAACACAATGCTTATAATCTATGGCTTTTTTAAAACTGTTTTTTTTTATTCAACAGGCAACAAATACGTAGGGAGTATTTCTTTGTTTCAATGCAAGAACTAAATCTTTTTCACAAGGTGAACATCAGATACAATATTTTCACAAATGACGTAACCACCAGTGAAAATGTCAGATCTGGTGTTTAGGAGTGAGCGATAATTGATCTTATATGTAAAACGAACAGATTTTTTTTTGTTACAAGTATTTCTTAGGATTTTAATAGATTTCTCAGTCAGAGAAAAAATATTTTTCCCTGTGAGATTACCAATTATATTTCACTCTAATATTTCAATAATTCACAGAAACATGTAATTAAGAGTGGTGTTTTGTTTTTCTAATAAATTCACTCCACCCTCTGAAAATAAAAAAATATCAAATGTACTTTCTTCTTGGAAAATTTTAATCATTTTTTTTAAAGATTTTATTTATAATTGACTTGAAATCTTAAAAATGTACTCAGCTGCTAAAAAGCAAAGAAAACAATATTAAAACAGTATCTAGTACTTGATGCTGTGAAAGCACATTCTAGCAGCACTTTGTGATATCCACAAAAGGATGTGTGTAAGTTTTTTATGGTAGTACTGAATCTTCACTGTAACAGATGCCAAAGTAAAATAATGTCGGTTTCCATGTACCTCTAACAACGAACGTTTTCATCAATATTTTATAATATACATTCAGTTTTCATGCTAATCTTCTTGAAATAATCAGATTTCTTTGAAAATTATTTAAAATACAAAATACTGTGAACCATAAAAATTCGTGGGGAACTAATTTTCATGAATTTCATAGTTAAGTTGATCCACAAAATTAATTTCCAACAAACAAATATAATTCCTATGGATTTTATCTTCAAAATTAAAAACCCACGAATACATATTCCCATGAAAAAGTCTGACTGGCCAAAACCACAAAATTTCATGTCCTCAAAAGTAAATGATTTTACAGTACTGGATTAACTACAGTGGCAAGATTTCTACTACAGTAAATTACAGTATAATTTTATGTAAAACAATGTCATAAAAGGCATTTCAATTCAAAAATTATCCAACTTTAATTAAACCATGAGGTTTCTGTAAAATCAGATATTTTTGCGAGGCTAAAATTTTGCTGTTTCAAAACTTGGCGCTGGTCCATGAGGCAGAATATTTGGCCAAATTATAAACATACTGGACTCTTTTTACCAATAAGAAATACTTTTTCAAGTATCTATTTTCCGAAATAAGAGTGTGTGTTTTTGGGTTTAACGTCTTTTTCAACAATTTTTCAGTCATATAAACAATGGATTTTCCCAAATAATGAAAGTTTGTGGATACAGCAAAAAATACATCTCATGAAAAATTCCGACTTTACAGTATATAGCTAGTCACAGAAATTGACAAGACTTTTTATTTTGGACTTGTATTTTACAGATGACAGTAAAAATTAAGATGTAAACATTCTGATGAAAGAAGGAGTTAAGATGAAAACATTCTACCGAAATACTAACATAGTGAACATCACACAATACCTTATAATACTAAATATTGCTATATGTGAGTGTGTGTGCGTGTTTCTTGTTTAAAAGTCTACAATTTCACAGAATCTAAACACGTAAAATAGGAACAAGTTCCACTCGAAAATCCATCCAAAACGTCACTTTTTTTGCACAGGTACAAAGACAGATATTTGCGTAACTAGATTAGAGTTGTTTTTTCTCATCACATCTAAATACCATGTAACAACTATGGCACATCACTGTGTGGGTCGTGCTAAGTCCGAGAAATTTGTGGCGCCACTTCCGACCCGTCATTTTGGTTTGGATCAGGTAACTGTTTTATTAAAGCTTTCAGAAGTTCATTTAACATATCGTAATCTTTTTCTTCTAACAAGTCAAATTTTATATTGAACACCATGAAGTGTGTAAAAAGACTATTCATGTGTCCGTTGAGACCAAGCATGAGTAATTCCTTATAATGGACGTGATATATATGAGCTATTATGTGCAACAAATACTTGTGGATGCGTTTCACAGTCGCTTCAAAAGTAGTTGGAAACGGATGGCCTGAAAAAAGAAGAAATATAATATTGTTAATATTTAGTCTCATGTCAACGTTATAAATGCACATACTGTACAAAATTTTATATTATTCTGTGAAATCATTAATATTCGCGGGGGACTAATTCTTGTGGATTTCATGGCTGAGTCAATCCACGTAATTTAATCCCAGTCCCATTCATTTTATGTTCAAAAGCTGAAATCCACGACTTCATATCCCCATGTAATTGCTGTTTTGACCAAAACCATAAAATTTCATGCCCACGAAATTAAATAATTTTACAGTACTCGTGATTGGTAGGAAAAATACTTTTTTTTTAATTTCTTTTTGTTTTTGGTGAAAACAGTCAAGTTTAGACAAAATTTTGCCCTAATTTTTATTTGCCAAACGAGTAATGTACATGTATGTCATCTGATTGCCCATACAAGTAGGTCAACCACTTAAAAAAAAAAAGATTTGTAACCTTTTTATTTACTCTAAAACCGACAATTAACAATGATACTATCTATTTTTGTTTCTACTGACATCAATCTGTCACTAAAAACAATACATTAAATTATGTATAAACGATACAGTAAACCATATGTTCGAATTGCCTACAGGGAACCAGACCATACTACGACAAATCCATTATAAAATTAAATCAGTCATGATCACGAGGTCACTGCACTTGAACGACAATTTAAACATCCTAATCATGTCTCAACACTGATTATCTATTTTAAACAAAACAGTGTACCGATTAGTATAAAATGTTGATAACATTTTGAATTAATCAGTAAAAATTTGACTACAAAACTCGTAAACTTCCTGATTTGCACATATTAAATGTGCCCCCACCTATTTACCATTCAAAAATAAACCCCACAAGTGATATGCAGAAAAATACAAGTTTGGGAAACAAATGAATTTGAGGAAACAATCGCATTCAGGAACACAAACAATCTTGATACTGAGGATGATAAAAAGGATAAAAATGCCATGAATCAAGCAAATGATACACCGCATATTTCTGAAGTGAAAACAAACAGGATATTTTTGAAGTATATCTGAATCCTATGGAGAAGTCTGGGTAAAGTCGTGACTTGAAATCTCGCTACAAAGCTATATGAATGGCACGTCCATAAGGAAAAAGTCTCCCTGTGTTTACAAACCTTAAATGATACTGCTCCAACCAAAAGTGACATCATGCAATGATAAATCATTTCATGTAAATCCAAATTTAGGCATTCAAATTTTATAAAATTGAAAGGACATATATTTCATTCAAAGTCAAAATCAAGCCATAACTCTCAGCAGTATTTACAAACCGATTCTAAAAATACCACTTACTCCTTTGAAAATACTTTTTCAATGGTTTCAGATGATCAGGCCACCATTACGTACCCGATTTACACTGCACCTTCAAAGTCGTTTAACGAATAAAATTTACAAGAAACGACAGTTAGAAAACGTACGTTCTCTTTGATACGTACCAAATTTAGTTGGGAATATTGACTCGTCTGAGATTGTCTTTTGTATATATGTGGTGACGTAATCAATATACTGGGCTGCCGACTCCTTACTCTTCTTCCCCTTCTCATCTGTCCAACAAAATTGCCTGCAAACAATCAGTTATAGTAATGTAACATTTGTAATGTAAAACAAGACTTCATATAAATATTTGCAATTTCATCTCATGCAATATTCACGGTATGGAATATTACTCTCGCGCCCAATGTTCATTGTATGATATGCCACCAGTACTCTCGTGCAACGTTCACAGTATGAAATGCTACTCTTGCCCAATATGATATGTTTTAATATTTATCTTATGATTTAATTTTTTTTATGTTGAGTAACAGGTACTTTGAACTTTGTTTGTCAATGTCCCTTACTATTTTTTTATAAAATCATAACAAGTTATTATTAGTAAGTGACAACTGCCCCCTGAATCAGAGTGCTCTGGTCTGTGGGTTATTGCCTGTGCCCTTGACCTTGGAGGTATAGCCTTAACTCTTGTGCATGACACGCCTTCCCAACATGCTCAACATTCTGTGTAACACCTTGAATCATTTCAAGGTTACAACTGACACATAATGAAGTCTTTAGAATCGACTGCCGAACCGAGTTCAATCATTATAATGCCTTCCTTTAGGGACATAACAAGAGCTGTCACTAATGGTGACAAATGCCCCCTCAGCGCCTTGACTTTTGACCTTGACCTTTGACCTGGTGACCCCAAAGTCAGTAGGGGTCCTGTATTCAATAAGTACTATCAGCATGTGAAGTGTGAAGGTCCTGGGTGCAGTGGTTCACGTGTAAAGTGCCTTCATGCAAAAAGTTAACGTTGTGACGAACGAACTAACGAACGGACGGACAGTTGAAAACTAATATGCCTCCCTTTGGGGGCATAAAAAATTCACTTAATATTAGCCGAGTTTGCTCATTCATCTCATTGAGAAAAGTATCAAGATTTCTTTACTGTATAAATTCTTTTCAATTCTTAAAAGGAAACAATAAGCGAAAGATCTTTTTAAACTGTAATTTATGTAAGTGGTGATATGACACTTTATATGCATCTTGTGTGATAAAATATTTATGAACTGAAATAACTTCTAGGTTAATTTAAACCTTTCACTTAATACTAGATATAAAACCAGATGAAACTGCTGTAGGATGTTTTTCAATGTGGAGAAAAAAAAAGTAATTTTAAGATTTACTTTCTTTGTATTGCTGTAGTATAGATTCTAATCTAATGCACGCTGGGGCACTTAAATGAGGTAATAATTCTCTGCATAGGTGAGAATATTGCCTTAATGAATACTTAAACTAAGACATGTGATATAACAAAACCATTTATGTAACCCAGTATGGAGCCGAGTCTCCACAAGCAAGTTTCTGCAAGCTGGTTTTGCTTCACACTTCCATTTAGAGCTAAAATGGTTTCGCTGATTTCGAGATACCAGTTCACATAATTGGAAAAGCAGGTTCAAATATTTGAACATTGGAAGGACAGGTTCTTGTAATTGTGCGAGTCAGGTTTGCACTTTTATGGAAGTCAGCCTCGCATATCCATTTTTTTTTTTTTTTAAAAAGACAGATTTACATGTAGTTGGGGAGGGTATATTTTGAGAGACAGATTGGCATGATAGGAAAGGAAGGTTTACATATTTGAAAAGACTAATTAGCACAATTATAAATAATTATGGAAAACTGAGATTTACATAAGAATTTGGAAAGGCGTGTTCACATATTAGAAAGGGCATGATCGCATATTTGGAAACACAAGAAACTATTGTTACTGAATTAGAATCAACCACATAAATTCAGGCCATGATTACATCATTCCTCAGTCTAAAATTTTAGCCTGCTGCCGGCATATGATTTTGCCTTTGCTACCAGTGCAGACCAAGATCAGCCTGCAGGATCATGGTCTGCACTGTTCGCTATTCAGTCAGTAAATTTTCAGTGAACACCTCTTTGAATAGTAAATGGTGCTGCCCAAAATAAATGATGGAGCAGTCCATTTTTGAAATTCAGCAGGCTTAAGGTTAAACAGCCTCATCAATCTAAATCAAACTTATTTTGAAAAATATTTCAGTCATTTCAAAGTCTCTTCATCAAACGCAGTCTATTTTGAAGCAAGGTAAACAGGACCAAAAACGGATATCTTTTTTTTCCCCATTCTTTAATGTTTTGCAACACCTTTATTGGTTTCAATTTCAAATTATGCAGAAATTTATCTAATTTTTGCTGATTCATATCTTCTCAGCTGACCTTGGTCTAGGAAAGAGAATAAATAACAAACTATACAATTTCAGTTCTTAAATTACATCAACCATCTATTTCTCCATTACCATAACTGTTTTAAAACATTGTTTTTCACTTGCAGTGTCTAAGTCTCAAAGGTAAATCTTCCCCTGCCCCCTGAGGGGAAATTGTTAGGGAAATCTATCTTCCCCCCAAAATCTGCACCCAGTGTGGGGATGTAAGGATGATTTTCTTTGGGTTATTCCTTTTTCACCTGTATATAATATCAATTTTCACTTTTTTCTTCATTTTTCAATGTCACACTTAACTCCATTTACATCCAGACATTAACATTTTTATCCCCCATTGTGTACTACTAGTATCAATGTCTTAGATGTGTTTACAGCATACTTCTTAAATAATTAAAAATACTTTTTTTTGTATTATGCAGATTGTAACTTTGGAATAAAATCGAAATATCTTTAACTGAACGAACACCAGAAGATTTATTTTCACGGGGTGCAGGTGTTAACACAAGTGAAAATTAAAATCGCATGTTAATGAAAGAAAGATATTTTGATCATACAAGTCATGTAAAACAAACAAAGTTTTGTTTTTCTTTCATGTCTTTTTCAATGTTTTCAACCAAATGTTACCCATTAAGCCAGTGCAACAGATAAACAAGAGCTGCCCGTAAGACAGCATGCTCAACTTTTCTCAGTGCTTGACTCTAAATTAGAGCTTTGACAGTAAAAACTTTATAAAACTTAAACCAAAAAATTCTAAGTTAAAAAGAGGCATAACTCTTTCAAAGTTCAATCAGAGTTATGGGGATTGTTTCTCCATGTGTAGACTTTGATAGTAAATAACTATTTTAAGTTTCAAGTCAATAGCTTTGATAGTAACAGAGATATTTGACTATATCAAAAACTTTAACCGGCTGCAATACCGACGTTGGGGCGAGTGCGAAAAGTCGAGCTAAAACATCATTTTTGATATCATTTCATAGTGAAATTACTGGATATATTTCGCTGATACATAGTTCAATAATTCACTAAAAAACATGTAATATGTAGCTATCTCTATCAGTTAGTTGTCAAAATTCACTTTTAAAGACACCTCAACTTGTAATCTCTTAAATTAAAACACAATAAACATTGCTTATACAGTATCGCCTGATCTTTCGAACCATATTTGCCTACTTAAGTATAATATCGGGTGATATCTTTCTTCCCATAAATTAAATACGATGGTATAGTTTCGTAAGGTCATACGAGACTTTCTTAATGACATCACCTTTGTTGTCAACAATTAAGGCCAAGGCAATTAGCCGAACCTCTAGAAAGTGATTTAAGAAGGTCAAACAACAGTGTTAACATTGAAGCAAACAATGTCTGAATTATGAAAAACAAATACAAACTTTAACTCTCACATATCTTTATCTGGGTTTTATAATAGTTATGACACTTTAGTGACTGCATCACACAGACAAAATTATTATCTTCAACAGAAACTGGTACACTTGTTTTACAAAGTTAGCACTTGACACAAACTAAAGTTCGACATTTTTATCATAAAGATAAATTTAAAGCCCTTTAAAACTAGTCAAGTACTTCGGTAAACTTAGCTTTATCAAAAACCTTGTAACAACTGGTCATATTTTAACAGGGACTTTCACCATGCCATAGAGGGGAATAAGAGGGGCTTTAACAGCTTATAAATATACCTTAACCAGGTGCACAAGACATGAGATAAATATTTTATATCGGTCTGACTTTATAAAGCTAGCGAAATTTTTAATTTAAAATACACTTAAATTTTCGAAAACTGATGTTTTGCAAACAAAAAAGACAACACATTACACCTTACATTCTAGGACCATTAAATTTGAAAAGATCACAAAAAGAGAGTTTGAAAGCAAATTTGTGTAAAAGACACAGCAATTAAGTCTGACCTTTGTAATTTCAGAAAATGTTGCTACAGACAACAAAGTAAACAAAAATAATCTTGCTTTTTTTCAATTGAATTCTTGTGTCTCCTTACCGAATGTTGATCTCTTTAAATAAAACAGATTTATTTCATATCTTTAAGAGCGGTGACAAAAATTGTGTAAGGAAATAGCTCTGCAACAAGATAGCCTTAAGATAGCCTTAACACAAGTTCGAAAGTATTTCCAACAAGAAACAGATGATATGATTGGCGTAACCTGATATTCAAATTAAACTACAGCAAATATCATTGGCTGAAAATATCAGCTGTTCTCAGCCTTATCCAATCAAATAATAGATACAGTGAAGACTAATTCAGTGGAGAGGAAATTAAAATTTTCGACAGTTAAATTTAAGAAAAGTTTTTAAAATCAAATACTGGTAAGAAAAGGTGAGACTTACACATTCCCTGGGCCTGTCATGGTGGCACAAGTTTCACCAGTACAGTATTCTGATATAACACCATACATAAGGTTTACATGGTTAAAAAACGATACAGCTGAAATGGAAGTAAAATACATTTTACACACAATGTCATGTCATTTACGTATAAATTCAAATTAAAATGTACATACATCCTCTTTCATAAATATAGCTTACACTAATTTCCTAGAAATAAACCTGACTTTACTTTCCTTTTCTATATCCAATTAAAGATGTTCATCAAAACTGGAACTTCATTTTGGGTTAGAGGGCAGGGATTTTCCAATGCTATTGTGGTCTAAAGCCCTGGCTACTTTTCCTGCAGCAAATGTAGTATTTGGGAAAACTCCCAAGACCTTCATCTACCTTACAACTTCCGCGTTCTACATCAGTAATAAACTAGAAAATGCTTTTGTAAAAAAGCGCATGTCTCCCCCAATGCAAAGTCCTATAGGCAAGAAGTCAATAGGGGTCAGAAGCGAAAGTCAAAGAGACACTGATGGTTGGCTGTAATAGGGATCATCTACTTGGCATGTCCAGTCATCCCACTAAATTTCAACACTCTTGGCCTAGTGGTTCTCAAGTCACTGTTCAGGCTCCTGTGACCTTGACCTTTAATCAAGTGACCTCAAAATAAATAGGGGTCATCTACTCTGCATGTCCAATCATCCTATTAAGTTTCAACATTGTAGGTCAAGTGGTTCTGAAGTTATTTCCAAAAAATGATATTACATGAACAGGCCACTGTGACCTTGACCTTTAATAGACTGACCCCAAAATCAATAGGGGTCATCTACTCTGCATGTTCAATCATCCTATGAAGTTTCAACATTCTGGGTCAAGTGGTTCTCAAGTTATTGATCGGAACTGGTTATCAATGTTCAGGCCTCTGTGACCTTGACCTTTAACGGAGTGACCCCAAAAACAATAGGGGTCATTTACTCTGCATGAACAATCATCCTATGAAGTTTCAACATTCTGGGTCGAGAGGTTCTCAAGTTTTTGATTGGAAATGGTTTTCCATGTTCAGGCCCCTGTGGCCTTGACCTTTAACAGAGTGACCCTAAAATCGTTAGGGGTCATCTACTCTGCATGACCAATCATCCTATGAAGTTTCATCATTCTGGGTCAAGTGGTTCTCAAGTTACTGACCAGAAATGGTTTTCAATGTTCAGGCCCCTGTGACCTTGACCTTTCACAGAGTGACCCCAAAATCGTTAGGGGTCATCTACTCTGCATGACCAATCATCCTATTAAGATTCAACATTCTGGGTTAAGTGGTTCTCAAGTTACTGACCGGAAATGGTTTTCAATGTTCAGGCCCCTGTGACCTTGACCTTTAATGGAGTGACCCCAAAATCAATAGGGGTCATCTACTTTGCATGTACAATCATCCTATGAAGTTTCAACATTCTGGGTCAAGTGGTTCTCTAGTTATTGATCGGAAATGGTTTTCCATGTTCAGGCCCCTGTGACCTTGACCTTTGATAGAGTGACCCCAAAATCAATAGGGGTCATCTACTCTTCATGACCAATCATCCTATGAAGTTTCAACATTCTGGGTCAAGTGGTTCTCTAGTTATTGATCGGAAATGGTTTTCAATGTTCAGGCCCCTGTGACCTTGACCTTTAATGGAGTGACCCCAAAATCGATAGGGGTCATCTACTTTGCATGTACAATCATCCTATGAAGTTTCAACATTCTGGGTCAAGTGGTTCTCTAGTTATTGATCGGAAATGGTTTTCCATGTTCAGGCCCCTGTGGCCTTGACCTTTGATAGAGTGACCCCAAAATCAATAGGGGTCATCTACTCTTCATGACCAATCATCCTATGAAGTTTCAACATTCTGGGTCAAGTGGTTCTCTAGTTATTGATCGGAAATGGTTTTCAATGTTCAGGCCCCTGTGACCTTGACCTTTGACAGAGTGACCCCAAAATCAATAGGGGTCATCTACTCTTCATGAACAATCATCCTATGAAGTTTCAACATTCTGGGTCAAGTGGTTCTCTAGTTATTGATCGGAAATGGTTTTCAATGTTCAGGCCCCTGTGACCTTGACCTTTGACGGAGTGACCCCAAAAACAATAGGGGTCGTCTACTCCAGCAGCCCTACAAGCCTATGAAGTTTGAAGGTTCTAGGTCAAATGGTTCTCCAGTTATTACTCGGAAATGAAGTGTGACGTACGGACGGACGGAAGGACGGACGGACTGACGGACGGACGGAAGGGCAAAAACAATATGTCTCCTGGGGGAGACATAATGATACCTCTGCACAAATTCATTTTATGACCTGCGGAGTAGTCAGAGGCTTCGGGTTTTATTTTCTATAACTCTATTCTGTATTTACTCTCATTGGGTTTTTTAAGGTAGCAGACCCGTAATCATTAATTTCAGTGTGATTAAATAATTTTGTAAGGTGTTTCGGCATTCTCCAGACAATGATGTAGCTCAAACAAGTTCCAGGCCCTCCGTTCATACCAGAGAATGCTGACATCGTATACAGAGAATACCTTAACTGAATGGAAATATTTAACCACTACCTTAAAACAGAAATCAAATGTCACTTACCATGTGTTGCTAGCCATTCATTATAATCTAAACATTCAGGTAGAGATACTAGTCGATAAAAATCTGTGTTTGTTATCCGGTCTCGTACACACTGGTCCTCAAGATATTGCCGGTACTCGTCTTGTAGGGGCGGGGTCGGAGAATCTTTGTCTTTTCTTCGGCCCTTCCTGAAGAAGAAAATTACCATACTGTGTACAATCATGGCCGTTCATAGATTGACAAATCTTATATGTTTAAATAATTACTAAAATTTATTATATATGAAGTTTTCTTCTCATTTTCACTTCTTTGAAAAGTTTCTGTGTTGGTTTTCCATACTTGGATGATCCAGGTACTTCATGATCAATGTCATCTGTGCTGTTCTCGGGATCAAAACCTAGCGAGATCTCACCATAAGAATTTTTTGTCCGTTTCATGAATCTGCTGTTTTGAGTAAAAAAAATCACAATAATAGAATTTATTCAAACTTTGTATTATGAACCCAGTGTCATGTTGGAAACAGAATTATGAAAAAAAAAAAAAAATGGAAATTCACCATGCTTGTTCAGGAGTTACCTGCCCTTGAATATGCAAATTTGAGGGCAGATAACTCCTTAACAAGCACGGTGACCTATGATTGTCTTTGCATTTTTTCTGTTTCATGTTGAAACTGTATTCATGTACAAAGTTTGAACAAAGTCTATTACTGAGAAAAAATTTTCCCATCTCTCATACAAGAAACTGCAGCGTCTTTAAATAAATTACGAAATAATATAAGCTATAACTGTTGAAAACACAACTAGACGTTACCTGAATTCAAGATAAAACTTGATATATAAATTTTGGTGCAACAATACAGTCAGTATTTATATGGAATTTATGCATATTAAATATTTTAAGACAAATGCGGAATTGCCTAAATGTTTTGTACAAGGTCAACTTATTTCCGAACTTTTATGTTGCCAACATTTTACAAGACATTTCTTTATTTAGGCATGAATTAATTTATCTAGTTTCAAATCTGAATAATAATTATGTTTACAAGACGATTACCAAACCTGAACCAGATGTGAGTCATAGGGTATTGATCAGTGGATCAGCAGTGCAAAATTAAATCCATGTTCAAAATCATGTGATCTGATAGCCCACCACTTTATTCACAATGTCCTTGCACACACTTCATTCAAAAAGTCCTTGAAATTTAGTTTTCTAACAACTTATTGAACAATCATGTATTTCAACAAAAAAGCTTCCTCATTTTGAATAATTTAAAAGATCAATAGTTTCAAATCAAAGCACAGAAATCAATAGTAAACAAACTTGTTGGAGCGAAAGCTGT
The DNA here is from genome assembly GCF_021730395.1 of Mercenaria mercenaria. Classification (NCBI taxonomy): domain Eukaryota; kingdom Metazoa; phylum Mollusca; class Bivalvia; order Venerida; family Veneridae; genus Mercenaria; species Mercenaria mercenaria. The sequence goes on along the minus strand of NC_069377.1, from coordinate 27,431,269 downwards.
GTATATAAATATTAGTTCTGATATAGTATCAGTTTTGAACGGTCTTATACCAATATTTAATGGGAAAATTTTCCAGATGAAAGCGAAAGCGTATCTAATTTATGGCCTGATTTCAATACAAAATTTGATACTGCTACCAAAGACACACTTTACACCTTTTATACTAGTCAAATAAGTAAAATCAGTATGGCAGGTGTTTAAAAATACCTGAATTCACAAACCTTTTAAATTCTGATTTTGTTATATATATAGTATCTATTTAAAAAAACCAAACATGTTTGTGTATGTACTATAAGTAAAATCATGAATATTAAGCTGGAAAAAAATTGAAGTTTTTAATATGACTTAATTACTAGAGAGCCCGCCCGCTTAGCTCAGTAGGTAAGAGCGTTGGTCTACGGATCGCGGGGTCGCGAGTTCGATCCTCGGGCGGGGCGTATGTTCTCCGTGACTATTTGATAAACGACATTGTGTCTGAAATCATTAGTCCTCCACCTCTGATAATTCATGTGGGGAAGTTGGCAGTTACTTGCGGAGAACAGGTTTGTACTGGTACAGAACCCAGGAACACTGGTTAGGTTAACTGCCCGCCGTTACATGACTGAAATACTGTTGAAAAACGGCGTTAAACCCAAAACAAACAAATAATTACTAGAGTTGACATTTAAATATGACTGCAACTCCAAATGCACAGCTAGGTTTATCTGAGGATAAAATATCTAAGTGAAAGACATTACCACAGTACACCTTTAATAAAATAACTTCTCTGCTTTAACATACTGATTTCTGCTTTTTTAATTGTCTCTTTTGCTTTTCACATTTTGTTTTTTCGTAAACTCTCAAAATTTCTTTCTGAATGTAAATATTAAATGACCTCACGGCAAAAAATTATTTGTCTATTGTACTAAAATTTACAAAACAGGACACACGAAGAGACTTCGGCGGGTGACTTGTTAAAATCAGTACAATATTTGAAATACAAGGAAAAACATTAAAGGATACAAATACACTAACTTGGCAGCAGGACAACTTTTCAATTGAAATCAGCTGATTTTGTAAACAGATTGAATCCAATACCCAAACAAAGAAGACCCGAAACTTTTGGTAAAAAATTAGGTCAGAATATTACTACATCAATAGATCTGTAGATCTTATGTTTTTTGTTGTTGTTCTATTTTTTTGCTTGGTTTAAAGTCACATCAACCCAATTTTGGATTATGGCCTTTTCCCCAGCTTTTGATGGTATAAGAAAACCCTGGGTGCCTCTGTGGGCATTGTTACAGGAATGGCCAGGCACATGCGTAAAACTACCGCCCTTCCATAAGCCAGTGAATTGCAAGAGATTCGAAGTCAAGCTTAACCCACTCGTCCCTTACTTACTGTATAAAAAATGCATAAGAAAATACAGAATATGTCTCATATTTGTGTAGGTATAGAAAATCTTTATAAGAGGTTTGCTAAATGTGTTCAATAAATTCAACCAAGTTGCTTGCTTCAAGTAAATCCACATGTTTCATTCTTAAAATGTAGGTTTTACAAGAATATTTTGATGTGTACATGTAGCTAAACTGGGTGAAACTTGTAATGTTAAGAACTCTCTTGCATGTTTATTAACCAATAACATGCTGGGCACGACTGGTTTTGCCTTTGCAATAAGTGTAGATCATGATCAGCCTGCACATCTGTGCAGCCTGATCATGATCTGCACTGATCGCTATTCAGACAATATATTTTTGGTAAGCACCCCTTTTAACAGTTAATGATACTGTCCAAATTGGAAGATGGAAAGTTCATTACAGAAATTTAGAAGCGTAAGGGTTAAAATGAAGAATGAAAATCTTACACATGCGCATATTTGAAATTCGTACAAATATGAAATCATCTCACTAAAATTTTGCTATCTGGCTTGTGCAAAAAACTTTCTTACATAAAAAAAAAATCATCTTAATTCATCAAATTGCAGCAAATCATAGGAGCGTGTAATTGAAACTGCCAAAATTTAATCATGCCATCAGATATCACTGTATTAAATTCTCATAACTCGAAACATCAAAATGGATGGATCCAGTCACTTGGTCACACTTTCTGGGAAAAGCAATAAGATTAGCAAATACTTAAAATTACCTTAGAAATCTAATAATTATTTTTGGGACATGATATTCCTTATGGTAAATTTATACAATATTTTTTTTAGGAAATCTGTTTATCAGCATGAATTTATAACCAAGTATGAAAAAAATCAGTTAAAAGACCCAACAAAAGATCTGATATGTATAGTACTAGACTTCTCAAAATTATTTACAGCATTAAATTTTAATTGGTCTTGTAATCTTTTTTCTTGAAATTTTACAATAGACAAAGAAGGACAAATTTCCTCGGGTTTGGTCAAATCTACCTTTCAACTAGTACTAAATGTGTTGGCTACAAACAAAAACATAATATATATTTATCAAGTAGACTATAAACATTGAAGATTTCCCAGTGTTTGGGCCTCAGATTAATAGGAAATTTACAGTCAAAAGAACCTATTCAACTATTGTCTACTGGGACCTAAGCTTTTAACATGATTAAAACTCACCAAAAAACTGTATCAGTTTTTGCCAAAAAAATAAATCAGACCAGACTTTATGGGTTTCTGAAAAGTGAATCACGATTTGGGGTCAACTGGAGAAGAAAAATCAAGCACAGACAATCAAAGAGCAAATTCTTCACTTATCGGTCTTGCTAGTTGGTTCTGGAACAACTTATTTCCAGTTGTGCTCCAGCAGGTGTCAGACAGATACTGCTATAAACAGTACCATTTTAAGTTATGAGTTACCATACCAGTCTCAGTTACCACACAAGTTTAAGTTATCACACTAGTTCAGTTATCATACCAGTTTACGTTTAAGTTATCATACCAGAGTCCATACCAGTTTCGTTAACCATGCATACTACCAGTTTAAGTTAATATTAATTCAAGTTACCATGCCAAATTAAATTTCAGTTATTATACTAATTTAAGTTATCACATCAATTTCAGTTATCATACCAATGTAAGTTAATTCAAGTTATCATACCAGTTTAAGTTTTAGTTATAATCATACCAGTGTTTCAGTTCTAATTCTAGTTTAAGTTTTCACACCAGTTTCAGTTATAGTACTAATTTCAGTTATCGTATCAGTTTAGTTATCATACTAATTCAAGTTGTCCCAATAATTTAAGCTATCATACCAGTTTAAATTATCATAAGTTATGATAAGAATTTAAGTTATCACCAAGTACTGATCACCAGTCAGGATATTAAGATGCAACCAGATGACGCTACAGCGCACAGCAGTTTAGGCAGCTAACCACTGCACCAACTTCCTTCAAAAAGTTACATATACATTTATCCTATAATACCTTGGGTGCAGATTCTTTCCTTCCAAAAAAAACAAAACAACAAACCTTATAGGCTTATTGATAGTCATAAGCACTGAAGAGAAGGGATAATTTGGTACATATTTATTAGCAAGTGAGAAGGTCAGATCAATATACAAGATACCATACTGTCTAAGACAATTATTGAATATTGCTTCTTGTTATATCACCCACAGACATGCTATCTGTACAGACATGCAGTCATTGTATTATACCAATACTTGTTAACAATAAGCAATAACAATGGAATAAATAAATCAGAAAGTTCTTACATTTGCATCATAATTTTAACATTTACAGGGCGCAAAACAAATTACAGTCAAACCTGTATTAAGCAGTAAGCCAAAAGATGGCCTGGATGGGCAAAATCTGGCTGCTCAAGACAAGATGAAGTTTTGAACAAAAAGAGAATTTGAAACATTAGCTGACTGACTGCTTGAGACAAGATGAAGTTAAAAATAGGAGAATTTGTGACATTAACCGACTGGCTGCCTGAGGCAAGTGGCCGCTTCGTGAAGGTGGCTGCCAAGGCAAGTACAACTGTATTAATTTGCGGTGAATGCAGTACATTCTTCCCACACAGAATATGCCCACAGCAATTATCACATCTGAGAATGGTCTATAACCTGGAAACATTGAACTCAAGCAGGAAATCTAGATGTAAACACTAATTTAGACTGACTTAATACATCTGTGTAATACTGTAGCAGGAGATGAAGTGCATTTTATCATTAATTAATATTACAGACTTGAAGGCATTTAAAGCTAATACATTTGAAATTTAACCTCTTGCTTATCCAGCAGAGTTACTAAGAGTCCTATATCATGTTGTAATCTGATTATCATCATAATCTAAATATTAATTTAAAAGCTGCAGATTTTTTTTAATTTATGAAAAAATCATGTACCATATTTGGGCAGTAAGCCGGGGTATTACACCACAGTACCCAATTCACCCTATTACAGTTGAGTTAGTGCCATTTTTAAGTCCACTGAAAATGACTGAAATGGGAAAGTTTAGCCCCTTTTGATTGTTAAGATTAGCTTTTGGACCTGTATTCTGATATCCCGAAATTATAAAGATATCCATCTGAAAATCTGGTATCAGATTTCAAAATCAAGTAAACGACACAAACATTAGACTCCAGCTTAACATCTTGCCAAAAAAAATTTAATCTAGTTGCGCAAAATAAATTTAATCAGGGTACACCTACTCATTTAAGGTTTTACCAGTAAGACTGAACTTGGCTATTGAATTCTAAAACATCCGGAAGACAATTTAAACTGCAAAAAAAACTGAAATCCTACATACCCTACAAGTATGAAAATTCATCCTCTCTATGAACAAGCTTTGAGCGACCAGAATCAGTCACAAACAAGAAATACTCGATTGACAACTTTCTTACAACTAAAATTCACCATAAATAAAAATACATTACAATTTCTATTACAAACACTCAAGATTAAATGGAGGTTTTTACACTTATCATGCTGAACACAACTGATTCTGCCTTTGTGACCAGTGTAGATCATGATCTATCCGCACGCCTGCACATCCATGCAGTCTGATCATGATCTGCACTATTCGCTATTCAGTCAGTACCTTTTTGGTAAGCATCCCTAGGGCCCTTACGTTTAAAGGTTTAAGTGGTTCTGCCTAAAATTGAAAGACAGACAAGTTCATTGCAGATTTTTAACAGGGTAAGGGTTAATTATTTAAAAACAAAAGCTTGTCTCAAGATGATAAAACAGAATATACAAACTGTGCAGGTCCATCATATCTAAATTATATATTCCAATTATGAAAAAAACATTTTTAGTTCTCAAAATCGTGCTAGAATACTGGCCTTATCTAAGAAATGATTTTCAAGAATTTGGCATATGTACTTTTAATCTATAACTAGATTATTTGCAAGTTCACAAAGACAAAGACTTCACCATAAAAGTTTACAGATTAATTTAAAAAATGTATGTCCGACTCTCATAACTTGACCTCTGCAACAAGTGCATGCTAATTAAAACCCTATTTCTTGGGTTATTATTAATTCAGCAACCCAATTACATACAATATAACATGCAATAAAACAATTAAAAAGTCCTATAACAATCACAATCCTGCAAAAGTTTAAGAGGTGTTAACTTTTATTTTATGCCTACACCAGTTTTAAAAAGACTTTATTATCTTTAACAAGTGTATAACATCTTGAGGTTAATTAGTAAGAGACAATTGTGTTAGAAGTGTCAACCAGGAAACGGACATCACAAGGAAATAATCAAGCAGGTAGAAAATAGCTGAGGAGCATTTCCCCTACTTCTAAGAAAGGAAAGAAAATATATTATCTGATGTAAATTTATATGGTTGTATTAACTGATATGTCTACTTTTTAATGGTTTTAACCATATTTCAACAGTATTATGTTCTGGAGACATTTATGAAACCTGACCAGTGTTCTTATAGCTATTCTGTAACAATAATGAGCCGCGCCATGAGAAAATCAACATGGTGGCTTTGCGACCAGCATGGATCCAGAGCAGCCTGCGCATCCGCGCAGTCTGGTCAGGATCCATACTGTTCGCTAACAGTTTCTCTAATTGCAATAGGCTTTGAAAGCAAACAGCATGGATCCTGACCAGACTGCGCCGATGCACAGGCTGGTCTGGATCCATGCTGGTTGCAAAGCCACTATGTTGGTTTTCTCATGGCACAGCTCATATTGACTTGTTTTCTACAAGTATATGATAACTTCCCCACATGCTTGTAACTGACAATTCCCATACTTGAATTAAACTAGGAGAAGCAAAGACTTCTTATCACAGCCAGAGTTCTCCTCACTCGGTATTCAACCCTCCCCCTCACATCTCTGAACAGGGACATATATTTTCTGTGTGTTCAGAATCCAAAATCACGTTGGCTGGTTACCCTGCATATCATCAACTGCATACTCCATAAAACCGTTTCTTTGAGAAAAGTTAATTCATTTTTTTCTGCAATTTAAAAAACTTACCAAAAATTGAACACAAATAGCATCCCAGTCGTCATCTTCATACAGGCAAGCTCAAAACACTAAAGTTGAAATAATCCCTTTTTTCTCTCAGTTATTTCAGTCACATAGCTTCCCTATCAACCAAGTTTCTGCAGTGTATGAAACCTTGTGTATGACGTAAAGCACAAACTGTTCTTTGTTCCAGTATAAGGACTTTCTGTTTCGCAACAGTTTGTCCTGTTTTTTTTATCAACTGTATTGTTTTTTTGCCAATTACTGTGGCAATTAATTGATCCCCGATGAAAGTTTTTTATTTCCTATTTAAAACAATAGGTCTCTCTATTGAACTGCCTGGAATATAATTATGCATACAAACGTGTTCCTTTTCATATCCATATACAATTTTGTAAACACTCCCGTATTTTTGCAGAAAATTCAAGAGAATCCGTAGGAAGCTTCAAACAAAACAACTTACATAATATCAAGAGTTAACGATTTTACAAATTAAATCTGGACGAATCAGTCAGCACCAATCCAATATGTTACTTATTGTTCTTCCGGATCGTGAAATAATACACAGTGTCTAAATATGAACATAGCACACCTTCAAATTAGTCTGTTTTGAGTGTCTCAGCAGAATATTTTAGCACCTGTTCAAAGTGGAGAATAATAAGTTACAAAACATCATGTTATTGACCTATCTTAAAATTATCTCATAACATTTCGAACTAGAATTTCACTAACAGTATCAAATGAAACAGGCATGTGACAAATCTTGCACAAAATAATCAGATCACATGATTTAAAGTTTTATCAATATCTTTTGTATAAAATCATACCGTGGGGTATGATGCGGAAAATGGTCAACAAGTAGAGTGGCTACTTTCCATCAGTCTAGCCCTGATAACGATTAACATATCCATGCCTGTCTGTTTATCTATCTATAATGGATTAACTACTGTTTTCTGCAATACAGATCACTTAACCCAGCAGACTTAAACTAATACTGACTAGAGACCTTGGAAACACCAGACAAATACGGAAGCATTTATACTTTATCGCTAAATTGTCACAAAGAACATCCTAAATTGACTGCAAATCTAGTCAAAATTGCCTCCAATGGAAGAGAAACATTATTATCTAATAAACCTGTACAACACTTAGGTACAACGGAAAATTCATCCAAATACTTAAATTGACCAATCCAAATTTATCCCAACAATTCTTCTATTTTCACATCTCCACTAAAACTTCTACAAGTTTTGAGCACAAAAGTAACACGAAGAGTACTAGTAACTCTGGAGAAACCTCAATATGAACCGAGATGGTACTAAATTAGTGCAAACGCGTATGATTGACACAGACAATGACTAGATAACTTGTAATGATCACCTGTACTATCTATTGGTAGTGAAGACTATTACGCAGCTATTATCTACTGACAAGTAACATCACTACTGGTCTTGTATAACCATGGCCTAACATTCCCTTGAACTTATCTGCATAATGTGAAACTCTTGCAAAGATGGTTGGAGTATGCTTTTACAGCCAATTGTAAATATCCAATATAACATTACTACACCAAAATGCTTCTCAATTTTCATATAATTGTAACTAAATTTAAAGTATTTGACGTTCAACAATAAAGCACAATTTTTAATATAGAAAGTTCCTTCGTTATTTGCTGAATGTACGCTACTGAATACAATTATTATAATAAAGCACCTTTCTAAACTTCAAACAACCCTTTATACTGCAGTTACAAATCTTTATACTGAAGTACTAACTGACAACTCAGTAAAACACAACAGTTGTTAAATTAATGCCCTATTTGTTTTAAACGCACATTTGACAGCACAAGAATAAGAAGCCATAATTGTCGGAAATGAGCTGTTCATCATATTAATGACAAACCTGGCCTACTGTCAAATGTCCTATATAAAACTGTCACATTACCGTAATTCTCCTGTAAACAAAGTGCTCTAAATTCTTTAATCAATTAGTCATTATAAAATGTAATAAATTAAACAATTAGTTTTCCTGATCATACTACATTGCCAAAATTATGCAAAATATCTTTTACAGTTCTCATTGGCAAAGACTTGACCATAGATCAAAATTACTGCCAAAATATTTTCTTCTTCAAATTTATCATATTTATATAGTATAGGATCAAAACAATATTAAAAATTGCATCTTTTTCAATTCAAAATACCATTTAAAATATGGACAGGGGATTTTCGTATTCTTATACCCCTCATATAATGCATTAGTTTTTGAAAATTTGCCATCGCACAGTTTTAGGGGAACTACGGTAATATCTATTACATGAGAAGACAAAGACCTATAGCTACATGTACAACAGTCCCAATTAATTAGACGGTCACAATGAAGGTCATATATGGTAATGATTAAAGCTGACATGCTCTGATACCATCTTTCTCTTTAATTAATAGGATGCGACAGTATCATACAATCAGCTCCTCTAATAGTCTACCATCTACCAAATTGTTCGCCTGGGGATACTACATATGTCTCTACATTCTAACTATGCCAATGTTCTTAAATATCGCCTACAAATCAATGAACAAATACTATTATTTATAAGAAGTTCATAAAACTATAAAAACATTTACCTTTTATAACTATTTACCCTGTTTAAATTCTTTTTAGAAATTAAATTATATTTGCAAATAAATAACTGCGCTTTTAAATGAAATTATCTCATCTTTCGACAATAATATACAACCACAACACCATAAAATCCGCAACAAAGATATGACTGTATAGTTGGTGTAAACACTTCAGTTTTTAACTTCAATCTGGCAAGTTCACAAATTTACAATAAAACTGTAGGAAGAGCACTCTTGAATGTTCTAAATAGATTGCCATGTCATTTAAAATAAATGAATTCCATAAACCGACATGAGTCAATATCACTAGGAATTATACAGATCAGACCATGTGTTCCTAAAGCCACAAGCGATAGTAAATAAAACCACTACAAGTGTAAACATACCTGCAGAAAAGAGCAATACGATTGGCTGAATTTTGTGGGCTGGTGATTTCGTTCCATTTAATTGGTCGATATTTTCACAGTACTTTAAAGTTTTATTACGCTTTTTATAAAGCTTATTTATACAGTATATATATAGCCCATGGGTCATCGCACGCAACCGTCAACGATATACATAGACTTAGGACAAAGCATCGAAAGTAATGGCGGGAAACTAGAGCACTCAACCACCATGTACCTTTCAATGCTAACTGAATGGTAACCGAGTAAACTGAATAGAATTAAATAAATAAATAAAGGTCAGAGGTCTTATGGCTCAGCTGATAATATCCTTATAGGATTGTAGGATTAATTTCTTCCGATCCATTAATCATAATCAGTGATTTAGTTTAGTCATTCAATAACATTATGACTCCTAATTATTATTAGAACAAGAGGGCCAAGATGGCCCTAGGTCGCTCACCTAAGAAACACTCCCTAACAGTGTAAAACATGTCTGACCTAGTGATTTCATGGAAACAAATATTCTGACCAATTTTCATTAAGATTGGACCAAAAAATTGGTCTCTTGCGATAAAACAAGCATTTTCTTAGATATGACCTAGTTTTTGACCCTAGATGACCCATGTTCAAACTCGACCTAGATTTTATCAAGGCAATCATTCTGACCAAAATTCATGAAGATCAACTGAAAAATACAGCCTCTATCACATACAGAAGTTTTTTCTTTGATTTGACCAAGTGACCTAGTTTTTGACCTCAGATGACCCATATTCAAATTCGACCTAGATTTCATTAAGGCAATCAACCTAACCAAATTTCATAAATATCAATTGAAAAAAACAGTCTCTATCGCATACACAAGATTTTTCTTTAATTTGACCTAGTGACCTAGCTTTTGACCTCAGATAATCCATATTCAAAACCGACCTAGTTTTCATCAAGGCAATCACTCTGACCAAATTTCATGAAGATCAATTGAAAAATACATCCTCTATTGCATACACAATGTTTTTCTTCGATTTGACCTAGTGACCTAGTTTTTGACCCGAGATGACCCATTTTCGAAATCAGCCTAGTTTCATCAAGGTAATCATTCTGGCTAAATTTCATGAAGATCAGTTGAAAAATACAGCCTCTATTGCATACACAAGTTTTTCTTTGATTTGACCTAGTGACCTAGTTTTTGACCCCAGATGACCCATTTTCGAACTTGGTCTAAATTTCATCAAGGCAATCATTCTGACCAAAATTCATGAAGATCAATTGAAAAATACAGCCTCTATCGCATACACAAGGTTTTTACGTGATATGACCTAGTGACCTAGTTTTTGACCCCAGATGACCCATTTTCGAACTGGGCCTAAATTTCATCAAGGCAATCATTCTGACCAAAATTCATGAAGATCAATTGAAAAATACCGCCTCTATCGCATACACAAGGTTTTTCTTTGATTTGACCTAGTGACCTAGTTTTTGACCCGAGATGACCCATTTTCGAACTCGACCTAGATGTCATCAAGGCAATCATTCTGACCGAAATTCATGAAGATCAATTGAAAAATACAGCCTCTATCGCATACACAAGGTTTTTCTTTGATTTGACCTAGTGACCTAGTTTTTGACCCGAGATGACCCATTTACGAACTCGGCCTAGATTTCATCAAGGTTATCATTCTGACCAATATCATGAAGAAGAATTGAAAAATACAGCCTCTATTGCATACACAAGGTTTTCTTTGATTTGACCTAGTGACCTAGTTTTGACCCGAGATGACCCATTTTCGAACTCGGCTTAGATTTCATCAAGGTTATCATTCTGATTAATATTCATGAAGATTAATTGAAAAATACCACCTCTATCGCATACACAAGGTTTTTCTTTGATTTGACCTAGTGACCTAGTTTTTGACCCCAGATGACCCATTTTCGAACTCGGCCTAGATTTCATCAAAGTTATCATTCTGACCAATATTCATGAAGATTAAATGAAAAATACAGCCTATATCGCATACACAAGGTTTTTCTTTGATTTGACCTAGTGACCTAGTTTTTGACCTGAGATGACCCATTTTCGAACTCGGCCTAGATTTCATCAAGGTTATCATTCTGACCAATATTCATGAAGATTAACTGAAAAATACAGCCTCTATCGCATACACAAGCTAAATGTTGACAGACGACAGACGACAGACGACAGACGACGGACGACGGACGCCGGACATCGAGCGATCAGAAAAACTCACCTGAGCATTGCTCAGGTGAGCTAAAAATTATACAACGTATTAATAAGATCAAGTAAATGTAATATTGGTATAATATGCCCATAGTTACGTCTTACCCTATCCAGCAGCTTGTGTCCATAGACAATCTCTTACAAAACAGAAACCATTGATTGTATTGTATGAATTGATGTTCCATAATGTATATAAAATATATAATGATGTTTGAATTAAAATATGTTCCCTCAACAGAAACAAGCCGAAGCTCCTGTTAAACAAATCTTTTTACAATTTTTACAGAATTATATCTGAGATTATACTTCAAGTATAGTACAATAAAGATTAATATTGTTTAACAATTACTGATAATAAGAAAACTGTAAACATATGGTTGTTATAAAGAGCTTCAAAATGTTATCTGAGGTGAAGGGATGGGAGAGATAAATATCAGGAAATTCTAAATTTAACTTAAATCTTTGTCAAACATCTTTAAAACTTCACTGAAGTCAGGAAGTCGAAGCACTTGTCTTTTAAAAGTAAATATTGACTTCCTGTTTGCAAATTGTACTAGAATGTCACTGCTTTAGTGACCATCAACATAACTTTCACTGTGCAAGGCCAAGCCAACATGGGCACTAATTATACGAAGAAATGAGTTTTTGATACAGACATGAAGATGAATGGGTCCATATTCACGAGAATGCAAAATACTAAATTTGTTTTAAGTTTGTGTATAGCTATTATTCATATAACCAAAATGTTGCCGTGTCATCGCCAGCAGCAAATTCCTGTAAATTTTCCTTGTAAAAAAACTATGTAAATTTGACATTGCCAGAGCAAAATGAAAATAATGCAATGGCACAACTCTAAAATCCTGGAACCATTGTCTTATGAGGAAAACTACATGAAAAGAGCTATGTACAACTGATTCTTATAAGGTAAATTAAAACCCTTACCCTGCTAAATTTCTATATCGAACTTGTCTATTTTTCAATTTGGACAATACCATTGACTGTTAAAAGGGGTGATCAGTCAGATTACCCAAATGATACTGACTGAGTGGCAAACAGTGCAGATCTTGATCAGACTGCATGGATTTGCAGGTTGATCAAAATCTACACTGGTCACAAAGGCAGAATCATATCCAGCATGATAAGTGTTAAAATAATAAACTATGCATGATTTTGTACACAATATATATTGTATTCAGAGTCTTAAAGTAATATCAGATATATAATAATTTAATATAATTTTGCCAAGTGAAGTTATCTGACAGTTTAAAACATTCTAACATTTTGTGATTACCTCCCTTTTATATACTTCTGTATGCTGATCAAAATGATTTCATTGCTTTCAATGGATATCATACTGAAAACTCAAAAATTACGTATTTTGCATAATAAAGGGAGATAATTATATCAGTTTTTTTAGAATCTATATTGTTCTAAGACAATCTTGCATATGATTTTGGACTGTAAGTTTAGATGATAAAATGTAAAATGTTCTTCCAAGTCCTGTTTAGGGACTGTATTTAATAATAGCAAACCTCTGGAAAAAACACCTAGTTAAGTTAATATCCTAACCTTTTGCAGAACTAACCCAGACCAAGTTTTCGTAAAAGAACAAAATTAAGAAGTTTTGAATGCAGATAAGGTTAGAGACATCAACTGTTTTCCCATAGACTACAGTTACATTATAATTGGCCCATACGGCCTTCCATAAATCAAAACATGTATATCTAATTACATGTTTTCAAGAAATATCTTAGTTCTACCAAAATATCAGACGAAAAACATATGAATATACTTAATTTAAGTAATTTTTGTGTGAATGAGATGACCCCCTGTTTACATCAGCGGCATGGCAGGAGAAATTCGTTTGATAAACTTTTTTTCAATACACATAAAACAGCGTAGCAAATTTTGTCAAAATGTATAATAAAATACTGTAAGTGGGGATGCAGTAAAAAAAAAATATCAATTTTGAAAAAAAAAAAATTCACTTCTTGGGTTTGTTTACATGACTGACCAATCAGAACACACAGACGTTACCTTATTCCCAGGTATACACTTACCTCATTCCCAGAAAGTTCCTTGTCCATTTTTGAACTTGTGGTCTCTGACCATAAAACCTATGTTTAGACTATTGCTGTAATCTTTGTTTTCATTACAGACAACATAAAACTCAGACATTTGCATTAAAATAGTGACTGTAATCTCTTGCATGGAAACCAAGCAACGTTTAATTAAAGAACCACCACAGACAAACCCATTGTGAGACACACTCAACAATCTGATGTAATGCTGAATGTGCATTAAACAACCCTGCCAATCGTTGCACAATTAAAACAAAAACTGCTGAGCGCTGGAGCAATAAAAAGCTTGATAGTTCCGATAATATTGATCAATTAAAGACAAATTTATCTGTTTCTATACAGCTGATATCCATTCAATAACAGCCAATTTATAAATTTTCTTCCTGGCAATTCACAAGTTTTAGGTCTTAAAGCGGAACCAGTCTATCAGTTTTTGAAATAACAGGCCGATAGTGCAGTTTGGGTTCTTCCGTCACATATTAAATTGCATGACATGTGGCAATTAAGTTGTTGATCTGTGCTGGCAGTACAAGTCACGAAGCCCAGAGAGGGTTTGCAATACAATAAGCAAGCACTTAGCAGGAACACACACAAAATGATTTTTAATTCAAATATTGTGATAATGCCATGTAAAATATTTACCTATTTTGGATTTTAAAATCTCTTATAACTGTGTAACCCTAAGTTGTTATACTTTGTTTTGTTAGATTTTACACCGCAAAAGGTTCAGGGGGTCATACCCGACTTTCCTGCTTCTAATGGTGGGTGAAGAACTCAGTTGTTCTTCAGGCATTATTTCAGACATGGGTGGGCACTTGGGTAGAACCAACCTTCCGTAACCCAGCAACATGACTTCCTAACATGAAGACCTGATTCACCAGGGGCTCAGACCTTTAACTGGTAGTCTACAAAACATGCTTTTAACTTTGCCAGGCTTACTTTTTTGTATTGCCAGTGGACCAGGTTAGCTAAGTAAAAACTTTTTATTTAATGCTATAAATACAAGTTACCAGAAGAAATATGCTGACACAATTGGTAAACCAATGAACTTTACAAAATCTCATTCTGGCTGGTTCTGAGAGACAAAGTCAGGGTTTTTTCTAGCAAATTTTTCAACATAGCCTATACCCCCAAAATTGGGAATTTTAACACATAAATGTTCCAAATTGGGAAATGTTTAGTCCCACAGGATATAGTAAGAATATGTTTAAGCACTTCCTCATGCACTTTTTTCACTTTGTACAACCTCTTTAACATACTTCCATTACAAAATTGTCCATAATTTGGTCAATAGTTGTGCAATTTTGATGAAATTTTTTTCAGAATGTAGATTGGGCATTTTTGCACTCATTTTGGGAAAAATACATACTTTTTGGCATTGGGAATATAGCCGAATAACGGCTATACAAACGGCCGAAAAAACCCCCTGAAAGTCATTCAGATTTGTCTTTCATTTCAATAAATTTGTCACCTTGATGTAAATATGTTTTAGACCAAACTTTGTTCTGACCTTCTTTTTTCTTCGATTAGCAAATAACGCACTGTTTTAATACATCAGTATGAATTACTACGAAATCATCAATATTTGTGGGGATCTAAATTTCATCAATATCATGACCAAGTCAATCCATAAAATGAAATATCAACATACTTTTACCACGTAAAGTTCATTCATTTTGTGGCTTATATTCTAATACACAAATTCATGTCCCCACAAAATAGCTGATTTGACCCGTGCCCACAAAATTGCATGATTTCGTATTGTTCAGTTCAAAATTTGATAGTAAGACGCTCTTTTTAAAGTAAGCATAAAGCTGGTAGATGAAAAATAAATAAGATACATCAACTTACAGAAATCTCCTCAGAGTGATCATAAATACTCCACATTGTTCATCCATTAATTTGCTCGGTCTCATTTCTCAGTTGTCTCCCTTTAACAACATTTTCTCCTTTACTTTATATATTAAAGATCCTTTAGATTCTGCAGTAATATATTTACATGTTTTGAGAACAACAAAATGTTATGTAAATGACATTTCACACTGCTTAAAATGTATGCCAAAAAAGGTTGTGTCCCTACTTATGAACTCTAAACAACTGAAATGCTGTTAAGAATGTTATTCATAATTTCCCACATTATCTTCCAGATGTCACAACAGTCATATAAAAGATGGTTTCAGCACTAACATTTGTCTATATTCTCTTACTTGGCATACATATACAATCACATCTGGTCCTAAACTTCATTAGAGAATTCAATACCTGTATTGACTTCGTTAACACGTGAATTTATTCATGTATCTTATAAACCTGTATATTCTATATGCATACAGAGCATTGTTATTTAGCACTATATAAATGTGGGAGAACAATTGCAATATTTATATAAAAATAACCTCATAAATTAAACCATGAAATTCCTTTTGTTGAACCTATAAATTTTGGCATCTTTTGTTTGATTAGTGGGCAAAGTTTGTGACCTTTGTGTTAAAATGATACAATAAATTTACTTTTAACAATTTTATTAGCTTGATCTGGAGCCCTCTCAAGTACTCTTGATAAAATGACTTTCTCTTATGCACATTAAAATTATTATTTGTTTGGTTTGGTTAACACTCCATTTTTCAACAGTATTTCTGTGTTCTTGGATTCTGAACCAAGACTGACATGTACTATGCAAGTAACTAACAACTCCACCACATGAATCAGGTCAATGACTTTAAACATACTCTTTTTCAATCAAATCGTAAAAAGGAGAATATACGGGTCAAAACTGTGACCTCGCAATTTAGTCTAGTGCTCTATCTACTGAGCTAACTGGGGGGAACTGATTTCAAAAATTAACGTTAACTGTTGCTATGCACATACCCTGAAATAAAAAAAATGAAATGTAAGCTTAAATCACTCAGCATAACATAGATTTGGTATCGTTTGTGTCACTTTTCTCATAATTAGATATAGAAAACAGTCATAAACATGATTCTAAGAATTCACAAGTCTAGCAATACACTTTCCATAACATTTACTTTAAAATATTCAATTTGCAGTTATATAGCTTGTTCAATATTCCAACAGCTTTTATATAATTATTCATGTATCACTTTTGCAAACATAAAAGGAAGATTAATTTCAACACTATCCCAACAGCTCTGAACAAGTTTTCCAAATATTTTGTTTCCTCAATAAATTTCATATTATATCATAAAAAATTATGTGTAAAACATCATTTTTGCTCTATTTTTAAGAAAATCATTTCATTTATTACTCTTGGCCTTGGTAAACATTACTAACCAATGTATGACCAAGAGGAAATCTATGATCAAGACAGAACTATTTTTAGTAATCTGACTCCAATGACAAAAGGATGTTGCTTGTTCAATATCTTTTTAGAAAAACAAATCATAAATGATTCAACGCTACAGTTGATTTGCTATTACATTTTGTTTTTATCCTATTAGAGGAAAGTCATAATTTTGCAGAGTCATATTGACGTATATATAATATGTCATTGTATGTATGTTAAACGCAAAACCAATTTACATGCAGAAACAGATAGATGTTAATTTTCATGATTCAACAAAACTGTAAAACAACAAGAGCTGTCACTAATGGTGACAAATGCCCCCGCAGTGTCGTCAGACCTTTGACCTGGTGACCCCAAAGTCAATAGGGGTCGTGTACTCAACAAGTACTATTAGCATGTGAAGTTTGAAGGTCCTGGGTGCAGTGGTTCGCGAGTAAAGTGCCTACATGCAAAAAGTTAACGTTGTGACGAACTAACGAACGAACGGACAGTTAAAAACTAATATGCCTCCCTTCGGGGCCATAAAAACAGGAACTTATATGACCAATTTGTCTAAAATAAAAATTGACAGTTACAGCATTGACTTACTGAATAATGCAGGTTCAACAATCATAAATGGACTTGTTTACAATGTGGCGGCAGCAATTTTTCCTACGTTAATATGTAATTTTTTATTACCTCCCTTTATGGCTTCAACTGTATAAGTTCATGTGTAACAGTGAAAGTAGTGCCCTTTTATTAAGCATGTAATTAACATATATCTTTTATGCTGACATGTGCTTTTTCTGTTTTTTAACATAATATGAAAAGCATTACAATGGCGAAAACAGCAAAGAAATCAGTTATTTGCTTTGATGAATTTCATTGGCCAAATTACACGCAGGAGCACCACAGATTTCCGTAACCATGTAGTTGATGTTCTGTTTATAATGCAAATGAGAACATTGAATACAAGAACATTCACTCCCACTATGACACCAGCTGACATCCCCATTTTTCAATTCAATAGCTAAAAAACAGTGATATTTTGTTTTGCTGGGTTTAACGTCGCACCGACACAAATATAGGTCATATGGCGACATTCCAGCTTTGATGGTGGAGGAAGACCCCAGATGCCTCTCCGTGCATTATTTCATCACAAGTGGGCACCTTGGTAGTTACCACCGACCTTCTGTAAGCCAGATGGATAGCTTCCTCACTTGAAAGAATTCAGCTCGAACCCACATCAGTGAGGGGCAAGTGATTTGAAGTCAGCGACCGTAACCACTTGGCCACGGAGGCCCCCCCATAAAATGATCAAGCATTTTTACCAAAACAGCACTGAACTAATCAATTAGTCAGACTTTGGCAAAATACTAACATACAGACAAGTTTTGCCTAGTTCTGGCATCGTGTGTTCCATGGGCAAGGAGTCAGCAGGGCTGCTGAGTAAGACTTTAAATTGGGCCAAACTCTCACAGACTATGGACTATAAAACTCTATAAAGATAGGAATATAGCATGGGGTCTTGAACTTCTGAATAGCTTGTGGTGTAGTACCATTCTGTATCAAAATATGGTAATGATTCAGCCAATTTTAAACTCAAAGCCCTGTGGCTGTGGCATAGGGCTGGGTATAGGGTCGGGTGTTAGGTAAAAAAAAAAAACCAATCCCATGACTTCTCCTATCTGATTACTTTCTCCTTCACACCAGTTTATACTACACGGCAGCATTATTTTTTCTTACTTTCAATATAAACCCTTTCACAAATGAATAATGTGACACCATAAGTGTGCCTGTAACATACAATTAGCTTAAAAACTAGGTGTCCTGTGTAAATAATTGATAGGTATTCCTGAACAAAAGATCCGTAAGATACCCACAATTATGTTGTTTATTTCCGACGAAGCTACATCACACCATTTTTAGCACACGAGTAAAGTTACCTTAATCTAAACGCAGACACTGACACTACGTAACTTAAAGCCCACCAACACAGCTGAAATAGGAAAATTTACCTACAAAATGAATGGATGAGATATATGCTTGGCAACCTTTTATGTGATGCAAAAATGTTTAAAATAGATTAAGTAAGTATAGCTGCAACTCTTAACCTATTCATTACAGATTACTTGTACCTTTTCAATTTTTTTTATTAGTTTATTGAACTAGTTACTATAACGATACATCAAAATTTCATTAAAAATACTGATTTACTGAAACTGATACCATCTGTATGCATTGCTCGTCTGAATACTTACCTTAAAATCATTTAATTCTGTGGGCAAGACCTTTGTGGTTTTGGCTAAAACAGCTATTTCGTTGGGATATAAAGGAACTTGTGGATTAATTTTCAATTTTTTGTATAGGTTAGTGTTTATTAATGTGTATTTACAAAGTTTAATCAGCTACGAGCGGCGCAGCCGCTAGGCTGATTAAGTTTTGTAAATGCACATTAATAAACACTAACCTATTTAGTGTTTGAAATTATTTTTTGTTTCTGGATGACATCAGAGCGAATAAAATCAATAACTCGCCCCTTGTCCCTACTATACACATGACTAACCTGATTAATAAACGTCTGCAAGTAAATACTGATTTACTAAAATAAATTTTCCGAAAATTTGAAAAGTACTGCAATGCCATTGGACAAAAAATAATTTCAAACACTAAAATGTAACAAGAGTTCGTCGAACACGAAATGCCCCCCTTGATGCAATTAGTAATTGCACAAGGAACAGAAATTATATGCTCACTGTAAACAAAAGTACTATCATTCTGGTTTAATCTGACCTTGACCTTTAACCTATTAACCTAACAAGAGATTACAGATTGATCTTGGCGCCATCCACTGAGCCATTTTTGAATGTTCCAAATTTCAAGACTAGCTCAAGGTCAAAATCAAGGTCAAATTTCATTTAGGTACAAAACAATGTGTATGTGGTCCAAATTTGAAAGCGGTGGCTTCAGAAATGTGAAAGCAGGTCACTAGATCAATTTCAAGGTAAAGTTCATTTCGGTAAACAGAACTATGCATGTGCTTCAAATTTGGAGGCTGTAGCTTGAGAAATGTGATAGCAGGTAATAGATAAAAATCAATGTAAAATTTCAATTCAGAACACAAAAATATGCATGCAGTCCAAATTTGAAGCCTGTACCTTCAAAAATGTAAAAGTAGGTCATTAAGTCAATCTTAAGATCAAAGTTCATTTCAGTACACAAAACTATGCATGTGGTTCAAATTTGAAGGCTGTAGCTTGAGAAATGATGAAAGTAGGTCACTAGGTCAAAATCAAGGTCAAATTTTATTTCGGAACATAAAACTATGCAAGTGGTCCAAATTTGAAGCCTGTACCTTCAGAAATGTGAAAGTAGGTCACTCTCAAGATCAAAGTTCATTTCAGTACACAAAAGTACGCTTGTGGTTCAAATTTGAAGGCTGTAGCTTGAGAAATGTGAAACTAGGTCACTAGGTCAAAATCAAGGTCAAATTTTATTTTGGAACAAAAAACTATGCATGTGGTCCAAATTTGAAACCTGTACCTTCAAAAATGTGAAAGTAGGTCACTAGGTCAATAACAAGGTCAAAGTTTTTTTCAGTACACAAACCTATGCATGTGGTCCAAATTTGAAGGCTGTAGGTACAGAAATGTGAAAGTAGGTCACTAGGTCAAGATCAAGGTCAACTCATGTCAAGGTTCATCTTGCCACTCAAAACTATACATGTGGTCCAAATTTGAATGGTGTAAGTTATGGACATAAGGATTCTAAGTTTTTCCCTATATAAGTCTATATGAACCATTTGACCTCTGAGGCAGGGCCATATTTGACCCGAGAGGGATAACTTGAACAAACTTGGTACAGAACCACTAAATGACGCTACATTACAAAATACCAAAGCCATAGACTTTGCGGTTTGGACAAGAAGATTTTCGAAGTTTTTCCCTATAGACGTATATGTAAACCATGTGACCCCCAGGGCGGAGCCATATTTGACCCTAGGGGAATAATTTGAATAATCTTAGTAGAAGATCACTAGATGATGTCATATACAAAATATCAAAGCCCTAGGCCCTGTGGTTTTGGACAAGAGGTTTTTCAAAGTTTTTTCCTATATAAGTCTATATAAATCATGTGACCCTAGGGGTAGGGCCATATTTGACCCCAGGGAAATAATCTGAACAATCCTGGTAGAGGACCACTAGATTTTGCTACATACCAAATATCAAAGCCCTAGGCCCTATGGTTTTGGACAAGAAGATCAGAAACCATTTAACTGTTCCTGACCAATGTGACCTTGACCTTTGACCTAATGACCTCAAAATCAATAGGGGTCATTTGCTGGTCATGGCCAACCTAACTATCAATTTTCCTGACACTAGGCCTAAGCGTTCTTGAGTTATTGCCTGGAAACCATTTTACTGTTCCTAGTCACTGTGACCTTGACCTTTGACATACTGACCTCAAAATCAATAGGGGTCACCTGCTGGTCATGACCAACCTCCCTATCAACTTTCGTGACCCTAGGCCTAAGCGTTCTTGAGATGTCATCCGGAAACTGTTTTACTGTTCAGGGTCACTGTGACCTTGACCTTTAGCATACTGACCTCAAAATCAATAGGGGTCATCTGCTGGTCATTACCAACCTCCCTATCAACTTTCATGATCCTAGGCCCAAATGTTCTTGAGTTATAATCCGGAAACCATTTTACTGTTCAGGGTCACTGTGACCTTGACCTTTAACATACTGACCTCAAAATCAATAGGGGTCATCTGCTGGTCATTATCAACCTCCCTATCAACTTTCATGATCCTAGGCCCAAGTGTTCTTGAGTTATCATCCGGAAACCGTTTTACTATTCAGGGTCACTGTGACCTTGACCTTTGACATACAGACCTCAAAATCAATAGGGGTCATCTACTGGTAATGACCAACCTCCCTATCAACTTTCATGATCCTAGGCCCAAGCGTTCTTGAGTTATCATCCGGAAACGGATAGGTCTACATTCCGACCGACAGACAGACCTACCGACCGACCGACCTACCGACCGACATCTGCAAAACAATATACCCCTTATAATAGTGAACATGCAGTTTGTATTAATTAAATGTCCTACTATATAGAAAAATTTTCTTGACGTTAATCAACAAATGGATACATTTTTATGGAAAAGCAAACATCTGACAGGTGGTGGCGAAGCTTTTGATTAACTGACAGGAAAAAAGCTCTTGCTTGATGGATAGAAGTAGAGCTCTTGTTAAATGCATAAAAGAGCTCTTTTTTTAAAAATGAATCAAACAGCTCTCCAATGGACAGAAGAGCTCCTGGCTAACATGTTGTCCCTATGGAAAAAAAAACCAATGTATCTACATGTGAAACAGTGCGACAACATGCACTGTGCTCAATACAAAAGCGAAAGATATTATGTATGTGAATCAATCAGCTGTCAAGGTAACATTACTATAAACAGGATGTTGCTTGTCCGGGAGTATGACAATACATGTAACTGGTCCCATAAACATACTGGCCAAACATGTTACATGTCACTTATACCTGTGAACAATGACATCCGCTCTTTATATAGTTAATAACTTAATAGCCACCATAATATATAGTGTTGCAGTCTCAGGCCAATTATATATGACCCATAATGTGACCAAAATAAATCATAAGGGTTAGTAAACAGTCATGTATAACTATTATTACAGAAATAACTAAGGTCAGCAATTTTACAATATAGGAGTTATACAGACTTTAATAGCTAGTATGACCACAATTTGTGTGTTTGGGTTAAGCATCTATCTCAGCAATTTCTGAGTCATATTTAAATCAGTGACGTTATAGTGCCTCCTCACTGGAATATCACGCTGTAAACATGTGACATGATACCACACCAAGTCACATTACACTGATACCAGGTTAACCAGTCCTAGTACTTTCCTCTTAATACTGAGCGCCAAGAGAGGAAGCCAATGCCACTAGAGTGCAGAGGACTAAGAGAGCAAACCCACCACCTCCCACACTCAAAACAACTACCACTAGGCTACTGAGGCAATTATAGCCAAAATGACAAGGTCTGACAATAATTGTTGGCTACAGTACATTTTTTGTAAATATCTAAAAAACTGACCTTTGCCTTTTACAAGCATATTATAGTTCATACATTTGTCTGAGGCAATACTGTGCTGCAACATGTTTCGGAACAAGTAACTTTACCAAAGTATAGCAAATGACATTCTGAAGTTGCCATTCAGCCCAAAATAGACTGTCCTTCAGTGAATACTAAGAATTTAGAAACAATCGGCTAGTGAACTTTCTCTATACATACAGTTAATGTCCACTAAACTGACAAATATGGATTACTGAAGAAGCTATGAAAGTCAAGAGTTAATTTAATCATAAGCCTAGACATAACGTCAGTTCCAGGCTGTCTGACAGATTAAAATTTGACAGATATGCAAAAAAGGCTGTTCATGATGACAAAATTATCTGGCATATTTAGCAAAAATGTTACGTACATTAGAAAATATCAAGAAAGGCACCAGTTTTCCATCTTGAAATTGGGAAGAGGCCCTGGCCTTGCAAATACGTTAATTACTCATTCTTGGGAGAAGGTATATTGGGCCTCTTTTCCTTCTGTAACAGAGTAAAACAGCCTGAAAATAAGGCTCAAATTTGGTGGCTTGAAAACTGGAAATTTGCTTTTTATTTTCTGATATGTGAAATACAATTAAAATGTACATTTTAACATTATATTTTTTACTTTTTAAAGTTTGTTGTAAAGTAGCAATTAAGGAAAAATCCACCTTTCAATTGGGAAGTGGTCAAAAAAGGGCCTCTGTTATTACTAAAATGGGTAAAGATATAATTCCTGCAGACAGGCCCTAAACTGCAAAGACAGACTTCAGCTGTACAAGAA
Organism: Mercenaria mercenaria; assembly: GCF_021730395.1. Taxonomy (NCBI): domain Eukaryota; kingdom Metazoa; phylum Mollusca; class Bivalvia; order Venerida; family Veneridae; genus Mercenaria; species Mercenaria mercenaria. The sequence continues at coordinate 27,407,346 of NC_069377.1, read as the reverse complement.
AGTCCTTTCTTCCCTTTTACAGTTTTGACAATTTTACACAATTTCTTTGCTTGTTTTTTTTTTTTTGTTTCTCAACAGTATTTTAGTTATGTAATGGCGGGCAGTTAACCTAACAAGCACTCCTGGATTCTGTAACTGAGGACTAACCCTTTCCCTGCAAGTAACTGTCAACTTCCCCACATAAATCAGAGGCAGAGGAGAATGATTTTATACTCAATGTGTATATCAATCCTCACAGTGAACATACTACTTGCCCTGGGATCAAACTAATGATCCCACAATTCCTAGATTTGCTCTCCCTATTGGGCTAAGCAGGCAGAAATCATTGAAAACAATGATGCCTATTCTGCAAAATATAGGCTTGTATAAATTCATCGTATTTTTCCTTCTATATCGCAGACCATTTACATGTGCCTCCTCTATAGATATCTAGCTGAAATTCAAGCTGAAATTCATTGAAAATGCAAATCTGTAAAACTATTATTACCTCCCTTCATCTAATTTTGGTTATGCAAACCATAGAAGATGGTAAATAAATGAATTTGGAATCTACTATCTACTTAAATAAAATTCTGTGAAAAGATACAACCTAGCAAAATAATAGTAGACTTGTTTAATTGAGTCTGTTTTTGAGTGGTAATCCTTGCTTGGATAATTACAAAATTTCATAAAAAATCACAAAATTTCTTAAAATAGATCTCTATAGCACAATATACACTAAAACTGAACATGTCCAAAAATGTTGCGTAACTGTGACTGATCACGTTTAACAAACTAATTAAGCCTAATAAAAACTGAATAGAATATTATTGAAAATAAACACAATTCTTAGAGAAAACACCAACGTTTCCATTAACTTCTATTGTCTTCTGGATACTGTTACGGTTATTGGCATCAAATTCAGGACAAAATAAACAAGAAATTCCATTGATAAATGGACCAAAACATCAAAGAAAACTTCTATTCACATCAAACAGAGTCTATTGATTTCAGATTGAATAACATAAGGAAAACTACAGAATGAAAATTGCCACCAATAATCCATTGCTGCAAGTGTATAACAGTTGAGGATAAATCGAATTGTTTGGAACAACAGACAATAAAACATTTCATTCAAAGAAATCACATTTTCTGCTTTTATCAATAAAGAAGATGTTTGGATTTGAACAACAACAACAGAAGCTTTTAATCTAATTAAAGTTACCACAAGAGTAATCAAGAAATATTAAAGATTTTTGATTTCCAACACATTATATATTATAATAAGCCTTCTTTGGCTGACCTACCCCTATGACCTTGAAAATATAGAACCAACTTGTTCTGTTTTCAGTACGAGGGTAATAGTGGAAAGGCCTGTCAGGATGGGAAATTCAGTCGTAACGACAAAAATAGGGGGAAACTGCATCATAGAAAAAGTAGTTTTTATCATAAATGTTACAGACTGTCTTGTATATGTTTAAAATATAATGTACTAACAGGTCTGGCTGAATGTGAAGGGAAAATAAAATAAGCAGAATTTTTGTCAAGGCTGGGTGAAAACACACTTTTTGGAGAGAGGAATCGGGCCAAATTTGGACCCAAAAGATGGCCAAAAAATACATGGAGAAACCAACACTTCTTCAGAAAGAAGAGTCACCTTCAAAATTTGTATGTGATTCTTAGTGGTCTGTGAAATAGGCCCCATATATATTATATTTGACTATATGCCACTGTGACCATGTAAGCATGCCATTTGTCATTTATATGTTAAGGAATCAACATTTTTCTTTATAACATACCACCTTCAATTTTCTTTCTCAGATACCTGTCTATGCTAAGTCCAAGATAATGTTACAGAAGGAATTGTCCTTTTGTCATCTGCACTTCGATCATGAAAATCTGACCTTTAGAATCTCACAATCTTATCATTTGAAAAATATTGTTATTCTCACTTAAAAATTTCAAAATTGTTATCAGAATTCAATATTAGCACTGATATAACAACCACCCAGAGTTGAAACACCAATTTGCACAGGAAAAGCAGATAAAATGCCATGTTCTGTTGGGATAATTGGGTAGGCTTAATCAGTTAAGATACTTTCTGGCATCAGTGCTTTTTTCTGCTGCCAGGACATTTTCCATACCTATATATATACCGAAATATAAACCCAAGGTCAAACATTGTGCTCAAGAACACTGAACATATAGTAAAAATTTTAAATTTTAAATCATAAAAGACGTATGTTTCTTGCATCAAAAATGCTGAAAGTGCATAATTTATTTAACGAAAATCTTCCTTTATATCTCGAGAAGAAGTATTGACTAAACATGAACAGGTCATATATATTCAGGAAACAAACACTCTTAAATATTGATTTGGGACAAGTTATAGGCAAGCTGTTGAACAGGATTACACAATTACTGCATTACTAATTAGCGTAGTCCATCTTGAAACAGAAGTTGACAATCTAAATCAAAGCAATGAATGAGCCTTCTTTGATTTATGTATAGGACAGTTTTTTTTTCTCCCTTTTTTTGGACAGGTTCTGTAATATTATAACTAATAGGACCTGTTCCTAATTGCAAAAAAAAATACCAATCTGTACATTTCAGTGACTTGTTTTTCCAACATAGTATGCATTTTTAACCCACAAATTTTTTACAACTCAAATACTCACAATCTGTCTAGCACCAGATCTGTTCCCCAATAGGTTGTAAAAAAAATGCTTTCAAAAGATTGTATTTGTGACTATAAATTAACAAAAATATTATTTTATACATGGTGCAGTTTAAATTAAACTATCTTCAGTAGTATTATATAGCAATCGCACTGCCAAACAAGAGCACCGCTATAGGGAGCAACATACACCCAAATGTATGACTCCTAAGTGTGACCTTGACCATGAAGCAAGCCATCCAAGTCATGTGCTCTGCATGTTGTCCAGATGTGGTGAACTTTTGTGCCCTCTACTGATAACAAGCTTTTGTTACCCAATATGCATATTTCAATATGTTCTTCTGTATAATACAGTTTAGATATAAATAATACAAGAATGTGCATCAGAACATCAATAGTTTTCCAATCAATTTCACACAATTGTCAGTCCCATAAAACAGAACATTTCATTTCATACAGTTAAAGTAATGTTTTCAGACAAAGCTACACTCTATGTAGTTATATAATAGAAATTTTGTCAGGCTACCAAGAAATAATGAGTGCACCTGGCCTCCAAAACGTATCTATAAACTAGACCATGATCAAAGCGGAAAAATGTCTAATTGAAACAATAACTGAGAACCAATGAAAGAGAAAGTGCAAACAGTCTATGAATATTCAACCTTCACCTTAACCCTTATTATGCTGAACACAACTGATTCTGCTTTTGCGATCAATGTAGATCATGATCAGCCTGCACAACTGTGCAGTCTGATCATGATCTGCACTGTTTGCCATTCAGTCAGTATCTTTTGTTAAGCACCCCTTTTAACAGTGAATGGTACTGTCCAAATTGAAAGATGGACAAGTTCAATACAATAATTCAGGTTAAGGATTAAAACAGGTAAAAAGAAGAACTTGAAATGTTCAGTCATCTGACATTTATATCTAACAAACATAACAAGCAATTGATAACAAGACTTCTGTTTCCATAAATAATATAATTGGTAGATTTAAAGTACATTTGTTCACTGGATGTTTACATTTCAAACTGCTTTCCACTTTTCTTTCTTTCTAGATTGACCAGAAAAGTTTTTGTTCCAAAGATTTTAGGCTTGTATCGAGGATGTGCAATGTAAACGGATGCACAATATATATGGTATTTATGGTAATAAAATAATTATGACTGAAAAAGCTTGTAAATGAATTCTGTTACAGCATAAATTTGTACTAAGGGATTCTTAACTTATTCGATAAGCGCTTATCAAGATCATTCAGAATAAACCGAATGGTCCTGCACCAATGTAGAAAAAAGGAAGGCAGTAATATTTTGGAGTTTTATGATGAAACAAAAGTTTTGCTCATTTCTGGTATTCAGTACCCAGTTTTTAACAATTCAGCTGCCTATGTGGTATGATAACTAACTTGAAATCAGTTGTACACATGTTCAGTTTATTCTTTGTTAATATTTATTGTTTATGTAAACAATACCAAAATATCAAGATCTTAAATGTAGTTTTGCCAAACTTTGAGGTCAGGTACAAATCTATTCTGATTTCCTTAAGATTTAATAATAATTTTGTACTCAAAACATTCTATGCCATGATAAGGCTTAAGCCTCAGCATAATAAATACCTTTCTGGGTGGTCAGCGTCTCAAACATTTTCAGGTTGTGGGGTACATGTAGTTCAGGTAATGAAAAAAAAGAACAGTAATATGGACAGGATCTATAAGTCTCGGCCCTGTTTTTGACATAAGTTTTGGACATTTAACTGCATCAAATCAGAAACTTTTACTTATTTAAATGCATTACAATCTGATTCGGACAGTAAAAAAATTTGACTTTCATGAGTAAATTCCTGAAGGGTAAGCATGTCATTGTATCTGCAATTCATATTGTATCTGTGTTGTAATTTATTATGTAATGAAGTAGCTGGGCCTTTAATAATGAATTTTAAACTGGACCTTAAATTTATTCTTCAATCTAAATTTATGCAAGCATCAAAACTGATCAATCATCCAATGTCGTTGTTTAAAAATGTACATTACTCATGCAACCATTTGCCCGATAGGTTTGCAGTAAAATAGTGAGGTTAGTGGGAAAAGAAAGCTACATGTTACAAACAGATATTTCAAAGAGCAATTAAAATCAGCCGCAGATTTTAAAAACTTCAAAATAATTGCAGACGAATTTTCTAAAGGACTGCTGGTTTCTTCGCACTTTTTGCGTTCAATTGGAGCACTTACCCCATGAACCAATCCATGGTATCTCTCAGATACTCTGGTAGCCTGTCCAGCTTGAAGTTCTGTCACATTTAGGACGTTTTCTCTTAGAAATACCACCAAATTTTCTCCCGTTCGATCAAAACACATCAAAGATGGCGGTGAGCCAACAACAAAATGAAGATTACTAAAGGGCAGCAACTCTGTTAAATACGCTATACAAAGCGGTTCCAGATGGGGCTCCCGCTCCGGAGCGCAGCCCCTTAAGAGTCTGTTTAACTAGCATTTTAATGATGATTTATGTCATACTTATCAGTATTTAGCGCTCAATTCACTAAAAAAAAGGCTATGCGACCAGCTTGAAATCCCTTAACCCATTGTGCAACTTGTTACACAAAGAATTGATAAATAGAAAATCTAATATTTACTTCAAATTTCTTTGGGCTTCTGTACCCTTTAATTTGCTACTAAGCAACAATAAGCCAGGGGTGGAATTATCTGGTGATTTTGGAGGCAGTCCTGCATAACATTATGTGCGTGTTTATGCGAGAGAGTTTATCTTTATATTTAGACAAGCTTACTGTCGCTGTGAGGCTGCTTTTTAAAAAATTTCTGACATTTGCAGCGGCTACAATATAAAACAAACTATATGCGTCAGATAAGTTTGACTAATCTATAGTCACCACTGGTAACCAATATGTGCAACTCCTCCAGAAGTCTGTTAGTAGGAGGATTGTGCTTCACTCTGAACATTCCTCATTATCCCAGAAGCTTCCCATTTCAGTAGCACCAATATGCTGGAATTTTAAGTGACTTCTTCTTCGTCTTGTCGTTCGCATAGATCTACACTGTCAGACCAGTAGCCTCGATGAAACTTATGGTTTGCCGAAGATCCTCAATGCCTCCATACAGTTTCTGGTGGATTGAGGTATCTATCGGCCAAGTTACAACTCGCTCCTGGTCATGCCTTTTACATCTCTGAAGTATATGCTCCGCAGTCTGATCTTCTTCACCACATGGACAAGTTGGCGATGATGTCAGTCTGTATTTCTTGTACATGTGAGCATTGAGCTTGTTGTGCCCTGAGCAGAGCCTGACCATCATCACTTGTTCAGACCGATCAAGGAGATGAAAAGCATCTTCCTCCATCCTTGGTCTCGTTAGTGCCTTAATGATGGTGACTTTCTCCTTGTAACTCCCAGGTTCTGTTGGTGGTTCTGACTGAGCTCCTAGCTTAGCCAGTTTGTCTGCCTCTTCATTGCCTGCAAGTCCACAATGGGATAGAATCTACTGAAGTGCTACTTTGCAGGTTATACTCAGGCTCTGCATTCTCCTGGCTAGCTGCAGAGCTTTATTGTTGATCAGAGCTTCCATGACAGACAGTGCATCAGTGAGAAAGACAACTGAGGATCTTTCTTCTGCCGAGTCTTCAACCATTGAGACGGCCTTCATGAGTGCTTCAGTCTCTGTCTTGTAATTGCTGCAGTGTTTTCCTGTGGCTGCATGTAGTGTTTCTCTCTTGCCAGATGGGTATTGAATGAAAACTCCTGCTCCTCCATCTTTGACGGCGCATGTGGCTGATCCGTCTGTATAGACATGAGTCCATAATTCCGGAGGATAGTCTTCATTGATCATAGCAAGTGTGAGGCTCTTCCAAATGCCTTCATCCTCTTGCTTCCCGTGGTCAAGACGAGGAACAGCAAGTCTCACAGTCACTGAGGACAGATCATTCGCTAGTGGGTTTATGATGTCTTCACTACCTAGGGGAGTCATTGGTATTGAATTTTAAGTGACAACTGTCAGTTAGTTTTAGCGGTACAGATATAAACAAAGAAGTATTAAAATTTATTTTTTATAGCTCTTTGGTATAAAGCACCTATACACTGGACAATGCATGTCAATTATTTTGAGAATGCCATGTTTAAAGCACCCATAGAAGGGAGCTTTTATCTGAATGTTAGTGTTGTTTTTTAGGTGGAGGGGCAGGGATTAAACTCAGAAACCCTGTTTTCGAAGTCAGACAGTGTTACCACTGGAGCACTGTGTCGCTCTGTTCTGCACAGAATGATTTGGTTTTCTTTGAGTACACTTTCAAAACTCAAGAAAGACAATTTAAACATTTATGATTCAAATTTATTTTATAATAAAACAATGGGTAGATAATACATAAACAATTTGTATAAACAATGATGTGTATAATGTAATAACATGTATATGTCAACAAAACTTCTGATAATGATACAAGCTTAGTGTAAGATCAAAATATCTATCGAGTTGACATCAGAGGCAAAATCTGATGTTCACAAGTGAAAGATAATTCTACCTTATACTGAAATAACATCACATACATTGGGCAACGTCATACATAACATCATGACATCAGAATGATGAAATTGGTCAAGATGTAAATAAAATAATTCTTTGAGGTTTTTAGATTTCTGATACATTATAATATGGTGCAGTGCACATCTTTATGTTTTTGTATATATTTATTTACATAAATTTGTACTTCTATATCTTTATTTATTTGTATTTTGGAAAGACTTTCAAATTATTCAAAATTCATATTTTTATCCATTCAAGTCCGTAACAGTGAACATTATAAAATGAAAATCCCACTGTTTGAAACAATGGAAGCTAAAAATAACCCACTTTTTTTTCAGTAAACACTACTGAGAAGCATGAAATAAATTATCATTTGTCACCTAAAAGCCACACATCTGAAAATGTAACATTGGTAGATATGAGTAATACATTTAAACAAAGACAAGCTTTATTATTTGACCATAAATATATTCTTCTGTAGTATTTTCATATTCATTTAACTAAAAACTGCAATTGTTTCAGTGACAAGAAATGACAAGTTCATACATAAATGCTTTCAGTTTTAATCTATACATGTCCTAATAATAAAATGATACAGTTTCTCCATAGTCTAAAACTATGATGGAGTAAATACAGGGAAATCATTATTGTTCGTGGGGGATCAATTTTCGTGGACTTTTTTATTTTGTTAATCCACGAAATTAAATCTCAATGAACAAATAAAATTCCAATTCATTTAACCTTGATAAGTGGAAATCCACGAATTCACATCTCAGTGAATTATCTGTTTTTGGCAAAACCACAAAATTTTCTGCCTACGAAATTACAATGATTTCCCAGTATTTGAAACTGTACTGTAGTTTAAAACTTTATATCATTTTACTTAAATATAAAAAACACTGTATGTTGCTTACATATAAATTTTGTGCGTATAGATACTTTTTCAGTATCATAACGCAATACCATAAAATTTCAATATATGCACTGATAAAACCTTCTGTATTATTCATATAAACCGGATAGAACCTGTTAGAATAAAAGCAGTTAGACAGAACCATATACAGAACATGCTAAATTAATATTTACTATCTCCCATTTGTTTAAAATATTCCTTTGTTATATATCAAAAAGCTCTTTATTCATTTACTGACCATGGATATTGATTTAGTATTGAAAATGTTTGCAAATAGGCTAAATTTTACAACAAGAGGGTCATACTGATCCCAAGGTACTCACCTGACCTTCAATATGTCATGACACACCGGCTTATGAAAGTTAACAATTGTGTTTAGTATGAAAAACATTCCTTCCAAATAAAAGAAATCCGAAATTTATGTAACTCTATGAAAAAATTCTATCATAGTGGCAACCCTAAATTTTGGTCCAAGGGATCTGGCTTCTAACAAAAATTATCAGCAAATGTGGTACCATAAAATAATGCATTAAGGTGTTGGCAAAAAGACATGCGGGGAAATATCAGAAATATTGAAATTATCATATTCAACACCAAGTAAATAAAAAGTAAAAAAAACAACAGAATTAACAAAACATTTTCTAAATCAAATAAACACTTTCAAAGAATAATTTTCTAAAGATCATTCTAATATGTATGACTGGTTGTCCAGACAAATAAACAAAATAATATTTCTTAAGCTGCCATCTAACTGGTAGACTTTCTCTTGTTTTAATTGCTTGTTCTAGCTCCAACAGTGTTTTTCAAAAGTATTTTACTTATGTAAGGGAAGGCAGTTAACATACGAGTTCCTGAAATCTGCACCAGTATAAATTTACTTCTAACTTCCCCACTTGAATAGGAGGTTGCTGACAATATGTCTTTTATCAGCTCTCACAGTGAACATACACATCCCTCAGGGATCAAACTCACAACCCTGCGATCTATAGATCTGCATGTTCTCTTTTGAGCAAAGCAGACAGACTTGTTTAAATGAAGACTATATCTGTTACAGCTGTATGTAGTAATAACTTCTCCATTTCTTATCCCAGCAGATGATTTCCTTTCATTTAATGACAACATGGAACCCATTTTTGCACTGTACATTTGAATTTATATTGACCGAAACCGGTCAATTCGATGAAATAAATAGTCTTATTTACCCGGTGTTTACGTGTTGTTTCTCTTTCAGCTTATTATATAATATTTTAATGAATTGTAAGATGAAAAGTCCATGTATGTAACACACCATGAGGCATGTCTGAAGATTAATGCTAAATGTTTTCAATATTTATAAAGTGCTTTTATTTGTCAGCAGTTGTATAGAAGGTTTATAAATACAGTGATATAGCAATTTCTAAGCAGTGTTATATACAAGAACATTAACTGTAAAATCGTTTAATTTTGTTGGTATGAAATTTCGTGTTTTAGAATAAAAACGGCTAATTCATGGGGTTATAAATTGAGCTGCATCATGAGAAAACCAACAAAGTGCATTTGCGACCAGCATGGATTCAGACCAGCCTGCGCATCCGCACAGTCTGGTAAGGATCTATGCTGTTTGCTAATGGTTTATCTAATTGTAATAGGCTTTGAAAGCGAACAGCATGAATCCTGACCAGACTGTGCGGATGTGCAGGCTGGTCTGGATCCATGCTGGTTGCAAATGCACTATGTTGGTTTTCTCATGGTGTGGCTCAAATCATGGATTATAGCTTTAGAACAGGAAATGAATGGAAAAGTTACTAGTTCACTGGGACTTATTTTCAATGATTTACTAAACTGTGAAATCCTAATAAATCAGTCCCCCACCCCCTCTCTAATGCTACTGAACTGATAGGTAAGTAAAGTAGAATTGAAAATTGAACTGAACTTTGTATCATACAACAGTTTACTTGAAAAATATCAATTCATGACTTTTAATAATTAAATTATGCTACTATCCATTCAAGAGAAAGAGAATTTTGATACTTATGTGCTGGCATGCCACTTAAATAATAGCAAAAAAGCCAAGCATTTTACATAACTTGATTATGATGGTGACTTTCACTCTAAAAACACAAATACAACATATGAGCGCGCCATGGAAAATCAACATAGTGGCTTGCGACCAATGATCCAGACCAGCTGCGCATCGCGCAGTCTGGTCAGGATCCATGCTGTCTCTAACAGTTTCTCTAATTCAATAGGCTTTGAAAGCGAACAGCATGGATCCTGACCAGACTGCGCGGATGCGCAGGCTGGTCTGGATCCATGCTGGTCGCAAACCCACTATGTTGGTTTTCTCATGGCACGGCTCATATTTATAAAGGAAGCATAAAAGGTTGCCCTTTTTTCATGTAAAAGGTACATACAGGTAATCTACACATCTTTTTACAGCCAAAACAGAACACATAAATTTTGTCTAATTTCTTAAGCAAGTGCTTTTCAGTACATGCTATATTCACAAAAATAAAATAAACTAAATGAGGTAATGCTAGGTAATGGAGGTAACTATACATACTCCATGTACGAAAAATGAAGTATAAAATAAACCTATGTTGTTTTGCTAAATGCTGTTTGAATAATGCATCTTACAAGCCTTTCAGCACGAGAGACTATTGTTACACAACACCGAGTATAAATATTAGTGCTGCAAGATCAATGATGTTGAATAGAAACAAACTGCTTAACCCTTAGCCTGCTAAATTTCTATAATGGACTGGTCCATCTTCCAATTTGGGCAGTACCATTTATCATCTGAAGGGGTGTTTACTAAAAATTTACTGCCTGAATAGCGAACAGTGCAGACCATGATCAGCCTGCATGGATGTGAAGGCTGATCTTGGTCTGCACTGGTCGCAAAGGCAGAATCACTTGCCGCCAGCATGCTAAAGCTTAAATTAACAATGTTCTGTAATATAATACTTTGGCATGACGAAAAATTCGTGACATGCAGAAACATTCTAACTCCTCTTGTCACGAAAATAATTTTTCACTTATAACTAATTTAAATCCTAGTTTTCTAAAGACTGATTTTTGCAAAATGATTTTATGATTTTAAATGCTTAAAGGGGAAGGAATCTCTACCCATAAGTAGATTTATATGAAAGCATCCAGCAATCATAATGCTGAAAGTATTTCTAAAATAGGACAAATTTTGAAACAGATATGTGAGTTTAAAATTGGCTAACCACGGAAGCAGCCATTTTAGTGTTTGTGACATCACTTACATATTGCTGAAGTATTTATTTAGCAAATAGCCTTCTAAATACTTTAATTTATACATTTTCTTGGCGTTACGATGAGAAAGTATGGCAATTTCCTTTGTTCTAGTTAGAAAACTTTGAGAAATTATTTCATAGTTTTAACAACATACAGTTCAAATAAATATTTAAAAATAAAAATAAATATACCTACATTTTACGTCATGTTGCCATGGAAACAAAATGGCTGCATTTTGATTAAACATTAAAACGTTCATATTTATTTCATTTTTTGAAAGTCGAAAGTAGATTTTAAAAATTCTTTAACTGTCTTAAATATCTAATAAGACACTGCAGACAGAGTTAACAACAACAACAATGCTGCCTTTCCCTTCAACTGGCTAAAATTATTCACTTGCAAATAGTTCTGATTTTACAGTAATATAAACAAGATAACAAGATTAAGAGAAAGTATCACAGAAATAATTAACATAATACTACAGTGATAGGGGAAGACTATTATTTATAACATTATTATATTTTTCAAAGTTCAAAAAAAAACATAATTAGGGGCAAAAGAAATATGCTGCAGAAAAAAAAAAAACAACTGCAAAACCAAAATTGACAATTATTATTACACTAAAATCTTTAACTGAACAAAATACATGAAAACTGATGTACTTAGGAAGGTCCTTAATTAGTCCACCTGTTGACCTGTCATAAAGTTGTATTTCAAAATGTTTTTCTTGCAGTTAATTAAGAGAATATGTAGGTCATCCTTGATCCTGTTTCGTCACATTTACAATAATGTTTTACCCGATATTATTCCATTTAAGGTTTACACAATAAATTATTCCATCTTAGGTTTACAGACAATTACTCTAATTTAGGTTTTACTCAAGATTTCAAGATTTATTCATATATCTATGTCATACATATTAATTATTAAAATTAACTGAGGTAAAAATTAATTCCACATATTTCTTTTTTTAAAGTTCATAACATGTAGAAAACCAGATTGAACATCTTGAATAGACATAGGTAACTGACATAGTCAAAAGTAATTCTGGTAACTGAAAAACCATTTTACATTCCATCAATGGCTATCTACATACTACTACCAAGTAAAAAATAAATTAATTCTTTCTAAATAAATACAATCATCATCTAGATTCTTCAGGAATATTGTTTCCTACGTCTGGACAAACCATCAGATTGTCTCTCATACCAAAACTGCGAGTATCGTATGTGGGAGTCGGCTGAATCTGATGTCGGTAACTTATCTTCGGTAAATCTGCCGAACCTGATCGTGGTGTCATGTTTGAAGGACACTGTTCAATGGCACTGTTTAATGTTCGTTTATTTGTCCGGTGAAAAGGGCCGACGCCTTTGACAACATTTGCCTGCCTGTGTGCATATCCATATGGGCGAGAGTTAATAGATTTCAGCTGGGTTTTACCAAGGAGCGATTTGGCTCCTGGTGACTGTCTAGCTCCTGGTGGAGGTCTGTCTTTCTGACTTATTCTATGTTTCTTGCTGTGTTTCTTACCACCTTTCTTGTGTGAAGCTAACTTTGCATACTTTGTAAAAGATTTTGCAGCTTTTTCTGACAACATTTTAGAACCTTTATCATTCTTATTTTCATTTCTACTCGCTGCCGAACTTGTACAGCTATCAATTTCAACAGGGCCTTTGACTTTTCTATCCAGCAATTGCAACACCTTGTCTCTTGCTGAGCTCTCTTTCTTCCATTTATTATGTTCTACAACTTTTGGGTTTTCAGGTTCCAGTTCTGCATCTTTGTCTGTATTATCTAACAATTGGAGATCCTTATCTTTTGATGTTTTATCCTTCTTCGATGCAATATCTTTGATCATTATTTCCTTTTCCGAACACAGTTCTAGGTCTTTATTCCTACTGTCAAATGCATGTGGTGTTTTAGATTCTGTAGGTGTGTCCCTTGTCCAGGAATTCTGTTCATGAACTTTTATTTGTTCACTTTCTTCTGCCTTTATACTAGGTTCCAAACTCTCAATATGTTTAGCATTTCTCTGTTTTCTGAAAGTTTCTATTTCATTTGAAATGTATGCATCCATTTCTGCTATTTTAATGGATTCTTCAAACTGCTTTTTACATCCACCTACAGATACATCTGATACTGCTTTTCCATTCACTTCTTCAGCGTTGTTTTTAACACTTTCCTTAAGACCCAAGTCTTCCACAAAGTAACCTGAGCATGCAATTACACTATCACTTTTGACAGTTTTCAATGGCTTTTCCTTTCTTTCAACAGGCATTTTCACACCATTGTCAGTAACCACATTTTTCTCTACAGGTGTGATAGCTCCATCATTAGAAACACTTGCATCTACTGAATGTTTTGTAATTTTGGTCAAATTATTTAGGACAGGCTGAGACCCTAAACCATACTTCTTGAGAACCCTTTCTCTTTCAGCCTGCTGCACTTTTTGTTTCTCAATGACTGGGGGGATATCTTTTTTGGACTGTTGCGAATCGTTTTCAACTTTAGTGTTAGTTCTGTTATCTGAAGTGGATGTTACATTTTTTGCATTATCCAGTTTTCTTTTTGCAAGAGTAGCATTGATTGCACTTTCTGACTTTACACTTCTTCCAGTTAGGCTACCAGCTGGTGAAAACTTTCCAGATTTTATGTTTCTCTGTGTATGCAAGTCTCGTTTATTGTTTGTATCACCAAGTTTCGCACTGGTACTCCTAACACCATTATTTCTATTAGCACCATTTCTTAAATTATTATTATTCAAAAGTTTTCCACGATTAAGTCCCCTGAATCTACCTTTTTTGTTTTCCTCTTCTGAAGAGTCAGAGGAAGTGACATCACTATCACTTTCTGAGCTTTCAGTAGATGAAGAGTCCGTGTCATACAAAGTAAATGTTGGCCGTCCTCTCACAGGTCCACGGGTATAGTTATTGACTTTCGTTTGGTTTGTCTGAGTTGGTGGACTTTTGTTTAGCTGAAATGTTAAAAGAAATATCTTCAGAAAAATGCAGTGTCATTGTTTTATGAAAACTGACAGCTTTACATAAGTGAGACTGTGAAAACTTCAGTGAAGACTTAATGAAAACATGGCTTAAATTCAAATGTAAGTGAATAAGTACATCTATAGCCCTGACTTGTGCATCTAAAATAATAAGAATGAAGTGAATATAATACATTAGTGCAGGTAAAAAAAGTAAACAAGAGCTGATGACTAGAACACATATGCCCCCAATGATGCCATGTCAGAGGTAAATGGGTATGTAATTTTCAGAGTGAATTATGTCGTGACCTTGACCTTTGACCTAAAGATACATCAAACATATGGATCATCTACTGACCACAGGATATCATCCTATGAAATTTGACTATTCTGTCTCCAATGGTTATCCAGCTACTGATAGAAAGCTGATTTCAGTCTTAAGGCCACTATGACCTTGACCTTTGACCAGTAAACATTAGTGGGGCATCTTCTTTTCATAGCCAATCATCCTATGAAGTCTGACAACCACAGGCCCAATCACTTTTTCAGGTAGTGATTGGAAATCATTTTCAGTCACCTTGACCTTGAAAAACAGACTAAAACAGACGACAGGTAACTGCTAAACAGGCAATCATCCTATGAAGGTAAATGGCTGCAGCCCCAAATTCAAACATCAACCATCCTAAGAAGTTTGACTTTTAATGACCCAAGCAGTCTACAGTTATTGATCAGAGACCAAATGGTCAATCAGTGGAGAGACTGACCAACATGAGCTCAATAATATAAACAATATTTCCCTCTTCTTTGATATGGAGTGAGGGTGTGGGTGGGGGTCAAAAATGATAAATATATCTAAAGGCTGGCAATCTTTCACACTGAACATACAAAACTAAGGAACAAATGCATAAATATGTGAAATAAAACTGAGAAAAATGTCTTTTTTTTTCTCTCTCACCAACATGCACAAGACAAACATAACTACAAAATTTGCATAAAATATAGTACAGAAATGCAGCATACATTCATTAAAAATATGTGAATCTTGACTAACACATGCAGGTACCTGTCTACAGAACAACAACAACTCACAAACTGGAGACTGTGTAATATTTTGGAATAATTCTATTTAGAGAGAACTAGGTGAAGCATTAAAACTGACGAAAAAACATGAAACTTGGATTACAAACATAAAAGATATACTGGTAACCATTTGAATACAATCTATGCAATGAAATGCACAGTAATGTCACCATTCTTTCCTTATTATGGGCATGACCATACATGGTAAATCAGTGAATAACAACCAAGAAAATCATAATTTGTAGGTTATAATATGCGTGTTTATTGAAGTTTTAAAACACACTTGTGTTTGGTATTTCTAATTTACATCTTTATGTATGTAAAACTGAAATATTATATTATCAAATTTTCTTCAACTTAAGTAAATCATCAAATAAAATACTGAGGCAATTACATTAATTTATATCACCACAACAGCCAAAAAGAGAATTTAAACCCATGCCGAACAGAAGTATATATTTCTAACACACTTATCAGCCAATCTTGGTTGTAAACATGACCATTAACCTTTAGCCTGCAAGTGGCAGGTAATTCAGCCTATGCGACAAGTGCAGACCAAGATCAGCCTGCAAATCCGTGCAGGCTGATCATGGTCTCCACAGTTTGCTATTCAGTCAGTAAATTCTCAGTGAACATCCCTTTGAATTATAAGTGGTACTGACCAAACTGAATGATGAACCAGTCCATTTTAGAAATTTAGCAGGGTAAAGGTTAACACCAACCCAATCCAGCACCTATACAGGTTATTACTACTGATCCAACACCCAGTGGAAACTTATTACACATTACAAAATATCTTCTGTTCTGCCACCAGGCCTACCTGAACTTTCTTTACAGTTGCCTAAAATGTACCGATTACAGAATATCAATATTGTAATTTCATATAATCTTTGATCTTCTCAGTAAAAGATGTGACCTCTAGAAATCATGTTTAGTTGTCTTTTGTCTCTCTTTCTGGTATAACCTCATAAATAATTAAATGCTAAGGGATATCTGTCATAAACTAATAAAGAAATTCTCCTGTGTGAGCAATTTCTAAGGCTATCACGTACAGAGTAGCTAACTTACGGTAGCAGACCCTTAATGATGCTCAGCAATTTCTGTGCAATTACTTTTTCTCTATATCCTACTTCGGCACTCTTCCGCAGTAGTCACAAGAACATAGATTTCCATATGAGCCACGCCATGTGAAAACCAACATCGTGGCTTTGCGACCAGCATGGATCCAGACCAGCCTGGTCATCCACACAGTCTGATCAGGATCAATGCTGTTCGCTTTCAAAGCCTATTGCAAATAGAGAAACTGTTAGCGAACAGCACGGTTCCTGACCAGACTGCGCGGATGCGCAGGCTGGTCTGGATCCACGCTGGTCGCAAAGCCACTATGTTGGTTTTCTCATGGCACGGCTCATATGAGTTCTGAAAACTTATTTCGAGAATAAGTAATCAAACCGAAGTTGCTAATGGACATTCTGGCTCCATTACCTTAAGTTTACCCGTGCCATAGGATTTTCATAGTTCAAGACACATTAAAAATTTGAAAATCTTAAAACAATCACAGACATAATAATATAGGTATTCTATATACCAGGTATCATGCAAACAATTATTCCACATTCAATGATGACATGCAAGTATAACTACTATTGACAATTTGGGAAGTTTTCACAAATGTCTAATTTTCGTTAATTCACAATTAACAAAAAGTGTGACATGCAATTTTAAAATAATCATGAATAACAAGCATTTTCCCTGAAAGTATACTGTGGAATCATTTAATTTCATGGACAGACAATTTCGTACTTTGGGCCAAAACTGAGCTTCAACTTCTTAGCATAAATAAATGAGAATAAATTATTTTACTTCTTCACTGGGATTAAAGTTCAATGCTTTACACAACCACAAGATCCACAAAAAATATTCCCCCACAAATATTAATGATTTCACAGTAAACTGAACTGTTGTCCATCAAATCCCTAAACAGGAGTGAGACGAAAATAACCCAATTTACAGTAATTTTTATCCAGCTCTTCCTGTTTCTAAAAATTATCTGTAGTATATACAGGTTATTCCAACAATCTGCTTTGGTAGCATTACCTAGCTTGAATATATGATTACCTTCTTGCATGTCATACAGGGCTTTGATTTTGACAGGGTGTAAGATGATTCTCTTAATTTATGAATGAATGCGTAAATTCGTAAGCTATTATAATAAAGTAGTGCCTTTAAGAAAAGCGTTTGTTTCATTTCACTTCTTTTTTTTAACTGAAGAATATGGTATGCAAGAAAAAGAACCTATCACTAGCTGAAAGTGCAGATGGAAATACCTGGCTCAAAGGTAACTGCTCAGTGACTCCTTTTTACCACCTAAACAGACACTCTCGAGCCAAATTTCCATCTGCACCTACAACCAGTGAAAGATTCTTACATTCTCTATATATCTATATTTACTTGGGTAAATATACTTGGGTAAATATATACAGCAACGTCCAACAAACAAAGGTAACCTGTCCCCTTTAACGTCTACATAAATACTGTTTACGAACTTGAGTATACGTCTATATTTCTACATTTTTTTACAGGAACATGGTCAAAATGTGCCAAGCCTGCCTAATAAATGTTTTTATCATTTTTATGCATCATAACCACTAGCCTCTGGGCATTATTTCTGAGAAGAATGGGCACCTGTAAGCCAGCTGGACAGCTTCTTTGCATGAATTCTACACAAATCATTGACAAAGTTAGTAAGGTAAGCTTGACAACATAAACAGTCTGTCCTTAAAAAGCATAACTAGCATGCAGAAAGCGGGTCTAATGTATATTTATATGGTGCAATGGGGGAAATAATCTACCTAGACCGTTCGTCTTTCGTGGCTTTGGAGACTGAAAGATGAGTAAACATAGCTATATACGAAGAACTCCTGAGACTACTGTACAATCAGATGGTTTAATGTTTTTTTCTACTATATTCGCTTACTGTCCATTTTCGTGAAAATAAATATTCACTTAAGTTCTATTACTTATAAATAACTGTCTATATGTTTCACAAATTGGCAGTATATATCACACGTATTTTACTTCACAAACCTTTGCAAATATTAAATATAGCGAATTTTAAACATCGCGGAAATATATAATTTTTCAGCACCAGTAGGTCAGTATTGGTCAGACAAGCTTGTAAAGGAAGATATTAAACATTCATTGAGCAATGATGACTGCATTGAAAAATCTAGTGCAGAAAATTTGTTTTTAATTAACAATACTATCAGACTGAATTGCTGCATAAAATCTTTATATCAAATAGACCAGGCTAACTTGGAATGTCTTGCAGATGAATGTTAAAGCTTATATGCATATGCTGTCAACTATGAAAAACTGGCTACTTAAGTATTTCTACAATGCATGTATAGCATATTGAAACAACTACGGTAAGAAAAGAGAGGCATGCTTGCTCTATAGTTTAAGACAGTTTTTGCAGTAAACTAAGACCTGATGGGATAGAGTTTAACTAATGTGCTGGTTGGGATTTTCATGTTACCTGTTTTCCCACGGCAGGTTTTGGTTTAGGTGGCCCTTTAGGGGGTAAACGTTTCCTTGTCTCCTGTTATATGTATTATTTGATAATAAGGTACTTAACTAATTCAAATACCAATTTTTAAACAATAAATTAGAGAAGCTTTCTGACAAGTAAGTTATCCATTATGTTTAAATGAGCAATGTGCATTAACAAAATAAAAAAAAAGTAAAGTATAAAAGTTCAAGAAAAATAAATCTATCTAAAATCATTTTCATATTTCTTAAGGTTTAGATGAAGAAAGAAGTATTACAGCTGTAGTTCCACTATTTTTACAATATAGAGAAATAGAAACTGATGAAAATGAAGACAACAGGTGTACTGCCACGTGAAACAAAGTCCCCTACTGGAACAGAAATAAAATGAAAAGGGAAATTTCCATCTTTAACAGACGTGAATCTCTCTCAAATTTGTTGTTAGTTAGAAATGTTTCATTCCCTTGTTATAGCAAATGTTTGTGTCAACTTAATTTCCTGTGGGAAAAGCTACAGAGCACTCAAGAAAAAATACCTAAAATATTTCACCCCGATATAAAACCTTTGACCTTGACGCCCAAGTTTTCCACACAACAAATCACCTTGTTATAGAAAATGTTTGTGCCAAGTTATTTGAAAATTCATCCAACAATAGGAAAATATTTTACCAGACAAATATGGACCCGATTGATGGACTAGTAGTTCTCAAAACTGTTTCAACCAGTAGGGGACTAATTCGTGATATATTACAAAGATTTTTAAAATTAAGTTAGATGGCATACACACAATAAAAAATTCAGATTATTAAATCAACAGAAACGAATGTTAAAACACTGGTTAAAATAACAAGAGCTGTCCGTAAGACAGCCAAGCTCGACTATTCGAAATATTGTCCCAGAAGCAGGAAAATATTACCCAAAAAGGTTAAATATCAAAAGAGTTTTAAGTTAAAAAGGGGGAATAATTTGACAAAATGGTAATTATCAGTTATGGGACTTGCTGCTAATCAACTAGTTTTATAACCCGAAGGCACATGTGAAGTTTCAATTCAAATCTGCATTAGTTTTGAAGATAGAAACTTGCATGTAAACTTTAACCAGAATTTTCAAAGCCAAAGGGGCATAATTTGCCCAAAATACATGCCAGAGTTATGGGACTTGACCCAGTGAGGTTGGTAATTGATCTAGAAAAAGAAAAAATAAGTTTCAAATCTATATGCCTTTTAGTAATAGCGTATGTACTGCCGCAAACTTAACCAGAATTTGCTAAGTCCAAAAGGGGACATAATTTGGCCAAAATGAAGGTCAGAGTTATGGGACTTGTGCTAAATCAACTAGTTTTATAACCCGAAGACACATTTGAAGTTTCAAATCAATATCTGATTATTTTGGAGATAATAACTTGCATGTAAAACTTTAACCAAAATTTTCTAAGTCTAAAAGGGGGCATAATTTGCTCAAAAAAACTGTCAGAGTTATGGGACTTAACCCAGTGAGGTTGGTAATTGATCTAGAAAAAGAAAAAATAAGTTTCAAATCTATATGCCTTTTAGAAATAGTTGTATGTACTTGCACGCAAAACTTTAACCACAATTTGCTAAGTCAAAAAGGGGGCATAATTTGGCCAAAATGAAAGTCAGAGTTATGGGACTTGCTGCTATCAACTAGATTTATAACCCGGAGAAAACATGTGAAGTTTCAAATCAATATCTGATTAGTTGGGAGATAGTAACTTGCATGTAAAACTTTAACCAAAATTTTCTAAGTCTAAAAGGGGGCATATTTGCCCAAAATACATGTCAGAGTTATGGTCTTGACCCAGTGAGGTTGGTAATTGATCTAGAAAAAGAAAAAAAAATAAGTTTTCAAAATCTATAGGCCTTTTAGAAATAGCTGTTGTACTTTCACGCAAAACTTTAACCAGAATTTTCTAAGTCCAAAAGGGGGCATAATTTGGCGAAAATGAAAGTTAGAGTTATGGGACTTGCTGCTATCAACTAGTTTTATAACCCCGAAGACACATGTGAAGTTTCAAATCAATATCTGCATTAGTTTTGGAGATAGTAACTTGCATGTAAAACTAACCAAAATTTTCTAAGTCCAAAAGGGGGCATAATTTGCTCAAAATACATGTCAGAGTTATGGGACTTGACCCAGAGAGGTTGGTAATTGACCTTGAAAAAGAAAAAATAAGTTTCAAAGCTATATGCCTTTAATTGATGGCTGTATGTACTTGCATGCAAAAACTTAACCAAGGTGTGACGCTGATGCCGACGCCAGGGTGAGTAGAATAGCTTCGAATAGTCGAGCTAAAAATGTGGAAATGACACTTTTGTGAACTTTGTTTTCACTTACAATAGTAAACTGTCCTTCCTGTTTAGTTATAAGTTGAACCATGTCTTCTTTCCAACCAACCTGTGTTGCAAATTTCACCATGTTGTCTATCAAATCACCTGTCAAAGTTAAATCAAATGGATGATCACAAGTTTCAGGTACCATTTCCTTTAAGTCAATTTTTTTATGTGCACTTGAACCTGCATTAGCGGCCACCCGGCCCCGTGTTCACAAAACATTTTTTCGGACTCAGCTGAGTTTGAGCTGGAAATTTTAATTATTTCAATTTTATTAAAACTTCAAGGTTAAATTCCAACTGAGACTGACCATCAATACTGAATAGCCACTTGAAAAGTTATTAACTTAAAATTTAGTTTTAAACATGCTATTTAGACATAAATGACAAATAAAGTTTCATTATCAAACTCACCCGAGACTGAAAATGTTTTGTGAACACGGGGCCTGTATTACACGGCCACTTGCCTTAAGCAGTCAGCCAGCTAACTTCCCAAATTGTCATTTTATTCCAAGTTCAACTTGGTCTTTGGCAGCCACACCCATCTTAAGCAGCCAGATTATGTCACTCCTTTGGGTGGCTGCTTAACACAGATTTGGCTGTATTTCTGTTTGGTTTTTACATCACATCAACACAGTTTGGATTTAAGATTTAACGAACAGAACAGAATTTTATTACAGAGTTGTACATCCTTTACGGTAATGAAGGAGACTTTTAGTGTCCCTCTATGCATTATTTTCTGCACCTCGGATGGCTTCCTTACAGACCTGAGCAGCACTTCAACCCACAGAGGAGATGGGCAAGTGATTCTTAGTCAGCGACCTTTACCACTCCATGCACCGGCCCCTTCTGTTATTTAGTTTTGAATATCAAATAAGTTTATTGAAAGCACGTGACAACATAAAGACAATTAAACATTATTTTTTCAGCTTACCCAAGATATGAATAAACTTTATCCTTTCAGTGTTATGTTCTGTTAAATAAGTTATATTGGTCTCTGACTAATTTTAGCGCTTCTATCAAATAATCAAATTAAACCCATTGAAATATTTACAAAATTTGTTCGCTTGAACTTGACGGGCCCAGCAAACTTTATTTGAGTTACCGGTATTTCCAGGCCATTGAACAATATACTTTATGATACTTTTCAGAGAGCTATGAGTTCAAGTGAAGGGTAGGTTTGAATAATTCGGATTCAAGCAAACAATGGTTTCTCTAGTTACAACAGGCCTTGAAAGCGAACAGCATGGATCCTGACCAGACTGCGCAGATGCACAGGCTGGTCTGGATCCATGCTGGTCGCAAACGCACTATATTGGTCTTCTCATGGCGCGGCTCACATAAAGAATTAAACTACACTGAAATATTTTACCAGTGACTACAACATCTTGCGTTCTCTTTTGGTATTTGAAGGGACCAACAGCTTCTCTGTTGAACAGAATTCTTGGTACATTAAATCGTACTGTATCTATTATACCAGCAAACGGCTGAACCTGAAATAACAAGGTGAAAACATGTATATTCAGTATAACCTGCCTTAGATGTCACCTGTATTAAGCCGCCACTTGCCTTCAGCAGCCAATCAGCTTATTATCCAAATTGACTTTTTGTTCTAATGTGAACTTGTCTTAACCCTTACCCTGCTAAATTTCTATAATGAACTTGCCCATCTTTCAATTTGGACATAACCATTAACTACTAAAATGGGTGCTTACCAAAAAGATACTGACTGAATGGGAAACAGTGCAGATCTTGCTCAGACTGCACAAATGTGCAGGCTGATCATGATTTACACTGGTTGTGAAGGCAGAATCAATCGTGTCCAGCATGGTATGGTAAGGGTTAAGCAGCCATCTGCCTTTAACAGCTAGATTGTTTCGAGGCCTTGACTGGCTACTTAATACAGGCTTGACTGTACATCTGTTTGACAGTACTTTATTCCAATCATTTAACCCACCTATTTTGCCCTTCCATTATAAACAACTGTGAAATCATTTACTTTCGTTTTGGATTAATTATCATGATTTATTGGCTCTGTCAGTCAATGAAATTAAATCACAACAAACAAGTAAAACTTCATTCTGTCTGAAATCCACTAAACCATACCCCTATGAAATAGCACTGATACACGCAAAGCTGATATTGGGGACCTAAACGTATCAGCAGCAATACATTTTTTGACCTATTTTTAATTGCTTGCTTCATTAGGTTTTAATACTGACACGGATTAGGTCATATTGTTGCCTCCCAGTTTTAATGGTGGGGAAAGACCACAGCTATCTCCTATAGCATTATTTTCGGCACTGGCAGTTTACATGGGTAGAACCAAAGACCTTAGCAAGTCAGCTGGTTGGCTTTCTCTCATGATGATCTAAGCAAGGCAGCTGCAACCATTTGACCACAAAGCCAGTTGTGTTTGAGATTGTACATAAGATGTATTTTTATTAAAAGAAACAAACATTTAAACACTGGGCATAAAAACACTTGTTCACAGGCAAAAATTGACTTTTTTTATGTTAGTCATCCAGATATGTGACATTATGACCTTTTACCTCTAATGAAGTTCCCATGACTAGAACCAAATCAGCTTGTAACATATCCTTCATATAACTGTAGAACTTGCGTGGTAAATCTTCACCAAAGAACACAATATCTGGTTTTACAATACCCTGAAAGAGAAAAGTTTGTTTGTTTGTTTTGGGTTTAAAGCTGTTTTGGAACAGTATTTGATGGGCATTTACCTAACCAGTGTTCCTGGATTCTGTACCAGTACAAAATAACTGCCAACTTCCCCACATGTATGAATCAAAGGTAGAGGATGAATAATTTCAGACACAATGTCTTTTATCAAACTGTCACAGAAAACATACGGCCTGCCCGAGGACCGAACTTATGACCCTGCAACTCGTAGTATGGCACTCTCCTTATTGAGCTAAGCGAGTGAGTCGAAAGAAGGAAGAATGTTCAACTTATTTACTTACCGGTATGTACTTTGCTGGGATTTTAAGTCCTACCAACATAACGTAGGTCATATAGCAACTTTTAAACTTATATACAGTGGAAGAAGACTCCAGGTGTCCCTCATCATTTTCTCAGGCATAGACAGACACCTGGGTAGGACCACTGACCTTCCCCAACCTGGATGGATGGCTGCCACACAGAAAAGAGTTCTTCACCCCAAGTGAAACTTTAAACTCACAACTCAGAGAAACATCAGTGCAAGTCATACAAATAAATATACTTTTATGATGAGCTTGTGTTAGGGCTTATTATTACAACAAGCACATGCTCATTTCAGAGAAGGAAAATGTGGTCAAGTACTATAAAGGACTATAAAATTATATAGTAGTTTTCACAAGTACTTTGTTCACAATTAACAGGGTATTTGAACTGTGATATAAAATCAACTCACCACACATCCTCTGGTTGGACACCTTGGAAGTTTGTCTGTGAATATTTTCTCCTGTAAAACATATGAATAGGATATTTTTCATTTCAAGTAATCCAGATACAATAATTGATGAGTGTCCTAGCAACAAATGCAAATGCAAGATCTGATGTTGGTGACTGAAATATATTTTGATCTTATATGTAAAACAAAAAACAACTTTCTGCTTAACCTTAACCCTTACCCTGCTAAATTTTTATAATGAACTTGTCCATCTTTCAATTTGGACAGTACCATTAACTTGTTAAAAGGGGTGCTTACCAAAAAGATACTGACTGAATGACAAACAGCGCAGATCTTGATCACAGATGTGCAAACTGATCATGCAAAGGCAGAACAAATCGTGTCAAGCATGATATGATTAAAATATATTCACATTAGTAATAAGCAAAATTTACTCTTTCATTGAGGCAGGGTATTGGGGGTTTAAGTACCAACTCAGTTCAGGTCCAGATCACAAACCATCTGCAAGCATGCAGGATGACTTCCTCAATTACCAGCTGACCTGACCAGGGCTAAAAATGCACAAAAATGAGAGGCAAGTGATTCGGAGCTGGTGACAATAACCACTTAAGCACATGCGGCCTGAGGAAATATTGAGTTTTTATTTGAAATATTACTTACTGTATAAGACACATGGGGGATTTATCTGTTTTGTTTTGGGTTAAGCACCGTTTTTCAACTGTATTTCAGTTATATAACAGCGGGTGGGCATTTAAGCATTTAACCTAACCAGTGTTGCTGGATTCTGCACCAGTAGCAACCTGTCCTCAGCAAGAAACTGCCTACTTCTCCACATGAATCAGAGGACAAATGATATCTGACACCATGCCTTTTATTGATTGTCACAGAGAACTTATGTCTTGCCCGAAGATCAAACTCACAATGGCACGATCAGTAGATCTGCGCTATTCCTACTGAGCTAAGTGGGGAGAACAACATGAAAGAAGTAAAATTTCAATGTTACCTTTATTTCATACCCCTCCATCTTCTGTCTACATGTTGTACATGTTGCAGTAGCAAACGTTCCATGAGCCTCAACAAGTTTCTCTGCAGGCACGCCCGCCACTGAAGACATATACAAATTATTATACACATAATGCATATAAATCAAAACTAAACATAATTTTTTAATACACTTTGCAGAAACTTAATGGCCTTCCTTTGTACAAACTTTACAGCTGTCTTCCGATCTAGCTCCACACCACAAACTACAGGGGTCCTTTGTAAGCATTATCAAGGCTAAAGGTAACTGACCATACTGAAACTGGACTACATATAAAATAGATTGATCAGTAATTTTCACTGCTTAATCTTCACCCTGCTAAATTTCTAAAATGAACTTGTCTACCATTCAATTTTAGCAGTAACATTTATTGTTCACTGAAAATTTACTGACTGAATAGCGAACAGTGCAGACCGCGATCAGTCTGCACGAAAATGCAGGCTGATCTTGGTCTGCACTGGTCTCAAAGGCAAAATCACTTGCTGCCAGCAGGCTAAAGGTTAATTCACATCATTGCAAAAGCAAATACCTTACTTTGTCAAAGTACCTTAAAAACGGTTTTACACAAACAGATTAAACTGTACTTAAATAATATGCAATAAATTTTCACCCTATAGACATGCACAACAAGGTAGCCTGATGGGCACAATACTTAATGCGGGCACAGAAAACCCTCTCACACACAAAATACCTTCACTTTCTTATTTCAAGGCAGACAAATCCCCTCCAATGATTTTTTACAGATAGGATAATGCCTAAAGCAGTTCTATTGCACAACAGGAGCAATTTTGCCCTACCTGTTCAAATTCATTGAATGGGCCTTGAAATCTCAATGGGGTAGGTTTTCAGTACATTTATAAACAAATCAGTTTGAGGGTTTTCCCCAGAAAAGGGTTTGTCCAACTTCCACAATATACCTATTACTTACATCTTTCAAGCCCATCTATATTTTGTGTATACATGCGTAGAAGTAGACCTTTATCATACAACAGCTTGACGAAGTAATGGATGTAATTTGGTCGATATTTTCCTGACGGGTACAGCTCCTTTGCCAGGGTGAAGAACGGTCGAGGATTCAGGAAGAAGTAGTCTATATCAAAGATGGCTTCTGGGTATGGTATATTATACTGCTGCAAGTTGTCGTACAGTCCTGTACCAGGTGACCTAAAGGTATAAAGTTTTGAAATCAACCTAGCTAAGTTCTTACTGTAAACACACTGGTAAACTGAAGCTTTCCTACATCTCAAGTAACTTATAATTAACATACATGTATGAATTTTGTGCCGAGTCACTTGTTGTTGTTACTGTAAAACCAGATTATTTTTGTGAGACTGAAAGTTTGCAATTTTTAATATTGGAACCGGTTTGTGTGTGGTAGAATATATGTGGTATTATAGCTAACTTATGAAAGGTGAAGATCATAAAGTAACATATTCAACACTTATAGAACTTTCATTCTTTTTTTTCTGGGTTTAGAGCCATACCAACACAATTTAGGTCATATTGGGACTTTTCCTGCTTTTATGGTGAAGGAAAACCCCAGGTGCCTCTCCAAGCATTGTTTTAGGCTTAGGCCGGCACCTGGGTAGAATGACCGACCTGCCTTAAGCCAGCCGGATGGATTCCTCACATGAAGAATTCTACACCCAAAGTGCAGTTTAAAAGCCACACTGGTAAGGGGCAAGCAATTCGAAGACAGCAACCTTAACCACTCGCGATGGAGGCTCCAGCACTTTAAACAGTATTATTTTTGTGAAGATATGTAACAAAAATAAAACCTTCATGAAAATTTCTGATTTTACAGTAACTGCTTTGTATAGCACAAACTACTGAAGAGACTAGATTATACAAAAAAATCTTAAAAAGTTCTAATGTCACAGGTAAGACAATCATATAATTCTGACATTAAATTACTTCAATGACTTAAATATAAATATTTGTAAAACAAAATATAGGTCACATAAGCATAAATTAATATAAATTCTGAAATCTTTTAAATCTGTTCTTATTTAGATTTTGTAACACACACTTTAGCATAAAAGACTGGCGACGATATAACATGTAAATCATTTACAACAAAACAATTTACTAAACACTTTAATTGATTGTTGAAAACAGCAGAGTTGTCCTTTGTACCCTAGGACAATGTGACTGTCATCCAAACTAAACCTTGATTTTATCAAAAAGAATATATAATAACTAGGTAGCTCATTACGATAAATGTGTGTCATATTACAGCAAAATTGGTGGAAAATATGAAATGGCTTTTAATAGAAATTAAACTAAAATATCATTAATCAATATCAAAGACTACTGAATATTAAATTTCTCTGATTGTATATATAATGATAAATGGTGAAATCTGGACAACAATATAAATCACACATTAAAAAAATCTTGAGAAGGTTACAGTTTAAACATCAAGAAATCTGACCCACCTTAGGCAATACGTTTACTGCTCAAAAATATCAAAATATTTACACTTTTTACCACCTTTGGATGCACTGTTTTCCCATACATGCAGTTCTTAACCTTAACAGCATTAGAAGTTGTCTAGTGACTAAAGGCAAGCATCTTACGAAGGTTGACAGGCAAAGCACTCTTTTAATTATAGAGCTGAAACCATTTTAGTGTAGAGGTCATTGTGACCTTGACCTTTTGTCCTACTGACCCCCAACAAAAAATATAAGGGCCAAACATCTACTGACCACAGGCAATCATCCTATGACGTCTGACCATTGTAAGACCATGCATGGCATTCTCTAGTTATTGATTGGGAACCAATGTTCTATCTAGGGATGGACCGACAGACCAACACACACCAAGCAAAACAATATATTCCCTCTTCTCCCAAGAGGGGGCATAAATATTAACCTCCAGTATCCACTGTCATTGTCGCATAAGGTACATTGTTCAAATATTTTCATAATATTTGGCTCTAAGAGTGAATGACTTTTAGGACCTATAGGAGGCCCTTTAACAGCTTCTGTAAAGTACTGCCAGAAATGTATTATCAAAATTACTGCTATGCATGTAAGTGTCGACAGTATTGTACAAAATTCAAGTTACTGGTACTCAGACACTATATTTTCCACTTAGTTAACAGCATGAGTAGAATTAGTTCATACATTTTAAATCAACATTAGCAAAACAGATTCTAGTAAGTATTAACATCAGATATTCCTTTTTTTTTTCAGAAAAGAAATTGTTCCAAAAATATTCCCAAATTACCTGAAGTACAGCTATTTTGGCCAAATATAACAGAAAATAGTTGATGTGATGCTCAAAACAACAATGTTTTTCCATTTCTATTTCATACAACATAATAGCACAATAAATGGAAAAGACCTTGATGTTTTATACCCGGACAAAAGAGGTTGAAATTTATAAATTTTTAAAGTTTTAACTTTTTTATACTATTTTTTGCTAATAGGTGGGTAATTAGGAGATATGTCTTGGAGCATTCAAAATCTCTGCATGGCTTAATTTTGTCCTCCTCAGACAGTAAAGGATGCCATTAAAAAGGACGTAATATACTTCAATTTAAGCCCTTGATGCAATTACCAGTAAATATCTTGTATACATGTTTTACCCTTTTTGGAATTTCTTGATCACTTATTTGTAAATCAATTGCCAGTTTCGACCAAAGCTACACATATTTGTATCAAATTCATATTTAACATCCTATATTTCAATAAACAATACACAATATACACAATTTTTGTTCACAATACCGATATGAGGGAAAGGGGATACAAGTATGTGGGTAGATAATCTCTTTAGCGTATGTGGGCTAAAGTGAACATTTATAATGCTTATGGTGCCTGCACAAACTCACATCACGAATGTATTGTACATGTATACTATATAAAAGACAATGAATAACACATTGTAAGATACAAACATACATGTTATTGTTCTTAGACCTCTTAGACCTGAAAAATGAAAATTATTATCACAGTATGTTAAGAAAATTATCGTTGATTATGAATTTAAGACGTACTGAAATAGTAACGCAAACCATGAATACAAGAAAGAATTTCGGCCCCAAAATTGTCCCCCCCCCCTCAAAACACTGTCATACTAATCTGTGTTTTCTACTTAATCTTTTCAATGCTATGTCCTTCATTTTAATTTTGAAAATATCCTGATATTCTGTAAGGTAGTGTTATTTCTAGAGCTCATAAAGGGCAGGGTGCTGCCACAGGCACCAGTATCGGACCTGGGACAAAAATATGTTTGTTTTCATCCTAAATGAGTTAAAAATGAAAAATATGTAGTGAAATATGAGCCCCCTTCAAAATATACATATGTATATTTTGAAGGGGGCTCATATTTCACTACATATTTTTCATTTTTAACTCATTTAGGATGAAAACAAACATATTTTTGTCCCAGGTCCGATACTGGTGCCTGTGGGGATAGTGTGCTGTTTCGTACTGGAATACATAGGACTTTAAAGGTCAAAAGGCGGGACATGACAGCAGATCAAAGGCAGACTGGCACATTTATGGCTTGGCAGCAGTTAAAAGGAACAGTGCTGGATGCCCCGTTACTCCACTATAGAAATAACACTAGTAAGGGTTAAAAAGTGGACACATCAAAAACTTTGTTATTGCAGTTATCAATGACAATCCTACATGAAGGTAACGGTCTATGTCATGTATACATTTCTGCTAAATTTAGCTAACCTGAAGTCTGGTATTCCACTCGGGGTACTGATTCCAGCTCCTGCTACTATAACAACATTCTTTACGGCTTCCATCTGTAACCTTCCAGCTGCATCTGCAACATTTTTAACCAAACCATTCGAGCTTGCCTTACCTGACAACACTCTCCTGAAAAAACAATGTACATCAAAATAACTAACAAAATAATTCCACATCTCTAAAATAAATACAATTTATTATATTGACATTCATTACAAGTAATGACTGTTCATGTCTATCATAGGTGCCTCTCTGACCAAGTAGTTGTTAGCTGACTTCAAATCACTTGCCACTCATAGATACAGGTTTGCAACCTTGTTTAAGGTGTAGAATTCTAGTAAGTGAGGAAGCCATCCAGTTCTACCTGTGTGCTGACGGTGCCTGAAATAATGCACAGAGCGGCACATGTGGTCTTCTCCCTCCATGTAAACCCAGCAAAGACAACAAATATGACCATCCTAAAGAAAGATCAGATATCATTTCTCTGGCTTTTTTTTTAAGAAAAGACAATCCAGAATATAAATTATAAATCCTTCCAGCAATGTCATTTCACAATCTTATTTAGACATTGTGTTAAAATAAAACCTTGTTTCACTAAAATCTAGTTAATAGTTTCCCACAATGAGTCTTTTAATACTTGATATCATCATTGAGAAAATCATGTAACTGTTAAAAGAAAAGAAATGATATACCGGTAATCCACACAAAGGATACAGTCGAACTTCGTCTGCTTGAACTCGGTTATTTTGAACACCATCCTTTGCTGGAACTTGTCAAGTCACAGTAATATCCCCATTTATGTATATCTTTCGATGACTCAAACTACCAATAACTGAAACAAATTTTGCTGGTCCCACTGAGTTCAAGCAAACAAAGTTCAATTGTAGTAAAATGTACAATAGCACTTACTTTTGTAATGGTCTATTTTTATTGTCATTTATTGTTAATTTTGAAAGTCCTGCAGTGATGGCTGTCTCTGACTGGGTTTTATACACTGGACTGCTGTTAGGGTGAATGGCTCTTAGGGGCGCACCAACAGGTTTGTTTCTGGTACCAGCTGATGGCACCCTCTCCAAGGCCCCTGATGACCCTGCAACGAAGTGAACAAGTTATCTGAGCCAACCACGAGAAAACCAACATAGTGGCTTTGCGACCAGCATCCGCGCAGTCTGGTCAGGATCAATGCTGTTCCCTTTCAAAGCCTATTGCAATTAGAAAAAACCATTAACGAATAGCATGGATCCTGACCAGACTGCGTAGATGCGCAGGCTGGTTTGGATCCATGCTGTTCGCAAAGCCATTAAATAAATATTTATATGATTGATGCAGGTGATGAGGAGGAACAACTGATACATGCATATACTCCAAAGAGTAATTTCGAATTATAAGTATGGCAAAAAAAAAATCCAAGAAAAAGGAGCCATAATTAATAAAATATTGGTACCAGATTTATGGACCTTGTCATATAGCGTGTGATGTAGGGAACATTTTTTTTTAGTTCGAAGCAAATCCAATTAATTAATTCAAGGTTAAGTTTTAATAAATAATTATCAAAATGAAATTCATGAATTGTAATATTGCTATTTTGTACTATTTTGTACGAAGTGGCTAGCCATCTGGTACTGGACGCCTGACCTGCAATATAGCCAATCAGTAACCAGACGCCTAGCCTGTTCTCTAGATGTTTTTTAGCTGTTTGTTAATCAATTTGTTTATGAATTAAGTATTTCACAAAGGAACTATTTATTATACTTCACATAATTACTTGCTAAACTACATGTCATCTTATCAGTATTTGTGTTAAAAATGCTGAACAATGCTTATAGATGTATAGATACTGTCATTCCAATGTTTCTATAATAATCTATTGTTGTTGCTATGCACAGCAGTTGTGCCAAGACAAATATTGAAATATTGACAAACAGAAGTTTGAAAGAAGTCTGCTAAGATGAAATGTTACATTACAGGATATGTTGACAAGAAGTAATGAGAAATGATATAATTTATTCTATCTTTTAACATGCTTAATTTTATAACATGAACATGCTAATAAAATTAAGGGTTTTTTTTTTAAATGTCTTTAAGTTTAACCATCTTAAACAACATACATTTATAATTTATTAAAAACTGTGTACATACTGTGTCAATGCATGTCTATTTAACTTAAATTTGTAATGTATAAATGTTGTGTCAGTTAAAAGTAGATCTATGTTTAAACATTCAATTTCACTTTGCAGAAAAGTTTATTAAAACTTTGGCAACATATTTCTTTGTTTCATTTATTCCTCAGTTATAAAATTTGTCACATTTCCATTTTTATTTGTTGACAGTTTCATGATGACAAGGTTGAATTCAGCCTAGTATTTGCTTACAATTTTACCATCTTTAAAGGTAAAGGTAAATTTTATTTACCGTCGCTTTGCGAAACAATGAAACATAAGCTCTATAGAGCTTTTGAGCAACCCTTTTTTAAGAACAGTTAAAACCAATTATACCTTACCCCTAGCAATTTGCTGGTACCCATTTACAGCTGGGTCGACTGAGGCAATCGTGATAAAGTGCCTTGCCAAAGGACACACCGTAATGGGAGTAGCCAGGAATCGAACCTGGGGCCTTCACCTCCGTAGGATACTAGGAAAGCGTCTTAGCCCTCTCGACCAATACGTCAAAGAAAATGACAAATTTAATCAATTCATTACACCATAATCAGTGTGCAACATTAACGGTAGCCCGATCGCCAATGGCTACGAAAATTCGGCTCGGGCGTCAGAAACTGTAGCCCGTTGGGCTATGAAAAATTCTGAGGAATAAATTTACCAAAAAGATCAATGCAAACGTGGGAGCAAAATAGTTGCTTTGAAGCTTCAAACTTTGCTCAAATCCAATCTCAAAGCGAATTCAAGTCGTCCGAATTTTTTTTTGGATGTGCACCCGCTAATCTTTTGACAATTTGCACCATGTCATAATGTGCGTTGAATACACATACACACTCACCGATAGCATAATTTAAGCTCCGCCTACTTCAGGTACTTGTGAGATTTTCGCGAGAAGTGTGAAAGCAAATCAAATTATGTAATAGGCGAATCAGTGCCGCGGTTACGTCTTTGACACTTAGCATTTAATTGTCAAACATGTGCGAGTCGTTTTCTAAAGAATTGTCAATTACATATGCGATTACTTGGAATTATCGACACAATTATTTGGTATCCATGGTAAAAGAACGACATGTAAAGTATTAACTTCGTAAAACTAACTTTGATGGATGAATTGATTTGAATACCGACATGTATTTCTAGATTTGACACAGTTATATTCGAATGAGAAACTGTTCACACAAGTGGTGACTGGGTATAAATGTGTATAGTAAAATGATGTAACTAAGAAAATGAATGGTCATTGAATCAATTTACAGCGTCGAGGTAGAAATATAAAAATTAATGGAGTCTTCCAACTTCTCCCTAAAGTCTCCCCACTTCTCCTTAAATCAGTTTGAGGGATAATTGACTTCTCCCAAAAAAATAATGGGCCTAGCGAGACCCCTGGTCAGTCTACTGCCAAGCTATTTCTTGTCTACCATGTCTACAAAGCTGTTTATATCTCTTTTCATGACTCTGTGTCTTTGACTTTCTGCACAATTTTGTGAACACTGTTTCAGATTTTGAAATCAATTCTGAAAAACTCATACAAATTTCTGAAATATATCAATATTCACCAACCTACAGCAGTATATTGAAAGAAATTAAATATTACTAGAATGAAAGTCTTGTTCATTCTTGCGCGAAAAATTAGTGGGGCTACGAAAAATTCTGTCGGGCTACAAAAAATTGGAAGTCCGTAGCCCCATTGGCTACGGTGTTAAAAAGTTAATGTTGCACACTGCCATTCCTACACAAATTGATCACTGGATGCATAGAAAACCCCTAGAGGACAGACTAGGTGTCCAGTTACCAGAGGGCTAGACACTTCCAGTGTAATATTGCCATTGATAACAAATTCAACAGTCCAGAAAGATTTCCTCCAACAATTATTGCTAGGTTAATAACATAAATCAAAAACGTTTCAATCTATGCTAAATTATATTACTGTAATAAACAAATACTTTAAAAATGCTACCAATGTAAAATAGCTTGAACAAAGCGATTTTAACAGCAGTTTGTTCTTTATCATTTTCTATCCGAAATACTATTCCACTTTACAGCAAGCACCTGTTGTTGCCGATATTTCAATCTCACCTTTCCGTACTGCAGCCATCATTGATCTTAATATCATCATATATGGAGTACCCTCAAATTAGGGTACTTTTGCAGAAAAAATGGTTTGCTATGTGGATAAATTTCCATTTTAATCACCGTTATCAGTTGCCAAAATAACTTTGTACGCCATTTTGAACATAGAAACAATTGCGGATGCTTTCGGTTTTTATCAGCTCCAAATTGAGGCCCGTCGGAGTGCTGAACAATCGTTGTGTCGCGTTGAAAAGTTACAATTTTTCAATAAAATATAAGCAGCTCATTTAATATGAAATTAGGCGCTGCCTATCTGACGGGAAAACCTAGTGATAGTGATACGGATTCTTTCTTTTTTTCTGCATTAAATTGTTCTTTCTGATATTTTCTGTTTGGCTTTCAGTTTTGACAGTAAGCCTGATGGTTTTGCTATTGTTATAAAAATAAGAAGGGGAAATGTTTTAAAAAGTTTTGTTTAAATGAACATAGATCTAATCATTTCTTCAAATGTATCCAGACTAGACAGACAATGAAAAATAGTGTTCATGAGTCAAAGATAATAGTGATATTTGAGTGCACAGAATCTAGTCCCAAAATGCACCATTAGTTGTATTGATGATAAAATAGAGAAAAGTGGAAACTTCACATGTCGCTCAACACGACAAAAACGAAACTGTTGCATACACCCGGACAGATAACGGCGGATTTTTGACCTGTCACTTTTTTATTTCTGCAAATTGTTATCATTTATTGGTATCAAAATAATGCTTTTGCTGAAAACTTTACATAATTCAAATTTATATCTAGTAAGCAAATTTTAACTCACACGAAGTGAGCGCCGGAAAAGAGTATGTAGAATGGGGGCTGTACGAACATTGATAAATTCGAACACTTTGTCATTTACAAAATTTTCCTCATGATAGTATTATACATTGTATATGGTGCAATAGTTATTCAAAAGTGACCCAATATCAGGCCTTTATGTGTTGTCAGTGAGCATGCGTAAAACACACTCTTCCTCAGTAGTTTTGGATAAATATTTTATTATATACAGATGCAAGTCATTTATTTATACATAATATTACCAATTTTGTTTCTGTTTACAACGATCATGCCTTTGCTATCAATTTGTTTCTCTATTACAAATTTCTGAATCCGGAAATGCACATATTCTTTTCAGTTCATTTGTTACAAACAAATAGTTTCTAAAAACGATAAAACAATCTCAAAAATAAAACACAACAATTTACACATTATGCCTGCGTAACATCACATTCAATATCATCTTGTACTGATATTCTTTTGTAGTATAGATACCGGAACTTACATAATCCTGCTATCCTAAACACGGACTATTTTAATTCTTTTAAATGCCATTATTGTCAAATGACACTCTTTTAGGACAAATTGTGTTCCACTAATACAGTTATGGTAAAACTCGTGTATGTGAGAATGACAAACAACCATTTACTTGTGAAATTCTTATTTCAAATTCATTGAAAAAAGTTCTTGACCAGAATTTTATATATAACACAAACACTCTGGGTCGAGATTCAATTTAATTTACCTAACTGCTAACAGTCTGGGACCTTTTTTTTGAATATGATTAAGGTTAATTTCTTAGCTTGATAGTGATCGTAGTGAGCCTCTCAAGTTTATAGCCTACATTTTTTTCCAAGTGTAATTTTACTAAAACTCTAGTCATTGAATTGACTTTTAGAAAGTAGTTGCAATGTATGTGAAAGATTGTGGAAGGGAGGGGAGATAAGCAATATCGATATATGCTTTTCCATGCCTTCGAATATTTTGTTCAAAATTTACAGACAGAACCTTGGTTAACTATACTTATTATTGATTTGTGTTCCAGTAATTGAAAAAAGTGTGATAAATATAAAGAAAAAAAAATTAAATTGGGCCTCAGCTAAAAAAAAAAAAAAAAAAAAAAATTCAAGCACCTTACGAGATTCGAACTCGGACCTCGCGCATGGAAAATATGTGCGCTAACCACTGGACCACAGTGACTTGTGACATAAATGGTTGCTAAAATTATGTATATAAATAAATTTTGTTAGGACAGCGTGTCTATATTCGTTTTACATTGACATTTTTGAAATTATTGGCTTTTCTACATTCAAACAAATAAATAAACAATGGTTTTGTTATTTAAACAGTGCATTAATGTAGCTTACATCATAAATCATTATTGGAAACAAAAAGCGGGCCGCTTGAATCATCCATAAACTCGTTTCATGAAAAAACCCGAATAACACCGATTTCTATTGATACCGCGAATTTTCAACTGGATAGAATAATTTGTTTTAATAATGCGGCGCTCGATCGTTCATAAGAAATTTAATTTATCAAATGTCGTCCTGAAAATTATTTATTGCGCAAGCACGGCAGCAGGTCCGGTAGAATTATGGGAGAACAACAACAACAAAACCGGTGAAGGTATAGAACATATTCCCAAGTTGAACGGTATATAGGTTTACTTTGACATATATACACGTACACATTATCTATAGACGGAAAAACCTTCGGTTTTCCCGTATTAATTAAAAAAACAACACACGTAATATGAAATAAGGCAAAGCCTCAAAGCGAGCTCAAAGAAATCGGATTTATCTGAAAATATTATGCATCATTTATTTGTCACAAAGAAACTATTCACTAGTCACAAGAACTCAGGAGAACCTATTCACTGAAAAAGTCTACATTTAGTGTCACCATACCTATACAGTGAATATCATACGTTGCAAAGTTTATGGGAAGCCGGTGTCACGGTGACGTCATTACCGCGTTCCCGTTTCTTTTGGCTTATTATGACATTTTTTCCATTTTCTGGCCGATGCTTGATCTTTTAAATGAAAACAATATTTTTTTCAAACAACTGGAAATCATTTTTTTCATTATTGTTAAGTGATGAGTAATTTTTAGCAATTGAATGAAGTTCTGTATTCACTCCGGGAAGAAGTACTTCCTGTGAGCACCAGTCCGCTAGGGTGCGCTTTTTTAAAACTTCCGACGAAACTTTTCAAATCCATCACCAAGTGTGAAAGTATACTTGCGTTACCGTAAAGCTCGATTCTCGAGCTCGCTATAAAAAGATATATAAACATTATCCCCTGCTTTTTTAAATTTCGTTACCCTTTTTGTATGGTTAATGGGATCAAAGAGCGGTATATAAAAAAAAAACAACTTAGGCCTAAAATAAAAATTCTTTGTTTCCGGTAACATGCTCAAAAAAAAATTATGGTAGGTAGGTCGGAATTTTTTTTTTGGATTTTTTATTAAGTGAGACTTTTACTTTTGTGTCAAAAAATGAACGCAGATAAGGGGGATTTGATTTGATTTGGGGTGTAGTACTTAATAGACCTAGTTCCTTTCGAAAATCAGCAATATTAGAAAATGGATGCAGGAGTTGTGGCCATTGAAATTTTCAAAAATAGCACTAGATTGCATACAAGGTCAAAATGTGCTTTAATTTCATTTTGGATATTGACCTGATTGGTCAGACATTTGATAGGCAAAAGATTTAGTTTGTTTCATGAATCCTATGGAGTTATGCACTCTTGAAAACGCATGTTTTATGATTTCAAGTTTGTGTGCGCTTAGCGTTCTATTTCTGAAGAAGGATTTTTGTTTTAAGTTAGACTTAAATTTAATTATTGCTATAGTAGCAATAACTTGCTAGTATTTATAGTATAAATTTACCTAAGTTTGACTTATTGCTACTCTATTGCTATGGTAGCAAGTAGCCGCCTTCATATTTCATGTGCCACCAAAATCAATTTGTCGCTACCTTCTAGCTACGCTAGCAGGTTCCTGCTACTGATAGCGAGAGGTCGCTACTAGTAGCGGCTTGTTAGCAGGTACACAGCAGATACTCGCTACCACATGCTACCTTCCTCCTACTAGTTCGTGCTATCAAAAATAGTACCGAGTAGGTAGCAGCAAGCTATCGGCTAGCAAGCTGCTACCCTTCTGTTTTACTTTCTTTTACTTCCATGTTTTGACTAATTTACCCATTTTATAGTTTCGTACCAGTGAAAACTATATCTGACATTTTAAATGAAAATACCGGTTATTAGTACATGTCTATTTCACTCTTGCATTCAGTTGTTCCGAAAATTCACTGAAAAACATGCTGACACGTTTGAATATCATACCATCATTGTTATTTTTGCCGATATTTTTATTATTTTGTTAGTGTTTATGTTGTTTTTGTTAGATACCCTTAAAGGGCATTTACTTTATCAAACTTAAAAGCCGTACTGACAAGAAACACGGGAAGGAATTGAACTATCAGATCTTTGAAAAGTCAAATAGAAAATCCTAATGGAAATCAAAAACATCAATCCCAGTTTATGGGCTGACAACATGGTAGAGTTAATTGTATAGTCCAAGTATAGCCTCCTGATCGAATGTGATATTTATATGCTGGACAAGGAAGTATTAAAGAGAGAGAAAGAGATCTTTTTCTCGATGAAAAGATAATTTTAAGAGGATATGCAGACCTGTGACAGGCGGCGATAAGTTACTGTGTCCTGCGTAGTAACAATTCTGTCATAGAAACGTTTTGGAATTTCAGCTACCTAGTTGCCAGCCTCAAGCGATGGCAGTGCCGGGAAGTAAAATGACCGACCTTCTTGGATCAGTGTCCAGTTGTTCAAAAGAACAGAATTGTGACCCATGTTTGACCATCGGTCAGCATATCAAAGCTCATAGATTTTGTGTGGACTGCCAGGAATATTTATGCAGCGACTACTTTGAATGTCACCAGCGGACGCAATCCTCGAACGATCATGAACTTGTTGACAAGAATTATACTGATGAACGATCAGTGTCGAGAATTAGTCCAAGCGAGTGCACTGACAAGTGCCATGTACACAAGACGGAATTTATAAAATTCTTTTGTAAGCATCATGAAGTACTTGGCTGTACAGACTGCTTGGCTATGGGTCATAGAACATGTGACCTTGAGTATATACCTGACAAATGTGCTCGAATAGATGAAAGTGATAAATGCAGACAGGTAATTAGAGAATTGGATAGGAAAGTGAAAGAAGAAGAGAATATCGTTGAACAAGCTGACATTAGAAACAGCCCAGCCAATTCGTCCGATGAAACGGACACTACAGAAGAAATAATTTATACCAGGAAAGAGATAGATGATCAACTGGATAAAAAACAGAATCAAATGGAATTTCCTTCTGACGAAATGAAGTCTACCAAAATACAAAATATACAGACAGTAAATGAAACCTGTACAAGCGTTGCTTCAGAGATTAAGGGAGTTCAGACATGTCTACAGGATAACACAGCTACAATACAGGATGCACAACTTGATATCACCATAAAGCCTGTCAACTCCAGCCTAAGCTTAAGTGAAATTAAGGATGCTAAAGACGACAGCTGTGACCCATGTTTGACCACCGGTCAGCATATCAAAGCTCATAGATTTTGTGTGGACTGCCAGGAATATTTATGCAACGATTGCTTTGAATGTCACAAACGTACACAATCCCCGAACGACCATGAATTTGTTGATAAGAATTTTACGGATGAGCAATCAGTTTCGAGAATAAGTCCAAGCGAGTGCACTGACAAGTGCCATGTACACATGACGGAAGTTACTAAATTCTTTTGTAAGCAACATGAAGTACTTGGTTGTACAGACTGCTTAACTATGAGTCATAGGACATGTGACCTTGACAATATACAAGATAAATATGAAAGGTTAGGGGAAAGAGTTGAAAGCAGAGAACTGGATCGGGAGGTGAAAAAAGGTGAGAATATAATTCAGCAGACAATCATTCAAAAGAGTCAAGTCGATTCTTCCAATGAAAATGCTACAGAAGATATAATTTATATCAGAAAAAAGATAGATGATCAGTTAGATGAAGAGCAGAACCAAGCAGAAGTTCATGTTGATGAACGGAAGACTACCGAAATACAACAAATACAGACTGTACATGAAACCTGTACCAGTGTTTCTTCAGAAATTACAGAAGTTCAGTTAGGTATACAGGATAACACTGCTGCAAAACAGGATGCACAACTTGATATCACTATAAAGCGCGCCAACTCCAAGCTAAGCTCAAACGAAATAAAGGATGATGAAGAAGTTTTAGAAGAATCGAATGTCAGCTATGGGTTATGGCGCAGCATAAAAAACACGCTGTTGAAACTGGATGTCTTTGGGATCCTTAACTCCCGAAGCGCTGATTTACCTGGAAAGAAGACACCCAAGCTAAGCTCAAACAAAATTAAGGATGGTGAAGAAGTTGTAGAAGAAACAAATGTCAGCTATGGGTTTTGGCGCAGCATAAAAAACACGTTGTTGAAACTGGATGTCTGTGGGATCCTTAACTCCCGAAGCGCTGATTTACCTGGAAAGAAGACATGAAAGCTAAGCTCAAACGAAATGAAGGATGGTGAAGAAGTTTTAGAAGAAACGAATGTCAGCTATGGGTTTTGGCGCAGAATAAAAAACAC
This sequence comes from Mercenaria mercenaria, assembly GCF_021730395.1. Taxonomy (NCBI): domain Eukaryota; kingdom Metazoa; phylum Mollusca; class Bivalvia; order Venerida; family Veneridae; genus Mercenaria; species Mercenaria mercenaria. The sequence goes on along the minus strand of NC_069377.1, from coordinate 27,366,162 downwards.
GCTGTTGAAACTAGATGTCTTTGGGATCCTTAACTCCCAAACAGCTCATTTACCAGGAAAGAAGACATCTTTTAACGAACCGACCTTATTTCGATATATAAACGTTAGAACAAAGTCAAATGAATTTCCAGTTTCGTTTACAGGATGTGCTGTTCTAAACAAGAACAAAGTTCTATTAGCTGATTACAACAATCGCACACTTACTGTCGTGGATACAGAGAGTGAAGTAATAATAGAGAAGAAATCACTAGACTCGGACCCGTGGGACATTGCCGTACTACCACAAGACCAGATTGCTGTTACAATGCCTTACGAGAAGGAGATTCTTGTAATGTCAACAGCTGGTAAGCTGATACCTATCCGCACAATTAAAGTGAAAGGAGAATGTTACGGTATAACGTATGGTGAGGACCATCTTTACGTTGTCTGCAATCCTGCCAGTGTACTTTCAATGGATGTTCAAGGAAATGATCAGGTGAATATTTTCCAAAAGAGGGAAAAGTATAAAAACCATAAAGATCTTCATTATTGTGTGTTAAGTGATGACTGTAGTACAATCTATCTCAGTTCATATACTTCTCACTGTATACTAAGATTAACAATAAAGGGTGAAATATTGTCCATAATCGGTTATGGCGATTTAAAAGAACCAGAAGGAATGGTATTATTAGATGATGGATCATTGATGGTATGCATCTATAGAAAACATGCAATTGTACGCATTTCTGGGGACCTGAAACACCGCCAGAAGGTAGTTAGAGTAGACAACCCACAATCTATATGCTACAATCGCCATCAAGAAGAGGTATATGTTGGTACTTTTAACAGTGAACTGCTTTTGGTTTTCAGTCTAAAATAACATTGCTCAAATGAACAAAATGTGTTTCCAGTCACAGAAATGTGACACTATTGTATAGATTTTGTTCCGGCCAGCTTTCGTTCTCTTTTATTGATTCTTTACTTACACTGTATTTTATGATTGTTCTAAATTAGGACTAATGGAAAATCTTTCTATGCCGTATCTAGATTTATGAATTCCGCTATAGCCACCGGCGTGGAGAATATTGCATATTCGTTGCCTCTCGTTAACAGATTCAGTCAAAACGGGTCTGTTGTTATTTGCTGGACTGGACCATACGCTTGCAAAGGAACTTTTTATAAACGTGTTTGTTTATTTTTCATATTTTATTGACATTATTTATATTTTGAATGATGTACGTAAGTGCGTACGTTTTTTTCTCTGTATGACTTATCAGATAGTTATTTAAATCATCATTTTTCATATTAATATCAATACCACTCAGCATTAGCGAACGAAAGATTATTTAGTTTTAAAAGGTCAAGCAATACAAACAATCTCACTAGAATTATTTTTCAATTTCATTTTTTTCTCTTTTTTTTCTTTGTCAAACGTTCAGTTGAAGTTTGAGAAAAAAGTATATCTTGTTTGTAAATAAAAAAAAGAGATAAATTGTCTCTGCATATTCAATCTTATAAGAGTATACACATGATAATTGGCATTAAACTCCTCATGGCAGGAAATTTCGTTACATTATACGGCTAGCATTGATGCTATGCACAAAATTGGTACATATTTCCGTTCAAAACGTCGCTGATTTTGACTCTTTTTTTAACGTGACTGCGATCATAAGTAACTCCAGTTGGCTGCAGGTACTCTGTAGAATTATGAAGCTAAACTTATTCAGTCAATATCCTTATTGTCTTGACATTTAGTGAAACTGAGATTCCAATAAAATGCAACCAATTTTATGCTCGATTATTACAAAAAATAAAAACCATGCGTTTTAATAAACCAACACAATAAGAGCATTTTATACCAATTTTAACACAGAAATCGTTCACGCTTTTCAATAATAAGATAATATCTAGATATTAGATCAATGCAATCGATATTTTACTATTTCAATTGCCATATAAAAAAATATTAAAAGCTGTCATTTTTTTTTATATGAATACTTGTTTTTAAGTTCAGTACATCATTTTGAAATATTCAAATGCAGGTCTTCATTCAGCTGCAAAGTGAATAAAGTATAGTTGGTACCGGGATAGGTCGGTGTTCTATCCCCATATTCATCATAATAACCCTCCAACGTATAAGTTCCCTGTTCATGCATCCCCGTGATTTTTGCCTGATACTACACTTGTTTATCCGAATGAATTAGTCAAGTCTGCATCCGGCTCTTTTGTAGCCGCCGCTACGATAATATAATTGCAGAGTAAATCAACTCAGTTTTAAATCTGAAACAGATTTATAAGGATAAGAAAAATAATTTGGCGCATTTTTAATTTCTTTACATGAAGCAAGTATTATTAAACAAACAATAACATTCATTTTACTTTTGTGAACATTCCACGACAATTGATGACTTGTGACAAAAATTTGGACAAAGAATATGTTATAATTACCAAAAATGAACGCATTTTTAGTAAATATCTTATTTACATGCTAATGAGACAAATAATATTTCAAATATTGAAAGTATTGGTATTCTATGTTTATAGTTTTCTAAAACTAACTCTATCTTCTTTTCAAGTGTCATAATGTATGTTTTCTTTGCACTTCACGGTGACTTGTAGGCCCATATTGGGCCAAGTGTGTTTAATTGTTAAATATTGATATGTTTAAATGTTCACACAGCTCACTTTAATGAAAATAATTCTTATCATGTCTTATACTGACAGTTATTTGAAAACTTCACACAAATTAAAGAGTTTGGACTATACCATATAAATTACCTTTGTGACACTACTTTTACAATCTTATTTGTATTACTTTATGTGACATCGTCAGTTCCTTTTTTTTTTGTAATATAAAAAGCGGAAACCACGTTATCAAGCGAATGTGTACAGCTTGCAGTCGCTTGGCTTCGTAATTGTTACCAGAAACAAAACAAAACAAAAAAAAAAAACTCGTTGCCTGATGAACAAAAATTGCTATGCATGACAGTCGATTTTCCTTGTAATTGCTTGATAAATGTTTTGATGACATAGTTAGTGTTTGATTTTACTTACTTTGTTAATTAACATTTTGACTTTTCTCTGTCGATTTCTCTATACAAAATGTAAAATGTCTTTTGTAGTTTGTGTATAGTATCTTACTCCAGGAACATAAATGTATCCATAGCCATGTATGTTATTCTATTCAAATAAAGTCATTATAAATTTGACCGATTTAAATTCAGACACCTAAAACCAACCTTTCTTCTGAAAAAGAAATAAACACCCTTGAACGTACACTGATGGCTGGGCCAGTTTATGTTATGATACCTACAAACAGGATGTAACTATACATTTTTTGCAGAAGTACTTGAAAATGATATCCTCCTTCCATAACAAAGAACGTCATTGGATGCATATGTTTAATGTCCATTTATGTTTTGATGCCTAGTAACATGATGAAACGAGACCAGTTAAAAGAATCCTCCTTTTGCCCTCATAGATATCGCGTTACCTTGCGTTAAAATATAGATATTCTTTTATCTGCATTTTTTTTGCGGACTAACCAAGTACGTTTAATCAAGACAGCTGTCTCAACATTTATAAACGAGCACATGTCTAGAAAAAAGCTTTCGAATCAAACAATATTAATGAAGCCTTTTTTTGTTCCTTAAACCGTCATTTTGCAGAAATCACTCGATTGTAGTAATCGATTTGCAATTTAAATGTTGTCAATTTAATGAAACAGCAGTCATTTTAGGCACAGTGACGTTATCATTCGTTCCTTACACAGGCATTACCATATATGATATTTATGGCAAAATTATATAAAATACATTAAACATGTGAAAAATAGGTCTATGACGGAGTGAAATCTAGAAACTGTATCAAAATTGATCTGAAGTAGCTGAATTTTATATGAAACAAAGAGCAATTTCTTTTATTGGTATATACTCTGAATGGTGTATATAAATGCTATATACCAATAAAAGAAATTATTTTTATTTCATATACTTTAAAGCGTAATGGTATAATAAAAAACAAGCACGTTATTCAAGTTACTCTTTAGGCCGAATGGTCACACAAACATCCATAACAATTTCTGGTCGGTATAACTTCTGGCCGCAGGAAATTTTTCGACTTGTTCTTAACTAGTGTATAAACTTCAGGACGCCTATAATACAGGCAAATTTCGAGCGTGGTAGCTGTTATTATTTTAGATATGTGTCCGTTTGTAAGTAATTCTTACAATCTGTAGGCTCCTGGCAAACCTTAACGCAGAAATCAGTAAAATGCTGTAAGTGTAAAATTCTACTTTTGAGAAGTCTAAAAAGCACTATTTATTTTGTTTTACTGATTTTTCACCTAAACTGTTCCTAACCTTATTGAAACCTCACAGCTAAAGCTTTTAAGCACATACAATATACTGTATATAAGAATGTGTACATTCGCCGTTTTAATTTAAATCGTTTACAACGAAAGGCCATATCTACTATTTACATGATTTATGACCTAATAACCTATTGAGCCGTGCCATGAGAAAACCAACATAGTGGGTTTGCGACCAGCATGGATCCAGACCAGCCTGCGCATCCGCGCAGTCTGGTCAGGATCCATGCTGTTCGCTAACAGTTTCTATAATTGCTATAGGCTTTGAAAGCGAACAGCATGGATCCTGACCAGACTGCGCGGATGCGCAGGCTGGTCTGGATCCATGCTGGTCGCAAACCCACTATGTTGGTTTTCTCATGACACGGCTCATATTATTTTTGTATCATATAATATGAATTCTTTTTCTCCTGCAGACAGTTCGAAACAGACCAAAAATGGATCGAAAACTTGTAACAGATAATACCTATTATTTTTAACGAAATATCATTTTTGGTTCAATATACTGGGTCACACATTATCAGATCATCACTTTCCGAAAAAGTATACGGGGGCTCGTACGTCGTAATAGGTTTTAAATAAGTAAAACTAACACTCCGTCGATATATCTACGTATGCTGCACCCTCAGTTTCAAAGTTAATAAATAATCTGGACTCCACCCTTGAATATTCAATAATTTCACAAAGTATTCGATATTCCGAAATTTTCCATATCCTTTAAATAACTGAAAAAGCCTCAGAAAATATTTAGCTTCAGCCTCATTATAACTATTCCGTTCGTTTCCTTATTTTACACCTCGGCTGGAAAACATTGGCCTAAATTCTAGACATCTGGAACATGATAAAACAACACCAGTGTACGGCAAGATTATCTTTAAAAGTCTTCAAAAAATATTCTCACATAGCACGCAGTAAGGCTAGTACTTTTTATTATAGAACTACTACAGCTTGTAGCCTTATTATGCTTCTGAAAAGTAATTGTATCACCCAAGTATGGCCTCCCTCTAGGAACAATAGTTAGAACGTGATATTTATAGACTGAACGAGGAAGTTTTGAGAGACGGGCGAAACGAAACGGAAATGTAGCAAGGTGATATTGACTGTTGAACTTTCAGCTACGTAGTTTCCTTCCTCAAGCAATGGCAGTATCGGGACGTAAACTAACCGACCTTCCTGGATCAGTGTTCGGTTGTTCAAAAGACTACAACTGTGACCCATGTTTGACCATTGGTCAGCATATTAAAGCTCATGGATATTGTATGGACTGCCAGGAATATCTATGCATGAATTGTTTTGAATGTCACCAGAGGACAAAGGCCTCGAAAGATCACCAACTTGGAAAATGTGATAATGATTCAGGTCGAGGTTCAAATGAGTGCACTGAAAAGTGTCATGTGCACAAGAAAGAAGCTATAAAATTCTTCTGTAAGAATCATGAAGTACTTGGTTGTACAGACTGCATGACTATGGATCATAGGACCTGTGACCTTGACTACATACCTGATAAATGTGAAGGAATAGTGGACAGTGAAGAATGCAAACAAGTTATGAGAGAGCTGGATCGGAAGGTGAAAGAAATAGAGAATATTGTTCAACAGGCTACCGTTAAAAGCACTCGGGTTGATTCTTGCCGTGAGAAAGTTGTAGAAGAAATCATTAAATTCAGAAAAGAAATAAATGACCACTTAGATAAAATTCAGAAAAATATTGAGTCCGATGCTGAAGAAAGAAAGTCTAAAGATGAACAGATAATCAAAAGTGTGCTTGAAAAATGTACCGGCGTTTCTTCAGAAATGAAAGAAGTTCAGTCATGGATACAGGTTAGCACAGCTGCAAAACAGGATGCACAACTTTATATCACCATAAAGCGTGCTAAGTCCAAGCTAAGTTCAGATGAAATAAAGGATGCCAGGGTAGCTTTGGAAGATACGAATGTTAACTATGTGTTTGAACGTTGTGAATATCTTCAAAACATGCTGTCCAATCAAGTATTTGGGAGGCTCAACGATTTTACGGATGTTACGGAGTCAAGTATAACGGTGTCATTTGACAGGCTGACTCTTACAGATAGTATTAATGTTAAAACAAAATCAGAGACCGATCCAAAGTTCATCACAGGATGTGCTGTTCTGTCCAGTCACAATGTTATAATCGTTGACTTTGACAACAAAACGCTGAACGCCATTGACACAGACAGTAAAGTCATAAAAGAAATGAAAGCATTTGACTCAGAACCATGGGACATTGCTGTACTACCTCAGGACCAGATTGCTGTGACAATACCAGGAAAGAGTGAGATCCATATAATGACACCAACTAGTAAACTGTCAGTTGTCAGAATTATTCCAGTTAAAGGGCGATGCAGGGGTGTAACTTATCATCAAGATAATATATATGTGGTTTGCAAGAATCCTACTCGTATATTATCAATGGATATTCGAGGAAATGTCCACAGGAAGATTTTGCTGGATAATAAAAGGTTTAAAGAGCCACGTTACATTGTTATTGATAAGGATTCAACAAATATCTATGTAAGCGAACATAGCACTAACTCTGTACTCTGTGTAACACAAGCAGGTGAAATATTGTCCATATTCCGCCACAGTGATTTATGTGAGCCTGAAGGGATTATTCTGTTGGATGATGCGTCACTGCTGGTATGCAGCTACGATAACAATGTGATTCTTCACATTTCAATGGACTTCAAACAGTGTCAAGAATTCGCTAGCGTAGATGATCCACAATCTATATGCTGCAATTATGGTCAACAGATGGTTTATGTTGGGAGTCATGGCTGTGATCAGCTGAGAGTATTAAATCTGAAATAACATACGTGTGACAGAATATAAGATGTACTATTCTGAGTATTTCTCAGTGATTTGTTCTGTAAGATGTTGAATAGTTGCTCTTGTTCCATGACATTGCAACTGAACTCTGATAATACTATAAAGAAATTGCTTTTCAAGGCATCTATAAAATGACAATGACTATAATCAGTCTGATTACCAGATAGACATCATATTTCATATTTTTATCTATATTCATTATGTCTTATAATGTCATATCTTGTATAAGTCTTCGTCTTTTGTCAGTATTCATTTAAGACATAATGTCATATCTTGTGTCATTTTTACAACTTTTATCAATAGTTATTTAAGGCATATATCATATCTTTATCATTCTCCATCATTTATCAATTCATGTAGTTATTTAAGGCGTATGTCATATCTTGTATCGTTTTTTTTCCCGTTTTTTATCTCTTATCAATAGTCATTTAATCTGTTGTAATGTATGCAGAACTAGAATCGGAGCGATCGAAAAAATATTAATGGCGACATACTAGTATACCAATTTAAACAGTTAGGCAATGTTTAAAGGTCACAAAAACACATCTCACCAGTCTAAGCTCCGTGATTGAACCAATTTATGACGTCATTAAAATGGCGACCATGTTTGTAAACAGAACATTGCGTATCTTAAAATTAACTTTAAGTAAAATCTAATATTATTATATTTGTTATTATCCTAGAATATTTGTTGTCAATGTATGAATATATTGAAGTAAATAATGAATTAAATGCTGTGAAATATTTGTTTCTTATCTACTATTCCATTAAAATATACGAATGTCCAGATATTTCAATTGTGTTGTAGCTTTTTGTTTGTGCTCTAAACTGTCTCAAACTGTCTCAAAGTGATGTATACACGTCAATGTCTTTTTATGTAGCCTGTAATTGAACAAAGGTAATTCTCTGGACCACATTGTTCTGTACATTCGTGTTGTATTGAATTGCACAATAGCTTTTGAACATACGCACTTACTTAACAGTAATAGTCATTATTTATCTTTCTTTAACTCTAATTCTATGTTTCGTTCCTTTTTTACTTTTGATAGAAGCCTTTCAAAGATTAGGATTAATAATTTTCATAGGATCCTGAAACTTTATTGAACAATATTGGAGTCTTTGAACAATAAATTCGTTTGTTTTTAAATAGCCCATAGTTTCCATTGTAACTCTTATTTTAGAATCTGTCGGCCACTTAAGACCAATCTGCGCGGCAATTATTATGCGAGAAGAAGGACACTTTTCCTGATGGGTATCACGCCTGGGTGATAAAATATTTGCCATTGCCTGGCAATCTGATTTAACTCTAGAACGTTCTAGGATAGTTTTACCAATGATCAAGGGCTGACAAACAACAATTATGTTTTTGAAGTATGTTCATAACAGTTTTATAAACTGAATTCTTTTCATTAAAAGTGTCTTCCTTGAAATCACAACTACGTATGGCATTTCACATACGTTGTTAGAGTATCACATCTTATCATAATGATGTAGAAAATATTTACTGCGAATAATTACCAGATATCTGATTCTATCGGTCTAAAACTCTCGAATAGTCTACACAGATATACAGCCCGTGTGAAAAGTATTCCAGTTCTTAACTTTTTCTCAATGTTGAACATATAGTGCGTCGACTGAAACTCGTAAGGTCTATTCAGTTATGACCACGAATATATGCAGTAGATGATTGGATGTTTGCGTTCGTGTACATAAGATTATGCGACTATGACAATATTCAAATTGTCACCTTCTGCGAAATGATTCAAAATCAACCAATGCAGAAATCGAACAATGAAATAGAACAGAATAGGCACAGACATAAATACCAGGCTAAGTATCAATTAATTTCTGTCAATCTACTTCCGGTGGAACAACTGTATTACTATATAAAACATGAAAAACGTTTGTGACTGTGATTATTTGGTATTTGTCAAACTATACATCACAGTGTATAGACTCTCTGTACGCCCAAACGGAAGTCGCCAAAAACTAGGCGTTCAAAAATCTAAACACAAAATTTTGCTGTCGCGGATGGCTTGGATTTTCTTTGTTTATTTCGTTAATATCGCATAAAGTAAGTGTATTTTTTAATTAACATATTGTCTAAGAGCTACTGTTTACCTAGATACCAAACATGTCTGATAAAATACATTATATGCTTAATTTCAAATCAAATCACGTGTTGATATTTGTTCGATTTTGTAATGAAACTATCAATTCTTTGAAATACATGTATCTTGCGCTTTTGCAAAGAATTGAAACCTTTGCTATTACGTAGATAAATGTCTTACTCGTCGATAAATACTAGCCTGGCTCTATGGACATGTATGCCGATGACACTGTCCCACTATCCGATATATTACTGGCCAACTAATCGCAATTTTAAAATCCGGACTTTACACTTAGTCGAAATACTATACGCCTATTCAAAACTTCTTTTCCTTTTTTTTTATTTCAATGTTTTGACTTTGTTTTATGATAACCAACAGTTAAAAAATAATAGTTATAATTTCTTTCGTTTCAGAACAGTCATGGACCAGTTTAGATGTTATTACTGCAGTTTTGGATTCCACATTTTGCGTATAGGTTAGTGTTTATTAGTAAGCATTTATCAAATTAAATTGGTCTAGCGCGGCGCAGCCGCACGACCAATTTAGATTGATAAATGCGTACTAATTAATAAACACTAACATGCATAGTGTTTGAAATTATTTTTTGTAATAACGGCTAGATTCTTTACACAGTTAGGAACATTAATCACTAACGCATCATTCATGTAATCGTTACGTGGCACAACTCAGTGTTTGGTCCATTCCCGGCATCTCTGAGACTTGTTCGGACTTTACGATAGAGACTTTATCATCATTCACAGAAAAAAAAACAGTTGCCGTCAGCGCAGTAACTGGTAATTTAAGTTTATCTTAATATCCGGCTCCAGAGCACCGCTGATATCATTCAAAGTCAAGCAGATCGGAGCTAACATCCAGCTCTTTCTCGTTTTCATTCATAATTACTGCAGTATTCGCTACAGAACAAACTGAAAATGACCCAGCTCTTAGTGATTACATCAGCTGTTCTACATGTACATTTGTATAACTAATTTGAATAAAGCTACCATTTCCCTGGAAGATAGCTTTAATTGGACACTTTGACTTTACCAGGTAATCAGGTAGATAGCACATGTGTCAGTAGGCGGAGCTTAAATTTGTAAACAAAAAATAATTTCAAACACTAAGTACAACACCTTGGGTGACCTTGACATTGGGTATAATGGACACAGTCTCTGCATAAAGAAGGCTTTGATTGTAGGCTGCACAATGTTAATGTGAAGTTACAGTAATATATAATCAAAAGTAAAAAAGATGTGACAGAAAAACAAGTTTACCGAAAATCTTTTAACCAAGAAAGCCAACGCCGAAGCCGGGGGTATTAGAACAGCACCCCCGAATAGTGGAGATAAAAATACAAAGAAAAATGAGAAAACAAAGTGTCCTGTCAAACTGAGCGGAATAAATATATATTTTTCTCGTATGTTAGTGGAAACACGCATACAGATTCTATTTCTTGTCCAAGACAAGGACATCGTTGGTGGAATAGACCAATAAATACTGTTTGATTGTCGCAAGTAAAATACAATACAAAATTTATATTTATTATTTCATTGAGTACAGTGTATGGAGCTTTTAAGCCCAAACACTTCATCATTTCTTTACTGAATAGGCGTACAGTGTTTTGGCGAATAGTGGAACAGTTTATATCAAGTTTTGCGACTAGGCGGTCAGCGCATAATTCAGATGCATGTTGGATTAAACAATATTTCAATTATTCAGGATTGTAAATGCATATTTGTAGGTATAAACGCATGTGCATGTATTGATAATGAAACATTCAGAAGCGGTTCTGACACGAATTTCCTTCGTAATTCCAAAATAACGGGCGTTATTAGCCTGAATGCTTCGTCTTTTGCTTTGACCCTTTGGTTTTTGGTGAAACTACGTTTTAATTTTAAGCGTTATTGTCTATTTAATGACCCTGTGTTGCAGAGACATTTATCATACACTGAAAAATATATACAACAAGAATATTTATTTCAAACATAAAAATAATTACTACCGACAGCGTCCAAAAATTGGAAAACCGAAAGTGAACGCCTAGTTTTTGGCGACATCCGTTTGGGCGTACAGAGAGTCAGTACACTGTGTACATACTTAGTGACATTTTCCCCCGAATAGTTATCATTTCATGTGCATATTTTAGCTATTGCCGAATTTAGACGTTTTTGAAATATTAAGACCGTTAGACTCCCACAGAGCATGGGCTCTTTGAACAACTGATATTAGCGATTGCCTTTTTCTCCTGACAGAAAACAGACATTCTTCTTTCCTTAGAGGATCAATATAGATCTTAGTACTACGGGTATTTGTTTATTTTCAGACACATCTGACCCTTAAGCTTTAGCAACACTATTCATTTCGTATCTGATTTTAGCAAGACCAATTGCGACCTTACCAGTCATGGCTCTATCACAATGACCTTACCAGTCATGGCTGTATCACAATCACTGTGTCAAGATGCGCAGTAGGAGGCAAAGTCTGCCTATGTCAGAGAAATCACGATCATATTATTTAATGCGTTTAAGACTGTTGTATATATAAGCTCTTGATGACACATCTGTTTAACATTTCATACACATGTCCAATATCGTGAAAAAGATTGCTACAGGGGCTTAGTGTCGGTGTGAGGAGACATTTTGTTACACTTTAACGACTATAAAAACAATATTATTCAAAACAACAATACAGAAAAGAAGTTAAAGTATATTTCAATAAAATGTTAAAAGCAAACTGATTGGTGTGTTTCCATTAGAGGCTAAAACAAAGCTGAAACTATTATAAAAATAATTAAGACACTTTTCGATGGATGCTGTATAAAATACGAAACGTCAATACGAATTGGCAATATGAATAACGAAAGCAGAAAGTAACTGCATATTCTGTTTTATTCTATAGTTGTGTCCATTTTTTTTGTCAAATAAAAGGGCAAGACTTTACTCAGTTGGAAAGACTCGTGAAAAAGCCCATAGTAGAGTTATATTACATTATATTATAACCATATTTTTTCGAATGGTTGTGAGTTCAAGTCCCAGCGAGGCGAAATGATGGTATTTTTGGTTTTAAGTTTTCTATTTTAATTTATTAAATATTTTTCAACTATGCACTATTATCATTTTTATTTGATATAAACGGGTGAATATATTTGATTTAGAATCTACATTAAATTACGATGCAGCTCAGAAATTCGGCGAACCGTACTGGGACTCAGTGTTGTTATTTTCTGGTACTACATTCATTATTTCTGTAATAGAATTCCGGGGCGGAGGGGTTGGGATGAGGGCGGGTTGTAGCACATGCCATTACCTCTCGTGAACAGACTCAGTCAAACTGAGTCTGCTGTAATATTTCTTGGTTGCGTTCTATGCTTTCAAATGATCTTTTCACAGATTTTATTATCAAAGCATTTGTTTTGTTCCACGAGCCTTTAAAACTGTATTATGCTCATATTCATTGTTCGATTTCGAATTAAATCTAGCAAAGCCTCATGAAACAATTAACTTAGCTAAATCTTAGCTAAATATATAACTAACTGTTTACACTGAAATCAACTTTAAATGTCTACTTGTTCCAAACAATTTCCAGTTTTTAGTGGCAAAACATATTCATACTGTGTTTATTTACATATTTATTAGTATATAGTATTTAAACCGTAACGATCTACCGTTTGTACATGCATCCAAACATGTTTATTTTATGTTTATATAGACAAAATGCGGTAACTGTTCATATATTCAAATATGAAATTTGGGCGTAAATATCTTTAATTATGTCTCCCACTAAACAGTGGTGTGGGAGACATATTGATTTACTCCTGTCTGTGTCTGTCTGTCTGTCTGTCACAAAGCTTGTCCGCACTCTAAGTCGAACATTTCTCATCCGATCTTCACCAAACTTGAACAAAATGTGTGTGCCAATAAGTCCTCGGCCAAGTTCGATAACTAGCCAAATCGGCCCAGGCACTTCGGAATTATGGCCCTTGAATTACCGAAAAACGCTCAGATTTTAGGCGCATTCCTGGAGCCAAAAGGACCCCTATACTACTCATGAGTAGTATAGTAGTCCTTTTGGCTCCATGAATGTGCATGCAATCTGAGTAGTATGTGAGTCCTTTTGGCTAGATGAATATGCATGCGCTCTAGTAGGGCAAGTTCGATAATGAGCCAAATCGGTCCAGGCACTTCGGAGTTATGGCCCTTGAATTACCGAAAATCGGCCTTTTTACTCTTGTCCGTGCTCTTAGTCGAACATTTCTCATCCAATCATCACCAAACTTGAACAAAATGTGTTTGACCATAAGTCCTCGGCCAAGTTCGGTAACTAGCCAAATTAGCCCAGGCACTTTGGAATTATGGCCATTGAATTACCGAAAATCGGCCTTTTTACTCTCGTCCGCGCTCCAAGTCCAACATTTCTCATCCGATCTTCACCAAACTTGAACCAAATGTTTTTGACCATAACTCCTTGGCCAGGTTCATCAACTAGCCAAATCGTCTGAGGCACTCCAGAATTATGGCCCTTGAATTACCCAAAATCGGCCCTTTTACTCTTCAAAGGTATATTTGTAGTGTGTAAACAGTATATAAAGACTGACTTGCTATTTAGATGATTAGGCAGTTGTGGGAGACATGCGCTTTTCTCAAAAGCAACTCTAGTATTATATAAATGGCGTTCTTTTTGTTCAAAATAACATAATGCGAGAGAATTATGTATATGTTCAATGTAAATTACATGAAACTCTTTTTTTGCATAAAAACAAACAATTCTAATTTTAATTTAAAGATGATGGCACATGTAGCGTAGTGTACCTGAAGCTTGTCTTGAACACAACACATTACAACAGTTCTAACATTTATTTTCTACGAAGAGCAATGCACAGTAACTGTTCAGTCTAATTTCATGAATATAATCAATGTTCAATAAGTCTTTTAAAACAGTTCTGTTTACTGATCTGTTTAACAACATTTCTTAATTATAAATATATTTCAAACTAGCTCTTAACAAAGCTTATTAAGTTTCAGCTCATGAGAGCGGGAACAAGTCCCTTAGCCCGCCACTTGGGCAGTCTCTCCCTGATCACAGAGTATATTGAGTTTATAAAGTGTGATACAGGAAAACACAGCAGACACATTATTTCACTTCCTGTCCACCTGGTAATTAAACTTGGATATTAACGAATGTTTTGCACCCCGAAGCTACTGCACATGTAGAGTTGACAAGTTTTGTCTGACTTTTGAAATGTACAGTTAAAATCTTAATTATTTGAAAGAAATACCAAAATAGAAAAATTATAAACCTAGGTATTACATTACACACAGTTTTATATATATATTTTTAAGTGGCTGCCATTAAATCGGGATAATCGCGGAATTCAGACTTGCGACATTACTTAAAATGATCTTCAGACAGACATTAATGAACAGATTGGTATTTTTCCAACACACGGGACCCAAAATATGGCTCTTAGCAAACTTATGTCTTCAAAACTTCATGTATGTTTGTAACTGTTTGTTACATCTGTGTTTTTCAGTTCCATTCGTATTGTATTTGTACTATTCACTGGAGTACTCTTTTTAGGAGTATCCGCGCCATTTTATTTCTGAACACCATACTAAAAAAAAGTAAAAATCACGAAGCTATGATGATAGAAGTCCAAACAACGATGTGAAAGCTTCCGTAGAATCGAATTTCACCATCGTGATCACGATGGTGAAAGCCGAAACTACGACAGTAAAAGTCGGAACCACGATGGTGAAAGTCGAAACTATGATGATGAAGTCGAAATCACGATGATGAAAGTCGAATTTACAATGGTGAAAGTCGAAACTATGATGATGAAGTCGAAACCACGATGATGAAGGTCGAAACCAAGATGGTGAAACTCCAGAATAGTCACTAGATTGATAATAAATATATCAGATTCTCTATTTTTTTCTTTATTTGTCTAATTCAATTTCAGAGAGATAAAAGCCAGTCTACTGGTTCAGTTCACGACATAGAATCATAAATCCAGACGAAGCAAAAAACTCCCCATAATACAACCAAATTTCGAGTGTGATACCCATTCCACGTTCTGTAATACATGTGTGTTTGTAAGTAATCATTACATTCTGTGGGCTCTTCGAACTAGACGGGAAACGCAGAAATAAAAGGTCGTATGAGAAAAACAGTATGTTTGCTAAAAAGCTCTGTTTATTTTGTTTACCGTACATGAAACTTTTAACTATTTTTTAGGCATTTTTGATAACAAAAAAAATCATTTCTTGATATCAAAAATTTAATTTCTTGATATCAAGAATTCCATTTCTTGATATCAGAAAATCATTTCATGATATAACAAAAAACAGTGACATCTTTTTGATATCAGAAAATCGATTTTTTTGATATCAAGAATTCATTTTTGATATCAAGAAATTGATTTTTCTGATATCAAAAATTCGATTTATTTTGATATCAGGAATTCATTTTCTGATATCAAGAAATGCTGCCCTTTTTATATATAAAAAAAACTGATACCAGGAAATGAATTTTTGATATAAAAAATCGAATTCTTGATATAAAAAATCGTGTTATTTCTTGATATAAAAAAATCGACTTCTTGATATCAATAAATGATTTTCTTATATCAAAAAATCGACTTCTTGATATCAAGAAATCATAATCAAGAGATCGATATTTTGATATCCATAAATCGAATTCTTGATATCAAAAAAATAGTTTGTGTTTCTAGATATCAAGAAATGATTACTTGATATCAGGAAATCAAAACTCGAGTTCCTGATATCCATAAATATAACTATTTTTGTCGAGCCCGCTTGCGGTGAGCTCGATATAGTCGCCGCTTTTGGCGGTTCGGTGTATGTGCGTGCGTCCGTGCGTGCGTGCGTCCGATTTTGTCCGGACCATAACTTTGACATGCATGGACCAATCTTGTTTATATTTGGCATGAATGTTAACCTCAATGAGAAGGCGTGTCATGTGCAAACCCCATGTTCCTAACCATAAAGATCTTCATTATTGTGTGTTAAGTGATGACTGTAGTTCAATCTATCTCAGTTCATATACTTCTCACTGTATACTAAGATTAACAATAAAGGGTGAAATATTGTCCATAGTCGGTTATGGCGATTTAAAAGAACCAGAAGGAATGGTATTATTAGATGATGGATCATTGATGGTATGCAGCTATAGAAAACATGCAATTCTACGTATTTCCGGGGACCTGAAACACTGTCAGGAGGTAGCTACAGTAGACAACACACAATCCATATGCTACAATCATCATCGACAAGAGGTATATGTTGGTACGTTTAACAGTAAGCGGCTTTTGGTTTTCAGTCTGAAATAACATTGCTCAAATAAACAGAATGTGTTTCCAGCAACAGAAATGTCAAACTATTTTATAGATCTTTGTTCCGCCCAGCTTTCGTCCTCTTTCATTGATTCTTTACTAACATTGTATTTTATGATAATTCCAAATTAGGACTATTGGAATGTCTTTCTAAGCGGTATTCAGACTGTGTAAGACGGGTTTTTTCCCGCGACCTGAGGGACAGTGTGGAATAGAAAACCGAGCGTTAGCGTTAGTGAAAGACAGCAATATCTATCCCTGGCGTGCTCGGACAAATGTATACTTTCCCTGCTAGACAAGAATTTAGAATTCCGCGTTACTCGGCGTGAACTATATTGCACATTTCGTTGCCTGTGATTTTGCTTTTTTGAAGCTCTGGCTACGCCTTTGTTGTGACATACGTTTAAAAAGAAAATTGTTATAAACTTGTTTGTTTGACAAATCTTTTATTGATATCATCTATATTTTGAATGGCGTATAATGTGTGTGTTATTTACTTAAAATATATCATGTTAGAGTATAACTAGTTGCGTTCAGTTAAAGTTTAGGGCGAAACATTTTTTTCCCCCAAACTTCTTGATGAAGTAGTAAAATCACTTGTTTTCTGCTGCAAATATCTGTGGACAGTAGATTTTCTGTGGATATCGTGGGGTTTTTTTTGTGTTAAAATACATGCAAAGTTACATGAAAGGCCATGTAAATAGGTCGACCACGTTTTTTGAGCCGTCATTAATTTATGCAGGACAGTTGATTCGCCAAAAAAAGGACAGGAACATATAAGTAATACATGGTACACTAATGCATGACCCAAAGTATATGGCGTTGGCTTAACAAACTTGCTTCCGAGGTTCGAACCTTGATAAGTTCACATTTTTTTAATTATATCAGATTGTTGTTTGTAAGTTTGTTAGACCTAAACGTTTAAGATGGCGCACGTGAAAGACTTTATTACGGAGGGTTTGCAAACAGTTTTATTTCCAGATTGGTCTAGGTGTATTGACCATTATACTGTCTATATTGCTGTAGACGATCTTCCAGCACCGATGATCATCGAGCTTAACTCGGAGTCCGATACATTATCTGACTCAAGGACTGACACCGCTGAACGGTCGTCAACAGCCACAGCAAGTAAAGTTGAAATTATGCGACCTGAATTAAAGCAAAATATATTAAAAACATAGAAAAACAATGAAAGTAAATAAGTCAAACATTACTATTAAAATATTTAAAATGGTTTGAAAAGAGTCTTTAAAAATTCTTGACTAAAATGTAATAGAAATAATACATATTCTAGAGAAAAAATAAAGCCGTAACCTGCGGCTTGAACTCGAAACCTCGCGTTTTGTAATCATTACGCTCTACAAGTTGCGCCAGCGATATAATCAAGTTCATGGTAAACAAAACATACATATCAACTTACTCTATGGAGAATTTTCAGCCAGGTTTGGATCGAATATCGATATAACCCAATTGAAAAGGTATATCATTCCGTCACGGCTCAAAACACGTGGTCGAACTATAACAATAAAAACATACATACCTTAGCGAAATAACTGACGGGCTATGTTTCGTTGCATATCGTCATTCAAAGTAACGCGATTCCCCACACTGCAGACATAATTTTTAAATGTAACCCAACATTGTCTCATTTTGACCTAAAAATCCTTTTACACACACTACTACATACTGTTTATCAATCGCGTCCGTATTCTCCATGTGATATTGCGTAGCATAAAGCCTGATACTAAGGATCAGTATTTTAAAATCATATAGGGGGTCTTTCCAAAATGAATTTTTGAGTGACACTGACTGTCTGAATTAATAGCCAACAATATTATCCGCATCAAATACATTTATTATTATCAACTGTATAATGATAAGAGATGTAGAATAAAATAGGCATATGATTATGTTGTTTTCTTTATTTTTGCAACTGTATAAGCGAAGATAACGCATTTTGCAATATTACACTTTTTCACGCAAGAATCATTTTTATTGCTGATGTTTTCTAATTGTGTACTAATATTAAAGTGCAAATACAGTAAGGGTCTATTTCTCTTAAATCTTCCTCTAAACATGCTCTAGCACGGAACACGAAGTCGTGTAGATGAAAGACTACCAAAACAGCTCTATTTGCATAATATATTCTCAGTATGCGGGTTCCATGGGGTTCACTAAAGAGAAAGAAGAAAGTGGCGGTTTGCATTTATGTTTTGATTAAATCAAAGTAGCGCATTACAGTAATATAACAGACATCAGCTCAACACACTTAACATACGCCCATTCTGGCTTTTTAATACACTTAACCCAGATAATATGCCAATAAACATTCTAAGTTTAGTGTACAGCTTAAGTTATTAAGTAAACGCAGTCAATTTTCACAAATTTAAGTAATTCAAGGCCTATAGCTCAAGAGTAACTTGAATTATTCGGGTGGTAATCGAACTTGTCCAGGGTATTACGCCTTTAAACATTGTGACAAGTTGGGTGAACTTTGGGTAAGCACTTCTTTAGTTAGAAAGCGGACACTGTCAGTTTTCGCAATTTTAGTAAGTTAAGGATCATAACTGAGACAATCCGAATGGTTACCGAACTTAGCCACGATATTATGCTCATTGAAATAGTGATCAGGTTTGGAGAACACTTGGTTAGAACTGCAAAAGTGAGATAGTGCAAAGTCTCAATTTGAGTGATTCAAGGGCCATAACTCGAGAGAGTCATGGGCGATCCGGCTTTTATAGAGATCGAGATATAATGCTCAAGTTGTGACCAAGTTTGATGAACATTGCATAAGAACTCAAGTTAGAGAGTGGACATCTTTTGTGGAAACTTTCCACCCACGCACTGCCGTAGGTAATCGCATAATGCGCCCAATTTCACGGGTATATAAAAAGGGAAAGACAGTAGCATCATAACTTTAATTTGCTGATTGGTACATATATTCAATATACCTCGAATGGCTCTTTCCTGTAAAAACATCCCAGTATGAAACTGAGGAATTAGAGGATTGACATGATATTTAACACTTTTATATGTTTGTTTGTTTGTTTGTTTGTTTTGGGTTTAACGCCGTTTTTCAACAGTATTTCAGTCATGTAACGGCGGGCAGTTAACCTAACCAGTGTTCCTGGGTTCTGTACCAGTACAAACCTGTTCTCCGCAAGTAACTGCCAACTTCCCCACATGAATTATCAGAGGTGGAGGACTAATGATTTCAGACACAATGTCGTTTATCAAATAGTCACGGAGAACATATCGTTTATCAAATAGTCACGGAGAACATACGTCCCGCCCGAGGATCGAACTCGCGACCCCGCGATCCGTAGACCAACGCTCTTACCTACTGAGCTAAGCGGGCGGGCTACTTTTATATGTATAAGACTGGTTAAGTCTTGCATATTTGTTTAATCTCTCTTTAACTACATTTTCAGATCTCAGATATTAATTAAAACAGTAGTGTTCCTACTAGTTTAGGAAGAAGATGAATTGTAGGCCTATATGGTCAAACTGTGACCAACTGAAGATTGAGTAGATTGGACAAACCGTGACATCATTAAAGGGAAAGGCAATAAATCTATCTGTTAGGATATCTTAGAGTATTAAAAGAAGTGATATCTAGAGATTCGAGCCTGCGAGCAAAGGTTTCACTTCCTATATACGCTGTTGTGAAATAAATTCTCCAGAAAATTATACGAACTTTATATCACTATTTCACATATCTAGTAGTTACATAATGTTTTAACCCTTTCCGTTCAAGAAATATCAATCTGGAAACGTGTGCCTTCCTGCTAAAAGTCCCAGGTAGCTGAAAATGCGGCATAACGGAACAGTATGAAAACATCAACTAAAATAGGATTGTCAGCCGAGCACGGGTCAGGTTTAACAGGTATAACTAAATACATAAATCAAGGCCGCTCACAACCTTAAGTTAAGTAGCATCTGCTACACGCGGTATTTAACTTTTTATCCCCCTCGGTCTTTCAATTGCATTCTTTCGGTAGTTTGGAACGTGATTTCTGATTGGCCAATAGCGACACACCTCCGATAGAACTGCAACGTTTGGCACAGAATCATATCGCTCATTTGTACTCATCCTGACCTAGACTTTTGACCTACCATTCAAGTTAATGGCGTCTCAGCACCACCTACCTATATGCCAAATTAATTGAATGGTTATTGAATTATGCTCTGGACTCTAAATATGACGGACATATTTGACATTGCTGTAACCTTGACCTTAGACTTACCGACCCGGTCCATGTGCTCAACTACTAAAGCACAAGAATATAAAATTTGATTAATTTTTTTTGGTTTGCGGGGAAGTGCGTGTTAGGGGAGAGGGGTGGGGGTGTAATGTTAACTGTAGGCTGTAGTCCTCCAATCACCTCATCACAACCCATTTATATTCCAAGTTTAAAGACAATACTTTATACCTTGACTAGTTTCGAAAGTGTGCTCCAAATACAAAGTACAAAGGACAGATTTGAGATTTGAACTCAATTTGTGACCTTGACCTTTGAACTACAGACCAATTTTTTGCCCTCTGCACATCGTCTCATCACTACCGACCTATATGCAAAGTTTGAAATCAATATGCTATGGGAACAAAAATGATGGACATATCTGCTGTGACCTTACCCTTTGACCTACCACCTGGTTCCGGCGCTCTGAATATCTTTTCATCGCCACCTACCTGTATGCCAAGATGTAAGTCAGTACCTTGAATAGCTGGTTACAACTATTCCGTTCGTTCCTAGGCTGGAAAACAATGGCTTAAATTCTAGAAATCTGGAACATAATAAAACAACCAGCGTACAGCAAGATTATCTTTAAAAACAATCTTCAAAAATATATTTCCCGCTTAGTTTGCAGTAAGGCTAGTACTTACTACAGCGTGAAGCATTCTTTATGCTATTGAAACGTAAATTTTGTATTACCCAAATATGACCTCCCTCTCGGAACAATAATTAGAACGTGATATTTATAGACTGAACGAATCTACTGAGAAATTCGGAAATGTAGCAATGTGATATTGACTGTTGGACTTTTAGCTACGTACACGTAGTTTCCTTCCTGAATTAATGGCAGTATCGGGACGTTAACTAACCGACCTTCCTGGATCAGTGTCCAGTTGTTCAAAAGACTACAGTTGTGACCCATGTTTGACCATCGGTCAGCATATTAAAACTCATGGATATTGTATGAACTGCCAGGAATATCTATGCATGAATTGTTTTGAATGTTACTAGAGGACAAAGGCCTCAAAAGATCACCAACTTGTAAAAAGTGATACGGATTCAAGTTCAAACGAGTGCACTGAAAAGTGTCATATGCACAAGAAAGAAGCTATAAAATTCTTCTGTAAGAATCATGAAGTACTTGGCTGTACAGACTGCATGACTATTGATCACAAAACGTGTGATCTTGACTACATACCAGATAAATGTGAAAAAATAGTGGAGACAGGTTATGAGAGAGCTGGATTGGAAGGTGAAAAAAATAGAGATTACTGTTAAACAGGCTACATTCAAACAGAACATGCATTTCATTTTCAACTGACACTTTACATATTGGGCACACACGCTGATTTTCTGGAATGTTTTCATACCTTCCAGTTTCTAACCTAAACTGACATACGGACCTCATTGTATCTGTAGTGTAAATGCAGGTATTGCTTCATCTTTTTGTAAATTTTTGAGTTATTGAGGTAAATGTCAGATTTCACGCATAAAATACCTCTAATGATTTTCTGTAATTCATAACTTAAATTTCCATGTAAATTTTATTAAATTCGGTTCAGTAATAAGAAAGTTGATATTTTATAAACTTCAGTAATTCATGTTTTTATCCTCAAAACCACTATAACGGGCCTCAAATTGTCAATTTCAATCCGCGCCAAAGTAGTCAGATTTCCCGGCTATATCGTTATTCCCGTGGAAATACAAATAGTCAGAGTACATGAATTAGCCGTGAGTCTCATGAAATTTAGTATTTGGCGGGATATTTCCCTACAAATAGACTGGACTAGATATGCCTAGCGCACACCACATTTCGACATTAGACGAATCTATGTCAGATTGATTTTCTTGCTAGAAATTTATGCTTGATCGAGGTAAGAGGACAAGTTCACTTAAGCCTTATATGGCCTATGCAATTTTGAAAATTTTCAAATTGGCTATAATTTGAAAAATCTATATATTGTTTACTACCAGAATTTTGTTCACAACATGTCATTGAATATTGCTGAAATCGCAGAATTTTGGGAAAACGGACATTTTTACCATATTTAGGACATAAGGGAATGTTTTTAGTAGTGAGCACACTCAAGGACCACAAAAATAATTTGACCATTGGTCCAGCTTAATTCACAGAATTTATGGTCATTTTTTTATTGTGGTCGACAGTTGTGCTCATAACGAAAATTTCAGATATGTTTAAAAATTTGATTAAAAACTGAAGGTTTCCTATACCTATAATGTTAGAACTATTTTCAGTTATGTCCGATATTTCCTTCTATGATGAATATATTGGAAAATATTTTGTGCAGATTGATAAAACAATACTACTTGATGAAAGAAAACATGTTGTTTACTAAATTTAGAGACTTTCGGGTTGTAGGCCATTTTGGTGCAGAAGTGAACCTTCCCCTTTATTCGTTAAATTTTTGTATGATTTTTGAATTACGATTTTTATTTGGTAAATTTTTGTTCATTCTACAGAATTCTGTAACGTTTACTTTTCGGCATGTGATTTTGGCTAGTTTTGGTATGTCAGGACTATTTATTAATTTTTTCAGACTTTTGTAAATTATTTCGAAAGAGGAGTCTAAAATGTTTCGTTTCTATAAGCTGTAAGGTTTGTACTGAAATTTGTGTTACATGATAATTGTAAAATACTCTTTTTCAAAAACTTATGTCAAACCTTTCGTTAATTATGGAACGCCGATATTGTATTGCATTGTAATGTTAAATCTATGTGGCAAGTCTAGTACCATGTATGTAATATATTATTGTAATTATGTCTCCCCCAGGAGACATATTGTTTTTGCCCTGTCCGTCCGTCCGTCCGTACGTCACACTTCATTTCCGAGCAATAACTGGAGAACCATTTGACCTAGAACCTTCAAACTTCATAGGATTGTAGGGCTGCTGGAGTAGACGACCCCTTCATAGGATGATTGGTCATGAAGAGTAGATGACCTCTATTGATTTTGGGGTCACTCTGTCAAAGGTAAAGGTCACAGGGGCCTAAACATTGAAAACCATTTCCGGTCAATAACTAGAGAACCACTTGACCCAGAATGTTGAAACTTCATAAGATGATTGTTCATGCAGAGTAGATGACCCCTATCGACTTTGGGGTCACTCCATCAAAGGTCAAGGTCACAGGGGCCTGAACATTGAAAACTATTTCCGATCAATAACTAGAGAACCACTTGACCCAGAATGTTGAAACCTCATAGGATGATTGGTCATGAAGAGTAGATGACTCCTATTGATTTTGGGGTCACTCCGTCAAAGGTCAAGGTCACAGGGGCCTGAACATTGAAAACCATTTCCGATCAATAACTAGAGAACCACTTGACCCAGAATGTTGAAACTTCATAGGATGACTGGTCATGAAGAGTAGATGACCCCCATTTTTTTTTGTTTCACTCCGTCAAAGGTCAAGGTCACAGGGGCCTGAACATTGAAAACCATTTCCGATCAATAACTAGAGAACCACTTGACCCAGAATGTTGAAAATTCATAGGATGATTGGTCATGAAGAGTAGATGACCCCTATTGATTTTGGGGTCACTCCGTCAAAGGTCAAGGTCATAGGGGCCTGAACATTGAAAACCATTTCCGATCAATAACTAGAGAACCAGTTGACCCAGAATGTTGAAACTTCATAGGATGATTGGTCATGAAGAGTAGATGTCCTCTATTGATTTTGGGGTCACTCTGTCAAAGGTCAAGGTCACAGGGGCCTAAACATTGAAAACCATTTCCGGTCAATAACTAGAGAACCACTTGACCCAGAATGTTGAAACTTCATAAGATGATTGGTCATGCAGAGTAGATGACCCCTATCGATTTTGGGGTCATTCTGTGATAGGTCAAGGTCACAGGGGCCTGAACATTGAAAACCATTTCCGGTCAGTAACTTGAGAACCACTTGACCCAGGATGATGAAACTTCATAGGATGATTGGTCATGCAGAGTAGATGACCCCTAACGATTTTAGGGTCACTCTGTTAAAGGTCAAGGCCACAGGGGCCTGAACATGGAAAACCATTTTCGGTCAGTAACTTGAGAACCACTTGACCCAGAATGATAAAACTTCATAGGATGATTGGTCATGCAGAGTAGATGACCCCTAACGATTTTAGGGTCACTTTGTTAAAGGTCAAGGCCACAGGGGCCTGAACATGGAAAACCATTTCCAATCAATAACTTGAGAACCTCTCGACCCAGATTGTTGAAACTTCATAGGATGATTGTTCATGCAGAGTAAATGACCCCTATTGTTTTTGGGGTCACTCCGTTAAAGGTCAAGGTCACAGGGGCCTGAACATTGATAACCAGTTCCGATCAATAACTTGAGAACCACTTGACCCAGAATGTTGAAACTTCATCTGATGATTGAACATGCAGAGTAGATGACCCCTATTGATTTTGGGGTCAGTCTATTAAAGGTCAAGGTCACAGTGGCCTGTTCATGTAAAATCATTTTTTGGAAATAACTTCAGAACCACTTGACCTACAATGTTGAAACTTAATAGGATGATTTGACATGCAGAGTAGATGACCCCTATTTATTTTGAGGTCACTTGATCAAAGGTCAAGGTCACAGGAGCCTGAACAGTGACTTGAGAACCACTAGGCCAAGAGTGTTGAAATTTAGCGGAATGACTGGACATGCCAAGTAGATGATCCCTATTGCAGCCAACCATCGTGTCTCTTTGACTTTCGCTCCTGACCCCTATTGACTTCTTGCCTATAAGACTTTGCATTGGGGGAGACATGCGCTTTTTTACAAAAGCATTTTCTAGTTTAATTGTGTGCCAGTCTATAGCATATACATATGATGTCCGTTTTGTTGTATGGCATTAGACATTATATTGATACAAACTATGGTATAACGTGTGAATTGCATTGAATTGTGTTAATTTGTAGTTGTAAATAATAGCTGCAGTTTATCATTTCCGTATCTATAATATTTCATCATAAACTTCATATCTTTTTCATACTACAACTTTAGACTTTTAAATTATTAATTTTAGAAATAATGAAAGTAATAAGTGTCGTATTTTAATCACTTGACGTAGGAACTTATTAGCACATGTATTCTGTATAAGTAGCACGTATTATTTATGGGAGCCTACGGAGGTACGGTGTACCCAAAGGAGCAGTTTTATGCCCTGACTTATTTGTTTTGCTATGGTGCTTACCATATGTTATATATTTCAGCTTCTTCCGCCAGACGATTTTACCTGGTGATGATGTCACAACCCGGAAGTACAATACCCGAGGTTCATTTGTCTTCACTCGCCTGGATGTGATTTTCTCAGCGCAGAGATTTCGTCCCATGGTTGTGCCGTAAAACGCAAAGACGATGATTTTTGTTACCCTCTGAAGTCAGCTCAGGGATGCAATCACCTACTATCACAGAGAGCCAAAACGGAATCAACGTATTCATGGTTTAAAGGGACTTTACTTGAAGATATGTTATATTTTTTTGTGCTACCTAAAGTTCGAAATTAACTGAAACATCTGTGCCACCTCACGTTACAACGGAATTGTCAGTGAACTTTGTATCTAGAGATACTGAACACTGATTTTCTTTTTTTTTTCTTTCTTATAATCAGTTTTTTTTCTATTTATCATTTATTCATTGTTAATAATCATTTTATGTAAATAAATTTGTAATTATTGTAAAAGGTGTTGATTTGTTCTGATAGATATTGTCGCCGGTACGTCCATCCTTGTCACAGGGGGTGGGGGGGGGGGGGAGCAACCCCACATCGGAATTTAGCATTAGCAGATCTATGTTTGACAGACAAATGTCATTTTAGGTATGACTCTGTTTCATAATATTGTTTAAACAATCTATATGTACGTAACTTGTTTCTTCCCCAACCAGATGTACCAACTTCATTCTGAATATTGGAACTCCATGCACTAATAAAATAATCCATAGAACCTTGCAAAACTTTATCACAAAAATACTTTGATGTTGAACTTGTACACATATCTAGAGATTGTAACATATTTATACTGTTCATATAATTCTTAAACTGATATTGTCAGTTCTTACAACGAGCGTTACTTTTATAACAAAAAGTGAAGACCTTACTGTTAATTCTAACATCCATTGATTTCAACCGATGTCACTGATGGGCCACAGATTTCCATTGTTTCACATGAGGGGGCTGCCAGGCAAACTCACCATAAAAGGCATTGTTGTGCGTATATTTACCAGTGCCAAGAAAGAACCGCATGGCTCGGGACTGAATAGCATTTATACAGGAATATGATTTTGTACCCCGGACTGCGGAACCATAAGCAATGACCGGCCATAATGTACTGTCATAAAGTTTTGTGAATACATTGTACGGTAAACCTCCAAAAGCTTTACATTTTGCTATCAGCAACCCAAGAGCTCTTCAAAAATTCATCCAACAAAAGACCAAGGTACGTGTATGTACCTGTCACCTGTAACTCATGATCCCCACATGTGAAAATATATGAAGTTCTGTTTACAGAGTTTGGTCTAAAATGCATTATTTTACTTTTAGATGGATTCACAACCATTGTATTAATTAACATTACACCAATCTTTTAAAATGTTAAACATAAACTGTAAATCTTCTTCATTCTCAGCTAAATGTACAATATCGTCTGCATATAATAGAATGCAAACTCATTTCATTTTCTATACATATGCCTTTACCAGCAGCCTTTATTTTTACAGCTAAATCATTCACAAACATATTAAACAGTGAAGGTGACAGAGAGCATCCTTGTCGGAGGCCGCATTGTACATCAAACTATCAGTATAATATCCATTTACTCTTACACTAGATGATACATTGTTATACAAATATTTCAATGCTGTAAGTATTTTTCCATTAACGTCTATACCAGGGCTATTTAATTTACTCCATAGTACACTTCTATTAATAAAATCATACGCCTTTTTGAAATCTATAAATGCACAGAAAGTAGACTGCTTTAGTTTTTTCCTAGTATCAATAATATTGGTTAATGAAGAAATATGGTCAACAGTGCTTCTACCTTTCCTAAAGCCATTTTGTTCGTCTTCTAAAATGTTATTCTTTTCAGACCAAACAGATAATCTTTCATTCAGAATAGAACAATAAAGTTTATACATAGAACAGGACAAGGTAATACATCTATATGATAGAGGATCTCGGGGGTCTAATATACTAGATTTGGGTATTAAGTTTAATATAATTTTACCCCCAGTCGGTTGGAACAACTCCGGTGTCAAAACAGACAATATAAAATACATGTAAAAAGAAACACAATTGATATTCTTTAAAATGTCAACTAGAACAGTATCTATGCCGCAAGCCTTTCCAGATTTAGCTCTATAAATTGCTTTCTGAACTTCACATATGGTAATATTCTCATTAAGAGCAGTACAGTTACGAACATTATGATTATCATTGCTAGTACCATCTTGTACATTTGTAGCTATGGTACTGGCGGGTATCAATGAATAATTGTCGACGTTGTTGGGAAAAAAGTGGACATCTGAAAAAGAAGTGTTCCGCGTCTTCTGTGATATATCCACAGTTACACGTTTGATCCTCACGTAAATGGTTGTAAAATAAGTCTGAATTAAGATTGCTACATTTGTTACGTATTCTTGCATGATGTATCTGAGAAAATCTGTCACCAGATAGGTAAAAAGAAGGAACTTTGGGCGGTTTGAATTTTTGTTTTAAATTATATTTAAAGGCTGATATAGTGTCTGCATTTCGGAAATCTGTGTCTAGTTCAAGTTTGATAGATGACGGTATTACAGATTTAGCATAAATTTCAAGTCGGCGTGCCATAGTAGCATAATCTGCATTGTTTCTCAATGTATAGGTATTGGTTTCAAATACGGTATAAGGGAATTGCTGAGATAGATAACTAGGTAAATCGCCGCGGCTATGTTTATAAATCAAAATTAATTTTTGCATATGTCTTCTGTCGGATAACGAAACCCATCCTATTTCTCGTAAACAAAACTGTGTTTTTGAAGGTAAAGTTTTTAAATATATATTTTTGTAAAATGACACCTAGCTGGTGCAAGTCCTTATATTAATGCGTACCTCCGGTAATATAACATATGTCCGTGTCTGCTTTAGTTTTGCTGGTAACCCGGACAAACCGAAATGCTTCCACAGCAAGCGTATTTTCAAATGGCTTGGAAACCAAACCCAAGCGACTGTTCCTTGATAAACGACCAACTAGTTGTCGCTGCTGCGTTCTCTTTGATATCTAAGATCATTTTGGTAGAATTTTCGTTCAAAAGATGGCGTATTTCTGGATAGATCGCGGAACTCGAAAAATATCCGTTCTAAAGTTCAAAAGCTCTCACAGAAAGCACTATTTTAAATCGCGATTTTCTCGTTCCTTCCGTTGAATGCAATGCCGCAAGTAACGCAGGTAACGTTTTCCCCTACTAACACAATACTTTGTAAAGTTTACTGGACGTGGATAGTGATATTTTCAAGAAAATGTGGGTAACTCAAGAACATGCTATCAAAGCCAGTTACTTTATACCAATGCTGTCACATCATGCAAAAATCTTTAGCTGACAGTTTAACCACTTTCCACTGTTAATTTTGCCAAGAAGATAAAGCAAAATGATTCTTATTTGACATATAGTCCTTTCCCAATTGGATTTCACATTAATTTAGTTGTATCGAGACAACACTTGAATAATCAAAAGATATAACGCAAATACTAAATTTGCTGTTAACATGCGGTCAATACAACATGGAAGGCACGTGCTGTTTTCCCGCCAAAATGATCGTCTGCTTCCAGTTCCATTTGGAAATCCTTTATGGCGTATAAGACAGCCCGATATTTACGTATATTTGAGTCGTGTTTTCATTCGTTTATGGCTGGCTCTTTACAACTTGCCCACGTTCAACCAAATATTCCGAAAATCTGCCGGTCAGTTGACGAAAATGTATAGAAGATCTATATTGATCTAGTACAATTTCTACAGAAATACGGTTTTAGAAAAGTCCTGTTGAGCCAACGGCATTGTTTTAAAGTATACATGTGTCATGTCCCGACGCCGACAAGGTTTAAGAATAATGATATCACGAGGAACATGTTTTAATAAACATTTTATTATTACATTTTTATTAAATGGCTAAAATGCGAAATTAACACATTGTGATCATTTTGGCCACATACCACTTTACGAATAACAGAAATTAATAAGATGGATAATGCTTTGGAAACTATATCAAATATTTCGCAAGTCACATTTTCTTTACTACATCGTAAAATTGCTGGCTTTGCCAGTAATAGTTTAAAGCAAAAAATGTTGCAGGGCTACCTATCATTAGCTTTAATCAGGCGACGAAATATGATTTGAACCTAACAGAAGGTAAATTCGCCTCGCAAATCAATCAGTCATGGAACTATAATGTTTTCTTCGCATAAATATTTGAGAGAAAAATGATATTCTCGAATTTTAGAGTTTAACATTGCACAGATACATATCCTTATTAATCCTTACTGATTTTGGCAAACTAACCAAACAATTCGACAGAAAAAAAAACCCAGACAAAAGACGTGCGCGACAGCTTAAATACATGTTGGGCTAGCAATTTCCTGTCACATCTTTGCACAGAAAAAGGGTGTAAAAACTGCAGTAAGTTAGCTGTTTTATAAACGAGGACTGTCGGGGATCTTTACGATACCGGGTTTCCTAGCGACTTAATATTTTCTTATAAAAACGTTTCGGAAGAGGCTAGTGCTTTCACAAATATATAGAAATTCCTGTCTATGGATGGCAATGATATTATGTTACTGCTATGGTATTCAATCATACAAAGGCACTACGTCGCCGCCGGATAATAAAATGGGTACATGTGATTTATAAACATTCGAATCACGAGGATTCAGTGCAATTGTTTTACTACATTGTATTTGTATGAGCAAAGAAAAATTTGACTAGTTTTAGGAAAAAGGGACGTTTATAAAGAGAATTTGTTCTCAATTCAAGAACGTTTTGTTTCAGCTTCGTTTCCATTTCTGGAACTCTCGTTAGCTGCATTGCATTCTATTTCTTTTCCCTGTTCAGTTTTGGTGCGTATGCGAAACAGCCATTACATTGAAGTAAATGAAATCATTGTCCGAAATATCGACATTTCGTAAAACGGTTTTGCGGAACTATTATGCATGAAGAAAAGTGTTGAATATTAGAATAGTTTTTCTAGAAAATTAACGATAATCATGATAAGCGTGTCTGTTAATTTAACATATAAAAAAATGATATGGTAACACAGAGGACTCGATCCTATAACAACGAGATGGATCAATATATGTGATATTAATTATGATGTTAATTAATAAATGTATTTTATTGGTTTTGCAATGATTATCGTTATTTAGGTTCACACACCGAAAATTAATAACGGAAACATGTGGATTATTCATGAGTTCTTTATCAATGAATTAAAAACGCCACGTGCCAGTTGGATTCATGGCGGGAAAATGGAAGAATCAATCGGTCACTACGGATTTTATCGACATCATTCACAAGTGCGAGACACAGTAAATAATCGGTGGTACGATTCCATAAGAATCATTTTGCTTTATCTTCTTGGCAAAATTAACAGTAGGAAGTGGTTAAACTGTCAGCTAAAGATTTATGTTTGATGTGACAGCATTGGTATAAAGTAACTGGCTGTGGGAGCATGTTTTTGAGTTACCCACATTTTCTTGAAAATATCACTATCCACGTCCAGTAAACTTTACAAAGTATTGCGTTGGAAGGGGAAAAACGTTACCTGCGTTAATTGCGGCATTGCATTCAACGAAAGGAACGAGAAAATCGCGATTTAAAATAGTGCTTTCTGTGAGAGCTTTTGGACTTTAGAACGGACATTTATCGAGTTCGGCGATCTATCCAGAAATACGCCATTTTCTGAGCGAAAATCCTACCAAAATGATCTTAGATATCAAAGAGAATGCAGCGGCGACAACTAGTTGGTCGTTTATCAAGGAACAGTCGCTTGGGTTTGGTTTCCAAGCCATTTGAAAATACGCTTGCTGTGGAAGCATTTCGGTTTGTCCAGGTTACCAGCAAAACTAAAGCAGATACGGACATATGTTATATCACCGGAGGTACGCATTGATATAAGGACTTGCACCAGCTAGGTGTCATTTCACAGAAATATATCTTTAAAGACTTTTCCTTCGAAAACACCGTTTTGTTTACGAATTCTGCTTGGCGTGATACCCCAGTTGAAACGTCACAAGTCACGTGATTGAGCACCGTGTTTCTATTGATACAGATCTCGTTAACCCTGTTACTATACGTGCCGCGTCATACTTAATTTGGTCAAGTAATTCCTTTTCATAAACCGTGCAGCTATCCCAGACAATAGATTCATATTCAATCATTGGTCGAAGATAAGAAATGTATATCTGGTTCAAAGTTCTTCTTTTAAGTTTAAACTTTAACATTCTCATTGTTCCTAAAACTTTTGATGCTGATAAAGTGATATTAGAAATATGTTCGTGCCATGAGCCATCTTTACTAAATGTAACCCCTAGATGCTTGTGACTATCAACGTAAGTTAAATGAGTATTTTCAAAATAAAGTGAAGGCAAATTCAGATTCTGTTTCGCAAGTGAAAGAAATAATACATCGGTTTTGGCTGGATTAAATTTAACAAGCCATTGTTTAGCCCAACGTGATACGATATTTAAGTCATCATTTAACGTTTTCTCTATATAATTGATATCATTAGAACTAACAGATAACGAACTGTCGTCAGCAAATAAACGTGTTACACTAGATAAAGAATCTGCAATATCATTTACGTAAATGAGAAACAATAAAGGCCCAAGTACCGAGCCCTGTGGCATGCCGGTGTAATGAAGTATTTCGACCCCCATAGAATAATGACTCCCCGGTCATTATTCTATAGAAAAAGTGACCCCCCGGTCATAGTATTATGACCTCCAGATCATAGTACTATGACTCCCCCACGTGAAGTAAACTGAACCTCACGAAGAATATTGACTCCCATAAAAAAACGACCCCCGGTCATTTGGTCAAATTTAGTAATAACTTATGTATCTAAGGCCTAATTGCTGCATTTTATGCCCCCACTCGGGGGAGGGGGGCATATAGATTTGCCCTTGTCCGTCCGTCCGTCCTTCCGTTAGACCATTAGCCCCAGATACCATCACTTGACACAGAAATCAGAGCATTCCGCAACGGGAAAAGGGATTCTATTTCTAGACGCTGTATCTTGGTGTATACATTTTTTTCAGGAAAATAACAATTCACAATACGTTCACAAAACACACCAGTGTCAATAATCCCTGCAAACTTCGGTACGAAGTAATTCTTCAGAGAAAACTGCACAAGGAACTGCTAGCATAGAACTTAGTATTAATAGAAGTTGCAATACTTAGCAGTGGCAGTAAAGTACGGTAGCGGCAACAATATAAAGTAGTAGTAGTAGTAGAAGTAGTAGTAGTAGTAGTAGTAGTAGTAGTAGTAGTAGTAGTAGTAGTGGCAGTGGTAGTGGCAGTTGTAGTAGCAGCAGCAGCAGCAGCAGCAGCAGAGGAATAAGTGAAAGCAACAACAGCAGCAGGAGAAGAAGAGGTAGATGTACAAGACGTATTAGTGGAAGCAGGTATAGTAGTATCAGTAGTAGCAGTTGTAGTAGTAGTAGTAGAAGTAGTAGTAGTAGTAGTAGAAGAAGAAGAAGAAGTACATGTAGTAATAGCAATAGAAGTAGCGGCACCAGTAGTAGTAGTACAATCAAAATGTTAACTATTGGCAATGGAGAGTATTAGAGTTGTAGATCTAGTAAAATTGTCCGTTAGGTTTGGTGGGGATCACTTTTTAATAGATATTATCGTCGAAAGTCTTTTTAGGAGCCGGTGTTTTACACGGAAAGTGTAACTTTTTTAAATAGAATAATGTCCGGGAATCGACATTGTATGAGAGTTCGAATGTAGTAATTTCGGCAGTGAGTATTTTACATGGAAGGAGTCACTTTTTCTATAGAATAATAACCGGGGTCGTTATTCTATGAGATTCGAAGGGAGTCATCTTTAGGGAGTCAGTATTTTACTTGGAGGGGTCAGTTTTTCTATAGAATAATGACCGGGGGGTCGTTATTCTATAGAGTCTTCAAAGGGAGTCTGTTTTTTATAAGGGGAGTCAATATTTTACAGGAAAGGAGTCACATTTTCTATAGAATAATGACCGGGGGGTCGTTATTCTATGGGGGTCGAAATACTTCATTACACCGGCATTGATAATTCTTTCTTCAGAATAGGTTGATCCAACGAAAACTGTTTTAGGTCGGCTGGTTTACAAAATGTTAGCCCCCATCCCCTCCCCCCCCCCCCCCCCACCCCCAATCTGAAAATGCTCCCTACGTGCCTGTGCTGAACAATCGTTCCTGTAACTAAAGACACGAAATACAATTTTAAATAGAATATAAGCATCTCATTCATTAAGTAAAAAAAAAAAAAAACATACAAAAAGATATAAAAAACAACATTATCCCCTGCTTGTTTAAATTTCATTAGTCAAACATCAAAATATTAAAGAAAGCTCCTATAAAACTCGATCTGGTTAGACCACAATTAGAGTATACCTCTACGGTATGGTTAGTCTAAATAATAGGACGTTTCCAGACAGCGTGATAACTTATGACTTTCGCTGTCTCCGTTAGAGGGATGACAACTATAAAATATCAGATCATAAAATGAGTCATCCACTGATAAGCCAAATGAGTAAGAATACGTTATGGTCACCACAAACACAGAGAAACCTACACAAAATAAAAATGGTTCAAAGAAGAGCAGCCAGGTGGGTAAAGGGTCAATATTCAAACCATGTTAGTGTAACAAACATGTTAAATGATCTAAGATGGCAGACACTCTAGGACAGACGGACAATAGCTAGACTGTTCATGTTCTTCAAAATCGTTCATGGCTATGTAGCTATTTCAATCCCTCCGTATCTAGTACAGCCTAGACGAACTCGTCATATGTACGACCATTCCCTCAGGCAGATACATAATGAACAGAAAATTAATGCTTTCAAGTTCTCCTTCTTTCCATACACCGTTACCATATGGAATCAACTGCCACCCCTGATCGTTAAACAGCCTGATCCTGAACATTTCAGATAGGCTGTTAAGGCGTAAAAAAAAAATGTTTGTTTCCGGTATCCCGACCTACCCTAAATTTTTCGCCCGACCCTAAATGTTTTTATGGCCTTGGAGAATTTTATTTTTTTCAACTTTTTAACAAAATGATGCAAAACTGCACCTTTTATGCTTTAAACATGACCAGTGATGTTACAAATCAACTAACTGATGCTCTAAAGGCATAACCCACTTATTTGTAATCATTTTTTGACAAAAAAATAATTTCCGAGAAGTCTCCCTTAATAAAAAAAAATTTCCAAAAAAAAAAAAAATTCCGTCTTACCTACGCTAATTTTTTTGAGCATGTTGCCGGAAACAAAGAATTTTTTTTAGGTCTAAAGCATCGCACTTCTTCTAAATGACCACAACCTTTTTTATCCTTATTTTACTCTTGTTAATATAGTTTTATCTTGCACTATCTTCTTTTGACTTACGGCTTACTGTCATTCTTTTAACTTTTATTCTGGCACAGACGTGCACCTGCTAGTTATACTCGAAAGGGGCGTCAAGTAGGACAGACAGACAGACACGCACGAACGCACGCACGCACACACGCAAATACATACATTAGATCGATCTACCTTTTCTGTGTGGTTAAAGGGGTCAGAGAGCGATATAAAAAAAACAACAGCTGTCGGAGGACAGCAACGTACGCTCGACCATTCAACAACCTTATTTTTTAGCAGGTGAGTTTTTCTGATCGCGCGGTGTCCGGCGTCCGTCGTCCGTCGTCTGTCGTCTGTCTGTCGTCCGTCAACATTTAGCTTGTGTATGCGATAGAGGCTGTATTTTTCAACTGATCTTCATGAATTTTGGTCAGAATGATTATCTTGATGAAATCTAGGCCGAGTTCGAAAATGGGTCATCTCGGGTCAGAAACTAGGTCACTAGGTCAAATCAAGGAAAAACCTTGTGTATGCGATAGAGGCTGTATTTTTCAATTGATCTTCATGAATTTTTGTCAGAATGATTACCTTATGAAATCTAGGCCAAGTTTGAAAATGGGTCACCTGAGGTTAAAAACTAGGTCACTAAGTCAAATCAAGGAAAAACCTTGTGTATGCGATAGAGGCTGTATTTTTAATTTTATCTTATGAATTTTGGTCAGAATGATTATCTTGATGAAATCTAGGCTGAATTCGAAAATGTGTCATCTGGGATCAAAAACTATGTCACTAGGTCAAATCAAGGAAAAACCTTGTGTATGCGATAGAGGCTGTATTTTTCAACCGATCTTCATGAAATTTTGTCAGAATAATAACCTTGATGAAATCTAGGCCAGTTTTGAAAATGGGTCATCTGGGGTCAAAAACTAGGTCACTAGGTCAAATCAAAGAAAAAACTTTGTGTATGCGATAGAGGCTGTATTTTTTAATTGATCTTCATGAATTTTGGTCAGAATGATTGCCTTGATAAAATCTAGGTCAAGTTTGAATATGGGTCATCGGGGATCAAAAACTAGGTCACTAGGTCAAATCAAAGAAAAAGGTTTTGTATGCGATAGAGGCTGTATTTTTTAATCGAGGTTGATGAAATTTAGTCAGGATGATTGCCTTCATCAAATCTAGGTCAGATTCAAATATAGGTCATCTTAGCTCAAAAACTTGGTCACTAGGTCAAATTGAAGACAATGATTGTTTACACTTAAGAGGCCACATTTTTGATCCAATCTAAATGAAAATTGGTCAGAATATTTGTTTCCATGAAATCACTATGTCAAACATGTTTACACTGTTATGGTATGTTTATCAGGTGAGCGACCTAGGGCCATCTTGGCCCTCTTGATTTGGGTTTTACCGACACATGATATGTCATATGGCGAAATTCCAGCTTTAATAGTGGAGGAAGACCCCAGGTGTCCCTCCCTGCATTATTTCATCACGAGCGGGCACCTGGGTAGAACCACCGACCTTCCGTAAGCCAGATGGATGGCTTCCTCACATGAAGAATTCAACGCCCTGTCAATTAAATGAATACAAAAGTCGAAAAAGGGGCATAATTTTGTAAAAATGCAAACAGGGTTATGGAACCTACACAGTGCTTATCAGCCCATGATAGTGGACAAGCATGTGAAGTGTCAATCCATTCCCGTAAGTGGATACTGAGATACCAACTTACATACAAAAACTTAACCAAAAACTGCTTAGTCGAAAAATCGGCATAATTTTGAAAAAATGTAAAGTAGAGTTATGGGACCTGCTTAGTGCATGTAAGATTATGACAGTGAACAAGGTGTGAAGTTTCAATCCATTCCCATTAGCGGGTACTGAGAAACCAGCTTACATACAAAGACTTAACCAAAAACTGCTATGTCGAAAAAGGGGTATAATTTTGAAAAAATGAAGAGTTATGGGACCTGCACAGTGCATGTTAAATCATGACAGTGAACAAGTGTGTGAAGTTTCAATCCATTCCCATAAATGGATACTGAGATACCAGCTTACATACAAAAACTTAATCAAAAACTGCCAAGTCGAAAAAAGGGCATGATTTTGAAAAAATGCAAAATAGAATTATGGGACCTGCTTAGTGCATGTCAGATCATGACAGTGAACAAGTGTGTGAAGTTTCAATCCATACTGAGACACCAGCTTACATACAAAACCTTAACCAAGTCGAAAAAGGCGAGTAATTTTGTAAAAAAGGAAAATAGAGTTATGAAACCTGTGCAATGTAAGTCAGTTTATCACAGTGAGTAAGTGTGTGAAGTTACAATACATTCCCACAAGTGGTTACTATTCAACTTACATACGAAAACATAACCAAATCGGGACGCCGACGCCGACGTCGACGCACGGGCGAGTCCAATAGCTCACTATAAAAAACTGTGCACTTTATACTTCTTTGATGGGAATGTAGTAATAGGCCTAGTACACACTGTCTTTTGCGAGTGAGAACTGGGTACGAGGGGTGATGTGGGAAGTGTGATACTTTGGCCGTGCATGTGGAGCAAACAAATTTTCTTTCTTTTTATTCCTGGTTTGACTAATTTTATAGTTCCGTACTAGTGAAAAATATAGTTAACATTTTATCACCGTGAAAATACCGGTTATTAGTACATTTTACTCTGTTGTTCCTAAAATTCACTTAAAAGATCTGACACACTTGAATTTAATATCATCATTGCTATTTTTGCCGTTTTTTATTATTTTGTTAGTATTTATATGTTGCTTTTGTTAGATGCCCTTAAAGGGCCTTTACTTTATCAAACTTGAAAGACGTAAATGACAAGAAACGCGGGATGTAAGTAAAATAAAGGAATAGGAATTTAACTGAATGTTAAAGAGAAAACCACCTATAAATTACTCTACTGAATTCACAGATATGAAAACATGAAAAAAGATTGAACATGTACGTAACAACTTTCCGATCATCAAATGTCAAAAAGAAAACCCAAATGTGAATCAAGAGCTTCATTCCCATTTTATGGACTGACAACATGGTAATTGTATACCCCAAGTATGATAGCCTCGTACTCGAATGTGATATTTATATGCCGAACAAGGAAGTATCAAGAGAGAGAAAGAGATTTTTTCTCTATGAAAAGATCAGCAGACCTGTGGAAGGCGGTGCTAAGTCACTGTGATCTGCTTAGTAACAATTCTGTACAGGTCATAAAATCTTTTTGGAATTTCAGCTACCTAGTTGCCAGCCTCAAGCGATGGCAGTGCCGGGAAGTAAACTGACCGACTTTCTTGGATTAGTGTCCAGTTGCTCAGAGGACCACAGCTGTGACCCATGTTTAACTATCGGTCAGCATATCAAAGCTCATGGATTTTGTGTAAACTGTCGGGAATATTTATGCAACGATTGCTTTGAATGCCACCAGCGGACACAATCCTCTAATGATCATGAACTTGTTGACAAGAATTATACGGATGAACGATCATTTTCGAGAATACGTCCAAGCGATTGCACTGACAAGTGCCATCTACACAAGGAGGAATTTATAAAATTCTTTTGCAAGCATCATGAAGAATTTGGTTGTACAGACTGCTTGACTATGAGTCATATAACATGTGACCTTGAGTATATACCAGATAAATGTGCTGGGATAAAGGAAAGTGATGAATGCAGACAGGTAATGCGAGAATTGGATCGGAAACAGAAAGAAGAAGACGAGAATATTATTCAACAGGCAAATATTCAAAACAGTCCAGTCGATTCGTCCGATGAAAACGCTACAGAAGAAATAATTTATAGCAGGAAAGGGATAGATGATCAATTGGATAAAAACCAGAAGCAAATGGAACTTCCTTGTGATGAAAGGAAGTCTACCGAAATAAAAAAAATACAGACAGTAAATGAAACCTGTACAAGCGTTGCTTCAGACGTGGATGGTGAAGAAGTTTTAGAAGAAAAGAATGTCAGCTATGGGTTTGGGCGCAGCAAAGATCTACAAAACACGCTGTCGATAGTAGATGACTTTTGGACCCATGATGCCCAAAACACTGATTTACCAGGAAAGAAGAAACGTTCTAACAGACTGACTTTAATTCGTAAAATCAAAGTTAAAACAAAGTCAAATGAATATCCATTTTCGTTTACAGGATGTGCTGTTCTGAACAGGAACAAAGTTCTGTTAACTGATTACAACAATCGCAAACTTATTGTCGTGGATACAGAGAGAGAAGTTAGAATAGAGAAGAAACCACTAGTCTCGGACCCGTGGGATATTGCCGTGCTACCACAGGACCAGGTTGCTGTTACAATGCCTTTCGAGAAGGAGATTCTTGTAATGTCAACAGCTGGTAAGCTGACACCTGTCCGCAAGATTAAAGTGAAAGGAGAATGTTACGGTATAACGTATGGTGAGGACCACCTTTACGTTGCCTGCAATCCTGCCAGCGTACTTTCAATGGATGTTCAAGGAAATGATCAGGTGAATATTTTCCAAAAGAGGGAAAGGTATGAAAATCACAAAGATCTTCATTATTGTGTGTTAAGTGATGACTGTAGTACAATCTATCTCAGTTCATATACTTCTCACTCTGTACTGAGGTTAACACTAACGGGCGAATTATTGTCCATATTCAATCATGGCGATTTAAAAGAACCAGAAGGAATGGTATTATTAGATGATGGATCATTGATGGTATGCAGCTATAGAAAACATGCAATTCTACGTATTTCCGGAGACCTGAAACACTGTCAGGATGTACCTACAGTAGACAACCCACAATCCATATGCTACAATCATCATCGACAAGAGGTATATGTTGGTACGTTTAACAGTAAGCGGCTTTTGGTTTTCAGTCTGAAATAACATTGCTCAAATAAACAGAATGTGTTTCCAGCCACAGAAATATCAAACTATTTTATAGATCTTTGTTCCCCCAGCTTTCGTTCTCTTTCATTGATTCTTTACTAACATTGTATTTTATGATTATTCCAAATTAGGACTATTGGAATGTCTTTCTAAGCGGTATTTAGACTATAAGGATCGTACATGCCTATCCATGTAAGACGGGTTTTTCCCACGACCTAAGGGCCAGTGTGGAATTAGCGTTAGTGAAAGACAGCATATCTATCCCTGGTGTACTCGGACAAATGTATACTTTCCCTGCTAGACAAGAATTAAGATTGCAGATTTCGTTGCTGGTAATTTTACTTGTTTGAAGCTCTAGATCTGGCTACGCCTTTGTTGTGCCATACGCTTATAAAAAACTTGTTATAAACTTGTTTGTTTGACATATCTTTTATTGATATCATTTATATTTTGAATGGCGTAGGGATAATGTGTTTGTTATTTACTTAAAATATATCATGTTAGAGTATAACTAGTTGCGTACAAATCATAGAACATATATTTTTTCCTCTCTGAATGTAATTAAGAAACGAAATGATTTTTTTTCGGTGTTCATGGGAAATGACCGACAGAATCGGATCGGCAAATCCATGAATCGCGCTAGCGAATAATGTTTAATTTGCCGATCCTATTCTGTCGTTCATTTCGCATGAACAACGAATAAAATAGTTTCATTTCTTATATTTACATTATATTTCCTTTCCATTTTTAAACAAGATAATATTATAAATTGTACATATTTTATGGCATTTAACATTAAATTCAGCTTCCCGGCCATTCTGTTCACAAGTCGGAACAATTGCGACGTCATCTAAGGAACGTTCTCCCTGACTATACGCGGATGTCGTCAAAACAGCGGTCGGTTATCACTAAGCAGCGATGGCGTAACTTTCGCGTCTTTCCTTTTACTGTTCATACGAAATGAACGTCATAATTTTCAATGGAAAAGAATAGGGCGAATGTAAATATTGGTCTTTTGAGTGTTCACATTGTTATACAATTTGTTTTTATTATATTTTTTGTTATATTCTATTTCTTTTATTAGAAATATTTGTTTTGATGCAGACATAGTGTGGGGAATCACGTCACTTAAAATGAAGACATGCATGAAAACATTGCCTACACTTTCTCCCGCTTCTGCAGGAAAATCAAGATATTTCATATTGATAAACATTGTGTTAGATATTAACATTTGTGGGAAGTTTTGTAAGAAGAGCACTACTTTTTTTATTTATTGGCACATATGATTTTGTTTTAGAAAATGTGCTCGGCCGACAGAGAGAAAATGAAAAAAGCAACAGTATATATTTGATTTTTTGAAAGCAGTGAATGTACAAATGTCGTTACCTTGTATTATTATTTTTTCATCATACAACATAAGGCAAACGAAAGATCTTTTGTTTTAAAACTTCCAGCAATACAAATTTACATGTCACTACAGAATTAGTTTTCAATTTCAAATTTTTGATTTTTTTCTTTGTGAAGCGTTCAGCACGGGTGGTAAACGCGCAATCCAATTCCCACTGGGAATACGCTTAAAATCGGTTGCGCGGCCTCCGGTGCTGGTGTTGCGCATCAATATATACAAAATTGAGGTAGGTGGGTTTTTGTTTTTGTAAATAATGACACATTTACGAGTGTTTTCGAAAAAAGCAAAATGCTATTCGACACAAAAATGAACAAAGATCATATGTTTGAAATACCAAATTATTAATTTAAGAATCTGCCCTGATATCACGAAAACTCTGCTGGCTGTAACTGTCAAAAAGTATGGAATCGCGTAAAAAGCTAATTTTCTAACTTCTGTGCCTTTTTTCCGGAAATGTGACGCTTCTAATGATCAAACACGTGTAAAACAGTCACGAATATTACATACACTTGAATTAAATGTTGCTTTTGTGGGAAAGATTGGCAAAAAATAAAAAAAACAATCGGGAATGGGGTTGCGCCCCGGGAATGGCGCGTATACATTATATACATTATGATGTATACCTGATGATTTTTTGTCAATTATGTCCCCGTAAGCAGGATTTGAAGCAAATGATTTTGATATCCGTTACTTCGTAA
This sequence comes from Mercenaria mercenaria, assembly GCF_021730395.1. Taxonomy (NCBI): domain Eukaryota; kingdom Metazoa; phylum Mollusca; class Bivalvia; order Venerida; family Veneridae; genus Mercenaria; species Mercenaria mercenaria. The sequence goes on along the minus strand of NC_069377.1, from coordinate 27,323,702 downwards.
CAGTTGAGTTATCATAAAAAGCATCAAATGTCCTCAGATTAGGCATATGAAGTCAGAAACTGCTATTTTTGTTGGTTTCATACTTTTTTCACGCTTCGTGTCGCCAGAATTTTCGTGACAATAGAGCCGAATCATAAATTACAAACCAGATATTTTACATATATGATGTATCATCATATTTGTGTCGTATAGCGTTTTCCTTTTTTCGAGAAAAATTATTCTTGTCTCATACTAAGCAAAATCATAACTTCACATACCTTAATTTCGTCTTTTTTTACGCGCAACACCAGCACCGGACGTCGCGCAACCCATTTTAAGCGTATTCCCAGCGGGAACTGGATTGCGCGTTTACCACGTGTCAGTTAAAGTATAGGGCGAAACAATTTTTTTATTTCTTATTTTCTGCTGCAAATATCTATGGACAGCATATTTTCTGTGGATATCGTTTGTGTGTGTGTGTGTGTGTGTGTGTGTGTGTGTGTGTGTGTGTTAAGATAGCGCTGGCAGGTTTCCCTCATGCAAAGATTATTGTATACATGCCATAACTAAACGCTGTAACCTTGTTCACAAACTGGCGATGGGCAGGATATTTCATTCCCTTCACCTAGTGATAAGAACTATAATTAGGTTTGTTTTATGTGTTGAGTGATGTAAAACAAAAAAATGTTGACAAAAATGTATAGATTCATAAACTTTCATAAGATAAAAGCCTTGAACGATTTTAGCGAACAGAATTCCGCAATGTCTTACACGTCACCTTAATTATGGTAAATGTAATCAAGAATGGCCGTAGAAACATGTGCTGATGAAAGACGCATAGGATACCTAGATTTATTTATTTGAGAAATAAGTATATCTTGTTTGTAAATAAAAAAGATAAATCATATTTGTATATGTATTCTCATAACAGTATATACATAATAATTTGCATCAAAACCCCCCTGGCGCAAGCTCTAATTTTAAAGGCAGTGAATTTCGTTACAGTATACGGCCAGCATTGATGCTAAGCACAAAGCTTGTACATATTTCCGTTGCGTCAAAACGTCACTGATTTTGACTGGGATAACGCATGATTTTTCGTGTTGTAACATCTGCAGAACCCCGAGGGATTGGTTGGTACCCGAGCCCGTTAGGGCGAGGGTACCAACGTATCCCGAGGGATTCTGCAAATATTATAACACGAAATGAACATTCGCTAACGCTATTCTAGCATAAAACACGTAAAAACTGATAAATGGATACAATGTCTCTCAATGTCATTAATTTTCCACGAAATGCTCGGGAATGTCTGGGTTGTTTCTTTACGTTGACGTCATTTCGTTTTGAATTATCCGCTCTGGGGCCGAATGACGTTTACGCTTTGCCACGAATCGCGCATATATAAAAAGGTGTTATAACAGCACGCGATCGCGAGAATCTCTCTGTTAACACATGTTTTCTCTCCTGTTAAAACACCCTCGAAAAGTGACAAGAACAGCAGTTTTATGCTAGAATCTCTTAACGTGATTGCGATCATAATTAACTTCAGTTGGTTGCAGGTAATCTGTAGAATTATGAAGCTAAACTTATACAATCAATACCCTTATTGTCTTGACATTTAGTGAAACTGAGATTCCAATAAAATGCAACCAATTTTATGCTCAATTATTACCAAAAAAAAAAAAATAAAGAAAAAAAAAAACAAAAAAAAACGCGTTTTAATAAACCAACACAATAAGAGCATTTTATACCAATTTTAACACATAAATCGTTTGCGCATTTTAATAATAAAAGTAATAAGATGATATCTAGATATTATATCAATGCAATAGATCTTTTAAAAATATAAAAAGCCGCCAGGTTTTTTTTTATATGAATGCTTGATTTTAAGTTCAGTAGATTATTTTAAAATATTCAAATGCTGGTCTTCATTCAGCTGCAAAGTGAATAAAGTATAGCTGGTACCGGGATAGGTCGGTGTTCTATCTCCATATTTATCATAATAACCCTCCCCCATATGACAATAGTCCCCCCTTCATGCACCCCCCGTGATTCTTGCCTGGTACTATACTTGGTTATCCGAATGAATTAGTCAAGTCTGCATCCGGTCTTTTGTAGCCGCCGCTACGGTAATATATTTGTAGAGTAAATCAACCCAATTTTAAATCCGAAACAGATTTATAAGGATAAGAAAAATAATTTTGCGCATTTTTATTTTATTTACATGAAGCAAGTATTATTAAACAAACAATAAAATTCATTTTACTTTTGTGGAAATTACGCGACAATTGATGACTTGTGACAAAAATATGGACAAAGAATGATATGTTATAATTACCAAAAACGAACGCATTTTAGTAAATATCATTTACATGTTAATGAGACAAATAATATGTCAAATATTGAAAGTATTGATATTCTATGCTTATAGTTTTCTAAAACTATCTTCTTTTCAAGTGTCATAATGTATGTTTTCTTTGCACTTCATGGTGACTTGTAGGCTCATATTGGACCGAGTGTGTTTAATTGTTAAATATTGATATGTTTAAATGTTCATACAGCTCACTTTAATGAAAATAAATCTTATCATATCTTATACTAACAATTATTTGAAAACTTCACACAAATTAAAGAGTTTGGACTATACCATATAAATTACCTTTGTGACACTACTTTTACAATCTTACGAGGGATGTTCGAAATGAATTGCTTATTTCTATCTGGAGACTTCAAATTTCAAGTTAGCCCAAAAGGGCTCATTTCATGCCCTCGAAGTACTCCCCGTAGCTAGAAATGCAAAGTTTCAGCCGATGTATCCACTTCTTGAAGGCGTCACGGTACGCTGATTTGGGCACAGTAATAAGGTACTGATGAATGGCAGATCCAAGTGCCTGTCGGGACTGGTATTTCCGCCCAGCAAGGAATGATTTCAATTTCGGAAACAAAAAGAAATCACATGGGGCAGGGTCTGGGGAATACGGGGGATGAGGCAAAACAGTTACTTTTTCTTTCTTCAAAAACGCCATAACTATTGCGGAGGTATGAGCGGGGGCATTGTCATGTAGAAGACGGACATGTTTAAAACCAGTGGCAGGGCGTCGTTTCTGATAATATTTTTTCAGTTTCTTCAATACTACGTCTTTGTAGTACTTTCCGGTGATGCTTTTGCCCTTTTTCACCGGCACTTTTATTGCGACTCCTTCACCAGAGAAGAAGATTGCATACAAAACCTTCTTTGCACTCAAAGAACGTTTGGCAATTATTGGGCGTTTGCTGTGTTTAGTGGCCCAGATCTTATTGCTAACCTTTCTGACGGGGTCAAAATAATGGACCCAGGTTTCATCACCTGTGACAACATTGGCAAACTGCTTTTTGTCATATTTTGGAAACATTTGAAGCAGCTTTTTGGCCACTTTAACCCGTTGCCTCTTTTGCTCATCAGTCAACAGATGTGGCACCCATCTAGCAGGAATCCTTCTGACTTTCAAATGCTTCTTCAAAATAAGGTGAACCGTTGATAGTGATATGCCTACCTTTCGTGCAATATCACGAACTGTAAATCTGGCATCTCCTTCAATGATCTCTATTTTGGAAACGATTTCTTTACGAGATGCAGATTTTGGGCTACCTGATTTCGGTGCATTTTTGATGGACTCTACACCAGACTCAAATTTCTTTTTCCACCGCCGAACTGTGTCATAAGACACACAAGAAGGTCCATAAGCAGTAGAAAGTTCAGTCATCAGCTGCTTCAAAGAACAACCAAGTTTTGAGCGAGCTTTGATGTAAGCCCGTATTTCATCTTTCTTGTCGACGCTTGTACCAACCATTTTTACTACAGTGGTCAATGATTGCGTGTATTCAAATGGCAAATTTTATGTCTTACACTTAGTCTAACATGTACATTTATACACCGTTGTGTAGGTATTGAATAACCCTATACAGATAGGTATTGGTTTTTATCGTGCCCCACGTGGATATCGAGCTAGAGGACAATAAGCAATTCATATCGAACACTCCTCGTATTTGTATTTCTTTATGTGACATCGTCAGTTTCTTTTTTTGTAATATAAAAAGCGGAAAGCACGTTATCAAGCGAATGTGTACAGCTTGCAGTCGCTTGGCTTCGTAATTGTTACCAGAAACAAAAGAAACTCGATGCCTGATGTACAAAAATTGCTATGCATGACGGGCGATTTTCCTTGTCATTGCTTGATAAAGGTTTTGATGACATAGTTATTGTGTTTGATTTTACTTACCTTGTTAATAAACATTTTGACTTTTCTCTGTCAGTTTCTCTATACAAAATGTAATATATCTTTTGAATCCTTCCTTCCATCACACTTTTCCACAACAGCTTGCTACAGGTAAAACCTGGCAATGAGAGTTTGATGTGGTAATAGTTTAGGCAGTGGCTAATTAAGGAACTGTACACTTCTGAGGTGCAGTTAATATGTGTGAGCTACCAATAACATAAAAAACATGAACCATTTTGTTTTGTGAAAATGTCATTTTATTTTAAATGACGAAAAAAAAAAACAACTATATCTTTTTATATAGCGGTAGCATCAAAAGTAAAAGTTTAATACTGTTACAAAACCGATAAACCAATAAGAGCTCCACACATAGATGGGTAATACTAAATCGCCACAAGCAACTCAAGCATATGTCTAAATAAAATCTGTATTTTGTGTAGTATCTTACTCCAGGAACATAAATGTATCCATAGCCATGTATGTTATTCTATTCAAATAAAGTCATTATAAATTTGACCGATTTAAATTCAGACACCTAAAACCAATCTTTCGTCTGAAAAAGAAATATACACCCTTGAACGTACACTGATAGCTGGGCCAATGTAGGTAATGATACCCGCAAATAGGATGCAACTAACCATTTTTGCGGCGGGCCGCTTGCGGCCTCTGCCGCTTAGTTAACACTCACAGTTTCAAAGTGTGTCATCGCGCGGAAGATCGAAAATTGGAGACAATCCGAATAACACATCAAATTGAAGCGTAATAATTCTTGTAAAACGGATAGTTTAATGAGAAGAAGGGTTAGTGGTTACTGCGTGATGATTTATAAAGTATTTATATCTTGTATGGTAAACCTGTTTTATACAGTAATAAACCCGTCAAACTAGTTCAATAATAGAACTATTTGACTTCGCGGAATGTCATTGGACAAAACCAAACAACACACTGTGACAAAATAGTCCACATTTTCATTGTTATTACACCGTAAAAATGCATTTGATGAAGTTTGTATATTATCGTACTTTCGTGCATTTTAATAAGAATAAAGAAGAAAATCCAGGCGAATGATATTTTTTTGTTTTAATAGGTATTACCGGACTTATTTAATTATATATTGTTGTTTATGACGCCATCTTGTTTTTGTGAATGAAACAACAACAACAACTTCTAAAGGACATATCTGTTTATGCGGTGATTTTTTTTTTATGAAACGAGCTTTTAATAGGAACGTGAGACCGTGTCAAGGTGTCACTAATATATAGCGTATGCCTGCCGTATTTGCAGTTACCACAAAATAGTTTTTATAACGGAAACGTTCGAAGAAGCGGAAAATGACTCGGATATCGCTTTGTATCAACTTATACGGAAGATAACAGTATCAACTTGTAAGGTAGCACGTCATGTGGTACATTTAAGCTCCGCCTTATAGTGTATGAGGACGGAGGTATATTTCGGCCCATCATGTAATTCTGCGGTACATTGTTAAAAAAAAATTGTAAACATATTTTTTTTATGATTTGATAAAGGATCTGATAATGGAAACAAAACATTTGCAACTGTATTAGATTAAAATATTTATTTTGGGTGAAATACATTTGTCTTACAATTAAACATCAAATATCAATTTTCTTCAAATTAACTCCACAGCCTTAAGACTCAAATGATTTGAAAGGGTAGGAATATATGTGTGAACTAGACCATGTAGAACAAACGTTTAAACATACGAGACAGACCGCCTTAGGGGTTGAGAACGAATAGAAAGGTGTGTGTTGTGTGCTCGTGGGTGGTATGTGCCACCTAATCTTTGGTTTCACACAAGCGATTATGTACTGTTCAGATATGTTCCAGATTGCTTTATTTCACGGAAATCAGGGACCGTTTTAGTTATGTGTGGCTTTTTCGTTTAAAGACTTACGTGGCAAGGCTTGTGTAGCGCATTACTTAAAGGTTAATGCGCCATAATGTCTAATTAATAACTACAAGTAAACTATTTACAAACTGCAAATATTGGACAGTCTTTTGTCGGCGTATCTGTTCTGAAAGCTGGTATGTAATCATTCATGTACCAGCTAAAATGGTAACACTTGACAATATTTCATTCGATTCCTCTCTTAAATGTGGATTTAACAAGAAACTGGACGTGTAATTAATTTTTAAAACTATCACACCATATGTTATGTTATGAAATCTTTGTAGCAAATTTGCCTTAAAGGTTGAACTTCTAAGGTCATCAGTAACAATAGCTTAATAGTAAAAATTATCACGATCTTCATGTTTCGCGCACACAGCATTGATTTAACATCAAAGCTGAACTATGGATAGAGGACATGACTTCCAAGATCAATGCAAGCGTTTGTACATTCAGTTCAGCTTATCTGCCTTAAAGGTTGATACGTACTATGCATCCATTATGTTTAAAGTAGGGGGAAGGTGCCTGTTTTACTCAACAATCTGAATTTTTACAGCATAATGTCTAATTTTATTCGAAAAGTATCAAATCTTCTGACTGAAATCTTTATAACAAATCTGACTGAAGGTTGATACCCAAAATGCATAATATTACGTATAAATGTAAGTTCTGCTCAACAACCTTGATATTAATAGCAGAAAGGGTAATAATTTCAAAAATGATTTCAACATGTTTGACACTAACCGTATAAAATATTTGTCGCAAATCTCCCTTAAAGGTTCCTACGCCATTTTGCATAAAACTACGGTTCAAGGCAATGTGTCATGTCTTCTTCATTTTTACGAACAATCTTGTTTGCACCAGTAAACGCTTCAACGTAGCAGAGAAAAAGCATTAGCATATCAATGCCCAACGTTAGGTCTGTTTAGCATTATTTAACCGTTATCGGTGTACTTTCCGTATAGTTGATACGCCATAAAACATCATAGAGACGAAATTTGTTTTAGCCAATCTTGCGCCTTGTTGGTCGTAATTTAAAACAAAATATCTAGTTTAGCAGACAAACGTTTAACAGTTGAGAAATAAAAATCACTAGTATAGATGTGTGGCATAATTACGTACAGGTGATATTACCGTATAGGTTTGATACGCCATTTGAGACGCCAGAAGTTCAGATGAAGACGTATCAGCAAAATTCCGCTCTTTGATTCAGTTTAACTTAAAATATATACTTTTAATACCCAAAACGTTGTGAACATGAGAAAAAATATCTAGTACAGGCATATCTACCGTATAGGTGATACCTGACTTATAGGTGATACGCCCATAATACGTCAAGATGAAGACTACAGTAGCCAAACTTCCGCGGTTTGCCTTTCGTTTAACTGAAATATCTTAATTTATGTAGCAAAACATTCGTCATAGCAGAAAAATAAAATAGTATAGCCTTTTTACAGCATATCTACGTATCGGTTGATAACCTACCGTATAAGTTTGATATCTTCCGTATAGGGTTGATACGCGATTTTACGTCTAGAGAGCCTTTTATGTCAAATTGGAAGCTGTTTGGACTTAGTAGAACTTAAGATTCTTAACTTATGCCAGAAGGGGACCTCGTGGCCGAGGGGTTAAGGTCGCTGACTTCAAATCACTTGTCCCTCCATCGATGTGGGTTCGAGCCTCACATTCGGGGCGTTGACGTTGAATTCTTCAGTGAGGAAGCACCAGCTGGCTACGGAAGGTCGGTGGTTCTACCAGTGCCCGCTGTGATGAAATCATGCACGGAGGAGGGGCACCTGGGGTCTTCCTCCACCATTAAAAAAAACTGGAAAGTCGCCATATGACCGATAATGTGTCGGGGCGACGTTTTAAATCAAAAAAATAAAAAAAAATAAATAACTATGCAGAGGGAAAGAAACCAATTAAAAATTGCGGAAAAAAATATAGTAAGTCCATTATTGCCTATCACTTACAGGTGTTATGCACCGTATAGGTTGTACGCCATAAAACGTTAAAGGAGACTTTAGAGCAAATTTACGCTCTTTGATTTCAGTTTACTATCTTAAATATATACTTTTATGTACCAAACCGTTTGTGAACATGAGGAAAAATTATCTAGGTCCAGCATATATCTACCGTATAGGTTGATATATGCCTATAGGTGATACGCCATAAAACGTCAAGATGAAGACGTACAGTAGCCAAACTTTCGCGTTGCTTTCGTTTAACTGAAAAGCTTAATTTATGTAGCAAAAACATTTTCGTACATGCAGAAAATAAGATAGTATAGCATTTACCGCAGAACTTAAAGTTATAGGTTGATACCTACCGTAGAAGTGATATCTTCCGTAAGGTGATATGCGATTTATGCGTCTAAGGATGGGGGGCATTTTATGGTCCAAATTGCGTGTTTGTCTTAGAATAACTTAACTTCTGACACCTTATGCCAGCAAAAACATTGCAGAGAAAAATACTAGTGATGTGGTCTTTATGGATATCTACCGTATAGGTGATGCATACCGTAAAGGTTGAGTTGTCTACCGAATAGGGTGATAAGCCATAACACGTCTAGATTGAACACTTGAGTGGACAATTTGCGCTGTTTGTTTCAGTTAAATGAACTTATCTTATTCATGTAGAAAAAAACGTTTCAAACATAGTAGAAAATAACTAGCAGTATTTTTAGAACAATACCGTATAGGGTATATTTCAGTATAGGTTGATACGCGATTTTTTAAAAAGTCTAGAGGATTGCATGTTGTGCGTTCAAATTCGCTGCGTTTGTTTAAGAATTACTTAATTTCGTAACTTATGCAGCAAAAACATGAAGAAAAATAACGCGTGTGGTCTTTATGCCCATACTACCGTATGGTTGATGCCTATCGTAAAGGTTGATGTCTACCGTATAGGTTGATAAGTCCATAACACGTCCCAGTGAGCATTTAGTGGAAAATTTGCGCTGTTTGTCTTCAGTTAAAACTGAAACTATCTTAATTCATGATAGGAAAACGTTTCAAAATAGCAGAAAAAATAACAGTACAGGATGGATAGCACATCTACCGTATAGTTGAATCTTCCTATATGGTTGATACGCGATTATGCGTTTTCTGAGAGGAGCAGTTGTGGTCAAATTCGCGCTGTTTGCTTTAAGAATCCCTTAATTTCTTAACTTATGCAGCAAAACATAGCAGGAAAAGAACTAGTTGCGGTCTTTTGGGCATATTACCGTATTAGGTTGATGCCTACCGGAAAGGTGGTGTTACCGTATAGGTGATACGCCATAACACGTCCAGATTGAAGAATTTAGTGGAAAAAAATGCGCTGTTTGTCTTCCAGTTTAATGAACGATCTTAATTCATTTAGAAAAACACGTTGCAAAAACATAGCAAGAAAAAGAACTAGTACAGTATTTATAGCACATATACCGTATAGGTTGATACCTTTCGTATAGGGTGCTACGCGATTAACGTCAAGGATGACATTTTGTGGTCAAATTCGCGCTGTTTGTCTTTAGAAATATGGAATTTCGAGTATGAAGCAAATCATAGCAGAAAAAAATAATCTAGGCGGTCTTTAAGGCCATATCTACCGTATAGGTGATGGCCTACCGTAAAGGTTGATGTCTACCGTATAGGTTGATAAGCCAACCACGGGTCCAGATTGAAGACTTTAGTGGAAGAAAATGTGCGCTGTTTTCCTCACCGTCTCTAGTTTAACTGGGGTATACTATCGTTAATTCATGTAGGAAACGTTTTTAAACAAGCAGAGAAAAATAACTAGATACTTGTATTATAGCACATTACAGTATAGGTTGATATCTTCGTATAGGTTGATACGAGTTTAAAGTTTGCGAGGATGCATTTTGTGGTCAAATTCGCGTGTTGTCTTAAGAATCACCTCTAATTTCGTACATATGCAGCAAAAAATAGCAGAAAAGAACTAGTGTGTTCTTATGCCATATCTACCGTATAGGTTGTGCCTACCGTATAAGGTTGATGTCTACCGTATAGGTTGATAAGCCCATAACCGTCCAGATGAAGGACTTTAGTGGAAAAAAAATGCGCGGTTGGTTGTCTTCAGTTAACTGAACTATCCTAATTCATGTAGAAAAAGTTTAAAACATAGCAGAAAAATAACTAGTACAGTTTTTAGAACAAACTACCGTATGAGGTTGATATCTCGTATAGGTTGATACGCGATTGTAAAAGTATAGAGGATTGCATTTGGTGGTCAAATTAGCGGCTGCTGTTTGTATGGAATACTTAAATTCGAACTTCGTTGCAGCAAACATAGCAGAAAAATAACTAGTGCGGTTTATTTATGGCATATCTACCGTATAGGTTGATGCTACCGTTAAAAAAGGTTGAGTGTCTACCCGTATAGGTTGATAGCCATAACCGTTCCCCCCAGATGAAGACTTTAGTGGAAAAATTTGCGCTGTTTGTTTCAGTTAAATGAAACTATCTTAATTAATGTAAGAAAAACGTTTCAAAATAGCAGAAAAATAACTAGTACAGTATTATAGCCACATCTACCGGATAGGTTGATATCTTCCGTATAGGTTTGATACGCGATTAAACGTCTTCTAGAGGAGCATTTGTGGTCGAGTTCGCGCTGTTCGCCTTAGATTATTTAATTCTTAACTATGCAGCAAAACAATAAAACATTGCCGAAAAAATCTATGACAGTCTGTATGACCTATCGCCATACAGGTTGCGATCTACCGTTTAAGGTGATACGCCAGGAAAAAACGTCCAATGAAGCATGGATGCGTAATATTTGCGCGTTTGTTTGTCTTCAGCTACCCTAACTGTCTTAAAATAACCAGCAGAAACATTTTAAAAGTATGATAGCAAAGAAATTCGAATTTGTCCAGCGCTGAACAGTTTTGTGTCTACCTTAAAACCGTTTTTTTTTTAAGTTTAAAATGTTATATGGTCTTCTCAAAATTGTTTTAAAATAGGAAACACAGTCTCTACTTCGTAATTAAGAATTTGTAAACAGTCAAACGCCTCTATGTTTAGTTCTGAATTAAAGGCGTGATGCGTCATAGTTATTGCGGTCGTTCTTCTTTAATTTACCCAATAATGAAATACCTGTGTATGAGGTTGCGACATTTGTTCACCTAAAGTTTGGTTTCACACAAACAATTAGTGTATATTCATTAAGGAAGCTTTTCGTCATTTTAAAGAAGTTTGTTTATCTTAATATAAGTAAATGTCAATACAAAATTACACCAACCTAATTGAGACGGTTGATTGCTAATGTCACAGAATTTACACTTTTACACATGGACACGCTATTTTTCCCAAATGTTTTCCAAAATTAAAATGAAAAAGAAATCGGCACCCATCGGCAAAGTAGAAGTATAATGTAAACTATGTGCGGAAAATATTTCGGTAAATCTGTATTATATTATGACATTAATGACGCTTGATGCCGTGCAAGCCTTTGCCACTGGCTTCGGAATAATCTCATTTATATGCGATGTTAGAAAGAATTTGTCGTGTTTTCGTTGTCGTGTTCAGTGGGGCGACTGCACATAACTAATCGTCGATTTTAGTTTTTTCGTGTTTGGCCAGGGCGAAAACACTACAATACGAAACTCGACAAATAATGTATTTGTCGTGTTTTTCGTGTGGACGTGTTCGGGGCCGGACGAAAAACAACAACACGAAAACTTGACAAATGATGTACTTGGCGTTTTTTTCGTGTCGGCAGGGCGAAAACACGACAAATGAAAGGGCGCCGACACGACACAAATGTAGACCCGCCAACACGAAAAACTCGGCAGATAAATATGTTGTGTTGCTTCCCCCTTTAAAATGTAACGTAGAGTTTTCGCGTTAAAATTTGGTCATGCTTTCGCCCCGCCGAAAAGACAACACGAAAATTGTCAGAAATCAGCCACCATATGTTTAGATAAGCGGTCTTCTTTTGTGGTCTGAGCACTCTCCGTGTGTAATGAGTTTTTAGTGACAGATTTATAAAACACATGCTATATTATCACACAAACTCACAGAAAGGTGTGCTTTCAAATCAGATTGCTTATTAATCACATATACTTTGCTGGAATATAAACAGCCAAATACCCTAAAATGCCACCGTCTACTCGAATTATTCAGAGCCCTCACATACCTATATCACTGTATTGTTCCCTATTCGCCATGCTTCTGCAGGACCACCTTATTCAAATTTCAGAAGCTGTTAGCATGGCCGTCTGTCTGTCGTCGTACTGTCTGTCTGTTCGCCCGTCCGCACTAAGTTGTCGGCTTTCACAGGTCAAACTGCTGGCCGGGATTTGACCGCGAACTCAACAGGAGTGCTTGAACCAAGGAAGAATCGATGTGCTCTATCCCGACATGATCCGCTTCGCTGCCACAATTGGCCGCAAGAGCTAAAGGTGGAAAAAATAATTGTCTGGCTGCAGAGGTAAAAGTGCCGGATTTCGACGCGAAATTCACCGGAGAGTGATCAGTTACTAACCCAGTTGTAAAGATTATGGCACGTTCCGCTACGCTGCACCAAATATTCACCGAACGAAAATAGAAACCAAATCCGAATGCTTGCCGGACAAACATTGCGAATTTATAGAGAAATAAGAAGGATTCGATCTCCCTGCCGATACATAAAGAAAATGAAAAAAAGAGAAGATTTGATCAGATTGACCGTTTCGCAGAAAACAATGCATTATTAACAGCCTCGGTAGCATATGGTAGGGCGTCCGCTTCGAGGTGCGGGAGGTCGTGGGTGCGACCCCGGCCGGCCGCATACCCAAGGACGTAAAAAAATGCTACTAGCAGCTTCCTCGCTTTAGCGCTCAGCATTGAAGGGATAGTGGCAGAGGAATGGTCGCCCGGTTATGTCGTATAATGTGGATGGGTGGGTATCATTGCCACATGTCTACGGCGTGAATTCAGGGGGGCAGCATTAAAGTTGGTCATGTGCTCACGCTACCAAGTAGACACCGTCGTTTATATGACTGAAAAATTGTTGTAAAAGACGTTAAACCCGAAACACACCCCACACACACACACACACACGCACACACACACACAAACACACCCAATTGCATTATTAAAACAACGGATATCACACATAGTATTCATCCAAACTAAGATGGTTCTAAACTGGCCAAAGGTTGACTTCAGTCCCACCGTTTATTAGCCCATAATTATGTTCTAATTTTGTTATGCCCTTGTCCTTGGAGGTATGCTGCAGCATATTCGAAATATTTGGAATTGTAGCGTTTTTTAAAGTAGAACACAAGCAATTAAGATAACAAACAATAGTCATTGCCGAACATTGATATTACTTTGCTCTATGACAGGTTCAAGTATATTATATTAATTAATAATAATTATTTATATAATTATTCAGTGATTTATTTATTTATGTGTTTATATGATTGAGTTTAATTATCCCGGTAGAATTTTAGAATTAGGTAATGCGACGACTATTCCACGTTAACTGGATTGTAGAAGATCTCGGGATGCAATCGAGATATGGAGTTAGGCATAAAGCGAGCACTAGGTTGAACCAGCTGATTGAAAACGGAGTCCTCAAAAGGAAGAATACTACCTCCAAATGTGGGTTTTGAAACCCACATCGGTGACGAAACCCATTCGGACCCTAAACCACACGGGACGAAAGTGACTATATAATTATATTCTATATCAGATAAACATATTGACAGAGGTTTTATTTCTGAAGACCTTCACACAAATAGTACAGTTTCCAAATTATGCCCTTATTCTCGTACATTCGCATTTTTTTTTGTTGATTTAAGTAGACTTTATGATGGGGCTGTATGCTTATCTGTTTAAGACAAAAAAGTGTTAACTTTGAACTAACAGTTTCAGTAAAAATTACGCGTTTATGCTGTGCTCAACAGAGCACTAAACTATGTGCACATTTTGGAATTAGGCCTTCTTTGGACATGATGTCGCCGATCTGAATGAAAATCCGTCGGTGAAACAATATTACAGACATATGTATCTATATAAAAATCATGCGAATATAGGGATAAAGCATAGTTGTTGTCAGTTTGATCCTCAAATTTTTAAAAATTCGGCGCCAGTGTAAGGGGTTTCCATTTCCACTCTAAAAATAAAAATGTTCAAAAGTCGCCGTTTAAAAATGCTGCTCTTTTAAAATAAAGCAGTTTTGTATCAAAAAATTAATCAGTGTAGTCACTTTCCCGGCTGATAGCTTCTGACGCAAAAAAAATTAACATTTACTTGAATTTTTTTGGGGTCGAAACATCTTTTTGGGATATTGCTTTTTCGTACAAACGGAGGGACGCTTATTAACATTTTAGAAGACCGGAATCCCAATTTCTGGGGTCGTCGCCGCCCAGGGTTTAAAAAGGGAACCCATTTTTTTTTTTTGGTAGTATGGTTGTTTGGTCCCCTCGAAGTTACCGAGTGGTTCGACCCGATTTCGTCGTTTGGGACAAAATCGGAAACGATTCCCAATATGAAATAAGGCACTGCCTCAATCGGGAATCATCAGACTTCACTACCCTTTTTACCATTTAAAAAACCCCGCTACTAGGTTTTTTTAAATAACGGAAATTTTTGAGAAGCAAAAGACAGACAAGGGATCACAACAGCTCACACTTGCTCGGGTGAGCTAAAAATCAACAAACGAAAAGTTCAGATGCAACCATGTTAACAAGATTTAACAGACAGACAAATTAACATTCTATTTCACCACGGCGGGTTTAAGAGCTAGTCTAGGGAACAAAATTACCTTCTTGGCAGGTTGGGTTTTTTTCATTTGTGTAATTGTAATTCAAATTACTCAAAAACAAATCCAAATTTTTGTTTTTTATACACATCACAAAACTTGCTTTAACTTTATTATTAAATAAACGTTCACTTTTTTAAGTTTTATCTGATACACTTTAAATCATCCAGATCACTAACTTTTTTTTACCATACAGAAATTATGAACGTAATAACAACTTTAATAACGTACTGGATGTTTTTGTCAGGCTTTGAAATAAGTTTTGTCAAAAAAAGAAAAGTGATTTGTTTAACTGTTTTCAAAAATTTACAATTTTCTTAAAAACAAGAACAAATAAACAAGAGGGGCCAGAGGCCCTTTCCTCGCCGACTATTGCGAAAAAGATCATAAAGATAAAACCTTCTGACAATTTACATTAAGATATGATCATAAATTAGCCTCTAAAGAAAAAAGCTTTTCCCTTTGATTTGACTTGGTGCCCTAGTTTTTGCCCCCACTGACCCAGATTCAAACTTACGAAAGACATCAAATTAAATTGATTAAGTTCCATAAAGAGCAGTCAAAATGGGGCCCTCTGGGTGTTAACAAGCTTTTTTCCTTTTGATTTGACCAGGACCAAATTTTTTAATCC
Organism: Mercenaria mercenaria; assembly: GCF_021730395.1. Classification (NCBI taxonomy): domain Eukaryota; kingdom Metazoa; phylum Mollusca; class Bivalvia; order Venerida; family Veneridae; genus Mercenaria; species Mercenaria mercenaria. Next base: position 27,308,176 of record NC_069377.1, on the reverse strand, counting down.
CACCTGAACAGTTTTAATTTGGGCCCCTATAGTCATAAAGTTTAAAATTTTTCTGACAAATTTTTCCATTAAGATAGGTAAAAAAATGGGGCCAACAGGTTAACAAGTTTTTCCCTTTTGTTTTGACCGGGGTGACCATTTTTTCCCCCTAGAAAACCCAATATCAAACGTGCCAAATTTATGAGGAAAATTTTACCAAGTTTATTAAATTGGGTAAAAATGGTGCCCTCAGAGTGTTAACAAGTTTTTCCCTTGTTTTAACCTGGGACCTATTTTTTTGACCCCCCTGACCAATTTGAATCGATTAGGGTCATTAAATTAACATTTTGACCAATTTTTCTTTAAGATGGTCAAAAATTTTGGCTTCTAGATGAAACTAGCTTTTTTTTGATTTGACCGTACCTATTTTTTGACCCTACAAACCCAGTTTCAGACTGGCCCTTGAGATCATCAAGATTAAAAACTGCCCAAAGTTCTGAAGAATATCTAAATGTGACCTCTCGGTGTTAATAAGTTTTTTCCTTCGATTTGATTTGGGCCTTTTTTGACCCAAGATAACCAAACATCAAATGTTCCAAGTTTTTATTGAGGGAAACATTCTTCCCAAGTTCAAAAAGATTAGGTCAAAATTTACCTCTGATGTAACAGTAAAGGGGGGGTTGAGACGGAGGACACGGCGATCACAAAAGTCCCCTTGACATTTTGTCCAGGTGAGAAACGCTAGACTGTCCAGGGGGGACAAATTAACCCTTAAAATATGGCCTTATCACTGAACAACCCAATATAAAAGCAGCTTTTTTCTGACTAGACCAATGCCTCAAATTCATCTCCATAGTTTTCATGACCCTCCCCCCCAAGGTTCAAAGTTGTTGAAAGGAAAAGGTTTTAAATGTTCCGGGTCATCCTGACCTTTGGAACCTAAATCAATACAGGTAATCGCGGAAGCCAAACCGTACAAAATTTTTTGTGTTTTCCCCCAAGCACCTGCAGTTTTTGTCCATAAACTTTTTTAAAGAACCGTTATCTTTTTTTGTTGAATAACATCCACCGACACAGGATAGGTAATGGCGACTTTACATTTTAATGGGGGGGAAAACCCCCAGGTGCCCCCCCTGCATCATTTTAAAGCCGGGGTCAGTGTACCTGACCTGTCCCTACGACCTCAACATCAGGGGGGGCACCTGCTGGTCAAAATAAACCCTCCCTAACAATTTCAGCTCCAGTCAAGCATTCTCAAGTTATAATCTAAAAAAAATTTCACTTTTTTTGCCATTGTGACCTTGACCTACTGCCTAAAAGTAAAATTGACCTTATTTATGAGTGACACCTTTTACCAAACTTTATCACCCTGGGTCAAGGTCTAAAGTTACATTGGGAAAGGGTTCAACTGTTAAAGGGTCACTTGCCCTTGACCTTTTGATTATTACCTCAAATTCAAAAAACCGTATTTTTAAATCATTACACCTGGTTACAAAAGCTATGATCCCGGGCCAAAGCTTTTTGCAAGTTTCTTGCCCTTTTGACCACGCCCCCAAAAGTCAACTGACCTTAACTATGTCCCAAAAAAATTTTTAAAAATTTGGGTCAAGTTTTTCAGATTACATCTAAAAGCCATGAAAACCTACGACTGAAAGACTAAAAAGTTTACTAAGGGGGCCCCCTAAAAAACAAACTTTCTTTTTAAAATCTCATAAAAATATGGAACAGATGCCCAGGGCACTATGTAAACCCGATTTCAAAAGGATGGATTTGTGCAGCACCCCTTTGTCACTGGGGAAACTTTTTTCCAAATAAAAGAGACGAAAAAAGTTACAATATAATTTTATTACGTAACAACAAAGGAACTTTAAAAAAAAAAAAAAAAAAATTTGGCACCAGCAGAGATAGGTCAAAATACCCGAAAATTGAGAAACAGCTGTTTGCTACAAAAAAGGTGGCCCCTTCTTTTTCCCCTAACCAGTAATAAAAAAGTTAAAATGTAAGCTATTTATAGTAACAAAAAGGGGGAAAGAATTCTGGGATCTTACCTGACCTCCGTCGCATAAATTTGAACAATTGTGCCAAGTTACATAAAAATCCCCCATCATAAAAAAGAAATGCCCAACAGTCATTTGTATTGATTTTTTAAACCTTAAGTTCCCTTACCTTAGCCCCTGGGCCCGGGGTTTTTTTTCCAGACACCCTTCTAGGGGTTAAACATTGTGCCAAGTAATAAAAGCCCCTCCAGCATGAAGAAGAAATCCCGCAAAGTTTTCATTCTTGTATCCTTTGACCTCTAAGTGTCCCTTGACCTTGACAAAGGAACCGGTTCTTGCGAACACTCTTTCTCATGGGGGAACTTTTTCCCAAAGTTACATCAAACCCCCATCATGAAGAAAAAATGCCCAGACAAAGTTGTCATTCTTGACCCTTTTGCCCTTAAGTGTGACCTTGACCTTTAGACAAAGGGACCTGGTTCTTGCCAGACACTCCTTCTCATAAAGGGGAAAACAATTGTGCCAAGTTACACAAAATCCCTCCATGCATGAAAAGAAATGCCCCGGGACAATGTATTTTTGATTCCCTTTGCCCGTAAGGTATCTTGACCTTTGAGATGGGAACCGGGGTTGGCATGACACCCGTTCACAATTTAACACCCCCCAAAATAAATAAACAAAATTTACCCATCATTCCAAATTAGGTCCGGCAAACAAATCCGACGGACACCAGGACCACTTTAAAAAAAATTAAAATAGACATTTGGACAAAAAAAAGGGTCTTGGGGGGCTTCCGGGAAAAGCGGGGGGGGCCTGAAATAACAAAAAACCATTTAAAACCCTTTTAAATGTTTTCCCCAAAAAAAAAGAAAACAAGTTTTAGTCAAAAACACTGTGTTCTAAAAAAGTAAAAATAAATTTAGTTTCTAAGTAAATCCTGAATTCTTCCTAAATTTTTTTTTTTTATTAAAGCCCTTTTCTTCGTCTTTTTATATTTTTCTGTTTCTTTCGCTTTTCAATATACGGATTGTTTTTTTTCCATTTTGTAGCGCCTCCCTTCAAGAATAAACCCTGTAAAACAAAAATAAATATTTTTAAAATTGATAAAAAGAGACCCAACCCAAAATTTTCATAAAGACCCCAAAAAAATTGATTAAAGAGGGTCCAAAAAAAAAAAAAAAAAAAAAGTTTACCCCCCCCCGGGAGGGCGACGGACAACCGCGCTATCTCAAAGCTCCCCTTTGTCACTTTTGACGGTGAGCTAAAAAATAATATCTAGCCCCTTTTCCTCGGTAACACAAAATGTAAATAAAATTAAAACCTTTAATTTTTTTTTGAAATTTTTCCTTGCTTTTGGGATTTTGGGGAAAAAAATGCAATTTTTTTGGATTGGGAAGTGGCCGATATAGGCCCCCTGTCTTTTAAAAGGAGAAAACCCGCCGAAACCCCAAATTTCGAAAAGATATCATTTTCGAGTTTTTCTTTCGGTGAGTTCAAAAGGGAATTTAAAATTTCTTTGGGGTAATTTTGGAAAGAGGACCCCCCCATGACTTTTTGAATTTGGTGAAAATCTCCCAGGGGGTTTCTGAAAAGATTTTTTACAAATGTTCCCCAAGACGGACAAAAATCATTTTTCACCCTTTACAGGTGAAAGAAAATGTTAAATTTGCTACAGTAAAATTTTTTGGTTTTTTCCAGAAATCTTTATCTCAAAAAATGAAATGATCTTTTCTAAGGTCAAGAAAAAAAATTTTGTTTCCGGGAACATGCTAAAAAAATTTTGGTGGGAAGGTCGGAAAAACTTTTATTTTTTAAAATTATTTTTGGAGACTTTTGGAAAATTTTTTTGTGTCAAAAAAAAGAATAAAAATAGGGGGTTAGCCGCAGAGCATCTAATTGATTCATCACATCCGTCCAATTTAAAATAAAAAATACAGTTTTGCAAATTTTGTCAAAAGTTGAAAAAAATGTTCTCAAAACAAAGGGGAAGACCGGGCCATTTTGGTGGGGCCAAAAAAATTTTGGTAGGTCAGGAACAGGAAACAGACAAATTTTTTACGCCTAATGTTTCCCTTGGGATTTGATTTTATGATGACTCAATCGCAAAAATCCCGTCCACAAAATACTAAAATTTTATAAATATATTGGTTTTTAATGATTGAAACTGCTTCCCCCACGAACATATAAAACCCCAAACAAATTTGATGAAAAGGGATCCCCCCCCCCCCGAAAGGGGCAAGGGGAGGACGGGAAAAAAAAATAAACCAGCAAAAAGTTAAAAATGTTTCCAAGAAGCAAATAAATTTTATTAGTCCAAAATCAAATTAAAAGAAAAAGAATGTTTTTTTGGGGTGGGGGGGGGGGGGGGGGGTAATTAACAAAATTAAAAAAATTTATAAAAACTAAAAAAAAGGAAAAAAAATTTTAGGGGATTTTACCGTGGTGGCCCTTTTGTACACCTCCAGAAAAAAAATGTCGGAAAAATGAAAAATTTAAGAAACTTTTCCTTGTTGGTTTTTAGACGCTCTGTGGTTTTTAAAAATTAAAGGCAAAACTAAGGAAAATTTTCTAAAAAAAAGGAAAACGGGATATCAAAATATGTTGGTCTAAATTTCAAGTTTGATGAAATCTACTCATAACGAAAATGGTGCGGATGGTATTTTTTTTCATTTTTTCTTAAACAAGGAATAACCTGAGGGAAAGACCCAAACAAAAAAAAAAAACTTAAGGCTAACGCAGTATTTGGGGTTTATGTTATTTTAAGTTTGATGAAATTTACCTGCTAATTACGAGAAAACCAGAAGGGGATTTTTTCATTTAAAACAAGGGCAATAACTCTGAGGAAAATTGACCATTCGAAAAAAAACTTTAAGGGCACACGCAGCTTGGGGTTTGTGCTTTTCAAGTTGGAAAATTTTACCGCATTACTAGTGGGTGAGACGGGGGGAAATTTTTCATTAAATCAAGGCAAAAACTCTGAGGGGAAAATTTACCAATCGAAAAAAATTAAAGGCCCGAGTATTGGTTATGTCTTTTCAGTTTGATGAAATTACCTCGTTTTGAAAATGGGTCCCCGACGGACATTTTTCATTAAAAAAAGGGGAAAAACCTGGGGAAATTGACCAATCAAAAAAAAAAAATTGAAGGGCATCCACAGAAAGTTTGGGTTTATGTTTTTTTCAAATTTCTGAAATTTACCAATAGTTTCTGAAAATGGGTTTCCCAGGACGGGCGGACAACGCCCCTTTCAAACCCTCCCCCAATTTCTGGCGGGGGGAAAAAAGAAAAAAAAAGATAGAAATCCTTATCTGCAAGCAAGGGTTTTAGTCGAACAACACTTTGGGGGCAGTACAACAATACTCTGTTAAAACCAAAATACCTGAAAAAAAGTGAAAAGAGCAAATTAAAAAACAGGACAACCAGCTGTTTGAAATTTTAAAAGGGCTAAGGGTAAAAATCCTTTCGCAGTTTTTCAATTTTCATGCAATAAAATACCCCCCAAATACATTGGGAAGCGTGAAAATTTTTTTAAATAAACTTTTTTTTAAGAAAAAAACAGTAGCAAATTTGTCAAAAAGATAATGAAACGAAGTAAATGCGGGTTTAAAAAAAACAGTTTTTAAAAAAAAAAAGTACTGTATGAGTAGGTTTGCTTTCCAACGACCCACCCCAAAAAGCCCAAAAATTTCTTTTTAAACCCCGGAATTCCAGGATTTTTTTACTGGTGGTCAAAGACCTTACTTTGTCGGATCATTAAAAGGCAAAAAAAGACTGGTAAAACCTGAAAATCTTTTCTGCCTTTCCCCGTTTTTTATGAACACGGAGCCGACAAAAAATTTAAATGTTTTTGGGATTGACGGCAGATTTTATAAAAGTATAACTTAAAAAATTGGTAGGTCAGGTCAAAATTCGATTTAACTAAAACCCGCTGGCAAACCGATAGAAAAATTTTTCCAACCTGAATTAAAGCTGAATTTTTTTAACCATAAAAAATAGCTACCATACCCCAAAAAACTTTATAAAAGTTGGCAAGCCGCGGGGGTTTTTAAAAAAACAGGAAGAATGCACGGACCAAAAAAATGCGAGTGGGCCAAATTGCATTTTCAACCCAAAAAAAAAAATTTTTTGACCAACGTACGCAAATTTAAAATGACTTTTTTTTTCTTTTTCTAAATCGAAAAATTTCTTGCAATTAGCTTTTTAATAAGAAGTTTTGAAATCCTAAACCCGAGCACCGCCTTTCGGTGCTGCGCCACGATTTTTTTTTGGGCACGGTACGACTTGGTCACGAAAAGGGAAAAATGTGTCCCGGCCCCTTACTCATCGGTAAGCACGGAAAAGGTATTCCGACGCCCCGGGTTCGAGTCCCCTCTGGGTGCACATTTTTTTTACCCTGGACATTTTGGGGCCCCAACGGGGCCGTAGAATTACTCCCAATCAGTTTACCTTGTTCCCTATCCCCCTTTAAAAAATTTGAGGACGAATTTTTATATAGCGGGGGAGTATGTCACGGGATAGGGCTTGAATATAAAACGGGGGGAAAGTGTGTAGGGGGGGTGGGAGCTAGCGGGAAGATCGGGAAAGGTATTTTGAGGCCCCGGGTTCGAGTCCCTTGGCTGCACTTTTTTTTTCACCCTGGACACAACATTTAAAAAAAACCCCAACAATTTTGACTATTTTTTTGTATTTTTCAAAATAAAATTGTGTAAATTTTTATCTAACTTTTATTTTATGAAATTGACTTGCATTTACGATCCAAAATTTTAGTCCGTGATTGTAAAGTAATTAATCTTTCTGATGATTACGGGTTTTAACTAACTCTTAAAAACTCTTCTTTTTGGAACAGTTTTTAATTCAATTCCTTTAAATTTGACCAATAATCGGCACTTCAGAACTCCGATAAGGGGTGATTTTTGTAATTTCGAACTTTTAGGGGGTCAGATATGCTTTTTTTAAAATGTGGGTCAAACAAATTTTTTTTTAAAAGGGGTTTTTTTCATACGACATTAAACATATTACTATATCCAAAGAAAGATCGAGCCGAATTGCTGTCTGGGGCCAAGTTGCGCTTATCAAAGCTATCCCGACTGTTTACAATTTTGCATGGGTCAAAAGTGGGAAAATACGAAACAAAAGCCAAAAATTTTGTAATGCATTAACACTAATTTTTTTGGGAACAAAAAAAGCTCAAAAAACTAAAAGGGAAATAATTTCCAAAAATAAAGGGAACCAAGTTTTTTTTAATTTTTTAATTGTGTCAATAACAGATGAACCAAGTTTGAAAGAAACTTTACTATTTTTTTTTTAAAAAAGTTAGTTTTTATTTCGAAAGCCGAACGGGAATGTTACCGCCCGTTTAAAATCTAATTTTTTTTTCTATAAAAACCCAACCCATTCCCCATATTTAGGCCCAGCAAGCTTTTGGCAGAATCATAAGCTCAACTAATACGGTATAATGCAGTGAGCCCTTAAAAAATAATAATCTAAAAGGCCAAATTTTAAATTTATGAAAAATAAAAAAGTAAAAAAAAGGAATTTTATCTTTTTTTGGGGGGGGTTTTGTTTTTCAAAATATTTTAACAATATCACGTTTCTAAAAAAAATTCAACAGGTCCCCCTGCACAGCTGTAAGAGGCCGTCATATTCTATAAAAAGTAAAATAATTCCCTAATCAGTCAGCCCCCAAAAAATCACCATTTTTTAAATTTTAAAAATTCAATAAAGGGAAAAGAGAAGTTCAAAGAAAAATAAAGTACCGGAAAAAAAAAAATTTTAAAAACGATCTGAAAAGCGAAAAAGGGAATCATTTTCCATTCCCCGATAAGAACTCGTAGAAGCTTTGTTTCCTCAAATTTTCAAAATTCGGCGCCCTGTAACGTGTATCCCTTCCCCTCTAAAAAAAAATGTTTAAAATGTCGCCGTTTAAAAAAGCTGTCAGTATTTAAAAAGCAGTTTGATCACAAATTAATCATGTGTCCGTTACCGGCTGATCCCTTTTGACGCAACAAAATTAACACTTACTTTGAATTTCTTTTGGGGCGCAACATCTTATTGTGCGGATATTGCGTTTCGCCTACTGATCGGACGGACGCTTATTAACATTTAGAAGACCGTGATATCCCGAATTTCATCGGGGTCGTCGCACGCCCATGGTCTAAACCGGAACTCCTATTTTTTTATTTGGATAGTATGTGTTGTTTGGATACCCTCGTATGTTACCGTAGTGGGATTCGATCCCGATTTTCGTCGCTTTGCGACGAAAATCGGTAAGATCGATTCCCTATTATAAAGGGAAAAATTATGAACACTTTTTCGCTAATTTGGTTTTATATTGTTACTTGTTACGAATGGGATTGTTTGTTGAGACCTTTTCCAGACTCGCAGAAAGACATTGGTACTCGTATTGCACAAGACAATACATCAGGCTATCTGGGTGATATTCATAATCTAGATAATCTGTTGTAGCCTCTATGGTGATAACTATTATCCCCGGGAGCTCCAGATGAATAATACTAGCCATACGGATACAACTGCATCACTTTGGACATGCTTTTGTTTATTTGTTTTGGGTTTAACGCCGTTTTTCAACAGTATTTCAGTCATGTAACGGCGGGCAGTTAACCTAACCAGTGTTCCTGGATTATGTACCAGTACAAACCTGTTCTCCGCAAGTAACTGCCAACTTCCCCACATGAATTATCAGCGGTGGAGGACTAATGATTTCAGACACAATGTCGTTTATCAAATAGTCACGGAGAACATACGCCCCGCCCGAGGATCGAACTCACGACCCCGCGATCCGTAGACCGACGCTCTACCTTTGGACATGCACTTTTATTAAACATACACAAATTTATGATAAGAGAGATGCCTATACTGGATGGGGATGAACCACGGACAACTTCTAACGAGATATAAAAGACTGATTTAATTCGGTTTTACCAGGTCGTGCAATTATGTTAATTTTTCCTCTTGTTTTGTTTTGGGCTTAACGCCGTTTTTCATATAACGGAGAAGTTAACCTAACCAGTTTTCCTGGATTTTGTATCAGTACAAACCTGTTCTCCCCAAGCAACTGCTAACTTCCCCACATGAATCAGAGACAGTATCGTCACGTAGAGCATACGCCCCGCCAGGTGACCGAACTCACGATCCCACCATCCGTAGATCTGCGCTCTCCCTATTGAGCTAAGTGGACGGGCGCAGTTATGTTAAGGACTTTAATGACAATAAACAATTCATAACATTAAAGCCATACGGTGTTTAGAATTTCGAAATAAGTTTAGTGAAGATCCAGCCACTGTTTCGTTAAAAGATATCGTTTAAGGATATTTGGTTCTTACCGTAACCCTAAAAGTTGCCAAGTGAACCAGTTTGGTCCATCTGATGGCTCATCAGAAGAATAAAAATAATTATGTTTGCCTTGCGACCTAACAAAAATGGACCAAACAAAACACTTGACAAAACTGAACGCCCAGATTGTGTAAAATGTTCCGAAATTTAGTAAGTACAATGAACTTTCTGCGGTTTTAAACTTTGTAACTGTAAAAGTAAGACATTATAAAGTGATTCCGTGTATTAGAAACTTGTTATCTCTAACAACCCTTTACTGGTCAATGAAACTCTCAAATGCGTTATTCACGCTAGCTATAATTATTGATACAAAATTGAAGAAAGTTAGCTGTATTTTGTGTAATACACATTTCATTTTCTACTAAGACTATACTTATTTACCATTTTGACTTCTAATTTCAACTACATTCTGATTTAGTTTTTTTTTTTTTTTTTCATGTTGTTCTAGAGGCATCAAAAGTCCTTTCAGGGGTGCTATAGATGTTTGGCGAAGGTCAATAAAGTGTTTCATGGGAAAAAGTTGTTTAAAAGTTATTTCTATATCTAGTTTTGTGGAACCCTAAAAGGGAAAACAGGAAGTTTGAACCAAATTGAGAGTTCTATTTCAGGATGCTACATACCAAGTCTGGCGAAGATTTTTTATGTAGTTCGTAAGAAAAAGTTTTGTTATTTTTTAAATGCAGTGGCTAGTTTAAGTTTTTACCCCCAGAAGTGCCAAGCACAATTATCTAACAAGGCAGTCTGAAAGACAGCTAAATCTCCCGCCACTGTTATGAATAGTGAAAGGTACACCTTTGACCTTGAGCTGTGACCTTAACCGTGAACTGACATGGCTGACTCATAAATTCAGTATATCGTCTTGATGAGGTGATAATTTGACCCAAGTTTGATGAAAATCGTTCAAGGGGTTTAGGAGATACAGAGCTCAAATCTTTGACCTTGATTTGTGACCTTGACCTTGAGTTGACATGCCTGACTCATGAGCTCTTGATGGGGTTATCATATGACCCAAGTTTGATGAAAATCCTTCAAGAAGTTTAGGAGATATAGAGCGGACACAAAATGGAAGGCTTAAATCTTTGACTTTGAGTTGTGACCTTGACTTTGAGCCGGCATGGCTAAATCATGAGTTCTGCACATCATCTTGGAAAGGAGATCATTTTACCTAGGTTTCATATGAATCCTTAAAGAGGTTTAGGAGATACAGAGCGGACACAAAATGGAAGGCTCAAACGTTTGACCCTGAGTTGTGACCTTGATCTTGAGCCAACATGGCTGACTCATAAGTTCTGCACATCGCCTTGATGAGGTGATCATGTGACCCAAGTTTGATGAAAATCCTACAAGGGGTTTAGGAGATACAGATTGGACACAAACTGGAAGGATCAAACCTTTGACCATAAGTTGTGACCTTGACCTTGAGCTGGTATGGCTGACTCATGGTTTCTGCACATTGTGTTGATGAGGTAAACATTTGACCCAAGTTTTATAAAATTACTTCCGGGGGTTTAGGAGATATAGAGCGGACACAAAATGGAAGGCTAAAACCTTAGACCTTGTTTGTGACCTTGACCTTGCACTGAAAAGGCTGACTCATAAGTTCTGCACATCGTCTTGAAGAGGTGATCATTTGACCCAAGTTTCATGAAAATACTTCAAGGGGTTTAGGAGATATGGAGCGGACACGAAAGTGTTTCGGACAGACGGAAGGACGGATGGAGACCATTCCCATAACCCCCCACCACTCGTGGCGGGGGATAAAAAAGTTAAGAGATGCTACAGACTAAGTCTGATAAACATCCATCCAAGGATCAAAAGACATAGTCGTTTATAACTACATTTCTTATATATGATAAACGATAGAAGGGTCAATATCAGGATGCTACAAACCAAGTTTTGCATAATTTTGATATGTATTTTAAAAGAAGATGTATAGGTGAAAAGTTCACCCATAATGATAGACGATTGACGACAACAATATAAACTACACCAAAGACCAATAGTATTAGCTCACCTTTAACAAAATGTCGGTGAGCTAAAAAAAAACCAAACACACAAGCGGAAGATATAGAAAATTTCTGTCATTTCGCTGAAATTATTAACGATGTAAGTGTAACAAACCGAATGGCATTTTTATGTTAAAAAAGGAAACCATGAGCAAGTCTTCAGATCTAATTCGAACATTGGGTGACCTCATAATTATGATTCAGGAACTTACATAATTAGACTGTTAGACTGGGAACAGTCACTGAATTAACCACGGCCTGGGATATCTTATCGTTCACATAAATAAAATCAGTGATGTACTATTGGCTAGACTATTTATAAATGCAACTGACAATGCACAATGTCCATGAATAGAACTATTTCTTGTAACCCTGTAACGCATGCACTTTGAATGTGTTAAGTATGATAATTTTCAACTCTGGTAGCGTGTAATTCCGACACTTCAATCTATTAAGTAACCACTGTGTAATTAGCATTTGTCAATGGTTTGCCAATCGTTTAGAAGACATAATCTAGAGGCAGCAATATTTGTTATATTGAACGTATTAATTTTGAAATGAAATTTCATAACAATGGAGCTTTATAATTTTCATCAACTAGCTTTGACGTATGGATTTTTCCAATTCAAGAAGTCAATTTCCATATATGAAAATATAAAAATGTCCATAGCTACTAATTATTTTGTCTAATTGCAACTATTAACTAGCATAACAGTTATATTTTCAGATCAATACAGTTAAATGTACTAAAGTACTATCCTTAATTTTAATACGAATCCATACAATATTCACGAAGCCTGCATTTAAATACGATAAGCATAGGATATGCAATCTCCTCAGTTCTAGAATTCAGTTCTATAATCAATTTACTAGAAGACTAGTCAAGTGACGGAAAAATGACAAGATATTATTGACAAAACATTCCTTTTTCTTTGTTTTGTCTTTTGGTTTTTTTTTTGGGGGGGGGGGGGGGGGGGGGGGGGGGGGTTGCACAGAAAACAGAAGAAATTCAACATAGTAACTATGCATGAAAGTTACTTTACATTTTTTGTATGTAGTATGTTATAGAAATTGTAAGTACCTGACTATAACTATTTGCCAACATATCATATTTAGCTGCAAACTACTAGATAAAAACATTTTACCTGACATAACTTTAGAGACTTCGAGATCTTTCCATCGTTGCAGAACCTCTTCTATTTCTGATGAACTCATCTCCCCCGATTCGATCTCATTTGCTCGTTTTTCTATTTTGTCTTTTAGGTCGTCATCTCGAAGGTGCCTGTAGAACTTTGATCTTAATCTTTTAATCCGCTTTCGGTAGTCTTTACATATGTCTCGGGTAATTGCTGAGTTACTTGATTTGCAAAAATCGTTCCTTATACCAAAAAGTTGCTTAAAAAAATAGGCTTTGGGGCGGTTGATACGACAAATATCAATGAAAATGAATAAATAAAGCGTTAAATCCCACTTGTGAATATCTGTCCGAGGAGATTCCTCATCAGGAGGATATAAAACATTTCTGTACATGTTATTTTGGTCAACTATTAGAAGCTCTCTTTCTATTCTTTCTTTATTATTTGCAAGGAATTCATTAATACCCCATGATCTTCGTCCACGCGGAGATTGTTTCTTTACAGTACTACGAAGTAATTTCCGCAGTATAGGTCTCATACATAGCATCATTAAACATATTACAGTATTTGCATAGCTTGTCTTTTCTTTGTTCCTCGCCATATTTCCTGATGAAAAGAAACAAAGAGTATAGCATAAAAGTAATAAAAACGTCAAACAATGTAGCTATGATTATCATATAATTATTTGTGTTTTATATGTTGGAAAATTTTTGTATTTAACAAGAGCTGGTAGAACACGAATTGCCAACCGACCCTGCCACGCTGATGCATTCAGAAATTATCTAGTCACTTTGCACTACACGTTCGACGTACTGACCTCAAATCAGTAATTATGGGTCATTATCAGTCATAAGTAAACTCCGTATCAAATGTGATCTTAGACCAAAGCATTCTCTTGGCAAAAAAAATTCTTCTCTTCTAGGTCAATGGGACCTTAACCTTTTACCTACTAGCCTCATTATCAATAGGGGTCATAAGCTGATCATGATCAATCTCCTTATTAACTTTCATGATCCTAGGCCCAAACGTTCTCAAGTTTTCGTCCAGAAACGGTTTAATTGTTCCAGGTCACTGTGACCTTGAACTTTGATCTACTGACCTTAAAATCAATAGGGGTCATTTGCCGGTCATGATCAACCTCTCTATTTAGTTTTGTAATCGTAGGACCAAGAGTTCTTAAGTTATTATCCCGAAACGGTTTGACTGTTCTGGGTCACTGTGACCTTGACCTTTGCCCTACTGACCTCAAAATCATTAGAGGTCATTTGCTGGCCATGATCGTCCTTCCTATTAAGTTTTATGATTCTAAGCCAAAGTATTCCTGAGTTATCATCCAGAAACCGTTTAAATGTTCCGGGTCACTGTGACCCTGACTTTTGACCTACTGATCTCAAAATCAATAGGGTCATTTGCTGGTCATGACCAACTTACCTATACATTTTTGTGACCATAGGCCCAAACGTATTTGAGTTATCATCCGGAAACCGATTGGTATACGAACCGCCAGGGTGACATACCGACCGACCGACAATACCCCACCTTCTTCAAAGACATAATAATAGATTCAGGACATTTTAAAATGCCCAAACTCCCCCAGCCCAAAATATAAATAGATTGCTGGACAGTGACGTCCACCAGTTCAAAATGTTATATAGAAACTTGAAGATGCTTTTGTAAAAAGTGCGCATGTCTCCCCCAATGCATAGTCGTACACTGATGGTTGACTGCAATAAGGATCACCTACTTGGCATGTCCAATCATCCCACTAGGTTTCAACATTCTGGGCCTTATGGTTCTCAAGTTATGAATTGGATACGGTTTTCCATGTTCGGGCTCCTGTGACCTTCGATCAAGTGACCCGAAAATCAATATGGGTCATCTACTCTGCATGTCAAATAATCCTTTTAAGTTTAAACGTTCTAGATCAAGGAGTTCTAAAGTTATTGATTGGAAAGAGTTTTCTAGGTTCAGCCCACTTTGAAGGAGTGACCACACCCTCTCCCCCAAAAACATAAAAAATAGGGTTCACCTACTCTGTAATTCCTATCTCCTTATGAATTTTAAAAGTTCTATGTCAAATGGTTCTCTAGTTATAAACCGGAAATGGATTTCTATTTTCTTTCCGCTGCGACCTTGACCTTTAATAGAGTGACCTCAAAATCAATAGGGATCATCTACTCTGCATGTTCAATCATCCTTTGGAGTTTTAATGTTCTGGGTCGTGATTCTCAAGTTACTGACCAGAAATGGTTTTCAATGTTCAGGCCCCTGTGACCTTGACCTTTAATAGAGTGACCCAAAAAACGATAGAGGTCATCTCCTTTGCATGAACAATCATCCTATGAAGTTTCAACATTCTGAGTCGAGTGGTTCTCAAGTTACTGACCGAGAATGGCTTTCGATGTTCAGGCCCCTGTGACCTTTGACCTTTAACGGAGTGAGCTCCAAATCAATAGGGGTCATCTACTCTGCATGCTCAATCATCCTATGAAGTTTCAACATTCTTGGTCAAGTGGTTCTCAGGTTACTGAATGGAAATGGTTTTCCATGTTCAGGCCACTGTGACTTTGACCTTAAGCGGAGTGACCCAAGAATCAATAGGGTTCATCTACTTACTCATGACCAATTATCCTATGACGTTTCAATATTCCGGGTTAAGCGGTTTTCAAGTTATTGTACGGAAATGGTCTTCAATGTTCAGGCTCCTGTGACTTTGACCTTTAACGGAGTGACCCCAAATCAATAGACAATAGAGTTCATCTACTCTTCATGACCAATTATCCTATGAAGTTTCAATATTCCGGGTTAAGCAGTTCTCAAGTTACTGGCCGTAAATGATTTTCCATATTCAGACCAATGTGACCTTGACCTTAATAGAGTGACCCCAAAGTCAAAAGAGGGGCATTTACTATGCATGACCAATCATCCTATGAAGTTTCAACATTCTAGGTCAAGTGGTTCTCAAGTTATTGATCGGAAATGGTTTTCCATGTTCAGGCCCCTGTGACCTTGACCTTTGATGGAGTGACCCCAAAAGCAATAGGGATCACCTACTCCATAAGTCCTGCCACTCTATGAAGTTTGAAGATTCTAAATCAAATGGTTCTCCAGTTATTGATCGGAAATGAAGTTTGACGTACGGACGGACGGACGGATGGACAGGGCAAAATCAATAAACATAATATATGCTCCAGTGCTCATTTCTGAAATGTACATTTGCCCATATTTGAATCTGACCTAGATTTCATCAAGACTATCATTCTGGCCAAATTTCATGAAGATTAAATGAAAAATACAACCTCTATCCCATACAAAATGTTTTTTCTTTGATTAAACCTTGTGACCTAGTTTTTGACCCCAGATGACCAATTTTCAGATTCGGCCTAGATTTCATCAAGATAATCATTCTGACTAAATTTCCATGAAGATCAGTTGAAAAATACAGCCTTTATCGTATACACAAGCTAAATGTTGACAGACGACAGACGGACGCCGGACATCGAGCGATCAGAAGAACTCACATTGCTCAGGTGAGCTAAAAACATGAAAAATACACAACATATCGTAACAATTGGATGTTCCTAAGATTAAGCATTGTAACAAGAGTAATTTATAATAGTGGTATAACTCCAGAACACGGAAATGTACGGAAAGTTTGGATTTATACTTGCCAAATATCCCAACGACAACAACAACTTGTCAAAATAAAAATATATCAGAAAATCGAAGAAATATGCAATGTTATGACTACTCAAGTGGTTTAACCTAAAAAGATTAACATGTAATTGGTGTGAGTAATATATTTCACAAGAATGAAACGAATGATTTACATGTACTGTATACTGAGGTGGGGGTTGGCAAAATTGGCATTCTAAAAATAGCAACACTTTTGCATATTATAACAATATATATATACAAGGAAAAAGTGGCCAAACCCCCGGGAGGCCATGTTTAATACGAAAAAAAAAGAACAAACTTGGTAGAGGGTAACACAATGACCATTTGTGTGAAATAATTGCAATATCGGCCCAGCCGCTTGTACAAGAACATTATTAGGTTTTCACTATATTCATATAGGGAAAGTCATACAGGGAAAGTGACCACGCCCTCCGGCGGCCATCTTTTTTACAAATATAAATCATTTAAACAATCTTGTTAGACGGCCACACAAGGACCATAATTATGTGTGAAACTATTTAAAACCCAGGCAAGCAGTTTCATACAAGAAGATTTTTCAAGTTTTCATTATATACCTACGGTCCTTATGTGCAACCAAATGCATGAGGAACCGTTTGATCAACTTTGAAAGGAGACTACCCAAGGAGCATGGAGGCTAAGTTTAATCAAAGAAGTGTGGACAGACGGACGGATGCCGAACGGTGAGAGATCACAATAATTCATCCTGTGCACGTGCTAAAAATATTTGGAGGTGTTAAGGGGTTGTTAGGTGGGCGGGTTGGGCGTGTTGCAAGAAACAAGAAGTAAAGAAAGCTTTAGGTTGGTGGAGATGTAAATGGTCAATGGGAGTAAATGCCCGACATATGAACAGGATATTTATATCCCACAGGAAATGGTAGAATATATCCAAGAAAGACAAAAGAAAGAAAAGCCTGAAAAAACTTATTTGTATTTAAAAATGCTAAAGTAGAGAAAGTGAGACTAATTAATCAAAGTATCATCAGTGTATATCAATGTCGTTTCAAACGTAAGCCCCAGCATTTAGGACATGTCGGTAATACAAAACGATTTGTTATCAAAGGATTTTTAAATAAGACGGCCATGATAGTCCTATATCTCATGGTAAATGATTTCTTGGTAGTGGACCTATGCCAAATATCCTTGCTCTAGACCTTGAGGTTTAGACAAAATGAGTTATCCTATATCGGTCTACATAAAAGAGTGACCCACGAGTAGGGTCAGTTCTGATCCTAGGGGTATGATTTGAAAGAACTTGTTGGATTACCCTTAGACGATGCTACATACCATTGTTCTAAGCTTGACGTGTTGCAGCTTTGGACAAGAAGATTTTTAAAGTTGTTTTATATAGGTCTAGGTAAAACAAATGACCTATCGGGGGCCAATTTTTAACCCAGAGGCATTATTTGAACATGCTTGGTAAAGGGCCACTACACAGGTGCATGACACATATCTGAAATTCAGAAATTCAATGGACTGAGGTGTTAAACGAACCATTTTGTATTTTTTATCTTATATAAGTCTCTGTAAATGAGATGAACCTAAGGACGGAGCCAATTTTGACTACATGGGCATGATTTAAACAAGAGATCTCAGAGTGATCTTGGCGCCCACCAATGTGCCATTTTTGAGTGTTCCAAATTTCAAGACTTATTGACTAGCTCAAGGTCAAATTTCATTTCCGTACACAACACTGTGCATGTGGTCCATGCATGTGGTCCAAATTTAAAAGCTGTAGCTTGAGAAATGTGAAAGCAGGTCACTAGATCAATTTCAAGGACAAAGTTCTTTGTACACAAAACTATGCATGTGCATCAAGTTTGAAGGCTGTAGTTTGAGAAATTTCAAAGTAGGTCACTAGGTCAATCTTAAGGTCAAAGTTTATTTTAGTACACAAAACTATGCAAGTAGTCTAAATTTGAAGGCTGTAGCTTGAGAAATGTGAAAGTAGGTCAATAGGTCAAAATCAAGGTCAGATTTTATTTCGGAACACAGAACTATGCATGTGGTCCAAATTTGAAGCCTGTACCTTCAAAAATGTGAAAGTAGGTCACTAGGTCAAAATCAAGGTCAAATTTTGTTTCGGAACACAGAACTATGCATGTGGTCCAAATTTGAAGCCTGTACCTTCAAAATGTGAAAGTAGGTCACTAGGTCAATGTCAAGGTCAACTTTTTTTCGGTGCACAAAACTATGCATGTGGTCCAAATTTGAAGGCTGTAGCTACAGAAATGTGAAAGTAGGTCACTAGGTCAAAATCAAGGTCAACTCATGTCAAGGTTCATCTTGCCACTCAAAACCATACATGTGGTCCAACTCTGAATGTTGTAGGTTATTGACAAGAAGATTTTAAAAGCTTTTCCCTATATAAGTCTATGTAAACCATGTGATCCCCAGGGCGGGCCATACTTGACCCCAGGGAGATAATCTGAACAATCTTGGTAGAGTACCACTAGATGATGCGTCATACCAAATATCAAAGCCCTAGGCCCTGTTGTTTTGAACAAGAAGATTGTTAAAGTGTTTCCCTATATAAATCTATGTAAATTATAAAAATAAACAAAGGGCCATAACTCATTCAAAAATTGTTGGAGCAGTCTGATTTTCAGGGGGACACAACTAGGGTACCAATACATCATTCTGACAAAGTTTGGTCAAAATCCCCTTGGTAGTTTCTGAGGAGATGCGATAAAGAGAAATTGTTAACGGACGGAAGGACGGGCGGACGGAAGGACGACGGAGCACGGACGAAGAGTGATTTGAATAGCCCACCATCTGATGATGGTGGGCTAACAAATTTGATAGAAGACCACTAAGCAGCTACAAATATCTAAGTAACTAAGCTCTGGGTTATTCGGTGTTGAAGAAGACACCTTAATGTTTTTCCCTTTTAGCTACCATGGCGGTCTGCAGTTCTGCATGAAATAGAATTCTTTGAAAATCTGTGGTAGAAGACTTTCAGAGGAGCCTAACAAGTATTATTAACTTCCACCAATTAAATGGTTGTTTGAAAAAGAAATCGAAGAGAATGGTGACACACGGACGAACAACGGATGATGAGTGATCACAATAGCTCACCCTGAACACTTCGTCCTCAGGTGAGCTAAAAGATAAAAGTATTAACAAGGTGCATGCATGTTTTCTTTTATTCTGTTCATTATTTTGAGATAAGTCATTTAAAACCATTTATTTTCTGCACAACTGATTAGCCGCGATATTGACTATTGTGCTAAAGTCCGTTAGCCTTCATACCACAAGTACTGTTAAGTGTATTCTTACCAATATTTTGCTATTGACTACATCTGACATGTTTCAGACCAATTATTTTTCCAGAGCAATATTTTATAACATGGAATGAATTTTTAAGAGCCATAGGATCTATATTATTCATTAAAATCTTATGTGTTAAATATACAAAATGTATTTTCTATTTTACCTCTAGCGGTCCCTGAAATGGGCAAAGTGCCCCCATTTAAAAATAATTATCAAACGCGATTTTGAGGTGATTTACAGACATTGTCTAATGATGATCCATCAAACGCTTCATGAGAAGTTGTTTAAAGATATTTGTATTTCAGCTCTTGCAGCCCCTGACGGGACAAGTGCCCCGTTTGAACAAATTCGAGAGAAGAGTTTATTTTGCTGCTACAGCTCAAGTTGGATGAAGATCTTTTCGGGAGTTCATGAGAAGAAGTTGTATTTCTATTTTGAGCTCTAGCGACCCATACAAGGGGCAAAGTACCCCCATTTATCATCGTGAGAAAATACCATGTACTGATTCTATAGACCAAGTTTGATGAAGATCTATCGAGCAGTTTATGAGAAGAGATCGTTTAAATGTATTTCTGTTTTGACCTCTAGCGGCCACTAAAAGTGGCAAAGTGCTCCCATTTAAACAAAATTGATAGAGGACATTGCAATGATGCTAGACCATTGTTTAGTATTTTCTTCCTGGGTCTAGAAATTAATCAATTAATGTAAACTGCAGTAACATCGCGCAGCAAAGTAGAAATCTATACGTGTGATTGAATGAGATTCCATAAATTACATATGAGTTCTATTTGAATTACTCCTTGATCTAAGATTTGGCACCCGGTTGAGGTTACCATGACCGATTGGAGTTATAACGGGTTTCAATTGCTTACTTGGCGACCACAATAATCTCAAATAACACTTAGAGTATAACACAATAGCTGCATAAATATAAATATCATTTTAAAGCGTGTGCATATTATATGCATAAATACAACAGAAGAAAAAAGTGCCAAAATAACCTTTATGAACACCAAACCCATATAAACTCTATATTTATCAGGTATACATTAGTTCCAAGCATAAACAGTATAGTTTATAATTTACTTCAGGGAAGCTGATAACAGGAAAATACATCTAGACCTAAATGTATAGATATCAAATGAGATAGGAATAATGAAGTGAATACATGTAAAATCAGAGATGATAGACAGGCCATTAGTTAGTACTGATGAGAAACTTACAAGACAAAATGTACCCGGGAATGATACCATCCAAATAAAAGCGGCCTTCTAAACGGAATCAGTACTTCGGGGAACATACAGTCGCTACTTGTCTGTCCTTCCGTCCGTCTGTCCAAGCAAACGCGAGAATATTTGTTGGTACTGAGGACAATTCAGTTTTACTTATTGGGTACTGAACATACATAAAATTTGTTGGGGAATCCACAGAACTCTGCGTATGCGTTTCCTCTGTACCATGTTCGTAAACTCAATTTCGGCTCGGTCGGGCTCAAACATAATTTATGAAGCAAACTCAGTAATACTGAAAGGATTTTTGCACAACAAAGAAAGAAAATCTTGTTACATCAATTAACATATGTATAATATTTTGCATATTACAAGCATTTAAGATCAGGTTCCAACATGAGCTTTAATGCAATTTGTCATTATCCATTATAGGCCATAAATGATATAAGTTGAAGAAATTGTTTAAAGGCAATTCTATTTTATGATCAAGTGGCCCTTAAAAGGGGCCAATAGCCCATATTTATGTAAATGTGGGAGAGAACCTTACAATGATATTAAGTTTGATGACGATCAATCAAGCGGTTCATGAGAAGAAGTTGTTTAAAGGTATTTTACTTTTAGCTCTAGCGGCCCTTGAAAGCTTAGTGCCTAAATTTAAATAAATTTTGAGAGGACCTTATAATGATGCTGCAGGTCAAGTTTGATAAAGATCCATCAATTGGTTTATGAGAAAAAATAGTTATAGGTTTATTCAAGTAGCCATAAAAACGTTCAAACTTAAACAGCTGAATAAACTTGTTAGAAGGCGATAGAAGGCTGCTACTGACTAGATTTAGTGCCATTATGACCAGTAGTTTCTGAGGATATTTCATCCAAAGAAAAGTGTGGACGGACGCACGTACGGAAGAGCGATAATCCGATGGCTCGCTCTTAGCACTTCCTGCTCAGGTGAGCTATAACAACTCTATAAACACCAAATCTGACATATAAACTCCCATATAAATGCTTCAGGGGCTCAATATTTTAAGGTATACGTTAGTAGTTGGTTCGTCAATCTAAGCATTACGGGCATGAAAAACATACCGGTTCATAAAATCCGTATGGACGGGAATAAAGAGCAAGATTCCCGGCGTGCACATGCGTTATTACTGCCAAGCCAGGCTCAATCCATTTCCGTTGGTTGACAAAATAGCGCCAAGACTACCTTGTAATTTACTAATATCATCGGCAAATTCTGAATATTTTAAGGAAGCATTTAAAACGAAAGCTCTGGTGTATTTGGTAGTTATAAATTTGAATAATATAAAATATGAGAAATTACGGTCAGATCACGGCGAGTAGTAAACACGAGCTGCAGGGTACCTGCGAGTCTGATGTCACAGAAATGTCCTCTGTTCACAAACTGCACAGAAGATTGATAATGTCACCTAACGCGTATGCGATTAACCGATCATGCATACGGGTCGCCTTTTTGGAATTCCACGAACTTAATGAAAGGTTGTACCACAGAAACCTGAAATTCTATCAATAATCAAGCCAACACAAGTCTGAATAAAAAAGACCCCCATAGAAGTTTTACATTTAGTGCTAGTCTCAAGACCAGATACTTGGGGTTTGGACAGATCAACGGTTATTTCTATGACTTTCAAAAAAGTGGATTACTTTTGATAAAATTGTTATTTTGGGACCGGTTATAAGTTGTTCAATGGTCTTTGTTGCATTTGGCCAAACTGTAAGACCACGGTCGTAGCTTTTCCAAACACAAAGTATCTGTGATCTCAAGTAATGATTGTAGTGCGTTTGTTTGGGCGTAACACATATCGAAAGTTGTCAATACTTTGGTTCAATAAAGATTATAGATATAACGTTCGCTGGATTAATTAGCTCAGTTAAGCGGAACTTTATAATACAGATATGTGGACTACATGATCCCAAGGGGCCAGATAATAGAAGATTTAGCGATCAAAAAATTCCGGAGAGGACAGGACTTGTACAAATGCATATGATAGATAAATGAAACAGCACAACAACACTATGTAAAATGTTTTGAAAAATTCTTTAAGATGTCTTCTACAAAATGATCCGTGGACAAGTCTATGTTGTTTAAGGAATAATGTACGGGTCCACCATATGGCTGGAGAAAATTGCCAGAATTTTTTTTTTATGAAAATTTGTTATGAAAACACCGGTACCAAATCTGACATATAAACACGCGGGGTTAAATTTTCTTCAAGTATACATAAAAAGTATGCTGGTTTATAAGGTAATATTAGAGTGAAACAGAAATAACATGAGAATGTTCACTGTAACAGGGTTCTTTTTTGCCATGTAAATATGGATATATTATAAATATAGATTATTTTTGTTCGAATTCCATAGCATTACGTTTGCGTTTTATTTGTATCATGTATCGGCCGCCGTGCGAAGTGAAGTCATTAATTTTGTACAGTTTTTTAGCCCACCATCATCAGATGTTGGGCTATTCAAATCACTCTGCGTCCGTAGTCCGTCCGTCCGTCCGTTAACAATTTCTCGTTATCGCATCTCCTCAGAAACTACTGGGGGATTTTGACCAATCTTTGTTAGAATAATGTATTGGTACCCTAGTTGTGTCCCTCTGAAAATCAGATTGGTTCAACAATTTTTGAGTGAGTAATGGCCCTTTGTTTATTTCTATAACTTACATAGATTTATACAGGAAAAAACTTTGAAAATCTTCTTGTCCAAAACCACAGAACCTAGGGCTTTGATATTTGGTATGAAGCATCATCCAGTGGTCCTCTACCAAGATGATTCAAATTATTTCCCTGGGGTCAAATATGGTTATGCCCCGGGGGTCACATGTTTTATATAGACTTATATAGGGAAAACCTTTGAAAAACCTCTTGTCCAAAACCACAGGGCCTACTAGGGCTTTGATATTTTGTATGTGACATCATCTAGTGGTCTTCTACTAAAATTGTTCAAACTATCCCCCTAGGGTCAAATATGGCCCCGCCCGGGGGGTCATATGGTTTACATAGACCTATATAGGGAAAAACTTTGAAAATCTTCTTGTCCAAACCACAAAGCCTAGGGCTTTGATATTTCTAATGTAGCATCATCTAGTGGTTCTCTACAAAGTTTGTTCAAATTATCCCCCTAGGGTCAAATTTATATGGCCCCGCCCTGAGGGTCACATGGTTCATATAGACTTATATAGGGAAAAAGCTTTTAAAATCTTCTTGTCAATAACCTAAAACATTCAAATTTGGACCACATGTATAGTTTTGAGTGGCAAGATGAACCTTGACTTGAGTTGACATTGATTTTGACCTAGTGACCTACTTTCACATTTCTGTAGCTACAGCCTTCAAATTTGGACCACATGCATAGTTTTGTGCACCGGCAAAAACTTTGACCTTGACATTGACCTAGTGACCTACTTTCACATTTTTGAAGGGACAGGCTTCAAATTTGGACCACATGCATATTTTCGTGTTCCGAAATGAAATTTGACATTGATTTTGACCTACTTTCACATTTCTCAAGCTACAGCCTTCAAATTTGGACCACGTGCATAGTTTTGTGTATCGAAAAAAACTTTGACCTTTACGTTGACCTAGTGACCTACTTTCACATTTTTGAAGGTACAGGCTTCAAATTTGGACCACATGCATAGTTGTGTGTTTCGAAATGAAATTTGACCTTGATTTTGACCTAGTGACCTATTTTCACATTTTTGAAGCTACAGCCTTCAAATTTGGATCACATGCATAGTTTTGTGCACTGGAAAAAACTTTGACCTTGACATTGACCTAGTGACCTACTTTCACATTTTTGAAGGTACAGGCTTCAGATTTCGACCACATGCATAGTTTTGTGTTTTCGAAATGACATTTCACCTTGATTTTGACCTAGTGACCTACTTTCACATTTCTCAAGCTACAGTCTTTAAATTTGGACGACATGCATAGTTTTTGTACCAAAATGAACTTTGATCTTGAGAATGTCCTAGTGACCTTCTTTCACATTTCTGAAGCTATATTCTTCAAATTTGGACCACATGCATATTTTTGTGTTCTGAATTGGAATTTGACATTGATTTTTACCTAGTACTTACTTTCACATTTCTCAAGCTGCAGCCTCCAGATTTGAAGTACATGCATAGTTTTGTATACCGAAATGAACTTTAACCTTGAAATTGACCTTATGACCTACTTTCACATTTCTCAAGCTACAGCTTTCAAATTTGGACCACATGCGTGAACCACATGCACAATGTTGTGTACCGAAATGAAATTTGACCTTGATTTTGACATTGAGCTAGTCTTGAAATTGGAACACTCAAAAATGGCTCAATGGTGGGCGCCAAGATCACTCTTTGATCTCTTGATAGACATATAGATCTTAATTTTTGACACGGATAGAAATTATGTCGTCTTTCTTGTTATGATTGTGCGTCACCAACAATAATACCACAAAAGGAGTTGAATAAAAGCACCTCCAATATCTTTACCAATGCACAAATATAGCAATGCTATAGATTATTCAATGGAAATTTTAAAATTACGACCCCGCGATCCGTAGACATGTATTCAGCGCTTTCCTTTTTTGAGCCAGGCAAGCGGGTGCAGAAAAAATTAATAGTGTGAAATGCAAATTAACTTGTAACGTGTCTTACAGTGCATGCCGAAACAGAATATCACCGAAGACAGTTGGGAGTATTATGCATCTGAGATTATTGACAAACTGCTTCTTAATGGTGCGTTCTTCACGATTCCCAAACAATTCAGTAAGAAACCAGTTCTTATTTTTTAATTTTCAACTGACAGGTTTAATTGGGAAGGTCATGATAAGACCACAGTCAGGTGATAAAGGCAATTTATTTATCAGACTCATATATTTGTTGTGTACTTTACAGGAATGAAGTGAAGTGACTTATTGATATTATGAAATGTGAAATTATTTAATTAAACATTTCACTATAAGAGCTAGCTAGAAAACAAATGACTCTTTTAATTCTTTGCTCAACATAATCCTTTGAAACAAACTGAAAACAGTCCTTCATTTTACTAGACATTCGCATCTGTGTTGGCTCCAAATTACAGATAAAATGAATGACGGAAATCAGTCTTAGCTTACCTCTGAAGACACAAATTTGTTTGACAACAGCGATTTCATGGTTAATTAGGAAGGTCAAATTTCTTCACCCCACATATTTGCCAAAAAGTAGGTTAGACACACGCAAGTATAAATTGTTGCTTTTTCAGCAATAATGGGGATTTTATATCAATCAAAATATTTTCGTATACTTGCAGACACTTACTGTAGATGTCAGATAGCATAATAATAGAGCTAATGTTTATGGTTAATTTTTGCCATGAGAGATATGTCGAAGTTGATTTCGGGTCAAAGCATGTCATTCCTCATACAAAAGAAGACAGCATCTTAAAACACAGAGATTGTTTGGTTTTTTTGTCTTGTTCTTTTTTTTTTTTTTTTTTTTTTTTTTTGCAAGCAGAGATATATAATAAGAATACATAATTATGTTGAGTACGTACATTATACTTGACAGTGACTATAACTTGAAACAATTCTAATCATTTATTCAATTTATTTAATATTTTAAAATAATAGAAGAACATCTGCTTATTATATAAAAAATATGCTTTAGCTTTATCTTTGAAAGTGACACCAGTATCACAATTCAGACGTGAATGAACACACATGGCCAAAGCTGTAAGCTATAATTTTTGCTAATTAAAATAACCTGTCACCACAGCAAGTAGCAACAAGTATGTTATTGCATGCCTTACCGCCGACTCCGATAAAAATAACACGCAATAACATATACTTAATAGGTATAAATAAATTTGAAGATTAAAGGTTAAATGAATTATAAATTGATTGGTGGAAATATATAAACATATATCACAATATTCTTAAGTGCGATATAATTTTTTTACAGTTTTTCAAACGAGTCAATGTTTATTTATATTTTTGTTGTGTCTAACGTTGGACTGACACAATAATAGGTCATATAGGGACTTTCCAGCTTTGATGATGGAGGAAGATCCCAGGTGCCCCTGCGTGCATTATTCCATCACGAGCGGGTACCTGGGTAGAACCATCGACTTTCCATAAGCCAGCTGGATGGCTTTCTCACATGAACAATTAAATGCCCCGAGTGAGGCTCGAACCCGCATCGATGAGAGGCCATTGATTTGAATCAGCCACGACAACTCGATAATTCGGCCACGGAGGCCCGAAGACTAGTCAAAACAGCCAATCAGCAGCTATTTTTTATTCATTTCTATATGTTATAGATCATTAATTGACCGTCTGTTTAAACCGGGTAATGAATAGGAAAATGAGCGCGATGCGCACTGTCACTAGACCAGAAAGAAAATGCCTCTGTACACGTTATATTCTACCACTAGGTATTCTATAAGAACCATGGTCATGAACGGGAAAATATACTAACCCATCTCAATCGCGCATTTCATAACTAAAACACGCAGTTCGGTAAATGTGTACTATAGATATTAAACAAATGGTAATTTATCTGCCATTGTGTACCGGTCACATTTCTTCAATACTTCTTATCTTAGAAAAGCAACGCGTAGTTTATATTTTTTTTCAACGTTACAAAGAAAAAACTTGCTTGAACTTCACAGGTGAAGTTCCGGTCTAGACTACAATATCATTGGCTGATGTGAAAATGTATGTCAGTCGTCATTTTACAACACGTGTACGATAAAATGTGTGTATGCAGCATAAATGTGCAAAATGAATTAAATAAACAGAACAGATGTATACCAATGTATGATTTCAAATTCAAAATCATATCCAAGCTGAATTTCATTCATCATTTCGAATTTTATCGTAAAACTGTGAATATTTTGCATTCTGTTTTTGTTTGTTTACATTTCGCCTAACATGTGCACACTGCCGTATATATGTGGGGTTCCTCTGCACTATGGAATATTGAGATGATGTGACTGGTGCACAATGGAAGATCAATTATCGCTTGTTCAATATACTAGGTACCCATCCACCGAACTGCGCGTTTTATACGACTATACCCCCAGCAGAGCTATTGTAAAAGTGTCTTCTTACGGTTGTAAGCGGACACTTTATAAATAGAAGTATTCCGTTAAGGCCAGCGACTGCTCCCTATGAAGGCAAAGGAACGATTGTACGATGACGATAACAAGAGAGTCCGATGGTGGAGCGCGGCAGTATGATGGTGACAGTCCATCGTACTGTCGCGCTCTTCCATCGTATCTTCGTTCTTCACCATCGTACTGTTGCCGTCCTGTCAATCATGCACAGAACTTATTTGTACGACTTATTACCGCCCGAATGTATAAATAGTGTTAAAACACGGTTTGCTATATATTATTTCGATTCGAATATGCACTTTATCTAAAACAATAGATAAGATATAGTAGCGCTCCTTTTTGGTCGCAACAAAAACTTTGACGTCACCGCACGTTAACGTGAGGTCATTCTAGCGTAAACTTGTTTTAACAAAGACAAGCACAATAGAATTACAAATAATCTTGTGTAACGTAAATTTATAAGAACATAACCGAACTTATTGAAGGAACACAGATTACCAAAAGATTAGCGATAACAAACGACTGTTTTCTAGACCTAATCAAATATTATTTATATTAGGCCCTAAATATTTTTAATTTCTCACGAGAAAAGTAAACAATTTATTATTTGTTTATAAATAACACTCTGCCTGGTGATATTCGTTTGAATATTGTGTTCAAGTTAATCAATGTAAACACGGAGCAGGCATTCATCGATCCTTAAAGAGCATTATGTCCTCAGTTGAGCTTATTCTTTTTTGTGAGCCTACATAGCTCACATTACCTCTTGTGGCCTTTTTCCGTTTAACAGGCTGTTTTTAAAACATTAAGGCGAGTGTATTGCTAACAGATATTATAGACCCAAGATTAAAATCGCAACAAACCTCTACTATTGAAACGTAATATTTATAAACAGATACAATATATCGTACCTACATTACACAATGACACATCCCGCAACGGAGCTCCAATGCCTCAATGTGAACAGTCAAGGATGGTACTAAGAGGTCTAGGATTTCGTCCTGTTCGTTCGTTTCCTCGTCAAAAAGGCTTCTGCCATTTTTGAGTCGGCTAAACGCTTCAGCGTTTGATGAATCCTTGCTATCGCCCGATTTCTCATTCTCACTAAATGGCCTCACAACACAGCGAACTGATGTAGTTCTATTAGATTGTCTCTAATTTCAAAGAGTTCATTGATCGTATGAAGTTCAGTTATGTCAATCCCATTTGCTATGACCAGTATACGATGTAATCTGTCAAATTTATTAAGTGTAATTGTGCAATACTCGAATAAAGCCACGTATTTTCTTCCGCGGTAACTCATTAAGCATAAACACGCATAACGATTCTGCGGGATTTGGTAATACATTTGCGCATATTATTATGGTGACTAATTTTATGCCCTTTTGTCACAAAATAGCAAATATGATGTTCACAAATTCAAATAAAAACTGCATATTAACTTATTAGCCAAATTATCCATTTGTTACCCTGTCCGTTTCAAAAAATAATCTTTAAAATCATTGCGCAAATGTCTCTTATTTGGAATGTCTCTTATCAAAGAGTTTACCACATCGATGAAATTAAATTATGACAGCTTCGTTTTAAATGACCCGAATAAGATATGTGCAGTACGTTAATTCTTCCGCGAGACTTCGCGGATGAATCCTAATTACATTCTGGACACTTGTCGGCGAACACACGTGACCTGTTTATAACAACGCTTCTACGACTTTGCGTTTGAAAATACGGACTTCGGTTTACTGAAAAAAAATACTACGGAGATCGGCCAGATCAAAATGATGCAAAATCGCGAGTGGCGAAAATGCAAACGTGTACATACAACTTCGTTCTAAATCGTAACCTTTCTGGAATTTTGACTGGTTCGGATAATTTGCTTACGATTCAGGTCGCAAAAAAATGAAACCGTCACCCATTCTGCGTTTCATGATGACACATGGGTTGAATTTTGCAGTCAGTAAGTGGATAAATTATCGGGAGAAGAAGCTCTAACTGGTTTGTTTAATTACTACTATTTTAAAAATGATTTTATTTCTTATTTTTTGAGAAATAAACAAATCGGCGAAACATTAAATTGTATGTTCTTGTAGTTTTTGAAATCGAAAGTAGATCGTCTATGCTAGACTGCTTTGACGGAACGAAACATTTTTTTTATGAAATGATTTAAATGAGAGGTAATTTCACCGTAAACTTCAATGTCAGATACTGCCAATTGCTGCTATACTGTCTTCATATCATCACAATTTGTAAAACATACTGTTGAAACTGGAGATTTTGGCGTATTTAGAAAAGTGTAATCGTATCCGGATATAATATTTTGGGTAAATATCGAGCTGTGTAATGAAATTTTAACATTCAAGTAACAGACATGATAGATATTATTGTAACAGAAATGATTCTAGAATTTATTTTTATAAGACATACATAGAATCTACATCAGACTTATATTCTAGTCCTGAGGCATGATCTGAAAGTAAAAATATGAAGTGACAGTCATTCCTACTTTAGATATTGTAATACTAAAAAGAATCTAGGTAATATTTAGAAATTAAAACATAAAATTTTCAGTTAGAAATTGCACCAAAGGTTGTATCAAGGGTCAACATTTTCAAAAATTTCTTGTGGTGATACCCCAAACCCTACTTGCAAAAGGGGTATCCTCCCACACCCTCCCCCATATTGCCACTTCACAGTTTGGTACATTTGCCTTTTTACCACCTGCCACAACACCCCTCCCCACACCCAACCTGCTACCGGCCACGTAAAAATGGCTCAAACATTTTTTCAGCCCAGTCTGGGCCTGTCTGTCTACATGAATCAAAATGGATAATTGAAAGTGCATGGACTTGGGGATTACTGACGTGGTTTTGAAGGGGTTAACAGGTCTGAAATAGCATAAATGATGGTTTTAACTAAAAAAAGAACTGCATTTATTAATATAGGTTATCTTTTCCAAAATTGGTAGCTAGTCCGAGTAACTTCCCTTAGTTTCTAATGCGCAATTTTCCTGTCAGTGTAAACATTCATGACACTATATATTGACACCCAGCAACATTTACATATCTCTAAACGCAAAAGTAAGTATACATTAAATTCACATCACTTATAATATGATTGAACAATACCTAATGTATGACACGGTTATCGCTAGGCCCGTTATATGTAAAATATCTGAACAGTTCTTTCGTCCTTCTGTTACAAATTGTATATGGCAATCCGCGCTGTAAAATTTCAATCTATAAATTGTCATATTCAAATTTTATCATGTGCGAATATATACCAGCCGATAATTGCCAGTTTTGGTAATGCCGGAGGCAAATGTTTACTGGAAAAATATATATAGTCATGGGCAGTATCTTTGTGTCAGCTGTCAAATTGTAGTTTGTACTTTCAACATTTTAATTTTTGCGAACCACTCTTCAATTTTAGAGAAATATATTGGGTTTAAATACTTGTAAAATGTCAATCAAAGTTTTACTAGGCATCGATTGAATGTCTATTTCATCTATTGTAAAAAAAATCTCTGTTCAGTTGGGGGAAAAAGCTAAAAACAAACTGAAACTGGTAGACTATACTACCAGTACACCAATCATTAGCCGACTCTCAGGCCCTTCAGGCCTTTGATTAAAACTTGTATATCATGTAGTGATGTATACCAATATACAAACACGTGCCAGCCACCCGTTTGAAATTTGAATGCACGAAAATTTCGGGTTATATACAGTATATTTAGAAAGGCACACGATAATAATTTAATGTTTATCTTTCGAAAAAAAAAATCTATTTATTTATTTATTCATTCATTCATTAATATATTCTGTACAATTATCGTCGTATAAGTAAGATACAGTTACTCGTTTTTCTTCAAAAGTGTCCTCTTACAGACGTAAGAAGCCGTTTAGCTAGAACGAACACCAATTTTATCCTCGGCTTCGCCTCGGACAATATTGGTGTTCGTCCTAGCGAAACGGCTTCTTACGTCTGTAAGAGGACACTTTTGAAGAAGTATAGGATAGACAACGAGTGCCGTTGTCTACGGGATATATACAACGAGCAAAGCGAGTTGTATATATCCCGTAGACAACGGCACGAGTGAGACCACGTGACATAAAAACTGCAATTATTGAAAACTGTCCCACGCGTTCTATAGAAATTAGGATTAACGTGTTTTTATAAGAGTGATATTATTTTTGTACCGTTAGCGCTTATTTGTCAGTAGCTAGGGAATGTAAAAGAATGCAGGTTACTTTGTATAAATTCAGTTTTACTCAAATACCAGATTTACTAAAATTTGACGTTCATTAACACTTTAAGTCATTTGTAATCACAAATGCTAAACAGTTAAATATGGATTTCTCAAAAATACTCAAAATTGAACTACTGAACAATTAGTTTTTGTGAGGAGTTTGCATGTTGGCGAAACACGATGACAGATAAGTTGATTCAAGAAAATAGCCAGGTTCCGAAACTACAAAAAAAAGGCTGACAGCAAATCGGAGGTAAACATGTTGGATAAAAAAGATACTGTTGTTTGAAGTAATCTGGTATTTTAAGTATTGACTAGTGCTTACTGGTAATATACATAATCACATTCTATTAGAAATCACTTTTCAACAATCGGTATAAAGTGACAAAATAATTATGGTTATATTCATTTTTGTTCTTATAAAAACAGGAACCAGTGTTGGTGTTTATTTATTTATTTTTTAATTAATTTATTTATCTATCTAT
This sequence comes from Mercenaria mercenaria, assembly GCF_021730395.1. Classification (NCBI taxonomy): domain Eukaryota; kingdom Metazoa; phylum Mollusca; class Bivalvia; order Venerida; family Veneridae; genus Mercenaria; species Mercenaria mercenaria. The sequence continues at coordinate 27,275,670 of NC_069377.1, read as the reverse complement.
CTATCTATTTATTTATTTTGTTTATCAGGATATAGTTAGTTCGTAGATGCTTGTAGGACTACGAACACTTTTAACTATATCGTGCCTTTCTTGTAAGAATGATGTAGTTGTTTTACTTTCTAACAGGGCCCAGTTGTTCGAAACTTTAACGGGTTGTTAGTTTAGTTTAGTTTAGTTTATACTAATTTATTTTAGCTCTATTGTGATGAAAGCTTCAAGCTTATTGTAACCACTCTCGAGTCCGTTGCCTGGGAAAACCAGTACTGGTGCCATATGAGAAGTTATGGTCGTGACCCCAATGATGCTCGAACCCACGACCCCTGCATTAAGCTATTAAACTAACCGCCTGTTAAATTTCTATTCAAGATACTAGTCTTGGTGGGTGGGAAACACTAGTATGATGTTTTAATTTTACTGTAAAGATGATTTAGTGTTTATAATGATTAACAAGTACATTTGTTTTTCTAAGTTTTCTAAACTGTCGAAATATACTAATAAGGTTAATGGACCGTTAGCTCAATCGCCTGTTAAAGTTTCGAACAACTGGATCCGGTTGTTTGCAAATGTAAGGATCGTGCTGACATGTCTATTTTATAACAAGTGAACATAAAAAGTTACAACTGTTGGAAACGTTTCAGTGAATATGTAAATTACGTATTTACCCAGTTGGTTCTACACTGCAAATATGGAGTTTCTTGTAATTCAATTTGATTTTTATATAATTATAACTATTACTCAATTCATAGATTTGCGCGTTTCTGGGTATGTTTATGTTCGGTCTCGGTCACAAACAATCCCGCGGGCTTCTGCAGACGTTAATACACCAAAAAAAAACGTGTATTATCCCTACATTAATATTTAGACGTTGTCAACTTAATTTACCTCGTAGTCAATCTTATTTTTTATCCCATTGATAACTGGTGAGAATATTGCAAGGTCATTTAACTCCGGCGTTAGCCTGTATTGTTAGATGGTAAATTGACACGAAATCCACGCGTTTTTTGCCCAAGTTTCCCCCGATATATATACAACGCTACTGTTGTATATGAAATATAGACGGGTACAAGTCTGCTTTGCGATTGGCTATTTACGGATTATCGTGGTCTAAAAACGAGTAACTGTATCTATTACATAAATCCTGTAAAATCTACTTTTAGCGGGAAAAACCTGAATTGGTTATATTTAGCACTGGGTTTTCCTAATTGTGTTAATTTTAGTTAGGAATTGCCTTGTTTTATAAATAAGACATAAAAGAATTTTGCCCTATCTAACCACTATACCAATAGTACAAAATAATATCGGTACACTACTTTGTAAACTAGCTTTTCAATGTTTAACTCTTTACTATATCTCACTGTTGAATACAATATCAATATCGCTGTTTTTGAGGACTCATAAACGCAACAATCTTTCAAAAGGAACAAAAAACTGAAAAAAATCACGACTGGGAAACCTTTATAGAGAGATTACGGCTCATTTGTAATAGATAAGCCGAACTGTTAACATCATGATCATAACCGTCTTTTACCACAGACACTTGGGGGTCAGCACCCCTCATCCTCCCAATCCGCCTCTGCAAACCTTCAGCCAATATGTTTTCGTCTTTTAAAACAAATTGAGCACATGTCTCGATCATACAACTTCTTTTACCATTTCAACATGTTTAAAAAACTCCCATATTCTAACAATGCTCACACAGGTAAAGTAAATTTACCTAAATAACCTAATTTTCATGTTTTGTAAATTCAAGATGAACTCAGTAATGTATTTTGATACAAATATTACAACGTGAAATGAACATCGCAGCCCGTTTTGTAATTAAATTGTAAAATGCAATAAATCCTCTGTTTGTGCGCAGACGTATTTCTGTCATATTCCCAAGCCACACCATGTGAACAAAGTGAAGGAGGAGAAAATGTCATATGTCAAAGCTTTGGAAATAAGGCTTTTAAAGAAGTAAGAAAATGAATGTTAACACTGATTCGAACATCGAAATTGTCATCACCATAACAAAACGGGCTGAAGCGGCTATCACAACCCGAAACGGACATTAAAACTTGTCCCGCTCTCAAGCTGCAAACTGTAATGATTATCACAAAACGGGCTGGAGCACCAGTGACATGCAAAATGAAATATTAGAGTATTTAAACGAAGACATGAATAACCAAAATTACTGTAATATTTACGTTACATTAAAAGATATCTCAAGTATGTTACAAATGCATATTATGGTTAGATTAAAAAAGTCTCTGTACTGAAGAGTGTTGTTTATTTATTTTAGAAAGGGATTAGATGAGAAGTATAAACACACGTCAGTGTATGGGCACAGCGTCATAGTTTCAACTCTAGATGACACTGATTTAAGTTTAAGTCGCCAAGGAGCTTACAAACAGTTAAACATATACAACTCATGCGGTGATGAATGTTAACAACAGTCTCATTTACTTCGACATGTGAGAACAAAACAAGGGGAAATAAAATTACCCGAGTGTCAACATTGTCATCAAAAATTCTAAAGGAAAGATAATTTCATACGTCACTTACAGCTGCACAATGAACACATACGAAAACTAGACCAGTACATGGAGGCTTCATTTTCATGGAAGATAAACACAACCATGCAACTGGTGTTCAAAACCAACCATTATTACCCGGTCAACCCTTTTGTTCCGGCTGTGGTTATCAGTGTCGTGAATGTAATTGGTGCAATCGTCCACTTCCAGAAAGATTCTTTGGGTCAAGGACAGACGTGCGTGACAGCAGCTAAGCTGTTTAAGGAAAGGTAATACGTGCCAGACAGACAGTAGCATCAGTATGGGGATGGTAAAACTACTGCTTTAGAAGATTCAGCTCAGTCCATCACATTAGATTGCAACGCAAAGCAATTTATAGGATGTTCTCCAGTTTTTAAAGACTATGTTTCAACTATTGTAGATATTTTTGTTGAATGTCTAAAATCTGTAAAAGGTATGAAATGGATCACGGCATTATTTGTAAAATTCATCAAATACAATCATGAAAATGAAGTTGTCTATGCCGAAACTACGTTTAGATCAACATTTTTTCTTGTACTAACTTGTCACAGATCGATGAACAAATATCTGAAGTTTTTCATCATTTACATTATGCTTACCAAAATTTTGAGAGGGATGGTAGTGGATGGCCCGTTGACAGGATTTAAAAACAAGAGGGCCATGATGGCCCTATATTGCTCACCTGAGTTAAGTTGCTTGCTTGAACAAGTTTCTTTGCTAAAGCTTCAAAAACAAGGAAGTAGGTCAGTAGGTCACAATCATGATCACTGAAAGTCAGTTTTAAGATTGATGTGCAAAACTGCACATGTCGTCCAAATTTAAAGGCTGTATCTTTAAAAAACAAGAAAGTTGGTCAATAGGCCAATGTCACAGTCGGATGACCCCTTATCACTTGGGGTCATCAGGTAAATATAAGTAAACAGTCTAGAAAATATGATCTGCTAATATTTGAAGTATTTTTTCCTATATAACTGGTAAATCAAGTGAACCCTGGGGCGGGGAGTCTTTTCACCCCAGGGGCATAATTCGAACAATCTTGTTAGAGATCAACTAAGCAATGATACTAACAAAATATCAAAGGCATAGGCCTTGAACTTTCAGACAAGAAGATTTTTAACGTTTTTTTCCCATTTAAGTCTATGTAAAACTTGGGACCCCAGGGCATGGCCTCTTTTCACCCCAGAGGAATAATTTGAACAATCTTGGTAGAGGACAACAAGGCAATGCTACAAACCAAATATCAAAAGCCTTGGACTTTGGTTTTAGACAAGATGATTTTTAAAGTTTTTTTCCTATACAAGTCTATATAAACCACGTGATCCCCTGGGCGGGGCCATATTTCATCCTGTGGGGGGTGGGGGGGGGGCTGTCAGTCTAGCTAGAGGCCCACTATATGATGCTACATACCAAATATCAAAGCCCTAGGACCTTTTGTTTTTAACAAGAAGATTTTCAAAGTTTTTCCCTATATAAGTCTATAGAAAAAAATGTGACCCCCAGGGCGGGGCCGTTTTATATCCTAGGCGGATAATTTGAATAATCTTTGTAGAGGCCCACTAGATGATGCTACATACTAAATATCAAAGTCTTAGGCCTTATGGTTTTGGACAAGAAGATTTTCAAAGTTTTTCCCTGTATAAGTCTATATAAACCATGTGACCCCCGGAATCGGGCCATATTTGATCCTAGGAGAATAATTTTATCAATTTTGGTAGAGACCCACTAGATGATGCTACATACCAAATATCAAAGACCTAGGCCTTGTGGTTTTGGACAAGAAGATTTTTAAAGAGTTTCCTTTCGGTTGCCATGGCAACCAGAGTTCTGTACGGAATTCAATTCTTTGAACAACTTTTAAAGAAGACCATCCAAGGATCATCCATGTAAAAATTCAATCTAAATTGACATGGTGGTTTAGGAGGAGATGTTTAAAGGAAAGTGTTGACTTGAAATAGTTGCCTGTCGTTACCATCAAGCATTCAGAGCAAAAAGGCTGTCCTCAGTATTAGAAATAATGATTAGAAATGTTTTCTATGGTCCGTGTTAGCTAGTTTACACTTATAGCTGGAGACGACAATCAGACCCGTGTTAGCCATTATATAACACATGAAAATCAACTGAATTTAGCTGAGAATGACTTTCCTATGCATATTTCACAAATATCTAAATTTAAGAAGCAGAATGATAACTCTGATAGCGTATTTGATCAGGAGGCAGTGAAGCGTATCCACTGCAAATTACTGATCAAAGCACGTCAACCTCCTTTTGGTCTCAAAAGCTAAGCACATGCACTATTGTCTGATTAGGAATCTTAGCCGCCTGCTAGGAGATAGAACCTCACGCAATGGACAAACTTACTATTGTAATTTCTGTCTGCATGGTTTTACCACAAAAGACCTGTTGAATGAAAACCCACCCTATTGCTCACTGCATGAATCTCAAAAGTTACGATCACTTATGATGTGAAGTTCAATAATGGGTATATTTCAATCACGTTTAACAAGCAGCTTAAGGTTCCATATTTTTATGCAAACTTTAAAAGTTTTGTCAAACCTACCTCTTCTTGTGATAAAGACCCCGATATTTCATCGACAACACGGTATCAAAAACATAAGCCCTATGGTTAAATGCTCTAGTGACAAGCTGTCAAAACCTGTCACAGTTTATGGGGGTGGGGGCAGTGTAGTTGACACTTTTTTGAGAATTTGCTGAAAGAGGAGGAAAGTATTTGCGATATCTTAAGTCAGGTCAAGCCCATGAAACTTTCATCTGTGCAGGAAAATCGATTCAGGAAGTAAACGTTTGTCATATCTGTGTAAAGGAACTAGGTGCAGACTGGGTTAGAAACCATGATCATTTAAACGGAATGAATATAGGAGCAAGTCATAACGATTGTAATTTGCAGTATCAGTTTAGGCAGGGAAAGGGTCACAAGGGTTAAAATTCTTTATTCCAGTTATATTTCATAATTTTCGCGGATACGATATGCACCTTTTGATGGAGACAGCAGGTAAATATAAAGACAATGCTATTTCTTGCATTCCTAACAATACGGAGAAATATCTCCCTTTCTCTTTGGGTAATCTAAAATTTATCAACTGGTTTCTTATTTGGGAGGAGAGAAAGTGGGACAGTTTGCAAATCTTGTCAAACACGTTGCACACAAAGGTCACCAGAAACCTCTACTTCGCAAGGGTGTGTTTTGTTATGATCGTTTTGTTTTTGGTTGAATGAAGACGAAACAGAGTAATTAGATGTTTCTAAAGTAGCGGATGATGCTAAAACGGGTTATATTTTAGAGGTAGATTTAGAATATCCATATCATTTGCATGATAATTATCCCATAGCTCCTGAAACACGAAATGTCAAGGACGAAATACTCTCTAACCACAGCAAGGAACTTAAGAAAAAATATGTGTCCGAGGTAAATCATCAAAAACATTAGTACCAACATTAGAGCACAAAAGAAAAAGACATTACGTTACTCACTATCACAATTTGAGGTATTATTTGTCAAAAGGTCTTATTCTGACAAACTTGCATAGGGTCATTGGTTTTACTCAATTCAAACGGCTCAAACCATACATAGATATTAACACGGCAAAAAGGAGGTTAGCCAAAAACATTTTTGAAAAGGACTTGTTTATGCTTTTAAACAAAAGTATCTTCGGTAAAACCATTGGGAACAAGAGAAAACGCGTTCATGTGGAACTAGTGCACACCTCAAAACGTTTGAGAAATGTGTGTGCGAAACTCAACTTTCAATCATTTAAAATTTTCTATAACGACTTGGTTGCCTTGACTATGAAGAAAGATAACATTGTTTTGAATTTATGCATATTTATGCATTCTTGACATACCGGTATCAAAGTTTTCATGTAGCAGTTCCACTATTATTTTGTTCAGCCGAAATATTGTCAAAGAGCTCGACTAATCTCCACCGATACAGTTATGGTAATAAGAATAAACGACTGGTACAAAGACATGCTTGAAAACCAGGATCTAATTTTTGCAAACTACCATACGCTGTACAGAGGCTCTTGAAAAATTTGAAGTCGAATGCGGTGGTAAAATAATTGTACAATTTGTTGGCCTAAGGCTTAAAATATGCAGTCTCAAATATGAAGACAGACAAGAATCTCGGAAAGCAAAAAGGCATTAAGAAATGTGTCGTAGAAAAACAGAATGCATTACGGCATCAAATGAATTTGAGAAGTTTTGATTATCAGCTCTCTCGCCATTTGATGACAAGCGCTATTTTACCGACATAGACAGCTTACCATTATTATTATTGAAGTAATATAACATTTCATACCTATTGTAATATATACCATTGAATACTTGTGCATAATGTTGTAAACCCATATTCCATTATTTGTGTATTTGTAAATTAATTGATAAGTTGGTATTTCACACATGATCTTTATGCTTCTTTGTGTCGAATAGCATTTTGCTTTTTTTCGAAAACACTCGTAAATGTGTCAATATTTACAAAAACCAAAAAAAAAAAAAAACAAATACCTCGATTTTGTATATATTGATGCGCAACACCAGCACTGGATTCGCGCAACCACTTTTAAGCGTATTCCCAGAGGGAATTTTATTGCACGTTTACTACCGTGCAAGTAAATGCAGTCAACAATATCAGTTGTGTAAAGCTTATTGAATGTCGCTTGGATCGTATCAAGGTCACCCATTTTTGTCAATATACAAAATAATTACACAAATTACAGGATATTTTTGTTGTCATGTTTGTTTTTCAATGCAAATTTCCGGAACAAAATATTAACTGTTGAAAGGCTTTGAAAAAGGTGATTACTTTTGAAAGTTTTCTTTCCGTCTTTGTACATTATTGTCTCCTTAGGTCTAGAAATTAATCAATTAGTAAATACCAATTCAATTAATATATATTTTGTACTGCGTTAAAGTAGTTATCTATTTTTAATGGGATTCCATAAAATTACATTTGCATTTACGGTATATTTTGATCATTCCTGGACCCGGTCGAGGTTATTGAGACGGATTGACCTAAAACGGTTGGCGAGCTCGTTGCAAACAATATATCGGAATCCCAAATAACGCTATTTAAAGTTATGATATAATAGCCGTATATAAATATAAACATATCATCCTTTCAATATAATTACAACACTGCCAAAATAAAGTTTAAAAACTTAAACCGATATAAACTCGATAATTTTTCAGGTATATATTTGTACCAAGCATAAAGAAAATGTTTTGTTTTTTTTTCAGAGAAGATTAAAGAAGATAAAGTCTTAGCCACAGGTGGCAGTATCATTGATTGGTCATCCCCTCCCCACCCTAAGACCCTTGATACAACCCTAAAAAAAGTTCCGACATTCTCAGGCGTCCCTAATATCCCCACCCTAAAGACCCCCAATACAACCCTGAAAAAAATCTAATATGTACATTTCTGATTGTTGAGAGTGAACCTCTCCCGTTTGAGTAAATTTCGGGGAGGACCGTAAAATAATTCATAGATTAAGTAAGAAGATCCATCAAACAGTTCATTAAAAGAAGTTGTTTAAAGGCATTTCTATTTAATCACTAGTGGCCACTGAAAGAGGTCAAGTGCCCCGCTTTGCACGATTTTGGGAGAGAACCTTTTAATGGTGCTGGTTAAGATCCACCATATTGTTCGTGAGAAGAAGTCATTATGTTTTTTTTTTTCTATTTTTAACTCTGATGGCCCTTAACAGTAACATTTGAACAAACTTGATAAAGGACCATGCAAGGATGTTTCTGACCAAGTTTGGTGCAATTCTGGACGGATGCACAGTCGGTCGGATGGACGTACGATGATCAAGGTGAGTGCCCACAACAGCTTACCCCGACCCTAAAATGACTGTATCAGACTAAATCAGACTTTAAAAATATATAAATCCTTAAGGAGTTTACTATTCTTTTCATGTATCCATTAGTAGTTGGTATTTATTTAGTTTTTTGTCTATCTATCATGAAGAGTTTGAAGAACGTGTTGGCTCATAAGGTAAAATAAGAGTGCAATAAAATACTTCAGGTGAGAATAGATTATTGTGGCATATTTCTGCCAACCACATATCCACTTATTATGCCCCCTTCGAAGAGGGATATATTGTTTGCAGATGTCGGTCTGTCCGTCGGTCGGGATGATAACTCAAGAACGCTTGGGACTAGAATCATGAAAGTTGAAAGGGAGGTTGGTCATGACCAGCGAATGACTCCTATTGATTTTGAGGTTAGTAGGTCAAAAGTCAAGGTGACATTGACACAGAATAGTAAAACAGTTTCTGGATGATAACTTAAAAATGATTGTACCTAGGATCAGGAAAATTATTAAGGAGGTTGGTCATGACCAGCATATGACACCGATTGACTTTGAGATCAGTTGGTCAGATGTCAAGTTCACAAGTGACCTGGTACAGTTAAATGGTTTCCGGATGAAAGCTCAAGTACGCTTGGACAAAGAATCATGAAAGTTAATAGAAGGTTGGTCATGACCAGCAGATGACTCGTTTTGATTTTGAGGTCAGTAAGTCAGAAGTCAAGCTCACAGTGACCCAGAACAGTTAAACAGTTTTCAGATGATAACTCAAGAACGCTTGGGTCTAGGATCATGAAAACTGACAGGGAGGATGGTCATGACCAGCAAATGACGCCTATTAATTTTGAGGTCAATTAGCCAAAGGTCAAGGTCACAGTGATCCGGAACAGTTAAACGGTTTCCGGATGATAACTCAAGAATGCTTGGGCCTAGGATATAGAACTTGAATACCGAAACGGGGAGAAAATGTATACGCGGCCGGGTAGCTCAGTCGGTAGAGCATTACAACGGTATTCCGAGGCCCCGGGTTCGAGTACTGATCTGGCTGCACATTGTTCCCAACGTGGGGCCGTGACGGCATTACACTGGTCAGTCTCCGACGCCTGTAATTGCTTTATTTAAAAACGAATTTACGAATTTCAAAACGGTAGGGAAATATGTCACGGGTAAGAACTTGAATATTGAAGCGGGGAGAAAATGTGTAGGCAGTCGGATAGCTCAGTCGATAGGTTGTCGGAACGGTATTCCGAGGCCCCGGGTTTGAGTCTCGGTCTGGCTTCACATTTTTCTCACACTGTGACAGCATGAATTAGTGTATATCCACCTCTTCCCCTACCACCACCCCTAATGGTTTGTGCCTATAGATTTGGAATAATAAATTTGCATAATTGTTATGCCCCTTTATGTATGACGAGGCACTTCTTATGTTCAAGTTTTATTATTATGAATAAAGTCCTGTTCTGTTCTGTATTTTCATTTTCTTTCGTAATGATAGGGACGATTACGGGATATTGCAAACCATAACTGACTAACTGGCAATAATCAAGATGCCTAGTTAACGTAAGTGAATATGTGGATGGCGGTAGTGGGCACTAACAGTTAAGATACTTAAATGGATAACAAGCAGTTTTGTCACTTGCCAGATAATAACTGAATCAGTACATTTTTACGAAAAACTTCGAGATAAATAAGTGGATATGTGGTTGGTAGAAATATGCCACTATATTCAATAACCATTTTTGCATGTTATTTGATAAATTTGGATAACAAATTCCGCTTTAACTTTCTTGGGATTCCATAGCATTACGTATGCGTTTTATTTGTATCATGTTTAGATACCCGAAATTGCCCGTGTCGGGTCCAAACATAGCTTGCGAATCGAACTTGATAAAATAGTACAATTTTCAGACATCAAAATGAATAACCTTGCTTTTTGACACAGATGAAAGTTATGTCTTCATTTTGCCGCAGTGGTGGTTTAGCAACAACAATATCGCAAAGAAGTGGAATACATCCACTTCCAAACTTTTTACTAATGTACTAGTATAGAAATACCAAGGATTACTCCATGGAATTATTTTTTGAGAAATAGGATGATATCACAGAAATGTCCCATGTTCACAACGTACAATTCTTTCTTCGTACAAGGTACCGCTGAACTGCGCAAAAGATTGCTAATTTCAGCTTAAAAGATCACGCAAGAGAAGACCTTAATTTAAATATACAATGTAATTCAGATAACAATGCAGTAGAAATATGCAATACATTGGAATCTTCTGTTCTATTGCTGATCTCCGGTGGTATTTGCGTCAATATTTTCAGTGCTAGAATGGTTCAATATCACTACTAATCAATATATAGATATGACGGCGGAATTTTATTGTACATTTTATTTTATTTGAAACATTTTCTGGACTACATGATTCTAAAGGACAATACGATAGAAGTTTTAGCTACCAAAACAATTGTTCTGGGGCTTGTCTATATGTACATAACAGATAAATATGACAACATAACAACACTATGTAAAAAGTTTTTTTAAGTCTACTTAATGTCTTCTACAAAATGATCTATATCGTTAAGTCTATGTTATTAAAAGAAAGATGTGCAGTTCCACCATTTGCTTGGCCATAAATATCCTTTGTTATGAAAACTTTATAAACACCAAAACTGATATTAAAACGCCCATATAAATCCTTAGGGGGTTGCAAACATTACATATTGGTTTTTTATATAATACAAGAGTGAAATGAAAAATTACTCCAGCGGAGATTATTTTTGAAAATATGATATAAAACAAATTATCACATTTTTGACGTCGCGGGAGTGTAATAAAGCCATTAAATAAAAATGATAATACACTAGTGTAATAAAGCTTTGACGTCGACGTCATTTATAGTTTAGGCGACGTCGGTCAAATTGTCTTGTTTATATGGTAAAAGAAAGTCGATTTTTTGATGTTTCGACAAGAAAGGCTAACATGTGATAAAAAGAATATTACATTTGTGACTTTCCACATTGAATTTATTCAACTCGTTGAATAAAATTGATAAAATGCTCGGCAGAGCCTCGCATTTTATTATTTTATTCAACTCGTTTAATAAATTCAATATGAAAAGACACTCATGTAATATCCTCTATTTACTTAATTAAGGAAAGATTATATAACCTTATACGCTCGTGCACCTTTTTCCGACACTACCTATAGTTACTATATAAAGGTTTATAATAAATTCAGATTTATTTTTTGGCGGGTGTGGGGAGGGGCAAATTCTAACTGTTTATTTATATCATGTTTGGAAACCTAAAATTCGGCCCGGCCAAGCTCAAATATAGATTTATAAGCAAATTCAGTAATATTGCATAGTTTATGACTTACCTAGTCCAAATAATTGTAATCGAGAGTTGAATATCGTTAATATTTTTTTTTATTTGTCGATATCCGCCTCCGAGTACAAACCAGGGGTGACTAACTGAAAGGTCCCTTAAGTCCTAAGGTGGTCGTAACGTCACCTTTTCTTGCTCGTAGGGATTTTTTTGATTAACTCAATCTTCTCGTAAGATACGAGATACCTTAAGTAATGCCGTATCTTAAGGTAAAAAAAATGGCGCCTTATCTATATCGTAAATAGATAGAACATTGAAAAAATTAAGTTTTGTTTAACTTTCTGATTAATATTTCATTTATAATCTAGCTTTTCCCATTCCTGTTGTTTTTTAAATCAATATAGAGGTAATTTCCTAAAAAAATTGTTTGTTTCTTTTAGTCGGCCTGCAAGGCAACTATCATTTCAAACCATATAAAGTTGCCTTAATACAAGTATTGAGCAATGGCATTTTATTTAGTAAAAAACCCATAAGAGATACGAGTATTAATGAATATTTGAAAAGATCTTCAAATGACCTCAAGCATGCAAGTCACGTATAAACCTTCCGATGTTCATCAAAACATTCTTTTAAATCCCAACGTGTATATTTTCAGTCAATATTATATAAATTGATATTTCGTATGTTAGTTATATAATACTGATACTTTCCTCTGTCTTATATCATATATTTTACTGTGTGATTAACGCATCTATTTCGGACTCCTACTTACGAGGACATGTTTGAAAAAATATCAGATCTCGACGTTTCAGTCGTTCAATTAAGATGTTCCACATTTTAATGTAATTAGCTAGTTCAGTGATTGATAAAACATTTCTGTTGCATATGTATATCTGACACACTGGGATACGGTCAAAATAAATGTACTTGCTAATGTAGATTTTGGTACTCCTATTCCTACAGTTTAGTAAATATTTCAAAACTATCATTCATATAATAATTTCTATTGTAGACGCGCACTTTAAATGCTTACCGTGTTCAAATGTAGATTTATAATGAACAAAAGTTTTACCACTATTACAAAAAGCGGATGACATGTTAACATAATTTGATATCCTTTCATGATCCTTTTATGATTCAGACACGTTAGTAAAGAAATTTTAGTAATCTTCAAAAGATTTACCAGATATAATACTGAATCAAGTTTAGCGGTCAAAAAAGTTTACTGTATCAAAATGACAGTATATGTTAACAGATACATTTGCATCATAATCTAAACACTACTAAATGCAAAAAGTGTCTACAATACTATGAAAAAAATGGTCCGATGAAACTGCTTTTAAATGTACTACCCGTTAAGGGGACGCATACTTTGAAATTAGAAAAAAGTGGGTGGGGTATTATAAAATTTACCTGCAAAAAAGTACAAGGTTTTGGTAAATGAAATGAATACTGTTTCAACTGTTATAAGTACACAAAGGATTGCTCACTAAAATAAAAATGAGAAAAACTGAAACAAGAAAGTTATTGTTGAATTACATAAGACTTCTTGTGTACATTCAAAGTCAACAATTAAGACTTTTTGGTGCGAAAATAATAGTGCTTCACTTTGTCCAAACATTTATCAATGTCCTACAGATTCTAATTTAAAGAAAGAATGTGAAATAAGTTCACTGTCTTGCTTTTCATTTGGCATATGTGAGCAAAAACACATTATTTAGTTTGTTTACAAAGTAGTGCATAAGAAAAGATACGGTGGTCAAGGAATGCCACATTACAAAAATAAAAGAGTATATTCCCCTTAATACATTAAACATTTATCGTTACAGAAGTCTAGTGGCTTACAATAAAGGCCTAGAAATGTTGTCATTATTAATTTTTAACTTGGTATTCATGAACTACAATGCACTTAAATATCAAAACACATTCAACAAACTTTTGAAAATGTACTGTCTTAAAAAACCCTAAAATAAGGTATGAATTTTGGTTGAGAGGTCCAATCAATGTGTATATGTGCAAAAGCAACATTCTAATCTTGTTCACAAAAGTTACTAATACACAGCAGGAATGTCAATGATCAAAACTGGACGAATATACAGTTATCCTCACTTTAATGTTATTTATAATTTGTCCTTGAATTCTCCACCATACTTTTCATAACTCTGTTTGCACGAGTTGCACGAGAATGCTGTCATTCACGTAAATAAACGGGGTCAAATAAGTTGTAAATGCAATATCATCTAAACGTAATTAATGCATTATATGCAGTTCAAGATAAACTTTATCTCATAACGTAACGAACATGTATAATGTTGTAACAACAACTTTACTTACACTGATTTAAGTAGCAGTCGGTTTATAAGTGACTTTATTGATTCATTTTGTGTTTTGTTATTGTTGTCAAAAGTATAACGGAAGTGCCTCACAACTGAAGCGGAAACCAGTTTGATGCGCAAAGTAGTCCACTGTAAGTAATATTTTTTGACAAATGTCCACAGAAATTAATAATTTTCTAATGTTAAAGACGAATATCTGAATAGGATTCGTTATTTGATAAGAAATTATAATCATCGACATGTTTTTTTAAAAATGGTACACGTGCTGACACCTAAGTTGTCTCCCGTTGTTTATTAGAGTTACCTTTCGTCCGGCGCAGTAATACATTTGCAGTGAATCGCCGAGAAGTCGTGGGAAAATTAAAAACCATGTAAACAAACTAAAATTAACCACCTTTTCAAGATGAATTTCAAGTGATCGACATTATGCATTTAACCCGCCTGACCTGTGTAGCATCTTAGATATCTGTTCTAAGGTATTCATTGTGTAGAATGTCATGTTATGCCCTTGCAATGCTAGTCCCACTCTGATTTTTTTGTTTACATTTTTTATCAATGAGAAATATGGCGTCCATCCCGAGATGAACTGACGTGGCGTTAAATTGTTTAAGCAAACCTGGTGTGTTAGAAAGAAAATCTCATCCCTTCAACATTATTTGGAACACTGTTATTGTAAAAACCTGTTTTTTCCTTATACAAAAGCTTAATATTTTGTGTTGAATGTACTTTCACAAACACCTCTGTTTTCCTATTACATTCATAGTACCACATCCTTATCTACAAAATACTGAATATTACAGGTGTCCATCAGTATTATATCAGTTTAGGAATATGTCTTTTTATTTTCCCACCATCGATTTATTGAATATGCACCCCTTCCGCATTGCTGTATGAACTGTGAATGTAGCAATATGCGTCCCCTTAAGAAGATCTTTCCCGTTTGACAATTTTCCCGCGTTTCACTTTCAACAACTTCAAACAAAAAACCGATAGTTTGATATCGCCGCAGTATATACGTCACAGTCACCAGCTGTCGTTTACTCTTACAATGACAAGCGTGTAGGCCAATAAAAAATTAGTTGTTTGTTTTATCTATTGGTTTCTAATTTAAGATAACTGTTCATATGCAGTATGAAAGTTCAACATTTCTATTTACACGAAAATGTAACGTCAACATAATGTACATCATGGAAGGCACGTTCAACTTTCCCGCCAAAACACGTATAAACTAGCTCTTGTTTTACGAGACATTCAGAAAGTGGGTCGTTCTTAATAATAAAAAGCAGAATGGCGTTATCGTAGATAATGTATAAGACACTGTTTCAACAAAACACAATTTTGAAATAATTATTTTCCGCCAAGGGCATCTTGACTTTAAAACGTACATGTATGTCATGACGCCGAAAAGACTGGCGATTCCTCGAACAATAGTCCCGATTCATTCTTAAATTTTAAGCAGTTCCATAACACTAAGGATAAGGATGTCGTGCGGTGCATGTCTCGGCAAAACAGGTTTTAAAAACACTTATTAAATATGGGTATAACGCGAAACGATTTTAATACTGACGATTGTTATGAATAACGCCCCATTTTTTTTTTGCCGAATATTGTCCTGAAATTTATACTGTACAAAATTCAGGATTATGCAATTGAGTAACGGTTTTACTTCGTCGCCATATTGTTCGTGTTTTTTGCAATTGTGTCACAAATATGGCCCCTGACGTCAGTTTTCTTGCAACGCCCAGTTCCGAGTCTTTTTGATAGTTTTCCTTTCCTGCACTCTGAATGTCATATAAATGTAAAGTACAAAATAATTGCCTCTTTGCATTCAGAAAATGCTACTCAATGGTATAAAATTCAGGGAATTGAAATTGACGCTTAGGACGTCAGTGACGATTTTGTGACGTCAGAACGGAAAAAATCACATGAAGTTTTGCTAAAAATTTTGCCTTTGGTATGTTGTTTGGCAATGTGTGTACGTTTAGTAGACACATAAATACTTAGGGGTCAGCGATTTCAATTTTTCGCAGTATATCGTAACTTTACCCTAACCCCCAAATGGTTTGTGGCTAATAACGTTAAAGTAAATCACATATTTGTGAACACAGTCCTCATAAAACATGTTTCGCTATGTATGTGACACTTCCATGAATCAGACACTGATAACCTTCTGTCAATGTCGTAACAAATGACATAATACCGATAACAAATATATGTTTAAAAGCATAATATGTTTTCTTCGTTTATTATAGAATGCGCCACCCCTCATTTTTCAACGGGCTGTTATAAACTTTTCACAGATTAAAATTGGCGATATTTCCGACAGTGTTTTTTCTCCATTTCGCTGCCATGACCACTTACGTTGTCCTTTCAACACAGCGCAAAATGACATACTTGATTTACATTAATTCGAATTTAGTTTTTGTTTCTGTTGCTGGATAAAATGAAATAAAATCACAAAAATAATAAAAGTAGATGTTATTTCGGGTCTGTGACAAAACATCGACACGACAAAACGCCGACACGACAACTGATCGATGCGACAAAAGATCGACATGTCGCATAGTGTCGTGTCGGCGTTTTGTCGTATTTATGGTCGAAAATAATTTTGATCATACGATTATTATACGATCATGATTTTGATCATACAATTATCATTCATAAGCATTTACGTGCTCTAAGTGCGAGTTAAAGTCCGGATAGGACGAGTGGACCTCGCTGTATACTCGACCAACCGGGCGAGTAGATTTTACGTCGTAACTTTACCAAAATGCAGAAATTACATCGAAATACGTCAGCAAACTTTGACGGTAAATGACGGTAATTTTCCATTACACGAGCACGTGCGACCTGTTGTAATATCTAATCTACAGCGTACACAAAAAACGCGCGTAGTGCATTCATTTTTTAATATTATCGCTTGATTTTTTCAACACCGTTTGAGACAGTTTGAATTCTATAACGATTTTAATTAGATATCGACAGAAATGTAGACAAACTTCTATAAAAACGGCGAATTTTCATATAATTATTAGTAAAACTTCTAACAGCGCGATCTTGATTACTTATTCCTTTCTAAAAGTAAATAAATTATACATACATTGGCATAAAATTCAGACTTTTGACCAGAAAGTACAAAAAAAAAAACAGAATAAAAAAATCTTAAATAATGAAAAAGCGTCAGCAATTTAAATACATGGAGTAAAACGATTTTTGGCAAACAGATTTCTGTTAGTCTGGCAGAATAGGTTACGTGACCTCGTGAACGTAGATAGAAATGTGGTTTTGAAATATATTATACGAGATATTGCACATTCGCTTTTGATAACAAATTAAAGAAGAAACTTTTTTTATTGACTTCTACTTCTCAGGAATTTGAAAATTTGAAGAACACGGCATTGTTCTCTCCCATACATGACATACGCACGTTTACTGTACACGAGTGCGCATGTCCAAGTCAAATAAACGGACTTAGTCGACTATCACATTAGGGCATTACACTGTAAAACAAACCAATAGCACGATTCTATTACACCTTTTATTCCAGAAATTGTATTGAGAAAACAGAAGCCACGTAAAACTTTTACCGAATAAGGACACTCTATACATTTTAAAGCAATAGCAAGACTACAAATTCGACAGGCTGATACAGAAATATTTTAATGGACAGAAATAAAAACAAATAAAGCGGAAAACAAACAATATTTTGATTTGGGCCTAACCGAGTGTTTGCATCTTGCCTATCGATAAACTCCGTCCATACTTAAATGTACACGCGAATCTCTCGATGACATGTCGGGTAATTTTCAAAGACATGTACCGAGGTCACGGAGGGCAAACAGGTGTTTGAGTGATTCACAAGTAAACGACTGCAAACTGGCAAACGGGAAACGTCTTCTTAATGGGTAGTAAATAGCGAAATGAATGCCGCAAGTTAAGTCTTTTTTGCCTTTTAAGTTGCTTGGATCTCATTACTTGGTAATATGAACATAAGTTGCAGTGTCATTGCATTTGTAAAACAAAATGAGAAGAAAAGCTCTTGATAATTGCGTTCAAATAATATAAACAGACAGAAACCTTAATACTGTAAATGTACGGAAATTCAAATGATTGCAGGGGAAAAAACGTCTTATATCAACTAGAGATGAATGTATATCTACTTTCATTCCAAGAAGAGTAGAGGATTAAGTTTCCCGTCAAATTCTTCTTTGTCTTCAATTTGTTGGTGCCAAAAACAAAATCATTTGAAATTTAATGATTTATCATTAAAGTTTATATGTAATTCATTTTTATCAAAATATCATTGATGGACAACGGTGCGGTTTATTTTCACTTGTTTTGAAGGATATTAAGCGCGAAGTTGCTGTTGAAGCGTCATATGCAGACAATAGGAAATGCCGCGTTGACATGTGGTATCATGGTCAATCGATGAAACTTCATTATGCTGTTATCATTAATTAATATGTATTTGAATTTTTATTTTAACCTAATGAAGTTTTATTTTAATTTTACGTCGCAAACAATTGATTAAATGGCATTATGCTCTTATATATGTGATAAGTTATACTGATATCCAGTCTTTTTAGCAACATCCTTGTCATTGTATGAAAGAACTGTTTTCGTAGAAAACTAATGTCCTTTTCAGCCTGACAGCAACATTAGACGGAACTTTGATTGTAGGGAAAATTGTTTGAACATTTTTACATTTAGTTTTACTCGTATATCCTATTTTTCCTTGGGGGGCCCCCCCCCCCCCCCCCACACACACACACACAAACCATCCTATGGAGGAGGGTGGGACACAGCCTCCCTAACTAACCACTGTTGGCGCTTTGCCTTTACCATTCAAATTTACCTAACATATATATACATATTGTGTATACTTTTGTCGCTATTGTATATATTCAATGTATTATTGGTCAGTTACAAACTGTTTTAGTACAATTACATAAGAACCTATTAACTTTTCCTGATCACACATGTGGCACTTGACTTCTTTTACTAGAAAACACTCTAGGGTGCCTATTGTAATCCATTTATTTCATACGAATTTCATTCACTGTTGGCTTATAGGCTCACTGGGCCGGGTGTATTTTGATATGTCTGAAAAAGGCGATAAATAATTATATCAATTATAATTATATCCTTTCCGCGGCCATAACATAATAAAACGTATTAGCGTCTGATGGCCCTTTCACGCTTCCGTAGAATCAACAATTATTACACGAAATTCATTTTAAAAATATTTCTGAAATGTCTAGGTTGCCGCTTTCAAATACGGAAATATCTGACAACCGATGAATATATATACTGACATTTTTAGACAAAAGCAAAAAGGACCATTTGAACGATTTCATGAAGTTCCAAAAATCTCCATATACCCTTGCTCCGGTACGGACACCTGTGGGATTTAATAAGTATTTTCTAATTGTTTTAGTTAAACTAAATCAACACAAAAATGAAGGAAATAATTACAAGTTGTTATATAATTTTTCCTTAAAGATAGGACAATTACAAATGTGAAAGATTCCCGTTTCATTTTTATGCACTTTTTTACATTTACGGTATCGTAAGTCAGGCTCAACATACGAGGTTGATAAGGTATGCTTTGAGTTATCGAAATAGCGTTACCT
Organism: Mercenaria mercenaria; assembly: GCF_021730395.1. Lineage (NCBI taxonomy): Eukaryota > Metazoa > Mollusca > Bivalvia > Venerida > Veneridae > Mercenaria > Mercenaria mercenaria. Next base: position 27,256,016 of record NC_069377.1, on the reverse strand, counting down.
TAGTGTTACCTTAACACTGTCGTAAATAACCTCGTAAATTCAGCGATATCGTAAGTTTCGAGTTAGCCACCCCAGAAAAGGAAAGGACTGTTATAGCACTGTTCCCTTCTTTGCGTAAATAACACCCAACGGAATCCGTTGGGCGGGAATTGTGTTATAATAAAGCGACGGATCAAACAAAAAGAAATACATACATAGAAAGTCTGTAATTTTTCCTTTCCAATGATGTATATATTATCTAGATTCCTTAAAAAAACTTTCAAACTATGGCAGTTAAAAAAATTCAGAGGTTTAAATCGCGTGTACTACATATTGGAAAATGGCCGATACAGGTAAACACATTACTAACGAAGCGTTTTCACTGGTCACGCCTCCGACCGCCATTACATGAAGACGATTGAAACGTTAGAGGTTTCAATTTTTTACAACAGAAATTCTTGATATTAAATATGTCCTGTTCTTATGTTTTTTATTTACTATTTATGATAAAAAATATATAAATGTATATATAAAATATCAAAATGTAAAATCGGTCTACCCGAGGTCTCATTATTTAGACTATGACTTACCTTACTTTTTGACACTGATGAAAATTTCTGTCGTCTCTTATAGCAATGATCAATATCACCAAAGGAGCTGATTACAAGCGCCTCTAATCTCTCTTTATTAAATACACTAAGGCTAATAATAATTATAACATTTAAAAGGATTATTCCATGGAATCTTAAAACTGTGTAAATTATTTGAGAAATAGCTTGATATCACAGAAATGCCCCCAGCTGTCAACGTACGCAAGCAAGCAAGGAAGGTATGACTGAACTGCGCAGATTACTAATGTACCTTTACGCATGCGCGATAAACAGATCGCGCATGAGCATTCTATACATAGAGCGTGACGTCACACATTCCGTCTAACCTCTATACTAGGAACAGATAACTAGCTGATGCTTGTGCATACCCTAAAACATATAGTCCCGCGGAGGAGATGAAATTTTCAGAATTAACTTATTTTTTGCATGTTATTACAAGAAATATGAGTAACTGTGATTACTTAAACTTTTTAAACCATTATCGTTCTCTGACTCGTGTCATAGAATTATTTTTTGACAAAAAGGAAAATCTACTTTCACTTTCCTATACTATTGTATTGCAACGCAATATGGTATATTAAACATGGATTGGAAGACTTAGATATCATAAGATCAATGCCCTAAACGTCTAAATGATGCACAAATAGAGTGCTTAAGTCATGTCATCAAGAAGGAATGTGTTACTCTGTTACGGGTCCAATACCTTAAAGATAGAATATTTATATACAGTCGAACTTCGATGGCTCGAACTCGAGGGTCCCGTGGAAATTAGTTCGAGTTTTCCGTTGTTCGAGCCATCTAAACGGCGGCCATTTTGAATTTGGGAATTCGAGGGCATGATATGTTACAAACCTTACATCGTAATATATTGTCATATTGTACCTAAATGTGTGTATGATACGATGATAAATAAAAAACGAACGCTGAAATATGCTTTATTATTTATTTTCAAACATGACATAGATACGGAAAAACACAGATAAAACACTAATATAATTATAAGAATTTGGTGAAGACAGCATCAAATAGAAAGACATGAATAACAAACCTTTTTGAAACATAGTCCAGTACAAATATTATCAAATATATTGCTTTCCAGTAGCCGACTTAGCTATCCCCCCGTATCCGGGTCCTTTACTAAGTTGTTCAGCCATGCTAAAGCAGTATGAAAGTTGACGTCGGATCTCCCGTTTTTATGCAGAAAAAAATAAAGACAGACGTAGTATGTACATTGCTAAATCATTTTAAATAATTTTATTCGTATAAATCAAAGCCCATTAAAGCATTGCAGTGAACGAAAGTCACTTTGTTTAATTTGTTTGTCGTATACCGACGCTAATTACGTAAGCGTGTGAAAATTACGCACGCGCCGATTAAAGGGGAAGCTTGGCGAATGTCAGGCAGAAGTGTGAAAAACTTTGTAAACACAAGCCATCCCAGCAAAAATTATCTGTTCGACTGAATAGGTGTAATTATCACTGTAATTAAGCCGTGGGGACCACCAAATGAGTTCGAGAGTTCGAATTATCGAAGTTCGAGCGATCCGAGGTAGAACTATATAGAATAAAGAAGGAATAAATTCGGGACCGGGCGAAGAGTTCGAGCGATCCCGGGTGTTCGAAAGATCCGAGTTCGAGCCATTGAAGTTCAACTGTAAATCTATATATTCATAAATTCTAAAATATGCAAAATGGAAGAAATATAAAATGAAAACATAAAACTATTTCTGAGGGGTCGAAATGTCTTTTGGGTCGAATTGTCCAAGAAAACTAAATTTTGGGGTTGAAATGTCTTGGGGTCGAAACGTCCAAGATTCGATGAATATTGTGGCCATATTTTTGGGACACTTTTCAAAATTATTATTTTTCGGGATTTTTGAATCCAAAGCAAGTTATTATTTTTGTCAAAGTGTATCATTTTTTTTAGGCCTAATACCGTAAAAAGGTAAAGGTAGAGGTAAGTTTTATTTACGGTCGCTTGGTGAAACAATTAACATAAGCTCTGTAGATCTTTTCTGTGACCCTATAATAACAACAGTTAAAACCAATTATACCTTACCCCAGTAATTTGCTGCTGGTACCCATTTACAGCTGGGCCGACAGAGGCAATCGTGATAAAGAGCCTTGCCCAAGGACACACCGCAATGGGATTACCCAAACAAAAAAAGGCCTAATAAACACTGTCAATAAACACCACTAAAACAATGATCCGCAAGCGAGTTTTTAATCCAATAAACACCATTAAAACCGTGTTCCAATTTCACATGCAAATGAGCTAATGGATCGCTAATTAACATAAATGTGTCATTTAACAACACGCTAATGGAACGCACAATAGATCGCTCAATGGAACGCATAATAGATGGTATAATGGAACGCATAATAGATCGTATAATGGATCGCTTTATGGATCGCATAATGGATCGCTTAACAAAACGCATATATAATAGATCACTTAATAGATCACTCAATGGAATGCGTTTCATCAAACTGATACATTCCTAACTACAGGCTGTATTTAATTGAAACCTGATGCATTCAGTTTTGGCAAATCGTTTATGTGACTAGGTATTGCCTGGATTTGCAGAGATATGCAGTTACTGTTGAAAAGGTCTTTCTGTTAAAATTATTCAAATATTAATTTGTTAAATAATGTTTTTATATATATATATGATACAAATTTAGCAATCATTCAACATTTTCATGATCATTTGGATGCAGTTTTATACAAATCATTTGATAAATCATGCAGCTAACAGAAATTCCAATTTTGTGAAATATGGTTAGACAAAGAGAAACATACATTTATTAACTAGTTTCCATATAAGAAAGTATTCAAGTCATTTGAATCAGCATTTCAAAAACTACTGTGTTATACATTTGATAAATCTTTGAATTCTAATATACACTTATTATATTGAAATCTATAAAGAATCACAATGTAAACATGTATTTATTTATACTGAATTGTAAGTACATGTATTAAGAAAATACCTTTAGTTGTAAATCATAGAAATTAAATGAAATAACAACCAACATTTCTCTTCAGTAAATCCATATCATGTCCAACCTCTACACTTATAACCTACAAAATGCACTAATTTCTGTCCCTCTATATTATACCTTAGATGAGATTATATAACATAACCATAGCAACTAGAAGATCTGCTATTCTGGTACCTTGGATGGGTTAAAACCATATGTTTCCTGATAAAAGAGGGGAAAGCCTTCTGAATGGCTCTGTAAAGTTAACTCGTTTCAAAATCGCGATCCATTTAATGGAACACGTTCCGTTAGCGATCCATTGCAACCATTTCTTGATTGTTTCAATGGATCACTAATGGAACGCACTAACAAACACCAAAAAAGCGGTTTTGATAGTGTTTATAAGGTGTTTTTTAGTGTTTATTAGAAAAATATTTTTGTTTGGGTAGCCATGATTGGAACCGGGGGCCTTCACCTCCGTAGGAAAGCGCCTTAGCCCTCTCGACCAAAGCGTCCACACGACAAATATAGGTTCACGTTCGTAAACGCAAGTTTTTGCTCATGAACACAGGTTCAACTTTATATACTATAATTAACGCTCATGAACCCAGGAAAACGCCCGTAAACATAAGTTCATGCATGTAAACCTAGGAATACCAAAATATATATTTCAATGGAGAAGCCTAGTTTATCGAAGGTAAGCATGGGTTCAAGAGCGAAAATCATGGTTTACGCCCATGTGATCCTATGATTTCGCTGGGAAATATAGACCAGTATTCGATGATCCTAGTTTTTCAATCAAGAACATTATTACTGGTTAATTGGCTAAGCATGAAGTGTAGATTACGGATGTGAACCTATGTTTACGGCTGTGAACTTGGGTTTAAGATCTCAAACCATAGTTTATGATTGTGAAACTAGGTTAATGTTCGATAAACTATGTTTGTCGATCAAAAGTATGATTTTCGGCTGTTATCCTATGTTTATGAGTGTGAACCATATGGTTATGGTCATAAACCAATGTTCACACTTTTTAACATAGGTTCATGTGCGTAATCTATTATTTATGCTTGTGAACCCAGATTTACGCCCATAAACAGGTGCACACACATAAACTTAGGATAGCGACCGGAATTCATATTTCAGATGAGAAAGCTAGAGATTATTGAATGTAAACCTGGGTTCACAAGCTTAGACTTTTTATTTACACCCGTTATTTTATGTTTTTTATTCCAAATACCTTGTTTATCAATCGTTAATCCAGTTGTCCAATAACAATGTGAACATAGGTTCAAGGTCGAAAAACTAGGCTTAACAATCAATAAAACAGGTTTTTCAAACACAACTGGGAAATCATGTTTGTTCGTGGGGGATTAATTTTCATGGATTTAAATTTTTGTGGTTCAGCTCAACTACAAAATAAAGTCCCAGCAAACAAATTTTGCCCATGATAATGTAAAGTGTACACTGTACTGTAGTACAGTTTATCTGTCAATCTAAAGCCAGACTCTCTAAGCTCCGCCTACATATTATATTTCATTATAGTTATGTAGTATGATTAAGATCTTTATCAGATGCAATTGTAGCTGATCATTAAAATGTATATTGTCATAGACAATCTTTATTCATTTAATCTTCCCATACAATTATAACTCGGACACTTTACATTGGCGACGAGGATAGCAACAAAATATTGGATTAAATGTTTAATAAACGGCATTGGAATAACAGTGAAATTATTGTAGATATTCATTCATGAAACACTGATGTTTTACTACTATTAAAATGGCACAGGGATTACCACTGTTCTCTAATTTTGTTGTTAACGAGCCTGCTGTGGACACTAGATGGAAAAAATGGTGTCACCGTCTAGAGAATCTACTAATTGGTTTGGACATAACTAATGAAAAGAGAAAGAGAGCCTTACTTCTACATTATGCCGGGGAAGAAGTAAATTATATTTTAGATACACTATCCGAGACAGGTGAAGATTATAAGACTGCTCTTTTGAAACTTACGGAATACTTTGCACCGAAAAAATGCACTGAGTACGAGGTGTACAAATTTCGCCAAGCAAAACAAGACTGAAGAGAGACAATTGACACGTATCATACAAGGCTACGACAGCTCTGTGAAAACTGTAAATTTGCCGACAAAGACAAAGAAATAAAATCACAGATTATCCAAGGATGTCAGTCAACAAGGTTACGCCGCAAAGCGCTGAAACAAGATATAACTTTGGATGAATTGATTCAAGAAGCTCGTGCACTGGAATTATCTGACAAACATGCTTCCGAAATTGAACATGGTACGGGTGAAAGTGAGAACAAGGTTACAAAAAGGAAATTCAAACCGAAGAAAATTACACCAAACAATCGGAATAAGCAAAAACAAAGAAAATGTCGAAACTGTGGATTTGAATACACTCACAAGACAAAATGTCCAGCGCAAGGTAAGGAATGTTTATACTGTCACAAGAAAAACCATTTTGAAAGTGTGTGCCGCTCAAAAACAATGAAATCTAGGAAAACTAACAATCTAAATGATTATTCATCGAGTGATGACAGTGACCAAAGTGACAATTATGCATTTGGACTAACTGTAAATGCCATGTCCAGGAGACCATACGTAAGTGCTTCAGTTAATGGACACAATGTCAAGTTCCTAACTGACACTGCTTCTTCAGTTAATGTACTAGATCAAGAGACGTACAACAAAATGAATCCGAAACCAAAGCTTCAAAGACTAAACATGAAAGTATTTGCATATGGCACTGATTCTCATGTCAAACTTCTTGGAAAATTTGTGACTACCTTTGAAACAAAACAGAAGTACACTACAGCTGAAATTTTGGTGACAGAAAGCTAAAGCGGTAATCTGTTATCGTATCTCACATCAGTAGAATTACAAGTGGTTCCAGAAATTCAAACACTGCAACATAGTAAGGTCAATGAAATTTGCTCAAGGTTCCTCTTGGAAACAAGACATGTATTCATATTTACGAAATTACCGTGCTACACCACATGCTTCCACCAACATTTCACCAGCTGAATTGTTTTATGGACGTTCAATAAACATCAAATCTGAAAATTGGTGACACAGTACTTTTCAAACAAAAGAAGGCCAATAAACTGGCACCACCATTTGACCCGCGTCCGTATGAAATCGTTTCTAAAAAGGAACAAAGATTACAGCAAAACGCAAGGACAAGCAAATTACTAGAAATTCATCAGAATTCAAAAACGTAGAAAATCCACCGCCGTTACCATCATCATAATCATCAGATAACGACAACATTATCAACATACCGACTAGAAATAATTCTGATTCGTCACTGACACACGATACAATCAACTCACAACCTGTACGACGAAGTCAGCGTGAAAGAAAACCACCTGAATACCTCAAAGATTATGTAACGCATTAAAACAATTGGAATTTAATTAATTAAAAGTGATATGTGTTAAGTGCTGTGAAGCTGGCATAATAATCCAGCAGATAAAAAAAAGTGCAAGTTTATATTATCAGATTCGATCTAAAAGGATAACATCTGACTTGAAATTTTACTTGGTGTATATTGTGTATATAAATTTCATTTTATCTATAATGTTATCAGTTTTACGAATCAAATGTATTTATTTCATTTTTTTTAAAAAGAAGAGGGAAAGAAACAATGATATTTTGTTAACCCACTGCTCTTATTCTTCTCACAACAATTAACTCTGGAATTTCATTGATAAAAGATATCAACAGAGAATGTAATTGACTCTAGTTTATTTGACATTTCATTTAATTACATTACAGATTTATTGTAGGCACATAGACTGTTGTATAATCAACAAATATTAGGATACGTGCAGAACACACTGGATGTAAACTTATCAATATTAACTGGTGACATTTTCAGTATTAAAGTATTAAAGTATTATGTTCTGGTATTTTAAAGTGACACTTTGACAGAATTTGTCTAGCACCAATATTATGTTGTTTATTTTAATTTCACATTACAATTCAAGTTTTAATTCAAGTGAAGAGGAGATGTACTCTAGTAGAGTTTATCTGTCAATCTAAAGCCAGACTCTCTAAGCTCCGCCTACATATTATATTTCATTGTAGTTTGAGTAAGATCTTTATCAGAGTGTAATCAACATGCAATCGTAGCTGATCATTAAAATATATATTATCATAGACAGTCTTTATTCATTTAATCTTCCCATACAATTATAACTCGGACACTTTACATACACAATGTTCAATGCGCAATGTCACCCCCCCCCCCCCCCCCCAAAAAAAAAAATACCATAGCTGTACAATGTAATCCGTAGTTGTGTGCATGCGGCAGTACTGACCTGCAGCTTTCATGTAGTATATGGAGACTCCAACAACAATAAACATAGGTATGCCAAAGCTTTGGAACCAGAGTGACTTTCATTCAGACATTAATTTTACCCGTGGTTTGTTTACAACATGCTCATCAAAATAAAAGTAGATACTAAAAAATAAAAGTTTGACGTAGCGTCACTAGCCAACCACACTATTATGCAGCTGTTATTTGATTTTTTGGGCCTATTACTACTATTACTTTGGGACTATTAAATATTATAAATGAATTGTTAGACTTTTGTACAAGGCATTAATACCCAATTCACTTTATACATTTTTTCGGCAAGAAATTACACATGCGCAGTTCAACAGCTTGTAATTATAGATGCATACGTGCATTCATTTTGCCAAAAAACATAAGAATGAAAATTAAGTTTTGATATTAACATAGTTTATGGTTATTTACATAAATTCACATTCCTTGACTATGGTTTACGCTCGTGAACCCTGGTTAATGCCCGCAAACATAGGTTCACTCTCTTGGATATAGGATAATTCATAGTTCAATCGAGAAACAGAGTTAACGGAGTTGAACCCGGGTTCCAGAGCGTATGCTATGGTTCACTCCCGTTATATTATGTTTTCACTGGAAAATATAGGTTAGTATTCAAAAAGCCTGGTTTTATGTCGGAAAAACCTAGTTTATCGATCGTTAGTTCTAGATTTTCCTAGTTAATTTCTGTAGTGTTTTGACTATGAACCTGGGTTAACGTAATTATTGAACAATCGGCATGACATAAGAGTCGATGTCATTCCGCGTCCACACGTAAATTTTTTACACACTATGACTTCCTCTATTTTCTCTTTATCTCTGTAATTACTTGATGGATTTGCTTCAGACTGAAAATAGTTAATCATCATCATCACTCGCATCAGGCAAAAGGGCCGTAACTCTTTCGCCAATATTCTATGAAGCATCACCCTGCCTTTCTATCTAGAATTACAGGTTAAAGTTTAGGTGTACTTTCACTCTATCTCAGATATTATGCCGCCCTTCACAGAAGAAGGGTTATATTGTTTTGCAGTCGATCTAAGTTGATAAGGAGGTTGGTCATGACCAGTAGATGACCCCTATAGATCAGTAGGTCAAAGGTCAAGGTCACAGTGACCCAGAACATTAAAACAGTTTCTGGATGATAGCTCCTTTTGACCTTGATCGTTGATAGAGAGGTTGGTTATGACCAGCAGATGACCCATCGATTTTGAGATAAGTAGGTCAAAGGTCAAGGTCACAGTGACATGGAACACTTAATCAGTTTCCGCAAGATAATGTGAGAATGCTAGGGCCAAGGGTTATGAAACGTGAGAGGGAGATTAATCATTAAGCAGATGAACCCTATTTTTTATGAGATCATTAGGTCAAAGGTCTGGGTCACAGAGACCAGGAACAGTTAAACCTTTTTTGATGACCCGCCCGCTTAGTTCAATAGGAAGAGGGTTGGTCTACAGATCGCAGGGTCGCGAGTTCGACCCCAGACAGGATGTATTTTCTTCATGATGCTTTGATATAAGACACTGTATTTGAAATTTTTCGACCTCCACCTCTGGTAGTTCATGTAGGGAAGTTGGCAGTTACTTGCGTACAGAATCCAGGAACACTGTCAGATTGGTTAACTGCCTGCCGTTACATGACTGAAATACTTTTGAAAAAAGGCGTTAAACCCGAAAGAAACAAACTTGAGAACGCTTGGGCCTAGGATTAAGAAACTTAATAGGGAGGTTGACCGAGACCAGCAGATGACCCTATTGATTATGGTGTCAATAGGTCAAGGTCACAGAGGCCTGGAAGAGTTAAACAGTTTCCGGATGATAACTTGAGAACACTTGAGCCAAGCATTAAGAAACTTCATAGGGATGTTGACCATGACCAATAGATGACTTCTATTGAATATGAGATCAGTAGGTCAAAAGTCAGGGTCACGTAGACTTGGAACAGTTAAACTGTTTCTGAATGGTAACTGGAGAACGCTTGGGCCTAGGATCAAGAAACTTAATAGGGAAGTTGATCATGACAAACAGATGACCCCTATTGAAGATGTGATCAGTAGGTCAAAGGTCAGGGTCACAGAGACCCATAACAGTTAAACAGTTTCCGGATGATAACTTCAAAACGCTTTGGCTTAAGATAATGATACTTAATAAGGAGGTTGATCATGAGCAGCAGATGATCCCTATAGATTATGAGATCAGTAGGTCGAAGGTCAGAGTAACAGTGACCCAGAACATTTAAACTGTTTTCGGACAATAACTTAAGGAAACTTGGGCCTAGGATCAGGAAACTTAAGAGGGAGGTTGATCATGACCAGCTGATGACCCCTATTGATTTTGAGGTTAGTAGGTCAAAGGTCAAAATCTTAGAGGACCGGAACAGTTAAACTGTTTCCGGACGGTAACTTGAGAACTTTTGAACCTAATAGGATTAAGAAACTTAATGACTCATTTCTTAGAAAGTCTTGGCCTTGATCATTAAAGTTGAAAGGGAGGTTGGTCATGAACAGCAGATTACCCCTTCTGATTTTTTAATTAAGTAGGTCAAAGGTCAAGGTCACAGTGACCTGGAACACCGAAACAGTTTCCACACCATAAATTGAGAATGCTTGGGGCTAGGATCACATAACTTGATAGGGAAGTTGATCATGACTTTTGATTTTAACATCAGTAGGTCAAAGGTCAAGGTCGCAATGACCCAGAACCTTAGAACATTTTTTGCCAAAAAACTAGAGAATACTTCGGTCTAAGATCACATTTGAGACCAAGGTCACTTGTGACTGGTAAATGACCCATAATTAATAATGTGAGGCCAGTACATCAAGCATCCAATGCACAGTGACCAAATAATTTCCTTATGTGTTCCTTATGCAGTTACTGAATGCATCAAAGGGGGAGGGGGATGAAATTTCGTGTTCTACAAGCTCTTGTTACTAAATGGATTCGATTCAAACTTAAAATACTTTTCCGTATCATCACTCATTCGACAAGGCCCATCAATGTTGGCAAAAGCCGGTCAATATGAGTATTGACTTGTCCGGTGGTCAATACTGGTTAAAACCGGTCAATACTGGTCAATACTGTTCGATTCAATACTATGGTCACTCTTGGTTGGTCAATGCTGGTTTATACAACCATTTTATATGATGTACACTCACAAATTAGCACAGGCTGTAATAGTAATGTAAAAATAATAAAGCAATTTGAATAATATAAAATTTTGTTCAGCGAAAAGTATAGTTGTCAATTCAATTTTGGTTCTTGGAAATGTGTCTTGGTAAGGCTCAGTTTTGGACAATATACTTAGATAATATATATAATACTAGATTATTCAGTGCTTTTATATTCTTACAGTAGACTTGATTTTAGATTGATTAAAGACTTTTTACCTCAACTACATGTATACGAAGTATGGAGAGCTATCCTACTCGACCTGGCGTCGGCGTCCTTCCGCGTCCGCACTTAGGTTAAAGTTTTGATGCACTTCCTCTTTATCTTGGTAATTACTTTATGGATTTACTTCAGACTTAAAATAGATGTTCCTCATCACCACCCCACATCATTATAGCACAAGGGTCATAACTCTGGCACCAGTATGTCATGAATTATACCCCCATTTTACTTGGAATTTTAAGTTAAAGTTTTGGTGCACTTTCACTTAATCTCAGTATTTACTAAATGGATTTGATTCTAACTTAAATAGTTGTTCAACATCATCACTCACATCATATGACACAAGAGCCATAACTCTTGCACCAGTATTTCATGAATTATCCCCCCTACCATTTTTACTTAGAATTTCAGGTTATTTTTTGTGCACTTTCACTTTATCTCTGGTATTACTAAATGGACTTGATTCAAACTGAAAATAGTTGTTCCACATCATCTCCCACACCATTTGACACAAGGTCAATAACTCTGGTACGAATATTTAAGGAAGAATCCCCCTTTTACTTAGAATTTCGGATTAAAGTTTTGAGGCACTTTCACTCTATCTTAGTTATTACTAAAATACGTAAAATAGTTGTTCCACCTTATCACCCACATCATATGACACAAGGTCCATAACTCTGGCACAAATTATTCATGAATTATGCCGCATTCTACTTAGAAATAAAGGTTAATTTTGATGCATTTTCACTATATCTCAGTTATTACAAAATGGATTTGATTCAACATGACAGAAGGTGCATCACTCTTGCACCAATATTATGCCCCCTTTTTGCCTAGAATTCTACTTATTAATGTTTTGATACATTTGATCCTTATCTCTCTTATTACTTAATAACTTTGACACAGACTCAAGCTGTTATCCAAGATCTTCATCCACATTGGAGTTATTAAACACTCCAATGACACCTCAAGCTTCATCAAATATGCTTGGTTTCGCTATCCAGCATCGAAATAGTCGAGCGCGCTGTCTCCTGTGACAGCTCTTGTTACTATAAATTACACTCAATGGAATTGACAGTACCGCTTAATTCAAATTTTGGTCCTATGCAATATCCCTGATCAATACCTTGATTGCATAACTTCTTCTTAAAAAATAAAGTTACCATGTTCAAGCATCTAAATAATACAGTGGGAATATTGATAATGACAGCTGATTAGTGACTGGATAGACAGGTCATCTGTATATGGTAAGGCATGGTGTCAAAAAGGTAATGTGGCAGTAAGTGTTGCTATCAAAACACAATTTAACCACTTCCATGAAATGGTCAGGGTGTTCACAGAAATTTTTAGCTCAGTAGAGCACAAAGTGCTCAAGGTGAGCTATTGTGACCGGTCATTGTCCTGCTTCTGTCGGCGTGTGTCGTCCGGCGTGCGTCAACATTTACCTTGCGAACACTCTAGAGGCCACATTTTTGGCCTACTCTTTATGAAACTTGGCCAGAATGTTAGCCTTGATGATCTCTAGATTGCAACTGGGTTGTGTTTGGTCAAAAACTAGGTCAGTAGGCCAGATCAAAGGAAAATCTGGTGAACACGCTAGAGGCCACATTTGTGATCCAATCTGTATGAACTTTGGTCAGAATGTTTGTCTTGATGATCTCTAGGTCAAATTCGAAACTTGGTCATGTGAGATCAAAAACTAGGTCAGTAGGCCAGATCAAAGAAAAAGATTGTGAACACTCTAGAGGCCACATTTGTTACCCAATCTTAATAAAACTTGGTCAGAATGTTTGTCTTGATGATTTCCAGGTCAAGTTCGAAACTGGGTCATGTTGGGTCAAAAACTAGGTCAGTAGGCAAAATCAAATGAAAAGCTTGTGAACACTCTAGATGCCACATTTGTGACCCAATCTTTAAGAAACTTGGTCAGAATGTTTGTCTTGATGATCTCTAGGTCAAGTTTGAAACTGGGTCATGCTGAGTTAAAATCTTTATGAAACTTACTGAAAATGTTTGTCTTGATAATATCTAGGTCAAGTTTGAAACTGTGTCATGTGGAGTCAAAAACTAGGTCAGCAGGCCAGATCAAATGAAAAGCTTGTGAACACTCTAGAAGCCATATTTGTGACCCAGTCTGTATGAAACTTGGTCAGATGTTTGTCTTGATGATTTTCAAGTTTGAAACTGGGATATGTGGGGTCAAAAAGTAGGTCAGTAGGCAAGATCAAATGAAAAGCTTGTGAACACTCTAGATGCCACATTTGTGACCCAATCTTTAAGAAACTTGGTCAGAATGTTTGTCCTGATTTTGTCTTGATGATCTCTAGGTCAAGTTTGAAACTGGGTCATGATGGGTTAAAAACTAGGTCAGTAGGCCAGATCAAAGGAAAAGCTTGAGAACACTCTAGAGGCCACATTTGTGACCCAATCTTTAAGAAACTTGGTCAGAATGTTTGACCTGATTTTGTCTTGATGATCTTTAGGTCAAGTTTGAAACTGGGTCATATTGGGTTAAAAACTAGGCCAGTAAGCCAGATCAAAGGAAAAGCTTGAGAACACTCTAGAGGCCACATTTGTAACCTAAACTTTATGAAACTTACTCAGAATTTTTGTCTTGATAACATCTAGGTCAAGTTCGAAACTGGGTCATGTGGAATCAAAGACTAGGTCAGTAGTCCAGATCAAAGGAAAAGCTTGTGAACATTCTAGAGGCCACATTTGTGACCCAATCTATATGAAACTTGGTCAGAATGTTTGTCTTGATTATTTCTATATAAAGTTTGAAACTGGGACATGTGAGATCAATCAGTAGGTCAGTTGGCAAGATCAAATGAAAAGCTTGTGAACACTCTAGATGCCACATTTGTGACCCAATCTATATGAAACTTGGTCAGAATGTTTGTCTTGATTATTTCTATATAAAGTTTGAAACTGGGACATGTGAGATCAATCAGTAGGTCAGTTGGCAAGATCAAATGAAAAGCTTGTGAACACTCTAGATGCCACATTTGTGACCTAATCTTTATGAAACTTGGTCAGAATATTTGTCTTGATTTTGTCTTGATGATCTCTAGGTCAAGTTTGAAACTGGGTCATGTTGGGTTAAAAACTAGGTAAGTAGGCCAGATCAAAGGAAAAGCTTATGAACACTCTAGAAGCCACATTTGTGACCCAATCTTTATGAAACTTACTAAAAATGTTTGTCTTGATAACATCTAGGTCAAGTTTGAAACTGGGTTATGTGGGGTCAAAAACCAGATCAAAGGAAAAGCTTGTGGACACTCTAGAGGCCACATTTGTGACCCAATCTGTATGAAACTTGGTGAGAATGTTTGTCTTGATAATTTCTACATAAAGTTCGAAACTGGGACATGTGGGATTAAAAAGTAGGTCAGTAGGCAAGATCAAATGAAAAGCTTAAGAACACTCTAGAAGCCAATGTTTTCACTCAGTCTTTATAAAATTTGGTCAAAATGTTTGTCTTGATAATTACTAGGTCAGATTCGAAACTGGGACAAGTTTAGTCAAAAACTAGGTCAGTAGGCTAGATCAAAGAAAAAGCTTGTGAATACTCTAGCGGCCACATTTGTAACCCAATCTGTATGAATGTTGGTCAGAATGTTTGTCTTGATGATTTCTAGGTCAAGTTTGAAACTGGGATATGTTCAAAAACTAGGTCAGTAGGCCAGATCAAATGACAAGCTTGTGAATTCTCTAGATGCTACATTTGTGACCCAATTTTCTTGAAATTTGGTTAGAATGTTTATCTTGATGATCTTTAGGTCAAGTTCGAAACTGGGTTATGTGGGGTCAAAAACAAGGTCAGTAGACCAGATCAAAGGAAAAGCTTGAGAACACTCTAGAGGCCGCATTAGTGACCTAATCTTAATGAAACTTGGTCAGAATGTTTGTCTTGATGATCTTAAGGTCAAGTTTTAATCTGGGTCATTTAGGGTCAAAACCAAGGTCACATGGTCAAATCAAAGGAAAAGTTTGGGATCACTCTGAAGGCTACAGTTGTGACTCAATCTTTATGAAAATTGGTCACAATGTTTGTCTTGATGATCTCTAGGTTAAATCTGAAACTGGCTCATGTGGGATACAAAACTCGATCAGTAGGCCAGATCAACTCTGGTGAGCGATATTTAGGGCCTACATGGCCCTCTTGTTCATTATGTTATTTATACCAGTAAAAATAATTAGATTAATCACATGTGAACCAAACACTTACTGCGACATTTTATGAAATACTTTCTTCTAAAAATTCAAGTTCAGTTAAATAAGTAGGTTTTCCACTTATTGTGATATTTTTGTAGAAAAATAAAATATCCTTGTAATCTAATCTAACAGAAAATGTTAAATGACCAGTATTGACCAATCTACCACGTCTGACCAATTTGGGAGTATTGATTAGGTTGCTTTAACTAAATAATAATGCCTTCTTTCACCTTAATCAAGCCCAAAATGCTCTTTACAGTCATTATCTAATTGTTCTTTTTTATAAACAGTGCAAGGTATCTTAACAGTTAGTATTGACTAATTGACCAGTATTGACCAGTTGACCGGTATTGACCACCTCAGGGAGTATTGATCGGGGCGGTTTTAACCAGCCAATATTGAGGCCGATGACTCTAACACCAAATTTTTAGCTCACCAGAGCACACAGTGCTCAAGGTGAGGTATTATGACCAGTCATTGTCCGGTGTCCATCAGCATATGGCATGCGTCAACATTTGCCTCCTGTCCTCTCTAGAGGCTGCAGTTGTGAATCAATATTTATGAAACTTGGTCAGAATGTTTGTCTAACTTAATGATATCTAGGTCAGATTCGAATCAGGGTCATGTGGGGTCAAAACCTAAAAGAAAAAACTTGTGAACTCTCTAGAGGCCACATTTGTGACCAAATCTTAATGAAACTTGGTCAGAATGTTTGTCTTAATGATCTTTAACTGGGTCGTGTGAGGTCAAAAACAAGGTCAATAGGCTAGATCAAAGGAACACCTTGTGAACACTCAAGAGGCCAAAGTTTTTACTCAATCTTGTTCAAGTTCAATCTAGGTCATGTGTGGTCAAAAACTAGATCACCTGGTCAAACCAAATGAAAATTTTGTTAACAAGAGACCACAGTTGTTACTCAATCCTTATGAAACTTGGTCAGAATGTTTGTCTTGATGATCTCTAAGTTGTTTTTGAAACAGAGTCATGTGGGGTCAAAATCTTGGTCAGTTGGCCAGATCAAAGGAAAATCTTGAAAATTGATTAGAATAATTGTCTCTATGAAATCACCAGGTCAAACTTATTTACACTGTTATAGTGTGTTACTCAGGTGAGCAGCCCATCTTATCCCTCTTGTTACCGTAGGTCACCTGTCACATATTGACAAGGTGAGCTTTTATGATCGCCCTTCTGTCTTTTGTCGTCCGTCCACAATGTGTTGTTAACAGGATAGAGACCACATTTTTCAGTCAATTTAAATCAAACCTGTATACAACTTGTATTGGCAAAATATTTCACTTCTTTGAAAACTGGCCAGATCTCACTATTTGGTTGCAGAACTGTTCGAAAAAAACACTAGGGTCAGTTGAGTATCCCTAAACTGTGAAAAGACGGCAAACCACTTGAAATTTGTGATTATTTGTATGTTTATTTTTGTGCTCCTTGGTTACTTACATTTTGGAAGAAAATATTAACAATGAAGCGAACACTGGTGTTTGTAAACCATTTAGGTTTAAGTTTTTTCTGCAAATGTTGATAATATGTTAATTGAAAGGTAATTTTGCTGAAAAAGTTTAAGAAATGAAAACTTATTTCGGTATTCATGCGAAATGAAAGACAGAAAAGGATTGGCACATGAGTTTGTTTCATTTTGCATGAACATTGAAAAAAGTTGGGTCTTTTTTATAATAACATTAAATTTTCTTTCCATTTGTAAACTGAAGACTGCACACATTTTTTTAATACCCATCCATTAGTGGTAGAGGGTTATAGGAATGGTCTCCGTCCATCCTTCCGTCTGTCCGTTCGTAACACTTTCATGTCCGCTCCATATCTCCTAAACCCCTTAAAGGGTTTTCATGAAACTTGGGTCAAATGATCATCTCATCAAGATGATATGTAAAGCTAATGAGTCAGCCATGTTGGCTCAAGGTCAAGGTAACAACTCAAAGTCAAAGCTTTTAGCCTTCCATTTTGTGTCTGCTCTGTATCTCCTAAACCCCTAGAAGGAATTTTATAAAACTTTGATCAAATAATAACCTCATCAAGAGGAGTGCAGAATTCATGAGTCAACTGTGCCGGCTCAAGGTCAAGGTCACAACTTAGGGTTACAGGTCTGAGCCTTCCATTTTGTGTCCGCTCTGTATCTCCTAAACCCCTTGAAGGATTTTCATCAAACTTGTGTCAAATGATCAGAACCCATGAGTCAGCCATGTTGGCTCAAGGTCAAGGTCACAACTTAAGGTTAAATGTTTGAGCCTTCCATTTTGTGTCCACTCTATATCTCCTAATCCCCTTGAATGATTTATATGAAACCTGGGCCAAATGATCACCTCATTAAGACGATGTGCAGAACTGACGGCTCAAGGTCAAGGTCACAAAGGTTTGAGCCTTCCATTTTGTGTCCACTCTGTATCTCGTAAACCCCAAATGATTACCTCATCAAGAACTCATGAGTCAGCCATGTCAACTCAAGGCCAAGGTCACAACTCAAGGCCAAAGGTATGAGCTCTGTATCTCCTAAACCTCTTGAAGGATTTTCATGAAACTTGGGTCAAATGATAACCTCATCAAGATGATGTGCAGAATTCATGTGTCAGTCATGTCAGTTCAAGGTCAATGCTCCAGGTCAAAAGAAAACATTGAAAAAAGTTGGGTCTTTTTTATAATAACATTAAATTTTCTTTCCATTTGTAAACTGAAGACTGCACACATTTTTTTAATACCCATCCATTAGTGGTAGAGGGTTATAGGAATGGTCTCCGTCCATCCTTCCGTCTGTCCGTTCGTAACACTTTCATGTCCGCTCCATATCTCCTAAACCCCTTAAAGGGTTTTCATGAAACTTGGGTCAAATGATCATCTCATCAAGATGATATGTAAAGCTAATGAGTCAGCCATGTTGGCTCAAGGTCAAGGTAACAACTCAAAGTCAAAGCTTTTAGCCTTCCATTTTGTGTCTACTCTGTATCTCCTAAACCCCTAGAAGGAATTTTATAAAACTTTGATCAAATAATAACCTCATCAAGAGGAGGTGCAGAATTCATGAGTCAACTGTGCCGGCTCAAGGTCAAGGTCACAACTTAGGGTTACAGGTCTGAGCCTTCCATTTTGTGTCCGCTCTGTATCTCCTAAACCCCTTGAAGGATTTTCATCAAACTTGTGTCAAATGATCAGAACCCATGAGTCAGCCACGTTGGCTCAAGGTCAAGGTCACAACTTAAGGTTAAATGTTTGAGCCTTCCATTTTGTGTCCACTCTATATCTCCTAATCCCCTTGAATGATTTATATGAAACCTGGGCCAAATGATCACCTCATTAAGACGATGTGCAGAACTGACGGCTCAAGGTCAAGGTCACAAAGGTTTGAGCCTTCCATTTTGTGTCCACTCTGTATCTCGTAAACCCCAAATGATTACCACATCAAGAACTCATGAGTCAGCCATGTCAACTCAAGGCCAAGGTCAAAACTCAAGGCCAAAGGTATGAGCTCTGTATCTCCTAAACCTCTTGAAGGATTTTCATGAAACTTGGGTCAAATGATAACCTCATCAAGATGATGTGCAGAATTCATGTGTCAGTCATGTCAGTTCAAGGTCAATGCTCAAGGTCAAAAGAAAACATTGAAAAAAGTTGGGTCTTTTTTATAATAACATTAAATTTTCTTTCCATTTGTAAACTGAAGACTGCACACATTTTTTTAATACCCATCCATTAGTGGTAGAGGGTTATAGGAATGGTCTCCGTCCATCCTTCCGTCTGTCCGTTCGTAACACTTTCATGTCCGCTCCATATCTCCTAAACCCCTTAAAGGGTTTTCATGAAACTTGGGTCAAATGATCATCTCATCAAGATGATATGTAAAGCTAATGAGTCAGCCATGTTGGCTCAAGGTCAAGGTAACAACTCAAAGTCAAAGCTTTTAGCCTTCCATTTTGTGTCTGCTCTGTATCTCCTAAACCCCTAGAAGGAATTTTATAAAACTTTGATCAAATAATAACCTCATCAAGAGGAGGTGCAGAATTCATGAGTCAACTGTGCCGGCTCAAGGTCAAGGTCACAACTTAGGGTTACAGGTCTGAGCCTTCCATTTTGTGTCCGCTCTGTATCTCCTAAACCCCTTGAAGGATTTTCATCAAACTTGTGTCAAATGATCAGAACCCATGAGTCAGCCATGTTGGCTCAAGGTCAAGGTCACAACTTAAGGTTAAATGTTTGAGCCTTCCATTTTGTGTCCACTCTATATCTCCTAATCCCCTTGAATGATTTATATGAAACCTGGGCCAAATGATCACCTCATTAAGACGATGTGCAGAACTGACGGCTCAAGGTCAAGGTCACAAAGGTTTGAGCCTTCCATTTTGTGTCCACTCTGTATCTCGTAAACCCCAAATGATTACCTCATCAAGAACTCATGAGTCAGCCATGTCAACTCAAGGCCAAGGTCACAACTCAAGGCCAAAGGTATGAGCTCTGTATCTCCTAAACCTCTTGAAGGATTTTCATGAAACTTGGGTCAAATGATAACCTCATCAAGATGATGTGCAGAATTCATGTGTCAGTCATGTCAGTTCAAGGTCAATGCTCAAGGTCAAAAGAAAACAACAAAAAAAAAAACGTTAGCACATGGAGCATAGCTAAAAGGTGAGAAAAATTGTAAAATACATTTCATTAAAGTGTTAAAATTAGGTATATCACAGTGATTAATATGCCATAATTATATATTGTGCCCGATTTCGAACTTTTACTGAATAGATGTTCCATTTCATGAACTGAGGATGTATTCATTAATTTTTACAGGTGAAATATTTACCCATAAACACGCAATATTTTGACGAAGGCTCTCTTCAAGTTCAAGGTCACACTTAGGGCTAAAGGTCATATGACTTTGTTTTGTGTCCGCTGTGTAGCTCTTGAACTGCTAGAAGGATTTTAAAGAAACTTGGCAGAAATATTCACCACATTGAGACGACATGCATAGGGCATGTTTCAGATGACTGGCCTCAAGGTCAAGGTCACACTTCAAAGGCCATATGACTTTGTTTCATGTGTATGTTGATCTACATTGCAATGCTCTTGCTTTAATCCATTTACAATAATTTTTAGCTTAATTTTGCTGAAAATAGAGGTGCTTTTCTAAACGCCCCGGCGTCGGCAAGTCCTTTCTTGGTTAAAGTTTTTTGACATCCTTTGTTTTTAGCTCACTGAGTCAAAGGCGCAGGATAGGCTATTGCGATAGCTCATTGTCCGTCGTCCGTCCGTCTACACTTTCCCTTAAACAATATCTTCTAAACCACCAGGCCAATTTTGATGAGTTCCTGGGAATGTCTTCTTTAACATTTGTTCAAACAGTTGATTTCCACACAGAATGCTGGTTGCCATGACAATGGAAAGGAAAAAGCTTCTTGTCCAAAACCACAGGGCA
This sequence comes from Mercenaria mercenaria, assembly GCF_021730395.1. Taxonomy (NCBI): domain Eukaryota; kingdom Metazoa; phylum Mollusca; class Bivalvia; order Venerida; family Veneridae; genus Mercenaria; species Mercenaria mercenaria. The sequence continues at coordinate 27,235,038 of NC_069377.1, read as the reverse complement.
TTGTGCTCACTGCTACAAGTAGACACCGTCGTTTATATGACTGAAAAATTGTTGAAAAGACGTTAAACCAAAACACACACACACACACACACACACACACACACACACACACAGGGTATCTGGCATTTAGCAACATCTAGTGGTCCTCTACCAAAATTATTCAAATTATCCCCATAGGGTCAGAAAGGGCTGCACCCTGTAGGTCACATGGTTTACATTGACGTATAATTATTAATTTTAAATATACAAAACCATGAAGTGTAGAGTCTTAGTATTTGGCATTTGACGACATCTAATAGTCCTTTATTAAGATTGTTCAAATCATGCCCCTATGATGAAAAGAGGCCCTTCCCTGGGGGCTCAAGTTTTACATAGACTTGCATAAGAAAAAACTTAAAAAATCTTCTTGTCATGAACAACAAGACCTAGGCTTTTGATATTTGGTATGTAGTATTCCCTGGTGGTCGTCTAACAAGATTGTTTAAATTATTACCCTTGGGTGAAAAGATGCCCCGCACAAGGAGTCCAAATTTTACATAGACTTATATAGGAAAAAAACTAAAAAAAACTTTTTGTTTGAAACCACAAGACCTGATTTTAATGAAAATGGATTTATCTCAGTAAGTATTTTAAAGCATTTGAAATTACTTTAATGTCATAAGTTGGACTGAGAAAATCAGGGTAGATGAATATGGACTGATTTATGTCAAATTACCTTCCTTTGTTTCAAATTAAAATGGGTGTATCTCAGTAACCAATGAAGATATGTTATTTATGCCATCAGATAGACTCGGACAATCAGAGTTGATAACTTTTGACTGAATTTATGACAAATTACCTCTCTTTTTATGTAAATGAATATACCTCAGCAGCATCTAATGAGATTGGTGTCAAATGTTATTTAAGTCTTCAAGGGTAAGAAATAGTCATGCTAGTACAAAAATGCAGCATTGGGGCCTAGGACCCTCAATCTTGATTTGGATATTGGCCTTCACCTGTATGTGACCAATAAGTCAAAAGAGACGGTTCTCTTTGAAAACTGGCCAGATCCCATCATGGGTTCAAAGGTTATGGACCCTTAAAGGGCCAAAATTTGCTGTTTTGGCCTGTAAACACGATAGAAACCACATTTTGCAATTGATTTCAATACCCTTTGCACATAACTTGTATTGGCGTAAAATCACTAGCGATATCAGCAGCGATATCGAGACTTCATTTATGGTCTGATTTGATACAAACTTGCAAAATATCTTTAAAACAAATAGATAGTGGATTCCATGATGAATCCAGCAGATCCAATAAAAGATTTCAAAGTTGCGGACCCTGACTGATCCATGAAAGAGCCAACACGATAGAATTGACATAATACATTGGATGTTAACTACACTTACAACTAAAGTCATAATAATATCTCGGTTCCTTTTGAAAACCAGCTATATTCTGTCATGGGTTCTACAGTTACTGCCCCTACTCTGTACTCTGTTTGTATAATCCTTTTATTTTCACCTTTCGTAAAATCAACGAACGCCAGATGTACTCCTGTTACAAACTTGTATTGAACGAACTGCGTACATTCCTTTCAAAATGATATTATATTCAGACGGATACTGGATTTACTCTAGCTCTAGTATAGACGGATACTGGATCTACTCAAGAACAAACTTTGTTTTGCAATTTGCGAGTGTAGACCTTTTAATTTCACCATGAGTAAAATAGACGAATACTGGATCTACACTTGTAGCAAGTTTGCATTGAACAAACTGCGTATTATTATTATTATTATTATTATTATACCATATTTGTATAGCACTCTTTTCATACAAAAGAATATACGTTCAAAAGTGCTTAACAATAGAATGAACATACATGCACAATAGATAATTACAAAAATAAAACAATGATACGGATAAGATACGTGTTTAAAACATTAAATAATAGTTAAAATGATTAAATGCTAAACACAGTTTACTACATGAAAGTTAAACAATATCACACTTGCAATATATCTATGCATATGACTACGAATAACACAGTTTGTCTGGTTAAACACAAATTACATCTAAAACAGTTTACGCAGAAAAAACACTGAAGTGTTTAAAATACGATTCATAACGAGATTAAGAAAAGAATTTAGATTGATAAGCTGACAAATTCACAGTCGGACTATCACATGCATGTGCATGGTCACTGTCCATAGTATTTTACAAATAAATGTGTTTTTAATGATTTTTTGAATGATAAGAGTGTTCCATTGTTTCTTATGTCATTAGGTAGAGCATTCCACAGTCTTGGTGCAGCATGTCGGAAACTTCTGTCACCGTATTTTACAGTACGTGATTTTTGCACAACAAGTAAATTTGAATTTTGTGATCTTAAATTTCTTGAAGGTCTGTATATATCAAGCATGTCCTTGATGTATTTAGGGGCATGATCTTGAAGAGCTTTATAGGTGTGGGTCAGGATCTTAAACTCCACCCTGTATGGTACAGGAATCCAGTGTAGTTCTTTAAGCACAGGTGTTATGTGCTCGTTACGGCGTGTTCTCGTTATTATACGTGCAGCTGCATTTTGAACGTTCTGAAGTTTGTTTAAACAAGACCTCGGAATGCCATACAAAAGACCATTACAGTAATCGAGACGTGAGGTAACCAGGGAGTTTACTAGCGACTTTGTGGCATTGGAGGTAATGTAGTCCCTTATATGTTGTATCTGACGCAACTGTATATAACAAGATCGACATACGGCATGTATATGCTTTTCCATGTCCATTTTCGAATCAAAGATTGCGCCTAGATTTCTTACGCTGGATGACGGTGTTATGGTAGACTCGCCAACTTTCACTGTAATGTTATCAGTGAGTTTTTCATTTTGTTTTGATGTGAAGACAATGACTTCGGTTTTTTCGGCATTCAGTTTCAGCATGTTTTTATTCATCCAGGTGATTATTTCATTGAGACAATGTTCTACTCGTTGTAGGGATTCAAATCTAGTAACAGACTCTGTTGGCTTAAATGACAGATATAATTGTCCATCATCAGCATAGAAATGATAATTGAGCCCATGATTCTCACAAATTGCACCAACAGGTTTTATGTACATGGTAAAGAACTTAGGTCCAAGGACTGAGCCCTGTGGCACACTATATTTCATCAAAACAGGGTTTGACACCTCTCCATCAATACAGACAGTTTGGTAGCGCTCGTCTAAATAAGACTTCACCCACTCAAGTGGTTTGCCTGCAATACCAAAATGATGTTCAAGGCGATGCAACAGAGTCCCGTGATCAATGGTATCAAAGGCTGCTGACAGGTCGAGTAATACTAGAATTGTAACATTATTGCAATCAAGGGATAGAAGTATATCATTCTGGACTTTAAGCAATGAAGTTTCTGTGGAATGGAATTTTCTGTAAGCTGATTGGTATTCTTCATGAAGGCCATTTAAGCACAGATGGTTCTCTAAACGTGCATCTACTACTTTTTCAAGTATTTTAGAAACAAATGGTAAGTTTGATACCGGTCTGTAGTTTTTTAGAATGTCAACATCAAGATCTTGCTTTTTTAAAAGAGGCCTAATTCTAGAACTTTTGAACATCTTTGGTACATATGCTTGTTCCATTGACAAATTGATAATTTTTGTCAATGGCTGTAAAAGCTCATCTAGGCATTCTTTGAGCAACCAAGTTGGAATGGGATCAAGTTCACATGATTTACTAGCAGATTTTATGATGATACGTTTGACCTCTTCTTTAGATGCTGGACTAAAATCTTCAAGATATTTATTTTGATCTGTTTGCTCCTCATTCCATGGTACTTGTTAACAACGATTTTTAACATTTATACCATCCCGGATGTTATCAATCTTATTGATAAAGAAGTCACTAAACGCTTGCGCCAGTTCCTTTGATGTTGAACCTGATGGTAGTACTGTTTCATTCACCTTACCAAGAAGATGTTTGGTTACTTTATATAGGCTTTTCTGGTCTCGCCCGCATGACTCAATTTTTTCTGAATAGTAATTAACACGTGCTTGCTTCAACCGCTTGTTTACCACTCCACACTGCTCACGGTATATTTGGTGGTCAATGGTCAGTTTTGTCCTTCGCCAATTACGCTCCAATTTGCGTTTTATATGTTTGGCATCATGTAGTTCCTCATTGAACCAGGGACATGTGGGTCTTAGAACAATTGTTTTTGTTTTCACGGGAGCGTGCTTGTCAACAAGTAAGGTCAAGTTACTATTAAATGAATTCACAATCTCATCCAGGTCCGTGACTGCATCATCTTGGCCGAGAAATGTGAAAGAATTCAAGTCATTTTTGAAGGCTTTAACATCGATAGAACTCATTTTTCTGAAAGTCACTGTTTTTCTGATAGGTGCTGGTTTTGATACACGTGCATGGAATGAAACAGCAAAATGATCACGTGTAAGCTTCCCGTTAGAGTCAGTAAGTCCAAAGTATTATCCTTTAAAATAAACTTGTTTAAGGCGAACGAGTACTGGATCTACCTTTAGCAAGTTCGTATTTCATTCTGTGGGTACAATTCTTTTAATCTAACCTGAAATAAGACAGACGGATACTGGATCTACTCTTGCTCTAGCATAGACGGATAATGCATCTACTCCTGTAACAAGTTTGTTTGGTACTTTGTGCGTATAATCCATGTTCATGTTTCATTTTGTGAGTACAATACTTTTAAAATAACCTTTAAAAAGATAGACGGATACTACATCTGCTCTAGCGGTAGCATAGACGGATACTGGATCTACTCTTGTTACAAGTTTTATTCAATGCTGTGAGTATAATCTATTTGATCTAACTTTGAAACAGATAGACAGATACTGGATCAACTCCTCTACAAAGTTTGTTATGTACTCTGTGGGTATAATCCTTTTAATCTCACCTTCTATAAAATAGACGAATACTGGATGTACTCTTGCAACAAACTTGTATTGAAAGAAATACATACAGTTTTTTCAAAATAACATTGTTTTAGATACGGATACTGGATCTACTCTTGTTACATGTTTTTATTCAATGCTGTGAGTATAATCTGTTTGATCTAACTTTTAAACAGATAGACAGGTACTGGATCTACTCCTGTACCAAGTTTCTTTTGTACTGTATTAGTAAAATCCTTTAAATTTCACCTTAAGTAAAATAGACGAATACTGGATATACTCTTGTAACAAACTTGTGTTGAAAGAAATGCGTACAGTTTTTTCAAAATAACATTGTATAAGATAGACGGATACTGGATCTACACTAGCTCTAGCGAAGACAGGTATTGGAACTACTCATGTACCAGGTTTCTTTTGTACTCTGTTAGTATAATCCTTTTAATTTCACCTTTAGTAAAATAGACGAATACTGGATGTACTCTTGTAACAAACTTGTATTAAACGAACTGCGTACAGTTCTTTCAAAATAATGTTTTATAACATAAACAGATACTGGATCTACTCTAGTTCTAACATAGACGGATACTGGATTTACTCTTGTACGAACATTGTTTTGCACTCTGTCAGTATAGTCCTTTTAATTTCGCCTTCAGTGAAATAGATGAAAACTGGACTTACACTTATAACAAGTTTGCGTTGAATGCACTGCGTCAATCCTTTCAATATAACATTGTTTAAGGTAGACGAGAACTGGATCTACTCCTGCAAAATATTCGTATTTCATGCTGCCAGTACTATCTTTTTTAACTAACCTTAAATAAGATAGGCGGGTACTGGATCTACTCTAGCTCTAGCAAACGGACACTGGATCTACTTTTGTTCAATGCTGTGAGTACTAACTTTTAAAAAGATAGACAGATACTGGATCTACTCCTGTACCAAGTTTGTTTTGTTTGCACTATTCGGGCACATTTTCAATTTTAAACTAACCTTAAAAAGATAGACGGAGACTGGGTCTACTCTAGCTCTAGCACAAACGGATACTGGATCTACTCTTGTACAAACTTTGTTTTGCACTATGAGAGTAACTATATTCCTTTTAATATACTTTTTGTAAAATAGACGAATACTGGATTTACTCTTGTAACAAGTTTGTATTGAACGAACTGCGTACAGTCCTTCAAATTAAGGTAGACGAGTACTGGATCTACTACTGAAACAAGTTTGTATTTCATTTGTTAGTACAATCCTTTTAATCTAACCTATAATAAAATAGACGGATACTGGATGTACACTAGCTCTAGCATAGACGGATACTGGATCTACTCTTGTACAAACTTTGTTTTGCACTTGTGAGTAAAGTCCTTTTAATTTCACCTTCAGTAAAATAGACGAATACTGGGTCTACTCTTGTTACAACTTTGCATTGAACAAACTGCATATAAACTTTTAAGATAAACTTGTTTAAGGTAGACGAGTACTGGATCTACTCCTGTATCAAGTTCGTATTTCATTCTGTGGATACAATTCTTTTCATCTAACCTTAAATAAGACAGACGGATACTGGATCTACTCTAGCTCTAGCATAGACGGATACTGGATCTATTCCTGTACCAAGTTTGTTTTGTACTTTGTGCGTATAATCATTTTAATTTCACCTTTCAGTAAAATAGACTAATACTGGATCTACTCTTCTAATAAGTTTGCATTGAACGAACTGCGTACAATCCTTTCAAAGTAACATTGTTTAAGGTAGACGAGTACTGAATCTACTGCTGTAACAATTTCATGTTTCATTCTGTGAGTAAAATACTGTGAGGCATCATGCCTCACTACCTTGTTTTGATGCAATTGTTTTGCATTGTTTTAAGGCCTATCAGTCGTTTTTTTATTTTTGATGTTAAAATTGTCAGGCTATCTGTCAGCTACTTTTCAATCATAGTTCATCGTTCTGTAATATTTCCAGGCATTGACAGATGACCAGTCGCATTGTTAAATTGTTTATTATGTAATTAAATTGCAAAATATTAGAACTACACTTATGTCATGGGGTTGTGTCAGTTAGTTTCGCAAGGATTCTTTATAAACGTACGCAATGTCAGCCTGAGTTATTCAACAGTTCAATCAACAATCACCTGCTGTGTTAAATTAAATCGACGTTTTCATGTAATGTCCATTGTTGACTTTGTAAAGCTTGATTAAAGTTTGTGTCAGTTGAAATTTTGACAGTTGTCAATTAAATCTCGTAAAAGCGGACCGAAATCGCTTCATATTCTGCAGAAATAGTTAGCTTTTTATTGTCAGGTATTTGATATTTAATACTTGGCATGTAGTGATGATTCGTAGCGTTCTATATTTTTTTATTATTTATTTCTGTCTGACTTTGGTTGTTTACACATGTTTAGAGGTTAAGCTCCGCCTTATTTACATATAAGGAAATGTTCGTATTCCGAATGACGTCATGGTCGGCCGAAGTAAGTTCGTAGCATCAACTCGGTTACGGATCTGTCCGGGTATTTCCGACCTTGGCCTTATTTAGATTTGGTATTACATCCTCATTTGCATACCATACATACCAAAAAGGTTAATTATTGGAACGCGAGAATCATCACTTTGCCTCCGTCTCTCGTATAGTCAGGCTGCTTGTCAGTTTGTTCTTAGACATTTTTTATTTATACTTCTATAACCTATACGAATTATTCTAACTTTGAAACTGCACGGTACTTATTATCATTAAATTATACAGTTATATTTATTAGCAGTATTTGGCTGTTTTTCTCATAAAAACTCTGTAATTTTAGAGTTTGGTTCTCGGTCCGCCTGCTAGATCTACACGACTTTTGCCAGATATTTCATTACTGATTATTTTATTCAGTTTTAATTAATATTTATTGTTAAGTCTTCCCATAAATAAAAGTTGTTTGAAGCCGAAAGGAGCATTGTCAGTAGTTTATTTATCTTAGAAATAGACTCTACTTTTAACTTGGGCGCTACCAGCCTTGTCTTGAGCGCTACCAGCCTATAGGGTCGCGACCAGACCTTAGTTTAGTCAACATGTTGCTTATCCCTAAAATGAATAACCTTGTAGTATTATAATTGGTGAACTAAGTCCCCACACTGTAGTCCCCTTGCCCTTGGTCGGTTAATTTAACATTTTTTACCCTAACCCAAGTAAAGTACAGTACCGGGGCGGGGGGGGGGGGGGGGGCACTATATAATTCGGTAAGCAGCGGTGGGATCCGTTTTTCAAGTCGGATCCAGTGATACGAACTCTACACTCCATATACTTGTTAAAAAAATGCTACAATGAACAAATGATTATCTAGCAACTGTTGACAGTGAGCACACAATAGTTTTCAATCAGAAAGATACAGATTAGCAGGATAAAGAACCACACATCAACATAACCAGTGACCTTATTAACTACCAGTATCGATCGATAAGCGAGTGTGGCATTTGTAAACATTTGTGAATTTGACCTAGATATTTACTACAGTGATGGTGTATTGATTGTGTAACCACCCCAGTGTACCGAGGAGCCGAGGACTTGGTTTAACTGAAGCCAGTGCCGTTCTTTAGCAGTGCTGATCTAATTGTGGAGACTGCAGCCTTATTATTTTTATATGAAATATTGTACATGTTTAATCTAATATAAAATTTAGATTTCAGTCCAGGTTAATGTAAAAGATAGCAACTTAAGGCTGTTTCCAAGCCTTGGTGAGTAAAAAATCAGTAGATCAGGAGTAGTTTAGACTATGTTGAAAAATTAGTACAAAGCTAGTATAACCACCAGCGACTTGTTTTGTAGTGAAAGTCACCTCCAGACTTTGTAAGGGTCATTACCAGACCTTGCCTTTGGTAAAGTCGTTACCAGACTTTGGTAAGATTTTTTTTGTGTATCTAAAAGTTGTTTTGTTGGCGCGTTGAGCTTTGTGTACCTTGTTCTTGGTACATTTCATAGAGCCGTGCCCTGCCGGTTATATAAATATCTAGACAACCATCCCTTTTGAATATTGTAGCCGTCTTCAGGCTTGTTTTGTGACCTATGTCAGGTCAGTGTATAGCGTTAAAGCCGTTTCCAGGCTTAGGTAACAAATATATTTCGTTGAATACTAGTAACTGTACCATTCCTGACCTAGATGTGAAACAGCTTTTTCCAGGCTGTGGAAAACCATTTCCTTAGAGCCAGTTAAATTGCTGACTGTTACCAAGTTAGCTTTAAAGAACATTGTTAAACTTGATTAATTCATACAAAAACATTTTGTACATATTAATAATCTTGATGTAATTAAGTGCCAAAACCTTGAATTTTTTAATTCTGTAAACATTTTATATTTACTGTACTAGTTAGAGTAAATATATAAAAAAAATGCGTTGTTAAACAATAAAACTTAGTTACAGTCCATATGGAGACCACTAGGAAAGTTACCGAGGATCCAGCTGATATACCATTCACTGAAGCATAGCATGACACAGACTATGATTAACAACCCAGTACCTAGGTTTAAAACCTAAACAGATATACCTTATCTACCCAGACGTCTACAACCGCCAGTACACAGTCAATCGCAACGTCAAGGTCTAGGTTACAGTCAATGGACGGTGGTGATATGTACGAAGACAACTTGGTACCAGCCGGCAGACAGCCGGTGGTATTTGGCACGCCTTCCGGTGAGGTGACCTGACGCCGGCGCTCAGGGGAGGACAGAGTTTCAGAAGACCAGGGTTTTATCCATCCTGGCAAGTACTGCATCATATCCAGTAGAGAAGCCAGGGCCCGGGGGGTCAGGAACAAAGCCTTGCAAGGCGGAACTGATATGGTATTGGGGGGATGGGGGGAAAGCAGAGATTTTTGTACTTAAGCTTATTATTGTGGATCAGTTCCTTTATACGCGGACAGGACCTTGGCCGATGATATTATAGACCAGTGTCAGGTACCTAGGGGATATATTGGAAGGGGATTGGAACAAGGGATTTTTTTTACTCTGATGGGCAGTCAGAGTCTGGCCCGCTGGATGAACCTTTGACGGGATATCAGGGCGTGAGGAGTCGAGTTGCTGTAGGGGCCAGTACAGAACGGCTCCTTGGTCCCCGTGATACTCGTGTTGATGCAGACTTCATATGCCTTTTTTACCTAGGAAGAGAGATGTTGGAAGGGAATTGTCAGCATACATAGCACCTACACCTAGACCAGATCCAAGGATCAAGTGATAAACCAAGGGAGATAATTCCATCAACCTTAAACCATACAAATTCTATGAGTGGACTAAGGGAGGCAGATCCATCAATCTTAAACACTTTAATTCCAAGTCAAAGATGTTATTGATAGAGACAGAACAAGAATCAAATCAATGCATGGGATTGTCAGTCAACCTTACCTTAAATGTATTCAGAGTCTGCATGAGAGAGAACGGAATGGTTATACAGGAAAGAATATAAGAGTGAAGTTACAGATGACCAACCAAGAGCTCTGGTGCGTGATCTGTTGATTATTGTTACCGAGATGCTTTTTCAAGGTTCCAATAAGAATTCTGACCCCTTGAGGAATACTGTAAGATCGCTTGAGGATACACCAGAGGTAGATTGGCCGACAACCCCGCAGGAAGATCTCAACATAGGCCCCCTTTTAGTGAGAAAATTTCACATTTTATAATTATTTAATAATACTGTCTGTTAGAAAATTTTAAGTGTAATATTTTGGTCTGGGCTACTTTTTGTGACATTTTAGTAGGGTTTTAAACTTTTAATAGTAAACTAGCTGTTTTCATGAAATGCTATTATTACCACATATATTTAGTCATTTTTGGTATCAGTACGGTAACTGTAACAGGTGAAATTTTTTTGTAATGTTTACCTCTGATGTAATAAGTCATAGATATATCTATGTTACTTTAACAATTATATAAGTGAAAGTAAATTTTTGACTTTGTCATTCATTTAGCACTGTTGCCAGTCAGTGGTTATAAGTAATCATTTGATAAATTTTAAACATTCTGTTAAAAGTATTTAGTACATTTCAAGTTCAAATGTTGAATATTACTGAGCCCTGGAATAAACCACTGTTACAATTGTTATTTATTGTTAAGAACTCTGTTATTATTGTTATACAGTGTATTACTTAAAGGACATAATTGCTCAATTGTTGCTCAGGCAAACTCTCATGTACTTGTCCGAAATGTTGTTTATTATTAAGTATAGTACTGCCTAAAATCTGTGATGCAATGTGCATAGTTACAGGCTCAAATTCAGGTGTCTGTATAAATTATTTCAGTATTTATAAATGTTGTTAATGGTACATACGAAAATTGTTCAAATGCATAGCGTAAATGTAGCATCTATGAAATTTTATCAAATTAATTATATATTGGAGAATTAATTAATTGGAAATCTGTAAATGCAACCTGTGCATGTGTGTTCTACGTGTTAAAGCACTTATAGTGCAAAAGTATTAAAATTATTTAAACCAGTACTTATAAGGGCAGTACAAAGATTCCGAATCATATTGTTTAATGTAAATGATTATATTGCTGTATCTATAGGTTACCGGAAGAATAGTTGTTAATTATATTTTATGCATGTTGTTAATTAGTATGATTCTCATCATTATTGCTGTTAAGTAATTATTATTGTTGTACTTTATGTCAAAGGCTGTATTTTTTCAATTTCGAGGACGAAATTTTGTCAGTAGGGAGGGTATTGTGAGGCGTGATGCCTCACGACCTTGTTTTGATGCAATTGTTTTGCATTGTTTTACGGCCTATCAGTAGTTTTTTTTTATTTTTGATGTTAAAATTGTCAGGCTATCTGTCAGCTACTTTCAAATCACAGTTCATCGTTCTGTAGTATTTCCAGGCATTGACAGATGACCAGTCGCATTGTTAAATTGTTGTTTACGTAATTAAATTCCAAAATATTAGAACTATACTTATGTCATGGGGTTGAGTCAGTTAAGTGAAACTGTAATTCTAGCTTTCGCAAGGATTCTTTATAAAAGTACGCAATGCCAGCCTGAGTTATTCAACAGTTCAATCAACAATCACCTGCTGTGTTAAATGAAATCGATGTTTTCATGTAATGTCCATTGTTGACTTTGTAAAGCTTGATAAAAGTTTATGTCAGTTGAAATTTTGACAGTTGTCAAGGAATAAGGTCAGTAATCCGGTCGAAAATGTGCTTACGTGGTGTCGAAAGAAGTCCATAATAAATAGATCCTAATTTTCCCATTTTCTGCGCAAATTCGTGTAGATCGAGTGCTTTAATCACACTTTTTCGCTATTAGAATACATTCTGCATGAAATGAGACGGTTTTCATGTTCATACAACCCACATTGCAAGTTTTGCAGATCGAAACCGGAAGTAGGTGTTTATTGCGCGGAGGAGAGCAAATATGCGCCATTTTTAGGGTAGCAGACCATAACTGACTGGCATTTCACTAGGAACTATTCAACCCCCTATTTTCTTTTCATTTATTTTGTTAATTTGTGATAGAACTTTCATGAAAAATTGGTGTAGGAAAAAGTGATGTTCTCTAAAGATACGTAAAGACGACATGAAGTTGTGGTTTTTTATATGAAACAAAGAAGGATTTGAATTACTGACCTTTAACCTCAACCATATTGGATTTTTGTACGTATGCACCGGGTGATTAAATCTCGTACAAGCGGACCGAAATCGCTTCATATTCTGCAGACATAGTTATATTTTTATTGTCAAGTATTTGATATTTAATACTTGGCATGTAGTGAGGATTCGTAGCGTTCTATATTGTTTTATTATTTATTTCTGTCCGACTTTGGTTGTTTACACTTGTTTAGAGGTTAAGCTCCGCCTTATTTACATATAAGGAAATGTTTGTGTTCCGAATGACGTCATGGTCGGCCGAAGTAAGTTCGTAGCATTAACTCGGTTACGGATCTGTCCGGGTATTTCCGACCTTGGCTTTATTAAGATTTGGTATTACATCCTCATTTGCATATTATGCATACCAAAAAGGTTAACTATTGGAACGCGAGAATCATCACTTTGCCTCCGTCTCTCATATAGTCAGGCTGCTTGTCAGTTTGTTCTTAGACATTTTTTATTTATACTTCTAATACCTATGCGAATTATTCTAACTTTGAAACTGCGCGGTACTTATTATCATTAAATTATACAGTTATATTTATTAGCAGTATTTTGCTGTTTTTCTCATAGAAAACTGTAATTTTAGAGTTTGGTTCTCGGTCTGCCTGCTAGATCTACACGACTTTTGCCAGATATTTCATTACTGATTATTTTATTCAGTTTTAATTAATATTTATTGTTAAGTCTTCCCATAAATAAAAGTTGCTTGAAGCCGAAAGGAGCATTGTCAGTAGTTTATTTGTCTTAGAAATAGACTCTACTTTTAACTTGGGCGCTACCAGCCTTGTATTGGGCGCTACCAGCCTATAGGGTCGCGACCAGACCCTAGTTTAGTCAACATATTGCTTATCCCCAAAATGAATAACCTTGTAGTATTATAATTGGTGGACTAAGTCCCCAGACTGTAGTCCCCTTGCCCTTGGTCGGTTAATTTAACATTTTTTACCCTAACCCAAGTAAAGTACAGTACCGGGGCGAGGGGCACTACAATACTTTTAAAATAACCTTTAAAAAGATAGGCGGATACTAGATCTACTCTAGCGCTAGCAAAGACGGATACTGGATCTACTCTTGTTACAAGTTTTATTCAATGCTGTGAGTATAATCTATTTGATCTAACTTTGAAACAGATAGACAGATACTGGATCAACCCCTCTACAAAGTTTGTTATGTACTCTTTGGGTAAAATTCTTTTAATCTCACCTTCTTTTAAATAGACGAATACAGGATGTACTCTTGCAACAAACTTGTATTGAAAGAAATGCGTACAGTGTTTTAAAAATAACACTGTTTTAGATAGACGGTTACTGGATCTACTCTTGTTACATGTTATTATTTACTGCTGTGAGTATAATCTGTTCGATCTAACTTTTAAACGGATAGACGGGTACTGTACTACTGTACCAGGCTTCTTTTGTACTCTGTTATTATAATCCTTTTAATTTCACCTTTAGTAAAATAGACGAATACTGGATGTACTCTTGTAACAAACTGGTATTGAAAGGAATGCGTACAGTCTTTTCAAATAACATTGTATAAGATAGACGGATACTGGATCTACTCTAGCTCTAGCGTAGACAGGTATTGAAACTACTCCTGTACCAGGTTTCTTTTGTACTCTGTTAGTATAATCCTTTTAATTTCACCTTTAGTAAAATAGACGAATACTGGATATACTCTGGTAACAAACTTGTATTGAACGAACTGCGTAAAATCCTTGTCAAAGTAACATTGTTTAAGGTAAACGATTACTGGATCTACTCCTGTAACAAGCTTGTATTTCATTCTGTCAATACTATCATTTTAATCTAACCTTAAAATAGATAGACGGATACTGGATCTACTCTAGTTTTTGCATAGACGATAATACTGGATCTACTCTTGTTACAAGTTTTTATTCAATGCTGTGAGTATAATCTATCTGATCTAACGTTTAAACAGATAGACAGGTACTGGATCGACTCCTGTACCAAGTTTGATTTGTACTCTGTTAGTATAGTCCTTTTTATTTCACCTTTAGTAAAACAGACGAATACTGGATGTACTCTTGTAACAAACTTGTATTGAAAGAAATGCGTACAGTCCTTTCAAAATAACATTGTATATGACAGACGGATACTGGATCTACTCTAGCTCTAGCGTAGACAGGTACTGGATCTACTCCTGTATCAAGGTTGTTTTGAACTCTGTTTGAATAATCCTTTAATTTCACCTTCAGTAAAATAGACGAATACTGGATATACTCTTGCAACAAGCTTGTATTAAACGAACTGCGTACAGTTCTTTCAAAATAACGTTTTATAAGATAAACAGATACTGGATCTACTCTAGTTCTAGCATAGACGGATACTTGATGTACTCTTGTACGAATTTAGTTTTGCACTCTGTCAGTATAGTCCTTTTAATTTCGCCTTCAGTGAAATAGATTAATACTGGATCTACTCTTATAACAAGTTTGCATTGAATGCACTGCGTCAATCCTTTCAATATAACATTGTTTAAGATAGACGAGTACTGGATCTACCTCTTCAAAAAGTTCGTATTTCATGCTGTCAGTACTATCTTTTTTTACTAACTTTAAATAAGATAGACGGGTACTGGATCTACTCTAGCTCTAGCAAAGACGGATACTGAATCTACTTTTGTTAAAAAATTTATTCAATGCTGTGAGTACTAACTTTTAAAAAGATAGACAGATACTGGATCTACTCCTGTACCAAGTTTGTTTTGTACTATGTTAGTATAATGCTTTAAATCTCGACTTAAATAAAGTAGACGAATACTGAATTTGCTCTTGTTATAAGTTTGTAATGTAAGAACTGCTGCCAGTCCTTTAAAAATAACATTGTATAATATAGACAGATACTGAATTTACTCTAGCCCTAGCATAAACGGATACTGGATCTACTTTTGTGCAAACTTTCTCTTTTTGAGTAGTGATTTTGGCGTTAATCCAAATATTCCAAATGTACAAAATAGGTAAGACAGGCAGTTGTTAGTGGCCGGATTGAAAATCTGTGTCAAAACTGAAGGCCTTGCTTTCCTTCAAAATGATAATTGAATGCGGAATTTGTGCTTTGATGCTCTTGAATGGACATTATAAAACTTTTGACAAATATTCAACTGACCTTAACGGAATTAGTGTTCTGAAGTCGGTCAGATGCTAAACTGCGAATATCGATTGCTTGCTGTATGGTTGGCATTAAATCTCCCGCATTGAGTGTATGCACTCATTGAATGTACACTATTAAACCTATGTAAAATCTAACGCTAACCTTTAGTCAGTATATAGTCACTTAATCAGGGGTCACGCTGTCGATCGCCACTTGAGCCATTTGCGACAAAAAATTAAATGTGGCTCCGAAATTTTCTGGCGAAAATGGCCCGAAGCTATGTCTGTCTGCAAAACTACGAATATTGCCAGTTTTACGAACCAAAAGGTGTGAAAAATCGATAATCTGTGTAGACACAACATCCGTTATTGAAAGGGAGGGAGCCAATTTGCAAATTTTTTATTTGATCAGGCAGTTAATTGGCGATAATTAGATTATTGAATAACAAACTGGATAATTATAATCATCAATTTGTGCACTTGATACGATTTTATGAGCAGTCGGCCGTTAGACAAATTTTCTATGATTGCCGAGGGTTAGTTTGGGCAAAAACAAATAAAAATGCTTTAGACAAGCAGAAATTGTAAGTATTGAATAGCTATGATGATAGAAAAGCAATAAAACATAGGTATTTTATCAAATATTTAATTCCAACTTACGTTTTCCGAATTTGACACCCGTTTTCGCGACCTTGATTTTCGGATATTTCTGTCATTTCTGACGAGATTTTTTAGTGCAATCTTAATAAAAAGCCAATAAAAAGTCTACATTTAAGAAAAATATGAAACTGTTGCAAAAGGAGCTCTTATTTTGAAGTATTTTTCGAGAATAAAACATGCGAAGGCATCGAACCCCACCCACTTATAGGCAATGTCATAATAAGACACTATTTTTTTTAAACAATTTTTTTTTCTTTTTTGACATCTTTATTTTAAATGTGATTTTCAGAATTTTTTTATTAAATGGAGATGTTTATAAAAATAATAATTTTAGAAATTTACACAAATTGATTTTCTAAATAGCTTTTTAAAGGGTTACTAAGAAATATGTAATAACTACATTAATTTCTTGAGTAGTATGAGTACTTTGGTACATATAATGTAGTCCTACAAGAACATCAATGCTATGCGCTTCGCCTTTGTTGGCCTCATAATTTTATCTTCGGAAAAAGCAGTGGCTCAGAGAAAAAAATTCCCAGTGTGACCCCTGCTTAATACTGCGTACATCAAGTAGGGGCATTTTAATGTTGATGCTTCCTGTATGTTTAAATCAGCATGGAGTATTGCAAAAGGTAATAGGCCGACAAATAGTTTTGTTTCGCGGAATAGGTACGGGAGAGGTTTGTGTGCAAGGCACTGTACATTGTTGGACTTTAGCTTTTCCATCATGCCAAATATGGTAATATTTCGAACATTGGTCCATACTTTTGCGAACCTGGGTTTCAGCATTAGCTACGTATGCATAGAGTCTTTTAAATGGCAAATGTTGTTAATGGATCTTAAGAATTCATACAAATAGGCAAGTATATGCTTTATTTCTTTAAAGTCTCTGTGTTTTGTTCATTTCTGCTGAGTCGAAGGAAAACGGTCTCTGGTCCTCTTTACTTTACTCGACCCCAAAATATAAAAAAGCTGTCAATAGTTCAAAGTTTATTGAAAGTCAATGTCGTTATGGAATTTGAAATGTTATTAAGGTAGTGGACCCGCAATCACAACATGCGAACTACACCCCCTCTAACACGATCACGGCATTCTCCGGTTCTAATGGACAACCAAAGAATTCCGAGAGTGCGATTACAGGTCCATCATCCCAAAACTAGCAAATTATCTAAAACTAGACTTTATAATTTTACAAAAATCTACCAGTTTAATTAAAGACGTTTTATTTTCTCAATTCATAAGTCCGGGATGTTTAAAGTAATAGTTGTCTATATATTTTTCCAATATTATTAAAGTAAGCGCAATTGAAAATATAATGAAATTATTGTTACATAATTGACAAATTCTTTGTTCTCTAGGTATATTATAAAATCTTCCTTTTTCTACTTTGTAACAGGTGATTTATGATTTATACACCTTAATTTACATAGAAAAATCGATTGGCAGAAGTTTGAAATATTGCTCAAGTACGAATTCTGGCTTATATATTCTGTAATTGAAACATTTACTAGAATTATTAACAATACTATTCCAGTTTAGTATAAACTGGTCCTTAAGCATAGAATTAACAATCCTTTTAAATCAGCTAAACGATGGAGTTTTTGTTTAAACCAATAATTTGACGTAGCCAGATTATTTAAATTATCTCCAACTAAGGAGATCCAACTAAATTTGATATTCAATCTTTCATACAGAAAAAAGATATATTTGCATATAATGGTGAAAATTTTATCTTCTTTGGAATTCACAAGTTTACACCAATGATTTAAATCTCTACACTTGATACGAGTAGAAAGTGTATACGTAACATACAGTTTGGTGTGCTCTGCTTCAGATTCAAAAATTAAGCGTGACCATGGTATCATATAGGTGCAGTTGCATATCAATAGGCAAGTGCACTTTTCTAGAATGTTTTGATCACAGAAAACATGGATTTACGGATTTTATCAGTCAAATATGTCTCAGTTTTACCAAATTTCCCATTAAAAGAAAAAGATACACCCAAATAAGAAAAGTGGTCGACAATATTAAGAACGTTTTCTTCAAACCGAAAGGTTATGTCGACCCCTATTATATTTTCTAAACATTACCACTTTAGTTTACGTTGCATTAACTTTATACAAATTACAATATTTTGACATAGCATTCAAAGCTGTCTGAAGATCAAGTGTACTTTCTGTATCATCTGCATATAATAACAAATAAGTATGAGGAAGATATCTACTTCAATATCACTTAGCATCTGGTTAACATTTTCAGACGAAAGCTGCAGACCTGCATATTTATTTGACATTAAGTCATTCAAATCATTTAAAAATAATGAAAATAGCACAAATGACAAATTTTCACCTTGTCTAACACCACTCTGACTAGCAAAATCTGATAAAGTATGATTTGATTTCACACATGACTTAGCCCTTTCATACATATTAAAGATAAGATTTGAATTTTTTTTTATCAATATTATAATTTAATATCTTACCCCATAAGGCTGTACGGTTATCTGAGTCGAAGTCTTTGTGATAATCCACTAAAGCACAGATAAAGATTTCAAGGAAAATATTTGGTCAACAGTACTATATATCTTTCTAAAACCTGCCTGCTGTTCACATAAAATGTTATTAGTCTCCAGAAAAGCATTCAGTCTAATGTTCAATATCTGTGGGGAATCATATGATCAAAAAAAAGCTCTAAACCAAAGTTATATTTGAAGAAAATGAATAAATTTCCTACCATGATAAGATATGAAATTTAAACAAAATCTAACATATGACTAATGAAAATTGTTAAATTATCATGAAGGTGACATGAATGATAGATATCCTTTATTACAAACACTTAAGGAAAATCTGAAGTCTCAGTTTCTGGAAGTGTTCCAGATAATCAGATGGTGATTCAGTGATTGTGAATAATTTCTATGTAGTTTTAGGATACATCTCTGTTGTCATATGATAGGCTATATTTTAGATTTACAGCAAAAGTTGCTTCAATATTATCCCATATAATTCATAAATTTCTTTTTGGTTTAGAAATTATTTTGATCATGGGATTCCATACAGTGTCAATAGAAACGTAAATAATTTACCAAAGCAACTTAATATTGTAGTTCCTCTACAGTTTAGTTATCTGGATCATTAACATCGCCTATATTTTTATACAATGGAAAGATAATACCGTTACTCCAAACGTACCAGAAGCTAAAATGATATTAAACAGTTTACAAAGCACAGATAATATGAGTGAGTGAAGATTTTTAGGTATTCATTCAAACTATTATCAAAAATAGAAGACGACTTGTTATGTTTTAGCATTTTGATTGCTTTTT
The DNA here is from genome assembly GCF_021730395.1 of Mercenaria mercenaria. Classification (NCBI taxonomy): domain Eukaryota; kingdom Metazoa; phylum Mollusca; class Bivalvia; order Venerida; family Veneridae; genus Mercenaria; species Mercenaria mercenaria. Next base: position 27,215,416 of record NC_069377.1, on the reverse strand, counting down.
CAACGTCAGGTTCTGAAAAAAGGACATCTTATTGTGTGTGTTCAGGAATATTCTCCAAATCCACATTCTCAGAAGTATCTGCATTAGTAAAATCTTACTTCACTAGAAATTTTGTGATTAATTGACTTTTTTTACCCAAATATCTATTTAACATACTCCAATAAAATTTAGGATCGGTATTTTTAAGACCTCTATATTTTTTAACTATTTGATCATTAAATGAGTTATTTTTATTATGGCGGCCTCCGTGGCCGAGTGGTTAAGGTGACTGACTTCAAATCATTTGCTCCTCATCGATGTGGGCCTCACTCGGGGCGTTGAATTTCTTCATGTGAGAAAGTCATCCAGCTGGCTTACGGAAGGTCAGTACGTGGTTCTACCCAGGTACCCGCCCGTGATGAAAAATGCACGGAGGAGCACCTGTGGTCTTTCTCCTCCATTAAAGCTGGAATGTCGCCATATGACTTATAATTGCGTTGATGCAATGTTAAGCCCAACAAAATGAAATAAATAATTAAATTTTTCTTGATTTCTTTCTTATACTGTTTACTCATGGCTATCATAGCATCCTTTTTCGCATCGAATTTAGATCGTCTATAAACATTTCTGCTGTTATAATAATCACGGCTCAGGTCTTTACAACAGTCACCGAACCATGGTTTATGAGAATTCGCAGATTTAGTCCTCTGGTAAACCTTCTCTTGCTGAATAAAATAACAGTTTCTAGCGACATTAACAATAATAGTTGAAATGGATTCTGTTATAATATCATTCATAACAACGTTACTATAATTTAATCGTGAATAATATTTTCCATGTCTGACATTACATTATTGGTGTCATTTACGTCAAAGTAGCCAATAAAGTCTTCTTTTTTAGTTCTTATCCTAAACAGAACTCATGAACACCTAGTTCTCATCAAGAACTTCATCCTGATTCACTATGAAGTCATTTAATTTAATAAACTTAACAGTGATGCATAGTTCTAGTGCACAATGCACATCTGACAACAATGGGTCAAAGTCTAAAATATAAAAAAGTTTAACTCTTGGGAAATTTACAACAGACAATAAAACATAACCAATAACACTACCACTGATACAGGAACATTTTCCTACATAAATATCTGATCCAAAACGATCGTTGGCAATACGTAAATTCGTTATTTTACGCATTTCTATAGGCCTGCGGCCATAATTATTACAATGATAAAGATCACTAAAAATGTGCTCAGTCGGTATCCCTAAATCAGCAAGATTGTTTAAACCAACAATCTGCTTAGTATTAACATAAAAAAATATCATCCGTGACATAATTATCAATATCACAAAAATCTGACAATTTACCACTTTTGGCATTAAAATCTCCAAAAAGACAAAAGTTACAGTTCTCATATTAAACAGTGAAGTCTAAACAATTATTTTCCAAATCGTCAAACAGATTTAAAGAACTGCATGGAGAGTCAAAGCTTCTGTTTTCTGTGTATTTTTGCAGAACGTGCTAGTTTAGTCCGCAAAATATACGATTTACTTCGAATCTAGCACAAATTTAAGCATTGACGGGGACTTTACTGTTGTATTATCAAATGATTTTGTGATTTAAGAATATAACAAAATAAAAATGGATATCTCTAAATAGCTCCACGAATATTCATTCATATCCTAAATTCCATTTAATGAAATCTTTAATTCATTTAATGATATCTGAAAATACATTTGATGTTTAAAATAAATTATTTAAAGATATCTCAAAATGTCTGTGATTTTATGATGTCCTTGGATCCCCGGGCGAAGCATGTTTTCTCCTTGGAAATTTGAGAAAAGACACAGTATCTGAAATCATTCGTCCTCCACATCTGACTTCAGTTCGAGAAGATAGGAGTTTGTTAGAAATGTTACAGAATCCAGGAAAACTGGCGAGAATGACTGCCCGCCGTAATATAGCTGAGACAATTTTGAAAAACGGCGCCCAAACTAAACAAACAAACAAACAAAATGTTATATTCAATTCAATATATGCATATACACAGAATTAGTATTGTACGGTGTTTACTTATTTTATAATATCATAATCGAATCGATTCAAAATCGAAATCGAATTTAATGATATTATAAAACAGATCTCCGTAAAATTAGTAGTTAACAGCAAGTACATCCGAAAACTCTCAAAACACGATTAGCATTTCTTATAAAGAGTATATATCATCAAAACACAGAAATATTTGATGAACGAACAGCATCTTAACTTACAATCTACCTGTTCATTACATGTTCTACCGTACTGTCACATACGATGTATACTTAAAATATTATCAAAAAAGTTGTCCCCTTTAAAAATGAATGCCGTGTGTAAAGAAATAAACAATTACTAAATACTATGTCCCACCAAGTTATGCAGAATTTCAGCACTGGGACGTTATTGCAAATGCATTGAAACGAAAATATGTAACAGTTTTTTTAAAAATGGTGAGTTGTTAAAGGCACTGAACTGTCCGGAAGTGTGCCACCTTTATGCAGTCCATGAATATATCAGTAAATTGACAGTTGTTTTGTAGAGTAATATACTTGTTTCACATGTTGTTCAATTTTCATGTCAAACAACCCTTTCTTTCTATGATTTGGTGTTGTTTGATTTTTTTCTAAAAATGTAAAGCTAAGCATTCAATAATGACAATATGCCTATTAATTTACATGCAGTGTACGTTTTATTTGTGAATAAAATACTTATATATAATTTGACTATACTGACTATATACGTTTACGTACTGGAATAATTGCATGCGAAATTTCATCATTTTGTGACATAAATGATGACAAATAGAAATAAATAAGGGAAAATCAACTAAAGTTCTAGGTTTCAAACACATATGATTATAGATACAATACAATGTTTCCTTATGACCTTGAACTGTTTCCTTGAGTCAAATGATATAATTACAGGCTTAATGAAACCATGTGATTGACAGCAAAGCTGTATATAGACGCTCTTTTCATTCTTCATTCTGACACACCTTGCTGGGATTCTTCAAATGTTTTACATTTCTTAACGGTGACAACATGAGGAAAAAAGTAGAAGCTTCCAACAGGGTTTTCGTTTGTGCTTTGTTTCCGCAAAATATTTCTTTACGGCTGCTGAAAGTTAAAAAGGAACACTCTATTTTAAAAAAGAAAGTCAGAAAGAAATGTGCGTGAAACATGTGTGTTATATCAAGGTAGTGGACCCGTAAGGCCAATATTTAAGTTCCGTTCAATTACGTTTTATCCGTATCGTCTGCTTGGGGCAAAAAGTAGTCTAACTGACATTTTAAAAAAAACGTTCAGGAGAAGCAAAAAACTGATTTTTTCTTTTGTCGATAATCTTTTAAATATCTACCTATTTAATTCAAAAAGGGTATAATATGCTCATACTTTTAATATTTTTTGGCAATTATCATAACATAGAGCATAAATAATAAATTAAAATATAATGCAGTTACACTCGTTATGTGCTGAATTTTTTTAACGCAAAAACTCAGTTAAATGCACTTAACCAAGTTTTTGCATTCAACATTTTTGATTTGGGAGCAGTATTCTGTATTAAATTCTTGAAATACAATTTTTAATATTTTCCTGATGGCATTGTTATAATTTAATTTTGACAATTATCAAAGTTCAAACCTTACTTGTTTCTTTTGCAATGTTTGCTTGAATGTGTAATAGAATAGCAATACTATTGCAATAATTTAAGTACGTTTTGAGACACTATAAGCGGACAGGCTGTTTAGCTTTTGTACTTGGATACAACTTGACCACATGTTCATCACCATCAAAGTCATATTTTATTACACAACACTGTCTGGCTTTTCAAAATCTAGGTTTATCAATGTATAGCATCCATTTTATTTTTTCCTCATTTGTGTCTATATAAAGATTTTTAATTTTGGAAGCAATGTGTTTAAAGTCTAGGAAATCATTTAATGTCATTTCAGTAACATAGTATGTTTTTCCTTCTACGAGCCATTTGAACAGTGGTTGCAAATTGAGAAGTAGTGTATAGAGAAATAGTTCTGTTGAATGAAATGTCATTCAATTTTGGATGTGGCCACATTCTAAAATTTTGTGTGTAAGCTTTTGAAATCTAAGATGTTTCATACTGTACCACAACATAGCAAATAAAATCTGTTTCGGTTCTGGCCAATGCATATCACCAAAACTGTAAACAGTCAAATTGTAATTGTTTAATTTTCTTACATGATAAAACTGTGACTTAAATGATTTCGGAAGGGGAACTACCTGTTGTAAGTCAAAGCAAGCTGTAATATGTTCAGTATTAGATTCCGACAGTAATTTTGTCACAATTTTTATGTTCTCTGGCTAAAATTTTATTTTTTTAAATGACGTTCATACTGCTCTTTGTCATTATCCCTACCACTTTTCTGTGGAAAACAAATGTCACACTGGTCTTTAAGGGTTTTTTTAAAATGATATATTAAATTTTGTATTAAAGATATACCGATATGTGCAGACAGACATGATATCAAGGTTCTTATCCTGGCATTTTTTAGCATAAACGTACATTTTTGTGAGGTTTAAATTAGTCTCAAGATATTCTTTTGTTGATGTTTTTCACCAGTAATGTGACTAAACCCTAGGAAAACTGTTTATACCCTTGAATATCAGTTAAAATTACTTGGGGCATTTTATTTGGCCGTTTTGCATGCTTGCCGCGTGAATCTGCCCTGGTAATTCCACCAGTACATGTGCATTTTTTCCTAATGCTGAGGATATTACGACTTGTGTAATATCAGGTGTATCTAAGTAAAATTGTTTGCAATCTTGCCCTTATATGTTCTTTTGTACTGAAAATATACCCCCTTGAATGTTTTCACTTACTATATATTACTTTTATTAATAATATTTTTCTATGGATTTTATTGAGAGTGTTTGCAATGAATTCTTTCTGTTTCTCATAACTCCCCGTTCCACAAAAATTTTGAAAATTGTTTTCTCTTTCTGTGTGTGAAATGTTTTTGTGGCATATGGGTTTTACACCCAGCTCCACAACCCCTCTTCAAAATTTTACTTCATTTCATTTTCCCAATTGTGGTAACATAGTTTTTATCAGAGTTTTCTTTCAATTTTTATAACTTTTAATGACGATTCGTTTCCATGAATTTTCATCACATTATTTTGTGCTTATGTAATTTTCGAGGTTTATCATTTTTGTCGTGTTCATTATGATTAGGGAAAGAATATGAATTTGCTGGACTGTTTACAATGTCACTATATTGTTCCTAAATAATTACTGTAAATGTTTTTTTCTGCATATAGTACACTTATTGCACCAACTATTTAAAAAAAGAATATTTATTTAAATGCAAAAAATAGGCTATGTGCACTTAGCCTATTTTTTTGCATTAACAACTTTCAATAACTATATCAAGAAATAAAAGCAAAAACTATACTATGTACACTTAGTACAGTTTTTGCACTTATCAAAATGGTATAATGTAGTTAGCAATTTTTCTTATTTTTTCAAAAAGATTATTTCAAGACGTGAAATTTACGACAAAACTTATTTAGAATGATGAAATGGGATATTTATTAGTCAAAATTGCCAAAAAGTCAATTTTGATAAAAATATCAGTTAGGTGACTTTTTGCGCCAAGCAGACGGTATGTTAGTTCTATACGTAATGAGCTATATTTAATTCCGAAGAATGCCGAATTGCCTAAACGAGAAGGCGTAATCACGCGGAAGTTCCCGCGTGTCATTACGGGTCCGCTACCTTAAATGTGATCCTGTACAACTTTACTCAATGCGGTGTATTAGAATTATGTTAAAACATGTGTAAAATTACACTTTTCATCATTCAATTATTCAAGTAAAGCTGATTGAATGCTACAGTTTTATTAAACATTTTCCCGAGAAAATTATCTCGCCTTTCCATTTCTATGTAGAACTAACCTTCATCAAGACCATTAGTTCTGTTAAGCTGACGATTCATCTCTTCAGACTGGCGTATCATCTCGTTTTTTATCTCGTTAATCTGAGCTTTTAATTCTTCATTATATTTTGGTGTCTTTTCCCTTGGATTTATTAATGGAAGTTTAGCGTCATTCATTAGTGGGTTCCTCGGGTCATCATTGTCTATCAACGGGCAGCAACGTCCATTTGTATCTTCATTATACATAACTGTATTTATGTTGTCTGGCACGTTCCGAGAAACAGCCATAGTTACATATTCATAAATATACACGTTTGTAAAGAATAATATTTATAGTATAGCACATTACATCTCATACGATAAACCGTATTTAAGTCACAAAGTCCATGGATAAATTCAAAGTAAATAATACATGGAAAAGGCCACGTATGTGTACATATCCTGTTTACAATTACGGAAATTCACTTGACAGTTTGGAGTAATTAAATCATACTTAAAGCTATTATTTCATATATGAAGGTCAGTTTCATTGTGTACAGTGTATATTTCAAGAAAAAAAAAACGGAAATAAGTAGACCAGTTTGCATGCATAGCAAGAATATGCAGAGACCATTTGTGCAAGTACAGTAAATGAACAGAAAATTTACCCTTTTTTCACTACAAATATTTCTTACGGAAATTGGACTAAGAAACACAAAATTGAAGGAACACTCCTTCACGCGAAGTAACTATTACAAGTGAGTACCATATGTCGTCTCTGTGACAAGACAATTACCTCGGGGCAATTGCTATAAGCTGCCAAAGAGTTTTTACACCTACAGGTGCTATGTTGCGTCCCAAAATATGAGTAATTTTCATTCAGCCAAATTTCAGATATAGCCAGTACCATAGAAACTATATTAGAAAACATGTGCAGGCTATATGTATGCAGAAGACTTAAGAAAAATATATCCACCGTGTAGATTTTTAAAGAATTTACTAAATGTTTCATCGTTAGGCAGAATCAGTCGTGTTGAGCATGACCTGGGTTAAAATTAACCATTAATGAAGCAGTAAGCATAAAACTTTAATATAATAGACAATGCGAGAGTGAGATGTCATGGGGTAGATGCAGTAGATGATAAAATTTAGTTACATGCTGAAGATGTTGTGCATATATCAAGCCATATGTAAATTATTTAAATATAGGCATTTAAGAGTAAATACAGAGAATTGTTTAGCAAGGGTTTTTATCCCGTTTCCTAGTTCCGTTGTCGTGGGTACTACAGAAACAGCGATGCCAACGATTACGACGCTGTTTTATCAAATTTCTGGAATTGCCCTTACGCCACTCTGTTTGTATTTCAAAAAAAAAAACAAAAAAAAAGTAAACATTTAGTAGCGTTACACCGATGTCTTGGAATAATGTTTTAGACTTTCCCACAGTATTAATAAGGCATAACTATGGTAAATGAACCAGTTAATCTGGTCGCGTAATGACGGACAGGATTCTGAACATTGATTTTTCACTTGGCATGGACGCAGAGGTCTAACTTAAAGCTGGTTTCTGTTTAAATTTCATTGTGAATGTAGTTTTGACATTTTGGTAGAAAAACATAATGGGAGAGGAGGTTGTATTCGGTGAAGTGAAACTCAGTTTAAGTATGAGTAGTACTTCCAGGTTACAGCAGTGTGGTTTTGAAGTAATTTTACAGTAAGCAAATGTGACAAGAGAAGTCTCTCTTAGAAGATACATAACCCAAACTATTCTCATCATTTTATATTTGTTTTATCATACCGCTTTAAAATTCTCTGATATGGGTCTAGCTATGTTTGGTAGCTCTTTAAAAGAGTCAGTTTTATATAGAATATACCAGATACGATCAATAAATACGTAGACTGCCTCTATATTTTTAATAGTGTAAGACATGCATAAATAAGAAATATATCAATAAAAACGTCATTCTATTCTCTACTACATCTGTAAATATAAAAAAAATGTCTGTCTCTCCTTCATCAAAAGACGGCGACTTGAAGACGCACAATATCGCGCTGCCGGGCCGCGTCGTGATCTGTTCGACGACGTCAATGGCATTGCCTACCCTGAAGGTGTTCGAGATACGTCTGGTGTTGTCTCACTTCTTCTCAAAGTAGGCACCGAAACATTGCAAACTGCGTTTGTGTCTTATTGGCTATTGGTTAAAAATGATATCCCAATACAAAGTATTTGTTCATTCTAATGTGCCGTAGAAACTTCTCCGACTCACTCACCAGTCTCTCTCGAAGTCGGTCAGGATGCGTGGCACCCAGCGCGCGTGCACTTACAAATAAATGTACATCGGCTATCAGAATGATAAAATATGATTTTGTGATTTTGAAAATGATAAGAATAACTGCTTGCGGTTTCCTAACTAGTGACAATTAAATACATTTTAGTGTTCATCACAATAATTTGCATCGATTTGAATATTCCCCTATCCAATATTAAAGTACTTTTATACTACTTTAAAGTAAATATCATTGTACATGAGAAGTGAATATTGTAAATACCTTCCGCATGCTTAATTTGGTGGCCAGAATGCTGTGTGCAGTTTCATAGCTGACACTGGCAGCTTCTGACAGCTCCAGTATGGTCATTCTGCATCCCGCTTTCAGTTTGTCTTCTATTGACGTCCGATTGTTGACTACCGTCCTAGACCTGCACCGTCTTCAAGGGACTATCGGCTATCAGAAAAGCGTCGAAACTACTTGATAAGCAGCACACGGGAATCGTAGTTTCGTACAAATAATTTGACTCGGGCTGCGCTCTCGTGCATTTATCACGCCCGACGTATAATAACCCATCGTGCATAAAAAAAATGTTAAAGCTATAATTATTTCTTAAAAGCGATGGCCGATTGACGTCTTATTTTCAGATAATGTCGCGCAAACGTCGTCAATGAAAAATTGTGTGTGACCTATAGATAAATAACCAGTTTACATTTAGTAGTGTTACACCGATGTCCTATGCTAATGTAAAATTTCAACTGTATTTCATCGAGGCCCTGTGAGATATGCGTATAAAAGATCAGCAGCCCTTCTATTATGCTTATATTCAACATAACTGAGACTGATACATGTAGGGGGAAGTTGGCAGTTACTTGCGGAGAACAGGTTTATACCGGTATAGAATCCAGGAACACTTGTTAGGTTAATTGCCCGCCGTTACATAACTGAAATACAGTTGAAAAACGGCGTTAAATCCCAAACAAACAAACTAAAAGATTTGTGAGGTGCATATCATGCTGCTGTACTATCGAGCAATAACGTAAAGAGGAAACACCTTTCATTTAGAAAGAGTATCTTTGGGTTTATATTTTGCAATAGCTGGTTCTCAGCAATGCCAGTGCAATTGGAGCTGCTCGCACAGAACCCAAGGTAAAATATGCCTCAATGGGATTCGAAAGCTTCGGTCCTTTTCGTTGTTTGTAAACATCCTATCGTAATACCGACTCATCGACACAGGCCGGAAAAAGTCTCATCCAACTGATAGCTGATATGACTTATGGACAAAGATTAGTCAACTGTTTAAAAGTCCATAATAAATAGATCTTAATTTTCCTATCTTTTGCGCAAAGTCGTGTAGAACGAGTGCTTTCATCATATTTTTTTTCAATGTTTTTCAATTCTGAATGAAATGAGAGGGGATTTATGTTTATAAACCCCATATTGCAAGTTTTGCAGATCGAAACCGGAAGCAGGTGTTTATTGAGCGGACAAGAGCAAATATGTGCCATTTTGGGGGTATCAGACCACAACTGACTGGCATTTTACTGGGAACTGTTCGATCCCGTGTACTCTTTTCATTTTTTCGTTAATTTATGATTGAACTTTCATGAAAAATAGGTGTAGGAAAAAGTGATGGTCTGTAAAGATAATTAAAGACGACCTGAAGTTTTCGTTTTTTATATGAAACAAAGAAGGATTTGAATTACTGACCTTCAACCTTCAGACATCTGTGACATTTGTAAAATCTGGTGATTTTCGAAAGGATGGAATAGAAAGCTTTTTTTGTTTTTCTGATATAAACCAGTTCATACATCATGTAACCTATGTAAATGAGCTTTTGTGTTTTGTTATTTAATCAAAATACAGGTCGTGGTGCATTTTATGTCTGGTGTTAATCAATTATAAACAAAACGTGATGACCAAACAAATGATTACAGGATTCCAGCACTGTCCATTCTGCACTGTAGTAAGTAGTAAGTAAGTAAACTGTTTATTAACGTGATATGTGTTATATACAGTACATACATATTACAATACATAATCAACATTCACAACACCCGGCCCAATGGGCCTATATGTCACCTGTTAACTTGTTACACATTTATAACATGATCTAAAGAATGGGAATACTATGAAAAAAGATATCATATTAACTCACAGCAAATATGTGGACATTTTGATGATTAAAACAGTTTTAAATTTATTATATGTAAAAATTTTACCACACATAAATAATTCTAATTGTTTGAAATGATGCATATTACAAGTATATAGTATCAATAGTATCGCAAGCTTCACCGTTTAAAAAGTGCACTTTGCCTTTTGGAATAGGCTTTCGCCAGATACTTAGCAACCTTTCGAGGATATGACACCACTAATGTTCTTAGCTTATCATTGCAGCTGTGTGCGTTGATATCTGACTCGGCTACATCCTTGCTGCTTATTACTGTGGACATTATGAGTATTCTACAGTTTCAGTGACATATTAATCTAGGATGGCTCATGAATGTTTTACAACTTATTTCCAATGGGGTTATTTTGCTAACATGTAGTGTCAAGGATAAATTTGTTAAATATATGCTTCAAAAATATATGAATAATACTGAACCCTACAAGCTAAATTGAAACAAATTGCAGGACAATGATCATATAAACTTCAAAGAAATTCAGACTCCACAGAAATACCTGACTTTACATACATCGTCTGTAACCGAATTCTGATTAACAGTGTATTGGATGTTAATTGATGGCTCGCTATTAGTTTTTTTTGCAATATTAAGGACTGAATGATGTTCTCCCGCACATACATTTTACTTTGAGCATAATTAAATTTTGAAATAACTGAAATCAGTTTATGTAATATCATGTATATGTGGTACAAAGTCAGTGTTCAGGTGAAAAGCATGTTAGGTTCTTACCACATTTGGTATAGTAATTCAATGTAAATAATTACACTTTGCAATGTAATTGTAATTTAAATTTCATGTAATGATAATTGTAATGTAATCGAACATTTCGCTATGTAATTGTAATTTAAAAGGTTACATTTTAAAGTAATTGACCCCAGGTCTGTAGCATGTAAGTAAAGGGTAGTCGGCACTATAAAATGGTAACACGGCTTTTTGGTGACATACGGGATATACGCTCTCTCGAAAATCCATATTAGAAAATCCGACAGCGTATATCTTGTATCCTGTCACCAACAAGCAGTGTAACTAATAATCTGCGCGAAGACATTTGTAATAGGATGTAAATTGTGTACGTCTTTTGTTAATGCTAACCTTATAAATATAGATTGCTTATTGATAATTTTATCATATAATTTGTATTGAATTGTTTCAAAATAAAATGTATTATAATATTTAAAGAGAACTGTAGTCCGGGATATCAAGACGTTGGCACCAACTCTATTGAAGAGCATATAATTTACTGATTTATTCCGAGTATCTTCATCAGCCTGGATCCGTAGCATCACTGAAGGGTCCTCTTCCAATATTATTCAAATGGGGGCGATTGGCTCCTTTTAAGGCCCACTAGAGCTCAAACTGGAAATACCCATAAACAACTCCTGAACTGCTTTACTGACATTCGTAGCATCATTTAAAGATCCTCTCCCAACCCAGTTTTGTTCAAATATTTAAAAACAGTAGGTTATAATGGCAGGAAGAAAAAAAAATGATGACCAAGAGAGCTTTATTGTTTTATCTTTGCTGAGACAATAATTGTAAGTACAGGGCACAATACCCGTGCACTTAACATATGTATGGTGTTATACGCTACAAGATAATGTTTTGCATTAAAGTGATAATTGTAATATGTAAAAATAAATGTTCACACAAATCATTATTGTAATGTATAAGAACGATGATGAATTCTAGCCAGTCTTGTTCTTTTCTACACTATATAGCAGATATATAATATAAATCCTGAAATTTACAAACAAGTAGGTTATGAGTTTGGAGAAAATAGTTGAAAATAGATGTTTTGGAATATTGAAAGCAAAGTGAAACTTAGAAAGATTTTTTAAGAAATTAGTTCTTGACAGTGGATGTGCTGATGTAGTTTGTATTTTATTTATTTATTTGGGTTTTACGGCGCACCAACACAGTATAGGTTATATGGCGCCAAACAGGAATACAAATTTTGGTTCCACATCTCATTTACATCGAGAAAAAAACATGCGGTATGGAATCAAAATTTGCATACCTGCTGGAATCACAGAGTTACAGCAAAACCAAGTGTTAAGACCCTATTAGTGGCCTCTTACGACCAAGCAAGGGTAAGGCAGTGGTTCCAATTCTTTTCATACACAGATCGTCCCAGAACCACATGGGGCGTTGTAGCATGTAATTGTGCAATAATTGATTTCACCTCAGCTTCTTCGTGTTTTGTCGTATCACGAGCCTTTTCTTTTATTCTCCCAGAAATGAAATATCAAAATGTGAACGCTGGTCATTTTGTTTGAATACCTAAAAGCCAACTATTGACCTCAGCATTATTCATTCGGGCTCTCTGCTTTAGATCGTGCAAAAGAACTATGCATTTTATATTAATTGAAAAGTATCCATGCGTTGTATACTTAGAGTTTAGTCATGGGTTATCATCAAAGATGTTTTTGGGCCACAATATTCTTGTTATTTCAGTCAAAAAACTGCACATAGATGCTTAGAAAGGCTAAATGTCTGATGTACCTCAATGTTAGTGAATGAAAGGGTTGGTTTTTACGATGATTCCAAGCAAAATGGTCATATATCACCCAGTCCATGTTTATAATTCGATACTTTCCCATAACATGCTCCTATGAGTTTCAGAATGTGTCTGTAGCCGTCACTAGAAGACGTACGGTAGGTGTAAAGTTGTGTGAAAAATGCACATCTTGACACTTTAAATTATGCATTACACATCCCAAGCACATTATAGTTTCAGTTGATATATAGTTGTTACAGTAAATAAAGAAAATTGTAGGATATCCAGTACATTTAGACTAAACAGATGTACTTGATTAATATTATCATTTTGTTTTAATGTATGAAAATGTTATGAATAAATAAAAATGTCCATATCTGTATATATCTCGTTATCCTTTTTAGCTCACTTGAGCACAAAGTGCTCATGGTCAGGAATTGTGATCACACTGCGTTCGTCGTCCATTGTACGTGTCCGTCCGTCCGTCGTCAACATTTGTGTTTAAACAACATCTCCTCTAAAACCAATGAATAGATTTTGATGAAACTTGGTCATGATGTTTTTTGTGTGGTCCTCTACCAAAGTTGTTCAAACAGTCCCGCTTGGTTGCACATAGTGGCTGCCAGAACTAAAAATAGAAAAGACTTCAAACGACATCTCCACCTAAACAGATGGTCCGATTTTGTAATATTTTCACACAAATGGTCCTTATGTCACCCTCTACCAAGATTGGTCAAATTATACCGATTCGTCAAAAAACATGGCCGCTGGAGGGCATAGTCACTTGTAGTCACATGTATATAGTGGAAACTTTAAAAATCTTCTTGTATGAAACTGCTTACCCGATTTTAGAATATTTTTACACAAATGGTCGTTGTGTGACCTTCTACCAAGATTGTTCAAATTATTCCGATTTGTCAAAAAACATGGCTGCCAGGGGGCGTGGTCACTTTTCTTCTCTAAATCAATAATAGCTAGAGCCTTGATATTTGGCGTGTGATATCAGATTTGTTATGTCTACCATAATTGTTCAAATTGTTCCCCTACAATGTAGGTTCAAAAGTGTGTGTGGCATGTATATAATACAGGCTAACATAGAAGAAACCTAACTCTGTACTTGTGCAAACACACTTGAAGCCTTGTACACAGGTGAGGGCTTTAGGGTCAATGACCCTCTTGTTTAAGGTCACTTTTTGTTATGTTAAATACATAATCTCATTCTGTTAACTTACTCATTTGTAGTCAAATTTTGTTAACGAGATAAATATATGATCAGAGGCATCCATTGCCAAGTGAAGGTTGCTGGCTTCTAGTACATTGCCTATCTGCTTTGGTTATGAAACCCCGCATGGAGTATTCTTTGATGTGAGAAAGCCATTCAGCTGACTCACAGAAGGTTGATGATCCTACCAGTTGACCGCCCATGTCTGAAAAAAAATGCCTGGAGTAATAAATATAGAGTCCTCCTCCACCATCAAAAGCCGGAAAGTCACTTACAACGACAGAAGCAAGAAAATTTGCAGTCTTGCTACAAGGCTGATGAGAATTTGTTTTGTTAATTTTACCATCGTTTCAGCATAGGTCGAATTGTTACTGCTCCTTACCGGTGTATTACCCCCAGGCTTGACTCGGATATTTTTCATAAAACTTTAATGCACATGGGCAATATACCCGTCCATTTTTTTATCAATCCGCATCATAGCATAAAATCAGGAAACATAAACTTTGCTACTCAAAACTGAACACAAAATTATGTAACGAAATTATGTTATTAGAATGAAAGTATGAAGTTAACTAGGAGTTCCAAGAAAAGACGGAAAATGGTCGGACCAACTTGCAGACTAATTGACGAAAGTTCTTTCTGAAAAAAAAAGGGATCGATGATACGTTGCCCGCTGATATTGACATGCGACATAGTACATTTGCCACAATAGGTTAACTCAGCATTATAGATATTTTAAGGAGTGGGTCGATTATGTAAATGTTGCAACTGTTAAACAAGACAAGCGTTTGAAACCATTCCAAAACAATTTGTCCAAATGTATCATTGTACCTAAGAAGTTTTGGAGCTTTTACATAAAAACTGTCAAACAACATCTTAACAAACTTTTCACCACCCTATTGACACAATCCCTGCTCCGAAGAGAACCTTTGTGCCATAAATAAAACAATTTCATACAGCTTAAAAACCTTTTAAAAGTGTGTGCGTTGATATCTGACTCGGCTACATCCTTGCCGATGACAAGAGATACAAGAAAATGTAGTCGGTTATGGTTTTAACAATGAACACTAGCTATGATCTATTCTCCAACAGTACATTGTCTTAAAGAGGCACCACAAAATAACTGTATTCTTTTGTGTTTCCATGATGGTAATTATACATGCTTTGCATGAAAAATATGAGATATGCAAGAATTTAATTTCAAATTGACAGTGAGGTATATTAGGCCAAGACAATGTGTTTAATGTCTTAAAATTTTATTGAATAAATGTAGAAATATGTACATAAATCAGTGTATTTAGTTAAATTTCAATCACATTTTGTTTCTACAGTGTAAGACAGTTATTTATCTATATTCATAAAACTATATTGAAAAAAGACTGACTGAATAAGTTTGCAGATACAGTTGTGGAAAAAACATTTATTCAGGTAGCGCCTAAATTGTCCACCTGAAAAGTTTGTAATTACCTGTATTATAAAAATGATTTTCATGAAGTTTTTGTGTGCGAAAAAAGTAGGTCACTAGGTCGTGGTGGGTCTTTAAAACCCTGCTCCCATCCTACCTTTTAACCTTGAATTGTCACTGAAAAAGCATGAAAATCCAGACTATGGACGGTGACGTCTGTCAAAATAGAGTCTATTTTATATAAAATTCTAATGATACCTGTGAGTTTGCGTGCTAAAGTGTGGCGCGTGGCCGTTAACTGTTGTGATAGCTGAAATTTCTGGTCCAGGCTTTTTTGAAGTAATTGTAAAGGCCAGACAGCTGAATTATTATATTAGATGTTTTTACTTTCAATATTGTTGAATAATAATGTATTGTGGGTATTTTTACAAGATTTTCATTAAGACAGGAAATCCTTATTTTCTAAATCTTGATTTTCTGTTCTATAGAATTTAATCCATAGTTGAAAAAGGAAAGCTGATGTAACTATTTTGACAACAATGTAGAATATTTTAAGAAATATGGCTTTAATCAAAGGTTAACCAGTTTGGCTTCTGAACAATCTAAAGTATCTTAGCACCTCTATTGTTTTGTTAGAGATGGCAGCTTATACTAAAAGGGTTTAAGACAAGCTGTAGAAATCTGTCATGTTTTACTTAATCTGTCATGTTTTACTTGAAGTTAATTTCATTGGTTAATTTAAATGAAAAAGGGGAGAGCCCCTACTTTCCTGATTGGACAATTTATTCACAGCATTTTTGAGAATATGAAATCTTTCTTGTGTTCAGGGACTTGATTTTTAGCAACAGAACAGTGAAGACATGAAAATGTTCTAGTGGCATAACATAGCCACAATGGCATAATAATGACTTTAACTTAGTCAGCCTTAAACAAGAACTGTTCAAATTAGTTTATTCTTAACCTTAAAGTTTTACAACAGACATAATTGGATTTATGATTATAATATTGTGATACACAGACTGTTATTGCTGAGAATTGTTAGTACCTAAATAAAACATAAAAACATTGGTTTGTATTTTATTTGCACTGGACTCTGCCGTAACGTGGCAAACAAACAGATCAGCATCACAGGGGCTCTGCCAGAGCTATTCCCCATTTTCCGGTGTGTCCCCATGTGATTGCCGCATAAAGTGTTAGGGCGAAGAAAACCCTAGACGACCCTTAACCGCCCAATGACCAAACGGGGGCTGGGTGCCCCGTAAGACAGGAGATGGTGGTGAATTCGTGGTACGATAAAATTAATGAGGACTATTCCATGAACAGTGCAACAGATAATAATAACTGGATTTGAACATTATGTACAGAAAAGCTTTGGAACTTTAGAAGTAAAAACTGAAGGTTATATCAACAATGTTATATGATGCTTCCATGTGGTACTTTCTGAGAACTTTCTACATCTACAACTGTTTAGAGAAAAATGCTACTAAATTCATTACAATTAAAGGAAAACTGCCTAAATGAATAAAAAATTACAAGAACAATGTAGTATAAAACAATTAGAAACTTCGACACAAAATGCACATGATGAACTATTAACAGGAACTGTAACCATGAAACAATAATCAACTTTGGAGCCAAACTTACACGCTTAACCAACCGAGCCTGAAATTTTGTGATGACCTGTGGGATCTGAAGATCGTAATAAGTGGGACTAACAGGAATAACAGTGCAAGATTCTGACTGTCTCTAAAATACCTTAAAAACTTGGTGAGTACAAACTGAATATTCTTGCTTCGTTCTCACTAGTCATATGGTGATCTGAAGTTTTCTATTGTTCTGAGCATAATTTTGGCTTACAAATGGTATAATTCTAGAGGAAAGTGGTTAAACATTGTATAAAGGACAGAATAAAGTCAATTAAGATTTAGCTGTTATCCTTTTATTTTAGACAGTTTTGGAATATTTACTGTTACCAGTGTACATTTTAGTGTTTTTAAAATTATACGATAATATTTCTCGGTTACCATTTTACAGTATACAGACATTTTCTCAGTAGGTCATTTTGGACATATTTTTGCGTTGCATTTTTCCCCCTGTTTTATTCATAAAGTACTGATGAAATGATACTGAGGCATGTATTTGTTCTTTAAACCTTTGAAAGTTTAATATAGAGTTTATGCACATTACTGGACATAAAGGCAAAACAGAATATTTTTAGAATAGAGTTTTTTTTCTTAATGACATATAAGTTTACATTATTCTATTTTACTACATTTTTTGTAATTTAAGGAACTGAAGAATGAAATAAGTATTTTAATGATTTGTAATTTTGAGAAAAATGGCTCCTAGAAATTTCAAAGTGAAATCTTGGTGTTGTAGCCAAAGGATCTGCTCAGCTATTGCAAGCAATTGTACAGATGAACCAAATCTAAAATTTAGTGCTACTTTAGATAGAAATTTTACTGACGTGAAATTTGGGAGACAATGTGTGCAATGTATGGTTGACAGCATTGCAAGTATATCATGTATGTCAAGACGTTTATTAAAGCATATTGCACCAGAGGCAAAGGTCCACAAGTCTGATATTAGCGCGGTAGTGGGAGATTGTGGTGAGAGACATGCTGTGTTGGGTGAAGTTATACTTGATTTGAATATAGATGGTTTAATACTTAAACATAAATTTAGAATTTTTGAAACCTTAAATGCCAAAGTTATTCTAGGACTAGATTTTCTGAGGACCCATAATGTTCACACAGACTTTGGCAATCTGAAATGGACTATACCTGCCCCAAGACAACATAAATCAAGTGCTATGAGAAATAATTCATATGTGGGCAGTGTAACTGTGGAAACCTTTCCTGATCGGAATACTTCCATAGTGCTAGCCCTGACAACGTCTGAAATTGTGGTGCCACCTCACAGTGAAATGACAATTTCTGTGAATATCCCCAAATTGCCAGACAACTCACTTGTGTTACTGGAACCCTACTTAAATTTGTCAAGAAAACATTATTTGGCGGGTGGCAAAACAGTATGCTCTATTTTGAATTCAAGAGGGACCTATAGATTTATGAATCCAACTTCCTTGCCCATCTTTTTGGAACCCAGGACTGCTGTAGCAAAGGCACTTAGGGTTTACAGCTCCAATGTTCACGAGTTAAAACAGGATGTAAATATAAATTTGGCCTCAACTGAAAACTGTGCTCCTCATGCAAATGAATATTACAAGAAAATTGTTCAGGATCTTGGCATAAATTTGGAAAAGTCAGATCTTACTGAGGAACAAAAACAAAAATTGTATAATCTTTTGAGATGCAATAGTGACATATTTGCTTAGGACATTTTGGATCTTGGTGAAACAAATTTACACTATCATACTATACACACAAAGGATGAAAGGCCCATTAGTTGTGCCCCTTATCGCCAGTCACCGGAAATGCGCAGACAGCTTGACAAAACACTTGATGAATTGTTAGAGGCAGACATCATTGAGGAGTCCTCATCTCCTTATCATGCTCCCGTAGTTCTTGTAAAGAAGGGAAATTCAAATGAATACAGGTTCTGTGTGGATTTCAGGCGATTGAATGAACAGACACTTCCAGTATCATTCCCTATTCCAAATTTATCAGATGTTTTTGATACTTTGGCTGATGCGGAACCCGAAATATTTTCATCTGTAGATTTACGCAGTGGATTCTTTCAAGTTCCTTTGGATCCGCAGACCAAACATAAGGCCAGTTTAATTACACACAGAGGAATTTTTAATTTCAAAAGATTGCCAATGGGTCTCTCAAACTCAAGTTTGTCCTTTCAGTCCCTTATGTGCAAAGTGCTGAAAAGTCTGAACTTTAAAGTAGCTCTTATCTATGTTGATGATGTACTTTTGTTTTCAAAAACTTTTGACCAGCATCTGCAGCATCTACAGGAACTGTTTGACAATCTTAGAAGTGCTAATCTAAAATTACACCCAGCAAAATGTGCTTTTGCTACAAAATCTATCACATATTTAGGACATATTGTTTCCAAGGATGAAGTTAAAGTCAATCCTGAAAATATTGAAAAATTGCAAAAAGTCTCAAGGCCCACATCTGCTAAACAAGTGAAAAGTTTCTTAGGAATGACAAATTTTTATCGCAAGTTTGTTGAAGGGTATGCCAAAATTGCTGCACTTTTAAACAGGTTAATGAAAAAAGATCAGAAGTTCAAGTGGACATCTGAATGTCAAACTGCATTTGAAACTCTGAAGAAAAGATTGACAGAAGCTCCAATCCTTGCTTATCCAAACTTTAATTTGCCATTTAACTTGACAATAGATGCGAGTGAGTATTCCATCGGATATATTCTTTCACAAATACAAGATGGCAAAGAGCATTTAATATCTTACAATGGACGAGCCTTGCGTGGCAGTGGATTAAAATGGCATATAACTGAAAAAGAAGCCTTAGCTCTTGTAGAGGGAATTCAACATTATAAAGAATATTTGTCAAATCAATCATTTACAGTTTTTACCGATAATGTATCAGCCAAATACTTGCAAAATATTAAGGACTGTCAAGGTAGATTGGGCAGATGGAGTCTGTTAATTCAAGGATACAAATTTGAAATCATTCACAAGCCTGGAAAGCAGAACCCTGCAGACTACATGTCCAGACAAAGTTATGAGACTACGCCAGGTCAAACACCAGATGTAGAAACAGTTCTCCAGATGACAGAAACAAAAGAGAAAATTGGTACTGCGGTAACATTCATATATGAAAACGAAACAGAAGAAGAGGTCATAGCCAGTCTGCAAGAGAGAAAGGAACCAGAAGTACAATTACCAGACCTTGTTAGGTTGCAAAGATCTTGTCCAGAATTAGAAGATATGTATCAGTACAAGTTGCTAAATGTGGTACCTGATGATCCTGAAAAACCAAAAGTACTAGTAGCAGAGGCATATAATTTTGAATTAGATAAAGGCGTACTTGTACATTTTTATCTCAAGCGAGGAAAGAATACCCCGAAGGAGGACCGACTGGTCAAACAAGTAGCCATACCCAGGGTATTTCGAGATGACATTCTACGCTCCTTTCACGACTGTGTTTTAGGGGGACATCAAGGTGTTGACCGCACATATGCTGCACTGCGGAATTAATATTACTGGGCATCAATGTACCAGGACATCCAGCAGTACGTCAAATCATGTGAGGTGTGTCAGCAATCCAAGCGCAACTTCTATGCCAGGAGACCACCCCTGCATCCACAGCCGGTGGACGATGTGCTTGATCGATGGCATATGGACATTTTGAGTGGTCTGCCTACAACTAAAGAGAAGTATAAACATGTTCTTCTCGTGGTAGATAGCTGCTCAAAATGGTGTGAGGCATTTCCTCTCAGAACTCAGGAAGCAACCGAGGTACAGCCCCAGCCAGTAAAAGCTCGAGAGCTTCAACCTCAGCCAACAACACTGCCACAACAGCACATAACAACAAACCAACAACAACAACAACAAAAAGTACCAAAACAAAAAACACCGACAAAACATCAACAACCAACAGCACCAAAACAACAAACAACATTCAAACAGCAAGGCCAGTCAAAAACACAAACAGGGCAACAGCCTAAACTATCAAAGCTACAGCAATCACATGACAAAGACATTCACACTCAGCAAACAAAACTATCCACAGATCAACAAAAGCACCCACATAAGAAAGGCATACTAAAATCATCTAAAGAAACACAATCAGAGCACACAAAACAAAACAATATCTGCCAGAATCAGTCATCAAATAATAAGGCTGTGACCTTCCAAGAACAAGAGCAAGGAAGTAGCAAACGTGTTTGCCAGGACTGTGTACAGGGCAACTGCAAGCCGTTTAAAGAGGACGAAATTGTAAAAATTATCTCTTCATCGCGAGTCAAAGGCACCTTGTATTACAAAGTTCGTTTCAAAATTCCAGGAATTTCAAAATGGCAGCTGCCATGTAAAATTCCAGCCAACCTTATACGAGAGTTTCATGTGAACAGAACAGCAAAAGGCAAAAAGCGACGAAGACCTCTACAGGCATCACAGCACAAATTCTTTGACAAGCCATCTGTAAATGAATGCTGCACACCTGAGGCAAAATCTGCAGCCACACAGACAGAAGTTGAAGAGTCATCAGAAACTAAATCAGCTAACAAGGACAAGGTTGAGGTTCAACATGGACACAGATATGGGACAATTGTAGCAGTTAAAATTCTTAAATGCAAGCCATACTACTTTGCAAAAATAGGAGAAACAGAACCACGCTGGTACACCATGTCAGCTATTAGAGATCTAGCTGAAGATTTCTACATCGAGCACAATGAAATTTATAAAGATAAAAAAAGACAAAGTAAAATGGAATTCCTAAAGTACCGGTTGGACGAAGCCGAAGGAAAGAGACAAGAGCACAAGTTCCCAGAATTAGGTATACTCTGTGAGCATATTGTGGAAGTAGCCATGGACAATGAAGGCCGGTACAAAAACATGTTAAGTCATGATAATAAGAATCATCCTCCTCAATGGTACCATCTGGATGATGTGCCAGATATACTCTTGGGAAACTTCTGTAAAGTTCTTAAATCAGATGTGATTTCAGAATCAAGAAAGTAAATATATTTTATACAGTATGCTGTTTTTATATGAAAAGGTTCATGTACCAATATTTCAATATCTAGACAATCACTTATTTTATGGGTACTGTATACTGTTTGTTATATATTTTATATAGGATTTGTAATGAGCAGATCTGAGATTCAAATTTTTGCCATTTTAAATTTTATAATGTATGTTACTTTTATTCTGATTTAGAATGTTATAATGGTGAGCCAGTCTTTGATATGACAGGAGCAAGTATTAAGTTAGATCAAGTGCACAGGTCTCTACTTCATTAAGCCTCTGTTGTATCAGACATTGGTATAGAAATTTATTTTTGTGAAATTCTTAATAAAATGTTCAGACATTCAGCAGTTGTACTTCAAATATGGGTAATATCAGAATGGTAATTCTATTCACTCTCTTGTAAATGATAATTTTATTCACTGTTATGTGAATGGT
Organism: Mercenaria mercenaria; assembly: GCF_021730395.1. NCBI lineage: Eukaryota > Metazoa > Mollusca > Bivalvia > Venerida > Veneridae > Mercenaria > Mercenaria mercenaria. The sequence continues at coordinate 27,192,868 of NC_069377.1, read as the reverse complement.
AACATTTTATTATTGTTAGAAAAAAGACCACACCAAGTTTTGTGAAATAAAGAGGATTAAAGTGAGCTCAGAATTTATTTTAGGTCCTAAATCACCATATGACTTGTGGCGAGTAACAGAATATGAAGTTTGTACTAACAACCAGAATTACTATTGATGAAATTAGGGCAATATGTTCATAAAGGCAGCAAAAAAAAAAAAAAACGAGACATGTCGATGAAAAAGGCAAGAGACACTATACCATAAAAATTTGCAAATATGAGAAATTGCATTCTTATGTTCTTCAAAGCTGGTAAAACGATTAGTACAAATAAAGCAAAGAAATATAGTATGATAAAATCATTACAGCCAGAGATGCTAGAATAGAAACAATTATTATATGATACATGCACGAGATGTGCAAATGCAGATGAGAATAATAATTAATGATAACTATTAGTTGCATCAGATGAACTGATCATATATAGATATTATTAAATAATATGATTGCAATATGATAGCCAGAAGCATTCAAAAGGCCTGAAATTGTATGTCATATATTCAAATACTGGATTGTACAGCCAGAAATTTATGTAGACATGGTATTTGTTATGGATGCAGTGACTATTACGTTCATAGGTTTATGGTGTAAATATAAAGGGCCCTACTTGTAAATATTGTAAATAATTAAACAAAAAGTTAAAAGAAATAAATATAATTATATTTATATGTAATAAATCATGTATGCTATATATGCAAAACTTAACAGAGAGTTCTTATTTCATAGTTAAAGAATTATATTGTATTATGTGGTTTGAGGACAAACAGTTTCAAACAGGGGAGAATATGTGATAGCTGTAATTTCTGGTCCAGGTTTTTATGAAGTAATTAATTTTAAAGGCCAGACTGTTGATTTAATATTTTAGATGTTTTTACTTTTAATATTGTTGAATAATAATGTATTGTGGGTATTTTTACAAGATTTTCATTAAGACAGGAAATCCTTATTTCCTAAATATTGGTTTTCTGTTCTATAGAATTTAATCCATAGTTGATAAAGGAAAGCTGATGTAACTATTTTGACAACAATGTAGAATATTTTAAGAAATATGGCTTTAATCAAAGGTTAACCAGTTTGGCTTCTGAACAATCTAAAGTATCTTAGCACCTCTATTGTTTTGTTAGAGATGGCAGCTTATACTAAAAGGGTTTAAGACAAGCTGTAGAAATCTGTCATGTTTTACTTAATCTGTCATGTTTTACTTGAAGTTAATTTCATTGGTTAATTTAAATGAAAAAGGGGACAGCCCCTATTTTTCTGATTGGACAATTTATTCACAGCATTTTTGATAATATAAAATCTTTCTTATGTTCAGGGACTTGATTTTTAGCAACAGAACAGTAAAGACATGAAAATGTTCTAGTGGCATAACATAGCCACAATGGCATAATAATGACTTTAACTTAGTCAGCCTTAAACAAGAACTGTTCAAATTAGTTTATTCTTAACCTTAAATTTTTACAACAGACATAATTGGATTTATGATTATAATATTGTGATACACAGACTGTTATTGCTGAGAATTGTTAGTACCTAAATAAAACATAAAAAACATTGGATTGTATTTTATTTGCACTGGACTCTGTCGTAACGTGGCAAACAAACAGATCAGCATCACAGGGGCTCTGCCAGAGCTATTCCCTATTTTCCGGTGTGTCCCCCTGTGATTGCCGCATAAAGTGTTAGGGCGAAGAAAACCCCAGACGACCCTTAACCGCCCAATGACCAAACGGGGGATGGGTGCCCCGTACGACAACTGTTACCTATTGTAATCATATGGGTTGCATATAGTGGACGCAACTTGACCCCGATGGTTGACCTTTGTATTATAATACATAATGAGGCACAACCTATTATTGAAAAGGAGTGTACGTAAAACACGAGCTGCACGAGAAAAAGGAAATATAATTTTGTGTAAATATAAATTAGTGTATTGGAAAGTTTTAATTGATCAAATGAAAGTATATATACTTTGATACTGCACTGTATACAAACTAATTCCATATAAATATACACGGCTAACCTAAACACCATTGATTTCTATAATGAAATAACCGATATGAATAATCAGCCTAAGGTCAACCACCGCGGTCAAGTTGCGTCTACTAGACACACAAAAGAATTTGAATAGCCGGGGAGCAGGAATTTAAAAGTATAACAAACACCTGTATGTTTAAACACAATTGTTAAATATTTTAGGTTGAAATTGTGCAATTAAGAATGCAAATAAAGTAATATCTGATTTAATAAAGAAATAAAGAATTAATCCTTATTCAAATATGCTTTAAGCATGAACACTATATGCAGATGGGTATAGATATATTGTTACAAACATACTACATTGAATATAAATATAATGCACGCAATTAACATCAAAATATTAAAACACATGATATCACTGTCAGCCTTAAAAAAAAGTCGTGTACAACTGGAAGAATATGTCGAAATGTCAATGTGCGTATGATGCTTTTTATTCCCGATTGTCTGTTTCGTCGTCATAGTTACGAAAGCAAGAGCACACCAAACGCTTGCGACGCCGTTTTTTCCTAACTGCTTTCTCAAACTGTGCGTTCGCCGTCTGTGACTGTGCCTCTGAAAGAAATAAACATTGCCCGTAATACCGATACCTTTACCTTTATAAAGCAGAAATATGTGTACTATGAAAATACAAATACGTAGGAAATTCCGACTAGGGCATGACTGTGTGCCTGGATATTGGAATGAGTTTTGAAAACGCGCTCCTGAAATTGAATTTTGATTTGCAGTAGATAGAATCAGTGATAAAGTCAAGTACCAACTTAAATTTTAGGGATATTTGTTATCTTTAAACTGGAAGGGAGGTAATTTACCTACTAGGGAATGTAGGGGCCGGTTTAATTTATTATTCCGTAATGTAGTCACTAACAAGTTGTTAAGTTCCTATTGTTTAACTAGATATAAGTAATGGTAAATTATAGAAATAAAAAAAAAATCTTTTTTTTTTGGTCATAAAGGAGTAATTATCTTTTAAGCGTAAAACAATCTGCCTACTTTGATAAATAAAAAATATCGGATATTTTGTTTTTGTTACATTACGATATTAATTCCATGAACACTGAGAAATTTATTAGAATTCTAATCTTACATGGCGATACTGACATGTGAATAGTTTTTCAACAGGATTAATTACTTCACGCCGTCGTGATGAAAATATGAGACCTATGTGATAAAGATTTTCTGTCGATTATTTTGTTTTAAGTAAACAAACTATATACAACTAATCCATAGTATGCTCGTCAGGGTTTTCAAAAATTAGGCACTGATACGACATGTATTAAAAAGAAACCTGGGGATGAATTCTCCTACAGTTTTGCATTTGGTAATTTCCGTTACTGTTAAAGAGGCACCACAAAATAACTGTATTCTTTTGTGTTTCCATGATGGTAATTATACATGCTTTGCATGAAGAAAATGAGAAATAACAAGTATCTAGTTACAAATTGACAGTGACATATATTAGGCCAAGACAATGTGTGTAATGTCTTAACATTTTATTGAATAACTGTAGCAATATGTACAGAAATCAGTGTATTTAGTGAAATTTCAATCACATATTGTTTCTACAGTGTAAGATAGTTATTCATCTATGTTTTTGAAACTATGCTGAAAAGAGATTGACTGAATAAGTTTGCAGATGTATTTGTCAAAACACATTTATTTAGGAATGGCCTAAGTTGTCCACCTGACTTGTAGTATAGCTGTATATTACCTGTATTTCAAGAATGATTTTCATGAAGATTTTGTGAGTGAAAAAAGTAGGTCACTAGGTCGTGGTGGGTCTTTAAAATTAAATGTTTCTGTCATTTACGTACTTTCAATCCGTTATTATTTTCTGTGCGGAGGAGTACTTCAGTTTAAATTCGATAGTAAATTCCTCTGTTACATTTTCACACATACTGAATTTTAGTGCATCATTTTCTTTATAGCTGTGCTATATATTTAACATTGATCATTTCCATAATGAATAAAATGCATTTTATTCGATAGCTAGAATAATTGTCAGGAAAACATATCCAACTACAATCTATCATTCAAAATCCATTGGTCTTACAAAAATGCAAACAATGTTTTAAAACAAAGATTTATACGCATGTACGTCTTTTGATTTTCTATCTTACCAGCGTATGTGCCTAAACAGTTTTTATAGTTACCTCCTTGAGCTATGAGACCTTCTGTAACCTTTCGTTTTTCTTCTTGATTTGCCATGGCTCTATCTATGTGTGGGGTGCGGCTTTTGGTGTTGTCAGCCATACCAAAGCACAGTTTGACGATTCAAATAATGTTTAAAAAATCAGAATAAAAGCGATCAGGTAACTGTGTATGCGATAAAAATCTTAAACCGTACAAAAATGAATACGTTCACAAATTGGATACGTTCACAAATAGAGTATGTTTACAAACTGAATTACTTTTACACTTAAATCCAGAACATAGCATCAAAAACTGTGCGAATATAAATTTATTTTCTAAAAAAAATATTTAATTTCAATTTAAAAAATGTTTTACAGGTAGTGAATGTGACAACTATATTGGTACGTATCTTTTATCAGTCATAAAATGAATGTCTATATATTAAAACTATACCTTACTTATAAGATTTATACTTCCTGATTGAAATACAATTCTTTGTGAATACAAAAGCTTGTCCCAATCATCGCACAAACATTCTTTTATATACCATACTACCCAATGGCATAGAGTCAATTTTTAAAATGATTCTACATATTATTATAAGTACTGCCCATACTGTATATCACACATTTAATCCTTATCTTACCCGGCCTGTACTTGACTCATTGTTATTACTTCGAGATCTGGTCATCTGGATCCATTGTTTCCAGTTCTAGGCCATAGACTGGCACCAGTCGTTAGAGTCCTTCAAAACAAATATCTCTACTATAAAATCCTCTTTAATAGCACTTTCTTAAACAATTTACAATATCTCTTATCTCTGTTGAGATGAGCCTAGAGAGAAAATGGTTTCAGTCTGAGAAAATATCAGTGTCAGTATGAAGAAAGAAATTAACATTTTTTACAGATTATTTGACCTAAGACTTTGTAAGTCTAGCGGGCGGTTCCATTCAGAGCAGACTCAATCAAACCGTCTCTGCTGTTGTTTTGCTTGGTTTATAATAGTATAGATCATGTCAAAGTTAGTAAAATCGTTATCTCACCACTGTGGCTGTCTTTGAGATTCTTGACTGTTCACACTATTTCGGACCCGTTAACCAATGGATAAAACTTTTCATAGTCATTTTCCTAGTTATCGCTGAATGTTCAGTTCAGAATGCCCTTAAATTTGTAGCATCTGGAATGCTTTTCGACCCACCCAGTACTTCAATATATTCAGAGGGAGTTATTGTGTCAATGTTTCAGTCTGATCATTTCGCATAAATGCAGATAAAATAACTTAAAGTTCTACTCTATCCCTTTCATAACCTAAATCATTGCCCTAATATATCTGTTAGTGTTGATGCAAAAAAAGTTACGACATCATTAAATTTTTTGATTCCGCACAATATCTGCTCATCCTCTTCCTGTATTTAAGTAGGTACTATATTCATAAAATCTTTGATAGTATACAATATGGAATGACGTGGACTCTGATCGATACATTAGATACGGTGTGGACGCGGCTCTTAGATACGTTATCGCTTGCATTCTAAAAGTTCTTTGAGTGCTATCTGGTGTTTTATTATTCGTATTGTGGTGACGCTTTCTACACCCCCATATCTTCATACGGACTAGTCATTTATCACCAGACAGAAATCGTCATAAATCCCGTGACACTTTGTGCTGAGAAATCTGTTACCAAGGTTCGTCCGAAACAATTTCTTCCTGTGACCGCCATTCCTAAGCGGGATTTTGATCTACTCACTTGTACATTCTGTAACTTTCATATTAGGATAATCTTGTCCATAGTAAAATATCATATTATCTGTCCCAAGATATTTGTAATTGGATGTGAATACTGTATGTTTTTGTAAATGCTAAAGTATATTGTAGGATATATAGACAATTTATTAGATAATGTGCACGTAAAATTATGAATCGGCACAAAGAATTTGAAGGCAGCTTTGAGTCGGATTAATTATTCTTACTTACATTTAATAGCTATAAAATATGTTGTATAATTGTTTTGCTGAAGTGGATATGTAATTGTGCACCGCTCATCCAAGCTTCTTGTTTTACTGTATTCAAAATCAGAACCCTGGTCATTTCGTGTTCGAATACAAAAAAAAACCAGTTCGTTGCCAAATAACCATGCATTATATACTTAAGATTAAGCCAAAATTGCAAAATAATCGCTATGCCTAATTTTACAGTTCAACCTCACTGGAATATCACGCCATAGACACGTTACATGATACCCCACCCGGTCACATTAAACTGACATCCGGGCTAACTAGTCCTAGTACTATTCTCTTCATGTTGAGCACCAAGCAAGCAAGCGAGGGAGCTACAAGTACCATTTGTTTCACGTCTTTGATATGACGCGGTCAGGGAACGATCCCACGCCCGCAAGCACTCAAAGCGGGTGCTCTACCGATAGGCTACAGAGGTGGTAATCCCACCGAGGTGGTAATCCCATACTATGTTCCAAGTAAAACTCTGCTAATGAACAATACTGTCTCTGTCCATCACTAGAAAAAGGTACGGTGGTTGTTAAAGTGTGTGAAAATGCACATCTGGACACTTTAAATTATGCATTACACATCCTAAGCACATATAGTTTCAGTTGATGTGTAGTTGTTAGAGTGAATAGACATTTTGTAGGATATCCTGTACATTTAGACTAAACTGATGTATATGATTAATATTATCATTTTCTTTTTATTGTATGAAAATGGTATGAATAAATCAAATAGAACAAGGCAGTCTGAAAGACAGCTATATCCCCCACCACTGTTATGGATAGTAAAAGGGTTGATGGTATTTGGTGGAAGCATTGAGGTTAAGTGTATTTATTAGTCCATGTATGACGACATCAGTGAATTTGAAATTCCTTCAAGAGGTTTAGAAGATACAGAGCGGGCTCAAACCTTTGACATTGAGTTGTGACCTTGACCTTGAGATAACATGGCTGACTCTTTAAGTCTGCACGTCGTCTTGATGAGGTGATCATGTGACCCAAGTTTCATGAACATCCTTCAAGCGGTTTAGGAGATACAGAGCGGATACAAAATTGAATGCTCAAACCTTTGACCTTGAGTAGTGACCTTTACCTTGAGCCGACATGGCTGACTTATGAGTTCTGCACATTGTCTTGATGAGTTCATCATTATGATGTGATCATTTGACCCAGCTGTTATGAAAATCATTCAAGGGGTTTAGGGTATACAGAGTGGACACAAAATGGAAGGCTCAAACCTTTGACACTGAGGTGTAACCTTGACCTTGAGCCGACATACTCATGAGTTCTGCACATCGTCTTGATGATGTGATGATCTGACTCAAGTTTCATAAAAAAATTTCAAAGGGTTTAAGAGATACGGCAGAGCTCAAACATTTGACCTTAAGTTGTGACCTTTACCTTAAGCCGACATGGCTGACCCATGAGTTCTGCACATTGTCTTGATGAGTTCATCATTTGACCAAAGTTAAATAAATACCCTTCGAAGGGTTTAGGAGATTCAGAGCGGACACAAAATGGAATGCTCAAACTTTTGACCTTGAGTTGTTACCTTGACCTTGAGCTGGCATGGCTGACTCATGAGTTCTGCAAATCGTCTTGATGTGTTGATCATTTGACCCGATTTTTATGAAAATCCTTCAAGGGGTTTAGGAGATACAGAGCGGACACAAAATGGAAGGCCCAAACCTTTGACCTTGAGTTGTGACCTTGATCTTGAGCAGACATGGCTGACACATAGGTTCTGCACATTGTCTTGAAGAGGTGATCTTTTGACCCAAGTTTCATGAAAATCCTTCAAGGGGTTTAGGAGATACAGAGCGAACACGAACTAAGTCATTGGAAACACACGGTCCATTCAATATTCTGTATATAGAATTCTACTTACGGCGGTGCTAGTGGGGTTGAGAACCGTTTCACGTTTCATTACCTGTCTTGAGTCGACTCAGAGGAACATTCTGCGGTTATATTGCTTGTATGCTTTCTGTTCTTACAGGTACAAGCTATTATTTCCATGGAACATGGTACATATTTACATTGCGAGCAATGGAGAATATGCATGTTTTTTGTTTTTGTTAAATTTGTTAGATTCCGATGGAACGCCTAAACGCCGATATTTGGACCTCAGTGGCTAAGTGGTTAAGGTAGCCGATTTCGATTTACTTGCCTCCCATATGTGTAGGTTCGAACTCGCTTTGTGTTCAGAACTGGTCAAGTTTGGAAGTCATCAGCCCGACTTGTGGAAGGTTGGTGGTTATACTATTTTATACAACAATGCTTGAAGATGCACATGCGGTCTCCTCCAACATTAAAAGCCAGAAACGTCTCCATATTAGCATCAATATGTCGGTGTAACTAGATCAGAAAACACATGGTCAACAAAGTGGATCAGACACATCGTCATAATCTTGGCTACTCAAGACACATAACTGTTTAACAAAACAAGCGTGGCAAAATCATGTTAAAACTTCTTGGCACCCAAGCTCCTACGTGTGAAAGGTTTGATAGTTCAGTCATCCGACTTTTTACGAGAGGTAAAGTACGTATTAAACTAGTAGTTTTAAATATAAAAAATACTTCAAATGTTCTGCACAAACGTTTGAGACGAATGACGTCACGATGAAAGGGATTGACGATACTTGCAGGCGGCAGCTCTCGTCGACAAGAGCACCTCTCTTAGAGCAAAGGTTTTACTTAGCATTATAGATATATTATGTTCTCCTAGAATGGATGACTCCATGCTACATACTGATAGAAAGAGTGCAATTGTTAAGCGTTCGCAACCGTACAAAGGCGGGGAGATTTACACATTCTTAACAAGCATATCGCATCACTCTTCAGTTGAATCGGAAGAGAAGCCAGTATTATACTATAGTTGAGACGAGCACAGCACTGATAGAGATAATATTCCAAATACTTTTCTACTTCTGCAAAAGTTGGGCAAATCCTTTTCCTGTAAGTAACTTTTGCAAATGCAGTTTAAACTCTTTGTCTCAAACTGGTACACGTGTTTAAATTCTGCAACAGCAGAAATCCCGTCATATCTGTTGATACAAATTTGGTACACTATGACCTCGCTTCTGTCAAATGATATAGAACTATGGTATTCATATGTTAGAACTTTCATGGATTTTAAAGTAATGTAAGCCTTCTTTTCATTATTGAATATAAAACGAAATCCATCGTGACAAAAGGTTCTCCCATGAGATTGCGAACGTATGGACCTAAACCCTTCTTTAATTTAGCACTCACAAGAGTTGAATGAAAGAACCATAGAATACTATACTACAGTGTGTAGTCTATTTATGTCAAGTTTGCATCAAACGCATGTTGGTTGGATGACTTCGGCCAAGAAAGTCCTATATTTCTAGGAGTAACCCGGACCCAATTTTAACAAGACATGTTATATACCGAAATGTTCGTAAAAGTTTGTAGATTTTGACAGTGCCTGTCGGCATAAATTGGCATAAATGGTGGCGAGCTGAGAAATCCAAGATGGCTTCCAAGATGGCCGCCATAAAATGAAAAAGGTGCTTTCTGTAAAAAAATAAGGTTTTCTTTATTTACTTTTGATGAAATAAACTGCTGGCATACATTGTTTTGTAGAATTATATCAACACACATTTCATGAATTGTAAAACATTTAAACTGTTACATTTAAAGGTAAAAAATGTGTCAAAAGGTGAAATTCCTGCTAAAAATACAAATTTTGCCCATTCATTATCACTAGTTTGTAGTTTTGAAAATTAGAACTTATAAATTCTTTTGAAAAAACAAAAGGGTTATCTGATACAAAGAATGACCATTATTGCTTTACAGTAAAACTGTTGTAAAAGGTAACTATACTAATGTACTAGTGTGACTTTTTATGCGCTTTACTAGCAGGTAAACAGACAAGTACTTGAAGAAGTTGATACATATTGATACATGAATTATGTGTCTAATATTCTTCCTTAAGTTATACAGGCATGAAAAACAAATGTTGTGGTCAGTTTCTAGTTCTATTTTATGTTTCGTATTCCCACAATTATATGGATTTTTTTTATTCATTATGAGATCAGAACATCAGAATAGCTACATATTTAATTCTGTATATTAGTACATTTATTTCGTTACCATGGACACGGATAATGTCGTATTAATCATGTATTATCCATAGACAGGTTCAATTATTGTGCGGCAGCAAAGCAAAGATTTGAATACAAAAATAGAGTATATTTTTGCATAACTTGAAATATATGCACCTTGACAGAAAATTATAAAACGTTTTTAAAACGTTTCAACGATGTCACTGAAAAAATTAAAAGTCTAATAAATCAGTTTTATATGAGCTGAAAAAAATAAACATCGTCATATTTTCCAAAAAAATATATAATCATATTCGGTTTTAAATGTCAGAACTGAAAACAAAGTGCCCTGCTTAAACGTAAGAATGATGACATATATAAACTATTTCTTCAAACCCCTTGTTTAATAGTTGACTGATAACCTATCGCTAAAGGGGTATATATATGCTGATGACAATACTACAATATTAACAGACGATTTGTCTATGAAGATACTTTTCAACAGGTAGAATTGTTTCAGAAAATTTCAGGGTCTAAAATTTACTATAGGAAATCAAATGGTTTACATCTTGGAAAATGGAGAAACAGATCTGATCATCCGTTTAATATTTCATGGGTTCAAAACTGTAAACTATAAGGTTACCATTTAGGATATAATATTAACATAGATCAAATTTGGCATAAGCATTTCTTAAATTTTTCAAATACACTGAATTACATTTCTTCTAACTGTATCTCATTTAAAGGAAAAAGCACTGTTTTAAATTCATTAGCATCTTCAAAAATTATTTATTATATTACAGCTGGTATTATTCCAGATCATTATATTAATATATTTCAACGCGCCAGTTTTAAGTTTATTTGGAATTCCTCGTATGAGCCGATTTTAAGAAAAACGTTATACTTACCGTTCAATGATGAAGGACAAAATATCCCAAATATAAAATTAAAATGGTACACAACAATACTTACTCATATTCAGAAAATTGTATTAAATAATTCCGCACCTTGGTTTTATTTTTCAAAATACTGGATTGGGCTTTACTTAAGAAAATTTAATAAGAGCCTACAAGAAAATATTTTTTTACATAGCGAAAGCATACCTCCATTTTGTAAAATTTGTTTAGATGTTTTTCGTTTATTGACTAATAAGATGCCAGAATTTGAGTTTAAAACTCAAACAAGCAAAGTATTTTATAACTTTCTACTGGACACAGATCATAAGTTAAGATGCAAAAAGAATTTTCCACAAGTTGATTTTAAAAAATGTTTTTACAAATATATTCAGCAGAGCTATAGATCCAAATCATAGAAACATTTGTTATAGACTCGCCCATGATGTCGTATATGTGTCCCGCCATGACATTTTTATCCCAAATGACACAAGCCTCGATATCGGTAAAATGACGTTGAAGTTGACGTCACTTAATTAGATATTTGTTTTCATTAATTTGTTTTTAAAGCAACAGCCATTAGTGTTAAAATCAATAATATCGGACGAAGATTTTTAAGTTTAAACGTTTCAACATTTAGTTGTCGCACTAGTAGTGAAATATCACAAAAAATGAGTGAATTAGCGAATTGTTTCCCTTTGAAATCTACACGCCATTAACGGTGTACAGTATACATGTGTGAAACTGGGTCAGAGAAAACATGCAGTTATTGCTCTGAATATACGCGGATATTTAAAGTGCATGGCGTATTTGTTGATTGTTAAGTGTTTATTTTCATCATAAATTTATTCGTAACTTAAGTAAGAAGAAAGAATGGACAGACCGCTTCATTTCTTGATGTATCGAAGATACAACTTAGCAGCGAAAAATGGCCGTGTAGACATTTCGATTTGACTGTCTGCTGTCAAGTACTTTTAATATTTTTTCTGTATATTTGTAAATTTTCATGATGGCAGAATATACTTGTAGCCAAGACAGCCAAGACAGTCAGGCATCTACTAGATTCTATATTAAGTACATTCTGTATGAAATTTCCTATCTAGAAATTGTAAATAAACAGGAATATTGTACATTTTTTAACTGTCACAGACATGAACTGGTGAATAATTACATGGTCATTATGCACATACTGGTACTGATGATAAACCCGGACAGATGATAAAGTCGGCCACCTTCGATTGCAATCGGTTATTTATAAAATTGAACACACCATCTAATAGTTTCCACTTACAACACCAACTGGTGTAAACAAAAACAAAATTGGTAAATATTCTGTATAAATAAATGACTTACATAAATTTGTTTAAAAAATATTTATCCAAAATTACTTGGGAAGAGGGTGTTTTTTGCGCATGCTCACTGTCGAAACATGAAGGCCTGATATTTGGTAACTTTTCATTACTTGATCAGGAATGACTGTTGCAGCTTTTTGGGGAAGGTTTCAATATAATAATATCAAGAAAATTTTGTAAATGACAAAGTGTTCGAATTTATCATCAGTCAACATTCATACAGTCCCCTTTTTACATACCCCTTTCTGGGCCTCACTTCGTGTGAGTTTGTTTACTAAATATAAATTTAAATTATGTAAAGTTTTCAGCAAAGGTTAAGCTTTATTTTGATACCGACCGTTGATTACAATTTGCAGAAATAAAAAAGGTACAGGTAAAAAACCTCATTTTCTGTTCGGGTTTATCATCAGTACCAGTACAGCAGAATCTATGACAATTGGAAAAGAAAAGTACAATAACACAGGAAAAGTGGTGTTTTAAATTGTCACTTTTTGTTGTAATAGCAACTAAAATAGACCTCCTGAAAAATTTTACGTGTAATTTACAATAAAAACTACTTTTTTTCATTCTCACTACTGTACTCTCAGTACTGGCAGACAGCATACTGGTAGGCTACTAAATAAATGAAAAATTCTTTGTTTATATTTTTCAGGACAACCTCCAGCAGTTACCAGTATGAGATATAAAGGTTCACTGCAGTTTTGACTATGCTGAACAAGTACTACAGTACACATACTATGCTCAGCAAGTGGAGTTGCTGTGAGTTCTCGTGCAGGTTTAATATTTAAAGTTAGTGTTTACATTCAGATCAGTGTCAGTATCCTCAGATGCATTTTTTTCAATATCAGTTTTAACTATGAAATTCCAAATACTGCAGTATCACTAAATTAAATTCCACAGTCTTCAAAACAACCATGACTCTATAAATAAAAGCTACAAGCCTACAGTGCACATTTTACATTTGAATTTACAGTGACACCTTAATAACAGAAATTTGGTTAAGTGAAATTATCCAAAGAAAGTTGTGTTTTGTTAAGACTTGATTTTACTATTAATTTCTTTGCTTATTTTTTTTCACTGAACTTTTTGTAAATCCCTGAAATGGGATTGAAAATACTGCATTGCTTTATAATAAAGATGCTGTATAATAAGCACTTTAAATTGGAATTTAATTAAATTTTGATAAATGCAAGTTGTTGTCAAGCATTATCTATAAGAAATGATGGACTGGTTTGGTCAGTGTTGTTTCACTCCATTTTGATGAGGACTTTATAACATTTCTCATAAACTGTTATTGTTTTTAAGGCTCTCAGATTTTCTACCTAGTGTATGAAAAGTACAGTACTGCTGTTGGAAGAGGAGCAAACAGTATGGTATCTATGGTCCACCATCACTTCAAGCATCATAACTATGGATAAAGGAAGGTTTCATTACATATGGATAATTATATTGGACAAAATAAGAAAAGTGTTCTAATAAGGTAAGAATTCCCAATGAATAAAGAACTATTTATTAAGCACACAGAACTTGATATTGAAATATTTAATTTCACAGTGTGATCATACACTTCAGTTTGGAAAGTCACTGGTTTCCAGTTTATATATATAATGTGCATACTTTTATGTAAATGAAACATCATATCTCCACTGATAAACATTGATTTACAATTTGAATATTGCATACTTACATAACATACTGTATTAAAAAACTCAACTGTGTAGCTGGCATTTAATTGTTGTAATAAAGTGATGCTATGTTATATTCTAAGGACTACACTTTTGCTACTTAAAAGGTATTGTCTAAGAATTCATTGTTTAAATATACCCTTATTTCAGTTCTGGAATGTGGCTTGTTATGATGGGTCTAAATGACTGACTTGGAGTACAACCTGATGGAGGCCGGGCTTGCAGAATTCAGTCCTGAACATGTTTAGGTATATTTGGCTTGTCACCTCTTTAAGCAGTTTTTTTTTTGTAATAATCAAGTATAATGATAAAACTTGCTGCAGAGTTCATGTCTGTAAATTGGCCACTTATATTAAGATGCCACATTTTCTGTTTCTTTTTATGTTGTTAAAGAGTGTCTAGCAAACTGCAGGCCAGTTAAACAGAAATAAGATATTTGTAATACAGTAACTGTTTTTTCTTAACCAGGTTAAAGTACTATTTGTTGAAACGAGATCAATATCATGGCCCTTACATGATGTAAAATATGTACGATGGTTGAAATTTTTTATGAAAAGATGTTGTCATTACTATAATAAAATTCTAAAATGTAATTTTATGTAATTATGTGCGGGCTGTCTTATGGACAGCTATTGTTCAGGATTGAAAAAAAGGGTTATTAGTGTTCTTTGTCTTAAATATTTGATACATTTATCATTACAGAATGTCTTCTGCCTGACCTGGTATAGTATTCTTGAAGAATTATACCTTCAACACAGAGACAGAGATTAATATTTTAGGCAGGGGATTGGCATGACAGGCTAATTCTCCAACCATATTACCATTCCTCAGCTGGATGCCAGTCGACAGTGGTACCTGTATAATGAAATAGCGCCCCTTTGCAGCAACAGCAATGTATGCTCAAAACTAGCAGTGCCAAAGCCATTAAAATTGAGAACTCTGTCATTTAAAACGAAGAATGAATGGAAAAAAGTGTTTAACATTTAAAGTAGTACAGAGAAAGAGCTTAGCTCATTTGGTATTTTCTGAAATTTTAGTAATTTGAAAGTGTTTTTGATTTTTTAAAGGTGTACTAGACCCAAATTCCATATATATGAATATGAACAAATGCTACATATATAGTTATGTAAACATTGAAATTACCAAGTTTATGGTGTCAGCAGTAGTATGCATTGGTTAAATATAGACACACTGTATGTATGTAAGGCTGAACACAATATAAATGTGAAATTCCTCTAAGACACTGGAAGATTTTTCATCAATACTGTTTAGTACTGCATGACATAAAATTGTGAATGTAGCTCTACATACACAGTTGATTTATACATAAGCAAAGTTAAATATATCTATTGATGATTTTCTACATTTGAAGTGATTACCTAAATATTAAATATTTTAGTGAAGATATATTTTATGCAACTATATAAGTTGAAAAAAGCTACCCTCCAGGAAGAATATTTTGAAGTGATACTTTTACTTGAAAATTTATTTGAAAATTTATGGCCGGCCCGCTTAGCTCAGTAGGTAAGAGCGTTGGTCTACGGACCGCAGGGTCGCGAGTTCAATCCTCGGGCGGGGCGTATGTTCTCCGTGACTATTTGATAAACGACATTTTGTCTTAAATCATTAGTCCTCCACCTCTGATAATTCATGTGGGGAAGTTGGCAGTTACTTGCGGAGAACAGGTTTGTACTGGTACAGAATCCAGGAACACTGGTTAGGTTAACTGCCCGCCGTTACATGACTGAAATACTGTTGAAAAACGGCGTTAAACCCAAAAACAAACAAACAAATGAAAATTTATGTGAAAAATGAAGGAAATAGATGTTAAAATGAATTCTTTATTTTATAAAAAATGTTGTTGCCATGGAAACAGAACTTGAGTATTAAGTTTATCTGCTTTCATACCAGAGTAATATGACTTTTAATTATAATAATGTAAACAATTTAATGTTATATAATCATCACTGATACTTTTAATTTTCAATTTACACTGTCATTGAGCAATGCATCTTAAGTACATTTGAAGTTGAATGACACATTACAAATATTAGATATTTATGGAATTGCTTTTAGATATTTTTGAGATGACTATAAATCAGAAAAATCACAAATTCTAGTTCTTCTAGAGAACTAATGTATATTGTATAAACAAATGTCGGCTAAAATGTCTGTTAAATTGACATGTAAAGCAATTCTTATATTTTGTTGCTATGGAAACATAAATTGTGACAATTGTTTTAATATAAAATAGCATATTTATAGCAAGAAGGCATTATCAACTGTGCTAATCATGTTAAATACTTTTGATATTGATGGCAAAATATGAAATTAAAATATATGATAAAAGTAAATGATTTTAGTATTTGTCATTATTATTAAACAAGAAGTGCAAGTTTGCGATGGGGAGTTATTGTACAAAAATGCTATAATTTTGTTATTTTAAAACATGCAGGTCTGAAATTTTGAATTTATGTTAAGGACACATGTACAGTTCAGAATATGTGAAAAACTCAGTTTCCATAAAAATGTCATTTGGGACCATTTTGTCATGGCTTGTCACATATGTTGACTATTTTCTTTACTGTAAAAGAATTTCGCGCACTAAAAAGTGCTACTTCTGCAATGGAATTGAAACAGTAAGTCATCTTTTCATTGAATGTCCGTTTTTTATACCATTGAACAAAACAAAATTCTCTGAAAAAAAATCTCTGAAAAATATCTTAGATTTTTTGATCTGCCAAAAGGAAATGAATTTATAAAGTATACATGTCTAGTAATAATCTAGATATGTTATCTGGTCAATTCGTAATTAAGTGAAACATGAAAAGAAAACATTTGATAGTATTCAAGTTATTATTATTCCTAAACCTTCTTCGTAATAGAATTAGTATTGATGAAAAAAAAAGAGTACATGTTATCAATTTTTTTAATTATTGGGCGCAACATGGGTTTTGTACCGTGCATGAAAATGGCATCACTTTTAATGAAATGTCGTACGAAGACTTTTACATTGGAAAATTTAAGTTATAATTTATTGTAGAAAAAAAAATCTGCTGTGTCATTTCCTCTATATTTCAGGATGATGTTACAGATCTCCTAAGCAGTGAACACTCCTTTTGAGAAGGAGCATCATCCTGGAATAGAGATACCAAGAAAAATAAGTCATAGAAGAAAACCTGTGATCTGTATAAAAACTGTCTATACATCTTTTTTTCTTTCTGATCTTACCTATTTTCGCACATACCAAAATCTCCTTGATATTTTGTAATATACAACGATCACCATATCATTTTATATGTAACCCAGTTTTGGACCATTTTTTCATTTCACTCATGTTCATCTGTATTGTAACACAGTTAGGGACCATTATCCATTTCGCCCATCATATCATATGTTCATAAGTATATTTATTTAATATTCGTTGTGGTATGTGTTTTATTATGTAAAATCTATTAATATTTCTAATTATTGGAGTGAGTTTCTAGAATATTTAAAACGTTTCATAGTGATGTTTTCCCCTTTTTATCTTTTTGTACTAGAAATCATACAACTCCAATAATTTTCCTTGCTAATACAAACAAACCTGCATCTCACTTAATATAGATTTCAGTTTGTCTTTGTTAAGCCCTCAAGGCAATGTGTATATAAATGTGTTTATATTTAACTCATTCGGAGTTCTAATAGTGATAAATCAAGATTACAGACTTTTAGTGAGTATTCGTGTTATATATTACAATCCGGACTTTATATTTTCGTTTATTCTAATTCTAAGATTATTCTAATTCAAAGATCTTACCTCACCTTGCTTCCATTTTGACTATCTTTCATTCCTTTTTTTTTGAGAAGCAGGTTTCAAAGCCGCTTTACAGCTCTGTCATTTTAAATTGTAAATTATAAAATGTGACTATCGTAAATAAATTTTATGGAAAACAAAAAAGTAGGTTGACAAAAATGTCGCCCCTTTTTCGTTAGATGGGCATCGATCCTGTGATGCGTGTATGGTTATGCGTGTATGGTTACACGCGGTCACATTTTTTTTACAACGACGTCCCTTTCTAGTGTGATGAGAAATGTTCAGTGGGAAGAACTCTAAGTGTGCTGGAGTTACCACTTCTCAGTGATCACTGCTAATGATCAGTGTGGAGTGATCACAGCTCTGAGTATTTTTCACAGAACAATGATAATCTAGAAGTGTTCACGGCACTGTGAGTACTACTTACTGGGTAGTATTCACTGTACTGAGTACTGCTCACTGAGTAGTATTCACGGTACTGTGAGTAGTGTTCACGTGACCGTGAGTACTGCTGACTAAGTTGTGTTCACGACACCATGTGCACTTCTCACTGAGTACTATTCACATTACCGTGAGTAATATTCACGCTTTTCAGTAAGCAGTACTCACAGTATAGTGAATACATCTCACTGATTAGTATTCAAGGCACCGTGAGTATTGCTCACTGAGTAGTGTTCATGGCACCTGAGTACTGCTCATGAGTAGTATTCACGGGGGGTACTGCTCACTGAGTAGTGTTCACGGAGACGTGAGTACTGCTCACTGAGTAGTGTTCACGGAGCCGTGAGTACTGCTCACTGAGTAGTGTTCACGGCACTGTGAGTACTGCTCACATTACCGTGAGTACTGCTCACCGAGTAGTATTCACGGAACTTGAAAAAAAAGGGTTCAACATTTTGAATGATCTAGTTGTCGCCCTACCACTTTATATCTGTACAAAATTGGACTTGAAAATGGGTTTAGTCCATTCATTCAGTGAAATATTTTCTCTTTATACTTTTTATAAAGTAATATACAATGAATTCTAAAAATGTTTCTTAAATTTTGCAATAAAATTTGATTAATATAAAAAAGGAGGACAGATTTCAATTAAGTTCCAATCCAGTCTATAAACGAGCCCTGCATAGTGAGGGAAAAAAATCAAAAATATGAAAAATAGTTATGTAGAACTTTCTTTTGTCTTTCAAATGTGAAAATCTAAAGAAGTTATAATGCTTTAAAATGGTTACCTAACGCGTTAAGAGACGTGACGTCAAGAACGTTTGTAACTATGTAGTTTTGTATTTTTGTTCTAACACTAGCATTTTAGTTGAATAAACCGTTGTCTTCTTGGGGGCATTGAATGTTTTTATTTTTTGTTTCAATGATATCACATGTAACATTTATGTAATATGTCGCAGAATTTGTACTGCTCACTGAGTAGTGTTCACGGCAATGTGAGTACTGCTCACTGTGTAGTGTTCACTGCACCGTGAGTACTGCTCACTGAGTAGTGTTTACGGTATTGCGAGTACTGCTCACTGAGTAGTATTCACATTACCGTGAGTACTACTCACTGAGCAGTATTCACGGTACTGCAAGTACTGCTCAATGAGTAGTTTTCATAGTACTGTGAGTACTGCTTACTGAGTAGCAGTCACGGTCCGAGTACTGTTTATGACAGAAAAACGAGCAATTTACGTGAAAAATCGGATGCCACCAGATGGCGCTTTTAACGTGAACGCACAAGTGGTGGGCTTGGTGCATGAATGTTGTAAGTCATATTTATAATTTGAAAACTTTACAGGAGAGAGAAAAACATTTTTATTTTGAAATATCAATTTAAAACTAAAGCTTTTTTTTATTCATTTATTGTTTCATCATTAATGCTTATAAACAGAAAAAACAGAGAACACACAGATTATTTCCACCAAAACTGATATATTTAAGGAAAACATGGTGTTATAGTCATGGTAATATTTGAATGAAATTTGGTCACTTTAAGGACATTCAAAATTAAAAACTTTTCACCGAGAGGTCTTTTTTTTTTTATTTTTTTTTTTTTTTAATTAGAATCTGAACTTGAGTTTCGAGAAAATTCGAGAAAGCTACGGTGGCACAGAGGGGACATGAACTACTCTTTATTTTACTAACTCGAGGAAACGACTTAGTATGTCGTGGTAACGAGTTACTAAGTCTTGGGAACTGCATAAAAAAGAGAAGTGCAATTTAATAAAAGAGTAATGCATGCTAACTATGTCGAGGAAACGACTTACTAACTCGTAGGAACGAGTTAGCTTTGTCGTGGGAACCACTTACTATCTCGTTCCCACGACATAGTAAGTCGTTCCCACGACATAAGTAACTCGTTACCACGACATAGATATCACGTTCCCACTAGTAAGTCAGCCAATCAAATTGTTTGTTATATTTATGATACATGTGGTCCAAGATATGTCACCTTTAGAGTCAGTCAACCTTAACTCGACCTAGGGTTGGAGTGGGTCAAACCCCAATCGGGTGGTATGACCTGTTCCGTCGGGAATGCTCTTATACCGACAGCAGAGGTCCGAAAGGCCCCTGACAATATATGTGGACTCGTGTCCGGCTGTTTTTGTCACCTTCAGTCAATCTGCGGTTGGAGAGGGTCTGACCACTCGTCGGCTGGTGTTAGTCATTCCATCGGAAATATTCGTGATTGCCGATTGCGGAGGACAGAACGTGACACAGACACTGTCTGTGGGTCAATTACTGGCTGCGTTTTGCCGAGTCAATCTCTCCGGACTCGACCTGGTGAGCGTTGGAGAATGTTGGATCTCTCGTCGAATGGTGTCGTTCCCTCGGGGATACTCCGGTATAGCGACGGAGGATGTCCGAAAATGGACCTGGACAATATAATATAAGGTGACAATAATAAGCCGGAGATGGGCATACATATAGGTGACATTTCAGGCCTCTTCCGTCACTAAAGTATTCCCGACGGAACGACTCATACCAACAGACTTGGGGCCGAACCCACCTCAACTCACATAAGGTCTAGACCAAAGGCGATCACAGGTATAATAAATATAACAAACAATTTGATTGGTTGACTAACTCGTGGGAACGAGATAGCTATGTCGTTCCCACTAGTTAGTAAGTCGTTCCCTCGATAAAGCTAGCATGCATTACTCTTTTTTTTTATTGCACTATTCTTTTTTATTAAACTACTTTTTATTGCGCTACTTCTTTTTTTCAAGGCAATACTTTTTTTAAATTGCTCTTCTCTTTTTTATGTCGTTCCCGCGTCTTAGTAACTCGTTACCACGACATACTAAGTCGTTCCCTCGAGATAGTATCTCGTGGGAAAGACATAAAAAAGAGAGGTGCCATTGAAAAAAAAGAGTAGTGCATGTCACCTCGGTGCCACCGTAGAAAGCTGCATTATATAATTCTGATACAAATATCAAAAAGAAATCTAAAATTCCCCTTATGGAAAAGGAGAACAAAAATTCTAGTTTTCAGGGGAGATAACTCATGAAAAACCAAAATTATCAGGGGAAGTAATATAAAGGAAATTTTGGACTTCTGTCACTATATAACTTGTCAATATGCACCTTATTTCTATCGTTTGACATTTATAAAGCTTACATTATCAAGTTGTATGTACGCTTTTGGTGAAATTTAGGCCTATTACACCATTATCTTTAAATACAACTTAGATAAATTATTGGTGCGCTGAAATCCTAATGAAAAATATTGTGCGCAAATGTTGTAACTAAAACTCAAGACAATATCAAGTGTGCATTATTCTGGTGGAACTTAATTTTAAAAACAACTTATTTCAGGAGTATCACAGGGAATGAAATAATAACAGATTAGACATGAGATAGACACAATTAAGATCATTCAAATATGTATTTTGACAAAAAGTCTGTTCAGCTCTTTAAATGTATTTCATGTTTCAAGGAAAACCTTAAAAAAGTAACATATTTTAGAAATACTTCTGTGCACAGTTTTGATACAATTGTACTTTTTTAGCAATATAAACTACCCAAATTAGGAAACCAAGGCCAAGAAAACTATAAAAATGTTTCTTGGAAGGGTCATACGCAAAAATATCAGACACCGCTAAAACCATCAAAATTTCATACAATATCTGACAAAATTCAGCAACGAATGGAAAATTTTCATTTTTATGAAGAGAATTGCAATAATGACTGAGTTAAGTCCTAAGAACAGCAAGTAACTATTAGTAAGTTGTGTGTACCCTATACAAGGGTCTATCTCTGATTCATTCCAAGAATTATAGTAAGGTAAAAACTACAAAATGCCTAAAAGCACTGAAAAGGAACAATGAAAAACAACAAATCTTTGCAAAACAGCAGCTGTATTAATTTTGTTTAAGCTAAGTAACAAAATTTCTAGTAAAACTAGCTTTTAAAGTTACTTTAAAACACAATTTTAACACTATTTTAGAAAAAAGAAACATGTTATGTCAAGTTATTTAAACATAGCACTGATTAGCAACATTTATTATTACATTTCAAAACGTTTTTTCAGCTTGCATCAAATTGACCTAAAACTAAGTTAAAAGTATTTGCTTTTGTTATAAATACAATAACTTATCAGTCAGTAAATCTGGGACTGCAGATCATGTGACTATGTATTCACAAAATAAGATTACCTTTTGGAAGGATGCTCGTGAGGGAGGAACAGATAAAATGATGATGCATGCCTGGAATTGTATTTTTTCACACAAAATTATCAGATCAGCATATTTTGCCCAAGGGACTTGGATGTACTCAGATCGAAGTTGGTGAAGATGCAGAGTGAGGGGGTTTGTTATTTCTCTAAGCCGCAACCTTTGGAACAAGTTAACCTGATACGACACTCCAGCATAGCCTTTCTGATACTCAAACTGATCTGGGAGTGATAGCTTAAGTTTTAACTTCTTGACTGAATTCCAGTACACCATTTCATTATTGGAATAAACTTCAAAATTTTTAATGTGTACAGACATTTCTTTAAAATCATAAAATACCTCTAAGGACATTTGGTTGACAATGATCTAGCCATTCTGATAGAGGCTGCCCATTCTGGAGAGGAGTAAATTGGCTTTCTGCCAGCCGTGTCCCTTTTAATAGATGAATGTATTGAATCTCCCTCATTGAAAGTGTGTCCCTTTTATAGGTATTTATGACGTATGGAATTAATTTGTAAAGTGTTAATTGCAAACCATTGCATGGTAACATAAAATCTGTTTTCATTCTGTGATGTGCAGTTATCATTGAACAGAATAAAAGCCTCCTTTTGGGACATAGTTTTCAGAAAAGAAAACGCACAGGATGCTATTTCGCAGCCACCTCAGCTTGCAATAGATTCATGCCAAACATAGCAATAGCCATCTTTTATGGCTAGATCATATATTGTAAAATTATAAGTGTTGAGTCTTCTTTTATAATGCATGCATTCATCAAAGGCTTTGGGTATGAGCAATATTTCTTGCAAGTCAAAAACAGCAACAGCAAGGCTGTCTTCATTTGCAGCACTTTGCTTATCAATTTCCATTTCTTTTTTAGCAAGCTCTTTATTACTCAAGTGTCTCTCAATTTCCGCCTTTAGTTTGACTTTTACATGCTCAGGTGCATTTTTGTACGTGTTTCAGAGATCACATTGGTCCTTAAGAGGCTTGTGGAAGGCTAGATTGAACTCATTATTAAAAATATATCTGTAATAGGGCTCTTTAACTTGAAAAGTAACAGCATTGAAACATTTTTTTCAAAAGCCTTATGCATTATAGAAACACTTAGTACAGAAGGCAGATACTTTTTCTTGCTGTTTTTTTGCTACAGTAATGACTTTCCACAGTTTCATAAGAGTTAATGTGATCTCGTACTGCCTGTTTGCGTGATTCACTGATCTTATTTGGCCTGTTTAGATGTTTACCTCTACTGTCTTTTGAAATACCTGCAAGTTCAGCTTTTTTATAGGCTGTTCTAACAATCGCATCTGAAACCCTAATGGTATCGAGAATAATTTTTTTTACAAACCTTTTTTGCCACCGTCAAGTTTCGGCAAGAACCGCTCATATGTTGCATTAGGCGTACTTACCTTCTTTGTTTTAATCTTCTTTTCTTTTCTGATTGTGTTTAGTTGTATGAAATACCTTTTACTTTGTATACTGTCTAAATGGTAATAAGCATGAAACAGAGTTTGTCTATCTTCAAATGAGAAGTTGTCATGGCATCTGTAACGGCATTTCAAACCACACCCTTGTCCCATAATTGTAGCAGGCCTTACTTTACCTGTTTTATCAATATAACTTTTACCTTCATTTCTTCTTCACATTCTGACATTTCGTTTCCAACTGCTTGAATCTCTCTTCCGTTTACGAAATGTTAATCGGCCTGTATTACCTTCATCTGAACAAGACAGACCACAGCTAGCTTGTACATGTTCTTGTATTGTTCTCTTGTTCTATATTACATGTAATTTCATTTTCAGTTCTAGGTAGCTGCTGAGTATTTAAATTACTGTTTTCACATTGATTTACAGAACTTACCCTTTGAGATTCTATATATTCATCTACAATTTTGCTAGGCTGAACTGCAGAACGTAATGCAGCTAGTGGTATCTAATCTTCAGTGTCATAATTGGTATTACAGATTGGGGTACTAGCATTATATCTAGATTTTAATCAACTTAATGGAGTATTGTCACCTTACCCTGACTCATCAGTGTCACTGACATTTTTCAAATCAGTAAAGTAATCATAGTTTTCATCAACATTACTATCATTATCATCATTATCATCATCATCATCATTCTTCTGATCACCAGCATTATTAGCTCCTTCATCATCACCCATCATTTTCATTGTCAGACATATTATCAAACTCATTGACGTCAATAGACTGAAAGAACAGTGAGCTTTCATTCAATGTCTCCAGTACTTTATCAACATAATTAGAATCAAATGATTCTGGGTCTGAGTTTTCTGAGATATCTACAGTTACATCAGACATCTCTGAAATGTCTGTGTTTTCTGAAAGCCTATTCTGTGCAAAGAGCAATTTCCTCTTTGCAATATTTTCATCTTCAGAGTCAAACCCAGAAAACTCTGACCCAGAGTTTTGTAATCTAAATTCCATTAAGTTTAAAGATGCAAACTCAAATTGTGCATTTTTACAGTCTAGTGAAGAAGATAAAAGTCTCAGGTAGAAACTAAGTGTTGCTAGATTTTTATGTGTTGTCATACATGCAAAACTATCAGGATGTAACATGCCACTGTCAGAACGACTGTGTGGGTCAAAGAAGTAATACTTTTCTTTTTCTTTTATAATGGCACTCGAGTAATAACGGCTTGACGATCCCATGGTAAGTATGTATCCAGAGGGCTCATTGTCACATGATAACCTACTAAAGCCATCTTCTAGTGTCAGAAATACAGGACCAGACACTTTTTGTGTTAAAGTCCCTTGAACAGGTTCAGAAACCCGAATTGAGATACCATCAATTTCTTTAGGTATATCATCAATACATGAGGATTATCCTTTGATATTTTTGGAAACAGTTTGTCACCACCATCTAGAATTGTATCCATTGTTGATCAGTTCCATTTAGATGGAGCAATTTGCCTTGATTAAAGAAGGCACTGAACTGCATCCGCCATACATTGTTTACCATTTCTAGTGTACCGTGGGTGACCCTGGTGGTATGATGCCAACATTATTGATCTGGAATCAAATTGTTTCCTTAATACGGATTGCAGTAAAGCAACATGAGCCATGTCATGAAAAAAACAACATAGTGCAATTGCGACAACCATGAATCCAGATGCACAGTCTGATCAGGATCTATACTGTTTGCTACAGTTTCTCTAACTTCTGTAGATTTTGAAAGTGTACAGGATGGATCCTGATCAGACTGCACAGGCTGGTTTGGATCCATGCATGCAGGGCACAACTGCAAATGCACTTTGTTGGTTTTCTCATGGTGTGGCTCATATATTTTGATGTATAATTGAAATATAAAAAGGGCTGTTTTTAAAAATGCAGTATATATTTTTGTACTTTGTGTGTTATATCAGTTCTAGATTTTAACAATGTATGCCTTTTCAAAAATGTATTAAAAGTGTACTTTTTTCCAGTTACAGAGTGGTTAAGAAAATCTAGAAGTACAAAATTAAACAAATAAATACATGTGAAAGTAAACAGTACTGATTACATTTGTGGAAATATTATCTGTAGATGATTTGAATTAAATCAGGATACCTGGTGTTTATTTGGCTTTGAATAGACTGTCTCACAGTAGCATTTTAATTCTTCTTGGAGCAAGACAGTCTGTAAAATGATATTTATGATATAATTATATTACATATTACTCAATTAAATCAAAAGCAAAGGAACAGACTTTAACTCAAATCTGAATTCGGATTGGTTTCCAACTATATTTAAGTTATTTATAAGTACTAAATAATTTAATAATATCAAGATTGAGTAATATAAGGCATCTTTAAAAAAAATCTGTTTCAAAATTAACAATATAGATCTAGATCTAACACTAAGTATAGGTATCTACCCTCTTTTAGTTGTTGATCAAACTTTTAAACTTATTAAATAATAAGATTATAAATATAATTATACTGATTAAAAAATTTTTAAAAAATGAATTTAAAGTAAACTTACCACTCTTTTTCTTGCTTGATAAAAAATGTCTTGTCTGGACTTATAAGGATATAAGTAAAATATATCTGGACTTATAAGGTCAAGTTATGACATCATAAATCATACTGTAGCGATGATGTCATAAGTAGTCATGACTGTTTTATCTACACTCATGCCCACTATTTTATTGATTTTTTTTTTTTGCTTTACCTACTTACAACAGTCATGCACAGAACTGTTGGGAAGTACCAGTGTGCACAATTTTTGTAAGTTGAGATACACTATTCATGCACAATGAAAAGAACATAAGCTGAGATACAACTTTGGTGCATTTTCTGAATTTTGCTAGTTACATTGAGAATATATTTATGATATTTTGTCATATACTGAAGTGAACATGTCTAAAATAATACATTTAATTAAAAAATGATTTTCACAAAAAATCATAGCTAGCTCTACAACATTCATGCACCAAGCCCACGAAGTGTAAAATCGAAAAAGGATACACACATTCTGAACATACGTGGGGTGATTGAAAAGTTTTGCTACCCACCTTCTATTTCTTTAATTAGCAGTCAAGTCAACAAATTAAGCATTTCATTCCCTCAAAGTAATCTCCTTTTACCTTCACACAAAGTTTCAAGCGTTTAATCCAATTTTGAAAACATTTTTGGTAGTCCTCATTAGGTATACCCTTAAGGCACTGATAAATTGCTGCCCCTAGGCCGTTTCGAGAGTCATAGCGTCTACCAGCAAGTACAGATTTCAGTCTCTGGAACAAAAAATAATCGCACGGGGTCTGGTCCGGGGAATAAGTAGGATAGTCCAATACTCACACCTTCCTTTCTGCCAGGAAATCCTTCACAAGTTGGGCAATATAAAACCTTGCGCACCGTTGCTATTCTCTTGGCAATAACGGGTCTCTTTGAATGTTTTGTTGCCCATTCACGATTTGAACACTTTCGTCGAGGTTCAAAATAATGTTTTGTCACCCGAAACCAATTCAGAGAATTCGTTACCTTTACATTTTGAGTACAACTTCAGTAGTGACTTGGCCTTTTTAACGCGCTCGCGTTTCTGCTGTAGCGTCAGTAAATGAGGGATCCAACGAGCAGAAATCTTTGTAACTTTCTTTAAAACTGAATAGACTCGTTCCGATGATATTCCCGTAAGACGAGCTAGTTCTCGCAAAGTTAATCTAGCATCTTTCTCTAATAGTTGTTTTATGTTTTTGACGTATTTGTCGGTGGTCACAGACTTTAGCCGCCCACTCGTTGGTAAATCTTGCAACTGCTCCCGACCCGAATTAAAATGGGATATCCACATGGTAACAGTGCTGTAAGACACTTCATGGTGTCCATATATGTCACAAATTTCAGCAAAAAGATCCCGTGCACTTAAACCCAAATGACTCCTTGCTTTAATGTAGGTCCGAATTTCTGGCCATTTACTACTTCTAAATCCAGCCATTTTTAACAGTGTCACCGAGTAGGGATTTTCAATTCGCTCGTTCTCGTAACATGTACAATACATGAGTGAAATTTTACACATCAATAGATAAATGTTTGAATTTCAAATACACGCAAAGTTGGTGCATCTATTGCACGTGGATTTCGAGAATTTACGGCAGTTGCAAAATATTTCAATCACCCCTCTTATAGAGTTTGATCTATATTTGAGCCAGATTCCATACTTTTCCGTCAAACTTCTACATTCCGGTCCTAAGTTGTGGATCGACCTTAAGGACATGTTTTTGCATACTGAAAATTGTCCTGAAATCATATGCTAAATATATACTTTTATCTAGTTGTATGTTTTTTTTTACCTTTTGACCTTTAATCTGCATGATAATTTTAGGCAATTTATGTTAAAACGCTACTCATAAAATCTGACATATAGTAGTCAGAAAAATAATTAAAATTTATATGAAAATATAGGCATGATATTGTGTTTTTAAAAACATTGTAGTCATCATTACTTTTGTGGCGGTCATC
This sequence comes from Mercenaria mercenaria, assembly GCF_021730395.1. Classification (NCBI taxonomy): domain Eukaryota; kingdom Metazoa; phylum Mollusca; class Bivalvia; order Venerida; family Veneridae; genus Mercenaria; species Mercenaria mercenaria. The sequence continues at coordinate 27,164,242 of NC_069377.1, read as the reverse complement.
TTGGACGCCATCTTGGATTTTTCAGATCGCCACCATTTATACCGGCAGCCTGATAAACTTCTGACCTTTACGAACATTTTGGTATAGATATCTTGCCTTGTTAAAAATTGGGTCCGTTTTCAACTTTTTGAATGGCCTAATTGTCGCCCTACCATGTGCAAAAATCAATCCATAGCATGTCGCAAAAGATGAAGGCATTATAAACTTTATCTTAAAACATGTTTGTACTTAAATTTAAAATAAAAATAGCATTATCATGTACAAACCACGTAAACTGATTAAGATGGCCTATTTTTAACATTTTTAAGCCAATGTTTAAATGTTTTTATTGCTAGCAGGGGGTCGAGCGTATTTGGGTAAGTTGAAGTTTTAAGCGAGAGCTAAAGGTTAGTTGACTCAAAATGGCGGATATAAGCACGTAAACAAGATACAAGGTCAGTATTTTTTTCAGGAATTATATTATTTGAACATTAGTGCGGTTATTTAAACTGTGCTTCGAGTGGACAAATGTTTCAGCTGTGTAAAGCCGTTTCTACGATGATTAACTATGTGGTATATAAAAAGTTATTGAGTGTAAATTTACAACTTTTGCTTTCTCTGCAAGGAAATGTCTATCAAAAACCCATCGATTTTAATCTATTTTCGTCAGGTAATCTTAGCTATTTATATTCTACATCATGTATTACTTAACTAGAAGCGTGTGACCTTAATTTATTAGTCATAGATGCATTATGAAGCCGCATCGCCAAAAAAATGTGGTGTACGAATGCAAAAACGTTTGTTAAACTTAATGTACGCTCAAAATGGTTAGTTTTACATTAATTGTGTACATGTATTTGGCACTACTGAAAGTAGTTTTTGTATTGAGAATATATATTTGTGGAGATTCATGTATAATACCTTGGTGACCTTGACTTCGGGTATAGTGGGCCCAGCCCCTGCACATACCTTGTTTGCATACTAAGCAATGTTAATATTAAGTTACAGTAAGAAATAAGCAATAGGAACAAAGACAAACAAAAGGTTGTCGAGAAACTTTAATCAAGAAAGCTCACGCCGACGCCGGGGCGAGTGGAATAGCACTCCTTTTTCTGAATAGTGGAGCTAAAAAGGGAGAAAATAGCAGTAATGTTACTATAACTAATTTACTGTAGCTCATTTTTTCACGGCGCATAAGTTAATGAGTAAATTTTCAATAATTAAATCATATGTAATAAAAGTATAAGAATGAATACTAGAAACTGCAAAAAGAAAACAACTAAATCTACTCACTAATCATTTATGAAAACGGTGATATAAGTAAAATTAATAAATTTCACCAAACGTTCACCAAATAAATAGCTATCTTCTACTATAAATTCGACAATTAAGATATAAAGTTCACATGTTTAAAATCCCCCATCAAATACATTAAAAAAATAATTAATAGCAGAAAAGTCTTCGAACACTATTTTCACACGATTGTTGCTTATAACCCGGGCGTAATAATTTCACAAGGTCGCAGCCCGATTTAAAATATTTTGAACTGCGTATAACCGCACGAGTGCTAAATATCACGTCGACGTGACATCAACGTAATTATTTGTGATTACTTAAGCATTGCTGGTAATAATGAAACTTTATCACATGTTTGACGCAAGAGTATAAAAAAGCCATTACATAACAAAAGCTTATAGAACATAAAATGCCCTACCCGCCTTGATGCATTCAATTAACTGCACGATGAATAGAAATTATTTGGTCACTGTGTAATGGATATTTGACAAACTGACCTACGCTCATTTATTAGTCATAAGTCACCTCTATAACAAACTTAATCTTAAACCAAATCATTCTCTAGTTTTTTGCAAAATATAATACTGTTTTTGGTCACTGTGTAATGGATATTTGACAAACTGACCTACGCTCATTTATTAGTCATAAGTCACCTCCATATCAAACTTAATCTTAAACCAAATCATTCTCTAGTTATTATTCAAAATATAATACTGTTTTTGGTGAATGTGACCTCGACATGTGACCCACAGACCTATAAATCAGCAGGTGTCATCTGCCGGTAGAGTTCAACCTCTCTTTTAAATTTTGTCATCCTAGGCCCAAGCGTTCTCAAGTTATCGTCCGGAAACGGTTTAATATGAACTAAAAATCAATAGGGTCATTTGCTGGCCATGTTCAACCTCCCTATTAAATGTCCTGACCCTATATCTAAGCGTTTAAAGTTATCATCCGGAAAATGTTTAACTGTTCCGGGTCACTGTGACATTGACCGTTGACCTGTTGTTCTCAAAATTATTTAGTATCATCTGCTGGTCATGTACAGCATACCTATCAACTTTCATGGTCGTAGACCCAAGCGTCCTCGAGTTATCGCCAGGAAACCGTTTTTAACAGTTCTAGGTCACCGTGACATTGACCTTTGACCTACTAACCTCAAAATAAATAGGGATCATTTCTTGGTCATGACCAACCTACCTCTTAACTTTCAAGATCTATGCCCGAGCGTTCTTGAGTTATCATGCAGAAACCGTTTAACTGTTTCGAGCCACTGTGACATTTATCTTTGATCTACTAAAAGAGTCATCTGCTGGCCAAGAGTCATGACCAATCTTTCTATCAACTTTCATGATCCTATGCTCAGGCGTTCTTAAAGAGTCATCCAGAAACCGATTTGTGTACATACGTACCGACATATTGACCGACCGACCGGTAGACATCTGCAAAACAATACACTCCGCCTTTTTCGAGGCTAGGGGTGGGGGGACGAAAATTGATAATACACTTATGCAATAAACTTTTCACTTCGACGTTGTTAAAAGTATATGACACGTAATGGTCAAATTATCTTGTTTTAAATACCAAAGAAAGAAAAAAATCGGCAGGGAAAACTAGCATGTGACGAAAAAAATATTAAACTTGTGACTTTCCGCGTTGCATTTTTAAAATTTGTCGAATAAAACTGAGAAAATGCTCAACAGAATCTCGCATTTTATTCAACTCGGTTTAAAAAAATCAATACGAAAAGACACTCAATATTAAATGTAATGCAGAAATGGTATTTGCTAAAAAATGTCACTTTTTTAGTGTGAGTGCACACTTATCCTTCGTTCAGCATGGATCAGAGGTGGAGGACGAATACGTTCAGACACTATGTCTTTTTATCACATACATATTTTATTTCAGCTTGTTCTTGAGAAGCACGGGAGCTAGATATAAAATTTAGTTTCCATTATATAAATTCTGCTTCAGTTTTTAAAACGTTAATCGATATTTCCAGATATGTGTTGATATGAAACTTATTTGCTAGTTATTCATACAGATTTGCGTACAGTTATGTCAATTAACCAAACAACGTACTTACACTTTGTGAATGCTTTTTCATGATATAATCCACAAGTATGTTTCACTTTTTTGTAATTCATTTACCATATAGCTTGTTGGCAACATTTCTTTACTAAATTACAATCTCTATGTGTCATTTAACGGTAATATTTCATGATTTCAGATGGCGTGTCCACGTGTTGCAAACACAACAACTGATGCATTCAACAACTTTTTTAACACGCTTGATCGCGTGTTGTTATAACTTATAACATACTCTCCAATGTAGTCTTCACACGATGCACGGATGACTTTATTCTTTAAATTTGCAGACTTGACATAAAATAGGTAAAATGTGTACTAACCTACTTTCACTTTCGCCTGTATCTGTCATTTTGAGTCAACTAACCTTTAGCTCTCGCTTAAAACGTCAGCTTACCCAAATACGTTCGACCTCCTGGCTAGGAGCATAAACTTTTACTAAAGATAAACTATTTCATACGTTTTGCATGTTCGTCTTATGTAAATCAACGAGCTTGAGTAAATGATAATTTGTGGTGGGATTAGCGCAATTTTTCAACAGTATTTCAATGCATGGATCCGATCTTTCAATCAAACAAATAATATTGGCCAATACGATAAAGCGTTATCCACCGATCCACAGACTTTGTTGCTTAGGCGCCACTGTGTCTCACAAGCTTACCGTAAATAAGTACCTACAGACTGTAAAGTTCTAAATAACAAGAGATCACAGAGTAATCTTGGCGCCAACCATTGAGCTATTTTTGAATGTTCAAAATTTAAAGACTAGCTCAAGGTCAAAATCAAGGTCAAAGTTCATTTCGGTACACAAAATTGTGCATGTGGTCCATGTTTAGAAGTTGTAGCTTGAGAAATGTGAAAGTAGGTCACTAGATCAATTTCAAGGTCAAAGTGCATTTCGGTAAACAAAACTATGCATGTGCTTCAAATTTGAAGGCTGTAGATTGAGAAATGTGAAAGTAGGTACTTGGTAAAAATCAAGGTCAAATTTCAATTTAGAGCACAAAACTAAAAATTTGAAGACTGTAGCCTGAGAAATCTAAAAGTAGGTCACTAGGTCAATCTCAAGGTCAACGTTCATTTCGGTACACAAAATTATGCATGTGGTCCAAATTTGAAGGCTGTAGCTTGAGAAATGTGAAAGCAGGTCACTAGGTCAATGTCAAGGTCAAAGTTTAATTCGGTACACAAACCTATGGCTGTAGCTACACAAATTTGAATTTGAATGGACAAGAAGATTTTTAAAGTTTTTCCCTATATAAGTCTATATAAACCATGTGATCCCTGGGGATATTTGACCCTAGGGGAATAATTTGAACAAACTTGGTAGAGAACCACTAGATGATGCTAAATTACAAATATCAAAGCCCTAGGCTTTGCGGTATGTAAACCATGTGACCCACAGGGCGGGTCCATATTTGACCCTAGGGAAATAATTTGAACAATCTTAGTAGAAGACCACTAGATGAAGCTACATACCAACTATCAAATCCCTAGGCCCTGTGGTTTTGGAAAAGAAGATTTTCAAAGTTTTTCCCTATATAAATCTATGTAAATTATAAAAAAAAAACAAAGGGCCATAACCCACTCAAAAATTGTTGAACCAGTCTGATTTTTCAGGGGGACACAACTAGGGTACCAATACATCATTCTGACAAAGTTTAATCAAAATCCCCCAGTAGTTTCTGAGGAGATGCGATAACGAGAAATTGTCAACGGACGGAAGGAAGGACAGACGTAAGGACGACGGACAACGGACGCAGAGTGATTTGAGTAGCCAACCATCTGATGATGGTGGGCTAAAAACAGCATTCTCTTACGTTCTCGACACGGCCATGTGTGAAAAAAGAGATGTTTTACATATAAAATGTAAACATGACGTATAAACAGAAGTGACCACATGTAATAAATAATTGCGAAACCCATGTAGCATGTGCATTTATCATATCAAGTGAATCATTTCAAGAAATTACAGTTATTTTTTAATTGGTTCTCAGACAGGTGTCACAGGCTTTTCATTTGATGTTGCACTGGAGAAAACGAAATTCTTTAAGGCAAATAAAACATATACATGTAAACGGCGAACTCTAAATTTCGGCCACATTCTACATATTTTGTATAAGAATTTTAATGCTAAATATTCGTGAACTGAATTTTTGCTTTTCTCCTAAGAATGTCAGAAGTAATGTCGAATGCATTATCATTATTAGTTTCATCCACACTCAACAGATTTTATGTAAGAATTTAAATACTAGATAATCCGTGAATGGATTTTTTGTTTTTCTTCTTAAGAATATCAGAAGTAATTTTGAATGCGTTATTCATGTTTCTAGCCTTATTTAATGTTGCAGATGGTGCGTGAACCAACTGAAACGAAGAAAGATTGTTATGAAAATGATATTGGTTGGGTTACCACAATTAGAAAAAAAAATAGTTTAGCCCGTAACAAGAGGAGCTATATAACAATAACGCCTCATTAACATAAGTTGATGTTCTGGCTCTGATACATAAATTATCAATTTTTATAGATATAAATATGTATTTTTTCATGGGTACAGCATACATTTGGAAGAAAGTGTTTCTACATATTTTTTCCAACTTGTTATGTATATATTTCGGAATAATGTCTGTGAGTGCGTGTGTGCGTGTGCATGAGTGTTTTAATATCGCAATGGGCAGAAAATTCCGTAACGATGTATAGGCATGTATTTCTTAACTTTCTTGTTTTCAAAATATAAATCTCAATGAATATAGAATTAACATGCTTTAAATGATCGTATGGCTTCTTTATTTAATAACGAATACCATTGTGTACTATACAGCTTGTAAGAATTACATCAGTTTGTAGCATTGACTGATCAAATAATGAAATAATTTAATTAATGACATGAATAAATGTGTCGCATATTGAAAAACGTTAATAGTCTATCAATATATTCAAAAAAGAGGCCTAGAAATTGCCTTTGATGGCATTTTTTGTTAATGCCCGACAGCCATGTTCATTTCTAACTTTAAAAAAACTGGAAACTTTTCAGGGGGATGCCGCCTTCTAAGGGTCATAGCAAGGTCACAGCACAAGGTCAAAGGTCAATAAGTGCATATTTTGTTAAACATCTTTAGATTTTCGCCATTTTTGCTACGTTTTAATACAAACTTGTAATTCTTCTGTGATAATCATGAATCTGGGAAGTAAAATAAATTACTTCAGATAGATTTATTGCATTTGAGACTTGCAAAATTCGAAAAGACTAAAGCTATTTCTATAGAATGAGCTTAACTTTTCGTACGCTCTGATATTTTGTTCATTTATGGAAGTTAATGTTTCTAATGTTTCTGAAGTTTCCGTTTTCAGGCTAACAATTTCCAAAAAGGATGTTTGGTTACCTGTATAATTGTCTGTATGAACAGTACAGGTAGAAAGAAAATGCGCGTATTTTATAAAGACTAGTACAGTCAAACTTCCTTTGCTCAAATTCGGATTATCCAATAACTTCTTTTGGCTCGAACTCAGCGTCAGGTCTATATGAGGTATGTATAATGTAAAATTCACGTTGGCTTGTACTACTGATATCTCTTACACATTTTGCTTGTCCCGTCAAGCTATAACGAAGTTTGACTGTATTAAGTGTTGACAGGTATAAAGATTCCTTCGAAGCATAGAACTCAAGGACGTAAAAGTAACAAACTCAATTTGATTAAGTCTGTTTGTGAGATAATATGAAATGTGCAAAGTCTCTCACGCATTATCTAAAATGGTCTATGCTGTCAATCAAAACTCTATTCCAGTGGTTAACGCATGTGCTGTAGCAATGTGTGGGCGTTTAGTAATAATACTTATGTATAAAAATCAAGCGATATCAAAATGTAAATATAACCGCAAATGTTATGTGTGTGTTTGTGTGCGTGTGTGTGTGTGTGTGTGTGTGGGGGGGGGGGGGGGGGGGGGGGTTGTGTTTTTTTCATTTCACTGGTATGAAAATTGTACTTTTGACATTTTCGAATCAGCTAAAAAATACATCTTTACACATTAACATTAGGTTATTATAAGAACTGATAATTGCTCTTCAAGTGTTTTCAATAACTTCAAAAGGGCTTGATAATTGTCAGTGAATTTGATAGTATTTCGAATGTTATTAGCATGATCTTCATGACTGTGAATATAGGGACAAAACATGTTTGTTTTCCTGTTACAACACCTTAAGATTTCCGAGTGATTGGTTGGTGATAGAGCCGAGTAGAGCAAACTTACAAATGTACCATGAAGGAATTGACAGCCTTAAACGGGTAAAAATAGATATATTGTCAATTAAATTCAGCACGAAAAGCTAAAATGAATTACCCTTATATAGAAATAACTCCTTACCCCTATATGAAAAAATGGATAAACCCCAAAACACATAGCAAGCTATAGAAATCCATCGTTTTGAATTTCAAATCTCTTCTTCATGCTCTTCTCATCCTGCAGGAAGTTATTTTACGCATTGTGTATCTCTTGATAACTATTAAACCACCATATTTCATCATTTTGATTAGCTGAACCATCTTCTGTCAGTAATCATGAAAATATCGGAAGTATTGTGCAAGTTAGTATTATGATAAAGACACGTGCAAGGTTTAATAAATTTATATGAAATACTTTTTGAACTAGTCACATCACAAGTTGAAAATGTGCATTTTTGACTATTTCAGGGGCCATAACTCTGAAAATAGGATGCGGACCCAATGAAAAATAGGAGGTGCGCATGTTCATATCATGATTAAGACTCATGCAAGGTTTCATGAATCTATATCAAATACTGTTTGAGCTAGACATGTCACAAGGTGAAAATGTGCATTTTTGACTATTTCAGGGGCCATAACTATAAAAATAGGTGGCGGAGCCAGATGAAAAATAGGAGGTGTGCAAGTTCATATCATGATAAAGACTCATGCAAGGTTTCATCAATTTATATCAAATACTTTTCGAGCTAGGCGCGTCACCAACTTCGGACGGACAGACAAGACCAAATCTATATGCCCCCACCACTCATGGGGTGGCACAAAATGGTATTAGTGATGGGACATCGGTTGGAAAACTCCAACCGATTATCGGTTGGAATCCGTTAGCAAACCGATGCGATGTATCGGAAAAATAATCGGTTGAATGTTATTTATTTTCTTACTTGTTTATTCAGATAGTCATGTCTTTAAAGTAACTGTTTTACTTAAAATTCATATGCTCTTTTGAAAAATAAAGAACTACCATTAATCAGATGTTTTAAAGCTGGTTCATGGTAAACAGAAACTTGTTTAGTAATGACTAATTAGTTGCAGACAGGGAAACAATAATAAATTGCAATCTGGTTTACATACATGTATCATAGACTCATAGCTGTCATTTGAGACAGTTGACTGGTATATCTGTACCTGTAACATATCTAGCATACAGCAAGGAAGTACAGATATTTCAGTCTTTCTCTGGCTGACAAAAATAGTGATTGTAGAAAATCATTAAATGAATTCAGTTATTTTTCGGTAATATTAATATTTTCATACAATGGTTACCATAGCCTGACACTACTGAGTAGCACCATGTTCCAACTACTTGTTGCTATGGCATATAACAATGTCATGAAGCTAGGTAAAAAATGATCAGATAAAAATCAGAGTTTAATCTGTTTCCATATGTACACTGGTCAGCGATACTGGGTAAACGGAATTTTGGCAGAAAAAAGTCATGACAACTCGATGACAACTGCAACTGCATAAAAAACACCAAACTTCTTTCCACTGAAATTACGTCATGGACACGGAAATTTGACGGCATTAGTGTCCAGTTTCAACAGATAAATTCCCTCGGGCAAACCGTTGTAAAATACGAAAATTTATCAAAGTTTCGCTAATTTTTTTGGCCCCACTTTTATTGACGCAATGGACGCCGCCATGTTAACAGCTGATCCTAACTGTAAGATGTTAAATCCATTTTCATTGGATAACTGAAACGAAATACTAACGTTTGATTGTCGGCATACTTCTGTTTTATCCGTAATGCATGCAGGTAGTCCATATTTCGGATATTTCTAAGGTAAACATAAATTCTCAAGCACCGTATTTCCCTTCGGAAACCTTAGTTCATACCCATGTAGATTCGTACCCGCTATCGACTCTGAGAAAACATAATCGATTATCAGAATCGGTTGGACTTTTCTAGCCGTCAATCGATTATATCCGCTAATCGGCCCATCACTAAATGGTATGATAATATTATTATCAGTAATCTGTTGCAGTGTTGTTTTGATATCTAATTAATATCTAAATATTGATTTAACATCTTAAACATCGATGCCAAAATATAGAAACAAAAAAACCATCAAGCGGATAAGGATACTAATCAGCACAACCATCATCAAATATAAGAAAAATAATCGGCACAATTATCTCCATGCCGACAGACAAAAGTTCCCAGAAATATAAAGGACAATAAGTCACACACCCTGCCTATAATACTCGCAAGAGGCGGGAGGCAGTAAACACAGATAGATAGATATTTCACACTGGTCTGTCCAACTCATTTGTCTAGAACTCCTACCCCAATCAATGTATCTCCAAGCTGTAAAACTTGGTGCAGGGCAGGTAGGCTTGGTACACAGGTAATCACTATTGGACTAAAACAAACATAAAGGGCATGCTCAAGAATTTGACTTGAGACAAGCCAACTGGAATTCCAACTATATTATTCATTGTCACACTACACAAACGTAAGTGTTCAAATGATTGCAGATTTTTGTATGATGAATATTTGCTAGAACATCGGACAGAGCTAGCCACGATGATTTATTTTCCTCTATGACAAGAGAACAAAGCGAAAATTATCATTCACCGAGTCACAAAATTATTCGACGTTACTAAGATTTTACGCATAATGCCATAATCTAAAGCATTGAAATAGAGTAATTTTCTCGGCGAATTCCAAATTACCTTGTATAAGACTAAAATTTTCTCAGGAAAGCAACATTTTTCAATGAAATAACTGTTTTGTTTTTATTCTATGAATGAAACATCAATGGGAGATGCAAGTGTGATAAACGTCACAGGTTTATGTGTTCTTTTAATAGGAAGACGAACACTGAACTTTGGTCGTTGTCGTCGCTTATTGTAGATCAAAAATCACTAAATCACGGTTCTCAGTTTAAAGGTCTGAATACACTAATTTCTATATCGTTTCTATTTTTGTGCTCGGTTTAACGTCAAACTAAAACAATTATAGGTCATATGGGGATATTCCAGCTTTTGATAGTGGAGGAAGACCCAATGTGACCCTTTGTGCGTTATTTAATCACGGGCTGGCAACCACCGGCCTTCCGTACAAGCCAACTGTTTGGCTTCCTTACATGACAATAAGCGAGGCTAAAGCGCACATCAGTGAGGAAAAAGAGTTTCAAAGTTAGCGACCTTGACCACCCGGCCACGGAGGCCACTGCCACTCTACAAATATGAAATGTGAATATTCATAGTACCATGACACAGTCAGACGGCAGCATGTCAATACGTGCGATCGTCAGTTTAGACGGAAAAGAAGCTACGACTACCAGATGTCCTATTTTCCATGCACAATATTGTCCAGTAAGCCTATAAAACTATACTTTTATAAAATAAAGAATATTAAAGCTACTTATAGTATTATACTCATGAAATCTTGTCACAACATCATATTATGTATGGAAACATGTCAAAGCGGCTTCATTCGGAGGGAACGATGTTTAAGCATCAAGATAAGAATATTTCTAATGCCTGAGCATTATCATGATAAAAGAACCGTGTCCCAGCTTCATGTGGAGGGAATCGCATCATCGCATCGACGGTCATGCAGAGAGTTTCATATTACAGTTTTGTGATACAATAAGTATCATTATATAAAGGAACCATGTCACAGCATAATTGTCAGAACGCAGGCATGTAATATTATCATAACGAAGGAACGATATTACAAAAGAAACAATGCCACAACATTATCACGAGGAAGGAACGATGTCAGAAAAGGAACGATGTCACAACATTATCATAAGGGAGGAACGATGTCAGAAAAGGAACTATGCTACAACATAATCATAAAGAAGGAACGATATCAGAAAAGGAACGATGTCACAACATTATCATGCCAGAAAAGGAACGATGCCACAACATTATCATAAGGGAGGAACGATGTCAGAAAAAGAATGATGCTGCAACATAATCATAAGGAAGGAACGATGTCAGAAAAGGAGCGATGTCACATAATTTTCAGGAAGGAATGATGTCTGAAAAGGAACGATGTCAGAAAAGAACGATGTCACATAATCATTATGAGGAAGGAACGATGTCACAACATTATCATAAGGAAGGAATGGTGTCAGAAAAGGAAAGATGTCACATGCAATTATTATAAGGAAAGAACGATGTCAGAAAGGAAACGATGCCACAACATTATCATTAGGAAGGGACGATGTCAGAAAAGGAATAATGTCACATAATTATCATAAGGAACAAAAACGATTAATGTCACATAATTATCATAACGAAAGAACGATGTTAGAAAAGGAACGATGCCGCAATATCATCATTAGGAGAGAACGACGTCAGGAAAGGAGCGATGTCACGTAACTATCATGAAGAAGGAACGATTTCAGAAAATGAACGATATCACATAATTACCATGGAAAAGGAACGATGTCAGAAAGGGAACGATGTTATCACACGATGTCAGAAAAGGAACGATGTCACGTAACTATCACGAAGAAGGAACGATGTCAGTAAATGCACGATGTCACATAATTATCATGGGGAAGGAACGATGTCATAAAAAAGAACGATGTCACAAAAGGATTGATATCCCATAAAGAAGGAACGATGCTACAGCATTATCGTATGGATGAAACGATGTCAGAAAAGGAATACTGTAAAATAATTATCATAAGGAAGGATCGGTGTCAGATAATGAACGATGTCATATAACAATAACAAGGAAGGAAAGATGGCAGAAAAAGAACGATGTCACGACACTAATATCATAAGGAAGGAACGATATCAGAAATGGAACGATATGTTTCAGCATTATCAGGAGGAAGGAACACTGCACATTGATTCTAAATAAGAATGTAAATTTGCCCTTATTTTGTGTCTCAGACAAGTATAGGATAATCTGACTGGTATATTTTGGTCTATTGGGTTTTGTTATGCTAAACTACAATACATCTAAGCAGACAAACACTTACTTTGTACTTTTGATGTCAATATTAGGTGAGATATTCCATTTATCAAAACAAAATAATAAAAATGTTCATGTCGCCACTTCAAAGTATTCAATTTGTCTGTGTGTAAATAACAGGGAAAACTTATTTCCGGTGCTATTTAGTGTTTTTTTGTATTTAGCATTGTCAGAGTAGGAATAAAAACATCACCAGAGAAATACTTCATGTATATCTAGTTTAATAAAATCGTAAACACGTTGTCTCCAAAATGGCTGCAAGATACGTTACATGGAAATCTCAGTACAAAAATATAATTAAGAACGATCTATTGTGCTTTAATCTTGCAAGATACGTTACTGCAAGATACGATACAGTCTAGCAAGCACTTAGACACAACAATATGTTTATGATGTAATCGCATCGATTTCTGATAGTACTAAAAACATGATTCAGTGTGTCAATAACTTTGTAATTTTGGAAGCCATTTTACCATTGTTTTGTGTCTGTATACTGCTCTCTGCATCATCTGAAATCGGGGAAAGTCAATTTTATATCTAAATAATGATATTATTTTGCAGATTTTATTACACCAACTGCTGTTTATGTCTTTATGAAACTGTTTTACTACGACAAACAACAATTTCAGAAATCTAAATGAAATGCCTGTGCCATTTGGATGTGCAGTTATGGTAACGTTTCTTACACAGACAGTAACGTATCTTGCTGTTTCGAAATATTGTCCTTACATCATAGTTAAATCGTAAAAATAACATTTCCATGGCAGGAAAACTATTCTTTAACAATGGTTGAGGTATCTTACGCACAACTTATTTTAAACAAAATGGTTTGTCCAAGTATCGCGTCCATTTTAACATAGGCATTTCATGCATCATGTAGATATAGTCAGTTCTTAAATGAACAGCTGATGTTTTGAAGAAATGTCTACCATTTTTCCTCATATAAGAGGAACATGTCGCAGATGTGTATTTGCACTAGCACAATGAGCATGTATTTCTAGTTAATGTGTTTGATTTTTTACCCAATGCTAACAATTGACCTTACGCCAGTGTTGATTGACAGGTTCCAACTGACCAATCAGATAACAGAACTGATAAGCCTTGTTGTTAGCCGCCATTTTGTCCGTCAAACTTAGTGCCGGACTCGCGAGTCAAAGAATATAAATATCACCGAAAAATCGTCCAAAATGGTAAAAGGTGACGTTACGACACCTTTACATCAGACACAGGGAAGAGATTGTAATACTAGAGCGCTTCCCTTTTCCAAATCCACTCTCAGACCTCGAATATTGTCAGCGATGTATCAGGCTCTGTGGACGTCCTCAAGAATAGTTGATCTTAAAATCTTATAAGAGTGTTTAAAAGCAAAGCAATTCGACTTAGCACTCATTGTGTTATAACGTTTTAATTATTTCATTTAAATTGATCAGTGTAAAATTCTATGAAAATTAACTTTCTTATTTAACAAAAGTGCCTAGTATTCTTTATTCAATAGTAAAAATATTCCATCAGTTACCAGAGTAACTGGTATGTACTGATAAAACACAAGTATTTGATGTTCTATATTATTTGAATGGTAACGTGTAAATATTATGCCTTAATGTACCGGAAACATGATTTATGCATTTTTAAGGTTTACATCAATCTCCCACTGGTGTATGTTAAGTCATGCCTGGGTGATAATACAACAAATAATAAACATGATAAAAAACTATGATTAATATAAGATTATTTTTAATGAGTCTAATCAACAATTTTCCAGGCGCTCAAAGTTTTGACTTAGCACTCGGTGTGTGCTTTCGTTCTAAATTTCATTTTAATAGACAGCGTAAACTTTGTCTAAAATTCCAGAAAAATAGCATATTTCGTATAAAGAAGATATGTTCTTAAACAAAAAATTATACATTCATTCTGTATACTTTATAAAGAAATTTGGTAGGCTCAAACATTGTTTTAAGCTGCGATGCGCCGGTATATGTCTTGGAATATGAGTATGGACTATATCATCGCCTTGGACTATATCTTATTTATTTATCATTTACACGTTTTAATTCTAATAAGAGAACTTTCTTTACTTATACTTAAAACACATCATGTCTAAGTATTAGACATTAAATGCTATGTATATCTGAATAATGTTGAACAATGATATGAGCATCTTAAATGAGTTCCTGTATTTCGAAATCCGACGTTTCTTAAATGACACAAGTGACAATTTTTACATGTAAATTACCTTATTTAATTTATCTAATTATTTTGAAATAGGAATTAGAATCCACAGTCTAATTTCAACCTTAATTAATAAAAATCAATGTTCTAGTCTGCTTAATATAGTCATACCCTACATGATTTCCGGGAGATCGAAATTTGACGTTTCTATAACGAAAAAGAAACGGACAATTAAAAAAAAAAACCTCACAAAATCAGCTATAATGGTTTCAGAGATTTCCGTCTTTTTTACGTGTTTTCCGCTCGGCCCCCTGCCTTGTTTAGTTTTCCTCATACTCGGATGCAGTTCCCGGCTTTTAACAACAACGTATCGTTGTTTTTTGTAGAATTTATGTTTCGCTACAGAACATCCACTTATTAATGATTGTGTTTTGTCTTTTCACTTTAGAAATACGTGTGAATTGAGGTAGCGTACGCCGAAATCAACTAGAATGTCCGGCAAAATATTTCTGCCGTCGCCATTTAATTCCTTTGTTTGTCGGGCCTAGCATAAATTGTTCCCCCTGAAAACTGGTAGGCGTGGCTACAGGCTATCTGGCGTAAGGTCAATTGGACTATATGTGTAGTGGTAACGTATCTTGCTGATAGAACGACTGAAATCATACAATCCTATCTTTATATATATTTTACATTTTTGCGCACTGGACAAACAACAACACGATAGCAACAATACAGATACAACATGTATAATGATAATTATAATCATCATCATCATCATCATCATCATCATCATCATTATAATAATACTTACTATATTCGTAATATAGATCTAATAATAATAATAATTGTAATAATAATAATAATTCATAATTAATACTATTATTATGATTTGTATTTTTATAATAATGATTAATACTGATGATAAATATTAAAGATAATGATAATTATTGTTATGCGTGAAAGGTTCACCGGATCTACGGTAACAAACGTGAAGGTGATACTTCCGAGAAAGGTATATCCCTTTTTAGTTGTAAATGACCATAGAAACAATTGCAAACATACTGAAATCAGATTTAGGCACCAAGACTCGAAGTATTTTATATTTGGTAAGAATAACTGTTTTTATTTTTTATGATATACCTCTTCTTACTCAATCAATTCTCTGAAACAAAAAGTGTCAAAAGTCACGAAAGTACTTGTTAAAAACCACAATTATTATGCTGCAAACTGTATAGACCTAAAAAAAGTGGCAGCTGATCCGGATCTGTATTATTTACTGCTCAATAATCATGTCTTCACAAACTGACACACATCAATTTGTCTTTGTCTGTGTTTTCAATAAAATCGCGATGTTGAGTCATTTGGGGCCGCAGCTTACAACGGGAAGTGATACTTGGCCAAAGTGATGGATACCGATAAAGAGGAGGCACACATTAGTTTTATGAAACTAAATCATGAGATGGTGTTTTGTACAAACTTTGTAGACGAATTTTGGGTTTCCTTTGCTGATATTCTAGTCACCGCAAACGAACACAAGCCAGCTGAAAATTTTGAGATTTCATTTCTCCTAGACAAAATTAAAAAAATAATGTTATTGTAAACAAGTTGCTGACCACAACTAGCGTATGCAAGATACGTTACCAATGAGTTTCTCTGTGTTCCAGTATATCTGCGATCTGAGTATATATAAGTAATTAGGGTTCCGGTATATAACATCTGCTTTGTAGTTTATAAGGTGTTGAGATTTAACTGTTTTTGACTTCTCAGTAGAATGTTTGAATACAAGACAAGATACGTTACATTTGGTATCTTTAGTTTAGAATTAATTCTTGTTCCAGTTGAGCTTATTTGTGTTAAAATTATCAATAAACTGTTGCCTACTGGTTTTATTATGACATAATTTTGGTGTTTAAAGTTCAGTTGATGTCAGAAATTTAGCTTATGCTGAACTGTTAAGTCAGTAATAAATTTAATCGTAGATATGTTTACTGTTTGAAATAATATCTACAAGAAACGTCTGTAAAGCTTTTTTCAGTAAAAGCAAAGTTTAAATTAGCACCTATGGGTAAAGAAAATATTATACCATTATGAATGATAAGATATAGTACTCTGTAAATAGGTACCATTCCTTTTATATGTACATAAAACATACCCAAGTAGTTCAGTAACGTATCTTACATGTTAAAAACACTAATTTAATTCAGACTAAATTTTCTTAAACACTATTTCTGATCAGGATCAACGGCAACTAGATTCATATTACTGATAGTTTCAAGAACATATTAAGTGCACATATACGTAAAAGCAAAGAAGTTATTTTTTTGGTGCCAAGCAGTTGTTACTTTGTCATTCTTATGTAGAATTAATGTGCAACGCTTGGAGGGGCCTCTGTAGATTTGTATTACTTGTATCATTTGAAGCGACCTCGGTATTATCATATGGAGTTGCCTTGTTCAGCGCTGCCTTCTGAAAACAGCAATGACACAGAGGATGTATTTTGCACCTTTTGTCATGAGAAAGAGTTGTCGTTACAGGGCGTGTTTCACTTGTACGCTATGCGGATATTAAAACATGCGCAATATTTTTTTTTCAGTTTCATGACTATTAGTCAAAACATTGTTAATTTATATTTGTCAAAACTAACGATTTCATATAGAAATAAGAAAACGGATTTAAAACACCATGAGTATTTTTTCAAGTGACATTTAAAACCGCGAAACCGCATAGGCGAACACTTTTGCATCGGGCTACATGAGCCATAGCAATAACTGTTTTTACATTTGCCGAGAGCGATCCATCAATATTCATGTTGCTACTTTAGTACATCATCTCGAATAATTAGTTATATTACTGTTGTCATTTATAAGAGCATCTTATAACGTTTATATGAATAAACCGCCCACTATACTAGTGAAGTGTTGACCTGGTCATTGAAAGATTGACAATTGGAGTGCATATCTAGAAAGGTAAGAATGAATTTATTTCTATTAAAAATACTTTTATTATGTAACCGTCATTATGACATAAATCATAATTATTAATTGATATCATTAGAATACCATCTTTTTATTTTAATTGTCATGAATGTAATATCTTTTTATTTTAATTGTCACGAATGTAACAGCGTTAACAAGTTGTAAATTATGCATGGTATCATACTTTTCCTAGATAATTAATTGAGATATATCGCAATTAGTGGGAATAGTACCTATTGTGACATCCGTAGCTAAGTGGTCCAATTTCTCTAATATTAGATTTTAAATACGAGTGAAATTTTGCTATTTATTTTCTCAGTGCGCAACTTAAATCACTGCATTTTGAATTACTTGTTGAAGTTCATATTGCAATTAAATAAGTTTCGTAGTTAATACACATAGTATTGTTATGATAAAATACATGGCACTGATTATTGTGACATGCGCAGCGGAGTGGTCAAATCCTTGAAATTAAATTTGGAAAGCATTTAATTTTGATACAAGTGAAATTTTGACATAAGGTTTTCTTAGTGCACTACTAAAATCACTGCTGTTAATACTTCAGTTAAATGTACTACAATCCACATTTACTGGTAGTGGTAGCGAGCAAATATACTTCGAATAAAAGGGCATGTTTCACCGAAAACATAGAAATATTGTAATTTACAGTACTTAGGCGAATTGCACGCCGTTATATAACTGATATAACTGTCATATATTGTTGACGGGGGAGGGGGGGGGGTGCATGGGGGAGTGGTGACGGTGCTAAACCCCAAAACATTGTTTAATGATTTTTTTTTCAGAGAGGGATGCGTGTTATTACATTTTTCTAATATTCTATTAGATGACCCAATTATAATCTTTCACATTTTCACATGTTATCTAGAGAAATATTCGTGCTTTGAGTAATTTTAATTACAGTTGGATTTAGGTATAAACACAGGTAAAAACGTAATAAAATGCGGATGACATATAGTTAGCGTGTTTTCCACTACCAAAACATATGTAATATATGACTCAAACCTCTTTAATTTATTCAGGGGAGCGTTATCCGGATTGTCCGTGACTGGATTTGTCACGTTAATGAGAGATGCTCTTTTAAGTACCTGAACATCTTTGTCGCATTTGTTATTGTACATTTAAAGTTTAAGCAGCGTAAATTTGAATTTATTTAGCATAAGGCTTTTCTTGTGTTTGTTTTTCAAAACTTTGCCAGTGTATATTTTGTTTATGTGCATGGTTTAATACGGACATACGCGAGAATAACACTTACATACATTATGATTATATATTAATAATTGATAGCGTTTATGAAGATCTAATTTTATAACATTTAAAAACTTACATTCCCACACTGGCCATAGCTTTCGCAGAGGCGGTGGTTCCAACGCCGCGGCGGTGGAGGATTCGTCGCAGAAGCGGTGGATAAATATGGCCGGCTGACTACATTACGGAAAGTTTTCTAATGTGTGTTCCCATATTTTTTCACGTTTGAGTGAAAACGACCAGTGAGACAGGAGCCCACATATATATTCTTCCATCCACAAACACTTGTTCCGTGCAATTCTTTGTCATTGATGTAAACACTTCTGTAGAGTTTGACGAGGGACTGCCATTTTTGTAGAATTTCCAGCACAAATTTTAAAATCTTATACAAAACGACCCCTGAGCAAGTTTGCATCAAATCGTAAGTATGACACTGTCAAGCAACAACTATTTCTAAGTAATCGGTGATATTTTATTGCAGGGATACAAGGTAATCGACCAAAAATGATTCCAACGCAGTGGCGGTGAGTAAAATTGCAAGGCATTACGGTGTATCTTGTTTCTTTAATGTTCGTTATGGACTTAAATATATGAGTTATTAATGATTTATATGAGTTAAAAGTCGCATGTGGTCAGAAATTAATCAAACAATCGATATTGTCAGTTGATATTTTGTATATATTTAGAGAGAATGAGTTAAAGAAATCTTTCATGCGTTCATATAAACAATCATAATTGAGGTGTATTTGGTACGAAAGAACATGGTGTTATTTCTTGGAAGTAGATTTAGTAACATTATCATGGTTCAAAACATAAGGCTTACTTTTCGTGTATGTATTCATCAGAACGGAAGTGAAAATCAATAGTATATTATTACTAAACATTTAGTTTCTATTGCTGTCTAATGTCAAAGTGATTTCATGGACCTATTCCAATCAAAATCCCGGGAAAAGTGCTGTTAAGTTATATTAAAACTCCATAACGAACATTAAAGAAACAAGATACACCGTAATGCGTTGCAATTTTACCCACCGCACACTGCGTTGGAATCATTTTTGGTCGATTTTTTATATTCGTGTAATTAAAATTCACCGATTACTAAGAAATAATTGTTGCTTGACAGTGTCATACTTACGATTTGATGCAAACGTGCTCAAGGGTCGTTTTGTACAAGATTTTACCATTTGTGATGGACATTCTACAAAAACGGCAGCCCCTCGTCAAACTGTACAGAAGTGTTCACATTAATGACAAAGAATTGCACTGAAAAAGTGTTTGTGGATGGAAGAGTACACATGTGGGCTCCTGTCTCACTGATCGTTTTCATTCAAACGTGAAAAAATATAGGAACACTCATTAGAAAACTTTCCGTAATGTGTCAGCCGGCCATATTTATCCACCGCTTCTGCGACGAATCCTCCACCGCCGCGGCGTTGGAAACGCCGCTTCTGCGAAAGCTATGGCCAGTGTGATTCCAGGGTTAACTTTAGGTAAGAGTAATTTCCAGACACTGAATTCAAAGCTTAGAACTAGTGTAAACAATTTCTTTTATAGCTTAAAATAACAAAAATGTGGCACTACTTGTTCACTGGACTACTTTCACTGTGTGTGGGTGTACGTGGGTATAGTTCAGGCGCGCCTGGTGGCCAGTGTGATCAGATGGTACCCGGGCACCGTGTGGCAGCGCAAAGTGTCGCCTCTCCATATACCATACTTTTGTCGGCTGAACAGTACACATGCCCAAATGACGAAATAATAGGTATAATTTGAAAAATAACGAAACTTTGTCAGCCTAGTATGTAATGACAATCGGTACTTTCCATTCTCCGTATGTGATTTCGGCAATTTCTGGTTGTTACGGAAAACCTTGCTCGTATGAGCTATATTTGCGGCCGAATAATGCCGAAATAACAGACGAGACTACGAAATTGCACGGAAATTGCCGATCGTCATTACAGGTCCACAACCTTAGCTGATTAAAGGCATTGTAAAGGTATTATAAAAATCAAGTTTGCTTTTCAGTCATACAAAATTATTTAAGTCGCGTCTTTATTGGCCATTATACGTATTTTATTCAAAGAAATCGTGACTATCGCCTATGGGTAGTGGCAGTTATTAAACAAAATATTGAATTTTTCAACGTGTCTTCCGGAATGTAATTAATTTAAAATAATGATTATTTAAGTTTAAACTAATTTATTTTAGTTTGACTGTGATCAAAGCTTCAATCTCTCGAGTCCGCTTTCTGGAAAACAAGTACCGGTGTCATATGAGAAATACGAAGTGTTGTCGTGACGCCAGTAGTGCTCAAACTCACGGCCACCGGGTTGAGCGGTCGACACCCAGATCACTAGACCAGTGCTTCCCTTAAACAAATATTCTAATCCCCCCCCGCTCCCCCCAAACACACACACAACAACAACAACAACAAAAAAAAACCAATAGACAAACCCCGGCAGCAATGAAAGTCACTTTTGTTTTCATTAATTTAACAACTCAGTTTATTGTTGTTGTTTTTTCACAGTGACAGTTAATGGATCAAGTTCATTTAAAGGATTTCTGTGTGAAGCAAGATCGAATCCAAACGCGTACAACACAGTCGGCTCTCTCGTGGCTTCTGGAAGTGTTTCTACAAAGAACAAATGTGGCACAGTAAGTTGAGATTTATTTATCAGTGCTGCTCACGACTTTAGTCTGAAAGTAATGAATTACTCATATTTAAACAGTATTTGCTTGCTAGCAACATATCATTAGATTTGAGGAAGTTTTTCACACAAGAAACTGTGAATTGGAAACGTTCACAAGTAAAATCTATGGTGGCTGATTTCTGCCATTTCGTCTGATGTGTTGGTGCGTTTGAAGGCTGCCAACACATCTACACGAGAGAACGAAATGGCAGAAATAAGCCGATCAGATTTGGAAAATACTTCCTTTCACGTTGCCCTAATACCAATGCCAATACAAAATGGTGATAACAACAGTATAGGATGCATTTTGCCACTAATACCTGATATGTGTTAGGAGCGGACGCGAAAATGTGAACGTTTTGTAAATAATTATTTTTACAGATCATATACTTTAATTGTTGTTATTTAAACTGTGTAGGTTTAATAATTAAGTGATAAAGTGATCACGGTTTAGTTCATTTTTTTTCTGCTGCTTTGTAAGTAGGTACCTCATCAACAATAAAATATGTTCTAAAGATGACAAAGATATTTGCGAAGTTTGTTTATACATGTTAAACAATATTTACAATAATTATGTATCATATGAAAATATATATGAAGACATAAAAAATATAGTCAGTTCACCTGTACACTGTTTATAATTTACAAACTGATATTTCAGAATGCAGCACTAACGCACACGGAGGGCAGCATTAAAGAGACGCTGTCGTTTGTCTGGAAGTCGTCTGCAGCAACAGAAAATGTTTACATTGTGTAAGTTGATTTATCTTTGAGTATCTTGGTTTTTGATATTAATTCTAAATTATGTCTTGATAAATTAACTATTTCATAACAGATAACGTAATGAAATGTACGCACGACCTTTCTAAAACCGCTTCGGTCAAATTCCCAAGAATGAACCAAATACTATATTATATGAGAATTAACCAAATCCTACGAGAATTAACCAAATACTACGAAAATCAACTAAATAGAACGGAAATTGGATCAAATACTTCGAGAATTTACCAAATACCACGCGAATTAATCAAATATTATGGGAATTCACCAAATACTATGAAATCAAATCAAGGTGCGACTTAGACAAAAGAAAACCTCGTAATTAGTAATTGGTTATCGCCGGAGAGCTTCAGCATATATCTAATATCAAATATTCGAGGCATACATTTCTTCAAGTTTCCAACTGCCCATAGAAAAATTGCAAAGAAACTGAAATATTATCATACCATTATAAGAATAAGAAGAAACGTACCTGACTACACATTGCCAAAAAAGGAAATAACACTTCGCCGAAAAGGAAATATATTTTGCCGAAAAAAGAAAATATACGTTATCGAAACGAAAATACTCCTTGTCGATAGGGAAATATATATTGTCGAAAGGAAAATATATCTTGTCGAAAAGGAAATATATCTTGTCGAAAAGGAGATAAAACTCTTCTTGTCAAAACACAGTTGTCAACTTTTCCTGTCGTTTATTTTTATGTTTAACACTTTAGATGTACCATCGTAAAGGACAAGAATACATTCTGGGTCAAAGAAACTTCAAACATGATCGCATACCAGGCCGGAGGTCAATGTGGCGGTTCAGGGTCAGGCAGCGGTACCGGGACGGGATCAGATGGCGACGCTGGGACGGGATCAGGTGGCGACACTGGGACTGGATCAGAAACCGGATCCGGTTCAGATACTGGGTCAGGGACCGATTCGGGTTCAGAATCTGCTTCGTCAAGTTCCAAAAAATGGCTTTATATAGTCTACAGTATATTTCTTGTCTACAAGTTGACAACAAGAGATTCATAAATGATTAAGTGAACTTAAAATTGTTGGTTATTATAGACAACTAGCTGTATCTTCACATGTACTTGCAGCAAAGAATTGTGTTTTGTTCTTATTAATAATATTTAAAGATTTTTACATTTCGACAATACTGTATGTTCATTTTACATTTTTCCCAGGATTTCGGGCCAAAATCGGGGATGCGCATTATACACGGGCGCGCATTATACATGGGTATCTACGGTATCATAATTCTTGTCATTGCTTTTTTTCACATTCTACCACGAAGCTTATTTCTATGGGCGGCCTTTACTACCAAAATTAGTAAACCAAGTCAGTCAGTGCAGTACGTAAACGACAGAACGAAAAAAAATCTGTATTTCAGCACTCTGTTGTTGTGACGGAGCGACAGAACAGCATGCAGCGCAAGAATATACAGTGTTTTTTTTTGCAAGGGGTGACAGAACAATATTTTGCTGTTTTTGTTGTTGTTGTTCTTTTGTTAACTCGTCATATTCGAGTGAGTAACTTTGGCCCGCAAGTTGTCCCACGAGTACCTCATATTAAACCATAATATTACACTGTAGAATCATGTCGGGGTCATCGTAGTGCTACTCTCCTGAAAAAAAGAAAACATCTACCTATTTTATATATTTCATAAAAAATGTTTCCGGGTCACAATACGAAAGTGGCCCCTACCACTTAAAATATCACCCCAGCAGAGAGAGTGTAGTAATTTGTCTGGGTAAAAAAATTAAATCAGAGGTGTTGGAAGTTAGCAGTATCAGTGAGCAGTAGCAAAATTAGAAATGTTAAATTGGCAGTAGCAGTAGTAGCAGTAGCCGTGGCAAAAACGTGACATTGACAGTAACTGTAGTAGCAGCAGCAGTAACAAAAAAAAAACAAAAAAAAAACGTGAAATAGGAAGTAGCAGTAGCAGCAGCAGTAGCAGTAGCAAAAACGTGAAATTTGCAGTAGTTGTATAGTAGCAGCAGCAGTAACAAAAAAGTGAATTAGGCAGAAGGAGTAGCAGTAGCAGTGCCAATAGCAGTAGCAGTAGCAGTGCCAGTAGCAGTAGCAGCAGCAGTAGTAGTAGCAAAAACGTGAAATTGGCAGTAGCAGCAGCAGTAGCCATAGCAAAATCGTGAAATTGACAATATACCTGAAGTAGCAGCAGCAGTAACAAAAACGTGAATTAGGCAGAAGGAGTAGCAGTAGCAGTAGCAGTGCCAGTAGCAGTAGCAATAGCAGTGCCAGTAGCAGTAGCAGTAGCAGTAGCAGTGCCAGTAGCAGTAGCAGTGCCAGTAGCAGTAGCAGTAGCAGTAGCAGCAGTAGCAATAGCAAAAACGTGAAATTGTCAGTAGCTGTAGTAGCAGCTGCAGTAACAGAAAACGTGAAATAGGCAGTAGCAGGAGCAAAAAACGTGAAATTGGCAGTAACACTTGTAACAGTACCAGTCCTTTGTGGCATAGACAGTATGTATTATATTGAAAAGAGTTTAAATGACAGAAGATCAAATTATGTAAAATAGGTTAAAGAATAAATTTTATTTGTATTTCGTGCACTAAACCCCATAACAACTCTTATGTGAGAAAAGTACGGGAAAGCGTTGGATTACAGTTAAAAAGCAATACTATTCATATTACGTCCCAGTGAAATTAAACACATGTTATAACAGAAATATACTAAAGAAAACATAACAACACATCATTTAAAAATTGTGAACACTGCAAGACTATTACACTTTGTGTAATATAAAGGGAGAAACAATAAAAAACAAAACATGAAAAATAAATAAGAAAGAATAAAAGGGGAAAAAAGCAAAGAAAATGAAAAGATATGTTGCGGCAGAATTGTCATATGATTTACACACCACTAAATAGATAAGAACTTAAGAAGAGAATAAACGAAAGGAATTCCACTAAGTACAATTAAGTGAGAAACAATCGAAAGAAAATTTGTAGAAAATAATATACCATTATAAATGTAGATAAGAACTACTTTTCATGGAACTTACAATGTCTGAGAACCCAAGCATGGGAAGAATGAACAGTATACAAAAAATGAATGATTTTGTGGAAGGAGGTGGTCAGAGAATATATGGCAATTACCTTATTCTTGCAACATGTTTTGAAGTATTTTTATATATTTACTTATTACATTATTATTCATCAAATGTGATCCGATATGATGGTTTGTTTTGTGATACTTGAAGCGTGACCGTTGTATTATGTACGCAAATTACAATAAAAATATACTAATCAAAACGCCTGTGGCACCGATAAATGTCCCAACACCGCTAAATGTCGCAACCATCGTTAAAGGTAGCAAGGTTGACGTTAAATGTCGCAACCACCGCTAAATGTCGCAAAATCATCTGCCGCTATATGTCGCACCTTTAACGCTAAATGTTGCAAGAATTCGCTCACCATTATATGTCGCAACACCAACGCTAAATAATGTCGCACAGCAGAAGAAAAAAATAACTAAGGTAAGTCCAACAGTCTTTACAAATTAGGTATTACTTTCATTAATTTTGAACCCGAAATAAGATGAGGTGAGTGCGCGCGTGCGTGCTTGCATGAGTATGCATTGTGTGGATTATGGTAGGGGTTTAGAAATTCTGAACTGCATGTTTGCTTTTCAAAGGTGCCGCGCCAGACATACGTTATTGATTTGATATTGAGGTTTGAGCCTCGGCGCGGTTCTCGCCACAGTTATAAAATTATTTTAGGTCTAAACTACGGAATCCTACGGAGTCCTGTTTAACTCATACGGCATTAATATTGCGCGTCGTGTCACCCGTGGTATCGTGTGTCCTGCGTCGTGTCGCGCGTCGTTTCGTGTTGTCGCGCGTTGTATCGTATGTCGTGCATCGGCCTAGAGGAGTAGACGTCAAAAAAACAAAACGAAGCACAACAATGCGACACGACGCTCGACGCAGGATACGACGGGCAACAATACGACACGACATCGTGACATTGATGTCGCGCATCGTGTCGCATTGTCATGCGTCTGTCGCATTGTTGTTTTGTAAACTATTTTCTGTCGACACACGTGCGATACGACACACGACAATACGATACGACACCACATCACACACGGCATTTCGATGTACGAAAAGCGACGCGCGACATTAATGTCGTATTGTCACACGTCGTATCGTGTGTCGAGCGTCGTGTCGCATTGTCAAGCGTCGTGTCACGTGTCGTTTCGTATTGTCGCATTGTCGCGCGTTGTATCATATGTCGCGCATCGACCTAGGACAGTAGACGGTCGACACACAACATGACGCAATACAATGCAACACGACGTTCGACACATTATACAACCTTCCTGTATTTTGTACCAGTGCAGCTGTAGAAAACGAATGATTTTTATTAACTGTTTCCTAGTAGGAATTTTACAGTTAAGGTCTTACGGCGACTTTCCAGCTTTAACGGCGGTGGAAGATCTTATTTGCCCCTCCGTGCATTATGTCAGACACGAGCAGGCAGCTTGATAATTTTTTTACTTTTTGTTTCTTGAAAAAGTCTCTAAGTATCATATCATAATCATGACTGTCTATATTATCCCCTTTTCACTTGCCCAACACTCACCCGCACCCCCTCTCAACACACACACACATTAACCTCCTTCCCTCCCCCAAAAAACTATCTATTGGTAGTGTGTCCTTTATTCCTGTGTCATCATTCACCTCCTTCCCCAACTCTACCAACCCCCACAATGTTATTACCAATCCATATCTATTCAGTGGTAACTTTAAAGTCTTCATGTCAGATAACACTGGCCCTATTTCAAAATAATTTCAAGATATGGCAGTAACGAGAAATCAAATTGCCTTTGTCATGATTTTTCTTCTTTCGTTTGTTTATTCCAGATATATATGTGAATTCGTGTGACTTTTAAAAGCAAAATGAATGAAGGTAGTTCTGCACTTTCGGATCGAAGTTTTTTCTACAATGTAGATTTTAATTAAACTCTAATTTTTCAAAATTTCAGAGTATACTTTGGAAATTCAGAAAATAAAACAGATAGAGTCGTGTGCTTGATTTTTGCTAGACTGATTAAAAAAATTTGGACCTCACGCATGTTTTCATAATGGGAGTTTATGGGAAAATCATAACTTTCATAACCATTTCGCGAATAGAAATTTTTCTACAACGTAGATTTTAATGAAACTTCTCACAGTTGTAAATAAACATATGGCCTATAATGTGGTGAAATAAAATGTACAGGTCCGTGTGCTTATTTTTGAGATATTTGACCATGATTAAAGTGAACCGCACATTTCACGCTAATTTTAGAATTATTTAACGTGTCAGATGCTAAATAATATCATATCTTAGCTTTATTCTACGTTTTCCGGATGAATGACGTTACGCCATCACTTTCGGTTTATCAAACGTATCAATTGTTCATTTAAAATATTTTGTTGGAATTTTCAGAAATATTTTTATATATTTATTGAAGACATTGCAAAATGGCAATGACCATCTCAAATATCTGTAAGGTAAGCAGTCATTTCCTTTATCACTAGTTTTAAACACAAGTTCTACAAATACCTGACAATGTCCCTGTCGAATGTATGTAAGATATCCAGTCATTTCCTATTCCACTAGTTTGAAACACATCTTCTGTAACTACCTTGCAATGACCCTCTGGAACACAAAGGAACGTAATTCCCTGGTCAGGCAAATTCTTGTAAAGGGGTTGTGGACATATCGTGAAGTTGAGCATACATACATTTTTTAGACTAGTAGCTTGTAAACTAATATTTATGCGTAACTTACGCTGTAGAGAGCTTTTTCTGTGTGTTTTACAGTATACATACTTTTACATATAAACCAATGCTTCCTCAAATACTTATTGAATCGCTTTATCTTCTAATTACAGTTAAGGAATAAAAATACTTAAGATTAAGTTGCTTACGTACTCGTAAATATGGCTGCATGATCCCATTTAACGGAAAATATCGCTAATTCACTGTAGTTGTTTTCTAGTATTCCTCAAAACAGATAGGAGATAAATCATCACTGTTAAATTACGTAGAGACTCGTAGCGTTATTTTCCCTTGACTACAACAAAGTTCAATTTAATTGGAACACGATATAAATACACATTTTTTTCTCATAAAGGAAGTAAAAATCGGACCGATAAGTTTTCTTTTAGATTTAATTTCAATAGGATATTTCTAATATTGTGCAAAACTAAGAAACAAATTACATGAGCTAAACAAACAAAGAAAATCTGGAATTCAATTCAAGCTTCAAAGTTATAACTCTAACTATGGCAGTTTCGGGTCGAAAGGTTTCTGATTTTCAAGGTTCCATATCCAAAGGCTCAGCTGAGGACTTTGACCATAGATGTGAACCATGTTTGGCGATTGGTCAACAAATAGAAGCTCATGGATTTTGTGTGGACTGTCAAGAATACTTGTGTAAGAACTGCTTTGCTTATCATCAAAGGATAAAGGCGACCAAACATCATCACCTGGTCAACAAAGATAATATGGATAAACATGCTGTTATCAAGAAGGAATCAGACGAATGCACTGAAAAGTGTCAGGTGCACAAAAAGGAAGTGATTAAATTCTTCTGTCCAACACATGAAGCTCTCGGCTGCAACGATTGTATCGTCCTGGATCACAGAGCATGTGACATTGACTATATACCTGATAAATGTGCTGGTATTGGGGACAGTGCAGAGTTCAGAGAAGTACTGAGGAAGCTGGACCAGAAGGTGAATGAGGCCGAGGATGTTACAAAGCTGGCCTCATGTAGAGAAAATGAATTAGATTCATGCCATGACAGACTACTCAAAGAAATTACAATGTTTCGCAAAGAGATAAATGATCGCTTAGACCAACTACAGAAGCAAATGCAGACAGATGCTGACAAAAAGAAGTCCACAGATAAACAAACAGTAAAGAAGGTGCTTGAAACATGTACAAAATTTTCTTCAGATATCAAACAACTACAGTCAAGACTACAAGATTACAAAGCCTCACAGCAGAATGGACAACTTTACATTACAATGAAACAAGCTAAATACAAGCTAAAGTCAGACGAAATAAAGGAGGCAGACAGAATTTTAGAAAAGACGAACATGCAATACACATTTGAGCAAAACCAAGATCTTGAAGACATACTTTCAAGGCAAAATGCCCTTGGAAATCTCGCACTCTCTTCTTCAGTAACAACAAAGGGGAGGAAACGAATTGAAAAATTAACCAAAAAACAAAACATAAAAATAAAGACGAACTCAGATCGGAGGGAATGCTGGATCACAGGATGTGTTGTTCTGTCCTCTAACAAACTTGTGGCGGCTGATTTTTTCAATGCGAAACTAAAAGTTGTTGACATAACAAATAAAGCTATAATAGAAGAGACAACACTTTCTTCAAATCCATGGGACATTGCTGTAATGCCTCAGGACCATATTGCTGTGACAATGCCAGACAAGAAAGAAATACTTATAATGACAACAGCAGGTAAATTGTCAATTGTCCGCAAGTTTCCAGTTACAGGAGACTGTAGAGGTATAGCTTATCATCAAGGTCTTCTCTATGTGGTTTCCAGTGATCCAAACTGTGTATTTATTACAGATACACAAGGTAACGTCCAGAACACAATTAAACTGGATGATAAGAGATTTTACAGACCATGGTACTTACTGCTGAGTAAGGATCTGAGACATATCTTCATCAGTGACGATAGTAGCCACAATGTCGTCAGTATAACATTACAAGGTAATATATCTGCTGAATTCAAAAACGAAGACTTAAGATTTCCACGGGGAATGATGATGCTAGACGATGGATCATTGCTGCTATGCCGCGGTGGGGGAACCGGCATGATATATCGTCTCTCGGATGATTTGAAGCAAAGTCAGACAATGATAGATGATCTGTTGTTTCCACAGCTCATGTGCTATAATCGTGGTAAACAGGAGATCTATGTCGGGTGTCATAGTGACCAGATGATTGTGTTAAGTGCAAAATAACCTGCGTGTTTTATGACATTGCAAACATTTTGCATCATGACAAGTACAATTTTGTGGCATGATTTTCACTTGTTACTGAAATTCATTTTATCATTTATCTATGTACATAAACATATGTAAGTAGATGTTGTCATAAAATTTAAACTTTTAATCTCTATCAGTCAGTGTGAACAGAAAACTGATAAGTGACATTGTAAACAGATTAACCCTGACTCAGATAATATTATCAGATTACAACCAGGATTAATATTTTGTAAAGTAATCTTATGAGGTCTCTACAATGGCTACTTGTTAACAGTTAACCGTAATAAATGTATTTCAAATAAGTAGAAAAAATTTGCTGACATTATCAAATATGAATATTCACGTTCGAAAATCTTCACTAAAATCTTCAAGTTATATGAACATTGCTATCAGCGTCAGTTTTACATTTGTTTTGAACATACATGAAAATATCTCCTAATTAGCAGTAACATCTATCAATTTTGTTTCTCAAACTAACTTCGGACCTGGCGCAATAGATTTTAATATTGACCGGCAAACCACCAAAATATGTTTATTTTGATGACACCAGAAATAGATTTTACCTAGATGTTTTTTGAAACATTTAACTGCTTAAGCTTATTAAAATATGGTGTTGAATTTAAGACTGGTTATATAGCACAGACTATGGGTCGGCTCTTTATAGAAGGAGTCATATAATGGTTTTTATATTGTACAAAACACAGCTGCACTTAAATCTACTGTCGTTTTCAATAAACATGACTAAATAGGCCTACATGAATATTCAAAATTGTAGACTGAAGTCTATCAACATTATTTCTAAAAGTCACTATCATTATAATTATAAAGCCTTTATGTTCGGAACACTGTACAAAGCCACCAGCAGTTGATGACCTGTCAACAGGATATAATGACTTGCCACCATTTAACAATGCTGTATATAACAAGAAGACGATGACATGTCGCCAGCAAACGATGGCCTATCGCCAGCAAACGATTACATATCACCAGAAGACGTTGGCTTGAAAAAATACTGGCATTCCCTGTTTGATATTTGTCTTTGTTTTTTTTTTCAACTATAAACTATCTAAATTAAAAAATAATTATTCTTTGAATGTCTATTACACTACCATGATAACAGTTATTTATTGATTTTGTAAAAAACTTCTCAACAATTATCTACTTTTTGCATGTGGTCTAGGTTAATTAGTTACATTGTAATTGATGAATGAATAATAATTATATTGATTAAAGGTTTATTGATCTGATACAAATAATTATATTGTACTTATTAAGACATGATTTCAAACCATAATTATAATCTTCAACATTAAAATTTGTATATTTCAAACTACTGTAGCATCTAGTTCAAAAATCAAATCGATCTAGATAGATCTAAATAACTTATGTAAAGTCGCTGGATTACCTTCTTAGAAAAGCAAACATAGTGTCCCCGTTTGCTGTTGTCGTCGTTTTGTTCATATTAGAAACCGTTTCCATTAACAAATACATCTTGATAAGGAAGTTCATATTCTATAATGGACAATGTCATTTTGAAATTTGTTCCTGCTGTGTAAACAAAGGTGCATAACACATTGTTAAGGGATCCGTGTGTACACCGCCTATGGATTATCTCCCTTTTACACAAGCACTGGTGAAGATATTTTTAGTGATAGACGGTTCCGGTAATAATGGATAATACTGTTTAGATTTCATATCACGCTTAACCTCCTTTAGATCTAATTTTTATTGCATTTATGAAGAAAAAACTTTTTTTTTCACTTCTGAAAATAATACGACAGCATGTGCGTCTGCGCGTATGACCAGCTACGCGCCTGCCTGTCATCAGCGGACGATGAACTATCACAAGCGGATGATGATATGTCACCAGCACTCGATGACTTGTCACCAGCAGTTGATGACCTGTCACCAGCAGACGATAACTTGTCACCAGTCGATGATGAAATCCCGCCAGCAGATGATGACATACCACCAGGCGACAATGATATAATAACAAGCAGACGATGGCCTATCGTCAGCAAACGATGCCATATCGCCAGCAGACGACGATATACACAGACAGACGATGACCTTTCATCAGCAGAAGATGACCTATCAAGAGCAGACGATGACTTATTACCAGCAGACGAAATATATCACCAGAGACGATGGTATATAACCAGCAGACGACAACATATTACCAGCAGATGACTGCATATTACCAGCAGACGATGACCTATCAACAGCAGACGATAATATGTCACCAGAAGATGATAGCATATCACCAGCAAATGTAACCAAGTGCCTGAAGACGACGGCATATTACCAGCAGAAGATGACCTTTCAACAGCAGATGATGATTTATTACCAGCAGACGAAAATATATCACCAACGGATGATGGTATATAACCAGAAGACGACAGCATATCACCAGCAGAAAACTGAATATCACCTGCAGACGATGACCTATCAATAGCAGACGATAATATATCACCAGAAGATGATAGCATATCACCAGCAGATGATAACCAAGTGCAAGAAGACGACGGCATATTACCAGAAGACGATGACCTATCAACAACAGACGATGACTTATCAACAGCAGACGATGACTTATCATCAGTAGACGACGGTATATCACCAGCAGACAATGGTATATCACCAAAGACGATGACCTATTAACAACAGACGATGACTTATAACCAGTAGACGTTGGTACATCACTAGAAGACGATGGTATATCACCATCGAAAGCAGACGACTGCATATCACCAGCAGACTATAACGTATCTGCGGCAGACGATCACCTATTGTAAATAGCAGACGATAACCTATCGCCAGCAGACGATGGCATAACACCAGTAGACGATGGCATATCACCAGCTGAAGATAACCAAGTGCCAGAAGACGACGGCATTTGATCAGCAAATGGTGACATTTCAGCAGCAGATGGTGGCGTATCACCAGCTGAAGATGGCATATCACCAGCAGACAATAACGTATTACAAGCAGACGATGACGTATCACCAGCAGACGATGGCATACTAGCAGACGACTGCAAATTACCAGCAGACGATGACCTTTAATTAGCAGACGATGACATATCACCAGCATACTACATTTCTTTTCTTCACTTTCAACAGTTCTTCTGCATTTCCTGTTCGGGAGAAATATATTTGCTTTTCTAAATAGCGCTGGAGGTAAATTTGCTACGTTTTGCATTCTCTCTGGAATATTTGAGATGTCCAATTAACGAATGAGAAAGACAACGCTACAAAGTCATTCATGACATTTAGGTAAACAGTATAGAAAAAGCAATACTCAACAACAACAGCATACTGTTAAGGCTGTGTATCACAAGTTTAAACTAACTGCACTGTCAAGTAAAATTGAAATATCTCACTAGCGTTGTGGTTCTAAACACAAGTTATATACAAAATGTGTAAGGAAGGTGACTAAATAACAAAAGCAGGGATAGCTAATTTA
Organism: Mercenaria mercenaria; assembly: GCF_021730395.1. Taxonomy (NCBI): domain Eukaryota; kingdom Metazoa; phylum Mollusca; class Bivalvia; order Venerida; family Veneridae; genus Mercenaria; species Mercenaria mercenaria. The sequence goes on along the minus strand of NC_069377.1, from coordinate 27,130,290 downwards.
TTGAAGTATGTAGAATTAAATGCACTGTATATGTAAATACTTAAGAACAAAAACATCCGCAATGTGTAAGCTTAATCAAACTTTGAAAGAGTCCATCCTTTTTTACCCCAGCCCCCCATCTTTTTTTTATTTCTTTCATATCATTAAAGCCCGCTAGCTTAGCTAGGGAGGGTATACGGATCACAGGGTTGAAAATTCGATCCTCGGGCAAGTCGCATATTGTGACGATTGTGTCTGAAGTCATTTCGGTATCCGACTCTAATTCATGTGGAGAAGTTGGCACTTACATGCGGAGAACAGATTAGTACTGTATGAATCTACAATGTAGCATCACTGGTTAGGTTATATAGCAAGCGTTATATAACATAATCACTGTTGAAAAACGGCGCTAACATCCCGCAACCCCACCCCAAAAATCCTGTAGTTAAAATGTACTTGTTGAGTAGTATTTATAGCAATCCGTCCGTTTTATTTTTGCTATTGCGGGTAATATAAGACCAGTTCGACCAGAGCTATGTTAATTGTCTTATCAAAACAATCACATTGTGAACACTCAGCCTTTTCATCTCTTTGTTAGCCTTAACTAGATTAGGAGAGAATATTACAATGTAATACGTACATTATATCGGTCAAGTTTGATTATTTGCCAGGTCTGATCAGTATTTCCAGAGTTGCATCCCTTGATCGCAAAATTTTGAACAATTAGTCTAGTCCCTTTATTTTTGATCAATAATGTTTGGCTAACCCGTCTGCTGTGCTCAAGATCGAGGGAAAGCGCAGCTCTATGGATGGTGGGGTTGTGAGTTCAATACCCGGACAAGGCGTATGTCTTCTGTGACGGTTTGTTAGAAGACACTCTGTCTGAAATAAGTTTTTCTCTACCACTATTTAAAGTCGAGAAGCTGGCAGTTTCTTGCAGAGGAGAACAATCAAGTACTTGTACAGAATCAAGGGACATTATACTAAAATATATTTTTGAAGAGCTATAACTAATGATATTGCATTTATTGTCATATATATGGCCGTGAAGTGGAGATAACATCTCCAAAATAAGAGACAACAAACTTAACGTACATATGGGCCGGAGGCTAAGACAAGGACCCTTATGGGCGGCACGCTTTTTCTATTATTCTATACTTAAAGTAGCTCTGCACGTCAGGATCAAATAATATATTTTAAAAAAAAACTTCAAATAAAATTATGTGGTTTCTGCCAGACTGATTTTTAAAAAAAAGTGAATCTGAAGTAAGTTTAGTTTTCATAATGGAAGTCTATGGGGAAATCAGTTTTGATGAACTGTCCGCAGAAATAAATTTTCTGCAATGTAGATTATACTGAAACTTCCAACAGTTGCAAATTAGCATATGCGATATATAATTGAGATCTATATTGTCGTTTAGATGTCTTTACTCACAGATAGCTATTAAATCACGAAATTGTTTTCCTGTCCGTATACCGAGTCCATGCTTTATTTAAGAAATAATATATCCCAAACAGTGATTTGTCATTGAATAAAATCATTGTTTGGAGTTTAGATGCGAAGAAATTTGATATTCAAGACATTACGCCATTACGTTTTATCAAACGTGTAGAACTAACTTAATTAACGTTTTCTATCTTTTTTGTCTGGAATAGATATTATAATTATTCTAGAGAACTTCATTTAAAAATACAAGGGTATGTAATTTATTTGTTCGAAGTAAACGATGGAAACTTAAGAATTATTCGCCTGTTAAAGGGAAATGCAACAATGTCAGGTCTAACTGACAGAAGGTATTATTTTACTTAAGGTAGCATGAAAGGCTTTATAAACTTATAGTCGCTAAATTATTCGAAGGCTTCTTTTTCTTTTACTACATTTTAAAAGCGTTTCTTTTTCTTTTACTATATTTTAAAAGGATATATTAAATCTAATCGTTTTTTAAAAAAGACTGTTTTAATCTATCTCTAAACAGATTACACAAAAATGACTTAGGTCACTACAGAGAATAAAATTGCTTCCCATCAAGTTTTGACCTAGACTTACCCCTAAAATAATTGACTTTTATACACTATTTCATGCTATTGGGAACCATGTCAAATGCTTCAATATATGTCTTCAATTATTTGATAAAATGCATCACTTTGTACTGATCGATTTTCAAAGACATAAACAAGATTTGCATGGACATTCGGCTTACAACACTGAGTCAAAACCATTCAATGACAAACACTATGATGCTAAAAGCAGCTTTCACTGGACGCACTATTTAATGATCAGTTAAGTTAAAATGAAACGCAACAACGGTAACAAGTGGGCGTAATTTCATTGAATTGTGACAGCTGTGATCAGGTAAGCCAAATAGGAAAAGTCACAAAAATGAGTAAAACTTGGTGCTGGTCGCTATGCGGCAAGTAGCGACATCTATGGGATTGAACAAGTTTGCGAACAAGGTGCTATGCGGCAAGTAGTGCCATCTGTGGGAAAGACAATTTTGCGGGCAAGGTGCTGGTCGGTATGCGGCAAGTTCCCATTTATGGAATTGAACCATTTTGCTGGGCAGTCTTACACTCCATAACGGATAGAATGTGCTCTTATCCTGACATTGGATATTATTCATGTTTTGTTTTGGGTTTAACGCCATTTTTCAACGGTTTTTCAGTTATGTAACATCGGACAGTTAACATAACCAGTGTTCCTGGATTCTGTACCAGTACAAACCTGTTCTCCGCAAGTAACTGTCAACTTCCTCATATTATGCAGAGGTAGGGGAGGAATAATACAAGACAAAATGACTTTTAACGTACGTCTTGCCCGGGAATCCAACTCACGATCTCGCGTTCTGTAGATCTGCACTCAGCGGGCGGGCTGGGTGTTATTCTTCATGTGTAAGTTACAACACTGTCAAGTAAACTAAGTTGAAAAATCAATATATATATAAACTTGAATTTCATCAGTTCAGCACGTACATATGGGATTCTCTGATTATACGACTTCTGATTTGATTAAGGCTTTCCTTATTGTAACGTTACGGCTAAATGTGTTTACTTCCGATCAATAAAAGGTTGTTATGTTCATATTTATTCAGTAAACATTAATTGTGCCTAGTTACTGTATCATTCAAATCTGCCTAAATTTGGGAATTGTTTTGTATATTTAAAAGAGATTATATATTTTTTGTAGTTGTTAAGTCCAAGATGGAGAACAGGAAGAAGAGGGCATTTAGGTCAGCCGTGTCAGTCGCGTTGGACATTGAGAAAGATGTATTTCGGCAAATGAAAGGTAGGTTGGAAAATATGGACATTCTTTTTTTTTAAGTTAAAGCTTTCTTATTTGAAACCTAGCCCGAATTGATACAATAACTTACTAGAAATTCCTGTCAAGCCAATGGTATTCATCTTGATATAAACCAATGAAAGAATTGTTTTATAAGACCCCAAAACCAACTTTTTAACCGTGGGACCAGACACAGACAAAACCAACTTTTTGACCGTGAGTCCAGACACAGAGGTTTAAAACTTGGGGTTTGAGACAAGTCTCAGAATTTTGCTGTATCATTGTCAAATTTACGTTCAGTCTCTGCAACAGTTAATAAGATCAGTTTAATAACACATATTTGACATCTCTTCCAATCTGCTATAGCATTTATGATAGGCAAATGTTTACTATAATATTTAAACAAGACGCTTCTCATTACAAAAAATGTTCAGTTTAACCAGCTCATAAAAAGAATGTGGCAACATGATATTATCTGGACATAATAAATATTTCTTCAGGAAGAAGACTGGATGAGTTGAGCTCTGGAGAGTATAAGTGTACAAAGAACAGTAATTAACCTGTGGTAGTTGAAGGTCATTGGGAGGAACCGTCTGCCGAGGAATAACAAAAACATGACACTGTACATAAAATACAGGTGAGTGTAACACAGTCATTTATTAGTGTACCTGAAACAAAGGTTCAGGGGGAGCTGTGAGTATAGAGGGATGAGCAGACGTCAGTTGTCCGTTGCCAATAATTTTACTATGAACATTCTAGAAGTCATGGTTAGGCATTATTTTTCATACAGTCTTTACCCGTATTACTTATTCATAATCAACAAGCTATAGATACTTATCTCTTCTAATTTTCGATCTCCAGGCTAATTTGCACAACGCATGCTCACTTGGAAAGAGAAATTGATGGCGTAAGGCCACAGTTTTTGTCGTTGAAGCGGCGCATATTTGTGTATTTACGGGTAATTTAGAAGATTCTTTCGATGCTTAAATCATTTATCTACATTTTGCCATTCATCAGTTCTGTAATTTTTATGTATTTGCTCTTGAAATGGGAAACTGATGGCGAAGGCCGCAGTTCTTTTCGTTAACAATAAAGATATATAGTCGTCTGCTGGTGTTATGTCATCCTCTGTTAGTGATAGGTCATCGTCTGCTGTTGTTAGGTCATCTTCTGCCGGAGATATGCAGTCGTCATTGTCTGTTAGTGATACTTAGAGATTATCATACCGGGCTGGTGTGCTTTAAGGCGATATTGGCATACTAGAAGAGATATTGGCCCGAGGGCTTTAGCCTTAAGGCACACTAGTCCTGTTTTATAACCTTTTTATTGCATATGTTCCACTATACTATTAAAGGGAAAACGACATTAAAATAATTTCATGTTGCACAGCGTCTTTGAACGTTTATTTAAGGTTAGAGACCACCAATTGTTTACCCATAGACTAACATTGTAACATTATGGTGTGTACGGCCTTCCATACATCGAAACAGGTATACCTAATTACAAGTTTTTCAAGAACAATCTTAGTTCTACCAAAATATCGGACGAAAAACATATGAATAGTGATACTTTATTTAAGTAATTTTCGTGTGAATGAGATGACCCCCTGTTTACATCATTGACATGGCGGGAGAAATTCGTTTGATAAAACTTTTTTTCAATACACATAAAATGTAGCAAATTTTGTCAAAATGTATAATAAAATACTGTAAATGCAGTGAAAAAATATCAATTTTGAAAAAATAATCACTTCCTGGGTTTGTTTACATGACTGACCAATCAGAACGCACAGACGTTACCTTATTCCCAGGTATACACTTACCTCATTCCCAGTAAGTTCCCTGTACTTTTTTGAATTGGTGGTCTCTGACCTTTAATGTGCGGGAACGTCAACGTTTTCTGACGACGCTGACGTCATTTCCATTTGTTTTAAATTCGTGCATTTTAGTGCTGTAGTTTCGATAGAAGAAGAAGCTAGCAAAATTATGTATTCTTACCATGTATTCTTTTGTGAAATAAATGTTAGTTTGTATATACTTGACATTCTGCCAGTGGAAGTATAAAATCTTGATGTTTTGAACAGCCGGAAGTGTGCCTGATATGGATTTTTGGAACACCCGACCCGGAAGTGTGCCTGATATCGATATCAGGCACACCAGCTCACACGAACGCGAATATCGGTCTTACGCTGTTCATATACGTTTAAATTCAGTGTAATTTTGTTACTATATTTAGTAACATATGCAATAAATGTAGGTCATCGTCAGCTTGTGAACCACCAACTTTTTGCTATATAAAATAGCTGGTCGTATCCATTAAAATGAATATCGCAGTCCAAAATAACACCTGGCTAGAAGATTATGTCTGCTCATATGAGTTCAGGACTCTGGACCATTGATAACGGGATCTGTAAATACACAAATAATTATGCACCGCTATGAATATCTAGCAGAGGATGACCTGACAACATCAGAGGATGACCTGTCACTAACAGACGATGACATATCACCAGCAGACGACTACTATATCTCTCAAATCTCTACAGTAGCAGATGACCTAACAACATGAGACGATGACATATTCGATGCATTCGTGGGCTCAGTATTAAATTATGCATGCCCGATATGGGGTTTCACAAAGTCGAAACAAATAGAGAGTATACAGCTTGAATTCTGCAAGTCCATTTTAGGGGTCAAACTTAACACTAGTAACGTAGCAGTTTACGGGGAATTAGGTCGTTATCCGCTTTACATAACGAGGTATCTACATATAATTAAGTATTGGTTTAAGTTAATCAATACAGAAAACATTATTTTGAAAAATATTTACCTTAGTGCTTGTGAAAAATGCGAAAATGGCATAAATAATTTGGCAGGTAAAGTTAAAAGCTTGCTTACTGTATTGCGTTTTGCTGAAATATGGCACTTTCCAGATAGCTTAAGTTTGAAGCAATTCTTGCCAATTTTTAAGCAAAGACTTATTGACTGCTATTTACAAGACTGGCAAATGCATTTGCGAAATTCAAGTGTTTTGTCACAACTGTATATTCATGTAAAAGATAAGTTTGAATATGAGACCTATTTGGACAAACTACCGTGTAAATCTCTTAGAAGCGCATTGTCACGGCTTCGTATGTCCGCGCACAGGCTTCGCATCGAGTCCGGAAGGTACGGGAGAGATCGCTTAGAGTCTGTTTGCTCTGTGATTCAAACGAGATAGAAGACGAGTATAATTTTGTGATTGTGTGCAAAGCGTTAGAATATTTGCGAGTACAATTCATCAAGCGTTACTATTATATCCGCCCGAGTGTGTTTAAATTTACGCAACTACTTCAATCTAAGAATAAAAAAACTTTAAAGTATCTTTGTCAATTCTTAGTTAAGGCAAATATTGCAAGAAACGAGCTTACTTATTTAATGCGGTAATCATTTTCTCGTATTGATCAACCAACTATTCATACGACGTGCGTTGCGTTTACAGGACGCTTTAAAAGTTTAAAGGTTTGCCCTTTGAAACCATGTTGAAAAGGTTAAATACTTTTTTGTTACTTTAATAAAGGAAATAGTATAAGATTCATGCATGGGTTGCCTCCCCTAGTAACGACTACCTAAATGTAGTAATCCATACTTTTATTATTAATAATTTAAATGTTTCATTCTTCACTTAAAGTTAATATTTAATCCATAGTATCTATGTATTTTCAATTAAAAACTGCTTCATTCTCCACTTAAAGTTAATAATGTTTTCTATCGAGTGGATAAAATTCACAGAAATGTATACACACATATTTCATTCAATTTATCTGGTCTTAACTTGACGATTCCATAATATTTACAAAATAATACCATATCTGTATATATTTTCTTACTTCATGTGTTTAGTTCACTGACTTATACGAATTTCATTTACAATTTTGTTTGTATATAACGATGTACCAATATGTGTACAAGTTATCATAATACAATTTTGTCTTGTCTTGTCATATCACCAATAGAAGGCTGCATATTACCAACGGACTATGACCTAACAACAGCAGACGATGACCTATTAATGATGCATTAATGATCCCACTTAATTTGCTCTAATTAGTGTTAATTTGATTGGCATTCATCGAGTTTTTGATATTATTATCTTGTCAATTTGCAGGTAGAAAAAAGGTTAGAAATTGTCAGACTGGATTCCCAGGCTACTCAAGAGCAGAGTTGATTATTATCTTGGCAATCTGTTCCGAACCCTAGATTGCTGCTTTTTTTCATGGATGAAAAAGATGTTTGAACTACAAGTGTTTTTCTAGTAGGAGTTTCGTCAGTAATGCCAAAAGTGTAAACGAATACGTGCATGTTGGTGCACATGTTCTGCACGTGCAAAATATGCAATATTGGTCAAAACGCCTAATTCGGTTACTTTGGCCGTGAATCTCCAAAAATAGATTGAATGGGTACCAAACTATATCAGTTTGGAGATATTAACCTTTGCTGTAAAGATGCGTGAATGGACAGTTTAATATTTTACTTATTTATAAATACTTTGTGATTGTATGGCAAGTTGCTTTTTTATCCCCCCACCAAAGGTGAAGGGGATATTAGAAATGCTCTCCGTCCGTCCGTCCGTCCGTCCGTCCGTGCGTCCGCAACGATATTTGTCCGGAGCATAACTCCAAAAGTACTTGAGGGATTTTCTTCAAACTTCATACACTGATAGAACACATTGGGAGGAAGTGCAGTGTGCAAGAACAATAACTCTACCTTGCCTATTTTTTGAGTTATTCCCCTTTATCATATTTTCTTAAAGAAATTTGTCCGGAGCATATCTTCTTCATGCATGGAGGGATTTTGATATATCTTGGCACAAATGTTTACCACCACGATGCGGAGTGTCATACGCAAGAACTAGGTCCCTAGGTCTAAGGTCAAGGTCACACTTAGAGGTCAAAGGATACAAGAATAAAAACCTTGTCCGGAGCATTTCTTCTTCATGCATTGAGGGATTTTGATATAACTTGGCACAAATGTTTACCACCACGAGACGGAGTGTCATGCGCAAGATCCAGGTCACTAGGCCTAAGGTCAAGGTCACACTTAGAGGCCAAAGGTCAGATACAAGAATGACTTTGTCCGAAGCATTTCTTCTTCATGCATGGAGGGATTTTGATGTAACTTCGCACAATTATACACCATCATGAGACGAAGTGTCATGCGCAGTTCCCTTCTTTAGAATTACTTCCCTTTGTTGTTACTTTAAATAGCTTTTATTGTAACTTTTTCATTACTAGTCATAGGGAAAAATCGAGACCACTTTTCTGTAGTACAACAAACATGCTAAATCCAATTTTGAGGTGTATTTTGACCAGTCTCTTCCTGATAAAGATTTTTGTGTGGACTTGCAATTTTTTTTTTTTTTTTTTTTTTTTAAAGATTAACTTCCCTTAGTTGTTACTATAAATAACTTATATTGTAACATTTTTATAATTGACCCTAGCGAAAAAACAAGACCACTTTTCTGTGGTACAGCATAGATGTTACTCTCCAGTTTTAGGTGTATTTTATTAATTTTATTATATATAAGGTATCTCTACCTAGTAAGGAGTTTTTTTGTGGACTTTAAAAAACAAAAGACTTACAATGATTACTAAACAACCACAAAATTAACATTCCATTTGCAAATACAGCTGCTAGAGTAAAGAAATTTGCTTTGACGGGCATATATTGTGACATTCTGGCACTCTTGTTCCCTGTTAGCTTTCCATTCCTTCTTTTTACAGTAGCCATATAGAAAAACGTCATAGTTATACTCTTCATGAAAATTAATAAAATTTAGCAGTAAACCACCTCACTACTGACTTATTCTTTCTTCCACATCTTAAAACCCCTGATGCGGACCACATCCTTCAATTATGATATGCCCGGTGGGGGGATTAGCCATGTCTGACATGGCTCTTGTCTTATAATGATACGTATCAGCTTTTACATAAAACTGCTTTTGTCTGATTTTACTCCTTTGAAAATGATACTGTAGTTTATGGAAGACTGCGTTCTTTCAAGGTATTCACATTTGATCGCTGTCCTTGTTTTATTGTTCATGTTGAAGTGTTTATACTAGATAACTGAGCATTACTGACGTAAATAGTTTTGTAGTGAAGTGTATGTAGTTACATATCTATTCCTATAATTAAGAAATAAGTTATAGCAAGAGTGTTTTAACACTATCTATGCACGATGGATGGTTATACGTCGGGCGTAATAATGTCACGGGGCGCAGCCCTCGTGAAATTATTTGTAAGACGTATTGCCGCTCCAAGAGTATAGATAGTGTTAAAACACTCTTTTGCTATAAATTATTTCGATTCTAATATGCCCTTAATCTAAAACGGTAGATAAAATATAGTATCGCAACAAAAACACTGACGCAGATCTATTCTGATAATTTCATGTAAGTAACAAATCTATTCTTATCATTGTATGTAAGTTGCAGATCTATTCCTATAATTGTTAGTCAAAGTTTAAAAACCAAAATGGATGGACTCTTACTGCGTTAGAAAAGTTGAAAAGAAGTATCATGCATGGAAACGTTTCGAGTACAGCCATAGTTATAGGCGTTAAGTTGGTATGCAGTTTGCAGTACGAATTGCAAACCGCAAACTATTTTGCATTTTGCAGTTCGAATTGCATACTGCAAACTGTTTAGCAGATTGCGATTCGAATTGGAAACTACCAGCTGTTTGCAGTTTGTGAATCGAATTGCAAAATGAATTTTTATTTTGCAATTCAAGGTTTGTATGAACCACGATTGCTTTCTGAGAAAGCTGTTATTGTTTCTGGCTTTTTAGGACTGAAACTTTAATAATTCAATCTTTTTTGTTCATTGTTATATGAATTGCAAACTGCAAAACAGTTCGAATTGCAAAATGAAATTTCATTTTGCGATTCACGATATGAAGCGCAATTGCTTTTTCAGGCTTTGAAATTTAACATTTCAATCTTATTTGCAATTTGTAATCTGAATTGCAAACTGCAAAACATTTTGCAGTTTGAATTGCAAAATGAATTATATTTTTCTATTCAAGACTTATATAAACCACGATCGCTTTGTAAGAAAGATTTTATTGTTTTAGGCTTTTAAGGATTAAAAGTTAAACATTTCAATCTTTTTTTTTTGCACATTGTTATATGAATTGGAAACTGCAAAACATTTCACATTTTGCAGTTCGAATTGCAAAATGAATTAAAATGTATATAAACAGCGATTCGGTTTCCGAGAAAGATGCTATTGTAATTTGCTTTTCAGGCTTGGAAATTTAACATTTCAATGTAATTTTCACTTTGAAATTTGAAATGCAAACTGCAAAACATTTTGCATTTTAAGTTCAAATTGCAAAATGAATTCTCATTTTGCTGTTCAAGATATATATGAAGGCGATTCTCTTTCTAAGAAAGATTCTATTGTTGTTTTTTTCCTTTTCAGGCCTTTTTAAGATTTCAATCAAATTTGCACTTCGTAATTTGAATTGCAAACTGCAAAATATTTTGCATTTTGCACTTTGCAGTTCAAACTGCAAAATTAACTTTTATTTTGCAGTTCGGGAGATATATATAATCCGCGATTCGCTTTCCATGAAAAAATGTTAATATTTTGAGCAAATCGGGCTTTAACATTGAATATTTCAGTCGAGTCCGCGCTTTGTATTTTTAATTGCAAACTGTTTTTCTTTTCTGCGATTTGCGATTCGAATGGCAAAATGAAGTTTTACTTATTATTCATGATATATATGAATTGTGAAGTATTGAGCTTTTCAGTATTTAAAAATGAATATATTTCAGGCTTTAAAATCGAACATTTCAGTCACTTTTGCGCTTTGTAGTTTTAATTGCTAACTGCAAAATCTTTGCTATAAATTGAAAAATGATTTTTCGCCGTTTAAGATATAAAATAATCGAGATTTGCTTTCCGAGAAAGATGTTAATGTTTTGAGCTTTTCAGAATTTTGAATTAAACATGGTTCATTCTCATTCGCGCTACATATTTTGCAGTTTGAATTTCAAAATGAATGTATGGATAACACATGTTTTTCCTTGTTATACCATCTGCACAATCCCGAGGGATCGGTTGGTGCCCAATCTCGTTAGGGCGAGAGTACCAACGTCATCTGAAGATGTTATAACACGAAATGAACATGCGTTAACGCAATTCTAGCATAAAACGCGCATGTATAAAAACTGTTTTGATAGCACGTGAACACGTGAACACGTTTATTCTCCTATTAAAAACATCTTCGAAACGTGTCAAGAACAGCAGTTTTATGCTAGATTTTAATTTTGCGGTTCAAGAAATATATTCCGCGATTTGCTTTCTGAGAAAATGATTTTCAGGCTTCAAAATTTAATATTTCACTCACTTCTGTGCTTGTAATTTGAATTGCAAAATGCGAAATATTTTGCTGTTTGCAATTTAAATTATAAAACCAACTGAGATTGAAATGTTAAATTTTCAAGTCTGAAAACCCCAATCAATGTCGTCTTTCTGAGCAACTTTATCGCATTCAATACATATATTGATCGAAAATAAAAAATCATTTTGCAATTCGAACTGCAAAGTGCAATATATTTTGCAGTTTGCTATTCAAATTACAAAGCTCAATTGATATTGAAATCTTGAATTCTGAAACGCAAAGAACAAATTCATTTTGCAATCCGAACTGCAAAATGCAAAATATTTTGAAGTTTGCAATTCGAATTAGGAAACGCAAATTAAATTGAAACTTTAAAATTTTAAGCCTGAAATGCCCCCGCCCACGTACGCCCACCGCCCCCTTCCCCCCACACACACACACACAAAAAAAAAAAAATAGAAAATAAAACATGTTTCTGAGCAACTTCATCATAGTTCGATAGTCGATACATATATGCTTATCATCAAAGGATAAAGGCGACCAAACAACATCACTTGGTCAACAAAGATAATATGGATAAACAAGCTGTTATCAAGGAGTCAGACGAATGCACTGAGAAGTGTCAAGTGCACAAAAAGGAAGTGATTAAATTTTTCTGTCCAGAACATGAAGCTCTCGGCTGCAACGATTGTATCGTCCTGAATCACAGAGCATGTGACATTGACTATATACCTGATAAATGTGCTGGTATTGGGGACAGTGCAGAATTCAGAGAGGTACTGAGTGAGCTTAACCAGAAGGTGAATGAAGTCGAGGATGTTATAAAGTTGGCCTCATGTAGAGAAAAAGAATTTAATTACTGTCATGATAAGCTACTCGAAGAAATTACAACGTTTCGCAAAGAGATAAATGATCGTTTAGACCAACTACAAAAGCAAATTCAGAAAGATGCTGAAAGAAAGAAATCCAGAGATAAACAAACAGTAAAGGAAGTGCTTAATACTTGTACCGACATTTCTTTAGATATCAAACAACTACAGTCGAAACTACAAGATTACAAAGCCTCACAACAGAATGGACATCTTTACATTACAATGAAACAAGCTAAATCCAAACTAAAGTCAGAAGAAATAAAGGAGGTAGACAGAAGTTTAGAAAAGACAAACATGCAATACACATTTGAGCAAAACCAGGATCTGGAAAACATACTTTCAAGACAAAATGCCCTTGGAAAGCTAGCACTCTCTTCTTCTCTTGTAACAACAAAGGGGAGAAAACCGATAGAAAAATTAACCAAAAATGGAAACATAAATATAAAGACGAAATCAGATCAGACTGAATGCTGCCTCACAGCATGTGTTGTTCTGTCCTCTAACACACTTGTGGCGGCTGACTATAACAATGAGAAACTGAAAGTTGTTGACATAAAAAATGAAGCTGTAATAGAAGAGACAACACTTTCTTTACAACTATGGGACATTGAAGTAATGCCGCAGGATCAGATTGCTGTGACAATGCCATGGAAGAAAGAGATTCTTATAATGACAACAGCAGGTAAACTGTCAATTGTCCGCAAATTTCCTGTTAAAGGAAAATGTAAAGGTATAGCTTATCATCAAGATCATTTCTACATAGTTAGCAGTGACCCGAAGTGTGTATTTATTACAGATACACAAGGTAACGTCCAGAACACAATTTTACTGGATGATAAGAGATTTGACAAACCATGCTTCTTACTGCTAAGTAAGGATCTGAGACATATCTTCATCGTTGATAAGGGTAGCGGCAGTGTCTTCAGTATAACATTGCAAGGTGATATATCTGCTGAATACAAAAATAAAGACTTAAAAGATCCGCGGGGAATGATGATGCTAGACGATGGATCCTTGCTAGTGTGCTGCTGTAGGGGAAATGGGAGCATACATCGTATCTCGGGTGATTTGAAGCAATGTCAGACTATGATAGATGGTCTGTCGTATCCACGGTCTATGTGCTATAATCGTGATCAACATGAGGTCTATGTCGGGTGTTTTACTGATCAGATGATTGTGTTAAGTGCAAAATAACGTGTGTATTGACACAGCAAACATTTTTGATCATGCAACTGTGTGACATGATTTTCACTTGTTTCTGTATTTCATTTTATCATTTATATACGTAGATAAAAATATGTAAGTAACTTATGTCATAAAATTTAAACTTTTAATCCCTATCATTTCAATGTAAACAGATAGCTAAACTGATATTATAAACAGTTAAATTATGTCTTATATAATCTTATCAGATTGAAAACGTTTCATTACAACTAAAATTTACGTTTTGTTAGCATATATTTTACTAATCTTTTTATTAAAGTATGGGGTTTTACAGTTGCTAATTTTTGTTAAAGAGGGTTTTTTTTTCAAATAAATATATATATTTGTCTTTATATAAAGTTGGAGACATCCAATAGGTTTAGTCACGTTCGAAACTTTTAACTTATTTCAAATTATTTGAATTTTTATCAAATTAATATCACCGTCGATTTAAACAGTTGTTTTGAACATATATGAAATATGTAAGTTTAAGTAATAAAAATTTGTCGACGTTTTTTCTCACTAACTTCGGACCTCGGGTCAAATGTTTTCACTATTGAGCGGCAAAGTCATTCAACAAATGTTTATTGCATTTCATCAGAAAAAGTTTTGACTTAGTTTAATTTTGCCCAGAAAATGCGGTATTGAGCACCTGTCATATAGCAAAGTATAAATCGGTGATTTATAGAAGGAGTCATATAATAAGTTTTGTGTTGTATGAGGCACAACTGTACATAATTATAGTACTCCGGTTCAATGGATAACACGGAGGGACAATAAAGCCCAGTTACAATGATAACATGCAGGGACTATAAAGACTTGTCTGTGAAGATCGGAACCATTGACAACACCGAGGAAAGATAAAGCGCTGTCGGACTACAAGTAGGGAAAATAAAGTCCTGTCTGTGAAGATCGGAACCATTGACAACACCGAGGAAAGATAAAGCGCTGTCGGACTACAAGTAGGGAAAATAAAGTCCTGTCTGTGAAGATCGGAACCATTGACAACACCGAGGAAAGATAAAGCGCTGCCGGGCTACAAGTAGGGAAAATAAAGCCCCCTGTCTGTGAGGATTGGAACCACTGACAACACCGAGGAAAGATAAAGCGCTGTCGGACTACAAGCAGGGAAAATAAAGTCCTGTCTGTGAAGATCGGAACCACTGACAACACGGGAGAGGGGGGATAAAGTCATGCATGTAAACATTTGTTTCATAGACAACAAGGTGTATGGACAGTAAAGTCCTGTCCGATGAACAGTGATTACATGGACAACGTGGAGGGACAATTAACGTCTGTCTGTAATCAACAGTTCCAGGGCTGAAATTGAGGAACAATACGCTGCTGGTAAAGCATCGCAAGTCGTCAGTGGTTATTCTATTCTATGGAATAGTAGCATGCCCCGTTTTTCTTTTCATGTCATATATTTAGTTTTCATATGATGTAATTAGAATAACGGTTTGATTTGTGTCTGAAAATGATAGTGGTGTTATTTGTGCTGTCGCATTAATTCGTCGTCTTCGTCTTTCTAACATGTATAAATGTAGGGAATGTGTGAGCTTTGGAAATAACATCATGATAAAATAAAAATGGTGTAATCATTTTGTGATATATTGTTGATACCTCTGTGATTATTTGAAGCTACTGATTAATAAAGAAAAGAGATTTGCAGATCTATATGCACGTTTTCAGGAACCGTGCCATGACCTTTTAAAAATGTCGACTTACATGCATCATTTAGGTGCTGGGGCATTCAACCATTGAGGTTTCAAAATATCTATTATAATTTATATCATGTTTTCCAGTAGCTTATTAAAATGTTACGGTAGCTTATATCTGAAACTTTCACTGTTTCAAAAAGTGTGATTATAAACTCTCAACGTTTTCATTTAAATTTTCACTGTTATGGAACTACACTTGAATGGAATATATAAATAATCAGAAAATCATAATATATATAGTACATACAGTACATTTCTAACAGTTCTAACTATAAACTTGAAAGAAATCAGTAAGTGTTTTGTTACATGACATCAGAATTATAATCCATTTTCAGCCTAGGCTTAGCGATTTATATACGGAGTCATGTAATGTTGGTTTTTATCAATATTCTACGGTGGCATCTTCTTAAAACATCCAATAAGCATACCTGCAAATTAAGCTATTTGGTCCGAATATCAATAAAACACACTATACTGTAAACAGGGGTAGCGGACAGAACAAACAAATTTTTAAACAAATATGTCAAGCAAGGTCAGCAATGTAAGTCTTATCCAAATCAGTCAAAGGCAAACCAATTATCAAAGGTCAAAGGTCAAATTTGTCTGAAAATTCGCAAAAAGAGCATTTTGCAACGATTTTTCTTTATTGTTTTTGGGTATTTTTGTCGAAACTAGTAAAACCGATCATCATTCCTTTCAAAGTTTATATAATAGACAATATCACTATTGAAATTATAATGAAAAATTAGTCAAGGTCAAACCTGTTATTAAAGGTCAAAGGTCATCTTAATGTGAAAATTTAAAAATAAAGCACATTTTTTTTTCTTCAATAAAAATTATCTTGTCATTTTTTTTTCATTGAAAAAAGTTTTTCTTATGTATATTTGTGAGGCAATGTCAACGATGCAGATCCAATTTCAAAAACAGTTATTGGTAAAGCTTATATCAAAGGTAAAAGTTATTAGTAATTTACAGTTGTTCCATGAAGCTTCATATATATGGGGCAATGTCAATGACGAAGATATCAAAAGACATGAGTCTAGAACAGACCTAATGTTTAAGGTCAAAGTTCATTAAAAAGATAGCACTATTATTTTATTTTTTTTTTGTTAAAAATTATCTTGTCGTTATAAGCCATCTATAATGTCAATTCGAAGGTTGTGTACCAAAACAGTCAAAGGAAAATATGATAACAAAAGTAAAGATCAAAATTGTTGAAGAAAATCGCAAGAAAAAAAAAACGTTCAAAACTATTTTATGTCATTTTTAACCGATCAGTATTCGCTTTAATGTATATATGTCCCACAATGTCATCGAAGAAAATATTATCAGAAATGAGTCAAGGTCAAACCTTGTGTTAAAAGTCAAATGTCATTTTCTTGATAAAAATCTAAAACAAAATGTCATTTTTATTTTCCTTATCTGTCTGAAAATATGTTATCGCTTTAAAACACATGTCTGTAGAGATTTTTATATATTTATATCATGTTAGCAATGAGGGGTTCAAAGATCTAACATGCAATTTAAGTTAAAGGTAATCTTCATGCAAGTTAATTCACGAAAATCGACATTTCTTGTAATTTATTTGTATTGTTCGAAATCAGATTGTCAAGGTAAAACCTAGTATTTAAAGGTCAAAATCTGAAAATGTGGCTTTCAGATAAAATCAGTGTCAAAGCATTGTAGAAGAATAAAGATCTTTGACAAAGGTTGGAAATATGTTTTCCTTTTGTTGGTTTTAATGACACACCGACGCTATTATAAGTCATATGGCGACTTTACAGCTTTTCGTGGTGGAAGAAGATCGCATGGCTCTATATCTCATTTACATCGAAATAAAAACATGAGGTATGGAATCAAAGTTTGCATACCTGCTGGAATCACAGAGTTACTGCAAAACCAAGTGTTAAGACCCTATTAGTCGCCTCTTACGATCTTGCAAGGGTAAGGCAGTGGTTCCAATTCTTTTCATACACAGATCGTCCCAGAACTATATGGGACCATTTTAAACAAAGTTGATAAGGTTAGATTTATGAAAATTTATTGCCAACAGTGTTACGACATAGGTATTTTGAAATAGATACTGATGAGTGACTAATAATGATGAAATAATTTAGAATTATAGAGAAATCAATAAAAATGGCTTTTAACGATTTTAAAGTTTTGGCCTCTTCTTCTCTAACATATATATGTATTTATGTATCAAAATGAGTAATGATCAGACTCTGATGACAGCAAAAATATAATATTGAACAATACACTTTTAAACAAGACAATTCTTTTCTTTCGATTTTCTAACACAAGGTAATATTATCGCAATATTTTACACACTTTTATGTCCCTTGACCCTTGATATTATGGATGCCCTTGAATTGTTTGAGATTAGATGTGTATACCAGACATTGTCTAACGTTTAAACATTAAAATGACTTTATTGACTTATATCGAAACGATATTATTAACAAAGAGAAAAGTCAAAGAGCTATTTTTTCATCCTTTTATTTGGAAATGACTTTTGACCAATATTCTTGCATAAAAACTACTTTTTTTCACTGGATCCGCCCATGTATTAACGAGGGAAAATCGTGTGCAAAAAAAGGTAATTCACGTGCTGTTAATACCCAATTTTTATTTTTGAAATGCTTTCCCAGGGACGTGTATGTATTTCTGCGCAGACTGACATCTGGTATCTGTGTCTTGTTTCTTTCATAAAAAACCTCTTCTTGTAGCATGAAAGATGCAACCTAAACCATAGAATGTTTTGCACACCAAATGCGCTACCCCCAACAATGTTCGTACTCGCTTCTTCCCTTGTTTACTCACGTTTTAAACTCGGCGTCGTTTCAGTTTTTGTAGATAACCGTGTAGATAACCGCGAATATTTCAGAATCGCGTGTAACTTGAACAATTGTTTGTTTTTAAGAATCATATATATGATTTTGGTAAGTATCAGTCGGTATGTTTTTATCTAAGTTCTGGAAGAATTTATATAAACAGCTTGAAAGTCTGACATTACGTTCGAACTCATCCGTACTCCAAATGTGTCCGTACTCAAAATAACTCGAATGTAAAGTTATTATTCTTGAAATTGGGCTCTTGTTTACCAAATGTTGAAGTTATATGAATATTTTTGGTAATTTCATGTTTGTAATAACGAGAGATGAAAAAATTCGTGTAAAAATCTTCAGTTTGTGTTTTAAGAAATGTTGTTGATTTTTGTGCCCTGGTTATGGATATTTAAAACATGTTTACCGTTTCCAAGAACAACAGAATGGTAATTAAAAATGTACCGGAATCGTAAAGTCATCACATATGAAAACAATACATTTAGTCGTCGCGTAATGTTTTTTACGCAAGAATAGCGACAATACACGTTTGTTTTGTGTATTAACGTCTCAGAAGCCCTTCGGATATTTTTGTGACCTCGGCCTTCGGTCTCGGTCACAAACTATCCCACGGGCTTCTGCAGACGTTAATACACAAAAAAACTTGTATTATCCCTACGATATCACATTTTAACGTGACTCATTTCAGACAAAATCTTTATTACTGACATTGTTGGGCATATGTCAATGTACAGACTGGGTCATGTTAGGGAAGAGGATGTGGTGTCAGGCAGCCGGTTAGCTCAGTCGGTAGAGCACTCGCCCTGTAAGTGAGGGGTCCCGGGTTAGAGCCCCGAACTGACTGCACATTTTTCTCACCCTGTGACATTTGGCGCCCAACATGGGACCGTGACGGCATTACACTGGTTAGTCTCCGACGTCTGTTATTGCCTATACATAAAGTACCCGCTGAAATTCGAGGGCGAATTTCAAAATGGGACGGGAAATATGTCACGGTATAGAACTTGAATATTAAAACAGGGAGAAAGTGTGTAGACGGCAGGGGAGCTCAGTCGGTAGAGCAATGGAACGGTATTCCGGGGCCCCGGGTTCGAGTCCCGGTCTGGCTGTGCATTTTTGTCACCCTGTGACACATATATACCTTAAAATAAATCACGAGCAATTACTTATAATGATAAAAATTCTCTTATACTTAAAACAGAAAGTTATTCCTGCGATTTTTCACACATACATTTGATCTTAAAGTTTGACCTTTGATATTAGCTTTACCCTTGGCAGTTTTGAGGTAACATCTGCACTGCTGACTTTGCCTGATATAAAAATAAAGCGAATTCACTTCAGCGACTAATAACGTTAGGACATACTAAAGACATTAGAAAAAGAAAAGGTAACATTTTTCATATTTTTTGCACGAAAATGAAATCAGAGGCAGATGACGAACCATTTAAGGATGTAGGATCATTTTTTTACAGTTAAGTACTTTTCCATACTCTGTGACCTGTCTAAGACATCCAAGAGCAGAAAAAGCAAAGGTCACCGCACTAGAGTTTATTTAATGGGACATTTTCTTCTTTCACAACTTAAACATAATATATTTCTATGAATACATAGTGATATCAGTATTTTGTAAGATTGCATGTAACAAACATAATTACCCCCACTAAATTTTTCAACCTGTTTAAATCTTTAAAAATAATATAGAATTATAAATGTATTTTGCTGCTTCAATGACACACAAGAATGCTTAAAAATATAAAAAAAAAAACGTTGGGGCCACTGTGCATCTAACAAACATATTTGGAAGAAAAACAAGCTTTAAAACCTGGTGAATTTTGATATTTTAGCCCTTTTTGTTTTTAATTTTACTTACTAGATGATATCTAATGATACGATGGAAATTTCATTTCAGTTGTAGCTGATCTTTAAATATATCAGTCAGAAAAATTTCAGAACCAATTTCGATCCACTTAAATAGACATTGAAATATTATCGACCCTATCCCAATTTTGCATTTTAGATCAGATTAATGCAGATGCCGGCCAAAAGTAAGTGCTTTTCCCCCGCAGCAGGATGAATGTGTTTGGTTAAATGGTACATCATTGGCCATATTTTGATGATCTGGCACTTATTGTCGGCATAAATTTTGTTAAGAAAAATATTCAAATAAATTCAAATAAGCTTTTTTTTCAAAATGACGGATATCTTGAACAAAAAAAAAAAAAACAAAACAGTTTTATTTCCTTAAGAGTTAGGAAGAGAAGAGAAGACAAGCGAAGATATGAGAGCAGAGGAGCGGGAACGGGAGAGGGGGGCGGGGACGGAGTGGAAAGGAGAGAAGTAGTAGAGGAGAGGAGAACGGAACAAAACAGAACAGAGAAGATAAGGAGGAGCGGGGGGGGGGGGAGAGAGAGAGAGAGGAGAGGAGATGAGAGAAAGAGGAGAGAAGAGAAGTAGTAGAGGAGAGGAGAGGAGAACAGAGCAGAAAGAACACATACAGTAAACTTCGTCTTAAATGAACACGGTTTTAACAAACTTGCTAATAATAATAATATGGAACATTTTAAAATTCGGTCTTCTATGTTGTCTGTAAAATAAAACGGTTTTAGCGATGACAAGGGATTCAGTAGTGTAGTGGCTAGCTGGTTGGTTAGACTACAACACCAGCGATTGGGTACGATTTTCAGTCGCGGCTGAGGTCCGACTAGTATTCAGTGTTGGTTTAAATTGGCACTGTTTCCAGCAGTATCAAACTAGACTGGATAAAGTAAATATAACACCTTCTTTGTGCTCGGCTAGAAATAAGTTGTGTCACCGATTCCAAATGGGAACTTTCGACGAATACCTAAGCTTAACTTCATATTTATGGCAAATTTTGAAACATAAGGAAAAGATTTACATGTCCTAATGTTAAAATACATGTAAATCGAAAGGTCATTTTCAGACTTATTTTACAATTTACATAATATTACATTATTAGTATAAGGTAGATTTTCTACTGACAATTTTGAATCATAAAACAACTTGTAAAAACATAGCGTGATTGTTGATATATCTCAGTGGCATTTAACACCAAATATATCGTTGAAATCTTGATCATCTTTACGAATGTTGTTTAAGGTCTTCTCGTCTGAAATACAATACATGCATCTTACTTACATATTATGTCATTAAGTACATGATCACCAGCTATAAAGAAAACGTCTCTCACTGCGATTTTATTTTTATTTTACTTTGTACCGGTGTCATACTTGGGCATTACTTTTAAGATTTAAGATTTAATATGGTGTAATTATTTGATTTCTATTGGATTTTATTTTCTACAACCTTGCGATATATATATATATATATATATATATATATATATATATATATATATATATATATATATATATATATATATATATATATAATATCTGAAAAATAACTTAAAGGTCCATTACTAAGGGAAAGTGAGTTGGCAATTTTTTTCATAGCCAGTGCATAGACTTCTGCAAGACACTAAATAATGAAGATTGGCAGGTCAAAATTTACAGAAGGTCTTCGGAACTCGAAGAAATGTATGTGTATTATGTTCAAATTTCAATGAATCGACAGAATGACCCCCCAGGTCTTTTTAACTTTCTTCATACTTCATAGAAAAATAATTGTACATATACTGCGATTTATTTCGAATTTCTACATACCAACTTTCATTTTCCAATAAAATGAAATAGTTTCTGTGCTTTTTAAAAGAAATTAAAATGTTCACTTTCCTTAGTATTGGACCTTTAATAATCATTGTGCGAGACAAATTATGTCTGCAGTGTTATATATATCGACAAAATGTCCTAGTCATAATAAATGTAAACTTTACCGATTTTCCAACCAACTTTGAATATTTATTATAACTGTATAATAGAATTTTGCCCTTTTAAACCGTTAGTATAGACGGTTTATGATTTCAATATTTTACATGTTCAAGATTATCAATAAGCAATCAAATAGTTTTATATAAGGTACATTTTGCAAACGATTTCTCTATTATCTATAACAGTGAAATCGTTTGCAAAATGTACCTTTTATAAAACTTTTTTCAAACAAATTATTATTGAGGCCACATGCGGGCAACACCGTTTATTTTTCTTATATTTTCTCGGATTTTTCGTTGTTTTTTTTTTTTTTGTTTCTTCTATGGCAAGGCATTTTTTTTTTTTCAAATGTAAAGACTTTATCATGGTTTTAATTAATCTTAATTCGGAATAGGAAATATACTTTTGTATAAAAGAAAAAGAAGAAGATACATATATAACGTGTTGATGTTATTTATCATTTGCGCCTTTTCTAAACAAGGAAGCAAAAATCGGTTACAGTATAGTCATTGCAGGCAGTGTATATAACAGGGCTTTTATATAAGAGAAAAAAGTTTCTTTCAGTTTTACAAAAGTTTAACTATTTCCTATAGGCATTACTTTATCATAATTCCTTGCCCTAAAGAAAGAAGAAGATAAAACTAAAGGGACAAGTTACATGCATGAGAAATATTTACAATATGTGCCAGTACTTTTGAGAGAGGGGAGCAACTCTTTCAAACATGTTTTATATACTGACGTAGTTACATTTCTTAATGCATATATGTACTTCTCTTTTAAATATCTCGATTCTAGGACAAAAAAGAGAAGATAACTACATAAAATAAAGGCTAGTAAAAGATAGCAGTCAGTCAGCCAAAACACAAACCTGCATTGACATTCGTATTGTAAGATTCATCTCCTCTTTTGAAAATTAAGAAGTGAATAAAACTATGCGACTCTTGGACCCGAACTCACTGACACTCTCAATAATCATTTGCAAGTAATGACATAAACTTATCCCATTTTTATTCCAAAACTGTTCATGTTGTGGTGCTTGCAATATCTCTCTGTCTCTCTCTGTCTCTCTGTCTCTCTCTCTCTCTCTCTCTCTTCAAACAATGCACAATGTTATTGGTAAATGATTGCAAAGAAGGAACAGAGTTTTTCATTTTATATAATATAATAATTTGCGACAGAATGAACATTAAATATCTATCTATCTATCTGCCGTTGACGTCAACCCTTTGCGGGAACGTAGACGTTTTCAAAATCAAAAAGAGGAAGAATATAGTGATACAAATTTAGAGTGGAAGAAACTAACAGTGACTGGTGATATAAAAAGGTTAAAACTTGAGTTTGCAGGATAACTAGGGCGAGCATGTAGCAAACTGCAGCACTGAACTGCTCTAGGGTAGTGAGATGGGCGACACTTGGGGGAAGTTGGTTCCAATGGTGCACTGTTCTTGGAAAATTAGAAAACTTGTAATAGTCAGTGGTTGCAGTAATTAACCTATAACTTAGGGAATGGCCATAGCGGACACAACGGGACATTGGGGTCAGGTAATCTACGATTGGGATAGCAGCCAGATCATGATGAATCTTATAGAAGAGTGATAACCTAGAATATATACGCCTTAAATCCAGTCGACGAATGTTTAGGGAGTGTAGCATATCTGTTACACTTGAAGTACACTGACGAGATATGAAAACGCAACAAACATGTGCCTAAATATATTTTTTTACTACGAAAAGCATCACCTTGAGATGTTCAACATATAAACATCTCGATACTCTAAACCCATTGTGTTCAAATTTAATCAGCACAACAGACCGTAAAATTAACACAATGGGTATAGAGTATCGAGATGTGTATGTGTTGAACATTTCAAGGTGATGCTTTTTGTAGTACAAAATATATTCAGGCATATGTTTGTTGCGTTTTCATATCTCGTCAGTGTACGGTCGTAGTCGGTCTTGATCTAACGGGCGGCTCTCACTTTGGTCAATTTGAGATTGGGTGTGGGGCGACCATACCTCGGAGGCATATTCGAGCTGGGGTCGGACTAGAGTCTGGTAAGCAATGGTCATAATGGGCTGGGATTTGACCTTAATGTTTCTTCGTAAGAATCCTAGGATTTGGTTACCTTTCTTGGTTGACCTGTTTATGTGATTGATAGATATTATTTCTTTACCATCTTTTGTAATTGATAAATGTGCCAATAACTCAATAATTAACTCTAAACTGGAACTAGTGTAATTTAGGGTCCTTTGTTACAACAAAAGGGATTTTAATATGTTTTTCTACATAAAATTATAAATAAACCCACTGTCTTCCTTCCAACCATTTATATTTTTAGCTCACCTGAGCCAAAAGCTCAGGGTGAGCTATTCTGATCACTCACCGTCCGGCGTCCGTCGTCCGTAAACTTTTACTTTAAACGACATCTCCTCATAAACCGCTAGGCCAATTTCATCCAAACTTCACAGGAATGTTCCTTGGGTGAAGCTCTACAAAAGTTGTTCAAAGAATTGAATTCCATGCAGAACTCTGGTTGCCATGGCAACCGAAAGGAAAAACTTTAAAAATCTTCTTCTCAAAAACCAGAAGTTCTAGGGCTAAGATATTTGGTGTGAAGCATTGCCTAGTAGACCTCTATCAAGTTTGTTCAAATCATGATCCCGGGGTCGAAACTGACCCCGCCCCAGGGGTAGTATGATTTTACATAGGAAAATCTTAAAAAATCTTCTTCTCAAAAACCAGAAGCCCTAGAGTTTAGATATTTGACATGTAGCATTGCCTAGTAGACCTCTACTAAACTTATTCAAATCATGACCTCGGGGTCAAAATTGACCCCGCCCCAGGGGTCACTTGATTTTACATAGGAAAATCTTCAAAATTTTTCTAAAAATAAACCAGAAGGCCTAGATCTTAGATATTTGACTTTTTGCATTGCCTAGTAGACTTCTACAAAATTTGTTCAAATCATGATCCCCAGGATCAAATTGACTCCGCCCCATGGGGTCACTTGATTGTACATAGAAAAATCTTCAAAATTTTCTAAAAATAAACCAGAAGGCCTAGAGCTTAGATATTTGACATGTAGCATTGCCTAGTAGACCTCTACAAAATTTGTTCAAATCTTGACCCCCAGGGTCAAATTGACCCAGCCCCAGGGGTTACTTGATTGTACATAGGGAAATCTTCATAAATTTGCTAAAAATAAACCAGAAGGCCTAGATCTTAGATATTTGATATGTAACATTGCCTAGTAGACTTCTACAAACATTGTTCAAATCATGATCCCCGGGGTAAAATTGGCTCCGCCCCAGGGGTTACTTGATTGTACATCGGAAAATCTTCAAAAAAAAATCTAAAAATCAACAGTTTGACATTTGAAACATGTAGCTCATATTACTCAGGTGAGCGATCCAGGGTCATCATGACCCTCTTGTTTATTGTTAATGGCTGTAGAGGCTTATTTTCCTTTATTGCATAATGTTGAAATCTTAAATTTTGATTTACAGACTTTTATATTGTAAAAAAATAGTTCTGATATTATCTATATTTATTAAGTTATTATAAGAAAGAAAATTTCCATCCCTATCCAAAGAGTCATTTACAAGTGCTGGCCATTAGATGAAAGGTTTAGTACATATTTTACCTTAGCTTAAAAAAAGGGCTAGATAAAGAAAGCGCCCACAAGCGACGATAGCAAGTATGTTAGTAAATACAATGTAAATTGATGCATAGAAAGTGGTTTTCGTGAATTTTTTAAAGAAGGATTTAATTGCGCTTATTTCCTTAGGAACATTTTTATCATTAACTCATAGGATGTTTACCCTGCTAAGTTCAATAAAATGTCGTTTTTACACCCAAGATTCCGTTTGCTTTCTTATAAACAACTACGGAATACTCAATTTGAATGGAGTTTTAGAACTTACTAACTTTAAAGGCACATTTTCAATAGATTAGAACTGTCACCAGAAGTTGATAACATTTTACCAAAAGACGATGACCTATCAACGAAAGATAATAAACTGACACCAACAGCAAACAAAGACATTTCGCCAGCAGACGATCAAATATTGCCGACAGACGATGACATATCGCAAGTAGACCTATAACCAACAGACGATGACATGCCACCCAAAGGCGATGACTTATCACCAAAGACGATGACGTATCACAAGCAGACGATGACCTTTAACCAGCAGACGATGACCTATCACCAACAGACTTAATGTCGCCGGCAGACGATTTCACTCTGCCAGCAGACGATGACTTATCCCCGGCAGACGATGACATATTGCCAGGAGACATATATGTCACTGATTGTAGCTCTATAAATACAATTTATATATTTAGTTAAGTTAAATTCATTTCGTGAGGAGTTTTTATATTTTAAGTCATTATAGAAAAAAAAACTTTTTTATTGAAAGATTCGCTTTGGATAATCAAACTTTCTAACCAGGATACTCGTAAAATGGTTGTGTACATATCGTGAGGGTTGAGTATACATACGATCACGCCCCAATATTTATTTTTTAACATGTGAAGTTTAGAACCTCTCACCCGTACACCGCCGACCCCTCTCCCCCAAGACTTTTTTCATCTCTATTCTAAATGGAATTATTTTCTTCGTTGTAACATCCTCATCTTTTTATTGGATATATTGCTTTGCCATTACTCACCACAAACCCATTCAGCTGTTTTATTTATTGTTAATGGACTCATTTTCAGTTTATGAAGAATTCATTTATCCGGAAGTACTTCGTTAATAATCGATGCAATCTTCTACAATTATAGTAAAGACAATGAATAAAGAGGAATGCATATCCTGTCTTAAAATTGCTATCAAGCTATATACCATTATATAGCATTTAAAGGTCGGAATCTAGGACAGTGAAGTTGGCGCAGCTGATTTGTGTTTAAATCTGATTTCTTTTCATTACTGTGCAAGATAAAAAATCAGAGTTAAAAATAAAACTGTAGATTTAGTACCGGTAATTCATTTTAAAAGACATTTTCATAAAATGTACCACTGCTGGAAGAAAAGTTTACGATTTATTTACAAATATATACAAATGCAAATCTAATACATAGTATGTTTACAGTCCATTCAGTTACAACAATAACAATACACATTAATTGGTTTGTTTAAGTTTTCATAAATCTATAGTACGGGGGCCAATGAGGTCTACCATGCACCCCCACACTCATAGGTACCAAATTGTTCGGCAGGACCAACTCTTTCAAATTAAAAAATGTTCCCATGAAAAATCTATTTTCAATTATATAGGATTTCACTGTTTTCATGGCAACCGTTCAGTTTTGGAAAATACGATCATATAGAGGATAATCAGTCATATCTTGGTCAGTTTTTGTGATAAAACAATAAAGATGGTGTCAAAATGGAGCTAAGACATTGGTATTTAAAAAGCAGCATTTTTTGTTTGTTAATTAACTATTTTGCGTATTTATGAACATTAATGAGAATGTTAAAAAATAACAAAAATTTGTTTAAAAAAACAACATTTTTTAAACGAATCAATTTAAATGCACTAATCAGCTTTGTTCTGGTCTTAAAGTCTCTCAGTGTTTTGTAATATATTATTTTGTTACTTTTATGTCACATTTGTTCACTCAAAACCGGATGTGCTCAATTTATTTGCATAAAATGAACCAGTGTCACAAATAAAATTATGTAACCCTTAAAACAGAATAGAATTATATAATTAATTGTTATCTATAAAACAAAACTTTTATGTGGTCTATAATGTTTTTAGACATAGAATTAACACTTAATTAAAGGAAGAATAAAAATGTAACATACATTACACATGTTGCATTACCGTTTCAACAACCTTGTTATATTGCCTTAATTATTGAGAAAAATATTCCATAAACATGGTTAATATTAATTATTTTGTACTAGAATAATACAATATACTTATTTACTTGTCAAGGAGTTTGATATTTTTCCGTAACACACTTTAAAATACGCTACCACTACCATTCTTTTTTAAAAAGATATTTTATAAGAAGTTGGAGCCCAAATTGTCGCAAACTTATTTATTTAAACTGTTAGCTGTTAGTTTTAAGTAGTTTATCTGTTGTTTCAGAAATAGCCTAAAATATATATTGCACCATCCATGTAACTCTAATTTTTGATGGAATTTCAATAAACCACGCAATAATATCCACCTGTGCATCCATAATATTATGATCATACAGCTGATATTTTAGTCTTTCTGTTAGTAAGTCAAGTGTTATAAAAATACTTTTTGAATTTTAGAAAAAGTACCTTTAAAAGAAGATATACAAAACCAACCCTAGCTTTATATGATGAATCATAGGGTCCTGAGTCAGATATCTGGATGTGGCCTTTGCTCTCCGTGGCGATTAAATAAAGACATCGTGTCTAAAGTCAGCTTAGTAGAAGTAGACTTATACCCACCTGTACATAACGGATAACTTAGCACTTGCCTGCAGGGGACTGAGTAGTTCCAGTACAGAATCCATGGACACTTGTTAGGTTAACTGTTCAACATTACATGACTGAATTTCTTTTGCATAGTTGTGCTAAACCAAAACTAATAAACAAAAGAAAATATGCTGGTTTTTAAAGTAAAAACTTTAGATTTAAAACTAATAAAACCAGCTGGACAAAATCGTTTAACTGATACCAAATCAAGATATAAGAAATATATAAAACTAAATATAAAATAAAATAAAATAAAATATACATACGAAATAAAGAAGACTATTGTAGTCATTTTGAAACATTTGCTTTTCACACTTCATTACCTCTAATAAACAGCCATGATCCAACTGAGTTTGCTATTTATTTGCTTGGTTGCGATCTTTGCTTCACAAGGATCTTCTTAAAGTCTATTGCAAAATGTTTTCAGCATAGTGTTGATCATACAGTACTCAGTATCTGTCTGTCAGTTTTAAATAGTATTATGTGATTGTTTTCCTAAAAATTTGGTTTTCATAGACTTAATATTCACATTCTTGACTGATTTTTTCCAATTTTATGAGTTTAAATCTAAAGATTACTTGAAGTACCTGAAATTTCGTTTTGTTTTTTAGTTTTTGTTCAGTGCAGCTTTTCAACAGTGAATATTTCTTCAATAAGCCCATGAATATCTCAATACAATTCATATGTATCTGACTATGGTGGCTGATTTCTGCCATCTCGTTCTGGCGTGTTGGCGCGTTTGCTGGGCGCCAGAATGCCAGGACGACAATTATACGCGCCAAGACGACAAACAAGGCATTTGTCGTTCTGGCGGGGGCGCCAACACGCTAAATTGGGAAGTTGTCGTCATGGCGTTCTGGCGTCTTGGCGCGTTTGCAGGGCGCCAAGACGCCAACACGCCAGGACGACAATTATACGCGCCAAGACGCCAGAACGCCATAACGACAACTTCCCAATTTAGCGTGTTGGTGCCCCCGCCAGAACGACAAATACCTTGTTTGTCGTCTTGGCGCGTATAATTGTCGTCCTGGCGTCCTGGCGTTCTGGCGCCCTGCAAACGCGTCAACACGCCAGAACGAGATGGCAGAAATCAGCCACCATATCTGACACTAAAAACAAAATGCTTTATTTCTCACGTAAATAACTGCATTGATGCACTTCATAATAACACAAAACGAGATAAATATTCCATTAAAACGATTTCCATGAAAGGAAACCCCAAATTGTAACCCTATTATCAGCGTATAAATGTTAGCAGGGATCTATACATGATTAATATATACAAAATATATACATAAAATATATAATCAATGTAAAATGTAAGTATTGATGAACAATATTGAAACCATCAAATAAAAGAACAACATACATGTATTTAAAGGGAATTCCTATAGATTTTTATGCGCATCTTCCTTCGCAGCCGACACTTTCTATGGAAAACTGAAGTGAAGTCAACATTTGTTGAAACAGGTGACAGACAGTCTTAAATATGAGGAATCTTGAATGAAATAACATTCTGGATAAGTTTCATCAGTATTCAAATGTCGATACTGGTTTATATTGTATTGACAAGTATCACGCCTGAGGGGTAACTTGCCATATTTGTTGTTGTGTTTCCACGTCGCATTTTAGTACAAAGACAGTGTTGTTCGTATAATGTAAGACAATTGACTTAGTACTGATAAGACAATATCACCTTTCAGATTATTTAGTATCCAATAATAGAAAGAATTAAAAAAATTTAAAACTTTTTTTTTAACTTCTAGCAGATATATACATGTAATCAATTTGGTCAGGTTCGCGCCATTTTTCGTCTGAACAGGTGTTGTATTCAAGCGGTCTTAACATAAAATTTAGCCTGGTGACCCATACGTTTTTAGCCATTTTTATGCTCACAATACAATTATTTATACACAAGAAAAACAGGAAAAAATTCTATGAAAGAGTTTTTGCAAAATTTAAAAATATATTCTTCTTTATGGGTATTTTTCATTAATAAAAGTTAACAAAAGTGAATGTGCAAACAAGATTTTTTTTTCATTTGTACCCATTATTGTTAGGATATAGTATTACAAATATGACTATGATATCAAATAAGTATATAATAAAATCTGTAATACGAATAAACTTTATTGTGCTGTCTTGATGTATATTTTGGTTGGTATTTATAAAAAAGCAGAAAATTATGAAAATGTTGAAAAATCGCTGGCAGTTTCAGCAACAGTGGGTGTGTTCAAAACAGTTTTTCTCAAAACAAGCCTAGTGACCCATTGTTTTTATTTGTTGATTGTTTTCAGCACAAATTTTCCTATCATATATGTGAATTTGAAAAAAAACTCTATGAAAGGAAATAAACTATAGGAATTCTCTTTAAGAAACAGATATTAGTATAATTCAACCGATAGATGCATTAATTCAAAATAAAAAAAGGAACATTGAATGTGTAATGAATGTTTCAGATAATTTCTTTGTTGACAAAAGTGAAGAAAGAATGTTAGAATTAATACTTTAAAGTTTTAACAATTCCATAATATCATAATATTGAAATCTGTGGTTCAGATTTCTTTATATATATTTCTAAATACAGCAAAGTACAGTGGTAACGTACTTTAAAGCGCCGTTATGGAAAAAATCTCATTGCTTGCGAATTATGGAATAGTACTATTTTGTAGAAGTGTTTAACAACTTGATAACTAAATATTCCTGTACCATTTTCTGAGAAAATAACAATACAATAAAATAAGATTACTGGAATGGTAACGTAACATGTGTTATATATGTTACAAACAGACTCCTCCTTCAAATAAGTATTTACATTATATTTTCATGTGTTACAGCTCTCAAATAACACAAGTTTACTGATCACAGTTTAGTTCATTATGTTGTTCAGTTTTAGTTATATCTGAAGTGGTATCTTGTTTTCTGAGATGTTGGTTGTGGTTTTGGTTAGTATTATGCAAATTAGCTAAACATACCTATTTTGGAGTAAAATAAGTTATCATCAGTGTTACAAAATGCTATTTAAGGAAACACTGAAAGATCAGATCAAAACTGTTTGGTACATTTTAATTGATTTAAAACTTAAAAGTATCATTTTCTAATAATTTTTTGTCATTTTGTAACATTCTCATTAATATTCATGAATATACAAATTTGTTAATTAAAATATTAAAATGCCAATGTCTTAGCTCCATTTTGACACCATTTTTATTGTTTTATCACCAAATCTGACCAAGATATGACTGATTATCCTCTATATGGTCGTATTTTCAAAAAATGAATGGTTGCCATGCGAAGTGAAATCTTATATAGTTGAAAATAGATTTTTCATGGGAACATCTTTTATTTCAAAAGAGTTGGTCCTGCCGAACAATTTGGTACATATGAAAAAAAATGTCTAGGGAAGAGGGTGGGGGTGGGGGTGTGGGTGCGTGCATGGTAGACCCTATTAGCCCCCTACCTACTAGAGTTTTCGTGATTATACTTGTAAAGATTACACGCCCGAAACGGTAACCATTCATTTGTGGACAATAGATTGATACAATAACAAAAACAATCAATCACAATCAATACGGTGTGAATAACTTGACAGCAGAAAAACTCGTAAGATAAAGATAATGGGTCATTATATAATAAAGGGACGCATATTGCTACATTCACAGTTCATACAGAAATGAGGAAGGGGTGCACATTCAAGAAATTGATGGTGGGAAGATAAAAAACATATTCCTAAACTGATATAATACTGATGGACACCTGTAATATTCAGTACTTTGTGGATAAGGATGTGGTACTATGAATGTAATAGGAAAACAAAGGTCTTTGTGAAAAAACATTCAACACAAAATATTAAACTTTTGTCAGCACCAGTTTACCAGTATTACAAATAATGTTGAAGGGGTGAGACTTTCTTTCTAACGCACCAGGTTTGCTAAAACTTGTAAAAAATTAACGCCATGTCATTTCAACTCGGATGGTCGCCATCTTTCTCATTGATAAAAAATGTAACCAAAAAAAATCTGAGTGGGATTAGCATTGCAAGAGCATAACATGATATTCTACACAATGAATACCTTAGAACAGATATCTAAGATGCTACACAGGTCTGGTGGGTTAAATGCATAACGTCGATCACTTGAAATTGATCTTGAAAAGGTGGTTAATATTAGTTTATTTACATGGTTTTAAATTTTCCAACGACTTCTCGGCGATTCACTGCAAAAAAGTATTACTGCGCCGGGCGAACGGTAACTCTAATAAACAACGGGAGACAACTTAGGTGTCAGCAGGTATATGATTTAAAAATCATGTTGATGATTGTAATTTCTTATCAAATAACGAATGCTTTTCAGATATTCGTCTTTAATATCTGACAATTATTAATTTCTATAGACATTTATCAAAACATATTATTTTTACAGTGGACTATTTGCGCATCAAACTCGTTTCCGCTTCAGCTGTAAGGCACTTCTGTTATACTTTTTGACAACAATAACAAAACACAAAATGAATCAATAAAGTCACTTATAAACCGACTGCTACTTAGATCAGTTAAGGGTAGTTGTTGTTACAACATTATACTTGTTCATCACGTTATGCGATAATTTTTCTCTTGATCTACATAATCAATCAATTACGTTTAGATGATACTGCATTTACAACTTGTCTGACCCCATTTTTTACGCGAATGACAGCTCGTGCTAACAGAGTTATGAAAAGTATGGTTGAGAAGTCAAGGACAAATTATAAATGACATTAAAATGAGGATAACTGTATATTCGTCCAGTTCTGATCATTGACATTCCTGCTGTATATTAGTAAGTTTTGTGAATAAGATTAGAATACTACTTTTGCACATATACACATTGATTGGACCTCTCAACTAGTTTTCATACCTCATTTTAGGGATTTTAAAGACAATACATTTTCAAAAGTTTGTTGAATGTGTTTTGATGTTTAAGTGCATTGTAGTTCATGAATACCAAGTTGAAAATTGATAATGGAACCATTTCTATGCCCTTATTGTAAGCCACTTGACTTCTGTAACGATAAATGTTTAATGTATTAAGAGGAATATACTCTTTTAGTTTTGGAATGTGGCATTCCTTGACCATATCTTTTCATATGCACTACTTTCTAAACAAACTAAGTAATGTGTTTTAGCTTGCATATGCAAAATGAAAATAAAGACAGTGAACTTATTTCACTTTTTTCCTTTAAATTAGAATCTGTAGGATATTGATAAATGTTTGGACAAGGTAAAGCGCTATTATTTTCACACAAAAAATATTAATTGTTGACTTTGAATGTACACAATAAGTCGTATGTAATTCAACAATAACTTTCTTGTTTGAGTTTTTCTCCTTTTTATTTTAGAGAGTAATCCTTTGTGTATTTAATAACAGTTGAAACAGTATCCATTTCACGTACCAAAACTTTGTATTTTTTGGCAGATTAATTTTATCATACCCCACCCACTTTCTTCTAATTTCAAAGTCAGCGTCCCCTTAAGTGAAACATCAAAGTTTATCTATGCGTCAAAAAATTCTGTTGATAGTTTAAATATGTGGAATTCATTTCTGCGTGACAGCCTCGACCCGCGGATTTAGCAGAAATAAAAACGCACAGAATTAACCCGCTATACGGTAACATATTTCATTGAAATCATTTAGTACCTTTGGAGTTGTGCCCGTGACAGAACTGACACGGGAGAGCAACGTTTAACAATATGGTGAATTTTTAAGGAAAGCCCGCTTGCTCAGCTCAATCGGGATTGCTAGATCGTGAGTTCGAACCCTGGACAAGGCGGAAAGATCTACAGGTACTTGCTGAGTACATGTTAAGACTGGTACAAAATCCATGGGTTCCGTATTAAATGTATGTATGTCATTGAGAAATGGCGAAAGTCACCATGTGCTATCAAACCCTTTTCCTAATATAATGCTGTAAGATATCTGACGAATGTTTCATGTTATTGTCAAACGTTTCAATGAATGAACAATTACAATTATTAAAATTTTGCTTGATTTTATCCAACATATAATTGCTTGCAAAAAAAAAATAAAAGAAAAAGAAATCAGCTGTAGATCTATATACGTTCTGATCCAGAAATCGAAACGTAGGCTTGTACATCAACTCTACCAAACGCAACGACATTTATTCTACATTTTATACCCACTGCGTTAACAATCAGTCGCATTGTTATTCGAAAGGTACGCGCAATCTCGTTCTGTTTTGAACGCGGACTGTCTAATCTACATCGAAAATGTATGTTAGTATAAGACGAAATTCTATCTATTTCTTTTTCTAAAAGGACAGTACTTGTTTTCCCAGGAAAGACGGTTAAATAACCTAATATTAATGATATTTTACAGACAAAGCTGGGGAGGAATACTTACGTAATCATAATAGTATAGAAAACATCCTAAAGCAACTAGAAAACATCAAAGATAGCTGGAAAAGTATACCATTTAATATAGCAGTGACTGGACAAAGTGGTTCAGGAAAGTCTAGTTTGATCAATGCATTAAGAGGTTTAAAAGAAGAAGACGTTGGAGCAGCACAAGTTGGAGAAAAGGAAACAAGCTCAAAATATTGCTCATACCCCCATCCAAATCATGGTAGGTTTATCTTTTGGGATTTACCAGGTGTCGGAACTGACAAGTTTCCACAAAAGACGTATATGGAGTCCATACACGCTAGTCGGTATGACTTTTTCCTTATTGTTTCTTCAGGACGATTTCATAGCCAAGACATCTGGCTTGCAAACGAAGTATTGAAGCAAAAGCATAAAAGCAGATGTTACTTTGTTAGGTCGAAAGTTGATATTGACATGAAGAATCGTAAAAGGCGACATGCGCTAGAAAAGGACACAATGACAGATGCAGATTTATTTTTAAATTTCAGAGTAGAAATGACATCTGACATTCTAAAGACGTTGCATAATCCAAACATTAACATTCATTTATTTTTAGTTTCGAGTCATTTTCCATCAAAATATGATTTTGAAGATCTTCAGTTGCAGCTACTTGAAGATGCATTAAATATAAAGAGATTATTAATAACCTTCGGAATGACCAGTCTAACAAAGAGATTGATGGAGCACAAGCGAAATGCTCTTCGCTTACGTCAGCGAGAAATAGCATTACTATCATGTAAATCAGAGAATACAAATGTTGAAGTGGTCTTCCCGTGCAGTATCATGCACATCCAATCTGAAATAAAGTTTTACAAAGAGCAGCTGTCCTTGGACACGGAAGGTTTGGATTACGCGGCTTCATCAGTTGGTTTAAAATCAAGTGATTTACGAAAGAAAGTTGAAATGAAAAGCGTTCCAACAATGTCAATAGATAGTTTGATAAAATCTTTAAATGAATTGTATCGCAGCACATATGCCAATCAATCATATCTGACAAAGCAGTGGAGATATTATATTAGATATGACATGATTGCATTGAAAACCATCGAGACTTTCCTCCAAGGGCAGCTGGATCAAGCGATGAGAGACACTGAAAACCTGATCGATTTCATAACAAATATGAAAGAAAGCTCGGTAGTTTAGATTATGCAACTTCGTTCTTCGGACATTCAAAAAGTACTACCCTGAGACACTTTCTACAAAAATGTAAATGAACACAACAATGTAAATGTATGCACACGTTTTTTGATCGATTTCAACGGTTGTTTAAAAAATCCTGGAGTAGACAATACTTTGCTTACAATTGATTCGACCAACATATATACAGTCAATTAGTATGAGGACTCAACTAATATTAAGTTACAACAAAGTAGAATTATAAATTGATATGAAGAGTAGAAGGAGCATATTTTTCTTGAATATTTACAAACGTTATATATTCTTAACGTTTCACTTTCTTTTGGTTTAAACCATTTCTATTGACATAATATTGCAATAATTATCATTGTTGTAATATTACAAATAACAACATAAGGATTGCGTTTTATATAGATCTATTACTATTCTCAACTTTTAAAGCAAGGGTGAAAATCAATAACCTTTAGAGAAAAGAATGAAGACAGTTATATCCGTTTCAATTACTACTATACATTGTATCTAATTATCCCATATTGTACATTATGATTTTTATATCCATATATATTGAAAGTTCATTTTGTGTATGTTTCTTACAGTATACAAACGTTTCTTTCAATAGGTTTAGCTATCACTGAATTGCTATAATAATATCAAGCTGTAAAGAATGATGATTTCTCAAATATAGTAGGACACGTCGTAATGGATTCTTTAATATTGTTTTTGTCATTAGTTTTTAATAGGGAGTAAGTAAGTAAATCGTTTAACATTGTGACGTGTGCATAATTAGTTACATCATAATGCATAATTAAATATACAACATGATAGCTCCAGGTCCAGTGGACCTATAAGTCACCGAATCAAATACTCATTATGTACAAGAAGCCATATAAATACATAGAACATAATAATCATGGTAAAAAATAGATACAATATGAAAGGATTCTGATTTGCGTGAAAACCGAACATCATTCAACAAAAACATAGATAAGACCAATAGTTAAGCAATTGTATTGTATAGTACCATGTATAGTACTATGTATATACTAAATTAATATCACTTCTGATTTATGTAATT
The DNA here is from genome assembly GCF_021730395.1 of Mercenaria mercenaria. Taxonomy (NCBI): domain Eukaryota; kingdom Metazoa; phylum Mollusca; class Bivalvia; order Venerida; family Veneridae; genus Mercenaria; species Mercenaria mercenaria. Next base: position 27,093,061 of record NC_069377.1, on the reverse strand, counting down.
ATATATAGCTCTATAAAACAAATTACTCCTCAGAGCTAAGAATATGTGCTGTGCGGTACCTTTTGTAGAGGTACGCCTTTACTATATATTTAGACACCTTTCGTGGATATTTTACGACCAAGTGAGTAAGTTTTTGTCCATCCGTTGTGTTAACAATGGAATTGTCTGTTAACAATTTGTCAACTAATGTATGTTTTACAGGATTATATCAGCTGCACTGTAGTAAGAAATACGTTTCTGTTTCAATCTGGATTCACATAGTGTACAAAGTCTGTTTAATTTATATATTTTTTGCTTGTAACTATCTTATTTGCTGACAATTAATATATGTTTGTAAATCATGTACAATGTATAAAATTAATTACAAAGTATATATATTAAAAGAGTAGAAATTGCTTTTATTTCTTGTTCCTCCAAGTTACATTGTGACTTCTATCGTCAATAAGGGGAATACTTTTTTCATATTTTTTCTAGTCGTCATAAACTTTTCAAGGAAAACAAACATATACGAGTAGTTTTAGCTGTTCGGCCCAATTGGCACCCCATCCATCAACTTTGAGATTGCTCCTACGCAAAAGTAGTTATGATGTACTTATTTCGATCTATAGTGCTATGTCTATTTATTACATGGACAATACATTATAATTTCATCCTCCTGTATTTGTACATACTACACTTACACGATCTTTTACATTACCAAATCATATTTTCTATGTTATGTTATTTTAATTTTATAATATTCATTTTACTTTGGGTTCCGTCCTACCGACGCAATTAGTCATTTTAATAATGGAGAAATACTCTTTTTTTTACCATTTATATTTTTCACAATGCAATTTAACAAATTAATTGTTTTCAATTTGAATCTATTTTCCAACCTGTTAAATTTAACTTTGTAAGTAAATCATCCGAAAAATGTAGTTTCAGAAGAGAAAATTTTTTCCACTGGATCATCATTAAAGACACTGATTCTGGTTTGCTGATATGTGGTCTATGATCTGCGTATTGGCGGTAAGGGCCAATATACAAGACTGGACGATTGATAGACTAGCTTCTGTTTATCATAATAAGCTACTGTATAGCTACAGTGCAGTACATAGCTTGCAGGTGATATTTTTCACCTTTATAGCAAAACAGTTCTCACCTTTATAACAAGTTTAGAAAGCCTGATTAAATTAGGGCTGAACAAACAAAGTGATAGATACAACAGTATTTTTTTAATTTTAACAAATCAAATTTTATAACAATAATATCTCATTATTGTTGGATTTCTGTTAAACATAAAAGAAAATGCATTCAGGAACCTTTTTAGCGTCACTCTGCGTCCGTGGTCCGTCCGCCCGTCATTCCGTCCGTCCGTCCGTCCGTTAACAATTTCTCGTTATCGCATCTCCTCAGAAACTACTGGAGGGATTTTGACCAAACTTTGTCAGAATGATGTATTGGTACCCTAGTTGTGTCCCCTTGAAAATCAGACTGATTCAACAATTTATGAGTGAGTTATGGCCCTTTGTTTATTTCTATAATTTACATAGATTTATATAGGGAAAAACTTTGAAAACCTTCTTGTCCAAAACCACAGAGCCTAGGGATTTGATATTTGGTATGAAGCATCATCTAGTGGTCCTCTACCAATATGATTCAAATAACTTCCCTGGGTTCAAATATGGCCCCGCCCCGTGGGGTCTTATGGTTTATATAGACATACATAGGGAAAAACTTTGAAAAACCTCTTGTCCAAAACCACAGGGCCTAGGGCTTTGATATTTTGTATGTGACATCATCTAGTGGTCTTCAACTAAGATTGTTCAAATTATCCCCCTAGGGTCAAATATGGTCCCGCCCTGGGGGTCATGTGGTTTACATAGACTTATATTGGGAAAAACTTTGAAAATTATCTTGTCCAAATCACAAAGCCTAGGGCTTTGATATTTGTAATGTAGCATCATCTAGTGGTTCTCTACCAAGTTTGTCCAAATTATCCCCCTAGGGTCAAATATGGCCCCGCCCCGGGGGTCACATGGTTCATATAGACTTATATAGGGAAAATCTTCTTGTCAATAACTACAACATTCAAATTTGGACCACATGTATATTTTTGAGTGGCAAGATGAACCTTGATATGAGTTGACCTTGATTTTGACCTAGTGACCTACTTCCACATTTCTCAAGCTACAGGCTTCAAATTTGGACCACATGCATAGTATTGTGCACCGAAACAAACTTTGACCTTTACATTGATCTAGTGACCTATTTTCACATTTTTGAAGGTACAGGCTTCAAATTTGGACCACATGCATAGTTTTTTTATTCCAAAATAAGATTTGACCTTGATTTTGACCCAGTGTCCTACTTTTACATTTCTCAAGCTACAGCCTTCAAATTTGGACAACATGTATAGTTTTGTGTACCGAAATGAACTTTGACCTTGAGATTGACCTAGTGACCTACTTTCACATTTCTGTAGCTACAGGCTTCAAATTTAGACCACATGCATAGGATTGTGTACCGAAACAAACTTTGACCTTGACATTGACTTAGTGACATCCTTTCAGATTTTTGAAGGTACAGGCTTCAAATTTGAACCACATGCATAGATTTGTGTTCTGAAGTAAAATTTGACCTTGATTTTGACCTAATGACCTACTTACACATTTCTCAAGCTACAGCCTTCAAACTTGATGCTCATGCATAGTTTTGTGTACAAAGAACTTTGTTCTTGAAATTGATCTAGCGACCTATTTTCACATTACTCAAGCTACAGCTTTCGAATTTAGACCACATGCACAGTGTTGTGTACGGAAATGAAATTTGATCTTGACCTTGTCAATAAGTCTTGAAATTTGGAACACTCAAAAATGGCACATTGGTGGGCGCCAAGATCACTCTGTGATCTCTTGTATAAATAATAAATCATGTGTATTTTGAACAAAGATATCCCTTTATTGCTGGATTTTATCATAAACAAAAGAAAATGTATTTAGGTCGCACGCAGGGAGCTAGATATTCCCCAAATGCATTTTAACATATAAACTTCTTCTGTCATGCATATTTCTTTTTTTTTATTTATTAAAAATGCAATTGGGCGCTTCTTTAAAGCAGCATGCTTCCGGCCAGATTTGGCTAAAAAATCTTTCTTTCAAATTGAAGTTTGGTCATATTATGAATATTAGAATATGAATTTTTGTTTCTAACATATTTTAAAACTTCCATATCAAGAAAAAAAGAAGTCCGCGTCGGGAATCGAGCCCCGGACCACCGATGCAATAAAGCCATTTTACCGTTGTCGTAACCAATAGCGCTATACACGGAGGGTTAAAGTGTGATTTCTGCAAGAAATTGTGGCACTTAAAATGTGCAGCACTGGACCCGGAAAGTGCTAGAGAAATCTCATTTATAAAGTATCTTTGTGTTTATTTTGTCTTTCACAAATCGCCTTGACTGAAAGCAAAATTATCAGATACGGAAGCTGTAAATAAAACAGGGTTAAATAAAACAAAATCGAGCAGAGAAAACGCCAAAGTCACCAAGTTGAGACGATTGTTATATCTAAGGAAATACATTCAAAGTCGGCAAAGACATTTGAAACAGAGACTCTTCCAGTGAAACATATCAATAAAAAGGACACAAAAAATAGTGGTGAAGAAAATTGTGAAAGTCAAAACAAGTCAAGAAAATCTTCTTGATCCAGAAAACATTGTTGTTATTGATAACATTGATAATCCTAAACTTTTGCGTTCATCTGTAGCTATAAGTAAGCGTTTAGGGGAAAAATAGTCAAGGTGTTGAATTTTCATGTAGCGAAATTGTATTACAGTGTGATAGCAGAAGCCAGAAACAAGATTTATTAAAAAATTGGTCCGGTAAAGTTTTTGGTGATAAAGAAGTTCTGCACCCGCTAAGAATAAGAGAAGGAGAATCTGTTGGGTTTATGAAAAATATAGACCCTAGATATTAAAAAAAAAACAACAAGTATTAAGACTATTACAAAATAAAGGCATCCAAGTTATTATAATAAACAAGTGAAGCGTTGTTATCATAGGAGCAGCGGAAGACCTATGCCTATAGTAAGAATAGAGTTTGAAACAAGAAGTCATTTAGAAGAAAGTGTAAATATCAAGTTAGATATATACTTCAATAAAAGTGAAGCTTACATTGAAACAAGAAGGTCATGATGACACTGGTCCGCTCACCTGAGTAATATGAGCTACATGTTTCAAATATCAAACTGATGGTAAAATATTAGGTCAGTAGGTAACATTCATGGCCACTGAAAGTCAGTTTTAGGATCAGTGTGCAAAACTGTACTTGTCATCAAAATCTCAAGATTTTATCTTAAAAACAAAAAAGCAAGTCAGTAGGTCAAGGCCAAAGTCAAGTGACCCCTAATTACTTGAGGTCATCAGGTTATCATAATAAAACAGTCTAGGAAATATGATCAGAAAATTTTTAAAGTATTTTTTCCTATATAACTCTTATAACAAGTGACCTACGGGGCAGGGACACTTTTCACTCTAGGGTCATAATTTAAAAATAGAAAAAAGTGGAAACTCAACACGACAAAAACGAAAATGTTGCAGGCTCGGTTTGATTGAGCCTGTTCATGGACAGTAGTGGAAATGCATGCTACCGCCCACGCCCTCTAGCCCCGGGTTGAGCAGAACTCAACATTTACACATGCTAAAAGTACAAAAAGCAATTTAGAGACATCCGCAGATGTATCAAACAGCGGTGAACATGGAACCTTCAATGATACACGTGTTGAGGCGTGTAATTCCATGAAGAGCGGCGTTTGATCCCCAGATAAAATAATGGATTTGCCCCAAACGAGAAAACAATGGGCAGAACTAAACAAACTGGAATTTAGGAAGGGGATCTGAGGTTACGGAGCCTGCGTATCACAGGAACTGTCAAAAGACAAAATTAAAAAGCAGGCACCATATCCAAGGGATGATTATACAATACCCAAGGCTATGAAAGCGGGAGTATTGGAACCACTTAGGCCGAAATGGTCATGTTGAGAAACTAAACAGTACCAATAACACGACATAAAAGCACAGACACTTGGGGTTCGGACCTCCACACACCCCATTCTTCTCCGCCCCTGGTTAAGTTTAGCCAATATATTTTAGCATTTTACCATGTATTGAGCATAGGTTACGATCATAAAACGCATTTCGTAACATTTCAGCGTGTTTTTAAAAAAATGTATATTTACCATCAATGCTCTCAATATTACAAGATATGAAACATCGCACGAACAATGGGAACACTTGCTTGCGCTGGACTCTCGCTTTGTGTAGCGCATGTCATAAACCGGGAACTAAAATTGTTACTCTTACGGCTATGTTAAACCAGATCATCACTTCTTTATGTAAACAAACCTCGTGTAACACGTGCTGAAGCGATAATCCGGTATAATGCAGTCGAAACGGTATCAGTTTTGGTACCCGGCAACGATATGCGCAGTTCAAAGCAGGGATCTATTCGCAAGGAAGTGTTCCATAGAATTTAGATAGATTGATTTATATTATTTATTGATTTCTCGTCGGTATACAAATGACAGTTGTCGAGACAGGTGTCATTTGACAGAATGGTAACAGATCTGACGATTGATACCAGTGATTCATTGGTAGGGGTTTATTTAAACGTTTAACTGGCTGTTGTTTCCCTAGTGTTCATGTGATGTTTCAAATCTTGTAATATTGAGAGCATCGATGGTAAAGATACATTTTTTTTTAAAAACACGCTGAAATATTACGAATTGCGTTTTATGATCGTCACCTATGCTCAATACATGGTAAAATGCTAAAATATATTGGCTAAACTTAACCAGGGGCGGAGAAGAATGGGGTGTGTGGAGGTCCGAACCCCAAGTGTCTGTGAACCCCAAGTGTCTGTGCATAAAAGTTGTGCTGAATGATCTGAGAAGATCGAAATATAACAGCCCTGATTGAATGTACGGGGAGACATTTTACGGCCGCCATACGGCACAAACAACGTTGCTGTGATAATAAAATAGAAAAAAGTGGAAAATTCACAGGTCGCTCAACACGACAAAAACGAAAATGTTGCAGGCTCGGTTTGATTGAGCCTGTTCATGGACAGTAGTGGAAATGCATGCTGAAGATTCTTGTTAGAGAACCACTAGGCAATGCTACATACCAAGTATCAAAGACCTTGGCCTTGGAATTTCAGACAAGAAGATTTTTTTTAAATCCTACATAAGTCTATGTAAAACATGGGACCCCGGAGTGGGGCCACTTTTCACAGGGTAATAATTTGAACAACCTTGGTAAAGGACTATAAGGCAATACTATATACCAAATATCAAAAGCCTTGGTCTTTTGGTTTCAGACAAGAAGATTTTTAAAGATTTTTTTCTGTACAAGTCTATGTTTACTTGGGACCCCTGGGGCAGGGCCCAATTTTATCCAAATGGTATAATTTGAAAAATCCTGCTATAGGACCACTATATGATGTCACAGACCAAATATCAAAGCCCTAGGCCCTGTGGTTTTTGACAAGACGATCTTCAAAGTTTTTCCCTATATAAGTCTATGTAAACCATGTGACCCCAAGGGCAGGGCCGTATTTGACACTAGGGGGATAGTTTGAACAATCATGGTAGAGGACCACTAGATGATGCAAGACATTAAATATCAAAGCCCTTGGTCCTGTGGTTTTTGACAAGAAGATTTTCATAGCTGTCCGTATAGAATGCTATGTAAACCATGGGACCCACAGGGCGGTGCCATCTTTGACCCCAGGGGGATAATTTGAACAATCTTGGTAAAGGACTACTAGATGATGCTACATACTAAGCAAAGCCCACCCGCTTAGTTCAGTAGGTAAGAGCGTTGGTATACGGATCTCGGGGTCGCGAGTTCGATCCTCGGGCGAGGCGTATGTTCTCCGTGACTATTTGATAAACGACATTGTGTCTGAAATCATTAGTCCTCCACCTCTGATTCATGTGGAGAAGTTGGCAGTTACTTGCAGAGAACAGGTTTGTACTGGTATAGAATTCAGGAATACCGGTTAGGTTAACTACCCGCCGTTACATGACTAAAATACTGTTGAAAAACGGCGTTAAACTCAAAACAAACAAAAAACCAAACATACCAAACATATAAGTCCTATGAACTGTAGTTTTGGACAAGAAGATTTTTTAAAGTTTTTCCTTTCGGTTGCCATGGTAACCAGAGTTCTACTTGGAATTCAATTCTTTGAATAATTTTGAAAGGGAGCCACTCAAGGATTATTCCTGTAAAGTTTAGTGTAATTCTGCCCAGTGGTTTTCAAGGAGAAGATGTTTTAGAAATTGTTGACGGACACACGACTGACGACGCACTACGCATGACGGACACTGAGCGGTCACAAAAGCCCACCATGAGCCTTAGAGATCTTCAGACGTTTTACCTGTATGAGATTTGGTCATATAGCAAATCATTGCAATTTTGAGAAAAAGTGTAAGAACTGCGGTGAAAAGAATCATTCATTAGAAGAGTGCAGCAATCCTACTAAGTGTGCAAACTGTAACGAACCTCACAAAGCATCCTCATCTGTTTGCAAAGAATACAAAGTCAAAGTACAACCACAAAAGCTTGAAAATATTATCTAAACTAACATGAAAATCATATCCATTAACTGTCAGTCTTTTAATACTGCTAAAAAAGATTTACTTTCACATTTTGAAAAAAATGATATTGACTTGGGAATCAAACACTCAGAAGCTATCCTTCAAAAACTGGAATATTTTATCAAAACCTAGAGGGCAAGATGGTCATGGTGGTGTTGCTATTTACAGTAGGCAATCCGAAAACTATATTATTGAAAGACAGAAACATCTAGAACAAGCAAACATAGAAGTATTGTGTGCTACTGTGAAAATGGAAAGAATGGAAGAAATATTACTGTTAGCCTGTTATATCCCACCAACAAAACCAGATGAAATTAAGGGGGGGGGGGATAAATCAGATAATTATGCAGGTGAACTCTTAGAGAATGTTGTCTTAAAAAGTAACTTTATGTGCATAAATGATGGTATTCCAACTAGACGCAACTGCGACAGTGTCATTGACTTGATTATAATCACACCAACTCTAAGGAGAAAAATTGCATGCTGTCAAACACTAGATCATGAGAATGTGAGATCAGACCACATAGCTGTACTGGTGAAAATTGAAGTATGGATGACCTGTATGACTCCTTCTTAGGAGTATTCAAAAATTGTATGGATAAATGTATACCGAAGGTTAAGGTACCATATAATCAAAGAAGAACATTTCATCCTTGGACAAATGAAGAAGTGAAAACTGCAAAAAGAGACTTAAATTCTGCTAAAAAGCACTTTAGGAGAAGAAAAACACCAAACCTTCTATCAGAACTAAAAGATAAAGAACAGATATATAGAGACGTGTGCGAAAATGCGAAATCAAAGTGGATAGATGAAACATGTACCCTAATTGATAGACACACAGACCCAGGTCAGAAGTGGCAAACATTTCACAAACTGACATCCTAAGAGTCTGATACTTGTATTATGCTGCCATTACTAGATGAAGGAAAACCAGTATTTGACAAGGAAGGGAAATGTAGAATATTGAGAAATACCTTTTTGAATGGAGAACATGTTAAAAATGAAAGATTTGAGAACAAATTCAAAATTATGATAGAAGGCAAGCTAAACAACATTAGAGATGGAATAGGAGATGAACCAGTTGATGAATTTTTGAGCCATGAAATAACCAGAAGTGAAGTAGAAGCAGCCTTACAAAGACTTGAAAAGGGTAAAGCGCCTGGTCCAGACAATATCTACACAGATTTGATCAGAAAAGCTAATGATGCCTTGATAACAGCAGTAACAACTCTATTTCAGATGTCCTTCATCCAAGGTATTCTCCCTCATGTATGGAAAGCAGCAGATGTTAAATTTTTGAAAAAACCTGGAAAAGAAAGCTACTATGTGCCACATTCATACAGACCAGTTAGCCAAACAAGTTTTTAGGAAAGTGCCTCGAGAGGATCATCAGTGTCAGAATATATTTCTTTGTTGAACGCCATGACCTGTTGGACCAAGAACAAGATGGGTTTAGAGAAGGAAGGGGTAATACACATGCACTTCTGCGCCTAACACAAGATATTGCAACAAACTTAAAGAATAAACAAGTTACAGCAGTAATATTTCTAGATATGGAGAAGGCATTTGATAGTGTCTGGAGAGATGGTTTGTTGGTGAAATTGTATGAGTTAGGAATAAAAGGCCAAATCTGGAGCTGGATTTCAAATTTCTTACAAAACCGTACCGCGACATGCTGTCTACATGGTTACAGGGATGACAGCCACGAGACAAATCTTGGACTACCTCAGGGTTCAGTACTTTCACCTTTATTGTTTAATTTGTATCTGACAGATATGTTTAAACAAGTTAACAGCCATAAGGTTAAATTTGCTGACGATGGTACAGTATGGCGTACCGATACAGACACCAAATCATTAGAGACACACATACAGGAAGATTTGGGAACGCGGAGAACAGATGGAGTTAAAACAACCAGTTACCAAACAGGCTTCAATTCTCCTTGGTGAGCTTATAGCTATAAAGATACACTAGAATTCATCTTAAAGGAGCAATGAAAACATAAAATACCTTTTCTACAAATAGTTTCAGGCAGCCAAATCAGCAGTGGGTATTTTGACTTTAGGATGGGAGAATGAATTACATATCAGGGCTGTTCAAGAAGCTAAATGTATCTGGAAAGCTGCTGAAAAGGGTGGAACCACTGTAAAACTTGATTGCCCAAATTGCTGGGATAAAATTGCAGACCATTTAGCTAAGGAAGCTGCGCTACAAGCTGAGGAAATAAATGGGGGAAACAAGAGCCAATTACTCAAAGAGATATAAAGAAAGCAGCTAAAGAAACAGTTACAATGTTGTGGCAAAGACAATGGGACACTTCTGGAAAAATGAGACATTGTATGAGATGAAGCCAAGAGTTAAATTCAAACAAGTGGACTACAGTAACAATTCAAACCAAAGAATTCTCATACAATTGCAGAATGGACACCGCAATTTAAAAGAACACAGATACAAGGTTGGACTGGACAGTAACCCTACTGTTAATGTGGTGACCCAGAATCAGTAGAACATTACTTGCTGGAATGTCCAATTACAGAGAACCACAGAGAAACAATGAGAACAAATCTGATTCTCAGAACTGGTATTCGAGACTTTAATCGGAAGATGCTACTAACTTCAGGGGGAAATGACCAATGGAAAGACATAAGACAAGTTATATTAGACGAGCTGAGCCAGTATATTGAAAGATAAAAAAGATTTGTTAAGTCAGTTCTGACCGATCACTCCACATAAATGCTTAAATATAAAAGTTGCAAGTTTAATACAATACACTACCAGAGAGACTTTTACATTGTGACTTTTTACCGAGGTTGGAGACGACAACGATGTGTTATTGCGGCCAGAAGGCTTCGAATCAAGAGGAGGCAGTAAACAGTTTTCAGCTGTTAGTGTCGAAATGGCCAGGGTCAAATTTACAAGTAAGAGGCAATTTACGAAATGAAATGCATATTTAAACTTCTAAATGATTAGGAATCAGGGAATTTTCTACTGCGATTTGAATATTGGCAATTTTAGCTTTTTTTCGTCGTCCGTTTCCGCAACCGGGAGAGCACAAAATTCAGGTCTTGTAAACAGGCACTCAATAAAACATATCAATAAAAAGGACACAGTGGTGAAGAAAAGGGATACTCAGGTTTTTTTTTTCAAGAAAAAGATTCAGCATTTATATATTCTATATTACTAAATTAATAAAGAAACAGGAAGAAGCTATTTTATCAAAATATTGCTTGAAGGTTGCGACGTTAAACCCAGCAAAATAAATAAATAGGACTATATTTGAAATCGTAAAAACAAGCGACTTATTAATCTTCTAATTAGTGTAGGTTTTAAGCCGAAAGATTGTGCACTTTGTAGGAGAGCTTTTGTTTTGTACGATTCTTGCGTATTATATCATTATATTACAATTCTGATGTAGAACCTATCGCTGCATGAAGTATTTAACGAAATATAGGCCGATTTTTATGAAACTTTACCAGTGGAGATTTTCATTTAACTTGTCATTGCTTTTTATTTTTGTTTAATTCCAAAAATATTTTGTACAAATATTTGCCTTTTAAATGCCGATGCGATACAGAATTTGTTTGGAGTTTGTTGCAAAATTAAACGTGTCGAACTTTATTGATTTACGCAATTTTGCATGTAAAACATGTACACATTCACCTATTTCACCAAAATGTACCATGTAAAGAACAAGTTGAAGAATTGATACAATATTGAAAAAAATGTCAATGTAGACATGAGTAGACTTTTCTGGAACGTTTCAGTTGACAATTTCATTGCGATTTTCTCATACAATGTTCTGAAGCTTACTGTACGGCAAACACCACTTGAGAGTGACAAATTGTATTCATTGCTTATATGCACGTATTCATTTGTAAGTATTGAACAAACAAAGAGGGTGATAAACGGAATTAAAGCATTATATTTATCTGAAATTAAATACTTTCCATTCAATAGATAAATAAATGAATAAATAAGATTATCTGCAGAGTAAATTAAATCTTTGCGAAAGCAAACAATTATTTTATAAAAAAAATTAAAATAAAATAAGTTACCGTGATACATAATACCAAAACCTTTTCCATGTATGACGACAACTAAATGACACCAAGGTCTCTATCACACCTCTAATTATTCGTCTGTGCAAACATTGACTCCAGATACATCTTGCCCCTCGTGTTTTTCCCTGAAAATCTATGTACATTTTTCGGCATAAACTATTATCTCCAAATTGTACAAAATCAGTTACTGATAAAATTACAATTTATAATTTCAAAATAATATACGAATTAAGTTTGAGCCGGAACCTGTATGAAACATAACACAAAGTTATGCATAAAACACCCAACTAGGGTAATCACCTCTGCTCAACTAGAACAATATAAACACATCCATTTAGAATATTTCCACCGCACCTGCGCAATTATATCCACCCATATCGGGCAATCATTTCCGCCCAACTAGGGCAATCATCTCCGCCCAGCTAGGGCAATCACCTTCATTCAACCAGGACATTCGTTTTCCAAAACGACGGCAGTCATCGCCACCTAAACTAGGCTACTCAGTTACGCTATATCTGAAAGAAACTTATGGAATATACGCTGAAGGACAAGATTAAACAAATGCATTTATTTAAATTATCAAGAAAATCTCACACATATTTAAAGTATAATATGTTTGGAAAAACTACTATAATGTCCAGATGATGTTTTATAATTCTAAATTCAATGACACTGATAAGCGTTTCTTAATCGAGTCTTTCACATAACCGTATTTTGCTGAAACACTCTTTCAGCGTCCATGTCTCTTCCACAGTCTATCAGTAGTATTCAAATTCGCACTCACAGTAGCTGCTTCGGAACGAAATGAATGTAAACCATATTTACTAGCGTCTATTCCTATTGCGGTTAACATATCTTTATAAATTTCTCTGGTTCTAGTATAAAAAGTGGTTTGTTCAAAAGTGTTCTTAGTCCACAATCGCGGCAATGTTTACCAGCTTGTATAGGCCTAAAGATATGTTCAATGGAATATTCCAGAATCCTAGCAAAATGCAGATATCCCTTTAAAAGAGATACCGGGCAAGAAAAAGTGCCCTGTTTTAGCTATAACTACATGCTGTCCATCTCTGTAAACATCAGTTTTTGACTTTTTCAATATATAAAGAACAATAAGAATCAAACAATTCTATGTCAGATCGTTTAAGATTTAACGCCTCACTTATCCTTAAAAATCCAGCATTACTCAGAACACATAAAGTAACAATTCTTAAATTCCCAAAGAACAATTCTCAGAAGCGAATTTGAGTACTAATTGTTTCAATATTACCAGTGAAATAGGCTCTTTTTTCTCAATTGGCCGCGATACTTTCCTTAAACAGCCTTCTAAACAGAGTTTTAACCATTTATCTTTAAAAGGCTAAATTTAGTTTTGATTTCCCACAAGACTTATCTTCGGGTTGTATTAAAGATACTAGATATAATGCTAAAGTTACTGGTGATGCAGGCAAGAAGGTAAACCCAAACTGAGAACACCAATTTGAATATTTTTCGAACGAATATTTATAATTACGTAAGGTTGACTGTTCTTACTAGACATCACAGCGTCTTTCACTTCTGAGAAAAGGTCCTGGTTAGTTGGTAATATATCACACATTTCTTCAACCAAGTAGCCAACGATGACTCTTAAACATTCCTGTAAAAATTAACATAAAAATATTCTTAAGCAAACACAAATTATTTATGGTATCAATATTATAAACAAATTCATCTGAAAAAGGGTTGCAAATAACAGCTCATAATGTCAAAATCAGTTTAAAATAAGTTCTTTTCATCTTGATTGTATTTGATTAACTGTTCAAGTATTGTACAATGAAATGAATCGTTAATATGATTATCTCCCTTTTGATAAAACTCAGTATCTCTCAACTATTTAACTTATTACTCCCCTTGAAAGAAAGTATTTGTGACATGTAAACATAAAAAGTCAACATATATATTATACATGAGAATGAGAACTATTTTTAAATATTAAAATGTATTATGAGGCTTGAAGTGGCGTAAAAGTACAACAATTCAGTTTTAACAGTTGCATTGCTTTTTTACACTATTCTTACAACAATAACTTTACTTGTAAATTTTTCAGATCCAAAAATGGATTCTTTATTTCTTCCATGAACATAAATACCAGTGTGATCATTGAATAGAAGTATGTCTGTTATAAAAGGTTTGAGCCTCGAATTCTCCCCAAAATCATTGGGAAAAAGGTACTTGAGTACCAATACGGAGCTACTAGCGTACCATTACCTTTAGAGGAAAATAAGTGATTAAGAGCTCTAGATATCAAATAAACAGGCGGTACGATCCAATTGTTTTCCAAATTCCAGTTTACTGAAAAAGCGTCTATTGTATTGTGTATTGTATTGTATTGTATACAAAGAATTGAACCGGGTCAGTTTAGTGTTGTAATCATTTCGAACCTGTCCACTGTATGTGGACCAAACATGCAATCTATGAAGGGAAAAAAATCCGAGATACACCATAATCATCATAATCTATCATTCTACTATACATGTCTGCCTCTGTATTTTGATTTCTCCTTATCCACTCGATGTGTAAAGAAATACTATTTTGTGCACAAATTGTAAAAATGTCTAGTGCGAACTGTTGCAGTTCAGGTATTTGACTGCCTTTTTCGATAATATTTACACAATTTTTGCTGTCTGTATACCAAATGACCTGTTTTCCTTTCAGTTTGCAAAGAAAGCTATTTAAGGAATAATGTATTGCCAGTAACTCCCTATATGTAGAACTTTGTTTTTCTTCAAATTCATTTCACGCCCTACGTATTTATCCCCTGCAATGTTGGAGGCATCCGAATATACTAACACTGAAGGTAAAATTCCTGAAACAATCCTGTAACAAACAAACATTTCCCAAGACCGGCATCATAGACATGATTTTCCCAGAAAGTTTTGCCAAATCCCTAGCGCTTACCCATGGAAAAGATTTTTTAATGGTGTAAATACAGAATAAAGTATTCTGTTTTCGTCGTTCGGAAAATTTAAGGACTCCATTCTCAAGATCCCGAATGTAACCCAGCCATTCTATAACTTGCACTGGGACAAACACTAATTTTTCCAAATTAATCAAAAACCCAGCGCTGAGTAACGTAGTCCGGACTAAATTGGCATCTGATAACGCAAGTTCCATAGATCTGTTAACACCCCCACCCCCTCTCCCCCACAAGCCATCATCTAAAACAATACAATGTTCAAATCTTCTTTTCTCCAGTATTTAATTCAAGGTCTCAGCAATTCTGTAAACAATAAAAGGTGCAGACGACAAACCAAATGGGAGGACAGAAAAAAAAACGTAATAGCGCCTTCTACCGTTAATAATCCAAGAAAATCCTAAATAAAAATGATGGAGAGGCTTAATTGAAATATGATGGTAGCCACTTGACAGGTCAAATTTGTACATGTAACCTTGAGGAATTAATTTTTTTTGCGACTTTGTAGTCTTCGAATTTAACAGAATCAGTCGTTTCTTGTCCGATGCATTAATTATTTGTAGCTACAGACAACGATTTTACATTATGAGGAAAAAAAAGGCCCGTAAACACAGTTTTTGTAACAGATCCTTGATAGCACTCTCTTCAAAATCTTTATTGTCTAACGCAGATTTGTTATTTTTTCAAATTAAACGAAGGCGGCTGAGACGAAAAAGGAATAACATTACTTATATTCTTATACAAGATAAAATGTCGTCATTAGGTTCAAGAACAGTTCCCCAAAATGGTAACGCCTGTTTTAATCTGCCTTTCACAGAAATGTGAAACTAATATGGAACTTTTTTTATATTCACAAAATAGTTCTTGATGCTGCATGACCGTACATAGAAACTTTATTATCAAAAATCCAATACTTATCATATTCAGTAATACTGGCTGGAACCCTTGGTAGCTTCCGGTTTTTCACATTCGGGCGCTCTGACGGCGGTTCGGATCCCATGGCTCCTGGTCGGACCCCGGTGTTAACCTTACCACATCCAGAGGCAATGTGTCCCAACTGCCCGCACCGGAAGCAGACGACAGAAGCAGGCAACTGCTGTTGATAGGACACTCCTCCTGCCGTGGCAAATGTTGAACCTGTTCCTCTACGAAAGCTACGAAAATTAGACTGAAAACCAGTGTTTTTATTAAAACTAGTGGAAGAAGAACTCTTAGCTTTATCAATACGAGCTTTGGCTCTGTCTTCTGCTTTACTAATACGTTTGTCATCTTCCGAATCGCTAGCAACGTCCAATTTCTCATACTCATGAATAGTGGACCAACCGGAAGGAGAATTGTCAGCAATTCTTATTAACTTGTTTCTCTGCTTTATCTTTAATGTAACCGTGAGCTCTAGTGGCATTTCTCAGTGTGATAGCTTTATCTTTGCTGTCAAGCAGGTCGTCAATATCACAATTGAATTGATATTGTTTCTTATTTGATAAACCTTTTAACGAAATAGAAGAATCTTTTCTGACCTTTTTTCTAATAGCCTCCGCAATCCACTCCGAATCAGTCTGAACAGTCTTCTTCAAATCGTTGAATTTACTGTTGAAAAAAAATCTTTCAATTCTTCTACAATCACTGATCGTTGAATTTGTTCGTCCCTCCGTTGGGAAGAAGTATCATCTTCATTCATTGTGTATATGATAACAAAACAGTGATGCGTTTACTGCCAAATATATATTAGTCTCGAGTGAAGAAAACTCGCGAAAGATCTATATAAATGTCTGAAATATGCACGAATTTCAGGTGCTTACCCACGAAGGTTATAAAACACTTAATGTGATTAACACCCACTAACATTGCTTTATCCGAAACGATAATAATTTCATTCATGATAAGATACGAAAGTAGTAATTCGCCGATTACCAGGTATACCTATGTTGTCACACCGAAAGTAGTCCATATCAGTATATAGTGCTATTTTCCCGCCTAGGAAAGTCATTTTCATGCCAGATATAAACTGTATTGATACTTTATTATAAAGAAGAATGTCTGTGGATGATTTAAAGCTACGTAACGTTATATTGTTCCAAGTTTGTGTAGAAAGTGCTGGTAAGAATGAAAGTGAATGTAGGTATTGTAA
The DNA here is from genome assembly GCF_021730395.1 of Mercenaria mercenaria. Classification (NCBI taxonomy): domain Eukaryota; kingdom Metazoa; phylum Mollusca; class Bivalvia; order Venerida; family Veneridae; genus Mercenaria; species Mercenaria mercenaria. The sequence continues at coordinate 27,076,280 of NC_069377.1, read as the reverse complement.
GTAAGTATTGACCTGGCACTCATTAATCTTCGCCAATATTTTCGGGCGTTTTCGTTATTTTACGCAATGTGTGTGCCCTGAAAGTATCTAGATTTATCAAAATAATCAATTCAGATAACCAACGTTACAGTGGTGTAGTAATAAGCTCTCCGACTTGAAAGCACGTTACCTGGGGTTCGAATTATTTTCTAACCATTTTCTTTTAAAATAATGTCTTGTGTTTGAACTTTGTATATATATTATATTATTTGAAACATTCCATTTCGTGTCATTAACAACAGTTCTTTGAATTGTCCGTTGAATAAATGAATGCTGATCCGGTCCTGGAAACATTTTGTAGAACGGTTTAGTGTGCGTAGAAAAATGTTAATCGATAATAGAATATTTCGTTGATGAATCGAAAGTGTGACAAGTTTTCCGCCTGTTAATTTTACAGATAAAATATAAAATAATAATAATAAAAAAAATGGTCAGAAGGTCTTGAACACACAACCCTGAGATTAGTGGAAAAACACTTTGTCCGCACAGCTATATCTGCACATGATACATGATGGTTTATAATTAGCTTTTCAATACATGTAAGTATATCGTTATTTAGGTACGGACACCGAAATTAATTTACGGAAAACGTACGGAATATTCATGAGTGCCGGCCAGGTCAATACTTGCGGACAATACCTACTGATGTCTTCTTATGCAATATTATCGTTTTCGAGTCTCAGTACGTCATTGTGAAAAAAAACAACAACAATATTTTGTGTTTTTTATTGGTTGGTTGACTGCACCCAAGTAAAACAACATAAGAATCGGATTGTTTCAGTCCTCTCTGGTTAGAACAGCCTCCAGCTCCTCGCACTGGATCCAGATGACCAGATGTAATAGCGGAGTCAAGATACAAGCCGGTTAAGATATACTGATATATAGTATGGGCCGCACTTACAATAATCATAGAATGTTAAAAACGGACTCTATGTCATTGGGTAGTATGGTATCTAGAAGAATGCGTGTGTGATGAATGGGACATGCTTTTGGAATCGCATACATTTGCTGCTGTTTTTTTTCTTTGGGTTTAACAACGTTTTTCAACAGTATTTTAGTTATGTAACGACGGGCGGGCAGTTAAACTTACCAGTGTTCCTGGATTCTGTACCAGTACAAACCAGTTCTCCGCAAATAACTGCCAACTCCCCCACATGAATGAAAGGTGGAGGACGAATGATAGCAGACACAATGTCTTTTTTTAATCACGGAGAACATACGCCTCGCACGGGGATCGAACTCGCGACCCTGCGATCCGTAGTTCTCCGCTCTCCCTATTAAGCAAAGCGGGCGGGTCCGCATACATTTGTATTTCAATCAGGAAGTATAAACCAGATAAGTAAGGTATAGTTTTAATTTATAGACATTCGTTTTATGACTGATAAAAAAAGATTAGTATCGATATGATTGTCACATTCACTATCTGTAAAACATTTTTTAAATTGAAATTTAAGAAAATGTATTTAGCTTATATTCGCCCAGTTTCTGATACAATGTTATGGATTTAAGTGTAAACGTATTCAGTTTGTGAACATATTCAATTTGTGAACGTACTCAATTTGTGAATGTGTTCATTTTGAACGGTTTACGATTTTTTTTCTACACAGTTGCCTCATTGCTTTTATTCTGATTTCTTAAAAATATTTGAATCGTCCGTCCAACTGTGCTTTGGTATGGCTGACAACACCAGGAGTCGCACCCCACACATAAATAGAGCCATGGCAAATCAAGAAGAAAAACGAAAGGTTACAGAAGGTCTCATAGCTCAAGGAGGTAACTATACAGGCACAATATATATATATATATATGTATTTTTAGGCACATACGTTGGTACGATAGAAAATCAAAAGACACACATGCGTATAAATCTTTATTTTAAAACATTGTTTGCATTTCATAAGACCAATGGATTTAGAATGATAGATTGTAGTTGGATATGTTTTCCTGACAATTATTCTAGCATTCGAATAAAATGCATTTTATTCATTATGGAAATGATCAATGTTAAATATACGACACAACTGTAAAGAATATGATGCACTGAAGTTCAGTCTGTGTGAAAATGTAACGGAGGAATTTACTATCGAATATAAACTGGCCTTATTCAGTACTCCACCGCACAGAAAATAGTAACGTATTGAAAGTAACAGAAACATTTAACAGTAACGGAAATTACCAACTGCAAAACTGTAGAAGAATTCATCCGCAGGTTTCTTTTTAATGCATGTCGTAACCCTATTTCAAGGTTTGACAAGTATACTATGGATTAGTTGTATATAGTTTGTTTATTTAAAACAAAATAATCGACAGAAAATCTTTATCACATAGGTCTCATATTTTCATCACGAAGGCGTGAAGTAATACTGTTGAAAAACTATTCACTTGTTAATCCCGCCATGTTAAATAAGAATTCTAAGAAATTACTCAGTGTTCGTGGAATCAGTATCGTACTATAATAAAAACATAATATCTAAAGGTTAGAGTTCGATGTTTTCTATTTGTCTGTTAGTCAAAAGAGACAGATTGTTAGTCAAAAGAGACAGATTGTTTGATGGCTAAAAGATTATTACTCGCGTGATCCTTTATGAAAAAAAAAGAAGAAAAAAAACAAAAAAAAAAACAGATTTTTTATTTATTTCTATAAAATACCTTCACTTTTATCTAGTTAAATAATGGGGACAGTAACTATTTAGTGACTACATCACGGGATAATAGAACTGGCCCGTACATTCCCTCCTCGGTAAATTGCCTCCCTTTACATTGAAATCAGAACGATTTTAGATGATATGATACACTCTATGGTAACTACAACGGTAGCCGTGTGTTTGGATCTAACAACATAACGTGACGTAAGTTCATACATATATTTTAAGGTGGAGTGCGACCTTTAAATTTTTTTTAATACATCTATGAAAAATTAACGATAGAAAATTGAGGATATTTCTGATTTATTCCCGTTTTCCGTTTGGCTCTTATTTAAGCCACATTTGTTTGGTGCGCTGTCAAACTCGGCCACTAATGGCACTTTTTGGGCGTCATTTCTTGGCGTCATTTTCATTGTTTCTGTAAGGTTTTCAGCGTATCCCTATTTCAGTTGGAAGCGGACAAGAATGAAATTTATATATTTTTAAAAGATTTATAATTCCTATTCCTGTGGTATAAATTTCGTGAATGATCTATGACGTACCTTAAGATTATGACGCATTAAAGCGTCAGACTTACACAAAATGTAACGTAGAGTTTAGCTGGAAAATTGTCCGTTTTTTGAGTATAACATTTTTTTGGGTCGAGGAATTTTGTGTAAATTTCAATCATAAATGCGCAAGTATATTTACTTGCGTTTGATTAACAAAAAATTGTATGTCACCGAACTCGTTTTTTCAGGACGACCGATTTTGTTTCCCCACCCCCGAGCTAAAATGCAACGTTATTTGGTGGTATTTTTAAAGTTACGCTAAAGTTTCGGACGATTTCGGAAAACTTGTACTATGGAACAAGTTGTCGACATTTTATCGTAAAAATATATGTTCAATGAAAGCATATACTGAAATTTAAAAAATATCACATATACAGTAAATCGAATTATAATAGAAAAATGAAGTAAACGCGATATTACTTGGTGGTATTTTTAAAAATACGCTGATAGTTTCGGACGATTTCGGAAAATTTGTACTATGGAGCTTATTGTCGACATAATTTTGTTAATTTATACGTTTAATGTTAGCATAATATACTGAAATATAAGAAAATAACACATAGGCCTATAATTCGAATTATAATAGAAAAATGAAGTCCCGGCGGAGTTGGATACTTAAAATACTCTAAATGAGTTGTTCCCCTTTAAATAAGAATGTCATTTGTAAAGAAATAAATGTAAACAATTGTCAAAACGACGTTTTACCTAGTTATGTAAAGTTTAAACACTCGCACGATGTTGCAAATGCATCAAAAGGAAGTCATGTAACAGGTTTTTAAAAATGGTGAGTTTTTAAAGGCGCTGGACTGTCCAGAAGTGTGGCCCCTTCATGTAGTCCCTTTCCGGAATTCAATACATATATGAATGAATTGACAGATAAGTTGTGTGTCAAGATGCTGTTCATTCACTAAAAAAATCCCTTGTTTTGTGATATACTGCTAAACCTTAACCATAACTTGCTAAGTCAAGTCAAAATAGCGAGATAATCTTTTTGAAAAAGAACATGAGAATCTTTGAGCCTGTGCATTGCATGTCGAATAATCAGAGTGAACAAGTGTTTGAAGGAAGTTTCATTTCATTCGTAAAAATGGTATGTGACGTACCTGCAAAGCTCAATGAAACGGCATAACTCTGCAATGAAGTTAAAGTCAGATTTGCTGATCCTTACTTTGAATTTTAGATCCTCATAGATAATTCATTCTAACTATTGATTATTAAGATGCCTGCGTACGTACAAAAACAGTACAAAATTCAATTTAGTTAATCGGGAAAAGAGTCATACCTTTGTAAAAACAAAGCAAACTAGAATTATAGAACATTTGTATTGCATGTCAGATCATCACATTGAACAACTAGTTTCAATAAGTTCCCACTATAACATCTTACAAATAATTAACAAAGAGTATTCTTCAGGTAGTCGATGTAAATCACCTTATAGAATAGTGGAAATAGCTAATGTGTACAGGGGTTGCTTTTAAGTTAGTAGGTGAAAGGGCAAACAAACGTTTTTGTTTAATTTGGGCCTATTTTCTAAGTATTTACTAATTCCCTCTTCTAAACAAGCAATTGACAAATGTGATAAACAAATGAACATTTATTTTAAAAGAATTCAAATCAAATCACCCTCGAGACGACAGATGGAACCCAGAGTTTCAAAAACGAACGACTTGGATATCTACCAGGCTGGTACTCAAACGTTCTTACGCTGCTTTTTTAAAACTCGTTTTACCTACCTATCAGGATACATAGTGTTTCATTTTGAAAATATTCCATAAAATAAACTCGTTATTAAACCGTTAACGTAACATATTTTTCTCTAGGTACAGTGTATATTTCGAATCATTTATACACATCTCTTAGATATTTAGTTTTATGACCTTCAGTTCATTTCTTTCCCTAGATTTTATGCAATCCATACAAAAGGTTACCTCTTATATCATAGAAATGAAAGGAGATAGATGTGGTTATATATGGTTTTATCAACTTTGATACCGATTTTTCGTGCAGGACTGTGAATTAAGTTGCTATCCAAACCGGTGCATATACTAAATCCAAACCGTTAACTGCCTTTCAGTTACTTGTATCCAACCGTTACACACTTGATACATATAATTGACTTACCATGGTATGTTTTCGCAAAAATACTATACTTTCAGTTTAGAGACTGATGACAAGATATGTGAAGATGTTTCTTCTTTTTTCTTAACTGATTTTTTTCATGATACAATTGCAAGAGGTTTGATAACATCATTTAAAAGTTTCGTTTTCGCTTCTTGATTCCCATAATCTGCACGATTTTATCACTTAGTAATCAAATTTTATATCGAATAACTTAAACCTTAGAATGAAAACTGAAAATGGAATTAATCTTTATGTAAAAATATGTGTTTAATCATGGAAAACATCAAAACTTGCATGATGTTTTTGACATTTTTTGCTCGGGAGAGGCCATATTGGACAGATCCAAACACACGGCTACCGGTGTAGTTACCATACAGTGTGATAATTACAAATCTCAATTCAATTTAAAAAAAAAATTATTTCAATATTCAGGCAAACATCAAGCTTTTCATGTACCCTATCCACGGCGGGGAAACGGACACCGGATATAGCCAAGAAAGCGGATGTACCCTATCCACGGCGGGGAAACGGACACCGGATATAGCCAAGAAAGTGGTCGAGTTTTCCAATGCATTTGTATCGACTAAACGGTTTTATTTTCTTCATAAATTTGTATGCTTTTCGGACATATATTTCTGTTTGATAAAGGTAACTAAGGTATCAGTATTACGGACAATGTTATTTATTTCAGAGGCACAGTCACAGACGGCGAACGCACAATTTGAGAAAGCAGTTAGGAAAAAACGGCGTCGCAAGCGTTTGATGTGCTCTTGTTTTCGTAACTATGACGACGAAACAGACAATCGGGAATAAAAAGCTTCATAAGCGCAATGACTTTTCGACATATTCTTCCCATTATACATATCGTTGTTTTTAAGGCTGGCAGTGATATCATGTCTTTTAATATTTTGGTGTTAATTGCGTGTATTGTATTTATATTCAATGTAGTATGTTTGTAAAAATATATCCATAACCATCTGTATAATTGAGCCGCACCATGAGAAAACCAACATAGTGCATTTGCGACCAGCATGGATCCGGACCAGCCTGCGCATCCGCCCAGTCTGGTCAGGAACTATACTGTTCGCTTTCAAAACCTATTGCAGTTAGAGACACTGGATCCATGATAGTTGCAAATACAATATGTTGGCTTTCTCATGGTGCAGCTCATATTATAGTGTTTATAAAAAGAATATCTGTATTGGGATGAAATCTTTTTATTTCTTTATTAAATCAGATATTACTTCATTTCATGATTTGCATTCTTAACTGCACAATTTTCAACATTAAATATTAACAATTCTGTTGGAGAATAGGTCATATCTAGTGGTCATTGTTAAATTCATAACCGACTATAAATAGTTTCTTGCATCTCTTGTGACATACACCGGCAAGGATGCAGCCGAGTCAGAAATCAACGCACACACTTTTAAAAGTTTAGAAAATTTTAAAGCTGTCAAAAATTGTTTTATTTATGGCACAAAGTAGGTACAATGATACATTTGGAAATAAATTTTTAGTTTGGAATGGTTGCAAACGCTTGTCTTGTTAAACAGTTGCAGCCTTTGCATAATCAACCCGCACTTTAGAATGTCTACTGGTTTCCAAGTAGTTTCCGGACTCAAGTAGTTTTCCGGACCTTTTACATTTCGTGCTGTATAGACTTTACGCCGTCGTAAAGCATCAGGGTAACAATATCATATCATCTAGACCTTTGTTGCCAATACATAGCAACGAAAACCTAGCATTACCGAACTCATTTATTATTTGAATTTCCCGGTTGTTTTAACTTTCTTCGATGTAATGTTTACACAAGAAATTGTCAACTTCAGGGGAATTCCGGTTACAGTGCGCATGCGCAGAAATTGAGGCCCTTTGAAGGTAAACATCAGTCAATTGATGCTCCCATTTACAGACGATACAGTAAAAACATTCCGATAGTAATAAAATAAAACAATGAAACTCAGACAAGAATCGACCTATTCACTATACTACGTACGGCATTAAATTATCGATTAAAACTAGGAACCAAAATAGACACGCCGGATTTACCTACGATAGTATCATACCGTCTATCAATCAAATGTTTAGCAGCAATGTCCATGCCCGAGTGGTCAGGGCGTTAGACTACCAATTTTGAGACAGGTCTTGTTTTTTTTAAGTCGTTAATTATATTAAAAGTTCTTAATTTCTTTTTTGTAATATTACCAGTCCACTAAATACGTCCCGTCATTTTAGCGTGACGTTGCAAACGTCATTCAAACGTAATTAGACGTAACTGTAATGAGCGTATTATAAATGTAGTATTAATTTGTTAAATTCTTGAAATATACTTTTCAAATCATCATCACGCCTTAGAATTATGTTTTAATTTTGATTATATATAGCGAAATCGGAAATATTTGCTTTTACAGAAAGGTTACAACTTTTACAATGAAAGGTCCGGAAAACTACTCTGACTTACTGAGAAATAAATGGAATTAATTGCCCCGTTTGATGACTGATCTACATTTGTGTTATGAACGCTAGTGTAATACGAATTCTGCATGGTATTAATGAAGAACCTAGCTTTTTTCTGTGAAAATTTTATGTTTCTACTATGTTTTGTTTGAAAGTTACTGGCAAAAAATAGCGATTTCGGTCCGGAAACTACTGGGAAAACAGTATATTGTTGAGTTAACCTATTTTGGCAAATGTACCATGTCGCATGTCAATGAGATCAGCTGACAACGTCTCTTTTAAGCACTCATGAAAGTTAATGGAAGAAAACATGGACGGATAAACTGTTAAAGTGCATCAGAACAGTTTTATGCAAAAACATCACGTCAAGCCTGGAGATAATACACCGGCAAAGAGCAATAACAGTTCTCCTTATGATGAAACGATGGTAAAATCAACAAATTCTGAAAGCCTTTTAGCAAGACAGACTACAGTTTTATCTTTCCAGCTTTTGATGGTGGAGGAGGACTCTATATTCATTACTCCAGGCACTTTTTTCAGATATGGGCGGTCAACTGGTAGAATCATCAACCTGTGAGTCAGCTGAATGGCTTTCTCACATCAAAGAATTCTCCATGCATGGTTTCATAACCAAAGCAGATAGGCAATGAACTGGAAGTCAGCAACCTTCACTTGGCCATGGAGGCCTCTGATCATATGTTTATCTCGTTAACAAAATTTGACTACAAATGAGTAAGTTAACAAAGTGTGATAGTGTATTTAACATGATAATAAAAAGCAACCGTAGAAAGGATAACAAGATATGTACAGATATGGACATTTTTATTTATTCATAACATTTTCATACATTAAAACAAAATGATAATATTAATCAAGTACATCAGTTTAGTCTAAATGTACAGGATATCCTACACAATGTCTGTATTCACTCCAACAACTACATATCAACTGAAACCATAATGTGCTTGGGATGTATAATGCATAATTTAAATGGTCCAGATGTGCATTTTCACACAACTTTACACCTACCGTACGTCATTCTAGTGACAGCCACAGACAAGTCTGTTCATAAGCAGAGCTTCACATCTAAAACTCTTTGGGACATGTTATGGGAAAGTATCGAATTAGAACCATGAACTGGGTGACATATGACCATTTTGCTTGGAATCATCATAAAAACCAACTCATTCATTCACAAACATTGAAGTACACAATTAAGACATTTAGCCTTAAGATTGTATGCTTTCTCAACATCTATATGCAATTATTTGACTGGAATAACAGGAAAATTGAGGGCCAAAAACATCTTTTGCTGATAACCCATAACTAAAATCTAAGCATATAATGCATTGATACTTTTTAATGTTGTTACAATCTAAATATATAACGCATGGTTCTTTTGCAACGATCTTAAGCAGAGCCTGTACGACTAATGCTGAGGTCAATAGTTGACTTTTACGTATTTAAACACAAAATGACCAGCATTCACATTTTGATATTTCATTTGTGGGATAATAAAAGAGGAAGCTTAAGATACGGCAAAACACGCAGAAGCTGAGGTGAAATAGATTATTGCACAATTACAAACCATATCAGCACATCCATTACTGCTCAACAGTCAAACAATAACTTCTTAAAAAAATCTTAGCTTTCCAAAACATTTATTTCAACTATCTTCTCCGAACTCACAACCTACTTGTTTATAAATTGAAGGATTTATATTATGTATCTGCTATAAAGTGTGGAAAAGAACCAGACTGGTTAGAATTCATCACCATTATAATACATTACAATTATGATTTGTGTGGACATTTATCTTTACACATTACAATTTTCACTCATGTAAAACATAATCTTGTAGCATATAACACCATACATATGTTAAGTGCATGGCTCTCATGCCCCTATATTTGCAATAGTAGTCACATCGAAGATGAAACAATCTTTGCTTTTTGATAGAGCTATCTTGGTCAGAGACTATTTTCCTTCATGTCATTCTAACCTACTGTATAACAGTTTTATAAAAAAATTAATACTATAATAATAAGTCTAACATTTCAAACCATTGTTTGTCAAGAAAGTATTAAGTTACTAACATTGCATGAATTACAAAAACTGGAGAAAAAAACCTGTGACATTTCTTTCTCTCAATACAGGTAATTCTGAAGACAGTACCAATATATTTTCTTATAAAAATGTGCTAAATAAATACTGATACACAATATACCCATGCCTAACACACTTCTCAGATATAGTGAAAATCCAATTATTTGAATCTGTTAACTGTATAATCATATTCTATTATACAGACTTATCAACAAAATCAAAACTTGAGTTTTCACTATACGAAATTTCAATCAACTTTTCATCCAAAACTGGAATTACTGTAAATAAATTTAATACTCTACAATATTATCAATGCCACCATCTAAATAATTATGATTACTGTTCTTTTTAAATATTGCAATATATCTTTTAGTCCTTCAAAGTAAGATGAAATCTGCGTTCAAATTCTTTATGCAGAACCATAATTTCACACGTGTGAAACAATTCAATACACATTATATGATAAAAATTGTCACTAAACAATCTATATGTACAAAATTATGATACATTTTCTATATATCCTACAATATACTTTTAGCATTTACAAAAACACATACACTATTCACATCCAATTATAAATGTCTCCGCACAGGGAATTTGATATTCTACTATGTACAATATGATCATAAAATATGAAGTATACAGAATGTACAAGTGAGTATATCATACTGAGAAGCCATATGAAGATATGGAGGGGTAGAAAGCGTTATCACAATACTAATTAACTACCAATCAGCACTCAAACAACTTTCGGAACGCAATACATAGTCTTTAAAAGAGTCTGCACCATAGATTGTCCACACCGTATCTATATTACCAGTCCACACCGTACCCAACAGTCTGCACCGTACCTAACAAAGTCCAGACCGTACTTGAAAGTGACCACACTATCCATTCCCTTGGAATGCTATTAGACCACCCACAGAGCAGTAGAAAAAGATTTGAAAACAATGAAATATGAAACCTCAAGTTTTTGGTTCCAAATTTTGTGAAGATTCCTAATGAAAGAAGATGGGTATTTCCAAATTTCTATTCAACTACAACAAAGACAAACACAACAAAAACGATATTGCTGGTAACTGGTATAGCACTTGTAGAAGGTTCTATGTATCTAAAAAATAGTGAAACATGACCTTTAGTGGGCTCAAGCCTCTATAATGTATCTATGGGAGTTGTGTAACATGGAATGCATATGAAGCACAAAGCAGCAATTCAAAATGGCTCTGTGTCAGTATGCAAACACGTAATGTAACTTTCAACCACAGGAATTGCAAAAGCACAAAATTCTTTCCAGAAATTAAATGCGATAGCCATCATTTTTAGCATTTTCCTCTCCAAATCAACAAAACATCAAAACGTCATGTCACAACTCCAAACAAAACATGATATACATGTAATAACATCAACAACATTGATCAGCTATGGTAGGAAGCCTCTTTTGTGTTATTTATATAAACACCTAATACACATTTTTTTCAGTCCATTCAAACCCAAAAGTCAATTAAACTTATCTAATGTCAAAATTGAATATTTTGCAAACAGATAACAATTAAAGCCTGGTGCTTCGGAAAAAAGTTCTGGTAAGTAAGTCATTGTTTTCACAAGCAGAAAATTATTTGAGCCGCGCCATGAGAAAACCAACATAGTGCATTTGCGACCAGCATGGATCCAGACCAGCCATCTGGTCAGGATCCATACTGTTCGCCAACGGTTTCTTTAATTGCAATAGGCTTTGAAAGTGAACAGCATAGATCCTGACCAGACTGCGCAGATGCACAGGCTGGTCTGGATCCATGCTGGTTGCAAACGCAATATGTTGGTTTTCTCGTGGCGCGGCTCATTTAATATGTGCATCTGGATAATACTTCAGGGGAATACATTCAAATTCGTAGAAACTCACCAAAAACAATCCATGATACTTCAACCACCGTGGCCATTAATTACAAAATTAGCACAACTATGACGCAAAACAGTAGGGTTTATTTTTCCTCTACAAAAGAAGTTTCCATTGTATTTCTGAGTATGATGTTCAAACACATAAAAAATACAATTTAAAACAAAAAGTAACATAAAAACTTTCCGTTATTGAAACCGAAACTTTCTCACTGTTCACATACTCAAGGGAATATTCAACATGGTTCACAGAAAAATGTCAATGAAAATAATGCAATATTCACCTTGGAGCAAAACGTGGATAAAAAGCATCTTCACATCAGTGCATTTCTCCACTTTTAGCTCATGGGGGACAATATATTAACCATTATAACAAAATGGACTTCATTCTAAAATGTCAATAAAAATAATGCAATATTCACCTCAGAGCAAAACATGGATAAAAGCATCTTTACTTCAGTGCATGTCTCCACTTTGGGCACTCCGGGGGGAATATTTATCTGTAAAGCAATGTGGACTTCTACAGAATATCATTCTTAAACTGTTAAATACTTTTTTCATTTTCTGTCAACCTAAACAACTGAAAAGTCCCATTCAATATTGTAAATCTTTTAATTACTAGCTAATAACTATAGTCTATACGACCAGAAATTAAATGAATCAGATACCCATGAAAAAAATTAACATGACCACATAGATGAACCTAAGGTTTCAACATTTTATAACAGGTATAGAAGTCATTTTAAAATACAAGAGGACCATGATGGTCCTGAATCGCTCACATGTCCCCACATGACCCAGTTTTGAACTGGGTATGACGTTTATGGCCCCTTTTGTACTTAGAAAATATCAGATTTGTTGGTTAAGTTTTATGTTTAGGTCAACTTTTCTCCTAAACTATCAAAGCTATTGCTTTTAAACTTGCAACACTTATTCACCATCATAAGCTGACCCTGTACATTAAGAAACATAACTCCAACCTGCTTTTTGCAAGAATTATTGCCCCTTTCGGACTTAGAAAATCAGTTTTCTTGGTTAAGTTTTATGTTTAGGTCAACTTTTTCTCTTAAACTATCAAAGCTATTGCTTTGAAACTTACAACACTTGTTCACCATCATAAGCTGACCCTGTACAGCAAGAAACATAACTCCACCCTGCTTTTTGCAAGAATTATTGCCCCTTTTGGACTTAGAAACCAGTTTTCTTGGTTAAGTTTTATGTTTAGGTCAGCTTTTCTCCTAAACTATCAAAGCTATTGCTTTAAAACTTGCAACAGTTTTTCACCATCATAAGTGGACGCTGTACATCAAGAAACACAACTCTATCCTGCTTTTTGCAAGAATTATGGCCCTTTTTAGACTTAGAAAATCATGAGTAGGACAATATTTCTATTATACAAAAAATCAGATGAGCGTCAGCACCCGCAAGGCGGTGCTCTTGTTTTATACGCCGGTTGGAAAAATGGGACGTATTATGGGAACGCCCCTGGCGGGCGGATGGGCGGGCAGGCGGCGTCCACAGACTTTGTCCGGAGCATATCTTCTTCATGCTTGGAGGGATTTTGATGAAACTTGGCACAAATGTTCACCATCATCAGATGGAGTGTCATACGCAAGAACCAGGTTCCTAGGTCTAAGATCAAGGTCACACTTAGAGGTCAAATGTCAAATTCAAGAATGACTTTGTCCGAAGTATATCTTTTTCATGCATGAAAGGATTTTGATGTAGCTTGGCACAATTGTTCACCATCATGAGGCGGAGTGTCATGCGCAAGAACCAGGTCCCTAGCTCTAAGGTCAAGGTCACACTTAGAGGTGAAAGGATACAAGAAAGAAAACTTTGTCTGGAGCATTTCTTCTTCATGCATGGAGGGATTTTGATGTAACTTGGCAAAAATGTTCCCTAGGACTAAGGTCAAGGTCACACTTAGAGGCCAAAGGTCAGATACAAGAATGACTTTGTCCGGAGCATTTCTTCTCCATGCATAGAGGGATTTTGATGTAACTTGGCACAATTGTACACCATCATGAGACGGAGTGTCATGCGCAGGTCCCTTCTTTAGCCAATTCTTGCAAATCAATTTGACAGTTTTGTCGAGGAATGACCATGGCGTACATTTACAATTTCTGGGCCAAAAACGATCGTTACGTTTTGAGATATTCGCTAACAATTTCTTCAGATTGAAAAATCGAGTAAAAATCCAAAGTTTTGCGCAAATTGTTTTGTTTATGAATAACCTGTGAAAACTATCATCATCTGGTTTAACAGATGTGTCCTTTTAGAACACCTGTGTGAAGTTTCCGGGTTCTACGTTATTCCTGAAAAAGTATATTAGCCGTTAAATAGGCATGATCGGGAAAAAAAGACTGTCGAAAACGGCCGCTGTATTTGAAATAAGCAGTCGTTGAAGTCAGCTGTCGGCTATCGGGAATACAGCTGTATAAAAGTAAAAAAACTGTCTTGTAGACATGTTATATGCCACGTAGTGTCTCTTCTTTATGTATATTTTGTATCTGTTTAGTCTGTCTGTGTTTTTGCGATTTCTTTCGACTTTCATTTGTGTAAAATGTGTATACTTGCAGTCAGTAAACAGTTTGTATACACTTATGTATAGTCCTTATTGCCATGTCGAGTAATTCTGGTTGATTTCGTTATCATTGTCCTTTTGGTTTAGGGTCTAAAAGTTGCTTTGTTCCTTTCGTCCGTCCGTCCGCCCGCAGTGTCTTGTCCGGGGTCTGATTCTATATGCATGGACTGATTTTTAAGTATTGATTTTTAAACTCCAAACATGTGTTACCGATGATACAAGTATTAGTGAGGCCAATTCATTAATGACCACCTCCAATGTCAGTATAACAAAAGAAAATCTTTAACACAAAGCTATAAATAAGTATTTTGTGTCAGACTGGCAATTCCTACATGCATAGAAAAAACTTTTCAAATATATTGTGTCGTATAGTAGAACTTTTATCTTCACGCGGTTTTATTTGATAGCTGACTGTGTAAGATCGTAAACAAGCAAAGAAGAGTTCCGATATACCTTGTTATATGTTGATTAAAGCTACATGTTGCTGCCATGTTAAAAAATAACTGATTAATAGTCATGTGAGATTTTGCAAAGTTCTGCTTATTTAGATTTGAAACAATCGTTTTCAATCGTTTGCCTCTATACACCAACAACTTGCAGTTTAAGACCATTAATAAACTGGTATTTGTTGAAAAGGTATTTATGAATAAAACAAAATGGCAGATTTACATTAGGAGTAATTAAATAATTATGTATGAGCAAATAAGTTTATCAAGCACCGTACTAAGAGCACTTTTCAAAACAAGAACGGGCATTTGAGATTCATTAAAGATACTGAATTCTTCAAACGAAATTCAAAGGACTAACGACCAGAAGCAATCATTTGCACTTGCAAAACCCAAGGTGAAATTACTTTCTGTAGTAGCCCGGAGGCACCTGTAGTGGTTTTCCTCCACCATCAAAAGCTGTCAAAATGGCAATATATACTATATTGCTTCGGTGTAACTGCAAAAGAAAAAAAAATATATTGTTGGCTTTCGCATGGCGGAAAAACGGCAAGAACGCGTGAACTATGTTAAAATTCAGCCCGTGTGTGAAGGAATATAGTCCTAAAGCCTTTTGAAATGAAAGTGCCATTTTTAAAAATAATTACGTTTTCGTCAAATCACTGCAAGTAATACTTTTTACATACAAAAGTATTCAAAATCATCGGAGTTAATGGATAGTCTATAAATGTTATAACATCCGAGTTCAACGACAGCAATAGCGGCCGTTTTCGACAGTCTTTATTTTAAGACCATGCCTATTTAACGGCTGATATATTTTTTC
The DNA here is from genome assembly GCF_021730395.1 of Mercenaria mercenaria. NCBI lineage: Eukaryota > Metazoa > Mollusca > Bivalvia > Venerida > Veneridae > Mercenaria > Mercenaria mercenaria. The sequence continues at coordinate 27,060,609 of NC_069377.1, read as the reverse complement.
AGGCATAACGTAGAACCCGGAAACTTTACACAGGTGTTCCGAAAGGCTACATCTGTTAAACCAGATGATAAAAGCTTTCATAAACAAAACAATTTGCGCAAAACTTTGGATTTTTGCTCGATTTTTTTTCAACCTGAAGAAATTGCTAGCGAATATCTCAAAACGTAACGATCGTATTTGACCCAGAAATTGTAAATGTAAGCCATAGCCACTCCTTGACAAAACTGTCAAGTTGAATTGCAAGAACTGGTTTTTTAATAGAAATAAATGAAAAACTTTACCTACTGATTTACAGCTGGGTTACATTTCATGCGGGCGTCAGGATAGCCGGTTATCCAGTGTGAATTTACAGTGATTGCAAATAAGTTGGAACTAATCAGAACCTAAATGGTATTGGATGGGTTAATCAGAATACCTGTATAACGGTATTCTCAACAAATTCACAACATTATAAAACCGAACAATCACTTTGCAAAAATAATTTCTACTATCTTTCAATCAGATGGAAACTCGCTTTTACATGTTTTATAATACTTTGTTGGTGATCATGATTATGAAATAAAGGTTTAAAATAGATTTTTTTTTGTGTCTAATCAAATAACTGCACATTTATTGTTATGTCTTGAATTTTTTTTAAGTCAGATATAGTGCAAGCAATTAGTGTCGAGCCAGCTCGAAAATCTTACTTTAGATTTTGAAAAGCTGAATTTCAAGATAATACTGAAATTGGGATCTGCTCAAGATCATAATTCAAAGATTAAAAATCATGCAAGATCGGATATATTGAAATTCAAGTTTTTAAAAATCTTAATAGATTATTCCCGGTATTATATTTCAAGCCCACTCAAATCTTCAAAGCAACTTGGATTGAATTTGAAACAGCTGGATTTCGATCTTGCATTAATTTTATTTGCGAGCTCGCTTGACGTTTCGAAAATCTAGAACTGAATGTCGAACAAGTTCGAAAATCAAAGTCAAATTTTCAATCCGAATATAGAGCAAGTATTGAATTAAGAGCCAATTTAAAGATCGCAATTTAATTTTCTTTAAAATGTCGATTGACTAGAAATTCATGCTAGCTCAAAATATTTAGATTAGTTAACTTCCTGGAAAAAAAACAGTACTGATTCATTCATATGAGAAGTCATGATCGTGACCCCAACTGGGCTCGAACCCACGATCCCTGGGTTGAACGGCCGACACATTATCCACTAGACCACTGCTCCCCTCAAAATATTCGAATTTCGATCTTCCTGCTAGCTCTATTTTCAATTCGGCCTCGAAATTCGATGATTTCTTTTGATTTTCGATTTCGTTTTCCGAGCTGGTGCGAAATTCAATCGAAGCAAATTTCAACGTCATCCTTTCGAAAATTTGAATTTCGATCTTCTACTTCTAACTTGCCAAAAATATGCCGCCTCAAATTTCAACGTTTGAAACGATCTTTTTTCTCTTCTTACACTCTCGAAATTTAATTCAAGCTCTAAATCAGTTCCTTAGCGTCCACTAATTTATAAATCCGTAGACGTGTGTAGTTTAGCGGGTGAGAAGAAAACTGTCTTTACCGTAAAGGAGCTTAAATTCCGTAAGAATTGACGGAAATATACGAGTATGTTCGAGTATTTCCGATAGCGATAAAAAAAACCTATACTCATCTGCAAAAGCTTAAAAAGACCATTTTCTTCTTCACCAAGAAAACTGAAGTTAATATGAGACAATAGCTAAATGAATATAGATTACTAAGTCGTTTGCAATGGTCTTCAAATGCAACTAAGAATCTATTTATTCTTTGTTAAACAGAAGAAATTTCAGCAAAGTATCCATATTTTACTATATATCTAATTGTAGATAGACAGACATAAAGTATACGCAAAAAAAGACCATTTTCTATTTAATTGATTTTGAAAATAAAATATTCATAAGAAAAACAAAGCATTGAATATTATCATATCATTTGCAAAGCTAATATACCTATAATACCTTTCCCATAAATTTGAATAAAGTAAAGGGTTCCTTCTTTGCGCTATATAAAATATTTTCACTCATGCGAAAAATCGATTTCTTGCAGTGTAAGATCGAAATGTATTTCACTCGTGAACACCAAAACTTACATTTTACTCATGACTGCACCACCCGTGAAAATATTGCATTAGATCTATAATGTTCACTGGGTGAAATAGGCCTATATTTCGAACTTACACTAAAACAAACAAATATCCTCAATTTCACTCGTTGTTGTGCCATTCGTGAAAATATTGCTGCTAAAGATATTTCTATTTTACATATCCTCCATATAGATCTATTCAAACTGCCAATTTAGAAACAGATAGATCTAACTGATAACGTATGGGGTTCTGCTTTTTCGTATAATGTTTTATGTTTTTCCCGTGTTTTCCTTGGTCCAAGTCAGATAGATCAAATCACTGGTTCGTCTTAGAAGTGAAATAGACATTTAGCGAAACGCTTAGACGAACCAACGATTTCGCTTAGATGAACCAATGATGTCTTTATCGCTAAGACGAACAAATGATATCTAAATCGCTGAAACGAACCAGTGATGCTTATTTTGCTTAAAAGCGCCAGTGATATATATTTCGCTTAGAATAAACAGTGATGTATATTTGGCTTAGAAGACCAGCGTTGTCTATTTCGCTTAGACGAAGAAACGAGATCTATATATGTACCATTGATGTATATTTCGCTTAGAGAAATCAAAATGTCTATTTCGCTAAGAAGACCAAAGATATCTAGTTCGCGTAGAGGAACCAGTGATGTACATTTTGATTAGGCAAACAGTAATGTATATTTCACTTAGACGAACCAGCTTAGACGAACCATCCTATAAGAAGCCACACAAGGCCACTTGTGCATAGTTATTCTTTCATTTTATACGAACCAAGATTTTGTGAAAAAAGAGGAATAGGTAACCTCAACCATATAGACTATAGTAGTAAGAAAGTCTAAATTCATTGCCCTTTATCAGGAGCTAGTTGGTCAGTTTGGTTTTTAGAAATAGTCCCTCATAATCAAAAGTTCCTTTAGGCCTAAAAAAACTTCGTTTGTTTTCGGTATCCCAACCTACCCTAAATTTTTAACCCGACCCTGAATGTTTTTATGTCTTCGGAGATGATGGTTTCAACTTTTTAACAAAAAGTTGCAAAACTGCACTTTTTATGTTTTAAACATGATCATGATCATTGATGTTAGAAATCGCTTTACTGATGCTCTAAAGGCATAACCCCTTATTTGTATTCATTTTCTGACACAAAAATAGTTTCCGAAAAGTCCCACTTAATAAAAAAATATTTGAAAACAAAAATAATAATAATAATAACAATACCAACCTATCTACTCTAATTTTTTTTATTGCATGTTACCGGAAACAAACAATTATTTTGTTCTAGGCCATAAGAGCAATGTAGAAATCTCGGTAACGAATACATGACTGAGGTAAAGGTATATTTACAATGTGTATGGAAATGAAGACATTACATAAGACTGAAAATTAAGGTAAGCCATTTTACTTGGAAATAAAATGTCGGGGACCACCCAGAGCAAGTATAATCCGTATTCCCCAGCAACAGTTGACTAGAAGTCAATTTATTTCTTTTCAGAATTCTATAACCTTTCCTCGAGCCTTACCTCATTTAATATGTAACAGTATGTCCGATTTAACTTGGTTAACAAAAGCATCTATGTGCCAGTATCATATCAATGAAGCAAAATACAGAGAGATTATGTTTTCATGTTACAAACTAAATATTTTATCAATCAGCAGTGTCTGTTTTTAGAATATATAAATTTGTGTTTAGATTCCAGTACATACAGGTGCCGTTTGGTTTACTTTTGGCGTTTGTTCTTTTTAAACAACGCAGGCGATGTTTCAGCTAATTTGTGTAACTTTACCCGTTTGACTAACTAGAAGTAATACTTCCTTACACTAATAGACTGTACCTTTTTACTACAGTATGTATTTGTATATGAACGTGTGCGTACGTGTGTATATATGTGCTATTTGTTGGTTAGTGAAAGGTTATCATTAATAATGTATGTGTTAATCCATATAAATGCGATACACGTATCAAAGTTTAACTACTTATTGCAAACACTACATGAATGCCTTTATTTCAATGGAATTCACTTTCATGTAGTAGAAACTTTCTTAGTTCTTATTCATATACTCCAATAGAGATGCACTGGGAGGTTGAATTATTCCCCTTATATTGTATTAGCTTATAGTGTATTAGCTCATACAAGACAATTGATAAAATGTTTAAAGGGAAAGGCATGTAATCATGTTAATTCCATCTGCCGGGATTTCTTTAATCATTTAAAGAAGTGAAAGAATTTTCAAAATCGACTTAAAAATGAGAAAGTTTTGAACATTTAAATATTTGATCAAAGTGGCAGCCATTTTGTTTCATTGGCAGCAAAAAATGGCGGATTTATTAAATTCCTAGACACATATTTGAAGTGTATTTGCTTATTTCTGTAAAATAATTTATCTTTTTTTCCAGCCATAATGAAAGAATTTACCATGCAAAAGTTCAGCAGTGTGTAAATGATGTCATGAACACACAAAATGTCTGCTTCCATGATAAGCAATTTTTCAAAATATCAAACTGCCATATCTTTTTTCAATAGTTGTCAGAATTTAAAATTTATTTTACCATTATGAAAGGCTTGAGGATAGCTTTTGTATGAAATTAACTTTTTGTGAGGCTTTCCTTGCCTTTTAAAGTTGATGTTTAGCCAACACACTGGCATCTTAATAAATTTCACTTATCTAGTAAATGGATAGATATTTTTATTCCACCATAAGATGAGAAACATGTAAAACAGACAATTGGTAACAGTTACACATATTGAAATGAACAGAGTAAACAAATACATGAAGTAAACAAATACATAAATAAAAGTAAACAGAAATTAAAGCAGACAAATTTAAGCATTACATATTTTCATAATAAGCGTATAACAGAAATCGTTCGGATATGAAGTGACATTAGTTATTAGTAATAAATATTTACAACATAATAATATGATTATTCTCACAACTTAATATGTAACCATATTTCCAATTATTGGGCTATAGCACTTGTATAACTGGCAAAGCTGTATATACAATGAATCATATCTCAACAAAGCAAGAAGCGCGACATACAATATCTAAATGCATATATGATATTATGTACATTACATATTTTTGATCAAGGTTAAATTAATCAACTTTGATGATTGAAGTATATTATATAAACAATCTAATGATTCTATGTTACAATACAAAAGTATAGTGGTAGTATTAGACGTATTCAATTTCAATTTTATACAGGCTATATTTTAGTGTATAAAGATGCTTCGATGTACGTCTGGTTTCTTTTTTTTAGCTTTCCCGGTGTCGAGACCCTAAACGAAAGCGAAAGATATTAGGGAGTTAAGCTGGGAATAGAAAGGAATGGGGAAGGGGTAATTTAGGAAATCTTACAAAAATGACTGACGAGAATTTTTGTTAAGTGGTGTGTGTATCTCAGTATGACTTTTAAACTTTGTAATCTCTGTACGTCACACATAGTCATCGAGGTGAAACCCGAATACATTTCCACTATTTGTTCTAAATAATGCATGTTACTTAACGCAATGAAATTCTTATTTCCAAGTGCGCTATGCAAAGTAGACCACATATTTTGCCGAATGGAATCATTCTCTCTGCAAAATAGCAAAAGGTGTTCTGCAACTGAGTCTGAAATCAATTTACAATTTAGGCAAATTGAGGCATATCTATTACCAAATAGTTTGCTGACTGTTGCGACTACAGTTCTACAATACGGCAAGTAATCACGATAAAGCTGACAGAATCGCCATAGGGCGCACGGAATTAACTCTCCCTGTAGGCTAAGAAAGGTACGCAAACATTCACTGTTAATTAGATTTGACCTGTACTGAAAGTGATATCTTTTTACAACTGTTTTCTATGTCAATACAGACGGAAATTTCGCGGTTTTAACGAAATCATGTATAAAGTTTCTTAAATCATATTTGCCGAGAATGCGATAAATATCCGGCATATAACATAGAATTTTACTGGATTTGTTTAAAAAAATGCACGAGACGGGTAGCAAATAGTGTCTGAACTTGTTTATTCCTATCTAGATTACAAAGCTGGCCAAGAAACAACAGCTTACGTTTGTCAATCTCTTGTTCAAGAGTGAGGGCACCGACACAACCCAGCGCTATATCTATCCGCGTATGTCGCGGCATTGCATGCATAAATTTGATGCACTGACGGTGTACTTTTTCTAACGACTGTAATTGACTGTCCACAGTTCGCACCCGTATAAAGCCTTAGATTAAACTACTGATTGGTATAGGTGTTTGACTGTTAAGGGGTGTAGACCATTTTTATGTACATCTACATTTGCTAAACTGATGAAGGTTTTTCGTATTTTAGAACAAGCTTCATTGAATTTAACGTTAAGGTTCATGTACTTGTCACAATAGACAACTAAATGAATGTAAGATGCGGATTCATTTACGTTTGTTTCTCCTAAATTCCATTGTCTTTAGTGTAACATTTTTTCTTTCTCATTGAAAACAATAACACTGCTTTTGCTTGCATTGTACAAGTACCTTTCAGTTATTGAGTTTTTATGACATGTATCCATTATGTGTTGAAGACCATGTTTACCTAATGAAAGAAGTACCATATCATCAGCATGAGTGGGACATCTGTAGGGCATTTCGTGTATATTAAAACATTTTCTAGATAACTCTATGACATTCATTAAATCATTTATGAATAATAAATAGAGCCAGGGACTTAGAGGCATTGACCTTGGCGCGTGCCTTTTTCTATTCTGATCCAGTATGAATTAGACCTTGAGTCTTGACACAATTTGAAACGTTCACAAACATGTTGGATATAATTTTGTATAGCTGACAGTTAACTATCTTGGACAGTTTTAACATGAGTAAAGAGTTTGAGACTCTTTCAAATGCCTGGCGGACATCTAGAAAGCACGCATACAGTTTTGATCCATTCTATTTTGCAAAGTAGATACTTTCGCGCAGTAAGAATGACGACATTACGCAACTGTAATTTTTCTGAAAACCCCCTTGTAGAGCATTAACCTTAAAGCTATTAGTCTTGCCAATGATATCCAGAATAACCTTTTCATATATTTTTAATATATTGGAGCATAAGGAAATTGCTCGTTAGCTGTTTGGATCGTTTTTAGTTTTATTACCGCCTTTAAAAAGTACAATTATAACACCATTTTTAAGGTCGTCTGGGATATGACAGAAATCAGACATTTTTTTTTGAAAAAGCTTTGTTATGACGGTAATTATTAAATCTCAGCCATATTTAATATATTCGTAATTGATGCGGTCATACCCAGCGGCTTTACCATTTTTGCAGGTTGCTAACTGTTTACGAACCATGGACTCTTCTATCATAATCTTAGTAGAACCATGTTTTTTTGCATTCCGGTCAAAATATTGCAGTTCCTCTTTGCGAAGTTTAATTACTATCATCAAAGTCAGCATTTCTCGTAGGTTTATATAGTTCAGTAAAATAGTCCCTCTAGCCCCGATTTTCATCTAGTAAATGACAAAATACTTTCACGCTCCGGATCCTGAAATATAAAAATACATGTGAAGATTAGTAGTATTAACCAACGCGAAAATAAATTACACTTAGAAGAAATATTGTTTGGCTGTAATGTCTGCAAATATACTGTACAATGTATTGCTGTAGGCTCTAGAACAGTAAAACAGAACTTCATGAACAAAGTTTACTATCTGGAAAAACGCTATTATTTTTTATTTCAAATTGTTTTTATAATTTTTTATTTTTGAGAAACTTTCTCGGAAATTCTTAAAATGTAACAAAAAATATACTAGTTCTTTTTATAAAGTTTTCAAGAAGAATATTTTGTTCATTTTTCTTGTACTGATAAGTAACATATAAAAAAACAGATAAAAACCATATATCATTTGTATCTATGCCTTTTTCCTGATATAAAAAGATTTTTCTCGGATTTAGGCTAATTTTTGACAGGTGGCATAACTCTTCTATCTGCGTTAGATAAAATGTCATCAGCGCACATTTCTAATGGAACGCTTAAAGCTGAAACCACTAAATCTGGTTGATCTTTATTCATATAAAATTTTCTTACTTTGTTAATATAAACCAGTTAGATACGATAAATGCAATTTTTATAAAATGAACAACTCGTGATTGCAGTGATATAACGTATGGGAAATCAATCGCTGCGGGAATTCTGCTTTCATTTAGATAATAACCGACCGTATTGCTTCTTCACTGTGTAAAATTGTTTTTCGAGTAATACAAAGTGTCAGATAAATACGGAAGAGCATTAGTGCCAGGTGTATGTTATTTATTAACTACTAAGTCGAAACTCGAAAGGGCTTCGTTCACTAAGGGTCAAAAACGGCCCAACCTCAGAAATAGTTAAAACTTTGGATATGAACCCTCCAAAGCATTGCATTTCAGATAATAAATACAGTTTTATGGTTAGGAACATGTATGACGTCATAAAGAGGATTCAGATTGTTATGGTATTATAACGTCGTCTGTATTTAAAAAAATACAACCAAGACAGACTCTATTGTCCATTATTTTTAATTTAGGCAAAATAGCAATTCACATGCAACAAAATATAAAAATATGTCTTTTTCATTACAACTCCTGATGTTATTTGCAAAATTTACCTTTTCAGGGCAAAATAGAAAACGCTGATCTTATGAATTACCCCGCTCACTCATATAATTACATAGATACAGTCACTAGCATTAAAATGATATTAAACATGTTTTCAAGTTTTCAAGTTTATTCATATATATTCCACTGGACTTTAAGTCCATGGTGGCAACATTTACATAATATATGACGAACAGTGAATACATATAAGTGGAGAAGGTATGACATATTACATTTTGACATAATAATACAATTACAATTCATATTATATATCAATTTTTACAAATGATGTATATCTAAATTGTTAGACAATATTTCTCACTGCTGAGAATATGGCTAATTATACCGATACTAACGTACGAGTGAGCAAAATCACTGAAACTTAACATTTATTTGCTAATAAAGTAAGTGTCACATTTAATGAACTTCATTTGTGTCAAAAAGTAGATACTATGATTTGTATAGATCCAGGCCTCTAGACTAAAAAACTGCCGCAATAACCTTACCGAAACGAAATGTAAGGTAATAACGGTCTAATGAATTAGACTTTGTAAATATAAACAAAGCCGCGTAGGACCAATCTTACAAACTCGAAAGAATGATGTAAGATTGGTTTCACGGTCGTGCATGTGTATATAATAATATTCAGCTGTATTTAAGTTTAATTGTTTAGGAAGTTGAATTTACTATATTATCTGTCTGGTTTCATAATTGTGACACTTTTCTAATACAATAATACATTTATAATACTTTACGTGCACGTAAAGATACAGTCACGTTAAATGTTGTTTTGTACCATACACTGCTTCATTTCGAATCACAAAAGCATGATAAACATATTTACCTAGGTTTTTGATTTGTACTGTATTATTACAGCTAAACAGTTCTATCAATTTAAACATACTTGGATATTTCCAATATTTTTCATGTATATACTGTTTTCTTATGTCATTATATAGTTGGCATTCAAACAAGAAATGAAATTCGTCTTCTAAGACGTTGCACATTGAACATTTTCTGTCACTTACTGGTGTACTTGTCGGCCTTGTCCAGCGCCCAGCTTCTATTTGTAATCTATGTGACGATACTCGTAATCTGGACAATGCTTTATTATATTTATCTACAGATATGATATTTAGATATTCATGAAATTTGAAACAAGATATTGTTCTGTAAAATAAAGCTCTTGACGAGTCTTCTAACCTACTATGCCAATTCTGTACAAAATTGTCTCGTAATCTTTGCTTAACAATAACTAGAAACATATCAATATTACCAACATTTTGCTGTAGCCAAACATCATAAAAACCTAAAGAACATAATAACGTTTTTACTGCAGAACACCAGTTAGTTGTTTGAGGAGCATTATCAAAATCACTTTTCAACATTTGATATATTTTATAGACATATTTCCTGTCATCACTATGAATCAATTTCAGCCAATATTTTATAATGTTATAATGCTGCATCGTTTGGAATGACATTCTACCTAGTTCCCCATATATAAAATCGTTTTGTGTATTTTTCTCTACCCCTATTAACTTTTTACAGTATTGCAAATGTACTCTTTCTATAGCATTACAATCACCAAATCCTATAACTTTGCTTCCATAGTTCAAAATAGGAGAGACTAATTTATCGAATAGATCTGATTGATGCAAGGGCGTTAAGTACGTAAATTTATGTAAATATTTAGTTAATGTGAATATTGCTTTCTGAGCTTGTCCAGCTAATGTAGTTTTTGCAGCACTAAAGGAACCACCACTAGAAAAAACAATTCCTAAGTAGGTAAATCTGTTGACAATTTCGATTTCACATTCATTATAATAGAATTTAAGATTTTGTGGTAGTCTGCCGCCTCTTCTAAAAATCATAATCTTCGTTTTTTCTGTGTTTACTTTAAGTTTCCATGTACTACAATAATCTTGTAAAATCAATAGACTATGTTGTAATTCTTCAGCAGAATTTGCAAATACAATTATATCGTCTGCATATAACAGAAGAAACATCTTAAACATATTAATATCTAGCCCTTCAAGGCCGCTATTTATAAAAGTATCTTCTAGATCATTAATATACATTGTGAATAAAAAGGGAGATAAGCATTCCCCTTGTCTAACACCGAGTACACATGTAAATTCTTCACTCAGCTTATTTAAGTACTTTACTCTTGACTTAACAGAAGCATATATTGATTGAATAATATCTAATATTTTACCCCTTAAGCCTAGTTTAATAAGTTTGTACCATAAATTATCTCTTACAATGTAATCAAATGCCTTGCTGTAATCTACGAATAAACAAAAGAGTTGCTTCCCTTGATTAAGTATATGAGATATTAAACCATGTAGAACAAAAATATTATCGATAATGCTCATATTTGATCTAAACCCTGCCTGCGCTTCGACATATACATTATTTCAGCCCAATTTTTCAACCTATTATTAATAATACGTGTAAATAATTTACCAAGGCAGCTTAATAACGTAATTCCTCTGTAATTATCTACATTGTTAATGCTTCCTTTTTTATGCAAGGGAATTACATATCCTTCTGACCATCGTTCAGGAAAATAACCAATATCAAAAGCTTTGTTGAATAAATTATACAATACATCAATAAATACATCTTTACCGGCAATCAAAAATTCATTCAGTATTAAATCTGGACCGGTAGAACGGTTATTTTTCAACTGCTTAATGGCAGACAATATTTCATGTGTATTTATACATACATTTAATTCATCAAACTTAACTTTAAATTCTCCATTTCTATATCTATCATTAAAATCTAAATATCTTCATCTGGCATAAAATATCTATCAAGCGGATTGTTTACAGCTTTAAAAAAAATTTCAAACTCTGTCAATGGGATATCCGACCTTTTAATACATGCAGATTCTTTCAATAAATTCCAATACATACGTGCATTTTTAAGTTTACTATTTAAAAGCACATCGGTTTTTTTCTTTGTCATATGCATATCTACATTTTCGTAATAATACTTTATAATCGGAGCTTGCTTTAACCATGCCCTTTCTGTTTTCTTCGCACGGATTATTACGATATTTATTTAAATAACGTAAAAATTCATATCTCTTCTCATGGCATTCATCATTATACCAAGGTTGATCACTATTATTATATTCTGACGTCACATGATTATCATAAGAACTAACTGTTTTGCATTTCGTCTTAAACAAAGGTCCTGCTACAGAATCAACAATTGATTCGAATTTATGCAAACAATCATCAACATTTTCATTATTTGTACAATTTTGTATGTCAGACAGTAAAATATCAAAATTTTCAGTTATGCTAGTGCTTTTCAAACCGTCTACAAATTGCTGAGACAACTCTTTGTTCCATACATATTTAGACTGAACAGTTTCCTCCCCTTGTTCGTTTCCAGCGCTATGTCGCTCTCACATCTTTTATCAAATACTAACGAAAATGTAACAAGACAATGATCAGACAAAATATTTGGGTCATGTACTGTAAAATCTTGAACTGAGTCGAATAAATGTGGTCTACATAAAACATAATCAATGACACTAGAACCATGACTGTTTACAAACGTATTTTTTGAAGACTCAAACCCATTTCTACCGTTAAGAATTCTTACACCTGTCTGTTTACAGAAATCTAGCAATAATAAGCCGTTATTATTAACATGACCTTGATCCTGAGAACATCTCGGTAATTCACTGTCTGTACTATAATCTAACGGTAAAATATCAATCCCCAATGACGTAATCTGGTAATACACTTGTTCTAGCATTGTAATCCCCACAAAGGACAATAATTGCATTATTAGAACAATTATTTTCAACATAAACAACGGAGTCAATCAGTCTATCGAAAATGTTATCATCAACTAATGCTTGTCTACTGCTATCATCTGGCAATACATAAGACAAACAAATATATAAATCATTTTGAGTTCTCAGTTTGTTCGCACTTAGTTTTACCCATAGAATATCATCTTTGCTTGTAAAGAATAGCGTATCTGACGATGAATATTCATTTCTTATGTACATAATAATACCACCGGAATTGCGCTTGCTAGTTATCACATTTTTCCTATTTAAAACGAAATGCTCAAAACCTTCAACATATAAATCTGACATGTCGTCTGTCCAGGTTTCAGTTAATAGTATTATATCGTTTTCACAGAAAACAGTTTTTAACTCAGGTTGTTTTAGTTTATTTGTGCGTCTTGAAATCAAACAGTTAATATTTAACAAAACAAGACGCAGTCGCACCTTCTCCGCGCTACCTTAGTTACGGTCAATGTCAGGTGAGGGCGGGTCACATGACAGCTCTTCATTGTTGACACAGTTATTTATAGAAGCCGGGAAATCCCGGACTCGAGATGCACTTCTATTAATCCGTGGGGTCGCTGACTGTGACCTTTGGAGACGCTTTACACTCCTATTAATAGCACGTGAAATGTGTACAGGTTTGTTTACACTTTGTTTATCTTGTGTATTGACACGTTGTTTTACAAACGTTTGGTCATTTGACAAGGACGCAGATGGATTATTCACTGGTGCACTTGACTTATTAATAGATTGTTGTGTTTTAACTGGAATAGATGAATTCACACTGTTATTTTGTGGCTGGGATGCATTTGATTTTAATGTCTCGGTAAGTTTATTTCCTATTCTAACTTGCACTTTTGACTCAGAACTGTCTGTCTCCGATGCAATCTGTGGGATTTCTTGCTCTTTCGTCATGGGTTGAGTAGATGTCCGTGAGCACTGTTTTGTCCCTACAAGAGAGATCACTCCAACGGGCTGTGCCTGATTGTGATGTACAGAGCTGTCAAGCTGTGGAGTGGGAGGGGTACGTTCTGACTCGAGTTCTGCTCGATTAGGCCAGTGGATTGGACCCAAGCCTGTTGCTGGGCTGTTGGGAGAGGGGAACGTGTGAGGATATTTGCCTGCTGTGTATTGGCGCAGTTTAATGCATGGGATTGCACTGGGTACAGATTGTTCTGATTTGCACTTGGCACTGGTGCACTAATGTCCGTACATACTGGGCTTGGGACATTGTTCACTGTTTGTAGTGGGGGTACCAACTGGCAAGCACTAGACATTGGTAGCCCTATCGGCATGAACTGGGACTGTAGAGGTGGGAATACTTGGGGAAATGTGAAAAGTTGGGGTGCTGGGGGAAGTGGGGGTGGTGTGGGCACTGGATTTCTATTCCACGCTACTTGATTTGGAGGAGGTGCTGCTGTCGGAGCTCCAGGCATAAAGCTGCTTCCAGCAGGTTCTTGTTGTCCTCCTGTATGTAGAGATTCTTGTGGTATAGTGTGTTCAACACGTTCTACCTCCGTTAATCGATTTGCATTGGCGTACTTGTTCCAGTCCGGAAGTTCGTCTTGAACTAATTTTCCATCATGAATTAGTTTTGCCGGATACACAATTTGTATCTTGGAATTAGGAAAGTCTCGTTTCAGTTGTTTATATTGTGGCCATAGTTTTGAACGGGCTTCTTGAATTTCTTTAGGGAAATCGTAATCTATTGAAAATGTTTTACCCTTCAACATCGTAACTTTGCTCATTATATGTTCAACATCACAGTAATCTCTGAAGTTGACAATGATTGGCCTTTTCTGTACTTGGTTTCGTCGACTGGGTCCACCTAGTCGATGGGCGCGTGCTATGTATATGCGTCGGGGATCTATATCGAGATGGTTGCCCAGGAACTCTCGAATGAGTTGAAAGCAGTTTTCACCCCTGTTTTCTATAAAACCTCTAAATATCAAATTGTTTCTCCGTGCCCTGGCTTCTCCGTCTATCGATTTGTAGGCCAACGTTTTCATAAAGTCTGTTTGAACATTAGTTACTTGTATTACCTGGCCTAGTTTTTTAAATTTATACCTGTGAGCGAATGCTCAAACATCGAGAGTCCACGATTACAATTAATTTGCTCATTTCTGATACACCTCAGCTCATCAAACATATAAGCTATAAGCTAGTTTATTGTCTATTGTACAGTTCATAAAATCTTGCCTTGTAACTTTCGTAGATTCCATAGCACAAGTTTGTTGTTCATGATTTTGTTCCATTGTGTTTTCCCGCCCTTGCAAAATTTGAAAGCGGTTTTGTGTTGGTATTCCATAGTCACTGTTCTGTTCCATTTTCACCACAGTTTTAAGACAAAACGTACCAAAAGTTTCATTAAACACTTTCTAGTCCAACTGATGATGAAATCAAACACAAATACTTGATTAAATCGAACTTTAGAGATTTTTTTTTCAGAGGGACTATAAACACATCTAGCTGTCCGCCATATTTAATTACATGTCAGAATATTTTATATGAACTGTCCCCTTTAAAAAGGAATACCATTTGTAAAGAAAAATGTAAACAATTGTCAAAAAACAATGTTTAACCCTTAACGGGCCATGCTAAATTTCTATAATGAACTTGTCCATCTTTCAATATGGACAGTGCCATTAACTGTTAAAAGGGGTGTCTACCAAAAAGATACTGGCTGAATAGTAAACAATGCAGATCACGATCAAATTGCACGGACGTGCAGGCTGACCATGATCTTCACTGGCCACATAGGCAAGATCTGCCGTGTCCAAGATGGTAAGGGTTAACCTAGCTATGTAAAGTTTTAATACTTGTACATTGTTTCAACTGCATCAAAACAGAGACATGTAACATCTTTTTAAAAATGGTGAGTTTTTAAAGGTGTTGAACTGTCCAGAAGTGTGGCCTCTTCATGCAGCCCCTAAACGGAATTCAATATATATATGAATAAATTGACAATGGCTTTGTAGAATAATATAAGTTCTTTATATGCAGTATAATTTTCATGTAAAACAATTCTTCCTTTCTATGCTTTGGTGAAGTTCGGACTTTTTTCTCCGAATCATGGACCTAACTTTTGAACATTTTCGATCTAAACAATGTAGAATAGAAACATTGTTTGCCTCACAAAATATCTGAACCCACATACATTAACTCGCAGAGTAAAGTGAGAACTTCAACATAGCTTACAGGTAGTAACCAAAGTAGAATTCTTAAATTTTGAAAAGCAATTTTAATACTTATTCTAACACAACCCGACACATTTATTATAAAACGTATAGGAAAATGCACTGGCACCAGATCAGAAAGAAAATGCCTCCGTACGTGTTATACCCTACCCCTAGGTATTCTATAAGAACCATGGTCATGAACGGGAAAATATACTAACCTGTTTCAATCGCGCATTTCATACCTAAAACACGCAGTGGGGTAAATGTGTACTATGGATATCAAACAAGTGGTAATTTATCTTCCATTGTGTACCGGTCACATTTTTCAATACATCTTGTCTTAGAAAAACAACGCGTAGTTTATAGTAATTTCAACATTACACAAAAAACTTGCTTGAACTTCCCTGTTGAAGTTCCGTTCTAGATTACAAAACCATTCTGACTGGCTGTTGTAAAAATGTATGTCAATCGTCATTTTACTACACGTGTTCGCTAAAATGTGAAAATGCAGCAAAATGAATAAAATATACAGAACAGATTCAGACCAATGTACGATTTCAAATTAAAGATCATATACAAGATGAATTTCATTCATCATTTCGAGTTTTAGTGTAAAATTGTGATTTTTTTTAAAAATCTGTTTTTGTTTGTTTACGTTTCGCCAAACATGTGCGCTCTGCCGTGACCTCTAGACCGGATGTTCATTAGGGAAGTTCAAGCAAGTTTTTCTGTAACGTTGACGAAAGCATAAAATATGTTGATAATCTCAACAATATGGAATATTGAGACAATGTGACTGGTGCACGATGGAAGATAAATTATCTCGCTTGTTCAATATACTAGGTACCCATTCACCGAACTGCGTGTTTAAGTTGAGAAATGTACGATTGAAACGGGTTAGTGCACTTTCCCGTTCATAACCATGATTCTTATAGAATACCTAGGGGTAGGGTATAACACGTACAGAGGCATTTTCTTTCTGATCTGGTGCCAGCGGGAAAATCACCTATAAATTATTGTATATTCTAATATGGCTACCAATGCTCACAACGATGTTATGTTGACGTCACATCAACGTGATATTTAGCGCCATGTACGCATCAAGAAATAGAGCTTTCAAATTTCATGAAATATTTTACTTAATAATATGTTTTAAACAAAATGTCACATTGCACAAATGTTTTGATTAATTTATACACCTACTGAATTAGTTATTCGCTTTGCTGAATAATTCGCAATAATTTTCGCTCGAACTGAATTCTGCCGCAAGACGTATTAATAAGTTATTTACCTATCAAACTAACACAAAAAATAATTTTATTTCATATTCGTTGTCTTGAAATTTGAGCAGTTTGTGACTGAGGGTCATATTTTTTTTAAAAATGTAAAATGTGTATTTTAGTGAAGTAAGCATATGCATTTAAGGTATGTCTATTATAAAGTGTTTTAGAACAAAAATAAATTTTTACTATGCAAATTATCAGTTTTATTAACATTTTTAAAGATAACTGAAAAATAAAAGTGGAACAAAACTTTTGGCGACACAACTGTACTCCAGTTCTTTCCACCCTTGTGCTCAATGTAACTGATGCATTGATCATAGCCTATTCTTTGTTCCCCCCACCCTGTGACCAAGTACCATTTGTGCAACATACGTACATGATAATCATTTACAAAGGCACGTGAAATATTTTTTTGCGTCACTGGGGGTAAAGGTGTTTAAAACATAAGAATGATTTATGTTCATATTCCAATGAAATGAAAATGAGAAATGTCCACAAAATAATCTTTTTTGTTAACAAACTTGTAAAATTCATCCGAATATATAAAGAAATGGTCTTTAATTATCTTTATTATGCTATTTCAGAAGTTTAGGCCTTGGTCAGTTTTTACTTAATTTGATAGGCAATCTGAATAGGAAAATGTCCGAGGTCCTTTCAAATTACGTAAATAGAAATTTCGAGTTAGTCACTCGAAATTTCGAGTTACCCGGTATAACTCGAAATTTCGACTTAATAAAAACGCACTTGGCAGTAATGCTTTCCGTAGATAAAACTCGAAAATTATTAAAGTTTATAAGAGAATCAATAAGTTGCCGATAGGCAACTTCGTAAAAGCTTGCGATAGAATGAGCTGTCGGAAACGCCTTTATGATAATTGTTAATATTGCAACCAAATATTACTGTATCAAATATAATATAACCGAATATACTTTGGTTTTTATGGAAGTGATGGGGATTATTATCAGTTTCTCATACCTTTCAATAACGGCTACCACGTAGAGAGGGAGGTATATTCCTCGTCGATAAACTCTATGAGTTCATCAATACATTCTTTATCCTTGTTTTCCAGTAGATTTACTGATGGATTGAAGTATTCGCCTATGTTTTTCTTCCTTAGACGATATGCGAACAGATGCAGAAAGTTTCTGTAACAATCGTGTAGTTTTGCTTTAGACCAGTCCTTGTCTTTTGGGAACTGTTCACACATCCATAAAAGTGTTGTCTGAAAAAAGAGAACGTACACATAATGACAGTGATAATCACTTCATGAATCAAAGCAGAGATGGAGCGTGGGCATATTCTGAATAAATAATTTATTCAGACATTAAAAACATGATGGCAAACGCTTTCTCAATATCCATTGAGTAAAATTTATTTCAACGATGTGGCTAAGAAATTATTGAGTCAATTTACAAACAATTTACCTTCAGAAGGTACGTTGAAAGACCTTCAAATTTGGTTTGTTGACTTTGTTTTCCACAGCATGAATTTCTTTTTCATTTTTCTAAGGCATCTCTTCCGACATGTATTATCAGTATCGATATCTTTAAGTATTTCGTTTTCACAGTTTGCAAATGATATTTTCCAATATTTGTCTCCCTTCGGTACTAAAATTATCCGCTTACAAGTAACTTTGTTTATCTTCTCTTTCGTCAACCAATTCCTTGTATCGTCCCTTGGCCACGGGAAGTTCTTGATTTTTAGTGTTCGATGTGACAAGGTCAGTTTGAGTGTAATATCTACGGAAATCTTTGGTCTACCTCCGAGTTTGATTGTCAGTGTTACAGCTGGACCCCTTGCTCCCCGTTTTAAAGACACATCGTTATATTCTGGAAAAAGTAAAATACTACGTACATAATTATTGTACGCCTCTACTTTCTTTGTTACTCCATGTAAATATTCAAAAATACACATGTATTTTAATTTATGCACATAGCTGGATGGTTAACAATGAAAGGTGGCATTAAACATCACGCTTTGCTTAAAACTCCTCAAGTTATTTTCAGTCTGAAAAATATATAATCGTCTTTTTGCCGTTTAGAAATTTTCAATTAACAAAAATGATAAGTTCAAAAAATGTACTGTATATCTGATTTCAATTCATATATTCCTCTTACATGCACACTGTAATAGATAACAAAATAACAGAAGAAACAAAAAGTGTAATTATTAACACAATTTTGAAACTTACCAGATATAGCATTTTGGATAAATTGACGAAAGTCGAAGAGAAGTAGATACGGTAAAAGCCAGTTTTTGTCTCTCTCTCTGTTACAGCAGGCTGGAAATCTAGCAGCATCGGCCTCACCGATACTAACGGCTCTATACCATTTTGGAATGTCTGGCGGATGACGTTTTCTTTTTAATTTTCTGTTCTTTTTTGGATAGTATCGTTTTTCGAGAAACACATACTTTGACACTATCTGGAATATGAAAAGGACCATGTGTCGTGACTTATATTATGCCATGTCTGATTCAGAAAAAAAACCCGAAAATTATGTTGTCACAAATACAGCGGTAACGTAGATAATCTATTCAGCGATGAAATATTTAACAATACCTTACTGTAAGTTTGCAAGTCATACACATATATAGGGTCACAGGGAAAATATGAACATCTCCGGGCCGTTACGAGAAATCAGGGTCAATGCAGGATTCACGCATTTTATATTCTCGACCTACGACTCTAACCTTAGACGACGGCTCTTGGGCTTTAACAAAGCTAGTACGATTTAATTTGATTAAAACAGAAACAAAAAAAGAAACAAAAAAAAGTATATAAATGCGCAAATATGGAAATGAAATGTTTTCTTGTCACGTAACAAAAGAAAAAGATTGAAAAAAGTATGTTTAGAAATAAAAAGATCAATTGTTTAATACTGTATTTAAATCAAAGCGGAAATGAATGTCTGTCCATTAAATATTTAGATTTACACCCTTTCCAACTAGCGCCGCTACTTACGGTTTCTTTTTTGTGTGTATAATCTTTATCATCTTCCTTGAACACGTGCTTTAAAGCTTCACCTGACAGTTCAGTTTTGCTGATTAGGATTTTAACACTAAAGTCCAAGTCGCTTGACTTTCGTACTTGCACACCGACAGCAGCAGAGCCTTCTGCAGTAAGATTGATGGAAAATCGTCCTCTATTCTTTTTATTCTCAAAGACTTTTTTTAGTCTTTTACCAACGTACTTCTGTACGTCTTTATCAATGATACCTTTTTTGACCTTCTTTCGAACTGATTTTAAGGATTCCCGGTTTGTCATTTTCTTTTCATATCTTCTGTGGTAAGTTATGTTCTTTCAATGTAATAAGCACGTGTATAAAGGTATGAAGTTCTTAGCAAGGGTTTTTCCTGCTTTACTTTTTCAAGACAACACCCACTGAGATTATTTGAACTGTTTTTAGTTTCCGTTCTTTTCTTCAAGTGTACATCATCTAAAACGTTTACTAATAACCTGCAAAACAAATAATAAATAAATAAGTTAATAAAAAATAAAAACTACAAAATACTTCGCGACGTAGCCCAACAGACGCATTTTTAAGTGAGATCTGATATTATAAAGCACATATGAGCCGTGCCATGAGAAAACCAACATAGTGGCTTTGCGACCAGCATAGATCCAGACCAGCCTGCGCATCCGCGCTGTCTGGTCAGGATCCATGCTGTTCACTTTCAAAGCCTATTGTAATTAGAGAAACTGTTAGCGAACAGCATGGATCCTGATCAGACTGCGCGGATGCGCAGGCTGGTCTGGATCCATGCTGGTCGCAAACCCACTAAGTTGGTTTTCTCATGGCATGGCACATATTATGCCGCTTGTATTACTAGGGTTAATGTCAGAAGCTTTATCTATTTCCAACATAAAGTTTTATTGATGCTTTATAATTTTTAGTGACTTTTGCAATACAGAAAGCGTTCTCAAAAGAAAACCAAGCCAAACTGTTAAAATTATCTGATATTTTCAGTGCATCTTCCTTTAGATTTTAATTAGTGTGTTGCAAATTATCTAAAATCACTTAAATGCAATATTAATATCACTTCTTGATTCACATGTATGCATTACATAATAAGGCAGTTCAAAAAGGATTTTATTAATAATTACTGTTACTGTTTATGAATTTCGAGCAAATACTGATAAAAGCAAGTATCCCACCGGTCTGCAATAAAAGTGTAAATATACATTCGAGCCGCACCATGAGAAAACCAATATAGTGCGTTTGCGACTAGCATGGATCCAGACCAGCCTGCGCATCCGCGCAGATTGGTCAGGATCTATGCTTTTCACAAACGGTTTCTCTGACTGCAACGGTTTCTCTGATTACAACTGGTTTTGAAAGCGAACAGCATGGATCCTGACCAGACTGCGCGGATGCGCAGGCTAGTTTGGATCCATGCCGGTCGCAAACACACTATGTTGATTTTCTCATGGCGCGGTCCATTCTTTTTAAGAATACCATATGATTGACTTTTTTCTTGTTTCTGACTTAATGATACAAATGTTTGGTGTTCAACCCCTTTTTACTCCAACGCCGAGTTTCGTTAAGAAATATGTATACATATATAAGTATTGATTTCGCTAGTAACTCTATGTCCAGAGGCTTCCATGGCCGAGTGGTCAAGGTCGCTGATTTCAAATCACTTGCCCTTCAGTGATGTGGGTTGAGCCTCACTCGAGTCGTTGCATTTTTCAAGACAGGAAACCACTTTGCTTACGGAAGGCCAGTGGATGTACCCAGGTACCTGACTGTGATTCAGTAATGCACGGAGGGGCATCTTCATTAAAGCTGGAAAGTTACCGTATGCCCTAAAATTATGTTGTTGCGACGTTAAACCCAACTAAACGAACAATTTTGTGTTCTAAATTTTGACCCATATGTTTTGGCACTTTGACGCTTTTTGGCAAGGATGGTAACCTACCAAACGTAGCTTACTAGTCCTTGCTTAATATCTTAAAAAGATATTTTGGGCGTAGCATTCTAATCCAACTTTTTATCTTCTTAAAGAAACAATAGTTTGTAAATTTATAAAATTTATAAAACTATATAGTGTACTTGCGGATTAATTTCGACCACTTGCATAAACTTAAAGTAATATTTGAAAGTGTCTGATATCTGTACAATTTTATATCTACGAAAAATGCAGTATTTATTTAGAATTGCACAGGACAATTCGAACTCTTTTGTAAAACGCCATTATTTTGTCAAGGTCTTCATATATGAACAATAAGAAGTCATACAGGTCAAACAAACAAAAAGCAAATATTACATTCGCAGATATTCATTCTGATATTGGTACTCCCAAGTTCCCACGGGTTAATGGTATCACGGTCCGAATCACAGACCGTGACTCGTGTAATATTGGTCTTGATGGTGCTAATTGCGATCAAAAGGTGGACGATTTTAACGCGATCAAAACGGTTCTTTGTTGGGGGATTTAAAACATCAATGACCGTGCCGTTACTGACCGATTACATATTTAAAAGAGGACCTAAGGTTACGATGGTGTGCATTTTCCCGTCTAAACGTTCTCCTGGTAATGCTGTAATCCGGGTCAATATTGAACCAAATGAAAACATGTACTTGATTGAGAAAAAAGGATTCTGGCCCAAGGGCAAACCAGCAAATCCCCAGTACGGGAGCAACAAAACGCCCATAATAATAGGAGTGATAAATCTGATAAAAACATGTTTTGTGCAAATTCTTGTTTCTCGTTTTATCATGAGAATAGGTACGAGTGCCTTAATCCAGATGTTGATTAGCAAGTTGTGTTGTGTTAGAAACCATTGTCTCTTAATCTATTGAGTCAGACGTGGAACGTAACTGGTATCATGTCGATTAGCTCTTATCTCGCTTATATTTAGACAAAACATAATGTTGATATCTGTGGTATATCAGAACACTGGTTACAAAATTATAACTTGCACTTTCTCAATTCCATTGATAATATTTACAAAAGTCATGCAGTGTCCGATAAAAGCCTTATTTTACCTAGTAACAGGACTGTTGGTAAAGGTGGTATAGCTATATTATGGAAGGATAAATACAGTCACTGTATAACTCCGTTAGACATTGACGATGATAGAGTTATAGGAATTCAGTTTCAGATTAATCAGTCTCAGTTTATATATTTTTTACAAGTGTATCTTCCTTGTAGCAATCATCCAATTGTTAATTATAGAGAATATATTGATAAATTGTTTGATTTATGGAACATGTATAGTAACTTCGGAACAGTTATCTACCTAGGTGATTTCAACTCTACATTTATGTCAAATCATGTAACAGATGGACGAAGTGCTTATCTTACTGAGTTTATAATACGGTGTAATCTTGTACCAGTGAACTCCCTGAGGTCATGCAGGGGTGCAAGAAATACGTTTGTAGCGTACGGGGATCGCTACTCATCATGTATTGATTACATCCTGTTACCTGCTGAGAAACTGGATTAGTTAAGCGACTGTGAAGTTAGTGATGATGAATGCTTAAATGTGTCCAGACACAGACCTATAGTTTGCTCAATTAATGTGGATATTACATGCACGATGGAGGACATATTCACTGAAAACTCTAATATTTGCTGGAAAAAGGTTAACAGATTACAAAACTGCATTAAAACAGGTTTTACTGATGACTTACTTAATACACATTTGTGCAATATAAGTGAGATTGACGAATGCTGTACTTTGATAACAGAGTATGTTGTTATGAAAGCCTGCTTTCCCAAAATCCCGTTTTAAGCATCATTTGAAACCGTACTGGAATGAACATCTATCTAGATTTCATAGCTATATGAAAGACAGGCGTTCCAATTGGTGCAGAGAAGGCAGGCCCAGGAGCACAGACAACACTGCTTTACATCTCTATAAGTCGGCAAAAGCTGAATTCAGGAATATTCACAGATACTACGTTGCTAAATTCTTGAAAGACGCTGACGAATAAATTAATGAAACAGCCGAACTAGATAAAAATCAGTTTTGGAAACTTGTTAATTCTAAAAGGAAAAGCTCTAACTCGAGACCTGGTGCGGAAATGATATTCAATGGAACAGTATACCGGGATCAGATATCAATAAAGGAACAGTGGAAAGATTATTTCCAGCAATTATATAGCCACTCGGAAAGTATTCGCTTTGATCAGCAATGGAAACATCATATTGATATAAAATTGAACGAAGCCGTTACAAACTCAGTGCTTTCAAATTCTGCTGCTGTCAGCCCTGAGGATGTCTCTAAAGCCTTGACAAAAAGAACAAAGCCTGTGGTACTGATTTGAATTACTACGAACATTTTATTTATGGTGGTCAATTTATAACTAAAGTTTTGTCCTTACTTTATTCAGGAATGCTTACATTTGGATATATCCCTAGCAACATCAGAAAGGGGGTGATAGTAACGGTACACAAGGGCGGAAGCAAACGTAAAGACGATCCCAACAACTATAGAGCAATAACACTAACACCTGTAGTCTTGAAAATATACGAACTTATTCTTTTGGACAGGTGTAAAGACAAAATAGTATCAAAACTAAATGTACAATAAGGTGGATTTCAGGAACGGCTAGGTTGTCTAATGACTTTATTTTTTCTGAAAGAAAGCATACTCTACAGTAAGGAACATGGTAGTGAAGTGTATATTTGTTTTCTTGACGCAAAACAGGCGTTTGACAGAGTTTGGCATCAAGGTCTGCTTTGGAAACTGTACAATTGTTCAATTGATGACAATATATTTCTCTCCTTTGTCAGCATGTACGATAAAATGAAAGTTGTGTTCGCATAAATGGTTCGGTTTCCCAGTTTTTTGACGTACTTCAGGGAACCAGACAAGGGGGATAACTTCTCCGACACTTTGTCTACTTTACATGACCTTATCAATGAATTGGAATCTAGTGGACTTGGTATTTGTTTATATAATACTCATGTGAGCTCTCCAACAGTGTCAGATGACATGGTTTTGATTTCGTATTCTAAATCTGGTCTCCAGGGCATGATGCATATATGTTACAATTATTCTTTGAAATGGCGTTATCTATATAATGCTTCCAAATGCTGCGTAGTAACATATAATGGCTCTGTGATAAAGAAATAAGCGGTCTATCCATGGGAACTGAGGCCATTCCAGCTGGATCTCATTATAAACATTTAAGAATCATTTCACGATGCAGATTTAAAATTACGCCAAACGTTTTTTAGCCTTTTAAACTGTGGACTTCGTCCAGGGGGGCTTAACCCTTTAACCCTTTAATAATGTTGACAATATATAACTCGGTAGTAATTCCAAAGGCTCTCTACGGGTATGAAATGTGGAATTCTCTATGCCAGACATATATACTCAGACTAGAGAGAAGGCATCGACTTTGTTTGAAACGATTGCAGGGACTGTCGATATATTCTTCCAACGATATTGCTCTTGGAGCACTCGGTGTATATTCCATTGAATCAATTGTTGATATAAAAAAAGTTACAGTTCTTTGGTCACATTTGCCGACTGCCTGAAAAATATATTGCCAAGCGGCTTCTCATTCATAGACTGACCAGATATTTGAACACGGATCGTCAAACCCAAGGCTTTGTTCCAGACTTGTACAGACTTTTGAATAATTATAGCCTGATGGATTGTCTTACCACTTTTCTGGCATCTGGTGGGTTTTCCGTCGAAACATGTTTGGTGCACAAAGTGTAAGACAAGTGTCCATAATCTCCATTATAATAACCGAAAAGTTAGGATTGAGCGAGTTGTGGAGAGAGCTATTTTTGAATATATATTCAAGACTGAGAAACCTTGCATAATATGGAGGCTATGCCTTGACCAGCCATCCCTAAAGCCTGTCTGCATAACAGCTATTAATTGTCTAAGTCGTTTGTGCTCAAATGGGAGAACAGAAATATGTAATAAGTGTAACTGCTGTACCGATAACATTGTACTTAATAAAATACACCACTGCTTTAAAAAAAGAGAACTCGGAAAATCACTGTTCCGAAGTATTATCCAGTTCTTTGGTTATGAAGTGTTTTTTTTTTTTTTCAATATATGAGATTAAGTGAGACCCGACAAGTCTGTGAACTTGCCTCTGGTTTGTTCTGTTTATCAGGAAATGCGCATAAGTTTTTGCTTTATCTGTTCATATAATATTACTGTTAATGAAAATGTTCAGCTGAAAATTGTATCATAACTTGCTCTTGCTTTTCGTTTCGGTAAGATCTTGTTCTCATGATGATATTTCAATACTGGTAATTCGAGGTTGTCGGTATGCTTATTGCTACAATTACATATTTGCATAGCATAATAATACTACTTGTATTATTAATCTGTTTATATAAAAGTAATTGGAGTGAATATGTACCGCTTGACATAACTTGCTCTTGCTTTTCGTTACTGTAAGATCATGTTCGTATTATCTCAATAGCGGTTATTGAAACACTTGATATTTAAGATATCTGCACACGTTTGGATAGTTTTTGTAAACATCTTAAGTAACTTGAAATAGTTACATGAGTGTTGATTTTATCTGTATATTTTGTACATGTTTGTAAAATTGTATTGAACATGTTCATTGTACATGTATATCTTTATCATATATATTGTAAATATGTTCTGCTCTCCCTCGAGGAGGAAATAAAAGTATCTATCTATCTATTATCTATGATATGTCTATTTAAGTACTATATAACGAACTTAAGTATTTTCTGCAGTATATTTTTAATTTCTATACTTCTATGCTTTCTGTGAAATTCAGAATTGTTGTGTTTTGATCTATGAAATAGTTATATACGATTCTGATACAGATGAAAAAGTCAACATTGAAGACGTATAAAGGGCAAAAACAAGCACTTGAAATAACAGACTTAGCTAAGCAATAACTTAATATTTTTCGTGAAACTGCGGCCAGGTATGCTGTGTCCTTGGCCGTTGAACTAATGCCACGAAAACATAATGCTCACCTACTGCTTATTCCCTCAAGACGAGACTCATCAGAACATTTTCTATTGCCATAATTTATATACATTAAGTATATTGCATGAAAAGTTCAAATTGGTTAAAGCATTTCACGGCAACTGAGGTTCCCTTTTAAATGTGTTTGCTTTTAGACATAATATTGGCAAGAACTAGTGCAGCCTCAATCTGTTGTATTTGGCGACAGTGCAACTATCAACACATTCTTAGATAATGTAGTTTAAATTCTATTATTCAAGTTTTTGCACTTAAGTCTCTTGGTAACATTTGTATGCATAATATATATATTACTCACCGATATGTTTTCCTTATTCCACCATTACACACAGAGTTGGCATTTGCATTAAACATTGAATGGATTTCCCCAAACGTTATCATTAAATCAACAAGATTTCAGTTAAAGTGGCTTAAATGCACTGATAACCTTCTTTTATTTCACAGGGTCTCTTTGCAAAAAGCAAATAAGATGACTACCGTTTGAAGAAGGCACTTCAGATAATGATTTACCTAAATCTATTTGTTTATTTATTTTCGTCTTTTTTGGTGTACAAAATCAATTTTGATTTTGCCAGATTTTTTATTTTTGATCGTCTTCAGTTTTATTTAAGAAATAATATATCTCATCCAGTGATTTGTCGTTGAATAAACCATTGTTTGGAGGTCAGATACGAAGGAATTATATCACGAGGGCGCAGCCCGAGTGATATAATAATACGCATCTGAACGACAAACAATGATTTATTCAAGAGCAAATCACTAAAAGAGATATATTATTTCGATTATAACACGTTACAAAGGATTTTTAAGCACATCCTTGACGACATCCATTAAATATTTGCCCGTTTTCAATCGGTTTCTTTTCCAGCGCGCCGCTATGCCGTTTGACGCAATGACTTTATAATTGTGACGTCAGAACAGTGATTTGTTGTTTAACAATTCACTGTTTTCTGCCTTCTTTGTTTAATAGGAAAATGAATCGAATCGTGTTAGAATAACATTTTAACGGACTTTGACAATTACGAATATGCATGTGTTCAACACGTAATAATGTAGTAAGCCTGAATACACATACATGTATAAGGACGGAATTTAATCTAGTCTTCTGACAAAAAAAAAATAAAATAACAGGCCAAAGTGTACTTTGAAGTCTAAAGTGCTGACAGATAAAAACCATATAATCTATTTAGAGTAAACCGAAAAGTCTGCCAAGTGCAAGTGTTGTGCTCATTTTGGTAACTTGATTAACCAGTAAGCTTAGAAAATACAATATTATATAGGCCTACATGGGTATTCAAAAGATTTTTATTTTAACATATGATGCGATTTAAGTATATAGACATTGTTCACTACTGGAAATTAGATCACATAATTGTACCTCTAGCGCAAAATATCAGGATCCTAATCTACCTGTATCCAATGTTTAGTGTATCGCGTTCCAATTATAACTGTGATGAAAAGGAAATATGCCGCCACTAAATGCCTAACTCACATCAAGCATATGTTTCGCGTTTATTTAGGAATTGTTAGGCGGTTCTCGTACCAGTACTATATTCCGCCAAAGTAACTAGTGTCTTCCTAACATGAATCACAGGAGAAAATGAATGACTCCAATGTTCTGAGTTCAGTAGTAATTTCGCATGTTTCTTAGCCGCGGAATGCTTGTTTATAAGGCATCAATGGAAAGCTTGACAACATTGCAGTCATCGATGAAAAGTCTGACGACAATATATACAATATATAACTGTTGAGTATATATTTTCCTATATATATATAATTCTCCTCTTATTTAAGGTGGCAGGGGAGTGCATATTTGCGAATTCCACATTGACGTGTGGGTACCAGTGTTGAAATATCCATAGAAATCTCGTTTTTCCTTTTTTTCTTTGAAACTACTACGGACCATTGCAAATACTATATACTACATAAAGACGCCTCTCCGGTCCTATGAACCTGTCGTTTTCCACGCCAGATGTAGTGAAAATCGGCCAAAGCATCCAAATTTTATAGGCCAAAAATAGCCTAACCGGGCCTCACTTTGAACTCTGCCATTCAACCATTTCTATTTTTGATACAATTTCGTAGCATATATCTATAGTTCGAACATAGATGCATACCAGGGTGGTGTGGAATGTGTCTGCCTACCACCACTTTATTTCCCTAATTTTCACTTGAAAAAAAAAGTGGATGGATGACAGCCGCGTGTCTGGCCGACTTTTTCTTCTGATATTTATGTTTTAGCCACAACCAGAAATACGGAGCTAGGAATTTTAAAACACCCGCCATGTAGAATCATTAACCGTTCCACATTCCCCAGATATATTAAAGAATTAAAAATGATAAATAACCAGTAAGATAGATATGCCTTTATATCTACTCTGTCCTGTTTATACAGAAAATCGAAGGGGCCAAAACTACGAAACCGCTCCCCTGCCACCTTAAAGTAGAACGCCCATAACTTAAAATGGCACGCATCTAACTCATAGGGTTATGCCTCTTATAAAAGGGTATGCCATTGACTTCCGCTTAACTGTTTACAAAACAACGATACCAACAGTTAAAGAACTAAACAGTACCACTAACTCGACATAATTGTCGTGCGGAGCGATCTGAAAAGATCGAAAGAGATTTTTTTTGTCTGTATGTACTTCTTAAAGTAATCACAAATACGAAGTAAAAGCAACTGCATGCAAGGTATTTCGTATGTGGGAAAAGTATTACATTGATTTCATTATCTTCACACCACTTAAGATAGCAGATGCCAGTTTTTGGACTTTTTCGTAAGCTGTCAGGACACCTTCCTTCGATTCAGTTGAAATCAACTAAAATGAGATAAAGCATATAGTTATCATGTATTTGTATGCTTTCTTCAAATCCATTAAAAATATATGTCATTTATAAGACCCTGTAGTCCATATTTAGCAAATAGTGAAACATAGAGGGAAAGTAGGAGTCTAACAATGCACAGTGCCTTACACACAAACCTCTCTCGTACTTATTTAGCATAACAAAACTATCTGTCAAACGATTACTTTTTTTTTCAGTACTCCTTGCTGGATTAGGCCTCTGTTGTTTTGACATTTGACATTTGCACATACAGACAGCAATCATCACTCCCAGTTTCGTATTTGACCAATTTCAGGACACTAATTCCGTAAAGGTTAGCCGAATGCTTGTCAGAAGTTTTTTTTTTTTTAAAAATATCCATTCCACAGCACCAAAGCACCCGCCTCGAAAATCATTTTGAAGGAAGACAGTGCTTTCAGTTTTGACACTTGTCTTTATTCTAAGATTTTGACCCCGGCCAATTCGCGTCTAAGGCTGGAAACTGCCAACTACTACCTATTTAATATTTTCTTATTCTAAAAAATACGTTTATCTTAATTTTAAACAGCCTGGACTTGCATATTTTGTCTGTATTTGTATTCAGGTGTGAACTCACCAGGTGGTTGTAGTGTTATTCTATTGATGTGAGATAACTTGTTTTGAATCTGTTCATGTAAAAGTTTATTTCAATATAGGAAATATATGAAGTGTGGGAAAATCCTGTTTAGCATGCAAGAAAAAAATTCATTACCTCTAAAAGATGCACTGGAAGGTTAAAGTTTTCCATTATATCTTTGCGGTGT
The DNA here is from genome assembly GCF_021730395.1 of Mercenaria mercenaria. NCBI lineage: Eukaryota > Metazoa > Mollusca > Bivalvia > Venerida > Veneridae > Mercenaria > Mercenaria mercenaria. Next base: position 27,030,024 of record NC_069377.1, on the reverse strand, counting down.
TTAGCTCTTACAGGATAGTGGAAGTAAAAGTTTTAAAGATGATTTCTAGACCACAAACTGTCATCTGAAATAGTTCACTCATCCATGGCAGTGCCGCCTGAAATGTGAAAAAAATGCATATATTAGTATTATCAACTGACACATAAATTAACTACATCTGAAAGATGTACATGTACTTGTTGACTGTAATGTCGAGATGATTTGCAAATATACTTTGCATTGTGTTACTGTTGTTTCTAAAACAGTTAAACAAGACTAAATGAACTAAGTTTACTATTCAGAAAAAAAACCTGATATGAATTCCTACATTCACATGAAAATTAGTTATTGATAATTTTTATTTCTCAGAAGATTTCTCTGATATGCATATATGATTATAATGTTTTCATTGTACAACATATTTTTTCTTGTACTGATAAGTAACTTATATAGAACAGAAAAAAAACAACATAAACTTATTAGTAGTTATATTTGTATTTTTCATGGATTAAGGTGATTTTTGTCAGGTGCCATTATTCTACTGTCTGCCTCGCCTATTTCAATTTTGAGGTATATGGTAAAACAAATTGTCATCAACGTACGTTATAGGTATTGGGCCCATACTAACAATCGGCAATTTACGTAAGTTCCGTATGCTATTTCGGCATTCTTCAGGTTTTTTTATGAAATCCCTTGTGCACTTTGAGCTACATTTACCGAACACGTTATCACAGGGAGATTGCCAAGTGGCATTACTGGTCCACGGAATTCCACGTTACAACCGTATCTTTCATGGATGGCCAAAACTGCATTATTCTTACTTTCCATCGCGTTACTTATAATCAGGTATCTCTTTTTTCTTCATTTCATTATACAACTAGTTTGTTTCAATTATCGCAAATTATCCGATATACCGGTATTAAACTTTCTAATCAACACAAAAGAGACTCTCTAAGTATACGACAGGCAATACGCCAAACAACTGTCGGAAACTCCCTTATGGGAAATGAGGGGCCTCCGTGGCCGAGTGGTTAGAGTCGTTGACTTCAAACCATTTGCCCCTCATCGATGTGGGTTCGAAACCTCATTTGGGGCGTAGCATTCTTCACGTGAGGAAGCCATCCAGCTGGCTTACGGAAGGTCGGTGGTTCTACCCAGGTGCCCGCTCGTGATGAAATAGTGCACGGAGGGGCACCTGGGGTCTTCCTCCACCATTAAAGCTGGAAAGTCGCCATATGACCTAAAATTGTGTCGGTGCGACGTTAAACCCAACAAAATAAAATAAACTTATGGTAATGTTATTTAGATATGTTAACATTTTGCCTTTGATGGATGGGCGGGAATAATCATCAGTTTCTAATACCTTTTAACAATGGCTACCGCCAAGAGAAGAAATTTCCTCTTCGTAAAAACTCTATTAGTTAATCAATACAATTGTCATCCTTGTCTTCTAGAAGATTTACTGACGGATTGAAGTATTCGCCAATGTATCTCTTCCTTAGACAATATGCAAACACTTGCAAAAAGTTGAGGTAACGGTTTGCTAACTGGTCTTTATACCAGTACTCGTCCAAGGGTGAAATTTCACACAACTATAAAACTGTTGTCTGAGAAAATGCAGATAATACCAATGATAAAAATGATAATAAGTAGAGATTGTTCTTCACGAAACACGTATGTTTCCCACTACTTAACACGCAGATAATGTAAAATGCCACAAATTACGGGCCTTAAGTCCTAGGAAAATCACTAAACCATAACATTCCAACGATATACACAACTAGGCTTGGCAGTTGTTACTCCTGTGACGTTTGATGGAATTTCAACAAGTGGTATATGAGAAGTATCACAGATATCAAAGAATCTGAAAAATCAAGGGTCATGACGAAAATCATTAAATCAGAACAGAACGATGCTGTTTCACAACTATGCTTCACACTAATCACTCGTGAGGTTTAGTAACAGCAAGAAGTGTAAACTCTGCCAAAAATCCCTGAACCGGAACAATATGCCAATGTTATGAAAAACTCAGAATTGATGTTTCCTGTAAGGTTTTGTGGTAATCTGCCATATGATGTAAGAAAAGTTGCCAAACTATAATAAGATTTGACAAATTAAGGGTCATAACTCCCTTGAAAATCACTGAACCAGAACATGCTCCGACAATACGCATGATACCATTTGACATAGATCATTCCTGTAAGGCTTGGAAATCCTCCCTATTATGTAAGAGATGTGGTCAAAACATTTGGCGAATCAAGGGCCACAACTTCTCGAAACTGAACATGTCGACGATATTCTCAACAAGGCTTTGCAATGATCACTATGTTATGTTTGGTGTAATTCCTCCTGATGGTATCGGAACAAATGTGAAGAAAAGGTAAAATATGACATATGAACGGCAAGAACTCCACTGAACCAGAAAATACTGACAATAAACACAATGAGGCTTCACACTGGATACTCCTGAATCCGCCAAATAATAATTATTATGAGAGAAGCAGCCAAAACATAAATTGATAATAAAGGCTGGTGAATCAAGGGCCATAAGTCCGCTGAAAATCATCAAATCTGAAAACATCTATGAAATGCACAAATAGGCTTGACAATAATAACTCTTGGGAAGTTTGGTGTATATCCGCATAGTGGTGTCGAAGAAGTTGCGTTGACAAACTTTGTGACATACAAACGGGCGGACGGACTGACAGACACATGAACAGCACTAAACTTGTATGCCTCCCTACTACATGAGGGAGACATAATGATAAAACATGAATGAACTAAAGCAGAAATTGAATCAGAGAGTGTCCTAAAGTTATCATTAAAATGGTATTACAAGAAAAAGTAAAGATAACACCCGCGTTCTCGGGACATTCAGAATGAAAATTAAATATTTAAATCAATTGACAATTTAAATTCAAAAGGTATGGTGAAAGGCCTTTCAGGCCGTTTGCTGACTTTGACTGCCACTGTGTTAATTTCTTTTTCATTATTCTAAGACATGCCTTTCTCCAGGTTTCATTACCATCAATGTCTCCAAGTATTTCGTATTCACAGTTTGCAAATGATATTTTCCAGTACATGTTAGCCTTCAGTACTAGATATATCGGCTGACAAGCAACTCGGTCTATCTTCTCTTCCGACAACCATCTTCTTGTATCGTACCTTGGCCACGAGAAATCCGTGACACTAAGTGTTTCACTTGGCATGGTAAGTTTGAGTGTAATATCTACTGAAATACTTGGTCCACCATTCTGTGTGATAGTCAGTGTTATAGCTGGACCTCTTGCTGCCTTGTTCAAAGTCACACCATTACGTCCTGCAAACAGAAATAGTACTAAAATGAATAACAAAGTAATGAATCACTTTCTAAATGAAAATTAGAAAGCATAAAGATGAATTTTTCTTCATTAGTTGGTGCTCTTTCCTACTTGGATGACGGTGGATAAGAGTTAATAGTTGACAATGTTTCGATTTGATTGTCTAAAGCGAAGTAACACATCCATGTTTCTTCTAATTTCTGCTGATGAAGCTAAATGTACTTGTACAGGTGCCACATTACGTATTAATCCAAAGAACGATTTTATGTGTTTATATTTACCAATAAAAAGAAAACGTGTAAACTTATCTTAGAATAGAACTGACAGCAGAGTGTATCTTGTACCCCAATTAAAACAGTTCAAACAAATAAAATGGTGATACGTAATACACTGCATAACATACCATTCACTGCATTACCGACAAAATGATGAAACTCCGAAAGAAGCGGATATGGTAAAAGCCACTTGCGACCTCTTGCAGTGATGTAACATTTTCGAAATCTGGAATAATTGTGTTTTTCCAATACAAACAGCTATGAACCCTTTCTGAATTTCAGGCGGTTCGCGTGTCTTAATTAACTCTCTATCTTCATCTGGGAAATATCGTTTTCCTGTGTCAATCAATGTCGTTAGTTCCTAGAATTTAACATAGATGTGTGTTGGTGATATGCTCCCCGGACTCATTTTGGATGTTTATTTGTTAAGTAAAAGATAAAGTTGCAAAAGCAGTATCAAATTTTGATAAAGAATACAGCGAAGGTAAAATTGGATGTAATAAATGAATTTTATCTACAACAACAAAAACACGACATTTTCATTCTATGAAATATATTACGATGGCTTAGAACGTGTCTATTCTACTAGGTAATCCATTAATAAATCTAAACGCCATTAAATTCTCTCCATTTTATCCTACAAACTATATAAGGTCCCCCATATCTATGGAAATATCTCGTATTTTGACGATATACCGAAATGTGAAACTGAATTAAACATACAGATAGCATAAACACCATTAAATATATATTTCTAGTTCATTTTACAAAACATGTATATCAATTCATTATTGCATAAAACTGCTTTTCTTGTCACTTTTTTTTGGAAAGGAGTGGGATGGGGGTGTTTTAACACGACAGAAAACTCGTGATAACAGAAAGATTCTCGCACTCACGTGCTGTTAAAACGCCTTTTTATATATGATAGTTCCATGGCAAAACGTAAACGAATAATGAAAAAGGAAATTACGTCAACGTAAAAAAACAACTATACAGACATTCCCGCGCGTTTCGGGGACCTTTAATGACGTTGAAAGATAATTTATTCGTTTATTAGATTTTTATGCGTTTTATGCTAGGATAGCTTTAACGCATGTTCTTTTTGTGTTATAACATCTTCAGAATGGCTTGAGCACCAACCAATCCCTCGGGATTCTGTAGATGTTATAACACGAAAATAAAACATGTTAACATTCATGCATCAGTTTGTGTCGTCTCTATAACTTAAAATTAAAATGAAATCACAATGTATCTGGCCATTGATTTAAAACTTTAGTTACATCCCCTTAGAATCAGCACATCTATTTATCTCTATAACATAGCTGTCAATGTCATCATCCATGTACTCACATTTGAAGGGCTCATCTGACAAATGTATTAGTAGAGTATTGACTAGGATTTCAACACTATGATCCGACACGCAACAGAACCTTCTTAATGAGCTTAGGCATCAAATCGTTTTCCATTTCCCCTATCATCAAGAATGCTTTTTTACAGTTTATTTATACGATACTGGGTTTCATTTTTTTGAATAGTGTCTACCTTTACACTCTCGTTGTAAAACTGAAGAACTGTTATAGGTGTTCCGAATTCAACTTTGTCCTTTTATATATTCGAAGTCGAGAAGTGTTGTATTTAGGTTTTTTTAGTTGTGTAATGTCTTTTAGTTGAGCAATTTGTATCATAAGTTGGTTTCCAGTGTATTTCGGTGTAGTTCCTTTTCTAGGTTTCGTATTTGTAGTAGTTATTTGAACTATTTCTTTGTCTAGCAGGTGCAGAATTTTGAGTTTCCGCACGGAGTACATCTGATTGTGACTTTAAGGCAGATTTGTAAATACCTGATGTACATGTCTTGTTATAACAGGAAGAATCTGGACTACTAGACACAGCCGTCGTTGAATTAAACACGCTTGAACTTCTTATTTTCCAGTACTTTTTGTCTTTTTCGGAGTCAGACGAGGATGTTACGTCGTAAATATGACTATCATAAGTAGAATATCTAGTTGTAAAAACTTGCATATCATGCTGTAATAAATGTGTGACAGGGGTTGTATTGTTAGGAGAAGGTTGAAGTTTTCTGATATTGCTTTTAGTTTCTGTTTTTTTTCTCTCTGGTGCTCATAATCATTGTTGATATTTGATTGTGCTTGTACATGTTGTTTAGTGTATTTTTTAGGAGATACAGTGACTTGATTAGGGCTGCTTGATATATTTTTTGAAAATAAAACGCCTTTCTTCTCTTCCGACGTGTTTGTTCGTCTGCTTGTCAAAGCACCAGTGAATATATCATCTTTACATATATGTTTGATAATTTGTGTTTCCTGTGCTTCCATCCGGACTGGTTCACTCAGGTATGACCTAGATGTAGTGACAGATACACTGTCAGTATTACTTTTCTTCTTCGAAGTTTTCCAAGGTAAACTATGATTATCTTCGTTTAATGATTTTCTGGTCACACGCTCAAAAGCCGGTGTCGATTGCTCGTATACGCATGTTCGATTATCCGTCGAGTCATCTGAACTGAGAAGAGAAAAAATTGAAAAAAATGGATTGAAAGTAAGCAGAACTTCATTTTCTAGGAAGTGAAGGCTTCTTCGATAATGAAACGACAAATAAGAGAAGTGTCTCTTTCATGTATATTTTAAAAGATTATTTTTCTTATTAGCAGAATGAAACTAAACATCACATGAAAATCTATGTACAATTGCTTTAAATGTCATTGTTTTCTAATTACGTAAATAATTTACCTATATAATTTAGTATATAGGATATGTCTGTCTGTTTTAACACAATAGACCCGCCCGCTTAGCTCAGTAGGTAGAGCGTTGGTCTACGGATCGCGGGGTCGCGAGTTTGATCCTCGGGCGGAGCGTATGTTCTCCGTGACTATTTGATAAACGACATTGTGTCTGAAATCATTAGTCCTCCACCTCTGATTCATGTGGGGAAGTTGGCAGTTACTTGCGGAGAACAGGTTTGTACTGGTACAGAATCCAGGAACACTGGTTAGGTTAACTGCTCGCCGTTATATGACTTAAATACTGTTGAAAAACGACGTTAAACCCAAATCAAACAAACAAACAATTTAACACAATGGTGTATTATTCAACTGTTTTTGAATCAGAAACCAGGTATTGATATAAGTATGAACTGAGTGTTGATGAATATCCTTTGCAGATGGACTATATGCATACATAAACTATAAGAACTTAGAATATGTTCTTTTTTGTTGCTTTTTTTGGTACAAAGGTAACTTTCCTCACACTGTTATTTCAATTTTATATCTAAATACATACACGTTTCAAGTGTTCATTGGAAAGAATAATTTCTAATAACTGATATTAAAAATATGGAAAAATAATAAATCAATATTATTTGGAATGATATTTTAATGATATAGATTAAAGCGTAATTCTATTTATTTTGTGTTAGATGTCTGCTGCGTGAATAACGCTTTTGCGAGTTTTTCTACATGTTTACCGATTGCAAGAGCACAGTGTATAGACTCGCTGTACGCCCAACCGGAAGTCGCTAAAAACTAGGCGTTCATTTTCATTTTACAAATTTTCGGAAGCTGTCAGTAGTAAGTATTTTTATGTTTTTCTCTAGCTTTTTGAAATAAATATTCTTGTTGTATATATTTTTCAGCGTATGATAAATGTCTCTGCAACGGACAGTCGTTAGATAGACATTACAACTTGAAATTAAAACGTATTTTCACCAAAAACACAGCTGATCAAAGCAAATGACGAAATATTCAGGCTAAAATGCCCGTTATTTTGGAAATGCGTAGGAAATCCGTGTAAAAGCCGCTTCTGAATGTTTCATTATCAATCCATGCGCATGAGTTTATACGTGCAATTATGCATTTACAATTAGTTGTAATGTTGTTTAATCCAGCATGCAAATGAATTGTGCACTGACCGCCTTGTCGCAAAACTTGATATAAAAACTGTCCAACTATTAGAGATTTTCAACTTACTTTGACGCGGACTGCGGACAGCGGACTGCGTACTTACAGTAGGGGTTTTCTCAAAATATTTAAAGTTTCGCAAAAAAGAAAACATAATTAGAGTACATATGATTCTTTTACCTATATGTGTAGTAACTTTTGCCTTCACTGTACAAATTAGTGTATTGTGATATAATTATCTGCTATGAAATATCTACGTTTGACATTTAAAACACATAATCGCAATATTCAGATGTCATCTAAATACTCCGTCGCATTTTACTTGCGCTAAGCAGGCTCTTCAATTATCCGTATGCTTTAACATTTCGTTTTATATTTTGAGACATTTCTGGCGTTACTTAACCTCTGCGCGAATCTAACGACATGTCATGCGAAGTTTCGAACTCACTTTACTATAATACCTTACCTTAATATGTTCATGCATTAAAAATATTACTTGAAACATGGATTTGAAGATAACGGCGATTCCTGGTTTTAATATGTGCCCGTCAATACAATTCCTAGACTATTTTTTCTTAAAAACAAAATAAGAGAGGAGGGATAAGAAAAAATGCGGTACAAAATATTATTGTGAAAAAAAAAAAAAAAAAAAAAAAAAAAACATTCTGAATAAAATGAAAGTCCGTTTAAAGACTTCTGTACGAAAAAGTTTTTCATTAATTTTGATAATTGTATCTACTGTTCGATAAAATAGAAGTTTTATTGAAATATCTTGAATGATTTAGTTCAATACTTTGTCTAAACATACAGGAAGTTCCGTTACATGTATCTTTCAATCCCGTCGATACGAGACCCAGTAAACAACCTTATTTTAGCTAAAACATCACGAATGAGTCGTGTATCAGCATGTTTGGAAATAAACAAAGGAAATACCCTCTTCGTATTTTCATAATCTGATATCAGAATTGCATGTTAAAAGCTGTTTTAAATTTACTATCTTAAAGTGACTACTCAGTATGGATTATCAGTTTCTACAGGAATTTAATCTTCAAGTACTATTAAAACTGGCTGTCAAAATGTCGATCTAAAACTCAGTGGAGACCGAAAATAGTTTTGTGAACATTAGGCATGGGACGTGTCCAAGGTCAAATTCAGATCATATTCAAAAACTGTTTTATGGCCAGTGCATGCATAGAATTGTCAACGAAATTATATTTTTGACACCATTTGAGCAATTCTGTGTGGTCATTTGATACAATCAGCTTAGTAGTCGAGACTACCCTTTATCATTATTGACAAAGCCTTTTTAGTCGAGTACCTTTTCGAACACATGCATACATACATGGTATGTGTGGATACCCGGTGTAACGGTCAGTTTTTTCCCCAGTCAGTTTTTTTCCCCGGGGAAAAAACTGACTAGTTAGTTTCTTCCCCGGGGGAAAGAATTGACTAGTGAGTTTTTTCCTCGGGGAAATAACTGACTGGTCAGTTCTTCCCCCCCCCCCTTCTAGTCAATTCCCCCCCCCCCCCAATCGCAACTGGTTACTCTTGATCATTCTTATGGGGGGAAAAACTAACTAGTCAATTCTTTCCCCCCTCATCAATTTTCCTGGCTAGTCAATTATTTCCACTGTTAGTGAATTGGAACTGGTTATTCTTGGTTATTCTTAACTAGACTGTGTTTTATTTCCGATAGTCAGTTTTCATTTAAATTTCATATAAAATAAGAAATATGTTTCATATTTTGTGTAAATTAAAGAGATGTTTTTAAATGAACTTATTTTAATTTCAGTTGTATTTTTTTATTTGCCTTTTTCCTGTTTCAATTTCTTCTAAGGTAAGGAAATTACTGCTGGTCAGTTCTTTTCCCACGTAGCCAGTACTTGACCAGTAAGGTGGGGGAAGTAAATTGACCAGTCAGTTCGTTTCCACTTAGCCTGTACTTGCTCTGTTAGGTTGGTGAAGAAACTGACCGGTCAGTTCTTTTCCCCCTAGCCAGTACTTGACCTGTCGGGTGGGGAAATGAAATTGAGCAGTCAGTTCTTTCCCCAGCCAGTACTTGCTCTGTTAAGTGGGAAAAATTGACCGGTCAGTTCTTTCGCCCCTAGCCAGAACTTGACCTTTCAGGTGGGAAAAAGAAATTGACCGTCAGTTCTTTCCCCCCTATCATATACTTGACCTGTCAGGTGGGGGAAGAAATTGACCAGTCAGTTCTTTCCACCCAGCCGGTACTTGCTCTGTTAAGTGGGAAGAAATTGACCGGTCAGTTCTTTCCCCCCTAGTCAGAACTTGACCTTCCAGGTGGGAAGAAGAAATTGACCGGTCAGTTTTTTCCCCCTATCATATACTTGACCTGTCAGGTGGGGGAAGAATTTTACCAGTCAGTTCCTTCCCCTCCTAAGCCAGTACTTGCTAGAAAGAACTGACCAGTCAATTTCTTCCCCCTCTAGCCAGAACTTGCTCTGTTGGGTTGTCGAAGAAAATGGCTGGTCAATTCTTACCCCCCAGCCAGTACTTGACCTGTCGGGTGGGGAGAAGAAATTGACCGGTCAGTTCTTTCACCGCTAGCCAGTACTTGCTCTGTTAGGTGGGAGAAGAAATTGACTGATCAGCTCTTTCCCCCCAGCAAGTACTTGACCTGTCGGGGGGGGGGGGGGGGGCGAAGAAATTAACCAGTCAGTTCTTTCCCTACTAGCCAGTACTTGACCTGTCGGGTGTGGAAATGAATTTGACCAGTTAGTTCTTTCTCCCCTAGCCAATACTTGACCTATCAGGAGGAAGAAAAAACTGACAAGTTAGTTATTTCCCCTTAGCCAGTACTTGACCTGTCAGGTGGGGGAAGAAATTGACTAGTCAGTTCTTTCCCCCCCTAGCCAGTTCTTGACCTGTCGGGTGGGGAGAAGAAATTGACCAGTCAGTTCTTTCCCCGCTAGCCAGTACTTGACCTGTAAGTTGGGGAAAGAAATTGACTGGTCAGTTCTTTCCCCCCTAGCTAGTACCTGACCTGTGGTGTGGGAAGAAAGAAATTGACCTGTCAGTTCTTTTCCCCCTAGCATATATTTGACCTGTCGGGTGGGGAGAAGAAAATGACCGGTCAGTTCTTTCCCCCCTATCATATACTTGACCTGTCAGGTGGGGGAAGAAATTGACCAGTCATTCCTTTCCCCTCCTAAGCCAGTACTTGCTCTGTTAGGTGGGGGAAAGAACTGACTGGTCAATTTCTTCCCCAACCTAACAGAGCAAGTAATGACTAGGGGGAAAGATTACTGACTAGTCAATTTCTTCCCCCACCTGACAGGTCAAGTATATGCTATGGGGGAAAGAACTGATCGGTCAATTTCTTCCCCCACCTGATAGGTCAAGTATATGCAAGGATGAAAGAACTGACTAGTCAATTTCTTCCCCCACCGTACAGGTCAAGTATATGCCAGGGAGGGGGGGGGGGCGGAAGAACTGACCGGTCAATTTCTTCCCCCACCTGATAGGTCAAGTATATGCAAGGGGGGAAAGAACTGACTAGTCAGTTTCTTCCCCCACCTATATGCTGGGGGGGGGGAAGAACTCACTAGTCAATTTCTTCCCCCACCTGATAGGTCAAATATATGCTAGGGGGAAAAGAACTGACTGGTCAATTTCTTTCCCCACCTGATAGGTCAAGTATATGCTAGGGGGGAAAGAATTGACCGGTCAATTTCTTCTCCCCATCCGACAGGTCAAGTACTGGCTGGAGGGAAATAACTGACCGGCCAATTTCTTCCCAACCTGACAGTTCAAGTACTGGCTTGGGGGGAAAGAACTGACTAGTCAATTTCCTCCCCCACCAGACAGTTCAAGTATAATGCTAGGGGAGAAAGAACTGACCGGTCAATTTTTTCCCCTACCTTATAGGTCAAGTATAATTATGCTAGTGGGGAAAGAACTGACTAGTCAATTTCTTCTCCCCATCCGACAGGTCAAGTACTGGCTGGGGGGAAAGAACTGACCGGCCAATTTCTTCCCCCACCTGACAGGTCAAGTACTGGCTTGGGGGGAAAGAACTGACTTGTCAATTTCTTCCCCCACCTGACAGTTCAAGTATAATGCTAGGGGAGAAAGAACTGACCGGTCAATTTTTTCCCCTACCTGATAGGTCAAGTATAATTATGCTAGGGGGGAAAGAACTGACTAGTCAATTTCTTCTCCCCATCCGACAGGTCAAGTACTGGCTGGGGGGAAAGAACTGACGGGTTAATTTTTTCCCCCACCTGATAGGTCAAGTTTATGCTAGGGGGTAAAGAACTGACTAGTCAATTTCTTCCCCCACCTATATGCTAGGGGGGAAAGAACTGACTGGTCAATTTCTTCCCCCACCTGATAGGTCAAGTATATGCTAGGGGGGAAAGAACTGACTGGTCAATTTCTTCCCCCACCTGATAGGTCAAGTTTATGCAAGGCGGGAAAAAACTGACCGGTCAATTTCTTCCCCCACCTGACAGGTAAAGTATATGCTAGCGGGGACAGAACTGACTGGTCAATTTTTTCCCCCAACCGATATGACAAGTATGTTCAAGGGGGAAAGAACTGACCAGTCAATTTCGTTCCCGCACCTGACAGATATTAAATAGTATCTTCTTCTCAATTTCTTCCCCCACCTATATGCTGAGGGAATGGAGGGGGGCGGGTGGAGGGGGGAGAACTGACTGGTCAATTTCTTCCCCCACCTGATAGGTCAAAAATATGCTAGGGGGGAAAGAACTGACCGGTCAATTTCTTCTCCCCACCCGACAGGTCAAGTACTGGCTACGGGGAAAGAACCGACCGGCCAATTTCTTCCCCCACCTGACAGGTCAAGTACTGGCTTGGGGGAAAAGAACTGACTGGTCAATTTTTTCCCCCCAACCGATATGACAAGTATATTCAAGGGGGAAAGAACTGACCAGTCAATTTCGTTCCCGCACCTGACAGATATTAAATAGTAATGGCAATCAAACAGAAGTTAAAAAATTTGACAAAAAAAAACATTGTTTAAAGTTACAAAAAAAAGAAATATATAGGTTTATTCAAATGAAAAACAATACCTGTTTCATCTGAAATTTAAATGGAAAATGAATAGACACTTGTATCCCAAATAACAATACTGAAAGAATCCAGTACTTGAAGGGAAAACTTGACAAGGGGGAAAGAACTGACTAGTCAGTTTTTCCCCGGGTAAAAATCTGACTAACTAGTCAGTTTCTTCCCCTATCAGAAAACTAATTCCAAGGGGGGAAAAACTGACTGGCGGGGGAAGAAACTGACTAGTCAGTTTTTTCCCCGGGGGAAAGAATTGACTAGTCAGTTTTTTTCCCCGGGGAAAGAACTGACTGGGGGAAAAACTGGGCTGTTACACCGGCTTTGGGGAACTTGGACAAATATTTAAACTTACGCCGGAAAACTCACGGTATATATTGGTTTAAAAAATTACAATGTAGCCATCTTTTATATCCTGATAACGTGACCGGGAAAACTGAATTAATTCAGTACCGTATTGAAATGAATTTATAGGGTTTGAAATAGTTCAGAATATACATGTATAATACCAAATAAGACACTTTTCACCGAGGTGCATTAAACTGTCACGCTTTGTATCGTGCATATTCAAAATTGTGCGTCGTACAATAGCATTTCAACGACCCGAGTGCAATATTACGAAACTATGTTTCCAAAATCACTATATACATTCTTTGATACCAAATATTCAAATAACTTGTAACATATGTTGTTCTGATTCGCTGATTTTAAAAAAGGCGAACCTCTTGCGGCACAGGGGAAGCGGGTCTGTCTCCTCACCAGGTGGTCATTGGTTCAAATCCTTAAATAAAAGATATGTTGATCGTTGAATAATCAGCCGTTTTCACTGCTAGCGAATACTGGCTAGAACCTGACGAAATTGACTATAAAAGATAAACGGATATTTTTTTAATGCGCCCACGCTGTTAAGAATGCTTGTAAGACAAAATACATATAAATCGGTAATTCAAATATACATTAGAAAGGATATTAATAAATCTTATAACTGTCTTTACTCGGATAGTATTACATGCTAAATATGCCGCTGTTCAGTTTTGCATAAAAATGTATATACAGTTTGAGAAAACCCCTATAGTAAGTTCGCAGTCTGTGGTCAGCAGTACGCGTCGGAGTAAGCTGAAAATCTCTATTTGCAAAACAACTGTACGCCTATTCAATAAAGAAATTACGAAATGTTTGTGCTTATAAGCTCTATACACGGTACTCGTTGAATTGATAAATACTAGTATTAGTTTTGCGTAGTATTTTACTTGCGACAATCAAACAGTATTTATTCGTCTATTTCACCAACGATGTCCTTCTTATGCATCTATATATGCGTGTTTCCGTTAAAATAATACGAGAAAAATATATATTTAGTCCACTCAGTTTGACAGGAAACATTGTTGTTGTTTTTTTCTCTGTACTTTTAGCTCCATTATTTGGAGATTACGGGCGCTATTCTACTCGCCCGGCTTCAGCGTTGGCTTTCTTGGTCTAAGTGTTTCTGTCACATCTTTTTTAGTATTGTTTATATCTTATTGAAACTTCACATAGGGGAACGTTGTGCAGCATACAAACAAAGTGTTTGCAGGGTCTGTGTCCATTATACCAAAGGTCATTTTCAGTTTAAGGGTTTTCGGCTACCTGTGTTTTTCTGTCATATCTGTCATTGATCTTGGTCTTGAACTATTGACCCATTTTCTCGTTTCTTAAGCTAGAACTACTAAATTTGAACCATTTTACGGTATTGCACACAGATTTCAGAACAACCTGTCAATGACCTTTATTTACTTCCTTGTTTTTCAAGTTTAAGCCATGTGATTTGGACAATAGATACAGTTTTGTATACATATCTCAAAACGAACATTTAATGAGCATGACCTTGACTTACTGACCTTATTTGCTTACACTGACCTACAAGTACTTCGGGTAGCATCCATCGGTTTACAGATATCTTGTGTAACTTTAGTGATACTTTTATATTTTGCAGATGGATGACTCCTTCGTCGTCGAGGCTTTAGACACCAGTGTAGAAGTTCACAGCGAGGAGTCTGTTATAAGTCAACAACCCACTGAGCCTAGTACAAGTACATTTACCTGTGACCATTGTTGGAGACCGTATAGAACAAAGCATGGGCTCAAACTGCACATTAAGTCGAAACACAACCAAGAGTTTTGTTTTACAAGTCCTTTGTGTTCAAAAGGATATAACGTTCTGTATAACTACAGAGGGCACTTAGCTTCACACGACAGAGCATTGAAAAAAAAGTGTTGTAAGTGTAACAAAGCTTTCCAGTACAAACAGTCACTGGACGAACATGTGAAAAAAGACCATAGTGACATCAGTTTTGAGTGCACTACGTGCTTGAAGATATTCAAATGTAGGCGGTCCTTCGCGGACCATAACAGAGTCGCATACGAAAAAAGGATTTGAAATGCAAAGTTTGTGGTAACGGCTACAAATAGAGATCAAGCTTGAAGTACTATCAGGAGAGCAAGCATGCTCAAAACATGTAACAGCCCGATCCTTATTTGACTCTGTGCAAGGTTACCGGCTGTTCTGTTTTTAATGTTTGTAACATTTTAGCTGATTCTGTGAAATCATTTGAATCGAGTTAATACTTTTTATTGTAAAAAGCAAAAGATGCTTTAAAATTTTAAATCATTATTTTTAATCTTTATTAGATCCAAGTTTATATCAGTTGATTGTTTTCAAAGATTTTTTTAAGTAAGCTTATCTTCTCTTCACATTGTTTTATTAAAATTATTTCTTATTAAAAACCATTGCCACCTGATTATACTTATTATTTTAATGCTATAATTTAATCAACGTACTAAGCATAGAAGACAGAAAATGAAAATGTCCCTTTGTAGTCAAAGAGATTGAACCGGGATTGAACTGAGATTAAATGTTGATTAACCTGTGATTGAATTGTGATTAAAATGTGATAAAACTGATTAACCTGTGATTGAATTGTGATTAAAATGTGACTAAACTGATTAACCTTTGATTGAACTGTGATAAAATTATTATTGAACTGTTATTGTACTGAGATTAGTTTTGTAAACATTATCATTTTTGTTTTGAAGATTTTGAGATGTTTATTAAATAATTCAATGGAATTTGACTTCGTATTAAATCTCAAATTTGAAAATTGGGAGTTATACACGTTCGTCCGGACCGTAGAAAACAATCATAAAATTAAATCACCCAGAAGTAGAGAAAACATAAAACTTTAACATTGCATACACGTGTTTTATTGAGTGTGTTCATTGGGAGTCCTGTTAATAATCTAACAGCTCGTGTCTGTAACCTATGAAAAGCAGCTCATTGAATTATTTCTTCCCCCAACCTGAGGGAGACATATGGCTTTTGCCCTGTCCGTCCGTCAGTCCGTTGTCACATTTCATTTACGGTCAATAACTGCGGAATGGTTAAACCGAGGATCTTGAAGCTCCAGATGCTTATTGGCCTTGATGTGTAGATGACATTACAGCTTAATTACGTCTTCTCGTAAAGCTTTACCGTTATCGAAAATAATCTAATTATACTAAAAAGTTCACTCTTACACCAATTTATAAGTACTGAATTAAGATCTTCACACTGGGTTTTTAGAAACATAGCCCCCCTCCCCTTATTTATACCTTTAGCTCTGACGGCCATTTCGTGCAGCGAAGCGGAACGTGTCGGCGATATGCACAACTAGGCTTGGTACTGATCACCACTTCTGAAGTTTCGTCGAAATCTTGCTTGCAGTTTGACCTCTGACAGCCGGACAAGCTAAGTTAGACAGACGGACAAGCAAAAACAATATGTCTCCTGGGGAAGACATAATTCCACAATAAGTTTAGCTAAACGCTAGTTTTGTGACATAAGCATATTGGTTTTGAACATATTGGGCTGAATTAAACAACTTGTATGCCTAACATAAATTACACACTGATGAACTGCATGCCGTATAATATATGTCAGTCATATTGTCCCGTTGATTTGCATTTCATTTAAATCACATAATGCCTTGTACATAAAATAACTTTGAAAAACAGATAAAAAATGATTTCTGTATTTGAGCGTATGTCAAAAGTGCGCAAATATGATAATTCTTCAAAAGTTAAACATACTGCGGGAAAATCTCTGTTACTGCAGTTTGTGATAGACAGACACTGGGGACGTCCTCTACAGTGGATGGTGTACAAAGTTGATATACAGGATACACCCTAGCTCTGCTTGTATGCATGTAGAAATCCCTGCAAACGTAAACAAAAATTATATATTTATTATATACCTATATAAATTCTGTAAAAAATCGGCTTGTATTTCACAATTAAATATGAACAGACAGACAAAAAATCCGTATTGTACCTTTTAAATTCCGTATTGTACCTTCCGTATTGTATGCTGCCAGACTATTTTCATTAATATGCACGAACTGACACAAAACAAGAATCAAAATGGTAAAGGTATATAATAAAAGGGTCATTATAACAGTAGCTGGATCTGGGACTTTGTATTCGGCTCTCGTGGATTTTGCAAGGTCGGATCACACTTGGCGCTTGCGCGCCTCGTGAGATCCGATCTGGCAAAATCCACTCGAGCCGAATACTGCATCCCAGATCAAGCTACTGTTATAATAACCCTATTGTATTTCATATTTTTCCCTCAACCAGGTTCAATTGTTGATGTGTGATCTGTAACTTCAGGAAAAGTTGAATCAAAACTGCAGTATTAGTATTGAAACTGGTCCATGACTGTTCTGAAAACGAAAGAAATTCAAAATATTGTTTCTTTTTTTACAGCTGGTTATCATATAACAAAGTCAGAACATTGAAATGCGGGAATGAAAAAAACGTTTTGAATAGGCGTACAGTTTTGCGACTATGCGTACAGTCTGGATCTTAAAACTTGCGACTAGTGGGTCAGAAATGTACCGAATTGTGGTACAGTGTAATCGGCATACATGTCCTAGGAAAACACATTTTCCTGATAACGTGTTTGTTACCATAGAGCAATGCTAGTATTTATCGATGTGTAAGATATATATCTAAAAAGTAGCAAAGGTTTCAAACCTTTGCAAAGCTGAATACTGTATTTCAAAGAATTTATAGTTTCATTACGAACTCAAACAAATATCTAAACGTGATTTGTCTTGAAAATTAAGTATATAAGGAGTTTTATCAGGAAGGTTTGATATCTACGTAAACAGTAGTTCTTAGACAATATGTAAATCTAAAAAATACACTTACTTTATGTGATATTAAGGAAACAAACCAAGAAAATCCAAGCCATCCGAGACAGAAAACATTGTTGTGTTGATTTTTGAACGCCTAGTTTTTATCGACTTCCGGTTAGGCGTACAGAGAGTTTATACACTGTGATGATAAATATTTAAAAATCGAATTTTAGAAAGGTTGCAAACGCTTGTCTTGTTTAACAACTTAGAAAAAGCTTTATATTGCAGATGTACTTATGTCAATGAGATTACCTGCCTGTCTATATTTTCTAATAAATAATAATGTTTAGTAAAGTTTGTTAGTTTAAGCTAAGTTGTTAAATCACAGTAAAAAATTATGTTTTATTTTGAAAATCAACAATCCATGGACAAATTAATGTAAATGTAAATTCAGTGTAACATCCGTCTCCCTCTTCATAGTGATATTTGTGTGTTATTTTGAAATATATTTGCAACTTATGGACTAACAAATAAAATTGTTTATATTAATTTAAAGATTATAAGATTCTTTCACTGGTTGCAGGTGCAGATGGGAATTCCCAGCCTCGAGCGTAACTGTTTAGGCGGTAACGAGGCTCCTACCGAGTTACCACCTAAACAGTTAACCGAGAGTCGGATATTTCCATCTGCACCTATACTCCGTGACAGAATCTTTTTCTTGCATACCGATTTCAAAAAAATAATAATAATAAAAATAAAATCAGTCGATTGGCTTTTTTTTAAAAACAATTTCTAATAACAGCGTATTTAAACAAGGACCCAATGACCATCCGAATCTGGAACTCCCTGTCACTTTATGTCAAATCTAGCCCCAGTCTCAGTATCTTTAGAGAAAGGCTGGCGGTGGTCAATATGTAACCGTATTGCTTCTGTCCTATTTTAACTGTAGCATTCTATCTTTTTTAGCTTTAATTCTCTTAATATTTGTAACATATCATTTTTTCAACAACTGTTTCTCTGACAGCGCCGATCAGTGATAGTCGGAAATCGATGGTTGAGTGAAAGATGTAGATGTAGAGTCATTTACAGCACGAGAGTCATCTTACACCACGAGGTGTCAGATGGATTTTTCCGGCACCGGTAAAAATACCGGAAATACCTGTTTGATAGGCAAGAAACATAACTCTTCTACATATATGTAACATAATAAAGTAATACGTCATTTACAGCACAAGAGTTACCAAAGGTGTAAGATAGAATTTTCCAGCCCAAGTAAAAATACCGGAAATCCCCGTCTGGTATGCAAGAACGAACTATCTCCAAACTTTCTACATTGTACATTCAGTTCAAATGATTGCCAAATAATTTCAACAAACATTGAAACCAAACGAATCTTAATCTTGTGCAAATGACGTATTACGAACTACATATATATGTAGAAGATTTATGTTATTTAAAAAAACGGAATATTTTTTTTTAAATATTTGTCTTTGTAACGTCATGGCGTCTTTCCAGTTTACGCACGTTGATTTCCCACGCTTTGTTTAAATACGCTGCTATAAGAAATAGTCTTAAAAAGAAAGCCGTTCGATTGATTTTATTTTTATTATCATTTTTTGAAATCGGTATGCAAGAAAAAGATTCTGTCACTCGTTATAGGTGCAGATGGGAATACCTGGCTCTCGGGTATCTATTTACACGGTAACTCGGCAGAGCCTTGTTACCTTAAACAGTTACCATCGAGGCCGGAAATTCCCATCTGCACCTACAACCAGTGAAAGAATCTTATAATCCAGCGGATGTTTTTTTGTTGTTGTTGTTGTTTTTTTTTTTTACTATAAAATGCAGATAAAGATTAATTAATCTTTTAGTTCTTTGATTTTGTAGTTAATTTTATCAGCGAATGTGTTTTCTTTATATATATAAAAAAGGAATGATTAATCAATCTTTTTCTATCGCAATACACTGAATGTAAAACGTTTGGAAACGCGAAAGTAGAAAAGATGGATTAATCCATGTCTTTTATTATTTTACATAATTTGAAATGTTTGATTTGGTTTGCTTATGTGTTTTTCAATACATGCAATAGGGATGATTAAATCCGATTCGACAATAGCATTTGTATTTACAAGTTGAAGGGCTGTACAAAGAATGGGCAGACTTATTTATGTCTTTGACTTAATATTTTAGACGGTCTTACAATATTTTCCATCGATAAAATAAAGATGGAGTACCGCCTCGGTAGCCTAGTGGTAGAGCGTCCGCTTCGAGTGCGGGAGGTCGCGGGTTCGATCCCCGGTCGCGTCATACCAAAGACGTAAAAAATGGTACTAGCAGCTTCCTCGCTTGGCGCTCAGCATTAAGGGGATAGTGCTAGGACTGGTCAGCCCGGTGTCAGTATAATGTGACTGGGTGGGGTATCATGCCACGTGTCTACGGCGTGATATTCCAGTGAGGCAGCACTATAAAGTTGGGCATTGTGCTCACTGCTACAAGTAGACACCGTCGTTTATATGACTGAAAAATTGTTGAAAAAGACGTTAAACCCGAACACACACACACACTTCATCTTTTCCTACAATTAATGTTAGCACTGTTTAGTTGAAGTATTGATTTTCTCATGATAAAATGAATGCATGGATTAATCCATGTTTTTTGGTTTAGATTAAACGAGAGTGTGTATTTTAACGTCAGTAATGACATTTTAATAACAGTCTAAAATGAAAGGATGGATTAATCCATGTTTTATATTACAAATGAAGTGGACTTGGAACGAGTCTTGATTTCAGTCGATTGCATTGCTTAATATACTGTTTTGTTGATTGCACGATGGATTAATTCATGTTTAAGATTCTTTTGGTTTTATTATTTTGTTGATATATTTTTTAAATGATTGGGACTGAATGATGGATTTATCCATACATTGTTACCTGCAGATCTATGATAAATATTTAAGTTTTATTATAAAGGCATTATCAGCAGTGAATATTATATTTGCAGATTGATTAATCCATGATTATATGATGCACTTGGAATAAAATCGAAATTATAGCTTGCTTTTATTAGTTTCTTTGCCAATGCATGAATTAATCCAAGTCATAATTTTAGCATTTATTTACAAATTTACCCATTTCCCAAATAGTCCTTCGTTATTTAATCAAGAAAATGACATCCAAAACGGCATATACTACCCCCAAACAGGGATTTTTGTCAAATCCCTTTTTATAAAATCATCAGTTCTTAGTATCAGCAATACTTTTTTCAGGATGTACTTTCGGCAACTTGTCTGCTAGTTGGTCCTACTATTTTCCGTCTTTTTTATGTTGGAAGTCCTAGTTCACTGCATTCTTTACTTATTACAGAATTTCCGTTAATCATTTCATTACTAGTATATGATTTTGTGTTTGATTTTTGATTAGCAAAGATTAAGATAATATGCTGCCTTCAGCACTCAACAAAATGAGTGGAAGAATTTGACGTGTATATTGTCTACGTATGTTAAACCAATGGCAAAATAATCAAATGCTAATCATTCTAGCAAGACTGGGTATAGATATATATTTTTTCCATCTTTTGACCGCGGAAGATCCCAGGTATCTGTTCGAGCATTATTTCAGATATGTGCGGGCAACCGGAATAATCGACGTTCTGTAAGCCAGATGAATGGCTTCCTCACATAAGAATTCTACACTCCAAGCGGAAGCAGATCGGCAATGACAGCAACCTTCACCACTTGGTCATGGAGGCCTCTGACCGTATCTTTATCTAGGTAACAAAATGGGAGTTCAAATGAATAAGATAGCAAGAAACTTGGAAATTTCACGAAAACTAGGTTTTCAAACTTTGCAGCACACCAACAGGTTTAGTTTAAAAAGTGGACATGTTCTGTTATACATATTTGACTATATCCTATCATGCACTCCGAAGTACAGATATGAGAAAAGAGGAATTCGATGAATTGGTATCCTCCGCCGGATGGGTTTGTGGTGAGGAAATTCAATGGCAAAGAAATATATTCGGCAAAATGTTAAGGATGTTACTAAGAAGCAAATAATTTCATTGGTCAGGGTCAATTTAACAGAAAACATATGTTTTAAGTGTACATAATTAATGTATGTTAAGTTGATCCTGTCTAATAAAATTATTTTGAATGGAATATGTTTACTGTAATAAGCTAAGCTTTTAGAATTATATGGAGTTATTTGAAATGTGACCTTGAAGTGTAACTAGAACAAAAGGGCTTACAACTTCAAATGTTGATAAATATTCATGGAAGGTTTGCAAAATTAAAAAAAGGAATGAATTGTTTTTGGGGGTGAGGGTGGGGGGGGGGGGGGGGTGGTGCGTGTGTGTGTGTGTGTGTGTGTGTGTGTGTGCGTGCGTGCGTGCATCGGTAGGGGTGGCCGGGGGTACACAACTTCACATGTTGATAATAAATGTTTATGGAAAAAATGAAAGAAGTTTAATAAAATTCTACCTATTGTTCAGTTTGCTATGTACAAATCTGTGGATTAAAGAGCTATACCTCTGTAGTTACTAAAGAGATCCTGGTGAAATTATGTGTACCACATTATGGTGATCTGAATTCAATCTAAGTTTCATAGTTCTAAGTCAAATATGTCGCAAGTTACGAAGTGGTGTGGGAGATATATTGATTTTTACTCCTGCCTGTGTGTCCATGTGTCTGTCTGTCTCGAATCTTGTCCGCACTTCACCAAACTTGAATGTGTAACTAATAAGTCCTCTGCAGAGTTCGATATCTAGCCAAATCGGCACAGGCACTTCAGAATTATGGCCCTTGAATTACCGAAAACACTGATGCCAGTGATACAGGTCTTGGTGCATGGTTGACTCAGGTACATAATGGAGGAGAAAATTAAGCAGTTGTGCGAGACATGCGCTTTTCTTAAAAGCAGCTCTAGTTTTAAAATATTTAATCACTAGAAACAACTTTTAATTTTTAGAAACAGTCTAGTTGACCTTGACCCCTGTGACCTTGAGCACAGTCTTCAAAAAAAAAAAAGGAACATGAACTAAGTTGATGTTTCTTACTGGTTATTGAACAGATTTTTCCCCTATATAGTAAAAGAAAATTGACGAATGTGACCTTGACCGCCGTCTCTTAGAAAGTAACACATGTACCAAATTTGATCAGACAACTAAATACCTAATTATGGAGGATGTACAGGTCAAAATTCCATAAAGCAGTCATTAAGAATAGTTTAAATTAAGTTGTAAGACCTATTTCTACAATTAATTTAATAAATATAATTAAATTGTGTTAAAATAACTTCCATAGTCAAATAAAATGAAATATGAATATCTTTTAAGTATGTTCACCTCCAAAATTTCCTAATCATGTCTCCCACACCACTTGGGAAAAATATTGATTTCCTCCTGCGTCCGTCTATCTGTCTGTCAAAAATCTTGTCCGCACTCTTAAACATTTCTCATCCGAGCTTCACCAAACTTGAATAAAATGTGTTTGCCAATAAGTCCTCGCCCAAGTTCGATAACTAGCCAAATCAGCACAGGCACTTCAGAATTATGGCCCTTGAATCACCAAAAATATTGATGCTAGTAATACAAGTCTTGGTGCATGGTTGACTCAGAAACATAATGAATCAAGATGATTAGGCAATTGTGGGACACATGCGCTTTTCTAAAAAGGAGCTCTAGTTATTTATAGCACCCTATATAGTTAACACTAGAAACTTCTTATGGCCATAACTCTGGTGTTACATGGTTTATCAGACTGGAATTTTGACGGGCCACATTTCCATATAATGGTGAATATGTATATGGAGTTTTATTTAAATATTCGAAACCACTTCCTAGATATGGCTTCGAACGGATGGACAACACAAAACTATACACCTCCGCCTTCGGCAGGGGATAACAATATTTGTACCCAAAGTAAAGATACTAGGTATAAACCATTGTTTTCTATTTTTTTAAAAAGTGACCCAAAATACAATTCAAAGCCGCTTGCTATACATCAAGTTTGTAATTCTTCAGATAAGTTTGCTGTTCACCAAGTTTGGTGACAGTAAATAAATCCAAACTAAAGTTATAAACCGAAAACTATTTTTTGATGATCATAGTGAGAATAAATTTATTTTTAGTTCTTGTGACCTTAACCTTAACCCAATGGCATTAAAGTGACTTTTTTTTATTAAAAAATATAAAAAGTTAGGTGATAAGTGGGATTTGAAAAATGGCCAATCTATTCCACAGCACAAAATGTAACTTTTGCAAAGCGCTCAAGGGTCATGTGCCATTGTGGAATTTTCAAACTAAGCAGATTAATTAAGTTATGTTGACCTTGACCCCACTAACCCATACACAATTGCACCTAAGCGGAAACCGTTTTTTTCCCCTATTTCTAGCAACAATGATTTTGACTCCAGAGACCTTACACGTAGTCAAAAACTATGTCCTCTGTCTCTATGCAAGCTACCTATATATCAAGCTTCATTGGAATCAGTCACTCCTAACTCAAGTTATTGAGCAGAAATCAAAAGTCGATGCCGCCTGCCTACCCGCACAACGACATTTGCCAGTCTAATTACCTTTTTTTGAAAACCTGATCGTATATTTAACAGAATAACAAAGAAAACTTCACTTTAAAAGAAAAACAAGATATATACAGATATGGACATTTTTATTTATTCATAACATTTTCATACATTAAAACAAAATGATATCAAACAAGTACATTAACAGGACATCCTACACAATTTCTGTATTTACACTAACAGCTATGTATCAACTGAAATTATAATGTGCTTGGAATGTGCAATGCATAATTCAAAGTGTCCAGATGTGCATTTTCACACAACTTTACACCTACGTACGTCCTTAGACAAGACAGTTCATGAGCAGAGCTTCGCATTCTGAAATTTGACTGAAATAACAGGACAATTGTGAACCAAAACACTTTTGCTGATAATTCATAACTAAAATCTGAGAGTTTAATATATGTATACTTTTCAATGTTGTTTGTTTTCTGTAGCAACGATTTTAAGCGGAGCCAAAAAGAAGAATGCTGAGATCAATAGTTGACTTTTACGTACTTACACAAATGACCAGCGTTCACATTTTGATATTTCATTTGTGGGAGAATAAAACGAGAAGCTTAAGATCCGACAAAACACGCAGAAGCTTAGGTGAAATAGATTATTGCACAATTACAAACCAAATCAGCACATCCATTACTGCTCAGTTGTCAAACAATAACTTCTTAAAACAATCTTTCTAAGTTTTACTTACCTTTCAATATTCTAAGACATTTATTTTCAACTATCTTCTCCAATCTCACAACCTACTTGTTTGTAGATTACAGGATTTATATTCTATAAATATTACCTGCTATATAGTGTAGAAAAGAACAAGACCAGTTAGTCATATTACATTACAATTATGATTTTTGTGAACATTTATCTTTACACATTACAATTATCACTTATGTAAAACATTATCTGGAAGCGATCTTGTGCCCTATACTTACAAGTATAGTCTCAGCAAAGATGAAACAATAAAGCTATCTTAGTCAGCAATAATATTTCCTGTCATTCTAACCTACTGTTTAATACTTGAACAAAACTGGGTTGGGAGAGGATCTTAAAATGATGCTACGAAGGTCAATAAATTAGTTCAGCTCTAGTGGACACATTTCAAAGCTTGTAACATACATATTTAAGTGCATCCCAGTAATGTCAGTGCTTTAAAACATAATCAATCTTATCATATTAGACCCGATCTTTTTTCAGTGAACTGGTCATCAACTTCTTTTTCTTCCTGTCATTACTGTTTCATATAAAAAAAAGTATAAAAACGAGTTTAACATTTCAAAACCTTTTAATCAAAACGTATTAAGTTTGAATTTGTATAAATTTCAGAAACTGGAAAAAAGATCATGTTACTTAATACTTCTACAATACACAACTTAGCCGCTGACTGGGCCTTCCTTTTTCAATCACAAATAGTCCGAAAGATATTCCGAAAAAAATGTGCCAAATTAATACTGGTACCCAATTTACCCATGTCAAACAAATTTATCCGATGTAGTGAAAACTCGTTTATTTGATTTCGTTGACAATTGATACACTTATTATATTTGCATTTGATTGTCAACAAAAATTATTGAATCAAATTGAAATTACTGGGAATAAATTTAATGCTCTTCAATAGAATTGATGCAAACGTCTTGATATGCCCGATTACAGTTATCTTTAAATATTGTAACACATTTTACTTTGAAACAATTCAATACACAATATATAATAAAATTATCACTAAACAATCTATATATATAAGGTCCAAACTCGTACACTATTCACATCCTATTACAAATGTTTTCGCAGATAATTTAATATCCTACTATATATATGTACAGAATAACTATTCTATAACATTTTCAGAATGCGCATGTGAGTAGATCAAAATCACGCTTTAGGAATGGCAATCACACGAAGAAATTGTTTCGGACGAACCTTGGTATTACAACGGATTTCAAAGCACAAAGTGTCACGGGATTTTAGGATGATTTCTGCCTTGTGATGAATGGCCAGGAATAGAAAGTGTCATTTAACAATACAAATGAGCCACCAAATAGCACTATTAAAGATCTTATGAATACTAGTACCTACCACTGAAATACCGGATAAAGTACGGAGTCAAAATTTTTAATGATATCATAATTATTTTTACATCAATATTAACCAATATGATAGTGCACTGCTTTAGGTTATGTACAGAAAGGGAGAGAGTAGAACTTTTAGTTATTTTAACTACATTTATATGAAATAATCAGACTGACACAACGCTCTCTGAATGTATTTAAGAATTGTGCGGGTCTGAGAGTATCATTCCAGATGCTACAATGGGCTTTCTGAACTAAACAGTCAGCGTAAGCAAGGAAAATGACCATAAGGTTTTATCTGTTGGTTAATGGGCCCGAAAAAAAATGTGAACAGTCTAGAATCCCACGGTGAGATAACGATTTTACTAATTGTGACATGACCTAAACTACTATAAAGGATAAACCGCAACCAAGTAAAACAACAGAAGAGTCGGTGTGCTTGAGCAAAATGGAATTGCCTGCAGCTCCTCGCATCCTGAGTCAAAGTACAGGCCGGGTAAGATAAGAATTACCTAATGAACTTGTCCATCTTTGAATTTGGACAGCACCGTTTACTGTTAAAAGGGGTGCTTACCAAAAGGAAACTGACGGAATGGCGAACAGTGTAGATCATGATCAGACTGCACGGATGTGCAGGTTGATCATGGTCTACACTGGTCACAAAGGCAGAACCAATCGTGTCTATGCAGCATGCTAAGGATTAAATGCTTGATATATAGTATGGGCCGCACTTATAAAAATTACAGAATGATAAAAACGGTCTATATGCCATTGGGTAGTATGTTATCTAAAAGAATGCTTGTGCGACGATTGGGACATGCTATTGGAATTGCATACATTTTTCCTTTCTGTTTTTTAACGCCGTTTTTCAACAGTATTTCAGTCATGTAACGGCGGGCAGTTAACCTAATCGTTTTTTGTTCCTGGATTCTGTACCAGTACAAACCAGTTCTCCACAAGTAACTTTTAACTTCCCCACTTGAGTTAGAGGTGGAAGACGAATGATAGCAGACACAATGTCTTTTATCAAATCATCGCGGAGAAAATACGCCTCGCCCGGGGATTGAACTAACGACCACTCGATCCGTAGTTCTGCGAGCTCCCTATTGAACAAAGCTGGCGGTCCGCATTTGAATTTCAATCAGGGAGTATAAACCTTATAAGTAAGGGTATAGTTTTAATTTATAGACATTCGTTTTAGGACTGATAAAAGATAAGTACCTATATATTTGTCACATTCACTATCTGTAAAACATTTTTTAAACTGAATTTTAAGAAAATATATTTAGCCTATATTCGCCCAGTTTTTGATACAATGTTCTGGATTTAAGTGTAAACGTATTAAGTTTGTGAACATATTCAATTTGTGAACGTATTCAATTTGTGAATGTATTCATTTTGAACGGTTTACGATTTTTTTTCTACACAGTTGCCGGATTGCTTTTATTCTGATTTCTTAAAAAATATTTGAATCGTCCAACTGTGCTTTGGTATGGCTGACAACACCAAGAGTCGCACCCCACACATAGATAGAGCCATGGCAAATCAAGAAGAAAAACGAAAGGTTACAGAAGGTCTCATAGCTCAAGGAGGTAACTGTAAAAACGGTTTAGGCACATACGTTGGTACGATAGAAAATCAAAAGACATACATGCGTATAAATCTTTATTTTAAAACATTGTTTGCATTTCATAAGACCAATGGAATTTGAATGATAGCTTGTAGTTGGATATGTTTTCTTGACAAGTATTCTAGCATTCGAATAAAATGCATTTTATTCATTATGGAAATGATCAATGTTAAATATATAGCACAACTGTAAAGAAAATGATGCACTAAAATTCAGTATGTGTGAAAATGTAACAGAGGAATTTACTATCGAATTTAAATTGGTCTTATTAAGTACTCCTCCGCACAGAAAATAGTAACGGATTGAAAGTACATAAATAACAGAAACATTTGACAGTAACAGAAATTACCAAATGCAAAACTGTAGAAGAATTCATCCGCAGGTTTCTTTTTAATACATGTCGTAACCCTATTTCAAGGTTTGACAAGCATACTATGGATTAGTTGTATATAGTTTGTTTACTTAAAACAAAATAATCGACAGAAATTCTTTATCACATAGGTCTCATATTTTCATCACGAAGACGTGAAGTAATCCTGTTGAAAAATTATTCACATGTCAGTCTCGCCATGTAAGATTAGAATTCTAATAAATTTCTCAGTGTTCATGGAATTAATATCGTAATGTAATAAAACAAAATATCCGATATTTTTTATTTATTAAAGTAGGCAGATTGTTTAACGCTTAAAAGAATATTACTCCTTTATGACAAAAAAAGATGACTTTTTTTATTTCTATATAATACCATTACTTATATCTAGTTAAACAATAGGAACTTAATAACTTGTTAGTGGCTACATTACGGACAATAAATTAAACCGGCCCCTACATTCCCTAGTAGGCAAATTACCTCCCTTCCAGTTTAAAGATAACAAATATTCCTAAAATTTAAGTTGGTACTTGACTTTATCACTGATTCTATCTACTGCAAATCAAAATTCAATTTCAGGAGCGCGTTTTCAAAAATCATTCCAATATCCAGGCACACAGTCATGCTCTAGTCGGAATTTTCTACGTATTTGTATTTTCATAGTACACATATTTCTGCTTTATAAATGTAAAGGTATCGGTATTACGGGCAATGTTAATTTGTTTCAGAGGCACAGTCAAAGACGGCGAACGCACAGTTTGAGAAAGCAGTTAGGAAAAAACGGCATCGCAAGCGTTTGATGTGCTCTTGCTTTCGTAACTATGACAAATTCTTTATCACATAGGTCTCATATTTTCATCACGAAGGCGTGAAATAATCCTGTTGAAAAGCTATTCACTTGTTAGTCCCGCCATGTTAAATTAGAATTCTAAGAAATCACTCAGTGTTCATGGAATCAATATCGTAATATAATAAAAACAAAATATCTAAAAGTTAGAGTTCGATGTTTTCTATTTATCTGTTAGTCAAAATAGACAGATTGTTTGATGGCTAAAAGAATATTACTCCTTTATGAAAAAAACCAACAGATTTTTTTTTATTTCTATAAAATACCATCACTTTTATCTAGTTAAATAATGGGGACTGAGTAACTTTTTAGCGACGACACCACTGAATAATAGAACTGGCCCGTACATTCCCTCCTCGGTAAATTGCCTCCCTTTACATTGAAATCAGAACGATTTTAGATGATATGATAATTACAAAGTTAAATTCATTTTTTTTAAATCATTTCAATATCCAGGCAAACAACAAGCTTTTAATACATGTACCCTATCCACGGCGGGGAAACGGACACCGGATATAGCCAAGAAAGCGGTCGAGTTTTCCGATGCATTTGTATCGACTAAACGGTTTGATTTTCTTGATAAATTTGTATGATTTTCGGACATACATTTCTGTTTGATAGGTAAGGTATCAGTATTGCGGACAATGTTATTTGTTTCAGAGACACAGTCACAGACGGAGAACGCACAATTTGAGAAAGCAGTTAGGAAAAAACGGCGTCGCAAGTGTTTGTGGTGCTCTTGCTTTCGTAACTATGACGACGAAACAGACAATCAGGAATAAAAAGTTGCATACGCACATTGACATTTCGACATATTCTTCAAGTTATACACATGGTTGTTTTTAAGGCTGGCGGTGATATCATGTCTTTTAATATTTTGATGTTAATTGCGTGTATTATATTTATATTCAATGTAGTATGTTTGTAAAAATATATCCATAACCATCTGTATAATTGAGCCGCACCATGAGAAAACCAACATAGTGCATTTGCGACCAGCATGGATCCAGACCAGCCTGCGCATCCGCCCAGTCTGGTCAGGAACTATACTGTTCGCTTTCAAAACCTATTAGAGACACTGGATCCATGCTAGTCGCAAATACACTATGTTGGCTTTCTCATGGTGCAGCTTATATTATACTGTTTATAAAAAGAATATCTGTATTGGGATTAAATCTTTTTATTTCTTTATTAAATCAGATATTACTTCATTTCATGATTTGCATTCTTAACTGCACAATTTTCAACCTTTAAATATTTTAACAATTCTGTTGGAGAATAGGTCATAGCTAGTGATCATTGTTAAATTCACAACCGACTATAAATAGGTTCTTGCATCTCTTGTGACATACACCGGCAAGGATGTAGCCGAGTCAGAAATCAACGCACACACTTTTTAAAAGATTAGAAAATTTCAAAGCTGTCGAAAATTGTTTTATTTATGGCACAAAGTAGGTACAATGATATATTTGGCAATAAATTTTTGGAATGGTTGCAAACGCTTGTCTTGTTAAACAGTTGCAGCATTTGCATAATCAACCCACTCTTTAGAATGTCTATATTGCCGAGTTCACCTATTTTGGCATGTCGCATGTCAATGAGATCAGTTAGCAACGTCTCTTTTAAGCACTCATGAAAATCAATGGAAGAAAAAATGGACAGGCCAACTGTCCATGTGCATTAGTACAGTTTTATGCAAAAACATCACAAGTCAAGCCTGGGGATAATACACCGGGAAGGAGCAACAACAATTCTATGCTGAAACGATAGTAAAATCAACAAGTCTCATCAGCCTTTTAGCAAGACTGACTACAGATTTTCTTGTTTTTTAGTATCTTTCCGGCTTTTGATGTTGGAGGAGGACTCTATATTCATTACTCGAGGCATTTTTTTTCAGACATGGGCAGTCAACTGGTAGAATCATCAACCTGTGAGTCAGTTGAATGGCTTTCTCACATCAAAGAATTCTCCATGCGGAGTTTCATAACCAACACAGATAGGCGATGGACTGGAAGTCAGCAACCTTCACTTGGCCATAGAGGCCTCTGATAATATATTTATCTTGTTAACAAAATTTGACTACAAATGAATTAGTTAACAAAATGAGATCATGTATTTAACATGATAACAAAAAACGACCTTAAAAAGCATAACAAGATATATACAAATATGGACATTTTTATTTATTCATAACATTTTCATACATTAAAACAAAATGATAATATTAATCAAGTACATCAGTTTAGTCTAAATGTACAGGATATCCTACACAATGTCTGTATTCACTCTAACAACTACATATCAACTGAAACTATAATGTGCTTGGGATGTGTAATGCATAATTTAACGTGTCAAGATGTGCATTTTCACACAACTTTACACCTATCATAAGTCTTTCTAGTGACGGCCACAGACAAGACAGTTCATAAGCAGAGCTTCACATTCCTCTTTGGGGCATGTTATTGGAAAGTATCAAATTAGAACCATGAACTGGGTGATATATGACCATTTTACTTAGAAACACCATAAAAACCAACTAATCCATTCACAAACATTGAAGTACACCACACATTTAGCACTTACATGCAGTTATGTAGTGGTAACATGTTGTGACTAAAAACACAATTTTGCTGGTAACACAAATGTTAATCTATGTATATAATGCATTGATATTTTTTTCAATGTTGCTTTAATTTGAATATATAATGCATGGTTCTTTTGCAACGATCTTAAGCAGAGCCTGTACGACTAATGCTGAGGTCAACAATTGACTTTTACGTTACTAATTAAACACAAAATGACCAGCGTTCACATTTTGATATTTCATTTGTGGGATAATAAAAGAAGCTTAAGATATGACAAAACACGCAGAAGCTGAGGTGAAATAGATTATTGCACAATTACAAACCATATCAGCACATCCATTACTGCTCGATTGTCAAACACTAACTTCTTAAAAAATCTTTCTAAGTTTTACTTAGCTTTCCAAAACATTTATTTCAACTATCTTCTCCGAACTCACAACCTACTTGTTTGTAAATTACAGGATTTATATTATGTATCTGCTATAAATTATGGAAAAGAACCAGACTGGTTATAATACATTACAAATATGATTTGTGTGGACATTTATCTTTACACATTACAATTATCACTTATGCAAAACATAATCTTGTAGCATATAATATCATACGTATGTTAAGTGCATGGGTCTCATGGCCCTATATTTGCAATAGTAGTCACATCAAAGATGAAACAATCTTTACTTTTTGACAATGCTATCTTAGTCAGAGACTATTTTCCTTCATGCCATTCTAACCTACTGTTTAACAGTTTTATAAAACAAAATAATACTACAATAATAAGTCTTACATTTCAAACCATTGTTTGTCAAGGAAGTATTAAGTTACTAACTTTGTATGAATTACAAAAACTGGAGAAAAGAACATATCCCTTAATACTTTCACAATACATAAAATCTGTGACATTTCTTTCTCTCAATACAGGTAATTCTGAAGACGGTACCAATAGATTTTCTTATAAAAATGTGCTAAAGAAATACTGATACACAATATACCCATGCCTAACACACTTCTCAGATACAGTGAAAATTCAATTATTTGAATCTGTTAACTGTATAATCATATTCTATTATACAGACTTATCAACAAAATCAAAACTTAAGTTTTCACTATACGAAATTTCGATCAACTTTTCATCCAAACCTGGAATTACTGTAAATAAATTTAATACTCTACAATATTATCAATGCCACCATCTAAATATGATTATTGTTCTTTCTAAATATTGCAATATATCTTTTATTCTTCAAAGTAAGATATCCGTGTTCAAATTCTTTATGCGGAACGATAATACCACACATGAGTGAAACAATTCAATACACATTATATGATAAAAATTATCACTAAACAATCTATATTTACAAAATTATGATACATTTTCTATATATCCTACAATATACTTTTAGCATTTACAAAAACACATACACTATTCACATCCAATTACAAATGTCTCCACACAGGGAATTTGATATTCTACTATGTACAATATGATCATAAAATATGAAGTATACAGAATGTACAAGTGAGTATATCATACTGAGAAGCCATATGAAGATATGGAGGGATAGAAAG
Organism: Mercenaria mercenaria; assembly: GCF_021730395.1. Taxonomy (NCBI): domain Eukaryota; kingdom Metazoa; phylum Mollusca; class Bivalvia; order Venerida; family Veneridae; genus Mercenaria; species Mercenaria mercenaria. Next base: position 26,996,690 of record NC_069377.1, on the reverse strand, counting down.
CGTTATCACAATACTAATAAACTACCAATCAGCACTCAAGCAACTTTCGGAATGCAATACATAGTCTTTAAAAGAGTCTGCACCGTAACTAAGAGTGTCCACACCGTATCTTTATTAACAGAGTCCACACCGTATCTAACAGTCTGCACCGTACCTAACAAAGTCCAGACCGTACTTGAAAGTGTCCGCACTATCCATTCCCTTGGAATGCTATTAGACCACCCAAAGAGCAGTAGAAAAAGATTTGAAAACAATAAAATATGAAACCACAAGTTCTTGGTTCCAAATTTTGTGAAGATTCCTAATGAAAGAAGATGGTATTTCCAAATTTCTATTTAACTACAACAAACACAAACACAACAAAAACGATATTGCTGGTAACTGGTATAGCACTTGTAGTTGGATATGTTAATGCAACAGAGGAAATATCAGTCTCCTTGTGCAATGATTGTGTATTTTGTAATTTCTATTTAGACACAGTTTAAGTTTGCTCTTCAATTTACTTAAAGGACTACACAGAAAACTTTCCTTTATCATTGAATGTTTCTCTTATAATTTATCTACTGTTGAAAGTCAGTAACAATTCATAACTAACAGAAACATTCAACGGTAAAGGAAATGCCGGCAGAATTCATCTGCAGCTTTCTTTTTAATGCATGTCGTATCAGTGCCTTATTTTTTGAAAATTTTGGCAAGTTTACTATGGATTAGTTGTACAAAGTTTGTTTATTTAAAACAAAATAATCGACCAAAAATCTTTATCACATAGGTCTCATATTTTCATCACGTCTTGTTGACAAACGTTTCACTTGTTACTCACGTCATGTTAAATTACAATTCAAAGTTAGAGTTCAATGTCTTTTATTTATCTATTTGTAAAAGTATGCGATTGTTTGAGGGTTTCTTTATGAAAAAACACCCCAGATTTTTTATCTTTATAAAATACCATCAAACAATGGGAACTAAGAGCGATTTAAGATAACGAATATCCCTAAAATCGGACTGTAGCAATTTTTTACCGACAATTTGCGTCCAAGAGTCATTTTACTGATGAATTCCGTGTGTACGAACGCGTGTAAATGGATCGAAATTTATTCGTTATTGTGACAAACAAAGCTTGACAAAATGAACATCGTTCAAGGCATGGATTAAAGTTGTGTGTTTTCATGAGTGGCAATGCATAGCCCTGTAATTCACAGAGAGAAACAATGGATGCAACGAAGCGTGTTAAAATTTTTGGGGGTTTTGTAGAGTGAGGTAGTTGAAGGGCCAATAGAGAGCAATTTCCCTGGTCACAGTTATATATCTATTGACCAATCTTTTTGCCCCCAGTGACTTAGGACTATTTATTATGCCATAATAAGGTGACCCACACGTGTCGGACCCCTTTGATCCTACGTAGGAGATACTATGTCCTACGTAGGAGATATTAAGTACTACGTAGGAGATACTAAGTCCTACATAGGAGATACTATGTCCTACGTAGGAGATACTAAGTCATACGTAGGAGATACTAAGTACTACGTAGGAGATACTTACTCCTACGTAGGAGATAGTAAGTCGTACGTAAGACAAATTTAAATCTCTCTGCTGGCACCAGGACGCTTCCATAGGTATCTGTTTTACGGACAATGCTATTTGTTGCAGAGGTACAGTCACAGACGACGAACGCACAATTTAAGGAAGTAGTAGGGAAAAACGGCGCCGCAAGCGATTGATGTGCTCTTGCTTTCGTAACTATGACGACGAAACAGACAATCAGAAATAAAAAACTTCATACGCACAGTGACTTTTCAGCATATTCATCCCGTTATACACATCTTTGTTTTAAAGGCTGGCAGTGATATCATGTCTTTTAATATTTTGATGTTAACTACGAGTTTTATATTCACATTCAATGTAGTATATACATAAACATCTGTATAATTGAGCCGCGCCATGAGAAAACCAACATAGGGCATTTGCGACCAGCATGGATCCAGACCAGAGTGCGCATCAGCCCAGTCTGGTCAGGAACCATACTGTTCGCTTTCAAACCCTATTGCATTTAGGGACACTGGATCCATGCTAGTCGCAAATACACTACGTTGGCTTTCTCATGGCGCAGCTCATATTATAGTGTTTAAAGAATATTTGTATAGGGATTAAATCTTTTATTTCTTTATTAAATCAGATATTACTTCAAGATATTACTTCAATTCATGATTTGCATTATAAACTGCACAATTTTCAACCTTTAAATATTTAACAATTGTGTTTTAACATACATGTGTTTGTTATTTATCCCCCCGCCAAAGGCGAAGGGGATATTATTAGAAATGCTCTCCGTCCGTGCGTCCGTCCGCAACGAACTTTGTCCGGAGCATAACTCTAAAAGTACTGGAGGGATTTTCTTCAAACTTCATACACTGATAGAACACATTGGGAGGAAGTGCAATGTGCAAGAACAATAACTCTACCTTGCCTATTTTTTTAGTTATTCCCCTTTATCTTATTTTCTTAAAAAAATTTGTCCGGAGCATAACTCCAAAAGTACTGGAGGGATTTTCTTCAAACTTCATACACTGATAGAACACATTGAGAGGAAGTGCAATATGCAAGAACAATAACTCTATCTTGCTTATTTTTTGAGTTATTTCCCTTTATCATATTTTCTTAAAAACATTTGTCCAGAGCATATCTTCTTCATGCATGGAGGGATTTGATATATCTTGGCATAAATGTTCACCACCACGAGGCGGAGTGTCATGCGCAAGAACCAGGTCCCTAGGTCTAAGGTCAAGGTCACACTTAGAGGTCAAAGGATACAAGAATGAAAACCTTGTCCGGAGCATTTCTTCTTCATGCATAGAGGGATTTTGATATAACTTGGCACAAATGTTCACCACCACGAGACGGAGTGTCATGCGCAAGATCCAGGTCCCTAGGTCAAAGGTCAAAGTCACACTTAGAGGCCAAAGGTCAGATACAAGAATGACTTTGTCGAAGCATTTCTTTCTCATGCATGGAGGGATTTTGATTAACTTGGCACAATTATACACCATCATGAGACAAAGTGTCATGCGCAGTTCCCTTCTTTAGAATTACTTCCCTTTGTTGTTACTTTAAATAGCTTTTATTGTAACTTTTTCATTACTAGTCGTAGGGAAAAATCGAGACCACTTTTCTGTAGTACAACATGCATGCTACATCCAATTTTGAGGTGTATTTTGACCAATCTCTACCTGGTAAAGATTTTTGTGTGGACTTACAATTTTTTTTTAAGATTAACTTCCCTTAGTTGTTACTATAAATACATGTGTAACTTATATTGTAACATTTTTATAATTGACCGTAGGGAAAAAACAAGACCACTTTTCTGTGGTACAACATAGATGTTACTTTCCAATTTTAGGTGTATTTTAAGGTATCTCTACCTGGTAAGGAGGTTTTTTTTTGTTGTTTTTTTGTGGACTTAGAAAAACAAAAGACTTACAATGATTACTAAACAACCACAAAATTAAAATTCCATTTGCAAATACAGCTGCTAGAGTAAAGAAATTTGCTGTGACGGATGTATATTTTGACATTCTGGCCCTCTTGTTTCCTGTTAGCTTTCCATTCCTTCTTTTTACAGTAGCCATATAGAAAAACATCATAGCTATACTGTTCATGAAAATTAATAAAATTTAGCAGTAAACCACCTCACCACTGACTTATTCTTTCTTCCACATCTTTAAAACCCCTGATGCGGACCACAACTAAACGGTTCTTCAAAGCTTTCCCCAAAATTAATACTTTCAGACACTTAACTTGCCAGGAACTTTAGCCTTCAATTATAATATGCCTGGCGGGGGGATTAGCCATGTCTAACATGGCTCTTGTATTTTCATGACAGTGTTCTGTTAGAGAATAGGTCATAGCTAGTCATCTTTGTTAAATTCATAACATACTATAGTTTCTTGTATCTCGTGACATACACCAGCATGTAGCCGAGTCTGAAATCAACGCAAACACTTTTAAAAGTTTAGAAAATTTTAAAGCTGTCAAAAATTGTTTTATTTATGGCACAAAGTAGGTACAATGATACATTTGGAAATAAATTTTTAGTTATGAATGGTTGCAAACGCTCGTCTTGTTAAACAGTTGCAGCATTTGCATAATCAACCCACACTTTAGAATGTCTATATTGTCCAGTTAACCTAATTTGGCAAATGTACTATGTCGCATGTCAATGAGATCAGCTGACAACGTCTCTTTTAAGCACTCATGAAAATTAATGGAAGAAAACATGGACGGATAAACTGTTAAAGTGCATCAGAACAGTTTTATGCAAAAACATCACAAGTCAAGCCTGGAGATAATACACCGGCAAGGAGCAATAACAGTTCTCCCTATGCTGAAACGATGGTAAAATCAACAAATTCTGAAAGCCTTTTAGCAAGACTGACTACAGATTTATCTTTCCGGCTTTTGATGGTGGAGGCGGACTCTATATTCTTTACTCCACGCACTTTTTTCAGAAATGGGCGGTCAACTGGTAGAATCATCAACCTGTGAGTCAGCTGAATGGCTTTCTCACATCAAAGAATTCTCCATGCATGGTTTCATAACCAAAGCAGATAGGCAATGAACTTGAAGTCAGCAACTTTTACATGGCCATGGAGGCCTCTGATCATATGTTTATCTCGTTAACAAAATTTGACTACAAATGAGTAAGTTAACAAAATGTGATAGTGTATTTAACATGATAACAAAAAGCAACCGTAGAAAGGATAACAAGATATGTACAGATATGGACATTTTTATTTATTCATAACATTTTCATACATAAAAACAAAATGATAATATTAATCAAGTACATCAGTTTAGTCTAAATGTACAGGATATCCTACACAATGTCTGTATTCATTCTAACAACTACATATCAACTGAAACTATAATGTGCTTGGGATGTATAATGCATAATTTAAAGTGTCCAGATGTGCATTTTCACACAACTTTACACCTACCGTACGTCTTTCTAGTGACAGCCACAGACGAGTCTGTTCATAAGCAGAGCTTCACATTCTAAAACTCTTTGGGGCATGTTATGGGAAAGTATCGAATTAGAACCATGAACTGGGTGATATATGACCATTTTGCTTGGAATCATCATAAAAACCAACTCATTCATTCACAAACATTGAAGTACACAATTAAGACATTTAGCCTTAAGATTGTATGCTTTCTAAGCATCTATGTGCAATTATTTGACTGGAATAACAGGAAAATTGAGGGCCAAAAACATCTTTTGCTGATAACCCATAACTAAAATCTAAGCATATAATGCATGGATACTTTTTAATGTTGTTACAATCTAAATATATAACGCATGGTTCTTTTGCAACGATCTTAAGCAGGCAGAGCCTGTACGACTAATGCTGAGGTCAATAGTTGACTTTTACGTATTTAAACACAAAATGACCAGCATTCACATTTTGATATTTCATTTGAGGGATAATAAAAGAAGAAGCTTAAGATACGACAAAACACGCAGAAGCTGAGGTGAAATAGATTATTGCACAATTACAAACCATATCAGCACATCCATTACTGCTCAACTGTCAAACAATAACTTCTTAAAAAAAACTTAGCTTTCCAAAACATTTATTTCAAGTATTTTCTCGGAATTCACAACCTACTTTTTTGTAAATTAAAGGATTTAGGCTCTATACCCAACAAAACAAAACACAACAAATTACAGTTATTAGGCTTTTTAATTATAAATAGTTTAAAAAAAACTTGTTTTTCTCACCTCTGATTTGTACACTTCAGCAATTTTTACTCTGAACTTCTTATATCACCATCAATAGTTCCATTATCCTTTTTTTTTAACCAGAACCCCTGAAATAACACAACATTAATTTCTGTAATGATCTTCGTAACACATTGCTGATTAGGTGACAACATGAAATAATATGGATATTTAGATGAATGTGGGAAACACGAAGCAACTTGTTTGGATTAAACCCTTTTAGTGCGACAATGACCGTTTCGTCCATTATGTCGAAATACCCTTCTATTTGGACAAGAAACACTTTCAGACGAAAAAAAACAACATCTTCAGCAAAGATCAGAAATTCATAAAGTACCCTCAGCGGTTTGAATAAGACAAAATCCCCATAGTCTATCAAGTATTTGAATAATTATACATCTTCCATACCCACTCCAGTATAATCAAAGCCCCAAAATTCATTTTTTCGTCATTTTTTTAATTCCTTTTCGTTGATTATATCTTTCCAAAGTGTACTTTTTGTGTAATACTATTGAGGAGAACCGTTTAATGATAATGTTAGAACTCATAAACTACCCTTTCCCTACTATTAAATGATCATGTTATATGTATGCAAAATTATTAAAAATACATGTATAAGTAAAAAGAGCAAAGAATATATGAAAACTAAAGCCGTTGGATTAGATTTACAAAAGAATACAAATTGAGTACAATGTTGTTACTGCTAACTTTGGTTTCATATGAACCTGAGCAGAATCAAATTATCCTGCTATGACTTTAGTTGCTGTGTGGTGTGTTTGTCTTTGTACGTGGGTGTCTGTGCTGCTTTTGTAGGGTTGCTGCGTTATTTAGAACGTGTCTTGTCCCTTTGAACATTCCTTCTTGCTCCACTTTCCCCCAAACACCCGACCCATTTATTTACCCCTTACCCCTTCCCCCGTTTTTTTTTCTGTTATTTTGCATATAATTAAAATGTACTTGTTGGATTTTTAAGCAACCCGTCTACAATAATTTTCCATTTCTTTTACTTGTTTGCCTTCTTTGCGATGCATGGCTCTATGGCTGTGTTTGGGGGTGCTCTGTGCTTCCAGGAAATCTACCCTTACCTTATATCTTTGATAGAAAAAAAGACGAAACAATAGTAGGAACAGCCACTATAACAGTGCAATTACTACATATCAACGTTTCATTCCAATTTCATTATTTCAAATGCAAGAGATAAGAAAGAAGAAACATCTAAGATATATATTTTTGCTTTACCAAACTCTGCCTGACAACATTTATCCGCATCTGAAAGTTGGATACAGGAGCAAGCATATGCATACCCCAGGCACGAAGATATGAGTAGTGCAGCAAAATACATCATGACTGTTTGCCTCGAAAATATCCTGTGTACAGAAAAGGAACTTAATGCTCAAATATTCAACAGTAGTTTAAAATACGTTTTGCTTAATGATGATTATTCAATGGCAATGGCTAATCTTAGTTGTAGTGTTGAAACGTTATTGTGGAAAGTTTGGATCGAACTCACCTGTCTCATCCCAAATAATGGCGAAAACTTAAGGTGCTCTTCTAGGTGATATTTTAGACACCATAATAGAACCACCGACGTAACGCTCGCAAAAAGCAAAATGGAAAACCGTTAGTGGTAAAAAAAATAAACAATATAAGAAAATGTGGTAAAACAGATTATTTTTCATTGTTCGGCATGGACAAATTAAATCTCCAAAAACATCGTTCGTTTTTAAGTTTTAAAGAAAAGAAAAAATTAAACTGTGAAAGTAATTACATTCAAAAAGTAATATTTTGTGAGAACTGTTTTATTGCAGTGAAAAATTAAACTAAGTAAGTAATTAAGAGCAAAAAACTCTTAGGCTAAGGAAAAGTAACTATGTTATTGACACTTCGTGAAAGTGTGTAAGTAATCACGAGGCTTTTTTGACAATTGTTAAGCAGTGGAAAATGAAAGAAGATGTATCACAGTAAACATGTATATGGCTGGAAACATTAAAGAACGACTCAAGACTCCTAAGCAAAGTAAAAGTGAAAACTAAAGCTACAAGCAAAAGAACTTTTGACGGCAATAGGTTCCAAGCACGCAATTAAAATACTTCTTAAAGTACTCAGTCCACAAATAAACAAGTTCTATATATAATCTATAATAGTGCTATTAGGGTATATCAAATACTGATGCCTGATAAGCTTATATAACATTGGTATAACTTGAACGTGTATTGTCTACTGAAAAAGAAATAATAAATTACATGACAAAAATATTATATAGAGGTAGAAAGTTTTACTTTATAGTTTTCAATGATACTTCAACAAAAATCAACTTATTGCAGTATATCATTTCGTAGTCATAAAAATGACGTAGTGATTCATGCATATATTATGGTCGTCTTATTTACTAATTCTTGTTCAGAAGACACAACTCTTTCAATGATACAATACCCGCCCCCCCCCCACCCCCACCCCCATCCAAACAAAAAAAACAGCAACAAAAACATGGGATACCAGGCATAGAAATGTTACCTATTTGTGGATCGGATGCTTTATAAGTATATCTGCTGGGTGTATTAAAAGTTGTTTTGTTAATTTATTTAGGGTCCTTTAAATTGAAATTTTAAGAAAGAAAGCTTACTTGCTGGATTTATTAATCACTGACACAGTGTTGTCAAAACAGTACTACAAAAAATGTGATCCCTTCCTCGCAAATCCAAAGTATCTACTGAAGTGGTGAACGTATTTATAGTTACACTGTAAGGCCACATCAAATTAATGATAGATTGTTTGGTAAACTTTCAAGCAAGATGTAATAAGCAAGTGAGCGACTTTTTGGTAGTTTTTTCTCTTTAGTTTTGTGCTGAGTACATTTTACTTGAAACCAGATAAACCATGTTTCTCAAAGTTGAACCTTTGTCGTGGGCGGATGGTCGGGTAGATGTATAAGTGGCATTGGATTATTCATTTCCGTTCTATAACTTAGCTTTGGAATGCGATATAGAAATGTAACTTAGCTCAACGTCAGCATAACTTACATATAATCTGTATATGACTTTGAATATTCCGAGATGGCGCTGTGAACGTTGATTGCAGCGGACGGGTAGTGGTTCTAAACATAGTCTTAAAATTGCTGATTGGTTCTTTTTTGGTAATAAAAAGCAATCTAGAGGACACTGGGTGAAGGCCAATGTCACAGTTGCTAAATATAAAAACAAGATATTATTGCAGAAATCATATAAATGTGATTTTCGATTTATCACTTTTGTTAGGACTGACATTCCGTCACCAACATAAAACATTTATCCAAATATTCTAGATTGACAAAAAGCAATAAAGAAGATATTTTGATGCATATAATGAAATAATAGCAGAATCGGCTTGAGTTATTGATAACTGAACAAAGATTGTTCTTTTAACTTATTATCAAAACATTGGATCTAACGTGTGAATTTTTATTTTTATCTTTGATTAGATCTACTTCGGTTTTGAAATGTTGTGTTGCTGCCATAAAATGTATCTCCATACTTTGAATGAAAGTTGTTATTTCGACTTCTTGGAGTGAGAAGTCAATTTATTGAATGTTGTAATGACAATGATCTCTGGATGGAGGGACAGGCGGGCGTGCAAACAGATCGACTGGCGGACAGGTTAAAATGGCAACTTTATACAATTCGAAAGTGTTTCGGGAAGCATAAACATATACTTTAAAGATATGTCTCGAAGAGGAAATCTTTGATGCCGACGTTCCGACGAACGAAATGTCGCGTTTGGAGTAGCCTAATGATAATTTCACAACAATATAAATAGATTTGATCTGATATTACTCATCTTTACTTATATTCTCACTGTATACGCTAGATGATATCTAACGTTTTACCAAGCAGTTGGGAAACCCACTTTCCATATGCTACCAAAAGATTTAATCAATGTCTTTTCAAACCATTTAACTACTTCGGCTGTTGGTGTCTCAACAACGTCATATCAATTTATTCCTTATGATGAAAATCTTCTTACATCACATATGTTTAAATACAAAATAAAGGATCAACGTGAACATGAGAAAAAAGAAAATTGATTCTGACCAACAGCACAAAAGGACTATGTCAACAGAGACACGTGATGATGATAAAATCAAGGTTATAAAATTGTATTGTTAAAGTTTGACCATATGGTGTGTACTGATATATTTTTATAAAGCTGTATGCAATACAATACATAGATAGATACCCAATAAAAAAAGCCACGTTCAAAGAAAGAAGCCCACCCAAAATGAAGTCCCATTGCACTTTATGTATGAGCGTGTGTTCGTGTTTTTGAAGGTTATAGAAGGCATTCATGCATGCGGACCAAACATATCGGTTCGGGAAAACTCTTGCTTCTTCGTTGTTATTTATCAAACTTCACCCTGAATGGTAAGGTATGCTCTTGGTCCATTGCCTGAACTTTAAAGAACCCAAGTGTGTATTATTTTCAATGTTTTCAGATTTAAAAAAAAAATGCATCAAATACTATAATATGAATATGACTCATTCTAACCGTCAGATGTAGTGCAACTACAAATGTAAATAAATGATAATATATTTGAAATGAAATTGAAGCTATCGTGAAAAAATTTTCCATTGTAGAAGAGTTGTTTGTAAAAAGTTCAATGTGCAATAATTGCACATTCCACTTTGTACTAGAAACTTAGACAAAGCAATACCTGTAATAACTTGTGGTCTTATTTTTTGTGTTGATTTCTCAGTGTGTTTGTAAACGGAAAATATTTCTGCAATCATTTAAGAGCTCGCTTTTCTTTTGAATAATATTTAGCTGCGACATGTTCTTCAAGACCATGTTAGTACAAAAGGGGTTCAGGTGTGTGATTTCATATAAAAATACAGATAGCTATTTATGGTACTTATAAAGTGAATAAGAATAGAAAACAACACTGTTGAATGCGGCGCGTTACTGATCTTTATTTTATGACAACAGTGGTAAGAATTCATACAAATATATTATTACAGAATTAACATTAAGTATTATACGACTGTTTGAATGTGTGTCATCAAATATAGATAGTGTAAAAAACAAAGAAAACCTACATATAAACTGAAATTTAGTAAAAATTTATTAAATTCAAAAGTTCCAACTCTTTCAAAAACATTTAGAACTAATTGTTCATAAATTATGAATATCTAAATAGTAAAACTTTTGATACGGTCCCCCCACCCCCATGTCATTATAGTTAACTAGCTAATTATATATTTTCTAGTAAGAAGTTGCAAACTCATCAAATCGCCTATTAAAATGACATAAATTATCTTCTTTATTTCTTACAGAAACTTTACGCATCTTAATAAAATATTGTTTCAAAAATAATAATATATTTATGATATTATATTCAATTTTGACTCATATAACATTAGCAAAAGGTATATATATATAAAACATCATTGACACACCTGGTCAGATTACACTCGTGCAAACTCCTCTTGGGATCCAGGGACTTGTTTCACAAAACTTCTTCGTTGAAGTTCGTACCGTTTTCGTATAAAAATCGTACGGAAATTTTAAGAAGTTCTTACGCCTGTTTCACAAAACAAAAACTTGGGAATGTAGGAACTTTTTTCCTTGCGAATTTTTTGCGAAAATGCTAATTTTACTCTGCGTGCCAAATCATTTCTTGTATACATGAAGAAATCGATAATCACGACAAAAGCAAGCAATAGCGGGAACGAAAAGAAACTCTATTGGAACATAGAAAAAATTGACGTTCTACTATATGACATAGAGACAGAGAAAAGTGTGCGGTTTGGCTAATTGAGTGGAACTATTTCAGCTGACCAAAAGAAAACGTATTGTACGCAAAACCTGTAAAGTTAAAAGTGTAAGTAATATCATAAGTCTTCAAAAGAAAATATAAAGATAAGTGGACAGAGAGGGACTTAACAAAAAAAACTGAAAGTGGACCAAGAGACCCTGGCAATAACTTACCGAACAGTGGACCAGATAATAATCGACATAATTGGTACCGTTTCTGTGAGAGGAATTCCGTCGGGCATTGACAGTAACTCAAAGACACATTTTAACGCCGATGTAGATAAGGGGTCAATAGTTCATATTTCAGAGGCCGAAGGTCATTTAGGAAGAATTAAGAAACAGTATCTCATTTTGTTTGACCTCTTTCTTTCATTTTAAACTAATCAGCTCATCATCATCATTTTCAGTTACCGCCTGACTCTAGAAGAGTATACTCGTTATTAGGGTATAATCATTCATAATAATATATAATAATTTTGACTAGTGACCTGTCAATGTATTCTATAAAAGTGTATTACATTACTCCTTGTAAAAATCCCTTTGTGTTATTGACAGGTCTATAGTTCATACATAATATTTTCTGGTTAAAGTCATATCTGAAAAAAGTATGAAAATCTTATTTTCTGACGGCGTGGTACTAAAGCACTAATTGAAAGGTTTGTCGGTCAATAGTACACATATTGACCGGCAAGCATTTCCTAAGTTTATATAATTAGCACTCCGTCCGAAGCGCTGCAAATCATCCAATAAGTCATTTATCATATGACAACAAAAGCTAGAGTCATACAGCTTTTTATATAAATGATGGGACATACCACCTAGAATTTTATATTTTGCAATATATACACCCAACACTCTGCTTGCTGCCTGGGATAGAAATTTTGATATTATAGTCTAAATGTTCACTTAAACCAAGCCAAGATATACATATTTGTCAACAATCTTCAACATTTTATGATACTAATAATAGTATCGTTTAACATAATGAATTGTACTTTCACTTATTTGTAAACATAAAACCAGTCTGATTTGATGTAGTTACAAGTTCTATGCATTGGGCCGAAATTTTGATATTATAGTCTAAATGTTCACTTAAACCAAGCCAAGATATACATATTTGTCAACAATCTTCAACATTTTATGATACTTATGATAGTATCGTTTAACATAATGAATTGTACTTTCACTTATTTGAAAACATAAAACCAGTCTGATTTGATGTAGTTACAAGTTCTATGCATTGGGCCGAAACTTTACTATAAAATGTCGCGAAAAGAAGGTTTTGGTCTAAAGTTATGTTATGAAGCCTAATAATTTTTAAAGGCTGCCATTTTCAGAAAATCATAAGTAATAACCATATAAACATTAATTGTTTCCCATTTCGAAGTTAACAGCTGGCTTTTTTCGTTCGACAATTACTCTTTGACAGTCAATATTTGATATGAAGCATTTCGAAAATAGGATTTTGCACTAACTATTTGGCATTAAGCATTTGGCAATAAGCAGGGCGCTCCCGGCCTTTCAAAGGCATTACTTGACAAGCTATATTAAAAGACTATTTGTGATTATATTTGCAATGATACTAATGAGGTTACGACTTCAATATGCGTATGTTTAAATGGATAATTCAAGAGAAAAAATATACACGTGCATGGCGCGGCGCACTAAAGCATTTATAAAACGATTGATTGATAAAATTTACGTCACGTTGAACTTTTATCTTAATATGCTGTTTGTTAAATTGCAACATTCATAAATACATTAGCACAAAGATGACACATATGTCTCCGATACTACTTCGTGCGCACGATTTCGAGATAACGAGCGCATGTATTACTTATAATGTACGCTGATATTACTTATTACTTATTATGTTCGCACAAAGAAAGGAAATCGTACGAAGTTGTATGAAACAAGCCCCAGACCTGCTACATTACAGCCCAAAGTGTTATTCATAGCCATCATGGTTTTCCCGTGTTAATTTTGTCATTTAAATTCAAATTCTCTCTGTGAAATTGACGGTTCGACGTGAGCATCCACTAGCCTCAGGCGAAAACCATGATGACATCTTCCGATAAAAGACGCCCGAGTAAATTGATGAATGTCAGTCAGCAATATAATACTGAACTTGTTCCACTTGTCCATGTTGTCTGTGTAAAAAGTGGAGTAAACATAATTTATTATCTAAAACAAATACTTTAAAACAAGACTTCTAAAACTTCAGTGCTAATCTGACTACGAGAAATTCAAGGTAATTGGTCATGACATGTCGACTAGACCAGCTTCAACAAGCGCTATCCAGTCACGTGAACCTATTTCGGGCGGTTCATCTTCCAGCATCCTAAAGTAGTCAACGTCTTCAAACATTGCATCTCCACCTCTGTTTTCTTCAAACCAATCAAGGTCCTCTCTGTGGTCATCAAACAGCGAAAGACTTTCTCTGTACTCTTCAAACAAACTAAGGTGTTCCCTTTCGTCGTTGAAAAGCTCGAGATAATCACTTTCATCCTCAAAAAGCTCGAGATAATCTCTCTCTTGATCAAACAGCTGAAGATATTTCCTCCCTTTGTTAAATAGCTGAAGATATTCTCTGTTTTCGTCAAAAAGCTCAAGATAATCGCTTTCTTCATCGAATAAGTCAAGATAATCTCTTTCTTCGTCGAATAATCCAAGATAATCTCTTTCTTCGTCGAATAGTCTAAGATAATCTCTTTCGTCATCAAAGAGTTCAAGATAATCTCTTTCTTTCTCGAATAGTCTAAGATAAACCCTTTCTTCATCAAATAGGTCAAGATAATCTCTTTCGTCGTCGAATAGTTCAAGATAATCTCTTTCTTCGTCGAATAGTCCAAGATAATCTCTTTTTTCATCGAATAATCCAAGGTAATCTCTTTTTTCATCGAATAGTTCGAGATAATCTCTTTCTTCATTGAATAAATCAAGATAATCTCGTTCCTTTTCAAAAAGCTCAAGATAATCTCTATCTTCTTCAAATAGTTCAAGATAACTCCTTTCATTATCGTAAAGCTCAAGATAATCTCTTTCTTCATCGAATAGTCCAAGATAATCTCTTTCTTCTTCGAAAAGGTCAAGATAATTTCTTTCTTTATCGAATAGATCAAGATGATCCCTTTCTTCATTGAATAAATCAAGATGATTCTTTTCTTCATGGAAAAGTTGAAGATAGTCCTGTTCTGCTCTAAAAAGGTTCCAGTATTTTCTTTCATTTTTTAACAGGCTTTGATATTTTCTTTCTTTTTTAGATCCAGACCTCTTATTTTTTGTTTGCAAAAGCTGAAATATCAAAACATATTGAATCAATGAAAACTGCATCCAGCCTGCATAGCAAACAATAACTTTAGATTTTGTAAAAATATCGACTGACTGACTTTCTTTTCGTCAATATTGTTGTATTGTTACGAAGTAGAAAATTAAAAGACAACAAATCATATACGCAGAGGACAAGAATTTCAATGACTGCTTTCTTGATTATTTGAGCATCAATGATGTTTAAAGAAAAAATGAAAATGACACATTAAAATTATCGAGTATATCTCATCTGTAAACGCTTTTTAAATACTAGAATCTGTGTAAAAAGCAATGATATTTACTATGTACTTTATGCTGCATTGATAAAATCATTTTGGACAAAAATATCAGAAATTTACCGATATAAGTCTAAAACATTTGAGCAAATATTTTTTCGTATAATATTAATGTTACGTTACCAGACATCCTCCATATTTATGGATGTGTCGTATGACAAGTAAAATCTTAAAAGACACGTTAGACATAAAATGCGTAAATACAATTAACAGTCAAGAATCGGAAAAATATTATTTCGGTTATAAATCACAAATGAGCTTTCAAAAATAACTAGAAAATGGAATCTTTTTAACGAATCTCGGCGGAAAATACAGCTCTTCTTGTAATGAATACGAACCGGGTTGCATGAATCATCGAATTTTCTTTTCCTCTGACTTGCACGAGAAGCTTTTTCTCTCTTTGATTTTCCCATGGCTGAAAATTTTGACACCTGAAACCAGATCAAAAAGTAATATCATTATTTTGCTTAGACTCATAAAAACTTTTTGGTAGCAGGTTTTCAAGTGATATCATCAAGAACAAAAGCTGTCTGGTGACAGCGCGCTCGACTATTCGAAGAAGTGACGGAAGTATGGGGTAACCAGAGATTTTCAGACAAAAAGAAAGATAAGACAAAAATGAAAATGTATTTGTTGATTTGGACAAATCATGCACTGTGTGGCAATGTCCGACCATGATGGTAACAAAGTGTTAAAAGTTTCAAAGCAATATATCAAACAATTTAGACAGAATATAGAATGGTATGCGAAACTTAACTAATTTCTATGTCAAAAGGGCCCTAACTGAGCTTAAGTCCTTGTCATACTTATGAAATAGAAGAAGTGGACTCGACAAAAACGAAAATGTTGAGGCTCGGTTTTATTGAGTATTGCCTACATATTATGTAGACTTTGATGGTAAACAAGTTGTAAACGTTTAAAAGCCATATGACAAACATGTTAGGCAAAATATGGACTTGTATGGAAAGTTTAACTGATTTCCAAGTCCTAAAAGGGCCATTATTTCGCCAAAATAGCTGACAGGGTTATGTACTAATGCCTATAGATGGAGTTCGTGAAAACAAACAAGAGTTAAAAATTTCAAAGCCACATGTAAAATAGTTTTGACAAAACATGTACTTATACCAAAACTGAACCAATTTCAAAGTCCCAAAAGGGCCAAAATTCAGCCAAAATACTTGACAGAGCTATGTACTCTTGCCAAAAGGTAGAGACTAATATAATAAATAAAGGTTCAAAATTTCAAAGCCGCATGTCAAATACTTTTTACAAAAGATGGACTTGCATAAAAACTGAACCAAGTCCAAAAAGGGCAATAATATAGCCAAAATACTTGACAATATTATATGTACTCTTGCCTACAAAAAGTGTTCAAAGTTTCAAAGCCACATGTCAAATAGTGCTTTACAAAACATGGACTTGTACGAAATCTGAACCAATTTCTAAGTCCAAAATGGGGCAAAATTCAGCCAAAATACTTAACACTATTATATGTACTCTTGCCTACAGGTTCTAATAAACAAGCGTTCCAAGTTTGAAGTAAATATCTTTGATGGTATGCAAGATATTACCATTTCATAAAAACTTAACCAACGCCGGTGAGTAGTATAGCTCTCAACCAGATGGAAGCCACAGGTTCCGTCAAATTTACCAACATTGTACGTTTCTACATCCAAGAATCGGGACTTCAGTTTGTTTCTCAAAATTAAACAGCCAATGTCATATCAAAATTATACCTATTGAAACGCATTGTAAAACACATCTCCCCATAACAGCATGTTTACAGGCGGTAACAGGTGTAAACATCAGTAAGAATAAAACCTTGGCCTTTGACCTAACGACTCCTAAAGGCTAGGGTTTACTTTCTGACCACAGCTAAACAAAACAAACAAGCAGAATCTATGTTTTTTAAAGCAAATTTCCTCTGTCGTAAACGGCATCCTGTATTATGACTCTTGTGCGTATTGGACAACATCTTTAAAGCCCTCCGCGGTAAAGTTTATCACAGTATACATACCCGGGTCATTTTGGAGGGTCAGATCTACGGTATTAGAGTACAGACAGACTTGCAACTTGCCAGGAATATCCCTAGATGATTGATCGTTTGACATGTGAGGTAAAAATGTTCAAAATTTGTTGTAAACACTTTGAATATTGGCCCGTCGAATATTATTTTTGCATTACTTAATAAACACCCAGTATAAACTTTATTTCGTAAAGGCAGCGATTAGGATTAGTTATATGATACTGTCAGAATAATTTGTAAATCTGATATATTGATAACGTAACACATAAGCACAGATAGTGATTGACTCCCTTTTCATGTTGTCGTTGCTATAATTATTGTTGAATTGCTGTAATTAATAGAATTTGGGTCATTTGTGGCTGATTTGGGTTCATTATGTGAATGACTGGGTCCCAGCTTCGCACATTATGCCATATACAAAAATTAAAGGGAACCAGATATTTGATAGAGCAGGTACTCGTTGTAAGACACAATGTATAAATTTGGACCAATCAGAAACAAGTTCTAAAAATAGCACGTCTGCTGGGGTATAAATAGGTAGATGAATGATAGAGAGTTCATTCAGTATCCAGCGGTTGAAGAAGACACATCGAGGATTCAACTAATAATTTATCCCAGTACCTTGAGAAGGAGACTATTGCAGTTACCCTGTCAGGGCGGATAAATTATTAAAAACAATACTTTGGAAGTTCTTAGACTAAAGAAGAGTAGCAGAATTTCGATAAGGTTTCGAGCTATAGGGCCAGCGCATAGGAGTTTTACCTTAAAGGTAATTGAATGCTATAGACGATAGCATGTATAGGCTGAGCATCGGGAAGCTGAGACAGAGACCCAGAGTTTGGTATCTACTGAGATAGTAGGAGAGTTCCAGCTTATAGACGGTTCAGCATTATTGGCGAAGTACAGCCAAGGCATCGGGGATAATACCTTTATGGTAGTTGAATGCACATATGATAGCATATAGGCGCTGAGCATCCAGGAGTCAGGGCAATTATATAGAGTTTGAGAGGACAGAGGCCGAGCATCTATGCGATAGGACTCGTATGTTGTTGATTCAAAGACATTGTCTGACGGGAACTTCAACAAAAGACCAGTCAAGTATAGAGTCTCCAGCCTATAGGAGTTTGAGCTAATCATTTTTAATTGAAGATTATTAGTTTGAAAACATTTAGTGATTTGCCTGATCCCTGAAATTGCCTAGCTCATAATAAGAAATATTTACGAATCATTGGTACACGAATCATTTAGGCAAGGTAGCCAGAGGAAAATTCTATATATGAGATTTTTTGGTCTCACCAGCTCTACGTTTTAACAAAGGACAATCTCAATCGTTTGTCAGCTAGTCTAAGACATAGTCACCTTAGCGATTGGACCCAACCATTGTTCAAGATACTAAAGGCGTAGGCACTTCCCTGGGTCATATAACCAGTATCCTGACAATTTGGGGGCTCGTCCGGGATCTATATCAAAGGAGGTACAGAGACTAGTGGTTGTAACGTTTTTTTTTGGTGTACCAGAAAGCGCTGTGACTGAAGGTAGTCTGGGTCACATATAGTTGAATTTTAGAGTTAGTTCCAGCCTAAAGCTTAAAGATGAACTACGATAAATGGGTTGAGATGGGTGAACGTATGGGTCTCTCAGGTTCAGAGCTATAGAGTTTGTGGATAGGAAAGAGAAGGAGTACACGGAACGCGAGGAACGTATGCTTAGACGAGATGAAGAAAGGCGACGTCATGATGATGAACAACGTAGGTTTGAGGCTCAAGAAGCTAAGGAAAAACGACTTTTTGAGCTTGAACAGGCCGAGAAGTTACGGCATTATGAGGAACAACAGGCAGAAAAGAAAGATTGTTTGAGATTGAAGTTTAGAGAAAGAACGGATTGTGAAAGAGCATGAGTTGGAAATACTACGGATAAAGGCTGATGCCGGAGCTTTGGGATCTGATAAAAGCACAGAGCACTGAGTAGTAAGACACTACGACCGAGACTCCCAAAGTTCGAGGAAGTAAGGATGATATGGATGCATACCTCAAAGCGATTTGAGCGGTTTGCAAAAAGCCAGGGATGGAAAGAAGAGACATGGGCTGTGAGCTCAGTTCATTACTTACAGGAAAAGGCCTGGACGTATACACAAGCATGCCTCCAGACCAAGCCAAGACTATACGGCATTGAAGAAAGCAGTTCTGAAGCGTTATCAGTTAACAGAAGAAGGTTTTAGATTGAAGTTCAGGGAAATGTAAGCCAGAGCGTGGTGAAACTGTTTTCAGTTTATGGCAAGGCTGGACAGGTATTTCAGTCGATGGACAGAAATGGCAGAAGTTGACAATACGTTTGAAATGCTGAAAGACCTTATGATCAGAGACAGTTCATCCAAACATGTTCCACAGACCTTGCTTTGTTTTTTAAGGAAAGAGTTGCAAAATCGAGAGCTGAGATCACGCAGTTAGCAGAACAGTACATTGAAGCGCATGGTGGTACTATAACCTCGAACAGGGTTTGAAAAATAATTCCTCATCCAATAGGCCACACAACGTATAAGTATGACACCTTCATCTCAGCCCCAACAAAGAGAAAGGCCAGCTTTTAAAAAGCCTGTATGTTTTATATGCAACAAGGAAGGTCATATAGCTAGAGAATGCAGAGACCTATCCAAGAGGAAAATTAGCGTGCTGCTTTAGCTAGTAGGGGATCCTATGAGGAAAGACAGAGAAATAGGCATGGCATGCAAGATTCTACCCCTACAGACTGGAGAAAGGACGGTCAAGCGCAGAAAGACAGACAGTCGGATGACAGAAAAGTTGCAGCTCAGTTATAGAAATTTATCATTAGATGACGAACGGTTAAAAGACTGCATAGAAGATGGACGACTTATGTTAGCACATGGAAAATCTATTTCGGTCATAGCAAGCACCTGTACCATTGATTCAACAAACGGTGAAAGGAACTTAATATTGAAGAAAGGATATATAGGTGATAAAGAAGTTCAGGTGTTGAGAGATACAGGGTGTGAGCTGGCGGCTGTCAGGAAAGATTTTGTATCAGAGAATCAAATGTTAGATAAGAAGTATCTTATGGTTGCAATTGATGGGCGTACAAGGATAGTTCCTTCAGCAAGGATACAGGTTGATACACCATATTTTACAGGGGAAGTTGAAGCCATGGTGTTGACAACTTTGATCTGCGACTTAGTTATAGGAAATATAAAAGGGGCTTCTGATAGACCAGACATTAACTGGAGTAGTAGGGATGGAGAACAGTCTCCATCAAAAGAAAACATTGTTGCAGCTGTGGTAACAAGAGCACAGGCTGAGAAAGAAAAACAGTCAATAAAACCTTTGAAGGTCACAGAACCTAAACATGATGAACTTAATGTCGAACGTTTAAAAAAAGCTCAGAAGGAGGACAATACCTTAGGAAAGCTGTGGCCGTATGCCTCTGATAAAAAGAAAATGAAGACAAAGAGTGGGTTTACATTTATGTACGAAGTCAAGAAGGATGTATTGTATAGAACCTTCGAAGAAAAAAAAGGCTGTATTATCAAAGAGATAAAGCAGATTGTAGTTCAATTCAGAAAAAGGGTTATGTCTTTAGCTCATGAATCAATAGTTGGAGGACACCTATCAATAAGAAAGACAGTTGATAGGATACAAACAAGTTTTTACTGGCCTGGGTTAACTAGTGATGTCACAAGGTTTTGTAGGTCGTGTGATATATGTCAGAAAATGATCCCAAAAGGAAAAGTTAGAAAGGTTCCATTGGGAGATATGCCAATAATGGAGACACCATTTCATCGGGTGGCTGTGGATTTAATAGGACCTATTGCTCCTATTTCAGAAAAAGGAAATCGGTATATTCTTCCCGTGGTCGACTATGCCACAAGATATCCTGAGGCAGTTGCATTACCTAGGATTGAGACAGAACGGGTGGCTGAAGCTTTGCTAGATATATTTTCCAGAGTAGGATTTCCATCCGAAATCTTAAGTGACAGAGGAAGTCAGTTTACCTCACAGCTGATGGAAGAAGTTTGTAGGCTGATCAGCCTGAAAACAATTGTTCACAACTCCGTATAACCCCAAAAAGCAATGGTTTTTGTGAGCGTATGAATGGTATTTAAAGAGTATGTTGAAAAGATGTGTCAAGAAAACCAAAAGATGGGATAGATATTTATCAGCTGTACTGTTTGCATATCGAGAGGTTCCACAGGCAAGTACAGGATTCTCACCATTTGAACTTCTCTATGGCAGGACAGTCAGAGGACCTATGCAAGTACTTAAAGAACTTTGGACTGAAGCTGAAACCACAGAAACGAGAAACACATATGAGTATGTATTAGACTTACGGAATAGGCTGGAGGAAACATGTAAGGTAGCTAGAGAAAGTCTTCATCAGCACAAGAAACGTACAAACAACCATTACGACAAGAGTGCCAGAAAACAGAAATTTAAAGGTCGGGGATAAAGTGCTGTTACTTTTACCAACTAACCAAATAAGTTAATGCTTCAGTGAAAGGACCTTATGAAGTAGTTGATGTGGTCAACAAAATGGATTTTAAAGTAAAAGTCGGTGACAAGATAGGGCTTTACCATATCAATTAACTCAAAAGTACGAAGAAAGACAAGATATTTTTGCAGGAAGTGTCGCCGTGATCGAGGCCGATGTTAGCACAGAGGGCTGGGGTAGTTGATGACGAAAATTTGCTCGACCTTGTCAGAATAGGAGGTCAGAAAACATATGAAAATGTACAAATTAATCTCATTTGTCTGAAAGCCAATTACTGAAATTAGGTCGGTTATAAAACAATATCAAGACATTTTCACAGAAAGTCTGGAACGACGAATCTTGTAGAACATAAGGTCGAACTCACAACCATAGAACCTGTTAGAGTCAACAGTACCCCATACCATATGCGAAACGTAATGAGGTTAACCAAGAGGTTCAACACATGTTAAACGCTGGAATTATTGAACTGCCACCTCTGCATACAACTCCCCTATCGTTATGGTGAAAAAGAAGATAATACAAACAGATTTTGTATTGATTTTAGGCGGTTGAATTCTATAACTAAATTTGATACGGAGCCTATGGGAAATGATGAAGATATTCGGTCAAAACTTCATGGAGATAAATTCTTCACAAAATTAGACCCCAGCAAAGGTTACTGGCAGATTCCTGTCGAGAAGCAATCTAGGCACTTGACAGCCTTCACAACATCTGAGGGAAGTTTCCAGTTCCGAAAAATGCCATTTGGTATGATAAATTCTGGTGCACATTTAATAAAATGATGCGAAAATTATTGACAGGATGCAAACATGCTGACAATTATGTGGGACGAATTTTAGGTCACACCATAAACGTGGACACACTGTCTCAATGTTACAAAATATTTTTAAGAGGGTTAGAGATGCAAAGCTTACACTAAAAACCATCAAAATGTCTCATAGGATATGATAATATTTCATTTACTGGGCATAAAGGGCGGAAATGATAAGCTGGAGATGGAAGATGATAAATTAGAGCGTATAAAGAATGCAGAAGAACCTAAGACTAAGAGACAAGTGCGGAGTTTCCTTGGCCTAAAATGGTTATTATAGAAAATTTATAGCATCATACTCCGAAGTTGCAGCACCACTGACCGACTTAATCAAAAAAGGGAAACCTAATACTGTAGTATGGGAAGAACAACATGCCAAAGCTTTTCATACTTTGAAAACCTGCTTACACAAGCACCTATTTTACGGTTACCAGACTTTTCACGACCTTTTATATTACAGTGTGATGCTTCAATACTGGGGTTGGAGCAGCACTTCTTCAGAGGTATGAAGATGGACAATTTCCCATAGCATATGCCAGTAAGAAATTGCTCCAAAGAGAAAGGAACTACTCGGTAATTGAAAGGGGAAAGTTTGTCAATAGTTTTTGGTGTTAAGAAATTTCAGAAGTATTTGTACGGCAGTGAGTTCATCCTGCAGACTGATCATGCCCCATTGAGTTATACAGAAATGTAAAGTAGAAAGCTCAGAATTATGAGATGGGCATTGTTTTTGCAGTGTTACAGATTCAAAATTGAATCTATTAAAGGTACAGAAAATGTATGCGCTGATTATTTAAGTAGACAATAATTGATTACTTGAAACAGAATATGATGTGACTGATTTTAACACAAAAAATCAAGAAATAGTAAAAAAAAAAAAAAAGATTTGTTTACAAATTATTCTTCATGTTTATGAAAAACTTAGAGTATTTTCTTGAGAAGGGGGCTATTGTCAGAATAATTTGTAAATCTGAAAATATTGATAAACGTAACACATAAGCACAGATAGTGATTGACTCCCTTTTCATGTTGTCGTTGCTATAATTATTGTTGAATGCTGTAATTAATAGAATTTGGGTCATTTGTGGCTGATTTGGGTTCATTATGTGAATGACGGGTCCCAGCTTCGCACATTATGCCCTATACAAAAATTAAAGGGAACCAGATATTTGATAGAGCAGGTACTCGTTGTAAGACACAATGTATAAATTTGGACCAATCAGAAACAAGTTCTAAAAATAGCACGTCTGCTGGGGTATAAATAGGTAGATGAATGATAGAGAGTTCATTCAGTATCCAGCGGTTGAAGAGACACATCGAGGATTCAACTAATAAATTTATCCCAGTACCTTGAGAAGGAGACTATTGCAGTTACCCTGTCAGGGCGGAAAAAATTATTAAAAACAATACTTTGGAAGTTCTTAGACTAAAGAAGAGTAGCAGAATTTCGATAAGGTTTCGAGCTATGGGCCAGCGCATAGGAGTTTTACCTTAAAGGTAATTGAATGCTATAGACGATAGCATATATAGGCTGAGCATCGGGAAGCTGAGACAGAGACCCAGAGTTTGGTAATCTACTGAGATAGTAGGAGAGTTCCAGCTTATAGACGGTTCAGCATTATTTGGGGAAGTACAGCCAAGGCATCGGGGATAATACCTTTATGGTAGTTGAATGCTACATATGATAGCATATAGGCGCTGAGCATCCAGGAGTCAGGGCAATTATATAGAGTTTGAGAGGACAGAGGCCGAGCATCTATGCGATAGGACTCGTATGTTGTTGATTCAAAGACATTGTCTGACGGGAACTTCAACAAAAAGACCAGTCAAGTATAGAGTCTCCAGCCTATAGGAGTTTGAGCTAATCATTTTTAATTGAAGATTATTAGTTTGAAACATTTAGTGATTTGCCTGATCCCTGAAATTGTCTAGCTCATAATAAGAAATCATTTACGAATCATTGGTACACGAATCATTTAGGCAAGGTAGCCAGAGGAAAATTCTATATATGAGATATTTGGTCTCACCAGCTCTACGTTTTAACAAAGGACAATCTACATCGTTTGTCAGCTAGTCTAAGACATAGTCACCTTAGCGATTGGACCCAAACCATTGTTCAAGATACTAAAGGCGTAGGCACTTCCCTGGGTCATATAACCAGTATCCTGACAGATACGCTTAGGCATTTACACGAGTTTATGATATATACTATCTTGATGGCAAGTCGAAATGAAAAATTACAGCTCAAAACACTAACACCACTATTCAGCGTTATTGATTTTGGAATTTTGTGATAGACACAATACTTGGCGTAGGTACATCGGGTAATAGGGTTTGAAACAATAGGGGTAATTTTATGACGAAAAGCTATTATATTGATCGATAACCAAAGTGACTACCGACCTAGGGATCTACCGACCAACCGGCAATGAGCAAAATCATATACTCACTCTTCTTAGAAGGGGGACAGAAGAAGATAAATGAAGATTTGCCTATAAGGAATAATCTTTGAACACCTCCTTGATATAGATGTTAAACAGAATAAAACATAAACCAGATTGTCAGCACACGTAACAACAAAATAACAAATATCAACAAATAAGCATACCTCAATACTGAATGTAAAGACGACTTATTGTCTTCGCTAAATCCATATTAAAAGAACGAAGCAGAAAGGCATATTTGATAATCATAACAGTAACAAAAATTTAACAACAGGGGTTGTTATAGATGTTCGAACTCCCAATTGGTGTGTTGCGTGCATATATGGTGATGGACATTGTTCTATCTTAATTGGTGTGTTGCGTGCTTGTATGGTGATGGACATTGTTCTATCCCAATTGGTGTGTTGCTTGCTTATATGGTGATGGACATTGTTCTATCCCAATTGGTGTGTTGCGTGCTTATATGGTGATATACATTGTTCTATCCCAATTGGCGTGTTTCGTGCTTGTCTGGTAATGTATATTGTTCTGTCCATCTTTGTGTGTTGCGTGCTTGTCTGGTAAGGTACATTGATCTATCCAAGTTTGTAGGTTGCGTGCTTATTGTTCTATCCCAATTTGTGTGTTGCGTGCTTGTCTGGTAATATTTCTCTTTTCCAACTTGTGTTTTGTGTATTTGTTAGCATAATGTTTAATGGTAGTCTTAGGGAGGTATTTTTATTGTATGTAGCGTTTCTTGAGAATTCCGTTGTTTTTTTTTCAATTTGAAGAACAATAACACATATTGACAGCAGTTATATCTCCGAATATTTTATGTTACTCATCTCGAAACTTTTTGATTAGTCCTTTCTGTTTACATTGCACTTGATATGATAAAATGATCAAACAAATCGGAGATGGAAATATGTGTGGGGTATTTGTTATGGGCAGATATTGAAAGATAAAATTGAATGAGCATTTCTTATCAACGATCAAATCGTTTTACTTTTTATTGTTCGTTATATAATCAGAAAGTCTACATTATGACGTTATGACTCATTACTAACATGTACATATCAATGATATCTCCATGTAGAGTCAACACAATTAAATATGCAAATAAACGTACTGCAGATATGAATATTTAGCTATTCAAATGCAGTGTTCGTTTGCCTTAATAACAAACAAAACTTATATACAAAATAAGCAATTAATTTAGTACTTTTAAAACCGATTTTGTAACGTCGACATACTAGATTTGGCGCCATAAATGCGCTATAAAATAGTGTTTCCCTATTTCATGTACTTTGTTACCTAACAGACATATTAGAATCGACATACTTTGTAGTAAAACCATTTTTAATATATCTTAACAATACGAATCAGTTCTACGCCACGTGCCTAATTCACTCGGGATACGCTCACTTGATATTATTCCACTGAGCGTATAAAATCTTATATTAAAATGTGGTTCTGCTCTATATAATTTCTTAAATCTTTTTATGAATAATTATGCCTATTTTCTTCAATTCTAATATGAATAATCATGACTAATTCATTCAATTCTTATATGAATAATCATGCCTATTTTCTTCACAACACGGTAATATTGACGACAGGGTCTCCCATTGGTCTAATATGTGTTGAACGTATTTGAAAACTATTCCATTTCTAATCTATGATTTCTGGCAAAAATTATTTGGAATGATGCGTGTGTGTTTGTTCGTTTGTTTGTGTGTTCGGGTTTAACGTCTTTCTCAACAATTTTTCAGTCATATGAACGACGGTGTCTACTTGTAGCAGTGAGCACAATGCTCAACTTTATAGTGCTGCCTCACTGGAATATCACGCCGTAGACACATGACATGATACCCCACCCAGTCACATTATACTGACACCGGGCTGACCAGTCCTAGTACTATCCTCTAAATGCTGAGCGCCAAGCGAGGAAGCTACTAGTACCATTTTTTACGTCTTTGGTATGACGCGGCCAGGGATCGAACCCACGACCTCCCGCACTCGAAGCGGACGCTCTACCACTAGGCTACCGAGGCGGTTTGGAATGATGCATTTTGTGGGACAGTTATTCATGTTTTACCGTTGGAGCATTTTCATGAAAAGTAAAAAAGAACATAACTGCCGGACTAGGGTAACCGAGTTCAAAGAGAAAAAAGTGCCCAAAAATGATGGTCAACAGGTATATTTCTTGCAATTTTATGATAGGCCTTGGATAGTTCTTCCATCCTGAGTAAGCGGTATCAAAAGTTTATATGTTAGGGAAAACCAATAACACAACACAAAACATTACAATATGGGCCTATGGAAAATGAGTTGTTTCACTATGACTTAGATAGATGGATCTTTATTTTACCTCCAATATTGAAGATTTGAACATATGTACAAACACATTCAACTTAGTATACATATATCAATGAAGATACGGAATAAAATTAAATGAAAAAATAAATGAAAAAAATAAATAAATAGAATAATAAACAATGAAAGGTGGCTGCCCATTCATATTCAGCTTAATTAATTAATATGTATCCAAAATCGTCTAGTAGCGAAACCGAAAAAACTAGAACTATTTAGCGTTTGTCATCAAATAAACTAAATATCACTACAACACTAACTTTTAATGCACGAAGGAAAGTGCAAATAGGCAGAACGTTTTATGGATGGCGTCTATTAGCTATATTTGACTAATTCTAAAACGAAAGATAACTAGTACAAGAATAACATTTAAACTACCAAAAACTGTACCTACAAACAAGTCAAAATGTATTCTTTTTGACTGAAATTAAATTAAAAAAAAAGAAATATTTCTTATTATGTTAGCTAAGCTGGACAATATTTTAATCCCAAAATTCAAATATGAAAATCGACAAAACAGAATATTGCCAACCGTACAAATAAGAGCACGGGTCTTTTCTTATAAGTGAAACCAATGGAAAAGTCAGTAACAGTGCCTGACATTCACTGTGTTTTATATACCTGGGGTAAAATGTTCAACAAGGACCTGCCTGGTGGTTCTTTGCAAGTGGTTTATTGCTCGGGTTCTGGGGTTAAATGTTCAGGATGACCGACACCACTTGCTTAATAATTTTTAAGGAAAAGCCAGGATTCCTTATAAAACCACTTTCTGATATTTCAAAGTTATCATAATACCAAGTGCTGTAATAATAAGTTTAATTATTATCACACCACTTAGATTATAAATAGGAAAAGTCAACACATACGTAAAATCAAATGAAGACACAAGAGTAAGTCCAGTTTTATAAATCTATTAAAGTCCACTCTTAAACACACATTCACAACTAGAAAGATCTAAATTATGTCTACTAATAAACTTCTACAATTGATTTATACAAAACTTTCGCAATTTCCTTAATTGTGCCAATATTGTCAGAAAATTCCACAACTTTTCCAAATAAAATGCACATAAATTTCAGTATACACTTAAGCGAATAAATTGAACATACAACTCCAAATTTTTAATTTATTCTCCAATAAACATAAAGTACAAAAAGTTCCTAAAATTGGCTCTAAATTTTCAATAATTGCCAATCCAAAAAGAAGTGTTAAGTCCAAAAGTGTAAACTAAAAGAGCCAAGAAATAACTGATAAGCCCATATTTATAGAGAAGCGCCAAAAATGCTGCAATCTGATTGGTCAATAACATTTTCCCAAATATGCAAAACTTTTCTTAACATATGCAAGAATTATAAAGAATGTCATTTAAAACAAATTACGAAGAATGATTTAAAAGTACTTGAATTCAGTGTCAAAGACTTGACAAACTAATTATCCCAAAAATATCCAATATGACCGTCAAAATTTGGTGTTCACATCTGAAGTTACAACACACTAAATAGCTGTTCTTCTTTATTCTATATAAAATTGATATATTTCCAATGGCCGCAGCAGGACCCATTTTAAATTCTGTAACTTGGATTTTATTGAAGTATATTGTCAGTGCTGAATAAAAATCAAAAGAAAAGTGGGGGTCATGTTTGATGCAAGAAAATATTTTCACTCAAACACACAAACTGCAAAATCAGCTAAAGAATGAAACCCCAAATTGTAGTGGTGGTGTATGATCTAAGATTTCATGACATTATCTGTCGTGTTATTATTTCATTATGAAAATGCTACCTACATCTGTCATGTTATTTAAGCAAAAAAAAAAATCCAAAGAAAATAAGGAAAATAGCTCTACAGAGCAAAAAATCTGAGGACTATTTGAATCCGCCATTATGCGACTACCATTACTTTTCGCGCAATTTTCTATTTAGTGTCTGTATGCCTTTAAGAAAAACTTTTTTTGTCTAAGATAGTGCCATTTTCATTTGAAATGTACAATCAACCTAAATGTATAAAAGAATACAAGGTTTTAGCTTGATATCAACAGGTTTTATGGCACTTTCAGTAACATAAGGCGAAACGTCAGATAGCGACATAAATTTCAAGCAGTTATCCTAACTGTAGCCTAGTTTTGCTCTGTTTTGTCATTTTCTACTCTGATCTGCATACAAATTACGCATTTAAACAGTTAAATATGTTCAATTTTACCTCTGATTGCCATAGGTACGCAATCTTTAGACTGTAAATATGCCGTTTTTGAAAAATATACACACAAAACAGTGAAAATGTGATATTTTGGGGTTTTATTCTCATTTACAGCAAGATTGCAATAAATTTGTCATTTTGTATCAAATTCTAATCAAAGTAGCCCATTTCCACCCTCATCTGGCCATTTTTCAATTTTCACCAATATTCCCTTTTAGGTTACAACAAACTAAAAAACTGTTCCTCTTTATATTCTATATAAAATTGACATATTTCTAATGGCCGCAGCACACATCAGGACCCATTTCAAATGTCTGTAACTTATATTTTCTTGAAGAATATTGTCAGTGCTAAATAAAAATCAAAAGAAAAGTGGGGGTCATGTTTATGGTGGCATATTTCTGTCACGAGATAGCTAGGTAGCTATTGCGATACTTTAAAGAAGTTATCTTGATAAAGCGAAGTTTTCTGAAAAGATTATCTAAATAGTTAAAAGTTTACTGGAAGTATTATTGCGATAATTTACATTGGTATCGCGATATTTTTTCGTAAGTGCCCACAGTTGCCATTTTTTTAGCAAGATACAATGTAGCTATCTCTATACTTTCAGCGATTTTCTTGATATATCCACCTTTTCTGAAAACATTATCTCAATAACCTCAAGTTTCTTGGAAATAAAAATCATAGCTTGATAACAATAATTTATTGCGATAATAATTTCATAAAACATGCATAGCTTTTCTCAGATGTGGGATAGTGCGTCACCAACAGTGCGCGCAACACTTCCCGATGTGGCTTTTTTATGTCAAAACATCTCGATTCGGTAAGTAAACATGCGATTATTTCATTGGTAACGAGTAGATATGGAAATGACATACAGTCTAAAGTACCTGCATGTGTCTTTAGTTTATCACTGACGTTTGCAATTTTCAAGAAAGTCTTCCATTTAAGAGAACATTCGAACACAATGCTCTTCGTGGAAACACTTCCTCGCCCACTACACCATATTATATCGCATGAATATAGTTTTTATGCATTTCTAACGACTCAATGCCTTGACGGGTGTTCCTTTATTGCAAACAGAGGTCAGTGATACCTTGATTAAATATCGGAATCTATAATTTCCAAGAAATAGGTAATATAGAATTTCTCCTTCCCGGTTCACCAGCTGAAACGATGCACTTCCCGGTTCATCGTGTTGGACTTAATTGTACTTTTGAACAACTTTTCAATTTATTTTGACGCATGGTACCAGTAAAACTAATATTTAGCAATGAATGTTTGTGTCAGTAATAAACAGTGCTGGATGAAAGCATTTCATTTACCTTGCAAGGGCTATGTTTTGACACATTTACTCTTTCTTTTCCAGATCACAATGGAAACACCTGAGATATCCCGTAACTGTTTATCAGAATTAAATTATGAAGCTAAACACGTGGGGTTCAGTAGTTTGATATATATGGACAGATGAACATAAAGTGCTTATATTAATTCATTTAATCCTCGGGAATAAATTACACGTCAAAAATATCAGAATTATAGAAAGCTCAATAAAATATGTAAAAAGATCCTTTGGAAGCAAAGAATGCAACCAAAAAGAATAATAGCAGACTCGGTTTGATGAAGTCTGTTCATGAGAGGTAATGAAATGTGCAACACCTCTCACGCCCCCTAGCACCGGCTAAAGCGGAACTCTATTTCACATAATTATGTTGAATGGACTCCATGATCCCAATGGATCATAAAATATAACAACACTGAATCCAAGTACGAGGAGACTTTTTACAGCCGCCACACGGCACTTAAAGATTGCTGTTGTGATAGTTAATAAAATCTATAAAAAGTTCCTTTGGAAGCAAAGAATGCAACCAAGAACAATAATAGCAGACTCGGTTTGATTGAGTCTGTTCATTAGAGGAAATGAAATGTGCAACACCTCTCACGCCCCCTAACACCGGCTTAAGCGGAACTCTATTACACATATGTTGAATGGACTCCATGATCCCAAAGGACGAGAAAATATAACAACACTGAATCCAAGTACGGGGAGACTTTTTACAGCCGCCACACGGCACTTAGGGATTGCTGTTGTGATAGTTAATAAAATCTGTAAAAAGATCCTTTGGAAGCAACGAAGGCAACCAAAAAGAATAATAGCAGACTCAGTTTGATTGAGTCTGTTCATGAGAGGTAATGAAATGTGCAACACCTCTCATGCCCCCTAGCACCGGCTTAAGCGGAACTCTATTACGCATATGTTGAATGGACTCCATGCTCCCAAAGGACCAGAAAATATAACATCACTGAATCCAAGTACGGGGAGACATTTTACAGCCGCCACACGGCACTTAAAGATTGCTGTTGTGATAGTTAATAAAATCTGTAAAAAGTTCCTTTGGATGCAAAGAATGCAACCAAAAAGAATAATAGCAGACTCAGTTTGATTGAGTCTGTTCATGAGAGGTAAAAACCCACTTTTTGTGGATGTTTGTGAACATTGTCGGAAATGAAGACCACAAACGTAGATCTAGTCGTTGTTTGAGATTTACTCACTCCTGAAAGTATGTAGCAATATGTGCAGACACCGTTTAAAACAGCTCATTATTACGTGTGACCACTACCGAACTATATTTAGCCATGAACAGCTTTTGTAGACGAAACTGAATGTGATTTTGCGTGACTATGATGCCCTTCAAACAATTGTGATTTTTTTTCATAAAAAAATATTATTCATTTTGTCTCGTCTGTCTGTGTTGAAATCGTAGAGTCTTGTCAGTGCCTCTCCTTTCTTCTAAATACCACTTGACAGATTTTGATGAAAGGTAACAGCAGCATCAAACTTTGTATAAAATGTAGTTGACAGCACATGCTCATAACTGATAAAACACAACATTGTGTAGATATTCTTGTTATCTCTATGTTTCGGTCAATAAACGTTCATAGATTATACAAACATATTGCCACTGTATCATTTTTTGTGTGATTTTAATGAAAGTTACTAGAATTACAAGTGTAGTTGCGCAAAACTTCAACATTTTCCAGTTTGATGGTTTCAAGAGAGTTATTATATTCTGATTTTTGTTAATTTTGAAGCATAGGCAGTGTATCTCCTCTTCAACCACTTTATAATTTTCATAATACAAAAACATGTACAAGGTGTATATCAAGGCAATAATTGGTTTTAACGGTAACTTATCAATAACATTCAGAGCTTTCTTTTCCATGTTATTCCTTCCTCTATATATGTAGACATATTCTTTGACATTTTTTCCACAGAAAACTGTGTGGATGAAAACAAACGGCCATTTAAAATAAAACACCTTTAATTTCATAATAGCCATGTTGTTTAGGGTATTGTGCATTTTAGAATATGTGATAGTAAATTACCTTTTTCTTTCACAATAAAATTATCACAGAAGTTTTATGATTATTTTAGGTTTCCTTGTCGTGTCTAAATATTACCAATTGTTGAGAATGCGACGTAGAGATGTACACTACATCTTGATCGAAGAAGATTAGAACATAAAATGTGGAACGAATTTGTCAGTTATGCGATCTTAATGAAACTGAAGGTGAATTTCATTTTCTTAAATGTTGAGTTTATAAGGAATTACGTCCAAAGTTCATGTAACGTTATCATTATACTCATATAATTGTGTATAATTTTTAGAATTGCTACAATCAAGTAATAAATCTACTTTCGTTGATTTGTGTAAATATATAACATTAGTTGATAACAAGAGAAATGAGTTATTGCTATGTCTTGGAAGTGTATGTGCATATGTTTGCGTAATTACGGCTTCAACTGTGTAAGGGTTTGAATAAAAAAAAAAAACAATAAAATTACTAAATTTAAATAATCTTTTATACAATAACATTTTCAACAACTGAACAGTTTAAGAAAAGTAAAATAATTTACATTGCAAGTAAAATTGCTCTACCACTGTTCAAGCTCATTACGAGTTTTAACATGTGCACTAAGATTTGCCAGCAAAATCTGAACATTTGTCATTTTTAAATCGTGAACCACTTTCAATTCAGTTGTGTAGATTCAATCGATGTCCCTTTCTACTGAATGGTAATTAAAATTCAGTTGCATTCACTCTTCTTCTTTCCAAGCGCACAGCTAAAGCCCCTTTAATAAGAACATTTCGTTGGCGCGGTACAATCGTTTCTCATTTTT
The DNA here is from genome assembly GCF_021730395.1 of Mercenaria mercenaria. Taxonomy (NCBI): domain Eukaryota; kingdom Metazoa; phylum Mollusca; class Bivalvia; order Venerida; family Veneridae; genus Mercenaria; species Mercenaria mercenaria. Next base: position 26,963,010 of record NC_069377.1, on the reverse strand, counting down.
CCCAAGCAGTTGTGATGAACACGTGGTTGTGCATTTAAAATAACAGCACATGATAATAATGATAGTAATTTAATTATATAATTTTTCTTTAGTTAACATGATATTATCAACGCATGTTCTTATTTGTCTCATCGAGTCTTGCCTCAAATTCGGAATCAACACCAAAATACTCGACCATTTTCGATGATACACCATATATATTTATCATTAACGAATAATTAGAGTAACAAGTTAACTAATGGTTTCCAAAATACTTTCAAAACTTTCTATTTAAGGTATTGGACCCCTAATACTAATGTTAAAAAATGGCATTTGCTTGGTATCTTCTTAAAGTTGACCATGTTTCGCACTGTATTGCAATCTTTTAACAACTTTACCGTGCCGTTTTTTTTTATAAATTTTGTTTAATTTATGGTATTTCCTCAAGCTCAAGTAGAGACGAATTTCAAAGTGATGGCCACTGTCCAAAACGTTTGCAGATAATTCATTTTACCATTTATTCTGATAAAAGAAACATCAACATATTGGTAAACAATTATACAACACAAAATGAAACTGTCAATATAATTTTTTCCAGGGTGCCTCAAGTAAACGGATTTAATGAGACAGAATTCTAACTCCAACATTGAAAAATTAAGGTCGAATCCTACGGGTCTGTTTTGAATTTTGCCCACTACATTTAAAAATAACCTTGGGGCAGAAGTGAAACCTACCTACATTTTTACACAATATGTAATCTAAAGAGTGAAGGCAAAATGGAGAACTTCTACCGCATGTAACTCAGTATTTTTAAAGATGTCTAACTCTACCCCTTCTGTTTCAGAGGTACATTCACTTTGAACAGCAAAAAATCGCTTATCAAATGAAAATTTTCCGCTTTTGTACCATAAATCAATAATAAGTCTTAAAAGAATTAAAAACTTAGTAGAAAAAAAGGGGAAAAAATAGTCCAAATGGGGCTTGAACCTACGCACCGCTGAAAATTGCAGTCAAAGTAGGTTTATTGTAGGAATTGAATACAATGTACTCTTCAAAAAGGAGGTACTCTATTACGGGTCTAATACCTTAAGTGGAAACTAAATGTTGTGATGTGTTGAAGTCCTCTGATTAAGATTTATCAACTGTAAAATCATTGGAATTAATCAGTTATTGATATCCATACCTTCAAATAGCAACCGACATGGTTGTGTTTGGTACGGAGACCTAGTTGAAATCCTTGTCTGTGGTAATTCCGTTAGAGGATGTTCTCAACTGTCCGAATATAATACGTCAATTATGTCATTCATGCAAATTAATCCCCCAGCAAGAATTTTAACATATATAATGACAATTCCATTGATGAAGACTTGAAGTGTTGTCTCCTTTTTCTTATTTCATAATGCTAAAATAACAAATACAGTATATGGAAATTACAGAACATATATCATACACGTGCACCTTAATAGTATACATGTATATATAATGTTCAAGATGTGCCTCGTTCTTTCAATATTATCTTCAAATGCTTAAATGAAGTTTACGGACAATCTAGTGCAAGCACTTTTACAATTAGTTACTCCAACTAAAAGAACGTTCAGGCAAGCGTGATCACAATTACATGAGCGCCATCCCGATTTTAAACATGCTAGAAATTGGTGAGCAGGGAAGTACACCAAATCAGCTTGTGAACCGGGAAGGCGAAATTTTAGTTTACTGATTTCCTGGAAAGTTTTGATTCCGATAACTAATCAAGGTATCACTGACATCTGTTTACCATAACAGAACACCCGTCAAGGCTTTGATTTGTCATAAATGCATGTTATGCGATATAATATGGTGTATCGGGAAGTGTTGCGCACACCTGTTGATGACATACTATACTACCCCTGTTTCTGGAAAGTTTAGAATATTATTGTGATAGCTACCAAGTATCTCGAGTCAGTTTCAAGCACTTAGCGCGAAGCTTTGCGCTAAAATATTTTCAGGAAACAAATGAAATTACGGAAGCGTAGAAGGGTCTCCATTTGATGATACGTTCGCGAAAGTTGACTTATTTTTATTCACTTTGATCAGATATTGTAGCATAAGTCAATTAATTTAATTCACAAATATACAAATCTTATGGACATTGCACCTAGACTTTTCTTAATATGCTTATGTTTTTGTCGAATCGATTTGTTATGTTTTCGTTTAATGAAATCATTCAGTCTTTTTGACAAATGTTTGTGGAAAATGCATTTTGCCTTTCGATATGACACAGTTCGAAAAGTGAGATGTTTAGCAACAATTTATAGCAACAATTCGTCTAAAAGGTGACACCAAACCAGAGTCATTAAACACTCCATTGACAGCTCTAGCTTCCTCAAATGTGCCCAATTCCACTATTCAGCATTAAGAATAACCAAGGGCACTGTCTCGTCTGATGGCACTTATAATATTATTTTGATAATTATAATCAGGTCGCAGTGTTTTCCGGACTGGTCTACTGAAAATAGAGAATGCAGACTCGAGTGTAGATTTCCATGCTTCCAATTTTTGACTGAATCTTTGGCCTATAATTTAGTATAAATGAACTTTACCCAAGGTACCAAGGAACCAAAAATGCACGAAAATACAGTACATTGTTCTCTTTGAAGGCTGCACATTTAGCAGGTTTGTTATGCTTATCTAATTATTATGCGAAAACAAGTTTCAGTTACGGTGGCATTATTATTGACCCCGGTGACTAGAATGCGTGCCTCACTCAACAAAAGCTTGATATGTACAAAATTTGGATGGAACATCCCATTTGTAAACAAATGCCCTTTATAGTTAACATTATAAAATTACAAAGGGCATTATTCTTGTGCAATGCCGCATTTCCAAATGGCACTTAGATATGAGGTAGAAAAACAATAAAACACTTTATAAGAACTATATGTATTTAAGTACAAGGGACATAAACTCGTCTTCATCTGACTGAAATAAGCATGATCACATTTTCTTACCACAGTTAGCATTTCTACTACATCTTGGGCATGGCTTCAGATGGACGGAAACTGGAATAAACCACTAAATTTGTATTATATATAAATATACTAAGGGCGATAAACATTGTCTTTCTCAGACAATCTGACTAAAAATTCAAGGTGGCATGTCCTTGTAGCAATAAAAATTTCTACTATATTTTATTTTTATAACTCCAAATTGTGTCTCAAATAAGGCTCCAACCGCACTGAAAGACGGACGACGGACGGACGAACAACCCAATTTATCCATACCCTGTGGGGAGGATAAAAAAAGCAAATGCAATGTTAAAGTGTAAAAGCTCTAAATATTGAACGTGTGACTTAATTTGAAAAATGTTCGATTAAAAATGTACAAAATGTTAAACTGAGTGTTTTTCTTTGCAACAAGCTTAAGTCGAGATGTTAGAAATAATCTCTTCAACGCGAGTATTTTTAGGCGAGAAAGGCAAATATCTACGGAAGCTTATTAGGGCCTCCACTTATCTAAAAGTTTCGCGTCAGGTGAACTTGTGTCTTTTCGTTTTGAACAAAAACATCTGATGAAGGCGTGATAATTAATACGTTATACGTAAATGTTTTTAATCATTACGCATACTTTTTTATCGAATTGCGTGAAATATTTGTCAATGCAATTACTTCTACACGTCTAACTAGATCTTTCAGCGAAGTCGTCAAGAAACATAACAAGAAGATAAATGTATTTGGTATTTCAACATAATTTACTCGACTTGTTACATCTTTTTCTCGAGAACGTTTACTTTAAGGCGATATAATTATGCATGTCACGTGATATTTATACACGTCAGGTTAAAAAATTGCCTATATTGGTCTTGTCTGCACAGTGATGGTTTCATTATGTCTACGCCAGAAATATTCTAGAGAGACATATTGTTTTTCCCCCGAGTTGTCTGTCTGTCCGTCTGTCTGTCCCGACGTGCCCACATGTAAATTTGGGGTTAGCGTTTCTGTTGAATTTGACATTCTGAAGTTGTGGTCATTCTGGGGTTAAATTGGTATTGGGGGGTTAAAAAATAGTATTGTGGGGTTAAAAGGATCAAAGGAAGATAATAGGTAATATAAGGGATTACCCCACAAATCCTGTAAGTTCGTCCGTCTGTCCTTCACAAATCGTGTCCGGGCTGTATTGTTTAAATCCCTTAAAGGATTTTCAAATTACTTGGCACAAATAGTCACTGTAACAAATCATGGAGGCTGGGGGAGACATGCGTTTTTGTTACAAAAACCCTTCTTGTTTGTGAGTTGATTTTAACTAAACTTGCACATAACTTTTACCACCAAAAGATCTTGTTTCCTTTCTTGAACCAGGCATATCCCATGATTGACTCGAGAGTTATATCCCCTAAAAGGGCAAAACTTGTCTAATTTGTGGTCTTGTCTGCACAGAATTATTGTTTCATTTATGATTTTATTTTTCAGCTATATTTCAATATGAACATGTGAAATTTCATAATAACACAACAACACTTCCCCCTCTTCCACCCCCCCCCACATCACAACCCCCTCCCCACACTGAGGTGATCTCTCCCCCCCCCCCACCCCCAACTAAAAAATCTATTGTTCAGCTATATTTTCAATATAAACATGTGAAAATGTGAAATTTCAAAACAACAGTTCCCCGCATCCCGACACCCTGCACCCCCTCCACCAGGGTGACATCCCTCCCCCAGTTATTTTTTTTTATTTTCTAGCACTATTTCAGTATGAACATGTGAAATTTCAAAAGAGCACTTCCACACGCCCCCGCCCCCTCCCCTCCTCCCTCCCATTCAGTATATATGATTGTCCTTTTTAGCTCGACTAAATATATCAAACACTATCAAAGCTTTGATACTAGCTAGATCAATGTAATTTTGTATGTGAATAGAGGGCAATATGAAATTATGAACAACACTTTGTTAAAATTCATGTTGCTATGGCAACAGAAATAGTCAAAATATAGTTTTCCCATATGGATCCTTTGATGACAAAAAATTATAGTGGCTAGGTTAATGTAATTTGGTATGTGAATACATGGAAATATGGAGATTACTATAGGTTTACTCTCCATCTGTCTGTCTGTACATCCGTCTCACAATGTTTATCTCGAAAATCACGATGTATACTTTTTTTCAATTAAATATTTGTCGAAAATAGAAAAATATCGAGCATATTGAGAAAAGTTAAGTCGAAAAGTGAAAAACATTGAGCATATCGAGAAAAGTGAAGTCGAAAAGAGAAAAACATCGAGCATATCGCGAAAGGTTAAGTTGCATTACCTCTATACTTTTAATCTTTGTCAATAAATTTTATTGACATGTGTAAAACATCTTATCTAGGCGAGTAAAGACAAGTCGACTTAGCACAAAACATGTCACCAACTGTAGGCCCTAATAAGCTTCCGTAAATATCTTATCAGTACTGCGCAAAGAGTTTTTCCGCGATATAATTATGTAAAACTTCTCGACAATAATAAGACGAAAAATAAAAAAGTTTCTTTCTTTGTACGAAGATTTATGTCAAGTTGCTTAAAAAATCCAAGCAAAAGCTAGAATTTCAACGCGACAAAACCATATTTTTTTAGGAATCTCGCCTTCATTTTCTACACATGAGGAAACATTTTCTCACAACTAAAGACCCTTCTACGCTTCCGTATGAAATACATTGTATCTAGAAAATATGATTTGCTCAGAAATGTTTTCAGAGAAAGAAACACAAGTTTTTCGGAAAGTTTACAGTATTTTCGTGATAGCTACCTAGCTATCTCGTGGCAGAAGTATGTCACCATACATGTTTGATGAAAGAAAAATATTTTCAGTCAAACATGCAAACTACAAAATCAGCTAAAAATGAGACCCAAAATTGTAGTGGTGGTGTATGATCTAAGTTTCCATGACATATTCTGTCATGTTATTATTTCATTATGAAAATGCTACCTACATGTCAAGCATAAATCTGTCTAGTGATTTTAGCAAAAAGAAAAGGAAAAAAAGTAAGGAAAGTAGCTCTACAGAGCAAACAATCTGTGGACTATTTGAATCCGCCATTGTGCGACTACCATTTTTTTTTCGCGCCATTTTTCTATTTAGTGTCTGTATGCCTCTAAGGGCCGTTATAAGGATTACGAGAGAACAAGAACATGACATCCTTGACATGACAGTAAAATGTCAGTCCTGAAAAATATCTCTAAATATTTTTAATAAATTATTTTCATTGGTCTGCTCTCGTCATCCAAGAAATTGACTAGAAAAATGTAACATTTTCCAAGATTTCTCTATTTAATACTACAAATTGTCATGTCCTCCTCAAACTTTACAAAAATGTTAAGAAATCTATTTACAACATATTGAAGATGTAAAATCTGTATTTAAGAGCATGTATTTGTTTTTTACAACAATTTTGTTCCGGGTTGGGAAAAATATGAAATATGTTTTTGCATATCGCTTTATCAATACCTTCCCGATTCACTTGAAACTTACACTAAAGTTGCGTAATAAGATACTCTCTAATCTACTCTGTACTCTAAGCGACTTTCTTTTAAACAATGCAAAACAGTGAATTCATAAAAATCACTAAAAGCAAACCATTTCTTTGCCAAAACTCAGGAACAGAACACTGTTAATTTAAAAGATAAAAACGGGACATACATAATGCAGGGGTCGTTAGGGTCTTCCTCCATAAACAACAGTAGGAAAGTCAGAGTATGACAAATAATTGAGCCGCGCCATGAGAAAACCAACATAGTGGGTTTGCGACCAGCATGGATCCAGACCAGCCTGTGCATCCGCGCAGTCTGGTCAGGCTCCATGCTGTTCGCTTTTAAAGCCTATTGGATTTGGAGAAACTGTTAGCGAATAGCACGGATCCTGACCAGACTGTGCGGATGCACAGGCTGGTCTGGATCCATGCTGGTCGCAAACCCACTATGTTGGTTTTCTCATGGCACGGCTCAATTGTGTCGGTGTGACGTTTAACCCAATTAGACCTTACATACTCAGGAGTTTAAATTTGCTGATAGCTTATGTTATGACCATTTTACATATATCAAGGTAATCAGAAAGATAAAAAGATAAAATGAAAAGATGTTATAATCATAATATGTTTTAATTACATAAATGTATAATACATCTTTACATATAACTCTCAAGAGACAGAAATTAATATATAGGGAATATTTGACATTGTTTGTTTCGATTTAAGATTGATTTGTTTTCACAGAATGAACATTAGATGCAATATTTTCGCTTGTGGTACAGCCATGCGTGAACATTTGAACTTGCATTCACTATTGAAAGACAATTTACTGTTTCAAATGGTGGGAGTTTCATTTTCACTAAAACATGAACTATAGACCTTAATTGTTCAGAATGTTTGAAATGTTTGCGCTCATTTGACAAGCTGTAGCTATCATTAAAGTAATTATGATTTCTGTTCAAATGTTGCTTCTTGTTATATCTATAAACACAGTGGACCCGTAATGACAATCAGTATATTCCGTTCGAATATGTTTTCTCCAGTGAAATATCGGCAGTCGCTATTTGTTATGAAAAAAAACACAACACTTTCTGTAATGACAGAAGGGTGCCAAAATAGCACACGATGATATGTGAGCAAACAGAAACTGTCGATTGTCGTTACGGATCCACATTCTTACTAAATGCGCTCAACTTAATTATACTCGTCGTTTCTATAGGTAGCAAACGAAACTGACAAAACAATGCAGTTTAAGTATATCAAATTTCACACAGAAATTACATCATCTGGTGGTACATATTGATCACTGTCATCACAAATACCACATGATGATTAAATAAAAATCTCATGGCTGTAACAAAGAAGCATTTTATCACTTACTTCACATAATTATTATATCTAGTAGATTTTTCCAGGTCTATACTTTATGCCATCTGCTCAGTAAATGGGCCAAATGTGTTAGCACAAAGTCAAAAAACAAGGTTAAAGATTTTTAATCAGTTCAGCTTTTTTCTCATAAAATTGTTTCTGTAGCTATAGTTTTTAAGGTGTGAAAATTTAAAACAATATTGAAACATTTCATCACTACAAGAGCTTCAAGAACTTTGCCTCAAAAATATATATAAAATGAGTTTTTATTTTACCTGTCCAGGTGATGGATGGAAAACAATTTAGCCATACTCAGTATGATACTGTACTTTTTAATATCAGACCTTTTTGGATAACAAACTTGTGAAAATGAAGTTACCCCGGGCGCCCTAAAACACAAAGTACTTTAACCAAAATCCTGTATCCGCCCCTGAAAAACGATTATTTCTTAAATAGATACAACATAAATGGTGGATGTAATAAAAAAACCCTAGAAATGCAGATCATAATCTAATAATATTATTAATAATTCAGTTAGAGTTAAACGTACTGCTTCAAGTTTCATCTATCAGTCTTCTTGTTTATTGTGTAAGCAGATGAACAGAATTTTTTTTCTAATTATTTGGGATTAAATGTCTAGATTTATTACATCCATTTCTTTAACATGGTTTCAACATATAAAGAATGCATATGAAACAATAGCACAATATTGTACTTTTGCATCATCCACATATACATGTATGCTGAGTCATGAAACTCATTATTTTGCACTCAACACATTCATCCGATTAGAACAACATCCGACATAGACCTCATGTTGATCACGATTATAGCACATAGACTGCGGGGACGACAAATTATCTATCATTGTGTGGCATTGCTTCAGATCACTCGAGATACGACGTATGCTGTGATTTCCCAAACCGGGACACACAAACAAGGATCCATCGTCTAGCATCATCATTCCCCGTGGCTTTTTAAAATCTTTCTTTTTGTATTCCGCAGATATATCACCTTGCAATGTTATACTGACGATACTGTTGCTACCCTCGTCACTGATGAAGATATGTCTCAGATCCTTACTTAGCAGTAAGTAGTGTGGGTTATCAAATCTCTTATTATCTAGTAAAATTGTGTTCTGGACGTTACCTTGTATATCTATAATAAATACACACTTCGAATCACTGCAAACTATATAGAGATGACCTTTATGATAAGCTATACCTCTACATTCTCCTTTAACTGGAAATTTGCGGACACTTGACAGTTTACCAGCTGTTGTCAGTATAAGGATCTCTTTCTTGTCTGGCAATGTCACAGCAATATGGTCTTGCGGTACTACTGCAATGTCCCATGGTTTTGAAGAAAGTGTTGTCTCTTCTATTACAGCTTTATTTTTCATGTCAACAACTTTCAGTTTCTCATTAAGAAAGTCAGCAGCCACAACTTTGTTAGAGGACAGAATAACACATCCTGCGATCAAGCAGCCAAATATCGGATCTGATTTTGTATTCATATTGATGTTTTCTTTGTGGGTTAATTTGTTAATTGGTTTCATCCTCTTTGAAGCTACCACGGAAGAAGAGTGAGTGAGCTGTCCAAATGCATTTTGTCTTGAAAGCATGTTTCTCAGGTCTTGGTTTTGCTCAAATATGTATTGCATGTTTGTCTTTTCTAAACATATGTCTGCCTCCTTTAATTCGTCTGTCTTACATTTGGATTTAGCTTGTTTCATTGTAATGTAAAGTTGTCCATTCTGCTGTGAGGCTTTGTAATCTTGTAGTCTTGACTGTAATTGTTTGATATCCGAAGAAGTAGTTGAACACGTTTCAAGCACCTTCTTTACCGTTATTTTATCTATGGAGATCTTTTTGTCAGCTGTTGTCTTGATTTGCTTTTGTAGCTGATCTAGGCGATCATTTATCTCTTTGCGAAACATTGTAATTTCTTTGAGCAGATTATCATGGCAGTAATCTAATTCTTTTTCTCTAAGTGAGGCCTGCTTTATAATATTATCAGCCTCATTCACTTTCTGATCAAGTTCCCTTAGTAACTCTCCGTACTCTGCACTGTCCCCAATACCTGCACATTTATCAGGTATATAGTCAATGTTACATGCTCTGTGATTCAGGACAATACAATCGTTGCAGCCGAGAGCTTCGTGTTTTGGGCAGAAAAATTTAATCACTTCCTTTTTGTGCACCTGACACTTCTCATTGCATTCGTCTGACTCATTCTTGATAATAGCATGTTTATCCATATTATCTGTGTTTACCAACTGATGATGTTTTGAGGCCTTCGTTCTTCGATGATAAGCAAAGCAGTTCTTACACAGGTATTCTTGACAGTCCACACAAAATCCATGAGCTTCTATTTGCTGACCAATCGCCAAACATGGTTCACATCTATGGTCAAAGTCCTCTGCTGAACCTTTGGATATGGAACCTTGAAAATCAGCAACCTTAATATCCGATACTGCCATATTTAGAGGATATTTTAAGGTCAAACTTTGAACTAGTGTTGAATTTCAGATTGATAAAATGTCTCTGTTAATTTTGCTCAAATAATTGTTACTAAGTAGTCCACAACACGACAAATAACTTCCCGTTGAAAGAAACACCGAAGATAAATGTGTGTAAAATGAAAAGACATTTAGAACAAGAAGGTCATGATGACCCTGGATCGCCCACCTGAGTCATATGAGCTCCATGTTTCAAATGTCAAACTGATGCTAAAAAAGTCAGTAGGTCACATTTATGGTCAATGAAATTCAGTTTTACGATCTGTGTGCAAACCTGTGTATGTCATTTAAATTTAAAAAACAAGAAAGTAGGTTAGCAGGTCAAGATCACAGTCAATCGACATCATATTACTTGGGATCATGAGGTAATTATAATTAATCAGACTTGGAAATAGGATCTGATAATTACTTAAGTATTTTTTCCTATATAACTAATATAATAACTAAATGACCCCGGGGCGGGGCCTCTTTTATCCCCAGGGGCATAATTTGAACAATTTTGGTAGAGTACTACTAGGCCATGCATTATACCAAATATCAAAAGCCTAGCTCGTGTGGTTTTAGACAAGAAGATTTTTAAAGTTTTTTTTTTCCTATATAAGTCTATATAATACTTGGGACCCTAAGGCAGGGCCTGTTTTCACCCAAGGGATACATTTTGAACACTTTTGGTTGAGAACCATAAGACAATGCTACAAACCAAGTATCAAAGGCTTAAGTCTTTTGGTTTCAGACAAGAAGATTTTTAACACTTGTTCCCAATATAAGTCTATGTAAAACTTGGGACCCCCGGGGCGGGGCCATATTTGATCCTAGGGGGATAATTTGAACAATCTTGGTAGAGGACCACAAGAAGATGCTACACACCAAATATCAAAGCCCTAGGCCATGTGGTTTTGTTCAAGAAGATTTGCAATGTTTCCCCTGTATATAAGTCTATATATAAACCATATGACCCACAGGCGGGGCCATATATGACCCTAGGGGGATAATTTGAACAATCTTGGTAGAGGACCACTAGATGATGCTACAACCAGATATGAAAGCCCTATACCCTGTGGTTTGGACAAAAAGATTTTTTAAAGTTTTTCCTTTCGGTAGCCATGGCAACCAGAGTTCTGCATGGAATTCAATTCTTTGAACAATTTTGAAAGGGGGGTACCCAAGGATCATTCCTGTGAAGTTTGTTGTAATTCTGCCCAGTGGTTTTCAAGAAGAAGATTTTTTTAGAAAATGTTGACGGACACACGACGGACGACGGACATTGAGCGGTCACAAAAGCTCACCATGAGCCTTTGGCTCAGATGAGCTAGAAATAAACAATATGTGTAGTTACGGTGAATCTTAAACTAATTTTACTTCCTTTTCAAGAACGAGTCTATAAATATCATGTCCCAAATAACTTTATTGATACAGTAGTCAAGAGCAAATATAACACATGTCTACCGAAAATAAACTTTAATAAGGTATCTCCCCTCTGCATTTTGTTGCATTCATCAGTCGGAAAAAACATCAAATTTCATTTTATTACTCTGAAAGTTTTAAATCCAGCATCATAGCGGCCCGACAGACTAGAGTATTTATTGTGACTTTGCAACACAACCTGTGAGAGTAGACTTACTACACAGAAATTAAAAAGAAAACAACAGCTATTGTCCAATTTGTGGTTAATTTATGCTCAATGAAATATATGAAACAAAATTTTTAAATATATCGGAAGGGCCTGGCGTCATGTTGGACTCGTGTATTTATCGTAAAGCAATGATTTAGAAAATGCGAATTGTTTAGAAAAAACTGAACTGTGATAACAAACGTTTTATCTCAGTAAAGCACAAAAAAATGAATGGTAATTGATAACTTAACTTGAGGATACAAAATGTAATTTGATCGCCATTTAGAGCAAAAAAAAGTTCATCATCCGGCCAAACAAAGCAAGATAAGAGACATATGTACAAATGCAATAAATACTAATTAATAGGTTATTATGTTTCAAGGTAGTGAACCTGCAACTACATCCAAATGATATTTCGGCATTTTCCGTTTTTTTACGGAAAATGCACTTGGAGTATTGTTTAGGTAGAATGTCCGCAGAATGTCAAACTACTTAAGAGAAAACATAATCACACGGGAATTGAGGGGCCACTACCTTAAACATGTAAGTCACATCCAACTGGAAAATAAAAAGAGCGTAAATATAAAAATATGAAATGCTTAAGAAAGATGTGTATTCAGTATCTAGATCTAGCAACCAATTTGGTTACATTGATAAATCGTGCAATCTTAGCTACTAATGACCTTTTTCAAAACAAAATATATATCAGAAACATACATGCAATATACATAATTTATTTCATTATGCTAAATGCCAAATTCAAAACTCAAAAGACCCTCTATGTCAGATATGAATGAAATATCAAAACGCGCTTATCATATTTTATGTAAATGGATTATTATAGCCACTCAGTCTGGGTGACAAGCCAGCCAGAAAATTTAACCGGGTAACCAGCTAGATCCTGGAAAAGAAGTAAGCCAACCAGAAGAAAATCTAGCGCATTTTCTACAGAAAATGCAATTTTTACTAAAGAAAAATTAAGATATTACGCGCGGCATTACACTTTTACTTTTTGCCAATGGTTTTACCGCACAGCACAAGAGACAACATGACCAACGAGTGACATCCTCCATTACTCTACGGATGACCGTAATAAAAATAAAAGACTTGCAACGAGCCATGAATCAAGGCAAAGCACTGTCGAGGTAGAGAGGCAATAACAAGTGGCATTACACTTTTACTATCTCGCAAACGGCACAGTACACAACAGACTATCATTAGATACAAGTGGTATCCTCCATTCATCTGCGGGTGACCGGAACAATAATGAACAATTTATTTATTTATCACACACACAATAATGAACAATATAAAACGAGTTACAGACCAATGCAACTGTAGCGAGGCAGTGGCAAGAATCAGCAAGGCTATATGCAACATCAGCAAAGCTATGTATAACTGACGCAAAGCTATTTGTAACTGACGCAAAGCTATGTATAACTGACGCAAAACTGTGTTTAACTGACGCAAAGCAATGTTTAACTGACGCGAAGCTATGTATAACTGACACAAAGCAATGATTAATTGACGCAAAGCGATGTGAAACTGACGCAAAGCAATGATAAATTGATGCAAAGCAATGATTAATTAACGCAAAGCTATGTGTAACTGGTGCAAATCTATGAGTAACTGATCCAAAGTTATTTGTAACTGACACAAAGCAATGTTTAACTGACGCAAAGCTATGTGTAACTGATGCAAAGCTATGTGTAACTCTTTGGTATGTGGATTTTTATTCTCGTATAGCGACCGTTTAGTCCTCTCATACTTTGACTCGGTGTTGTCATTTAATATCAACCCATTCAATGTTCTGTGATTACAGAGTTCTGTTTGAACCTGCGTTGGTGTGTGTGGGTGTGGGGGGGGGGGGGGGGGGGGTGTTTGTGGGTGGTTGAGGTGAGGGTGCGAAAGGTGTTGCTCTTTCATTACCTCTGCAAGTAATGAACATAAGGAATTAACAAAAGGGCAAAGATCCAGTAAGAATCTCCAAGAACGTAGCTTTCTCGGAACGAAACCCAACACAGCAAGTATATGGATGTATAAATGAGTGAAACTTATACGAATGTACATAATGTACAACAATTTGACAATGTAACATGGTGATCACCGTGTTTGAACAGTCAGTGACGTCAGTGACAAACAACATTTGCAGTTTGAACTAGTTTATAGTGCGCACCAAACCTTATTCTTTAACTTGACCACTTTCCAAAGTCGTAGAACTTGATGATTTATCCCCATCAGGTGATTCCCTTACAAACAAAAACGCAAATACGTCCGTGTTTAAGTACTCATTGGCGTAGGAGCAATCTCAGTTGGCCAGTGGCGGACTGGTCCGCCTAACCCACCTCTATTTTGGACAATAAAAAGTTCTTCCTCTTATTTGCAATAGACAAGTATCAAAAACTTATCGGTACATCTAAATGCTCTTTTAAATTGGCATCTTTTTCCTTTACCTACTATTATTTCTGAGAGTTTTCTTATCAAAACTTCGGGGCCAAAGCATAATTATGCAGTCCCCTTCCCACACTCTTAAAATTGCGGGAACCCAGCCCCATATTCCCCTGCTCCTAGGTCTGTGATAATCATCAAGAATCATACATGCATATACTCAGTGCGATTTCACCGTTAAAATTCCATTATGAAAACAACAAGATTTAATTCATTTAAGTTTTATTCTAGTCATATTTTATTTTCTACATTTCATAACAAAAACATCTATCACAAGTGACCTTAGACAGTCTATCACAACCCATTCTAACACAAGCATGAAACATGTGACAACCGGAAAAAATAAAGTTTCAAAAAATGTTTCCTAACTTCTAAAATGATGTGCTCAAAACAACAAAACCAAACTATTAGAATAAAAGCTAAAGCTAAACCTTAGAACTTGAGTTTTTCCAGGATACATACCAAACAAGAGCTCGTCGAACACGAAATGCCCTCCTTGATGCATTCAGTAATTGCACAAGGAACAGACATTATTTGCTCAATGTAAACAAAATTTCTACTGTTCTGGTTCAATGTGACATTGACCTTTGACCTATTGACCTCAAAATCAACAGGGGTCATCTGCTGGTCATGATCAACCTTCCTATTAAGTTTAGTGAGCCTAGGCCCAAGCGTTCTCAAGGTATCGTCCAGAAAGGGTTTAACTGTTCCGGGTCAATGTGACCTTGACCTGTAGCCTACAGACCTCAAAATCTATTGGGGTCATCTACAGGTCATGACCAACCTCCCTATCATGTTTCATGATCCTGTCTGGATGTCTGGAAACGGTTTAAATGTTCCGGGTCACTGTAACCTTGACCTTTGACCTACTGACCTTAAAATCAATAGGGGTCATCTGCTGGTCATGATGAACCTCTCTATCATCTTTCATGACCTTTGGCCCAACCGTTCTCAAGTTATCATCCAGAAACCGTTTAACTGTTCCTGACCAATCTGACCTTGAACTTTGACCAAATGACCTCAAAATCAATAGAGGTCATCTGCTGGTCATGATCAATCTCCCTATCAATTTTCCTGATCCTAGGCCCAAGCGTTCTTGAGTTATCGCCGGGAAACCGTTTTACTGTTCCTGATCACTGTGACCTTGACCTTTGACCTACTGACCTCAAAATCAATAGGGTCATCTGCTGGTCATGACCAACCTCCCTATCAACTTTCACGATCCTAGGCCCAAGCAATCTTGAGTTATCATCCGGAAACCATTTAACTGTTCCGGGTCACTGTGACCTTGAACTTTGACATACTGAACTCAAAATCAATAGGAGTCATCTGCTGGTCATGATCAACCTCCCTATCAACTTTCATGATCCTAGGCCCAAACGTTCTTGAATTATCATCCGGAAACCGTTTAACTGTTCAGGGTCACTGTGACCTTGATCTTTGACATACAGATCTCAAAATCAATAGGGGTGATCTGCAGGTGATGACCAACCTTCCTACCAACATTGATGATCCTAGGCCCAAGTGTTCTTGAGTTATCATCCGGAAACGGATTAGTCTACATGCAGACCGACCGACAGACAGACCGACAGACATCTGCAAAACAATATACCCCTCCTTCGAAGGGGAACATAATAAATGTCAAGACTTTTATTTATTTAATATTAGATCTATATAAAGTCCAAGAAATCCTGCCGGAAGGAATGGTACACTGAATCACAAAGTGCACTTTCAATGGGCAACATTTGTCACGATGAGTCATACTAAGGGCTGAGCATGGAACTATATTGTAATTGTACACATAAATAAAGACCAAGATATAAGCTCAGCCCTCGAAAATTTGTGAACATAGTTATATTAAACTGTTTGCATTTGCACAGATAAGCTTACTATTTGACAACTGGAAAAAAAAATAGAAATGTTTCCTTAATTTTAAACGACATAATTATAGGTCAAACAGGGACTTTCAAACTTCTGAAGGTAGAGGAAAAGTTGCTCCTTTGTGCATTATTTCAGTCATAGGCATGGAAAATAGACAAATATAGAATAAACTGCACAAAAGCATATTTAAGCAACAAAGATAGAATAAATATATTTCTCAAATAAATGTACATGGTGGACGGAATGTTACAATTTCATAATGACACATGTAAATGTATGAGACAGATTTGTTTAAGTGTACAAAGAAATAGTTCAAAATGTATAATGTGAGCGGAGGGCCAAAAAAACCTGTAAATATAGCATAAATTCATGGAATGTAAAGAAATTCCCGGTAAATGAGATTTATAAAGATGAATTTGACTAACATTTAGACTAATGCAAAATAATTAAAAAATGCTTCTGTAAATGATGTAGTTTCACACCACATGTTGGCCTATCATAAATATATATAAATAAACTGCTCAAAATGTAAAAACAATACACAAACTTAAATACTATCACATATAATAATAAGTAATTCATAAAAGTTCATAAGACAGAATATTCAAAAACAGATAGTAGACACCTGTTTATGACTTACATATACATGTACTTTAAAAAGATGAAAATGCACTGACAGCTTTTTTCACAACAAAGCCCTTTTAGCCCTTTGTGTGTATTCAGATCATCAGTGAAACATACGACTGTCACTTTTTTTGCTGTCGTTTCGTTTATAAAAAGGTAAAGGTAAAGGTCTGGTTTATTACAGTGTCACCCCTATTGAAAGAGCCAGCCAATTTGGCTTATGAGACACCTTTATTGTGCATACCAATTACCTCCCAACTCCTACCATTATGCCAGGCGCCAGGCGGATAAAAGTCGGTAACAATTCATATACCTAGCTCGCGGCTTACGAACCGGCCATTTCGGAACGAGTCTCATGACAAACATCCCCAGGACGAACGCTCCCCATGGGGCTCGAACCTTCGACCTCCCGATCCCGAGGCGGACGCCTTTTAACCACAAGGCCACGGTGACCGGTTATATTTATAACCGTTTCACGTGTTTGCAGGGTAGTAATTCAAATACACATACTGATAAAAAGAAAGGCAACAAAAATCAGTAATGACGCAAAGGAATAAATTTAAGTCCTTGACAAAATAAAAACTGAGTCGCACATTTATCATAAAGTTTCCCCGTTTCCCCTTTATTCATGCATGCAATTTTATGACTTGCAAATGAAACTATCTGTCGAACTGCGATTTGTTGCTATTCTTACATGCAATTAGTATCATTAATTATGTTCGTTTAATTTTGAAGATAGGATGACCTTGTACTAGAGATTTTCAGCTTACTTCGACGCGTACTGCGGACCACGGACTACGGACTTACTATAGGGGTTTTCTCAAACTGTGTAAGAGGAAGTTATGCATAACTGAACAGTTGCATATTTAGCATCCGGTTCTAATGCCGTAATAATGTTTTCATTTAAAATATCTGAGAAAAGACAGCTATAAGATTTATCAATATCCGTTTTATTGTATATGAATTACCAATATATTTTCTTAACAGTGTGGGGGCATTTTTAAAATTGTTCACGCTTTTACCTTTTATATCGCTTTTTGATTAATGTATATATTCAAATCTTTCGACTACCGTATTTATGAACAAGATCTGTATCGCAAACTTCTTTTTTATTTGAAGTGCTACAACTTATTTATATGCTTGCTGTCAATTTCGTGAGGTTTTAGCTAGTATTCGCTAGCAGTGAAAACGGCTGTTGATTCAACGATCAACATACCCTATAAACCAGAATTTGAACCAATGACCTGGTGAGGAGAAAGACACTCTTCCCCTGCGCCGCAAGAGGTTCACAGACCCTTACGGTAGGGGATCACAACAACATTTTTGGTATCAAAAATGTATATAGTGTATATGGAGCATGAGCTTTCGTATTATAGCACGCGCGACGCTGAAATGCTATTGTACGACGCACAATTTTAAATATGCACAGTACGATGCGTGACATTGTAATGCATCGCGGTAAAAATATGCCGCGCGTGGTATTATATATTCTCAACTATTTCAAACCCTACAAATTCAAATTAATACGATACTGAATTCATTCAGTATTCCCGGTCACCCTACCATGATATTCATGATGGCTACATCATGAATTTTTAAACCAATATAGACCTTGAGTTTTCGTGAGTTTAAATCTTTGTTCAAGTTCCCTGGAGACAAGTATCTACACATACCCCTTTTTTGCATGTGTTCGACTAAAAAGGCTTTGTAAATAATGATAAAAGGCTAGTCTCGACTTCAAAGCTTGTTGTATCAAATGACCACACAGAATTGCTCAAATGGCGTCATAGGAGTTGACGAATTCAAAAATATAATCTCGTTGACAATTCTATGCATTTACTGGCCATAAAACATTTTTGGAATATGATCGGAATTTTGACCTTTGACGCTTCACAGGCCCTTTCTTCACAAAACAATTTTCGGTCTCAGCTGGGTTTTAGATTGAAATGATGACAGCTAGTTTTGATGGTACTTAAAGATTAAATTCCAGTCGAGACAGACAATCCATACTGAATAGTCACTTGAAAATAGTCATGAATTTAAATCTTAAATTTTAACATGCAATATTGATATCAAAGACAATGTTTCATTATCAAACTCAACTGAGACCCAAAATGTTTTGAAAACAGAAGCCCAGGAATTCAGTCTTGGCGTGATCTCAGTAATCAAGATCGAGCCTGTCTTGATCATTTTTCAAAATCTGATATCAGATTATATTAATATGAAGTGGATATTCTTATTTTTTAATTTTCAAACATGTTGATACATAACTAATTCAGGATGTTGCCGCTAAATTATGGTAATATATCGGATCTCGTTTCGACAGGGATGAAAGATGAATGTATGAGAACTTCCCGTATGTTTTGACAAAGTGTTGAACTAAATCATTTAAGATATTTCATTAAACTTCTCATGATTTTATGTAACATTCTACAGTTATCAAAATTAATGACAAACAATGACTTTTTCAGTACAGAAGTCTACGAGAACACGGTATTTATACTATGCAACAAAAATTAAACGGACGTTTGTTTTATTCAAAATGTATCAATTTTTTTCACAATAATATTTTTACTGACTTTCCTATGTTGTTGCTAGGAAATACAAGTCTAGGAACCGTATGGACGGACACAAATTAAACCCAAACTGTTGTTTTTTTATAGGAATCGCCGTTATCTTCAAATTCATGTTTCAAGTTGACTTTTTTAATTCATGAACATATTAAGGTGAAGTATTATCGTTGCACTGGGGATTCGAAGTCGTTAGCGTCGCGCAGAAGAAATGTCTCAATATCAAAACAAAATGTTAAAGCATACGGATATTTGAAGAACATACTAAAGGCAAGTAAAATGCGACAGAGTATTAAGCTGAATCTAGAGGCATCCTAGATGTAGACATTTATGTAGCCGACTCGTTTAAATGTGACATGAACTAAAAATAATAGAGTATGACATCTGAAAATTGCGATTACATGTGTTAAATGTAGCCTGTTCACTATTCATATATTTTCAAACGTATGTATTGTATTAGCAGATAATTATACCACAATACACTAATTCCTACAATGAAGGCAAAAGTAACTACACATATAGGTAAAAGAAACATATATACTATAAGTATCTTTTTTCTTGCGAACCTTTAAATATCTTAGAAAATCCCTATTGTAAGTACGCAGTCCGCTGTCCGCAGTCCGCGTCGAAGTAAGTTGAAAATCTCTACTTGCGGGACCCTACTTATCTACTTGACTGATGACCTAGATACACACAAAGGGCCTTGATATATATAGATAAGATGTAATGCGCTCCAGATTAGATGTCGTGCGTACGAGATAAGATGTCGAACGATCGAAATAAGATGTCGAGCGCTCGAGATAAGATGTCGTGCGCACGAGAGCAGATGTCAAGCGCTCGAGATAAGATATCATGCGCACGAGATAAGATGTCGAACGATCGAAATAAGATGTCGTGCGCACGAGATAAGATGGCGTGCGTTCAAGATAAGATGTCGTGCGTAAGAATTTAATCTTAGAAAAAATAAATGCATGTCCTAAACATACCACCGTACATTTATTAGTCAAGGTGTGTAAATCTGCCAAAATGTCGGCGTACTTGGCTATAATGATAATGTATTATTTCAATCATTCCTCACCGCTATGTTGGTTTGAAACCTCGCTTGGAGTGTATAATTCTTTCATGTGAGGAAGCCATCCAGTTGGCTTCTACCTTGAAGGCCACCATGAGTAAATTAATGCACGGAGGGGCACCCGTAAAAAAGTTGAAAAGCTGCAAAATGACATATGATTTTTATGTGTGATATTAGACCGAACAGTCTAGCGGCGGTTATTGTGTCGTTCACTTAACATTTGGGTCATGGGTTTGAGCGCAACTGGCTTCATGAACACAGCTCAACTGCGGTGCAGGCACACGTAAAATGTAAAATCCGGCATTCACAAATGAAAGATATTTCAGTGCTACTAATGATAAGAGTTTTATTAACAGTGAATAACATGATATTAAGACATTTATTATACAGGATGTTTGAGATGTTGAGCTCATTTTACAAGTAGCTATGAAATAAACGAATTATGATTTTTGTTCAAATGTTGTTTCTTGTCATAACTATTAACACAGTGGGCCGGTATTGTCCGCTCAAATACCTGTTCTCCTGATGCAATTTGGGCATTTCTCTGTGATGTCCGAAGGATGCCGAAATAGCATACATGTACTATGATATGTAAACAAATGGAAACTGCCGATTGTCATTACAGGTCCACTGTCTTAAATAGCTCAATTAGGCATTATATTAATACGTTATAATACACCAATATACTCAAAGAATGTGAAGGTAGTAACGGAAATTAATAAAAATGATGCAATTTCTGTATATCAAATCCCATGCAGAGATTTCCACCCCCTCTCACTCCCCCTAGCGGTACATATTAATCACTTTCATCATGATGAAAAACACATGGCTGTTACAAAGAAATTCAAATATTTCCTAGTTGATATAATTTATTATATCCAATTATATCCAATACTTTTTTTCCATGCCAATACATTATGCTATCTGCTCAGTTAATTAGCCAAATGTGTTAGAATCAAAGTTGAAAAATAAAGTTCAAAATTGCTAACCTGTTCAAATTTTTTCTCATTAAGTTGTTTCTGACGTTGTTATTGTTTTAAAGATGTGAAAATTATACCTTCAAGAAATTTGCAAAAAAAAGAAATATGATTAAAATTTTCGATTTACCTATCCAAGTGATGGAAGTAAATATGTCTATACGTTATCTTTGAACTTACAATTAATATTATTAGACCTATTTTGATAACGAACTTTTTGAAATGAATACACAATGACATAAGTTAATATTAAATGTTGGAAGAAAATGCATGCCTGCTTTCATTTGTATAACTCATTTATAAATCACTTACACAAGTCTTATGTACGTACGTGACAGACCGACGGACGTGTGCAAAGCAAGATGCCCCAGCTTTTTCAAAGGGGTGAGGGAGTACACGGGCCATCTACACTCTAAGCCTAATCATCTTATCAACTTCGAAGGGTTTGGGACAATTAAGTCTCTAGTTATTGAGCGGCAACAGTTTTCAACTTTCAGGCCCCGAGACTTTTACCTTTAACCTACTGATCCCAAAAACAGTCAGTGCCATCTACTTCAAAAGACTAATCATGCTCTACTGGATCAAGCTGTTATAAAGTTATTAAGCGGACAGGCCCCTGTGACTCTGGCCTTTGACGTACTGACCCAAAACACAATAGGTGTCAATTAAGTTTGAAGGTTCTCGATCATGTGGTTCTCAAGTTATTAAGTTATCAACTTTCAGGCCCATGTGGCCTTGACCTTTGACCTATGAACCGCCATTAAAATAGAGGTCATCTACTTTTCATAAGCCCAGTTTGAATGTTATAAGTTAATTGATTTCCAAGTTACGGCGCGGAAACCGTTCGCGCTGCCTGCAGTTAGCTATATCGGCCGTGTAATGAAGTATTTCGACCCCCATAGAATAATTACCCCCCGGTCATTATTCTATAGAAAAAGTGACCCCCCCGGTCATAGTATTATGACCTCCAGATCATAGTACTATGACTCCCCCACGTGAAGTAAACTGAACCTCACGAAGAATATTGACTCCCATGAAAAAACGACCCCCGGTCATTTGGTCAAATTTAGTGATAACTCATGTATCTAAGGCCTAATTGCTGCATTTTATGCCCCCACTCGGGGGAGGGGGCATATAGATTTGCCCTTGTTCGTCCGTCCGTCCGTCCTTCCGTTTGACCATTAGCCCCAGATACCATCACTTGACACAGAAATCAGAGCATTCCGCAACGGGAAAAGGGATTCTATTTCTAGACGCTGTATCTTGGTGTATACATTTTTTTCAGGAAAATAACAATTCACAATACGTTCACAAAACACACCAGTGTCAAAAATCCCTGCAAACTTCGGCATGAAGTTATTCTTCAGAAGAAAACTGCACAAGAAACTGCTAGCATAGAACTTAGTATTAATAGAAGTTGCAATACTTAGCAGTGGCAGTAAAGTACGGTAGCGGCAACAATAGAAAGTAGTAGTAGTCGTAGTAGTAGTAGTAGTAGTAGTGGCAGTGGCAGTGGTAGTGGCAGTAGCAGCAGAGGAATAAGTGACAGCAACAACAGCAGCTGGAGAAGAAGAGGTAGATGTACAAGACGTATTAGTGGAAGCAGGTATAGTAGTATCAGTAGTAGCAGTTGTAGTAGTAGTAGTAGAAGTAGTAGTAGTAGTAGAAGAAGAAGAATAAGTACATTTAGTAATAGCAATAGAAGTAGCGGCACCAGTAGTAGTAGTACAATCAAAATGTTAACTATTGGCGATGGAGGGTATTAGAGTTGTAGATCTAGTAAAATTGTCCGCTAGGTTTGGTGGGGATCACTTTTTAATAGATATTACCGTCGAAAGTCTTTTTAGGAGCCGGTGTTTTACACGGAAAGAGTAACTTTTTTAAATAGAATAATGTCGAAGGGAGTCATCTTTAGGGAGTCATTATTTTACTTGGAGGGGTCAGTTTTTTCTATAGAATAATGACTGGGGGTCGTTATTCTATAGAGTTTTCAAAGGGAGTCAGTTTTTTTTATAAGGGGAGTCAATATTTTACAGGAAAGGAGTCAAATTTTCTATAGAATAATGACCGGACGGTCGTTATTCTATGGGGGTCGAAATACTTCATTACACCCGGCCGAGTTGACCGACATATGCAAAGCAATACGGCCCGCTCCTTTAAAAGACTGGAGGTGAGGGGATAGTAAATAACTTAATTTATTGATGTATATGTTTCGCATAACTGATAGCATTGAGAGGGGATTACTGTACGAGGGGACGGACGTAAAATATAATATATATATTTGTTTTTTCAAGCTATATATAATGAGACAAGTTCTTCAGCCAGTTTCAAATGGATCTGTCTCCTTTTACTTTGTAACAACTATGTAATATAATGTCAGTTGCATTAGGGATTTAATGTATACTTTTATAAGGGGACATACTTAATTCTAATTTTGTGCAATCTTGCAAAATTAGTTATTAACTACTATAATACTGTAATATTGATAAGAAGTCAAAGGTATAGACGATGAAAACGGATAGTAAATTCATACAAAAGTTAGTATCTCGTATAAACATATTTACAATATATGCAATTATGCGAAATTCCGAAGATAATTCTTATTTTGAAAGGGATGATAATGACCGTTCAGTTCAAGCAAAATCGAAACAAAAGCAAGGCATAAATAGGGTAATTTACGGTGTTCCGTTTGGACAATCGTGACTTTTTATTTAATACTAAATCGCGATGCACGGTGGTACGATGACGAAAACGCGATGGCACGATGATGAAACAACGATGGTACGATGATGAAATCGCGATGGTGCGATGGTACGATGGTGAAATGTTGATGTAATATAGCGTTTTCATCATCGTACCATCGCGTTTTCACTATCGTATCATTGTACCATCGCGTTTTCACCATCGTACCATTGCGTTTTCACCTTCATGCCATCGCGCTTTCATCATCGTACCAACAATTTTCACCATCGTACCATCGCGTTATCACCATCGTACCATCGCATTTTCACCATCGTACCATCGTCTTCCGATGGTCATGCGCAGTGGTACAGTATATGTGTCAGTAAAATACAGGCTTGATATAATCTCATTTTCACATTGCACTATGTACCTTCTACATCCTAACAAGAATAAGCTGAGTTTGAATAATATCATGTGACTATTACACCCAGCTTTTTATTTACTTTCATGCATACATAAAATACAAAGGACGTGGCCTTGAAGATTTTAGAGTTTTAATGAAATTTTGCAAAACAGTAGAATTTAAATGGTAAATTTCTTCTCACAAAATACATTCTGATACATTCATCTATTGTTGACAAAAATACAAGTGCACAGGACCACGCATTTCTAACCGGAAGGCGATGGTACGATGGTGAAAACGCGATGGTACGATGGTGAAAACGCGATGGTACGATGGTGAAACCACGATGGTACGATGATGATAACGCGATGGCACAATGGTGAAAACGCGATAGTACGATCGGACGATGATGAAAACGCGATGGCACGATGGTGCGATGGTGAAAACGCGATGGTACGATGATGAGAACGCGATCTAATGTTAAATATGATATCTAAACAACTGAAACATAAAATAATTAAAGAATTGTCTTAAAATCAACTTGAAATACATACTCAGTATATCTCTTTAATTATGCGCAAATATCTAAAAGAAAAAGCACACGAACCTATACCTTCTATTTCAATATACTAAAGGCCATGTGTTCATTTTTGACCGCGCGAAATTTCATTAACATCGGCATTGTATTCATAAATAATAGAAAGTGCTTGATCCGCAAAAATGATTCAATGTAAAAAGCTTGGCTTTGTGAAAAGGGAATTCAAACAAAGGGTGGTCCCGGGGCGCAGCTTGCGTTCGTCTCTAAACTTCCGGCGAGATACACTTTCGATAGCCTAATATTGAGACATCAGTGTCATTCAAACTGATTTTTCCACAAATGTTAGATATGACATTGTGTAAAATATTCATGCTAAAACTATGTCATATCTACATCAGACTGACTGCACTATTTGAGGTGTATATTACAAAACATTTCTGAGGCGTACATCCTCGGGACCCCTAAAAATTCCAGTTCCCCACACTCTGATCCAAAACTGTGGAACCACCCCTGAAAAGGTTTCTTTTTAACATATGCACAACAAGAATGGTGGATATAATACAACAGGTTAGAAATGCAGATCAGAATCTGATAATATTACTATGTATCAATATCTCAGTCAGGGTTAAACTGCTTAAATATCGTTTATCATTTTTTTTTGTATCACTAGCGTATATGCATATAAAAAGAACTTTTGTAATTTATACGGCTGATATTAAATGATTAGATCTATTACATCCATTTCTGTAACATCGTTTCGGCATATAAAGAATGCATATGAAAAATGACACAATATTGTACTTTTGCATGGACAAAATGTTTGCAGTGTCATAAAACTTATTATTTTGCACTCAACACAATCATCTTATCACCCGAACATCCGACATAGACTTCATGTTCTTCGCGATTATAGCAAATTGACCCTGGGGATGACAGAGCATCTATCATTGTGTGACCTTGCTTCTAATCAGCCGAGATACGATGTATGCCGCCAACGCAACACACCAGCAAGGATCCATGGTCTAGCATCATCATTCCCAATGGACAGTCAAAGTTTTTGTTTTTGTACTCAGCAGATATATCACCTTGCAATGTTATACTGAAGACACTGTGGCCATACCAGTTATTGATGCAGATATGTCTCAGATCCTTACTCAGCAGTAAGTAGCTTGGATGGTCAAATCTCTTATTATCCAGTAAAATTGTGTTCTGGACTTTACCTTGTGTATCGGTAATAAATACACACTTCGGATTTATGCAAACTGTATAGAGATGACCTCGATGATAGGCTATACCTCTACAGTCTCCTGCAACTGGAAACTTGCGAACAGTTGAGAGTTTACCTGCTGTTGTCATTATAAGGATCTCTTTCTTGTCTGACATTGTCACAGCAATTTTGTCCTGAGGCATTACTGCTATGTCCCATGGTTTTAAAGAAAGTGTTGTCTCTTCTATTACAGTTTTACTTTTTATATCAAAAACTTTCAGTTTCTTATTGTAAAAGTCAGCCGCCACAAGTTTGTTGGAGGACAGGACAACACATGCTGTGATCCAGCATTCTAGCCGATCTAATTTCGTCTTTATATTTATGTTTTCTTTGTGGGTTAATTTGTCGAGAGGCTTCCTGACCTTTGAAGTTACAAGAGAGGACGAAAGACTGAGCTTTCCAAATGCATCTTGTCTTGAAAGAATGTTTTCCAGGTCTTGGTTTTGCTCAAATGTGTATTGCATGTTTGTCATTTCTAAACTTCTGTCTGCCTCTTTAATTTCCTCTGACTTTAGTTTGGATTTAGCTTGTTTCATTGTAATGTAAAGTTGTCCATTCTGCTGTGAGGTTTTGTAATCTTGTAGTCTTGACTGTAGTTGTTTGATATCTGAAGAAATGTTTGTACATTGTTCAAGCACCTTGTTTACTGTTTGTTTATCTGTGGACTTCTTTTTGTCAGCATCTATCTGGATTTGCTTTTGTAGTTGATCTAAGCGATCATTTATCTCTTTCCGAAACATTGTAATTTCTTTGAGTAGCTTATCGCAGCAATAATCTAATTCTTTTTCTCTATTTGAAGCCTGCTTTATAATATTATCAGCTCCATTTATCTTTTGATCAAGTTCCCTTAGTAACTCTCTGAATTCTGCACTGTCCCCAATACCTGCACATTTTTCAGGTATATAGTCAATGTCACATGCTCTGTGATTCAGGACGATACAATCGTTGCAGCCGAGAGCTTCATGTTTTGGACAGAAAAATTTAATCACTTCCTTTTTGTGCACTTGACACTTCTCAGTGCATTCGTCTGACTCCTTGCTAACAGCATGTTTATCCATATTATCTTTGTTTACCAGGTGGTGATGTTTGTTCGCCTTTAACCTTTGATGATAAGCAAAACAGCTCTTACACAAGTGTTCTTGACAATCCACACAAAATCCATGAGATTCTATTTGCTGACCAATCGCCAGACATGGTTCACATCTATGATCAAAGTCCTCTGCTGAGCCTTTGGATATGGAACTTTGAAAATCGGCACCCTTTCTACCCGATACTGCCATATTTAGAGGACATTTAAAGGCCAAACTTTGAACTAGTTTCAAATTTTAGATTGATAAAATGTCTCTGTTTATTTTGCTCAAATAATTGTAACTAAGTAGTCCACAACACGACAAATAATTTCCCGTTGAAAGAAACGCCGAAAATAAATGTGTAAAATGAAAAGAAATTAAGATAAAAACTTGCTGTAGTTACGGTAAATATTAAACTGATTTTACTTCCTTTCCAAGAACGAGTCCATAAATATCATGTCCCAAATAAATTGAACTTTACTGTTACAGTAGTCAAGGGCAAATAAAACACATGTCTGCCCAAAATAAACTTTAATAAGTTATCTCCCCTCTGTATCTGGTTGCAATCACCAGTCGAAAAAAGCACCTTTCTTTGTATTACTCTGAAAGTTTTAAATCTGCCCGACAGACTAGTGTATTTATAGTGACTTTGCAACACAACTTGTAACAGTAGACTTACTATACAGAAATTTAAAAAAAAGTTATTGTCCAATTTGTGGTTAATTCATACTCAATGAAATACATGAAACGAATTTTGCAATTATTCTAGAAGGGCCTGGTGACCCGGTGAACTCGTGTTTTTATCGTAACGTAATTATTTAGATAATACGAATTGTTTAGAAAAAAACTGAACTGTGAAAACAAACGTTTTATCTCAGTAAAGCACAAAAATGAATGTTAATTGATATCTTCACTTGTGGATACAAAATGTAATTTGATCGCCATTTAGAGTAAAATATTCATCATCTGACCAGTCAAAGCAAGATAAGAGACATATGAACAAATGCAAAAAATATTAATAAGTTATTATGCTTCAAGGTAGTGAACCCGCAAATACATCCGAATGATATTTCGGTATTCCCCGTTCTTTTTACGGAAAATGCACGTGGGGTAATATTTAGGCGTATGTCCGGAGAATGTCACACTTCTTAAGAGAAAACATAATCACACAGGAACGAGGGCCCACTACATTAAACATGTAAGTCACATCCGACTGGAAAATAAAAAGAGCGTAAATATAAAAATATGAAATGCTTGATGAAGACGTGTCTTCAGTATCTAGCAACCTATTTTGTTACACTGGTTAATCGTGCAATCTTAGCTTGACGGTTTTTCAAAACAAAATATATATCAGAAACACACAAAAAATATGAAAACGCGCTTATCATATTTTATGTAAATGGTATATTACAGCCGCTAAGTCTGGGTGAAAAGCCAGCCTAAAAATCTGACCGGGTAACCAGCTAGATCCTGGCAAAGAAGTAAGCCAACCAGAAGACAATCAAGCGTATTTTCTACACAAACTACAATTTTTATTAAAGAATAATCAAGATATTACGCGCGGCATTACACTTTTACTTTCTTGCCAATGGTTTTACCGCACAGCACAAGAGACAACATGACCAACGAGTGACATCCTCCATTACTCTACGGGTGACGGTAATAATAATAAAAGACGTGCAACAGGCCATGAACCAAGGCAAAGCACTGTAGTGGTAGAGGGACAGTAACAAGTGGCATTTCTCGCCAACGGTACAGTACACAACAGACTATCATGAGATACAATTAAGTGGTTTCCTCCATTCATCTACGGGCGACCGTAATAATAATGAACAATATAAAAGGAGTCGCGGACCAATGCAGCCGTATCGAGGCAGTGGCAAGAATCAGCAAGGCTATATGCAACATCAGAAAGTCTATGTATAACTGACGCAAAACTACTTATAACTGACGCAAAGCTATGTATAACTGACGCAAAGCTATGTTTAACTGATGCAAAGCTATATATATAACTAACGCAATTAAAGCAAAGATTAACTAACGTAAAGCTGTGTAACTGACGCAAAGCAATGATTAACTGACGTAAAGCTATGTGTAACTGACGCAAAGCAATGATTAACTGACGTAAACCTATGTGTAACTGAAACAAAGCTATGTTTAACCGATGCAAAGCAATGTATAACTAACACAAAGTTATGTATAACTGACGCAAAGCTATGTGTAACTCTTTGGTATGTATATTTTTATTCTCGTATAGTAACCGTTTAGTCTTCTCATACTTTGACTCGGTGTTGTCATTTGATATCAACACATTCAATGTTCTGTGATTACTGAGTTATGTTTGAACTTGCGTTGGGGGTGTGGGGTGTGTGTTTGTGGGTGGTTGGGGAAGGTGTTGCTCATCATTACCTCTGCAAGTAATGAACATAAGGAATTACCAAAAGGGCAAAGATCCAGTAAGAATTTCCAAGAACGCAGTTTTCTCGGAACGAAACCCAACACAGCATATATATATATATATATATATATATATATATATATATGGATGTATAAATGACTGAAACTTATACGAAAGTTTATGGACAATGTACAACAATTTGACAATGTAACATGGTAATCACCACGTTTAAACTGTCAGTAACGTCCGTGACAAACAACATTTGGAGTTTGAACTCGTTTATAGTGCGCACCAAATCTTATTCTTAAACTTGGCCACTTCCCAAAGTCGTAGAACTTGATGATTTATCTCTATCAGCGGATTCCCCCAACACACAAAAATGTCCGTGTTTAAATACCCATTGGCGTAAGAGCAATCTCATAGTTGGCGGGTTGGGGGACTGGTCAGCCTAACCTACCCCCATTTTGGACAATAAAAATTAAGTTCTTCCTCTTATTTGCAATAGACATCTTATGAAAATGCTTATCAGTACATCTAAAGGCTCTTTCAAATTGGCACCTTTTTCCTTTACCTACTATTATTTCTGAGAGTCTTCTTATCAAAACTTCGGGGCCAAAGCATAATTATGCTGTCCCCTTCCCCAACTCTCAAAATTGCGGGAACCCAACCCCATATTCCCCTGCTCCTAGGCCTGTGATACTTTAAAGTCAATCCTCAAGAATCATACATGCATATACTCAGTGCGATTTCACCGTTAAAATTCCATTATGAAAACAACAAGATTTAATTCATTTAAGTTTTATTCTAGTCATATTTTAATTTCTACATTTCATAACAAAAACATCTATCACAAGTGACCATAGACAGTCTATCACAACCCATTCTAACACAAGCATGAAACATTTGACAACCGGAAATATAAAGTTTCAAAAAAGGTTTCCTAACTTCTAAAATGATGTGCCCAAAACAACAAAACCTTTCGAAACCATTAGAATAAAAGCTAAACCTAAACCTTAGAACTTGAGTTTTTCCAGGATACATAACAAATAAATGTCAAGACTTTTATTTATTTGATATTAGATCTATATAAAGTCCAAGAAATGCTGCCAGAAGGAACGGTACGCTGAATCACAATGTACTTTCTATGGGTAACATTTATCATCAGTCATACTAATAGCTGAGCATGGAACTCTATTGTAACTGAATACATGTATAATGAACAAGATAAAATAGTTTCGTGCTCAGCCCTCGAAAATTTGTGAACATAGTTATATTAAACTGTTTGCATTAGCACAGATAAGCTTACTATTTGACAACTGGAAGAAAAAAGATTAAAAATGTTTCCTTAATTTTAAACGACATAATTATAGGTCAAACAGGGACTTTAAAACTTCTGAAGGTAGAGGAATATCTACAGTTGCCCCTTCGTGCATTATTGCAGTCATAGGCATGGAAAATAGACAAATATAGGATAAACTGCACAAAAAACATATTTAAGCAACATAGATAAAATAAATATTTTACTCCAATAAATGTACATGGTGGACGGAATGTTACAATTTCATAATGACACATTTAAATGTCTGAGACAGATTTGTTTATGTGTACAAAAAATAGTTCAGAATGTATAATGTGAGTGGAGGGTCAAAAAAAACTTTGTAAATATAGTCCAAACTTCATGGAATGTAAAGAAATTCTCGGTAAATGAGATTTATAAAAGATCCAAACTTCATGGAATGTAAAGAAATTCTCGGTAAATGAGATTTATGAAAGATTCAAACTTCATGGAATTTAAAGAAATTCTCGGTAAATGAGATTTATAAAAGATTCAAACTTCATGGAATGTAAAGAAATTCTCGGTAAATGAGATTTATAAAAGATCCAAACTTCATGGAATGTAAAGAAATTCCCGGTAAATGAGATTTATAAAGATGAATTTGACTAACATTTAGACTAATGCAATATAATTAAAAAATGCTTCTGGCTTTTCATTTATACTAAATGATGTAGTTTCACACTACATGTTGGCCTATCATAAATATATATAAATAAACTGCTCAAAATGTAAAAACAATACACAAACTTAAATACTATCACATATAATAATAAATAAATCATAAAAGTTCATAAGACAGAATATTCAAAAACATAGTTGACACCTGTTTATGATTTACATAAACTTCAAAAACATAAAAATATATTGACAGTTTTGTACACAACTGAGCCGTTTTGTCATGTCAGAATGGTAAAATCATGTGATTAGCTAACAAGTGCTCTAAATACAAGTCTCTGAAATTAACATTAATACCTAGACCCTTGAATTTTTTCCATGATACTTATATTTTATTTCATGTACCTTAAAAATACAGACATTCTACACTTCTTATGTTGATAATTTCAAGGACTGTATTTATATCAAAATCAAACAATATCTCTCGAATTTCATCATTTTGAGGAAAGTTATCAAAACTATGAAGATATGACTTTGTGTTAGACACTTCAATTGAAAAATCACAAAACATTGTAAAATTATAACAACTTGGAATTGTTGTGCACATGTAGCATGAAATTACAGTTATCGAATTCACATATAAAGACTATAGTATAAAAGTATGGAATTACTATTAATATCTATGGCAAAAAAATTAGATAAAACAGTTTGACAAAGGCATTAAAAATACAACGTTAGAAAGTGTTTTCAAATAAAGCATAAAACATTTCAAAACACATTATATAATAAAATTATGCTCTCTAAGAAATATATCACAGAATATAAGATTGTGAATTTCGATTCAATTTGAACACTAGTATCTAGCACAATTTCAACATATACAACACACTGTATTTACAACGGGCTAAAAATAGACAACTAAACTAGTTGTATTAAGTAGCTTTTATATATCAATTTGCACAATAAATAACAATGGTAGAAATTCAACTGTCATTCAAACATAGAGTATTTGTAAAATAGAAAAAAATGAATTCGATCATCATAAACAACCATTAGTTCAATACTGAAAATGTATTTGTATAAGCCACTAAATTCATTGTATTCTCAAAAATAAATTATCAGTAACTCCTTTAAAATCAAGCCTTCTGATGATAAGTTATTGTCAGCTGGTGATATGTTAACATCTGCTGATGATAAGTCAATCTGCTCAACATCAGCTGATGATAAGTCAGGATCTGACTGTGACATGTCAGTTGATGATATGTCAATATTGGCTGATAATAAGTTAATGTCTGCTGATGATGTCAACGTCTGCTAAATGTAAGTCAATATCTGCTGATGATATGTCAGCATCTGCTTGTGACATGTCTGCTGATGATATGTCAACATTTTTTTAACAATGTTCTCATACAAACGTCCTACAGCCATCTAGATTGGCACTCATGCATTACTTGTCTGTATTTATCTACATAAAGTATATTCACATTCTACTTTCTACCCTGATAAGTCAGAAGTCTGTTTCCCATTAACATTTCACTTAGCGTCAGAAGCTATGTCAGTACTTTTCCTTACTTTGCCTCAGAGGCTAGTATGTCAGTACTTTTCCATTACTTTGCCTTGGCAGTCTGGGGCCTTGTTGTACTTTGGGTTCCTTGATCACCACTGGTCAAGGGTAGTGCCAGTGCCGGGGGTCCAAATGGATCAACCTGTATGACAAAACATGAATCTATAGTAACGTTATTATTTAAAGAATTTTTTGAATGAATAAGCACTACATAACCTTATATATTTATATGCAGACACAACAGTGTCAAAATTACCCTCAGATTTCTTTACTGCGTAATATTCATAAACTGAAACATGTCTGATATTATAACTGAACAATAAAATTTGTCAAGCTGAATCTTCACTTTACCTATGATCTATTCTCAACTGCAAAAAGACCCTGCTTTCTAAGTAATCATACAACATCACATTTTACAATATACTGTATGAACAATATTTCAGCCAGACCTCAACTTGAGCTGCAAGGAAGTAGCAGGTTGGGAGTTGCAATAAAAAAGAGCTGTCACAGGAGACAGCATGCTCGACTATTTCGATGCTGGATAGTGAAACTGGGCACATCTGAGGAAACTAGAGCTGTCACTGGAGTGTTTAATGACTCCAATTGTGGATGAAGATATTGCAGAATAGCCTGAGTCTATGTCAAAATTATCAACTTAAAGTAATAAGAGAGGTAAAGATAAAATGTATCAAAACACTATAAAAGTATATCCTAAGCAAAAAGGGGCATAATTCATTAAATACTGGTGCCAGAGTTATGCACCTTGTGTCATATGGTGTGGGTGATGATGCTGAACAACTATTTTAAGTTTGAATCAAATCCATTTAGTAATAACAGAGACAGAGTGAAAGTGCATCAAAACTTTAACCTAAAATTCTAAGTAAAAAGGGGGAATAATTAATGAAAATTTGGTGCCAGAGTTATGCACCTTGTGTCATATGGTGTGGGTGATGATGTTGAACAACTATTTTAAGTTTGAATCAAATCCATTCAGTTATAACAGAGACAGAGTTAAAGTGCATCAAAACTTTAACCTAAAATTCTAAGTAAAAAGGGGAAATAAGTCATGAAAAATTGGTCCCAGAGTTATGCACCTTGTGTCATATGATAAGGGTAATGATGTTGAACAATTGTTTAAGTCAGAATCAGATCCATTCAGTAATAACAGAGATAGAGTGAAAGTGCATAAAACTTTAACCTGAAATTCTAAGTGACAAGAGGGGATAATTCATGAAATATTGGTGACAGAGTTATGACCCTTATGTCAGATGATGTGGATGATGATAAGGAATAAGTATTTTAAGTTTGAATCAAATCCATCAAGTAATTACAGAGATAAGTTGAAAAAAGAGAAAATGTAAAAAAAACTTCAACTCATTCTGCCCGCGCGACGCATTAATGCGTCGACCAATTGTTATCTGAATACCGCATGCCGCTTCTAGGCGGTTTTATTATCTACATCTGGAAACCGCACGCCGCGTACATTCGTCTTTACAGTAATAGCTCTGAATTCCGCATGACGCATTCAGTTGTCACATTTCATTGGTCTTAAATATTTTTTTTTAGTTCCTTCTAACAAGTTGGACCAATCAATTGTTTTGTTTCGTGACATTTTTAAAACATAAATAAAACCGGATGTTGTGAAAAAAAAAATGCTTTTTTAACAAGAGGACCATGATGGTCCTGAATCGCTCACCTCTTCCCACATGACCCAGTTTTGAGTATGACGTCCTTTTTTCTATTATTTGACATAGTGACCTAGTTTTTGAGCTCATGTGACCCAGTTTTGAACTTGACCTAGATATTATCAAGATAAAAATTCTGACCAATTTTCATGAAGATCCATTGAAAAATATGGTCTCTAGAGAGGTCACAAGGTTTTTCTATTATTTGACCTATTGACCTAGTTTTCGAAGGTACGTGACCCTGTTTTGAACTTTATATAGATATCATCAAGGTGAACATTCTCACTAATTTTCATGAAGATCTCATGAAAAATATGGCCTCTAGAGAGGTCACAAGGTTTTTCTATTTTTATACCTACTGGCCTAGTTTTTGACCGCACGTGACCCAGTTTTGAAACTGACCTAGATATCATCAAGGTGAATATTCAGATCAATTTTCATGAAGATCCATTAAAAAATATGGCCTCTAGAGAGGTCAAAAGATTTTAATAATTTTAGACTTACTGACCTAGTTTTTGATAGCAGTTGACCCAGTTTCAAATTTGACCTACATATCACAAAGATGAACATTCAGACCAACTTTCATACAGATCCCATGAAAAGTATGGCCTCTAGAGAGGTCACAAGGTTTTTCTATTATTTGACCTACTGACCTAGTTTTTTACGGCACATGACCCAGTTTCAAACTTGACCTAGATATCATCAAGATGAACATTCTGACCAATTTTTAGGGAGATCCATTCACAAGTATGGCCTCTAGAGAGGTCACAAGGTTTTTCTATTTTTAGACCTACTGACCTAGTTTTTGACCGCACATGACCCTGTTTCGAACTTGACCTAGATATCATCAAGATGAACATTCAGACCAATTTTCATATAGATCCCATGAAAAATATGGCCTTTAGAGAGGTCATAAGGTCTTTCTATTATTTGACCTACTGACCTAGTTTTTGATGGCATGTGACCCACTTTCGAACTTGACCTAGATATCATCAAGGTGAACATTCTGACCAACTTTCATACAGATCCCATGAAAAATATGGCCTCTAGAGAGGTCACAAGGTTTTTCTATTATTTGACCTACTGACCTAGTTTTTGATGGCACGTGACCCAGTTTCGAACTTGACCTAGATATCATCAAGATGAACATTCTGACCAATTTTCATGAAGATCTCATGAAATATATGGCCTCTAGAGTGGTCACAAGGTTTTTCTATTTTTAGCCCTACTGACCTAGTTTTTGACCGCAGGTGACCCAGTTTCGAACTTGACCTAGATATCATCAAGATGAACATTCTGAGCAACTTTCATACAGATCCCATGAAAAATATGGCCTTTAGAGAGTTCATAAGGTTTTTCTATTATTTGACCTACTGACCTAGTTTTTATCGGCACGTGACCCAGTTTCGAACTTGACCTAGATATCATCAAGGTGAACATTCTGACCAATTTTCATGAAGATCTTGTGAAATATTTGGCTTCTAGAGAGGTCACAAGGTTTTTCTATTTTTAGACCTACTGACCTAGTTTTTGAAGGAACGTGACCCAGTTTCGAACTTGACCTAGATATCATCAAGATGAACATTCTGACCAATTTTCATGAAGATCTTGTGAAATATATGGCCTCTAGAGAGGTCACAAGGTTTTTCTATTATTTGACCTACTGACCTAGTTTTTGACGGCACGTGACCCACTTTCGAACTTGACCTTGATACCATCAAGATGAACATTCTGACCAATTTTCATGAAGATCTCATGAAATATATGGCCTCTAGAGAGGTCACAAGGTTTTTCTATTTTTAGACCTACTGACCTAGTTTTTGATCGCACATGACCCAGTTTCGAACTTGACCTAGATATCATCAAGATGAACATTCAGACCAACTTTCATACAGATCCAATGAAAAATATGGCCTTTAGAGAGGTCACAAGGTTTTTCTAATATTTGACCTACTGACCTAGTTTATGACGGCACATGACCCAGTTTCAAACTTGACCTAGATATCATCAAGGTGAACATTCTGACCAATTTTCATGAAGATCTTGTGAAATATATGGCCTCTAGAGAGGTCACAAGGTTTTTCTATTTTTAGACCTACTGACCTAGTTTTGGACGGAACGTGACCCAGTTTTGAACTTGACCTAGATATCATCAAGGTGAACATTCTGACCAATT
This sequence comes from Mercenaria mercenaria, assembly GCF_021730395.1. Classification (NCBI taxonomy): domain Eukaryota; kingdom Metazoa; phylum Mollusca; class Bivalvia; order Venerida; family Veneridae; genus Mercenaria; species Mercenaria mercenaria. The sequence goes on along the minus strand of NC_069377.1, from coordinate 26,925,745 downwards.
TTCATGAAGATCTTGTGAAATATATGGCCTCTAGAGAGGTCACAATGATTTTCTATTTTTAGACCTACTGACCTAGTTTTTGATGGCACGTGACCCAGTTTCGAACTTGACCTGGATATCATCAAGATGAACATTCTGACCAACTTTCATAAAGATCCCATGAAAAATGTGACCTCTAGAGTGGTCACAAGCAAAAGTTTACGGACGGACGGACGGACGACGGACGATGGACACCGCACGATCACAAAAGCTCACCTTGTCACTTTGTGACAGGTGAGCTAAAAAAAAAAAAAACGGTAAAAGCAAGCGTCGTTCGAGTTATAATTTGTGATTCCTCGAAGCCTGAAAATTACGGATGATTCTTTATATGATCGAACATAAAAAAAATGAATAAAGAAATAAATAAATACCCACAAATATTCATTGAGAAATGACAGTTGAAATAATGCAACCTAAAAGTATATACTTTTTCGCTCGTCGCTTTGCGGAAAATAATGCCATCTGCGGGATCAAACAATTTTACGGCTAATTGAGTTTATTCTCATTATTATCATTCTTATGTTTTATTACCATAAAATTATCATTAAACATTGTGCCAGAATTTCATTTAAATCTGTCAAAATTTAACAAAGATAAATATAAAAACATAGCTATGGAGCTATAAAGGGCGTTGAGTATATTCTTTATAAGTATGGTTCTAAACATTTGAGTGCGGAAACAAATTGCATTATAAATGATCGGGAACTGTTATAAAAAATACACTTCAGTAAAGACAGACGTACATAATTACTGCACAAAAATAACATGTAAGTATCATACCGAAATGAAAAACAAAAATTTCATAGAATTATTTTACACTTTCATACCGTGTGAACATTGTCACATCTTTGCGTCGTGACCGTGAACGCACACAACACTGCCTGAACAAAACTGGTAGAATTGTGGATTATATTATTGAAAAGAAACTAAAATATTTTCTTTTACATGTAAGATTAAACTCATGCACACCAGATCTTTGATTCTTACGTATGCGATATAACAATGCTCATGTGTGTATAAAAAAGTAAAATCATCTTAGTTGGTATCTATTTATTTATTTATTTATTTATTAATTTATTCATCTATTTATTTTGTTGTTAAACTTCGAGACTGTCTCTTGATCTATGGAATAAAGTGTTAATAATAACTCAATTATTTCGACAGCTAGTTTGTGATACTTTAGAAACTCCACAAAATTGTTTCAAAATCCAAATTTTCTTAATGTACATGTACATGTTTTCTGAAAATTAGCCCAAAATAATCTCGCTTTCAGCACAATAGTTTCTGTCTAAAATAGCTAAAATATTCATTTTTTTTACATCTTTATACTGAACACATATGCTATTTATGAGAAATAACTTTATTTTGATGCGTTTTGATTGCCTGGATGCGTATAAATGAGTAAAACCATTGTTAGAAAATGACAATAATATGTATTTATAAAATTATTTTTAAGAATTGTTCATATTTGTTGTTTAAATATGTGCATGATAAAATTTAGCATTTTATAAATGTTGTTTAGCCAAAACAATATCTGATGAGAGAATATGGTCATTTGTTTTGTTTTTAATTCAACAGTCTGTTGAAATGACTGTTCTACAAAGCTGCATGAAATTAACTTTGTTGCGTAGCTTCTTCAATTTACTTACAAAGAGTGCAAATTCCATACATATTAGCACATATTTGATATCATATGTCACTAATTAACAACAATATCCGAAGCAAAAAACTACGAAATCAATGTTATCTCTCAAAACATCTCTCGGTATTCAGGGTAGATTGACTTATCAGCCTCCTAAGTGGCTGAAAGATAAATATCAGCAGAGTAGAAGTGGAGAAAAAATGCTTTAGGGCAGAATGAGTTAACCAAGGTGGGGACGCGGAAAGACGCCGACTCCGGGTCGAGTAGGATAGCTCTCCCTATACTTCGTATAGTCAAGCTAAAAATCTTATTCATCTTTTGTACAATTTTACAGATGGGTAATGGCAATTTTACTGCTATCTATGCAAAACAATGGATGCATTTTAAGTGGCTGGTTGCATATCAGCCTAAATCCCCACCTCTTCCCATCCCAACCTCCTATTGCCAAGGGAGCAAACTCTTGTTAACTGACTTTGCTGTCTGAGTAAAATATATTCAAAACAAAAAGTGGAATCAATTAACAATTTTCATGAAGCCATATATAGGCATCATATCATTTTTTTTTTGTTTTGTTGAATTTTAAGTCACTCTGACATAATTTTAGATAATACAATGACTTTCCTGCTTTAATGGAGACTGTTACCTCACAAATGCTTCTCTCAACACTGTTTCTGGCATGGGCAGCCACCTGGGTAGAATGGTAACCTTTGATACCCAGATGGATGGCATCCTCACAGGATGACCTGATCTCGGCAAGGTGAAAGGCAAGTAATTCAACGTCAGGAATCCAAATCACTCGGGACACTGAGCCCCTCCCCCCCACCACCTTCTCCCCCATTTTCCCCTACCCATAATATTACACATGATGACCTTAGTGCAAGGTGAAGGGCAAGTAATTCAATGTCAGCAACCCGAACCATTCAGGACATCTAGCCCTGCAGCCCCTCCCCTATTTTCCCCTACTCATAACATTTTTGTATCATTTTGGTCTTATTTTCTATATCAAAACACATACAGCACAAGTTAATGTGGAATAAAACCCTTAACTGGTTAAATTTCACTGAGCAAAATTTGTTCTAATCTAGACTACTATACAATATAACGGAGAACAACACGTGATCACCACACAATGGCTTGGTACCTCAAACATACTCCCAGACAGAGATTTCATTATCTATTATCAAAGAAATAACATATTTAAGATGCATAGACTAACAGGTAACTTTCTGCAAGTTTACCTAAAAGATATGGATGTTTACTTCATGTTTCTCATAGAACCTCAGTTATGTAATGGCGGTCAGTTAACATAAATGTTTCGGCATCAATTCTGCCTTTTTTATTTACAATCTTACGACTTTTAGCCATAATAAATCGAAGAACATAGCATTATATGATGAAAAAAATCCCTACTGCCTGTGACGTTTTATTATGAAAAATCCCTACTGCATGTGGCATTTTATTATGAAAAATCCCTACTGCCTGTGGCATTTTATTATGACAAATCCCTACTGAATGTGGCATTTTATTATGAAAAATCCCTACTGTATGTGGTTTTTTATTATGAAAAATCCCTACTGCCTGTGGCATTTTATTATGAAAAATCCCTACTGCATGTGGCATTTTATTATAAAAAATCTGTACTGCCTGTGATTTTGAACCCAGATCACTCGGTTGTTAACCCAAACTGAATGCTCTAACCACTGAGCCAAACATCGACTCTCTGTCAGAGATTAACAGGCGCTTTATATATAAATGACTGTAGCACTTCCCCTGTTCAAATCCATTATTTATGATGACGTACAAGCAATTTTGGCTTAAGATATAGTCGGTATCCTGGACGAGACAAAACCTACAGAAAAATTACTCAATCTACAGGAACCGACATTTCCCGTACATAACTCAGTGGTAAAGAATGAATGATTACAGATATAATATCTTTGTCAATTCATTGCAAGAACAACTGGTATGCTAGAGGATATAACTCAATAATGTTTTGCAAGCTTTACTATCAAAACTGAGCTAAATTTACTTGTAGAGAAAAAAACTTCAACTTCAAACTTCAAAAAGAACAGATTTGATATGACTAAATTCCCAATCAATACACCTTGTCAATCAATTCTGTCAATACTTACATTAACTTTCGGGTTAGCTGGTGCTTCAACATGGACATCTGTAGATGTAGGACCATACTGTTTGTGTGCACGTGACCAGTTTGCCTTGATCTCTATATCCAGTCTACTAGATTGTCCCTGTTTGAATGGTTTACCAGTTGATACACAAACCAACTCATCCTTCTGTATTTTTGAGAATTTCGTTATCTAGGTAACAGAATGTGTTTCATGAGTAACATTAGCCCAGTCAGGTAGTTAAATGAATTTATTTTAAACAAAAATGTCTCTAAAAACACTGAATAAAAGAAAGTAAAAGAAATCAGAGGTATAATTATTTTGAATGTTATATTTTACATAAAAACAAATTAAAATCTTATGATAAATATAATTCTAACACAGCCAGATTTATTTTCCTACTTAACAAAAAAGACTGAAAGTGTGTATTAATATGCAATAAAATCACTGTTTGTATATCACAATTATTACGTCATAGTGTCAAAGATTAGGTGGTTGTTGTCAAATATGTAGACAATAATGCATGATATTGTGCAAGAGTCAAAATAATACATATCTTAACCACTGAGTGATTTTCTCTTGTAGAAAATCTGTTTTTGTTTTGCTCAGATGTGCATTATTATGACACTCTGCTCTGGCTACTCTTTCATGATATAATTCCTTCGCATCTGAACTTTTAACAATGATTTTAATCAATTCTGTGGGGGACTACTTTTCGTGGAATTTGCAATTGCATCAATCTGCAAATATCTGAGGTATATTCTTTCTTCAGAAAGTTCGTTTCACTGATTCTACTCACATACACTCAGAAAATGAAATATACTTTCATGTTAATGGTGAAAAATTTACCATACCTCTTTCCCCTCCATTGTGAAGAACCTTTTGGCAGGTTGCCAAAGATTGAGCCTCATTGTAGCACTATCAAGGAGTTGTTGGAAACTTTCACCCCAGATGTATGTAGCACGTTCAACAGATTCCCCATTAGGATAAGCAAGTATACGTTTCTGAAATAAAATTAAGGAAAAAATGGTAAGTTTGTAACCTAGTTAACTCCCAGTAATTCACAAACCCACTAGTCACCACCCCCACCCCCACAAAAAAAACAAAAAAACAGCTGGGTACAGTTTTGAATACTTGGGTTACTTCATTATTCAATATGTGGTTTTCAAACTGGCAGGTCTCGAGACTATCTGACCTTTGTACAACCTGATTTATAAAGTCAAATAGTTTTTTTGGGTTTCATGTTACACTAACACAGTTAAGGTCATATGGTGACTTTTTCAGCTTTTGATGAAGACCATTGAATGCTGAAATAAGCACTGATCCCGACAAGGGCGGGTACCTGGGTAGAACCAGTGACCTTTTGTAAACCAGCTGGATGGCTTCCTTACATGGAGCTTTCTACATGTAATGTTTGTAACCCATTTTAATGAGGGGCGATTGATTCAATGGCAGGTACCATAAATCTTAACAAAAATGTACATATCCACTGCATGCCTGAAACTAATATCTGTGTCATTTATGACAGCCGACCCATATATTCTGACATTAAGAAACTCGCAATTATCATCTTACAGTATCTCGTTGTTTGTAAAGGCTTTTACTCATGTCTAACACCAACGGAGTTGTTTTCTCTCTTTGGTATTTCTTCACTTCAGCAAGATGCTCCTAGAAATGACAAAAATATTTAAATATAATATATGTATAATGTAACATAAATGTATGCTTTATTTAAAGTGATGTATGATTAACAGACAACATGCATTACAAAGCTATTGCAGCACTAACAAGGAATCCAGAAACTGACCTGGGTTTAATTTACTTCCTAGTACAACCCTTTAAATAATGATTGCCAATAAAGGGACCTACCAACATCAGTTTTTATATATGATTACATTAAGCTTACCTGTAGTTTATGTACAGTGTCATGTTTTTGTTGTTCCTCAGCAGTTGGTTCCTCCCAATGACCTTCAACTATCACAGGTTTATTACTGTTCTTTGTACCCTTGTACTCTCCCGGGCTCAATTCATCCAGTCTTCTTCCTAAAGAAAAAAGATACATCCAGATAATATCATGTTGCAACATTCCTTTTGTATGAGCTGGTTCGATTCAAAGAATATTTGTTTTTGTAAAATCAAGTAATAACCAATCAGATTCTGGAGTTTATGAGTTATCTCCCTTTTAAGCTTCATGACCTTGAACTCTGGTATCTGCTGAAATTCTCAATATATCTTAATGGTTTTCTTGTTTTGTCTGTCTAATTTATTTGTGTTTAATATACAAGTTTCAACAAGCAAGTTTACATTCTTACAAACGAATACCTTTCATTTGCCGGAGTACATGTTTCTCAATGTCCAACTCGACTGACACGGCTGACCTGAATGCCCTCTTCTTCTTTCTGTTCTCCATCTTGGACTCAACAACTACAAAAATTATAACACTTGTTTAAAATATCCTTACCCACATTTCAAAAATTAAGTTGAACAACCTAATTTTTGCAATTTTACAGAATCAGTGTGGAATTGTATTATAATATTATAAACTATTTTTAACTGATTGATCCAACTAATTTATTACAGTTTTTTTTCAATATATAAACTATTCATCAATCTAAATGTCAAGGAGGGTTGTAGTCTGTCACTGTATAATATGGTTACTATGGTTACAATGATTATGACAAGGTGATAAAAATCAACGTTTATACGAACCTTCTGGTGGAACAAATGGTTTGCCGCTGGATACCCATATTTCTATCGGATAGCGAAGGATAGTTTCCTCTGATGGTAGACGTACTTGACTAAGCAAATATTCTCTTTGTCGAGATGTCTTATCTGCCTCCTTATCGTCTGTTTCTATTTATAAAACATAACATCATCTGTTTCTAATAGAACACAACTCAATTGCTCAAAAACAAATAAAAGCTTTTCTCAAATTTTAGTATTCATTTCTGATTATCAGCAAATTTAACTTTCAAAACACGTTTTTAGTCAATGATCATGTAAAAGATTCACAATGTAAATGTCAAAGGTCAGTCCATTTCTGCTGAAATATGACTACTGGGAGAAATGATGAATGCATATCTGCATAGATCTTGATTCTATAAGCATTGTTATGTTCTTCAGACCTGTACTAGTATAATGTCATGCTAAGACCATAATTACCTCCTTTGTCTGGCCCCTCTCCCACATCATCTTGCCCCTCCCCTTCCTTTTCCTGTCCTTCCCCTTCACCTCGCTGCAGGTTTTCATCCTCATCTGAAAAAATAATGTATTTGATAATCAAAATGTCCAAACAAGATGCTTAGCAAGTGCATTGGTTTTTCATGCGCTTCACAGAAAAACTGGATTTACTGATGTTAAGAAAAAAATTTCAATTTATAAAATTTACTTTCTTAACATGTTTATCTTGAAAATTGTTATCACTGGGAAAAATTTCTAATCTCCTCAACAAAATAGCTGATAAATAAACTATAACCCCATTTCACTACATATACTTAATAATTAAGCAATGTTTTGAATAGATTTTTTTTCTTTTTACCCTCCTGGTTCTTCGCTACCTGGAGATTTTAAGTGATATTTTGTGTCCACCCTCCAAGGTCTCTGTAATTTGTCAAATTCTTCGAAGATTCCAATCCAACTTAAACTTAATTGAAATTAGCAGCTCTTACCTTGTTTACCCTGGTATAGTTTTTCCAGATGATCCGCCATCAAGGTTTTGTAGTTCTGTATCGCCCAATCAATGAGGTCCTCTATCTCAACAACCATTGTACCGTCCTCCGTGTACATACGTACTGCCGCCTGGTTTAGTCCTAGTCGCAGAGTACACTGGTTCAGTATCTGTGAAATAAATACACAGAAATGTTTTATCTTACCAACTGCTTAACCAAATTACCTATCATATTTATCCTTCTATAAGATAATCTTTCTATATCACGGGTTCCTTTAATAACTTCAAAATCAGCAAAATTTTGCAAACTCATTATGTCTAGCTTTTATTCTTATAGGTGAGTAATATGGTACATGTATATCAAAATATTTAGGTTGAGCAGCCTATCATTCCTATGATACAGACAGTTTAAATATAAAATTTTTGCAAAGGCCGGCATTATGAAGACAAGAGCTGTCTGATGACAGCACGCTCGACTATTCAAAAAATTGATTGAAGAATGGGGTCAAAATATTTCCACGGATATTCAGACAAAAGAAATAAATAGATTAGACAAACAATGTTCCTGTATTACTTTGATTTCGATAAGTCTTGCACTAAATGGCAATATATGAGCCAATTTCAAAGTCCAAAAAGGGCCATAATTCAGTCAAAATAGTTATGTACTCTTGCCTACAGATGGAAATCATAATAATAAACAAGTGTTCAAAGTTTAAAAGCCATATGTCAAATAGTTTTGACAAAACATGGACTTGTATGAAAACAGAACCAATTTCAAAGTCCAAAAAGGGCCATAATTCAGCCAAAATAGATGATAGAGTTATGTTCTCTTTCCTACAGATAGAGACTATTATACTAAACAAGTGATAAAAGTTTCAAAGCCATATGTCAAACACTTTACAAAAAATATGAACTGGTACGAAAAACTTAACCAAGATTTCTAAGTCAAAAGGGGCCATAATTCAGCAAAAATCCTTGATGGAGTTATGTACTCTTGCCTATAACTGGACATGGTGATGGTAAACAGGTGTTGAAAGTTTCAAAGCTTTATCTCAAAAGACTTTGTCAAAATATGAACTGGTACTTAATATTAACCCAGATTTCTAAGTCAAAAAGGGCCATAATTCAGCCAAAATCCTTGATGGAGTTATGTGCTCTTGCCTATAACTGGACATAGTGATGGTAAACAAGTGTTGAAAGTTTCAAAGCTTTATCTCAAAAGACTTTGTCTAAATATGAACTGGTACGAAAAACTTAACCAAGATTTCCAAGTCGAAAGGGGCCATAATTCAGCCAAAATCCCTGATGGAGTTATGTGCTCTTGCCTATAACTGGCCATGGTGATGGTAAACAAGTGTTGAAAGTTTCAAAGCTTTATCTTAAAAGACTTTGTCAAAATATGAACTGGTACGAAAAACTTAACCATGATTTCTAAGTCAAAAGGGGCCATAATTCAGCCAAAATCCTTGATGGAGTTATGTGCTCTTGTCTATAACTGGCCATGATGATGGTAAACAAGTGTTGAAAGTTTCAAAGCTTTATCTCAAAAGACTGGACTGGTACGAAAAACTTAACCAAGGTGTGACACCGACGCCGACGCCGTGGTGAGTAGGATAGCTCTACTTATTCTACGAATAGTCGAGCTAAAAAGTGTAGGAAACAGAATGTGACTATCATATGTATATTACTACAGTCTAGTCCTGAGAAGAATTTGCTCCCATAGGTCAGTTTCTACTTAGTCCTGAGAAGAATTTGCTACCATACGTCAGTTTCTACTAAGGCCAAAAAAAAATCACTTAAGATTAAATTATAGATTATCTCCCCTCAATTATTTACTCCATCATACTCAAGTCATATATTATCTCCCCTTAATTACACAAAACCTCGTATTAATTCCCTATGCCCCTAAATTACAAAAATTATAGTAAAAGCACTGATATATAAGCTTTTAAATACTTACACCAATTATGCTGGAACCACAAATTATCTCCCCTGGTCTCATCCTACCCTCTCCATTCTTGTATGCTAGCACTTTTACAGTCTGCACTGTCTTTGCTACATTAATTTCCTTCGTTATCACCCTTGCACTGGTCTCCTCAGACAGTTTAGCCAATTTTTCCTCCCATTCTTGCAATGTAAGTTCATACTCGTGTGCAGACAGATCCACTTTACCATTAACAACATTGAAACTACCAATCTGCTGTAGTCCTAACTTCTTTGCTGAAATGTTACGAGAATTAAAGAATGAGACATCAGTTTAAAACACTGTTTTGACATTTAGCACCGTAAGTTAAAGACCGTTTTCACCTGTCTATCGTTTTGAATACCAGAGGTCTGTCACGGTTCCCTGGTTGAAACTCTGGTACATTTTAATAGGTATTTTTAGATTCAATAATTTTTTCTGCCAATCTGAGTTTTTTCTTTAATAAATCTTTGCAAAACTCCTTCACCAGTCAAAGCATCTGTGAAAAGCATGGCCATGAATGCATCAATCTAAAATTTGACACCGATTTACAGAGAATATTTTCGTTTCTTGAAGTAAATTTCGGAACATGTGAACCTTAAATCAAAGTAGAGACTGGTTCTGACTAAGATCTTAACAATTTTTCTATTTAACGTAGTGGATCCATAACAACAATCAGAAACTTCTATGCAAATTATGTATTCTTGTTCGCTTTTTTCGGCAGTTCTTGGCTATTAACGTAGCTCAACAATCACATGGCTTTGCAAGTTTCGAAATAATAATGGAATTGTATGCGGAAATATGTAATAGAGCAAAACCAGCTCATCGCCTTTACAGGTCCAATACCTTAAAACTGAGGAGATAGAGCAGATCTACTCTGAATAAAACACAATCATTATATAGATTATAATAAAGTTTAAACTGTAAGTTAACAGTTTCAGACAACCACATTACTGTTACATACCTAGACAGAGATTATATCATGTTTAAAATCCATTTCAAGTCTTATCGTATTTACTTAAAACATATCTAAATCTGAAATGGTTTACCCTATCTTACATAATGAAAATGGAAGCCATAGAAATAACAATATTACAATTCTGGATCTGTACAAGGAACAATGACTCACCATTGCCCATTGCACAAGAAAACTGTGTATTTTCTGGTAGTTTTGAAATCTTATATCTGCCTCTCATAGCACGTGCACAAGACATGCAAACCTTGATGCGTTTCAATGTAGCCCTGTCAGTTGATGTTTGCATTGGGACATCAGCTGTATAGCCCTACAAGACAAATGATATCATGGTGAATGATTTAGTGATTATACGTCACACCAACATAATTCAACTCATTTGATGACTTTTCTGCTGGTAATAGCACAGGAAGACCCAGAATGTCTCTTTGGGCATTATTTTGGGCAAAGCAGGCACCAGTGTAGAACCCCATACTCTTGCCTACTTAACTAGGTATTACAAGATCATCTTATCTTTTCTCTTCTCTAATGTACCGACAAGCTACATATGCACATTGTGATGTTATATTATGACATCATATGCTGTATGTGTGATTTATATGTTTGAAAATTATGCAATGAGATAAATAATAGGCAAGAAAAATGATCTTTCTTGTCTAAGTAGGAAAGGTGTTTTCCTAACCCTTGGATTAACACACATAAAAACCCTTGCTATCACTTGATTTTCCATTCTTCAATGTCTGTTGAGGTGGAAAAAGCCTATGTTACACATATAGGCATGTAAGATCCACAGAGTCATTATCTTTTGTCAAAACTATTTCAAGTGGAGTTTAGAACCACAGAGGTCAGGGGCAAGCAATTCAACAAATAATGTCTGGTAGTGCATTCATCAAATTTTAAAGTACACAATTTATACATACTGGCTGGTCAATCTTTGAAGTGTTTGCAATAGCGTATGTACAGACATCGGCCTTGTTGGCAGCGGTTATCTCCTTGTCCGGAAGATCTGCGTAAAATGCATGAATAAATCCAGTTTCAGCATCGTATCTCCATCTTTGGTGAGCTTTACCAAACTCGTTAGTTCTACGACTCTGCAACGTAACCTTGCACCCAAAGAAGGTCAAAGGTCGACCTTCCTCATCTTCCGCAAAAGGTTCATTATTTGGCATGGAAACTGTGAGCACTGCTTGTTGACTATGTCTAGGACGAATTTCTCTGTAACAGAATGACCTTTATTTTTTCATTCTGTTCACTTGCAAATTCTAACATACAAATAATATATAGGTATTGTTATACACATACATTTCCGTATATACAATTCCTTTGTAACTGCAGTGGTTAAACATTTATTAATGTCACATGCTACATGATGGCACAATTCTTAAAACAGCCCCACAACCTTAAAAATAGCACATAATTCTAAAAAAAAAAAATCTTACATTACAAATATGTTAAAGACATATACATGTATACAATATCATGAATATCCAACTGATATACTTGCAACATTATTCAAAACTAGAGATGCTTTTGAGAAAAGCGCATGTCTCCCACAACTGCCCCTATGAACAAGAGCACCGCCTTGCGGGTGCTGACGCTCATCTGATTTTTTTTGTATAATAGAAATATTGTCCTACCCATGATTTTATAAGTCTAAAAAGGGCCATCATTCTTGCAAAAAGCAGGATAGAGTTATGTTTCTTGATGTACAGTGTCCACTTATGATGGTGAAAAACTGTTGCAAGTTTTAAAGCAATAGCTTTGATAGTTTATGAGAAAATGTGACTTAAACATAATATTCAACCAAGAAAATGATTTTTCTAAGTCCAAAAGGGGCAATAATTATTGCAAAAAGCAGGATGGAGTTATGTTGCTTGCTGTACAGGGTCAGCTTATGATGGTGAACAAGTGTTGCAAGTTTCAAAGCAATAGCTTTGATAGTTTAAGAGAAAAAGTTTACCTAAACATAAAACTTAACCAAGAAATCTGATATTTTCTAAGTCCAAAAGGGGCCATAAATCTTGCAAAAAGCAGGATGGAGTTATGTTTCTTGCTGTACAGGGTCAGCCTATGATGGTGAACAAGTGTTGCAAGTTTTAAAGCAATAGCTTTTATAGTTTAGGATAAAAGCTGACCTAAACATAAAACTTAACCAAGAAAACTGATTTTCTAAGTCCAAAAGGGGCAATAATTCTTGCAAAAAGCAAGATGGAGTTATGTTTCTTGATGTACAGGGTCAGCTTATGATGGTGAACAAGTATTCCAAGTTTCAAAGCAATAGCTTTGATAGTTTACGAGAAAAGTTGACCTAAACATAAAACTTAACCAAGAAATCTGATATTTTCTAAGTAAAAAAGGGGCCATAAATCTTGCAAAAAGCAAGATGGAGTTATGTTTCTTGCTATACAGGGTCAGCTTATGATGGTGAACAAGTATTCCAAGTTTCAAAGCAATAGCTTTGATAGTTTTGGAGAAAAGCTGACCTAAACATAAAACTTAACCAGGCAACGCCGACGCCGACGCCGACGCCGACGCCGACAACCGCTCAAGTGATGACAATAACTCATCATTTTTTTTCAAAAAATCAGATGAGCTAAAAATGTTAGTTTCTCTAGATGTTTTAGACGAGTCGATCCAATTAGATGGTCTGGATGAGTGAATCCAATAAGTAATTCAAGGGCCATAAATCAAAAGTGCCTAGGCAGATTTGGCTAGTTATCGAACTTGGGTAAGGTCTTATGGCCAAACACATTTTGTTCACGTTTGGTGAAGATCGGATGAGAAATGTTCGACTTAGAAAGCGGACAAGAGTAAACAGACGGATTTGTTCGGTAATTCAAGGGCCGTAACTCTAAAATGCCTATACCGATGTGGCTAGTTATCGAACTTGGCCGAGGTCTCATGGTCAAACACATTTTGTTCAAGTATGGTGAAGATCGGATGAGAAATGTTCGACTTAGAGTGCGGACAAGTGTAAAAAGGCCGATTTTTCGATAATTCAAGGGCTGTAACTCCAAAATGCCTAGACCGATTTGGCTAGTTATCAAACTTGGCCGAGGTCTCATGGTCAAACACATTTTGTTCAAGTTTGGTGAAGATCGGATGTGAAATGTTTGACTAAGAGTGCGGACATGAGTAAAAAGGCCAATTTTTCGATAATTCAAGGGCCGTAACTCCAAAATGCCTGGACCGATTTGGCTAGTTATTGAACTTGGCCAAGGTCTCATGGTCAAACACATTTTGTTTTAGTTTGGTGAAGATTGGATGAAAAATATTCGAATTAAGAGTGCGACAAGAGTAAAAAGACCGATTTTTGGTAATTCAAGGGCCATAACTCCAAGACACCTGGCCCGATTTGGCTAGTTATCGAACTTGGCCGAGGTCTTATGGTCAAACACATTTTGTTTAAGTTTGGTGAAAATCGGATGAGAAATGTTCGACTTAGAGTGCGGACAAGCTTTGTGACAGACACACACACAGACTGGAGTAAATCAATATGTCTCCCACACCACTGTGTGGTGGGAGACATAAATATATATTATGGTCTCCAAATAATCATGTTTTTGTAATCAGATTTGTAATGTTATAAGCATTATCGCACATTTTCTCATTTATATTTTCAGTACAGTACAGTTTCAGTACAGTAAAATATCACATGTACCTCAAGATGTCAATATCATCCCCAAATGCATGTGACATGTACATACTGTATAACTCACAAAGACCATTAAGTGTGACAAACATTTACCCATTTTCTCTCATAAGCCACTGCTGGTATATATCGTCTGGTCTTCTCTTTACTAGATGAACTTCGACAATACGTCCCTCAGGCTCTGACACACCTAGCACCAGCTGGCGGTTATTTGCCAGCGCAATATAACCATCTTCATACACAAACCTCTGTAGCGTATCTCGTGAAATCTTTGTTACTGCTTTAGGTCTAAAAGGATGTAAAAATATTAACTTATATAATCTCAAATATATTCCTGGTAATGTTTTTGTTCCTAAAACACTTTGACTGCCCAAGAAGTACATTGCCTGGAGACCGTTAATTTAAGAATAAACTGTACCAGTAAATGTTCAAATTTTTAGCAAGCATTTAACAACTGCAAAATACAAAAAAAAGAGATCCATTTGCATATTCAGTCATAATCTCTACATAATTTTCTGTTTAGTGCCATTTTTTCAAGTTTTTCAGGTATATAAGGGCTGATGTTTCTTATTCTCCACATGTAACTGCCAATTTCTTCATATTCAGAGGCGGAGGTCGATCAATTTCCAACAAATTGTCTTCAATCAACTCACTCGCTTGTGGATCAAACTCATGACCCATGATCCTGAAATCTGTGCTCTCCCTACTGAGCTAAACTGGTGGGCTCATACCCAACAATTTAGCTTTTCACTTAATGAAGACTTACTTGTATTTCTCATACATCTCCCTGTCAGTAAACTTATTTGCCTCAGGATCATTGTCAAAACTGTTATTAACGTTAACAAGTCGTTCCCACGGCCACTTCAGATTGTTCAAACGCTGTTCAGATTTATCATGCGATTTCAGGTGGAACTTGAACCTTTTTTCAGTGTCGTCCATCTCCTCCACATTCCTGGTAATACAAATAAATACAATGAAGACAAACACCAGAAATTAAGTATTATTTCATATAAATCATTCCTTGATAAAAATCATTCCTCACTAAAACTCAGATTCTAAGTACTTTAATTGGGAAAAATATGTGCCTTGAGCAGAGTTAATCCCTTTAAGCTATTTTACTACTTTTAAAATTTTGCAAAAATTTTGTTCTTTATATACATATGAATAGATCTGATTTTCAATAAATGGTGCTGAACTCTTTGGCAACATTAGCTCAATATAATTTCCCCCAAATTCGTACTTTATACACCATTTAAATCTTTTAACGACATGGTAACATTATAACCATGTGATGAGTAGAAGATGTTCATGAAGCTGTTTTAACTGCTTATTCTAAGATACTTTTCATAAACAAGAGGACCATGATGGTCCTGAATCCCTCACCTCTTTCCACATTACCCAGTTTTGAGTATGACGTCGTTTTTTCTATTATTTGACATAGTGACCTAGTTTTTGAGCTCATGTGACCCAGTTTTGAACTTGACCTAGATATTATCAAGATAAAAATTCTGACCAATTTTCATGAAGATCCATTGAAAAATATGGTCTCTAGAGATGTCAAAAGATTTTAATAATTTTAGACCTACTGACCTAGTTTTTGACCGCAGTTGACCCAGTTTCAAACTTGACCTAGATATCATCAAGATGAACATTCAGACCAATTTTCATACAGATCCCATGAAAAGTATGGCCTCTAGAGAGGTCACAAGGTTTTTTTATTATTTGACCTACTGACCTAGTTTTTTATGGCATGTGACCCAGTTTCAAACTTGACCTAGATATCATCAAGGTGAACGTTCTGACCAATTTTCATGAAGATCTTGTGAAATATATGGCCTCTAGAGAGGTCACAAGGTTTTTCTATTTTTAGACCTACTGACCTAGTTTTTGATGGCACGTGACCCAGTTTCGAACTTGACCTAGATATCATCAAGATGAACATTCTGACCAATTTTTATGGAGATCCATTCATAAGTATGGTCTCTAGAGAGGTCACAAGGTTTTTCTATTTTTAGACCTAATGACCTAGTTTTTGACCGCACATGACCCTGTTTCGAACTTGACCTAGATATCATCAAGATGAACATTCAGACCAATTTTCATACAGATCCCATGAAAAATATGGCCTTTAGAGAGGTCACAAGGTTTTTCTATTATTTGACCTACTGACCTAGTTTTTGATGGCATGTGACCCACTTTCAAATCTGACCTAGATATCATCAAGATGAACATTCAGACCAATTTTCATACAGATCCCATGAAAAATATGGCCTCTAGAGAGGTCACAAGGTTTTTCTATTATTTGACCTACTGACCTAGTTTTTGACCGCACGTGACCCACTTTCGAACTTGACCTAGATATCATCAAGGTGAACATTCTGACCAATTTTCATGAAGATCTCATGAAATATATGGCCTCTAGAGAGGTCACAAGGTTTTTCTATTTTTAGACCTACTGACCTAATTTTTGATCGCACATGACCCAGTTTCGAATTTGACCTAGATATCATCAAGATACAAATTCAGACCAACTTTCATACAGATCCCATAAAAAATATGGCCTCTAGAGAGGTCACAAGGTTTTTCTATTATTTGACCTACTGACCTAGTTTTTGACGGCACGTGACCCAGTTTCGAACTTGACCTAGATATTATCAAGGTGAACATTCTGACCAATTTTCATGAAGATCTTGTGAAATATATGGCCTCTAGAGAGGTCACAAGGTTTTTCTATTTTTAGACCTACTGACCTAGTTTTTGAAGGCATGTGACCCAGTTTCGAACTTGACCTAGATATCATCAAGGTGAACATTCTGACCAAGTTTCATGAAGATCTTGTGAAATATATGGCCTCTAGAGAGGTCACAAGGTTTTTCTATTTTTAAACCTACTGACCTAGTTTTTGACGGCACGTGACCCAGTTTCGAACTTGACCTAGATATCATCAAGATGAACATCCTGACCAACTTTCATAAAGATCCCATGAAAAATGTGACCTCTAGAGTGGTCACAAGCAAAAGTTTACGGACGGACGCACGCACGGACGACGGACACCGCGCGAGCACAAAAGCTCACCTAGTCACTTTGTGACAGGTGAGCTAAAAATGTATAAAATGACTACAGAAAATCTTACTGTAATTGAGGGTTGGAATCGACACTTGGTGGTTTTCCTGAGGCCATACTCTGTCTTTCTATTTCTACGTCATCATCATCCTTGGACCACTGTCGGTTCACGATGACAGGTACACCCGGAGCCATACTCGGATCCACTTGCAGAACATATTCTACATTATAAAAATCAAATACAAATTATGATTTCTTCACCTGTGATACCTAGGCCCTACATTCAACAACATTCCAAACTATTCACTGGGAAATGAAGCACAAAAGTTGTATAAAGGTTTTTTCAAAGGGATCAAATATGGACTGTTAAAGTTAATTTGCAAATAAATCTCAACTTATAAGTGAATGTTAAAGTCCAAATTGATTTCTTTTGAAGAATTTATATATAGCCGTCACACATCATATCCACATAAAGTCTACTGATCCGCATCATCATTTGTGATTTGCATATTCTTTAAGATGTTACCCAAGCATACTTTGGAACATGACGCTAAATCATTTACTATTCTAACAGTCTATGTTAAAAGCATTTGATCATTTCAGAGATCTATAACTTGAGATGTTTGCAGCATTTGATTAGTTATAATGTTTAACAATGTAAAAAAGAAAAACTATAGATGCCTCTGACCTCCAAACACTTTAATCATGTCCATGTTTTTCATACCTATATGGTGACCACTCATCCTAAGTATATACTTACTTTCGGGGTTTCTCAGCGCAGCATACTGTCTCATCTTGGCAACATCCTGAGATATCTGAGACAACAGGTATCGTCGTTGCTGTTCCATTTTGGTGAGATGAGGGTCGGTCCAGATCTCTCCACATGATACATACACCAGCTGGTCACGTTTCAATGTTTTCAATGAGAAATGTTCGTTACCGTTCTCATCAAACAGTCGCCGCCCAGCAAATGGAAGACTGAGTAGTGATGTGCAATGGTCGAGGAACTGATGAAAGATTAAATACATTGAACACATAAAATGTTTAGTGTATAAATAACTCATTTGTTTATACTGTTTTGTTAACATGCTTTCTAAGCATCATGTAACAGATATCATGAATCAATTTACAGAGAATCTATTTTTCTGAGGTGACCTTCAAATCATACAAGGCCTTAAAGTCAGCACAAGAAAAATTATTTTTTTTTACAAATTTGTCAGAGGTTTATACAAAAGCCCAGATTACTTCTATATTTTTAAAATGCTGTGTTTGGTAAGAAATGAAAGTAAGCCTTTCTCACGTTTAAGATAGGTAACTGAAATTAATTTATTGTAAAACAGAATTAACTTTTAGCCTTCAACTAACAATCCCTGTATAAGCATGTCAGTTAGGTTTAGGTGTAAAATTTCTTGAAAAATCAAAGTGTAACAAATTTAGAATAATTCACTGGCTGTGGGACAGTATCATAAAATCCACCTCAAGGATAACCTCATAGGTGGTAACAAAGCTAAATGAAATCTTTTACAACACGTGACTCATCTTATACCCTCTTAGGAGTAAAATGAGATTTTTAAAGGAATTGCATAAACACCAGAAATTCCGGTTTGGTATATAAGAAATGAATTCAAATTTGCATGAATAACTCGTAAGATAAAATCGTACCATGCTGAATTCGAGTTCCCTGACAGAGAGATCTCGACAGTGAAGATTAACATCAAGTTCTATGTTATCTGTTGTGTTATCTTGTTGCGACATCATTGCTTCTTCCTGTTGACGCCGACGGTTCTTCTTGTCTGGTTTTGGTGGCTTTTTAGATAGATCTTTCATGAACTAAAAAATAAATACAACTACATTTATACACAACTGTGATATACAAATCTTTTGGCACTTATTCCCATTTTTCTGAAATTATTTTAAAATGTTTTCCCATAGTCTTCTCTTGTAAAAAAAAGTATCAATATTTGAAAACGTAACACCAAAAAAATCAAACTGTGAAAATGGCTTATTATTTTATCATTTTCAAATTCTGTAAAGTTAGACAGGAACCTTAAATGTGATACTGGACATGAGACATCATTTTCAACATCATCTTAATATGTGCTGTTGCATTAACAAGTTTATTCACATCAATAATTTCAATTTTACTCAAGAGCAGAGCTAACAAAAGTGTACATGCATATGGAACAAAAGATTATTAACTTTGCATCGAGAAATAGGCTCTCCGTTTTTTCACAGAACGATATGGTACTTCTTAAGTCACAAGTTATTTCTGCATGCAGAAATCAAGTCTATACAAATCTGTTGATTTATAACTCTTACATTAGTGAGATTTGGACCAACCACTGGGACAGCCATCTGCAGGTTCCTCTCTCCGTTCCGCACCACCAGTAATCTAAGGGGAGTCACTGTAACAGATATATTTCAGTTAATAATTTATCAAAATAAACTCAATAAGAATTGACAACTTGTAAATTCTTTTTTCAACGCATTTTACTAGCCTGACTTAGACTGCTGTTGGCTCTTTTAGTCCTTTGGGGTCGCGAATCCATTCAGTTTATTTTACAAAGGAGTTCCGCTCAAACTGGTGCTAGGGGGTTTTAGCAGTGGTTTTGCATCATTCAATACCTCTTATGAACTGACTTAACTAAACCATGTCTGCTTTTTAACTTGCTTGGCAGAATTCTATGCTCCTAAAGGATTAACTTGCAGATTTAATCAATACAGAAATGGAAGTCAACACAATTTTGGTATCTGTATTCAATTAATCAATGTTTTCAAACATATCTTGTATTATTTCGTTTACAAATTGCAAGAAAAGGGTTACTCTAAGTTACTCTGAATAATTATAAAACATACTTCCAAATAGGCCGTCTTCTGCTTGTTCCTTCTTATGTAATTTTGGAGCAAACGGCAGAATGTACCCCTCCATAGGCCAGTCGTATTCCTGATAAAAATGTTTACAACAGACAATGTATCAAAAGACCACACAAGTGACTGTCCAAAAGTGTTCTCTTAATAAACCGATTCAAGAGAGACAAGTAGAATGTTGAACTGTTGATAAACCATTGTATAAATTAACTTTTAAAATGTGATAAAAAAAAATTTCTAGATCTGGCAAACATTTCTCAAAGTCAAATGACTGTGACGATAGTATGTTTGCTTAACTGCTAGAAAGGTCACTTTGTATACATTTGCCATTGGATAGTAACTGTTTCTGGAAGTTTTATACAATCGTTTAAAAGGTACAATTCATAGTAACACCAGTTTGCCTGATGAGGCCAATTTTATTACTGCTAGTCTTGTACAGAAAAACTCTTAATGGAATATACTGTGAAATCATTATTATTCGTGGGGGATTAATTTTCGTGGATTTCGTGGTTGAGTCACTCCACGAAATTTAATCCCAACGAAGAAGTGGAATTCTCATTCATTTTATGTTCAAAAGTTGAAATCCATGAATTTATATCCCCACGAATTTGCCATTCTGACCTATACCACGAAATTTCATGCCCACAAAATTAAATGATTTTACAGTATATTATAGTAAAATGATCAGGCAGGCTCTAAAGTGTTTAATTTATATATAAAGTTGCTAAAACAGGTGGCAACAAGTATGATGTTGACTGCATCTAATGTTGATAATGGAAAATAATGACCATCAATAATGACCATCAATTTATTCTATCTAAATTTTAACCAAAATACAAAGGAGCCACTGATGTTTAAGCAAACAGAGTTTCACAATGTTCTAAAGTTTACCATATTGAGCGAGCCATCTGCTTTCACGGGCCATGACAATGCTTGTTTGTTCCATTCTGGGTTTGTAGCATCATTAAACTTCCATTGTCCAAGGTTTCCAATTTTCTCTTGTTTCAGCGCAAACCTTAAATGTTAAATATCATTTACATAATATATGTTTAAGGTATAGCAAACTAAAAACATAATGGTGAAGCTTGGTTTAAATCACATTATGTGAAAATGTGCTTAAATATTATAGTACATTACAGGGCCTGCTCTGGGTCAGATTTTCTTTGAGCCAATTGTATGTCGCGGATGTGGGGCGGGGCGCGGGGCTGTTTGCGGGATGAAAACTTTTGTGAATTTCAAGTGTGAATGGTGCTATGATAGCTATTTTGACTGAAGTGCAACATACATACATGTAGTTATGGCTAACACATTTACTTTGTTAAAAAAAACAACATAACTTTAAATTTGGTCTTTTAAACAAGAGACTTTCAACTTGAGCAATTGTAATTACATGTACAAAACTCTTAATAAACTAATCACAATACCTTTGCTTGTAGCACAGGAGCCTGAAATTCTATTTATAATGCTCCAAAATGGGTAAATATAAAAATGACCCCTCCTATATATATAAAAAATATAGGAGGGGTCATTTTTATATTTACCCATTTTGGAGCATTATAGATAGAATTTCAGGCTCCTGTGCTTGTAGCATGCTTGGTAACAGCATCTTTCTTCATGACTGGGCACCCAGAAGTGAATGTATTTGATTTACTGTGCTTCTTACAAAGGTTGAAGTACATGCATTTAGTTTCAGAATCAAACGTTAACCAAGCATTGCCAGATTTCCAACTATCCAAAAAAGATCTTTCTGTTTTTGATTTTTTAGCAGGGGGATAAATGCCAGAGTCAATTTTACGTTTTGATGCCATGTTTTTCAATTTCAAGCAGAAATGAAATAAGTAAGGAACATCAGTATATATAACTTCAATAATTTACTCGACAATGCTCACCAATAAATTACCGATTATCATTATGACAAATAAAGTCAATTACCGAAATTATTTAGAGACAACCACCAACGGTTCCTTTGATTTTGTTTACCGACCCTGTACAAATCAAACTACTCGATAATCACTTGAAAGGCGCCGCCTGTGATCTTCGTTACATTCGACTGCTGTTTGTTTAACGATTATCCGCAATCATAGTCAATTGACGAAGGTGTCATCCTTTTAATTGCCACACAGCTGACAAACTGCGACCATGACCCGCTTCTAAAAATACACAATCAAGTAGACTGTGCCCAACAATTATCTCTCGCTGGAGCGCCTTCGGCAATGTATTGGAAAATCAGTCACGCGATATTTCAAAGCGAGGTCCAAAACTACCAATTTGGTCTATTTTTAGTACGTAGGTTTTCCCCAAAAGTCAAAAGTCATACTTTTTGACGATTTTCGCCAATCGGAATTTTCTTGAGCCAATTTTCGTTTTCTTGAGCCAATGGCTCAATTGGCGAATGCCAGCGCGAGCCCTGCATTAGAAAATTTCTCTGTGCATATTCAACTTAAGCATATGCAGTGAACTCATTTGTGTGGGCAGGAAATTTTGTGGTTTGGGCAAATACTGCTATTTTATGGAGGTACAAATTCGCTGATTTTCAAATTTTGATAAGAATGGATTGCAACTTGATATGTTAGTTGAAATTTAATTTCGAGGATTGATGTAACCATGAATTCCATAAAAATCAGTTTGCCCTGAAAATTAATTATTGCACAATAAAATATACTTCTTTAAATCATCAGCTTTATATACAAACATAAAATTTTATGGTGTTGATTCATGATTTTTTTTACACCTTAAACACATTTGATAACAAGAGCTGTCAGTGGACAGCGCGCTCGACTATTCTCAGTGCTTGATAGTATAATATAAGCAATGAGTAAAACTTTAACATTACAATAAGCATATTCTAAGTCGAAAAGGGGCCATAATTTCATTCAAAATGCTTGACAGAGTTGCCTCCTCCTTTTTACAGACTGGGGTCATGATGGTAAACAAGTAAGCAAAATATGAAAGCAATATCTCAATGGACTTTGAAAATATTTGGGGTGGTACGCAAACTTTAACATTTATTCTAAGTTGAAAAGGAGCCATAATTCAGTCAAAATGCTTGATAGAGTTGCCTCCTCCTTTTAACAGACTGGGGTCATAATGTTAAACAAGTATGCAAAATATGAAAGAAATATCTCAATGAACTTTGAAAATATTTGGGGTGGTACGCAAATTTTAACATTTATTCTAAGTCAAAAAGGGGCCATAATTCAGTCAAAATGCTTGATAGAGTTACCTCCTCCTTTTTACAGACTGGGGTCATGATGGTAAACAAGTATGCAAAATATGAAAGCAATATCTCAATGGACTTTGAAAATATTTGGGGTGGTACTCAAACTTTAACATTTATTCTAAGTCGAAACGGGGCCATAATTCAGTCAAAATGCTTGATAGAGTTGCCTCCTCCTTTTAACAGACTGAGGTCATTACCAAGTCGAAAAGGGGCCATAATTCAGTCAAAATGCTTGATAGAGTTGCCTCCTCCTTTTAACAGACTGGGGTCATGATGGTAAACAAGTATGCAAAATATGAAAGCAATATCTCAATGGACTTTGAAAATATTTGGGGTGGTACGCAAACTTTAACATTTGTGTGACGCTCACGCTAGGGCGGGGAGGATAGCTCCCCTATTCTTCGAATAATCGAGCTAAAAATGCATGCTGCACAAACATTTCTAAGACTCTTATTTGAATACAGAACAAGCAACTATAGCAAGTAGAATTTGAAGATATAAAACTGAAATATTATTGGAGACCCAGTCTTTGAATGCAACCTTGCTATTAGTCAATTTTCAGAAGTGTTTTCAGAAAGAACCAATCAGAAACTTGTATTTTCAGACTGGTCTTCAGGAGTTTTACCTTTGGAGTGTTTTGTCTTTCTTGGTAAGGGGCTCAGTCACCACCATATACACCCGGCTGCCTGGCTTCAGTCCCTCTGGTTGAGCACTGTCCTCTGATTCCTCACCAAATTTCTTACCAAGATATGTCAGTAACATATCTGAATAGGCCTGTAACAGAAATCATTATATAATCCTATTTTGATTAAAAAAGTTTAAATTACATATTTGAAATTACTTGGCATAATTACACTGAAAATACACAAGGTCAGGAATAAGATGAGATAAACCTAGGTAACAAAATAATTTCTGAGTGACAAATTTGTTTTCTTTCCCCTGTCTCAATAGATCTATCACAGTGGATACAATTTTATACTTTTCTGGATTAATGGGCATTTTACTTTTCAACTGAAATTTAATATAACTGTGTATTGACAAAACTTTCAAACTAAATTCCTCACAACCTCACCATGCCCAATGAGTATCAATCAATCCATCTTACCTTTGATGATATCGTGGCATCAGGATTGAACGTCCAGAGTTGGTGCGGATTGCCAATCATCTTCTTCTGTAGTGAGACAACATAGCCGGATACCTTGGTATCCTTGCCAGTCAAGTTTGTCTCAATCTTCACCTCGGTCACAGCAAGACACAGTTGGGGGAATGGTTTTATGAAGATAAAGCCAGACTGAAAGGTAAAGATAAACTATGCTCATCTAATGTACACACAACTCTTGTTAAAGAGATACCATTATCTTCTCATGTACACACAACTCTTTTTAAAGATATATCATGTTTACTTTCCACTAAAATTATTTTACCATTAGTAATTAATAATCTTCATCAAATGTATTTAACTCGGAAAAATGTATCATTTCACGGATATGCAGAGCTGCATTCACAATTAGACATTAAGAAGTAACTGTCCTTTGCAACTAACAGTTTTTTTTTTAGTAGTAGTACATATTCATACTGTGTTCTTAGAAGCCTGTTAGAAGCCTACCTTTGATACAACCCAAATCTGTGATTCAGTCGGCCAGAGTTCTTTATGTCCTATAGGTAACTTGTGGTTCATTATGATTTCTGGGTATAATACCTTCTTGGGGTCTGGCTGCAAAACAAACAGAGAACAAGTCTAAAGTAGTTTATATATCAATAAATACAATCAAATTTTTAGTCCAATTAACAGAATCATATAAAAGCAATACAACGGATAAACTGTCATACTTCTATTTCAATTTTTCTTCCAAAAAAAGCAGTTAAGAATAACTAGGAAGGATTTATCGTAAAATCAGAAATATCTGAAATTAATCCATTTTGGCAATTCGTATGTTTTTTTATTGTGCAGTGAAAATCATTCATAACAAAAAATCAGATTCCAATATTTTTAACTGAAAAATTTACTGCTCACAAGTAGATTATACCTAACATTGTGTTTTTAGACTATTTTTAAACAGTTGGATTTATTATTTATATTTTCTAAAAAATGTAAAAAGAAAGATTTTGAGCCTTAATACAGTTACTTTACCACCTCCACCCTTTGGCAAAATGCAATGCACCCCTGGGCCAGGGGGAATTTATACGGGAATATACAGTAAACAGGTAATTTCGACCCAATGAACTGAGTTCTTATTAGGAGCACATTGAATTTTACCATGAACTGTAGAAAGTGTCCCCGAGGATCCAACTCTGCCATGCTTGCCATTTGATCAACTTGAGCCCTTTCACCTTCATATTTACACTCTTCGTACTCGTATACAGCCGGGAAACCTATACTTGCTTTGTAATTCTCATGACTGAAACATACCATAACAATTCTTTTGTAAACATTACATACATAATAATTTTTGTCTTAAATTGCATGTACATGCATACTCAGCGAAAGCTTTGTCCTGTTTTTACTTTTAATCCTTCTGAAATTCTCGAATGTTACTGTTGCCTTATTAAAACTGTAAGTTATTGTATTTGTTTGTTCCTGTTTTTTAGCCATTTTCTGACAGTATTTCAGTTAAGTAACGGCAGGTAGTTAACCAAACCAGCGTTCCTTGATTCAGTACCAATACTCCACAAGTAAGAGCCAACTTTTTCACATGAATCAGATGTGGAGGAGGCATGATTTCAGACAATGTCTTTTAGGGAAAACATAAACCTCGACCTTAAACTGAACTCATGACCTAGCTGCTATCGATGGAGGCTCTCCCTAATGAACTAAGCAGGTGGGCTATGAATTTAGGCTGCATACTGCAATTAAACTGATTAAGAACAGAATACTACTCAATTACTGAGTTGTTTGTTATGACAGTACTCTGCTACATCTATAATTACTTTTACATGATTTTGTTTCCAAACAGTATCACCCTTGGCTACACCTCAGGGAAAATTCAGATTTTTTCCCAAAAGATGTAAACTTTTTTTTTCTCACAGGCCCTTCAGCACAACATTAGGGACCAGACTTTTGAACAGTCTGTTTATAAATAGTGACTTCAAACATAATGTAGGGATAATACACTTTTTTTGTGTATTAACATCTGCAGAAGCCCGTGGGATTGTTTGTGACCAAGACCGAAGGTTCTTATCACTTCACAATTTGGTGGACTTGAGCACAATTTCAAGAATTATAATAATAACTTCACAATTGAGTTATACTGAATACAGACACAGTTGGAGTACGGATGAGTACGAACGTAGTGTCAAGCTTCCAAGCTGTTTATATAAATTCTTCGAGAAATTAGTTAAAAACATCATACCGACTGATTCTTACCAAAATCATAAATATGATTCCTAAAAACAAGGAATCGCACATGTCACAGGCGATTCTTTAACATTCATGGTTGTCTACAAAATCTGAATTGACGTCGAGTTCTAAAAGGGTAGTAAACAAGGTAAGAAACGCGTACGAACATTGTTGGGGGCAGCGCAAATTTTGGCGTTAGTTACTGATACAGCAAAACATTCTATGGTTTATATTGCATCTTTTATGCTTAAAAAAATGTTTTTTATGAAAGAAACAAGACGCAGATACCTGATCTCAATCTGTGCAGGAATACGTCACAGTAAACACCTGACGTCGTACTGACGTTGGATTTTGGTCGCGACGTCGGCGACCTGAATCGAACGTCTAACCAACGTCATATCCACGACGTCTAATAGACGTCAGACTTAGACGTCTTGAAGACGTTGGAATTAGGTTGGATAGAAAGTCTGATAAATGTTTTTAGTTATAAAACTCAGTGGTATAATATTGCTAGTAAAGTTTAAAGATATTTACTTGTTTTCATAAAGGCCTGGACATTCGCTTATAAATAATAGTTCATTCGCACATTAAACTGTGAGTAACAGATTTTTTAAAAATATAGATCTACTTATTTTAATACTTATACCTATTAATGTTCCATATATTTTCAAAGATTGATGCATTTTTGTTTGTTACTTTAAAAAAGCAATTGCGTTTAACACCAAACTTCATTACATTTTACGAAGTTATAGGAGATGTTTTCATAGAATTTAAAATACTACATATTTGTTTGGCACGTAGTAATTATGCTCTTAGTAATAGCACTAGTATATTTGTGTAAGTCTTCGATTTGATGAAACTGTCAAATTTTATACATTTCAGATGGAAATGTAAGCAGAGTTGAAGAATTATACAAAAACTAGAGCTATCACTAAAGGTGATGAATGTACCCCCCGCATGCACTGACACAGTACATTGCAATTTGACGCACACAAGATTGCATAATTATGTGGACTGTATGTATATAGACTGTATGTATACAGTATAGTAACAAAAAACAAAGTCCCATAACTATGCAGAATATTTATCTAAAACAATGTAACATGCACCATGCACAACTAGGGTTGGTACTGATCACTTGTGTGAAGTTTCATTAAATTGTGTGCAAGGGTTTGGTAGATTAGGCACGCACAAGATTGCATATGTAGACTGTATGTACATAGTATGTTAACAAGAAACAAAGTCCCATAACTCTGCAATTTTTGTCGCTGAAAGAACCTAACATGCCCCATGCACAACTACTGTTGTTACTGATCACTTGTGTGAAGTTTCATTAAATTGTGTCAAGGGGATGAGGAGAGATGGTGCGCACAAGATTGTGTCTATGTATATAGTATACATGTAGTAACAAAAAAACAAAGTCCCATAACTCTGCAAATTTTTTTTCTAAAAGAACCTAACATGCCCCATGCACAACTACTGTTGGTACTGATCACTTGTGTGAAGTTTCATTAAATTGTGTCAAGGGGATGAGGAGAGATGGTGCGCACAATATTGTGTCTATGTATATAGTATAGTAACAAAAAAACAAAGTCCCATAACTCTGCAAATTGTTTTTCTAAAAGAACCTAACATGCCCCATGCACAACTACTGTTGGTACTGATCACTTGTGTGAAGTTTCATTAAATTCTGTCAAGGGGATGAGGAGAGATGGTGCGCACAAGATTGTGTCTATGTATATAGTATAGTAACAAAAAAACAAAGTCCCATAACTCTGCAAATTGTTTTTCTAAAAGAACCTAACATGCCTCATGCACAACTACTGTTGGTACTGATCACTTGTGTGAAGTTTCATTAAATTGTGTCAAGGGGATAAGGAGAGATGGTGTGCACAAGATTGCGTCTACGGACAGACGGACAGACAGACAGACAGACAACCTGAAACCAGTATACCCCCCCTTACAACTTTGTTGTCGGGGGGTACAATGACAAAACTTGAAAGTTTCAATGACTGGATTACTTTTTGGACTTATTGTATTAGATTTACGTCGCCATATTATGTGAAATAAAGATGATAAAATACATGTGTTATTAGTACTTGTTTCATTGCAAATTACGTTGAAAATTTGGTCAGATTTTGGTTGAAAAATGGTTAGATTTAGGTTGAAAAATGGTCGGATTGCGATGTATAGCCAACATCGGGATCCAACGTATAAACGGTTTGCAAATCCAACCAAAATCCAACGTTGGGGTCCGACGTCTATACGACGTCTAACCGATGTCAAATGTCTACTGGGATAAACGTCCTTGGGAAAGCATTTCAAAAATGAAAATCGGGTATAATAACAGCACGTGAATTGCCTTGTTTGCACACAATTTTTCTCCCATTAATACATGGGCAGATCAAGTGAAAAAAGTGGTTTTTATGCAAGAATGAGTTTACAGCACCTCCCCCACATCCCAACCCCTCCCCACTAAAAAAATAACAGCACTTACTCTGCCATGCCTTCTTTAGAACTGTCTTCTGGCATCAGTTGTTCTCTAAGGATCACTTGCTTTTCTCCAAACACATCCTTCCCTTTCGCCATATCAAATATTACTTGTAACGCATATGCTGAAATAGTACAAATATCAAATACATGTATCTCTGATAATGCATATTATGCTGAAACTTAACACATATCAAATATTACTTGTAATACATGAGCTCAAATACAGTTCTTTGAAAAGTAATATCACAGCATCCATTGCAAATTTATTCATAGTAACTGTTAAAATATTATAGAAGTATGCTAATTCAATTATGATAACACATGAAAATACTATTTTCTAAGTTCATTTCGTTTTAAATACATAGGACTTCAAAGTAAACCCATGATGACAATTTGCTACAAGCAAAAGTAGTGTTTCTTCCATTTACAGAAAAAACAACCAAATAGAGAAAACAATCTTCCATTGACATCGAAATAACACTAAGTCTTATAATCATAATCAAATGAAACTAGAAATTGCTTTTGTAAAAAAGCACATGTCTCCCCCAATGCAAAGTCCTATAGGCAAGAAGTCAATAGGGGCCAGGAGCGAAAGTCAAAGAGATACTGATGGTTGGCTGCAATAGGGATCATCTACTTGGCATGTCTAGTCATCCCGCTAAATTTCAACACTATTGGCCTAGTGGTTCTCAAGTCACTGTTCAGGCTCCTGTGACCTTGACCTTTGATCAAGTGACCTCAAAATAAATAGGGGTCATCTACTCTGCATGTCCAATCATCCTATTAAGTTTCAACATTCTAGGTCAAGTGGTTCTCAAGTTATTCTCCAGAAATGATTTTACATGACCAGGCCCCTGTGACCTTGACCTTTAATAGACTGACCCCAAAATCAATAGGGATCATCTACTCTGCATGTTCAATCATCCTATGAAGTTTCAACATTCTGGGTCAAGTGGTTCTCAAGTTATTGATCAGAAATTGTTTTCCATGTTCAGGCTCCTGTGACCTTGACCTCTGATCAAGTGACCTCAAAATAAATAGGGGTCATCTACTCTGCATGTCCAATCATCCTATTAAGTTTCAACATTCTAGGTCAAGTGGTTCTCAGGTTATTCTCCAGAAATGATTTTACATGACCAGGTCCCTGTGACCTTGACCTTTAATAGACTGACCCCAAAATCAATAGGGATCATCTACTCTGCATGTTCAATCATCCTATGAAGTTTCAACATTCTGGATCAAGAGGTTCTGAAGTTATTGATCGGAAATGGTTATCAATGTTCAGGCCCCTGTGACCTTGACCTTTAACGGAGTGACCCCAAAAACAATAGGGGTCATTTATTCTGCATGAACAATCATCCTATGAAGTTTCAACATTCTGAGTCAAGTGGTTCTCAAGTTACTGACCGGAAATGGTTTTCAATGTTCAGGCCCCTGTGACCTTGACCTTTAACGGAGAGACTCCAAAATCAATAGGGGTCATCTACTTTGCATGTACAATCATCCTATGAAGTTTCAACATTCTGGGTCAAGTGGTACTCAAGTTATTGATCGGAAATGGTTTTCAATGTTCAGGTCCCTGTGACCTTGACCTTTGACGGAGTGACCCCAAAAACAATAGAGGTCATCTACTCTACATGATCAATCATCCTATGAAGTTTCAACATTCTGGGTCGAGTGGTTCTCAAGTTATTGATCGGAAATGGTTTTCAATGTTCAGGCCCCTGTGACCTTGACCTTTGACGGAGTGACCCCAAAAACAATAGGGGTCATCTACTCTATATGACCAATCATCCTATGAAGTTTCAACATTCTGGGTCAAGTGGTTCTCTAGTTATTGATCAGAAATGGTTTTCAATGTTCAGGCCCCTGTGACCTTGACCTTTGATGGAGTGACCCCAAAAACAATAGGGGTCGTCTACTCCAGCAGCCCTACAACCCTATGAAGTTTGAAGGTTCTAGGTCAAATGGTTCTCCAGTTATTGCTCGGAAATGAAGTGTGACGTACGGACGGACGGATGGACGGACGGACAGGGCAAAAACAATATGTCTCCCCCAGAGGGGGGGAGACATAATTAAGATGATGTGAAGCTATATCTTTCAGCAGTCAACAATGAAAACTATATTGGCATCCTCACATGTTAAAGTTTGCTTTAAGGAAGTCAAACATCTAGGTGTATTTCTTTTAATTTTTTTAATAGTGTATTTATGAAAAAGAGTCTATCTATCAATGGTTTAAGGCTTATATTGGAATATTTGGGTTTGAGGTAACTGTTTTTGAAAATAACTCAGCAGTACCTAGGACTGGGACGATTAGTCTGTTAATTGGATCCGATTCAATTACTATGTAAAACCGGTTTCAATTTTGCAAAACTGCCAATCGCTTTCAAACAATAAACATCACGAATTGTACTTTATCTTTACATTTCTTTGACCATCACATGCTATATGATAGACCTGCAGTATATTTCCGCTAAAACACATCAACCTGAACATAATTTAAAATGGTCTCAGATTTGCCTGTCGTGATATATCTGAAACAATGAACTAAAATATGACTTGTTAATTCTCACACTGCTTGCAAACGATACATCTGTAAGTTTCTCAAGAAGTCAGTTGCTGAAAGTACCTTGATACGGTCGTCAGGAAAGAAAACGGCATTTAAAATATGGCGGCCGATTAACCGGTTCGATTCGATTACATACAAATGATTAACCGATTTCAAAATTTAGAAATCGTCCCAGTCCTAGCAGTACCTAGTTAACACATAAAACAGTTACCCACCTAGCAGATATTCCAATCCAGATATCACCTATCAGATACTCCAACCCAGTTACCTCTATTCTATTCCCATTGCTCCTTATCAAATATTCCAATCTCATTACCAACAACCTAATATTAAAATCCACAACTACAGCAAGTAAAACTTTGTTGAATACATGTCAAAATAACCAAAGCAAACTTACTGAATGGGGAGATGTAAGATTCTCCGAAGGAGACCCAGACCTCATCCTCGGTCTGTAGACTGAACACGTCTGTAACTTCTCGTCCAAACTGATTGAAGATTTTCTTGGCTATGGGTGCCAATTTGGGGTTTTGTGGATTTACAAACATACCCGATAACTCATCCAGCAACTGTCAAAGACAATTTAAAGGTAACTAGAAGATGTTTTTGTGGAAAAGCGCATGTCTCCCTCATTGCATAGTCGTAATAGGCAAGAAGTCAATAGGGGACAGGAGCAAATGTCAAAGAGACACTGACGACTGGCTGCAATAT
Source organism: Mercenaria mercenaria (assembly GCF_021730395.1). Classification (NCBI taxonomy): domain Eukaryota; kingdom Metazoa; phylum Mollusca; class Bivalvia; order Venerida; family Veneridae; genus Mercenaria; species Mercenaria mercenaria. The sequence goes on along the minus strand of NC_069377.1, from coordinate 26,893,425 downwards.
GGATCATCTACTTGGCATGTCCAATCATCCTATTAAGTTTCAACATTCTGGGTCAAGTGGTTTTCAAGTTATTGATTGGAAACCATTTTGCAAGTTCAGGCCCCTGTGACATTGACCATTTATCGAGTGACCTCAAAATCAATAGGGGTCATCTACTCTGCATGTCCACTCATCCTATGAAGTTTCAAAATTCTGGGTCAAGTGGTTCTCAAGTTATTGATCAGAAAGGGTTTTCCATGTTCAGGCCCCAGTGACTTTAACCTAAGCTCATGTGACCGCAAAAAAAGATAAGGGTAATCTACTCTGTAAGTCCTATCACCCTATGAAGTTTCGAAGGTTGTGGGTCAAATAGTTCTCAAGTTACTGACAGGAAACTGTTTTCTATGTTCTGGTCCCTGTGACCTTGACCTTTGATCAAGTGACTCAAAAATTATTATGGGTCATCTACCCTACATGTCCAATCATTCTATGAAGTTTGAAGGTTTTAGGTCAAATTGTTCTCCAGTTATTGATCAAAAATGAAATATGACAGATGGATGGCACCTGTGACCTTAACCTTTGATGGAGTGACCCAAAAACCAATAGGGATCATCTACACTGTACGTCCTAACACCCTATGAAGTTTGAAGGGTCTAGGTCAAATGGTTCTCAAGTTACAGACTGGAAATAGATTTCCATGTTCTGGCACCTGTGACCTTGACCTTTAATGGAGTGACCCCAAAATCAATAGGGGTCATCTACTCTGTATGTCCTGTGAAATTTCAACATTCTGGGTCAAGTGGTTCTCAAGTTATTGATCGGAATTGGTTTTCCATGATCAGGCCCCTGTGACATTGACCTTTAACAGAGTGACTCCAAAATCATTAGGGGTCATCTGCTCTGCATGTCCAATCATCCTTTGAAGTTTCAACATTCTGGGTCAAGTGGTTCTCAAGTTATTGATCGGAAATGGTTTTCCATGTTCAGGCTCCTGTGACCTTTACCTTTAACAGAGTGACTCCAGACAGACAGGGCCAAAAACAATACCACTGGGTGGTGGGTGGGAGACATAAATACTTTAATCATTTAGTAATGTATTTCTTCTTTGTTTTTGTTGTGCTAAACATCACAATGACTCAAATATAGGCCATATGGGCAGTTTTCCAGCTTTTTATGGTGCAGAAAGATACCCCTCTGTGCATTATTCAAGGAATAGGGAGACACCAGGGCAGAGACACAAACCTTCCATAATGGAGCCAGACGACATGTCACATGATACAATTCTTAATCTAAAGCAGTTTTTGGACCCAAAGCAGTGAAGGGCAGATGATTTAAAGCCAAGGACTTTAATCATTTGACCCACTGAGGCCCGTAGCCATGTGAAAAATTATTATGCATCAATATTTGAAACCGGTGTTCCAACAGTACATAATAAACATGTTGATCAACAATGAAGATAATGTATGTTAAATGAGGGGAAATTTCATACAGACCAGAAGTAAAATCCATACTGCTGAAATACTGCTCAAATATTTATATTTTAGGTAAGCTTCTGTGCCAGGTGTCATGTGTGCAAATTCTCTTCAAACTGTAAAATGACAAATGCAGACTGGCTAACACACATTAGAAACATGTCCTTGACATTTTGTAAGGCAATAAAGTCCTGCTATAAAGTTGAGTCAATTGATCAAGAAAATAAACAGGAAAAAATCTTCGACTTACTCTTTTTAACAAGAGCTCCTTCGTACTACCTTGGGTAGCTTTGCGTAAGTTGAAATAGAAATCTCTAGGAGCATTCACTGTTCCATTCTCATGCACCTGAAAGATAATTCAAAGGTACAGATTTGAAAAAAGAACTAAAGGGGTGGGGATAGTAAAGGGAGATAACTGAAAAAGTAAGGGATAGTAAAGGGAGGTAACTGAAACTAGAATGTGTCTGTAGGACACAGGGTGTGCCCCCCCCCCCCCCCCCCCCCCACTGGTATATTTGTCACAAATAAGGGACAATAATTCAAATGTTTGCAGTGTTAATGGGGTTTAGCCTAAACAAACATTTTATGAAAAGGATTCATTATTCTAGGCCATATATTTTTGACCTACAAGCATCACAAACAAAAAATCCACTATTTTGGCTATTTCAAGGGCAATAATTCTGTAATAAGCACAAAGATTCTCAAGAAGAATGCCAAGGGTGCAAGGTCACATCATGATAAAGACTCAAGTAAGGTTTCATGAATTTACATTAAACAGTTTTTGAGCTAGGCACATAATTAGGTGAAAATATGCATTTTTTTACTATTTCAGGGGCCATAACTTTAAAAATAGGGGGGTGGAGCCAGCCAAAAATAAGAGGTGTGCAAGTTTATATCATGATAAAGACTTATGCAAGTTTTCAACCATCTATATTAAATACTTATTAAGTCAGAAGGCGCAAGTGCGCATTTTTTACTATTTCAGTGGCCATAACTCTGATTATAGGGGGCGAAGCCAGACAAAAAATAGGAGGTGCAAATGATCATACCATGATAAAAACTCACACAAGGTCTAATCTATTTATATGAAATTTTTTTGAGCTAGGCGCGTCACAAGGTGAAAATGTGCATATTTGACTATTTCAGGGGCCTTAACTCTCAAAATAGGGGGCGGAGCCAGAGAAAAAAAAGAAAGTGTGCAGGTTCGTATCATGATTAAGACTCATGCAAGGTTTAATCAATTTATATGAAATTCTTTTTGAGCTAGGTGTGTCACAAGGTGAAAATGTGCATTTTTGACTATCTAAGGGGCCATAACTCTGAAAAAAGGGGGTATACCAAGATGAAAAATAGGAGATGCGCAAGTTCATATCATGATAAAGACTCATGCAAGGTTTCATGAATCTATATCAAATACTTTTTGAGCTAGGCGCGTCACAAGGTGAAAATGTGCATTTTTGACTATTTCAGGGGCCATAACTCTTAAAAATGGGGGGGGGGGGGGCGGAGCCAGACGAAAAATAGGAGGTGCACAAGTTCACATCATGATAACGACTCATGCAAGGTTTCATGAATCTATATCAAATACTTTTTGAGCTAGGCTTGTCTCAATGTAAAAATGTGCATTTTTGACTATTTCAGGGGACATAACTCTAAAAATAGGGGGCGGAGCCTGACTTAAAATAGAAGGTGCGCAAGTTCATATCATGATAAAGACTCATGCAAGGTTTCATGAATCTATATCAAATACTTTTTGAGCTAGGCATGTCACAAGGTGAAAATGTGCATTTTTGACTATTTCTAGGGCCATAACTCTAAAAATAGGGGGCGGAGCCAGACGAAAAATAGAAGGTGCGCAAGTTCATGCAAGGTTTCATCACCTTGGGGGGGGGGGGGGGGGGGGGGGGGGGGGGGGGGGGGGCACAAAAAGTAAAGTGGACAGAGCAATGGTTTTTACAGTCATGCTGGTGACCATTTTTTAAAGTTCATCCACGAATGACAAAGTTACATACCAGACACAAAATTTGGGTGGATTCATAAAGGGAGATAATTCAAACAATTAAGAGGATTAGATTTATTGTTCTTGCATAAGTTCCATGTCTTTCTGAACACTTGTGCAAAGTTAATTTTACAGTCCATCCATCAATGATAAAGATACACACAGGACAAGAAATTCTGACTGATGGAAGCTGTAATTACTACATGCCACCCCCAAACATTAAAATGGCTTCCTCCTTAGAAAGCTATTTTCAAACTGTCTTTTTCGACAGTGTTTCGATTTCGAAAATTATTTCTAAAGTTTGGTTAAATTCTGACCAATTGTTTTAGAGGAGAAAAATGTTTAGAGTAGAAATGTAGACACAGGACATTAGCCTACCGCCCGCTTAGCTCAGAAGGGAGAACGCCGATCTACAGATAGCAGGGTCGCGTGTTCGATCCTCAGGCGTCAAGTGTTCTCCATGAGGATTTGATAAAAGATATTGTGTCTGAAATCATTCATCCTCCACCTTTGATTTTTCATGTGGGGAAGTTGGCTGTTACTTGCGGAGAACAGGTTTGTACTGGTACAGAATCCAGGAACACTCGTTAGGTTAACTGTCTGAAATACTATTGAAAAACGGCGTTAAACCCAAAACAAACAAACAAACACTAGACCATCCATATATGCCAACAGCTCACCCTGAACAAAGATCAGCTGAGTTCATTAAGTACAACCGTTACAGTAAAAGTGGCAATACCTTGAGCTTAAGTCCTGGTACTCCCACCATCTTGTATGACTTATCTTTCGACAGTGTTTTGATATGTCTCATCTTGTAATTAGTCCCCTCTTCCTCCTCCTTATCCAACATCTCCTGTAGGTTCAACAACTTCTCCTCTATCCTCTGTAGAGTCTCACTCAACTGATCAATGTCCTTGTCAGTCTGGAAGGGAATATATATTAGTAATGAATGGATGTGGAAGACTTAATAGTAATGGATGAATGGGGACAACATAATTATAGTTACTGTAATGGATGGATGGAGAAGACATAATAGTAATGGATGGATGTGGAAGACTTAATAGTAATGGATGAATGGGGACAACATAATTATAGTTACTGTAATGGATGGATGGAGAAGACATAATAGTAATGGATGGATGTGGAAGACTTAATAGTAATGGATGAATGGGGACAACATAATTATAGTTACTGTAATGGATGGATGGAGAAGACATAATAGTAATGCATGGTTGGAGAAACCTTAAAAGCAATGCATGGCTGGGGAAGATTTAATAGTAATGCATAGTTGAGAAAGACACAGTAATAATGGTTGGATGGGGAAGACATAGCAGTAATAGGTGGATGGGGAAGATATAACTATGGATGGATGGATTTTACTACTATTTTATTTCAAACTGGTGATTTGCCTTCAGGATGCATAGTTCTTAGTGATGATGATTAAAATGATGATGATGATGCTCACACCATCATCATCAATGATGACACCAACCATGATTTGGATGATGGTGATGATCCACAGCAACATCTGTTGCCATAGCAATAAAATTAAAGAATGTGCATATTCCCCATATTGCCATCTATCCACTTAAGTTTCACAAAAAATATTATTCAAGTTATTGCAGTATCTGATGGACTAAGGGATGGATGAACATGTGCAGGGGGATGGGAGTAGGGAATAAGTCCCTTCTGGTTCCAACAGGGGACTAACAAATGCACACATGTTTCAATGTTACAGGTTTCAAAATCTATTACATTTATATACTTACATAAGTGAGAGCCTCCTCTACCTCTTCTTTAGACATAGACAGAATTTTGATAGCGACCTTGACCTTGTCTTCCTCTCCATCTTGCATGAAGGAAAGCTGAAATGTATGAATATCCTGCATAAAACCTTATGTCAGTAAGTTTGTATCACTAGTCATTTTCAGAGTACTCACTTTTATGGACTTTTGAGAGAAATTATTTTTCACCTAAAATTTGTAGGACAGCCCCTTTAAATTATAATACATCTGAACCTGCAGTAGATTTCCTCTATATTAACCTTTAGCCTCTGGCGGCAAGTGATTCAGCCTTTGCGACCAGTGCAGACCAAGATCAGCCTGCACATCCGTGCAGTCTGATCATGGTCTGCACTGTTCGCTATTTAGTTAGTAAATTTTCAGTAAACACCCTAGTAATTATAAATGGTATTGCCCAAATTGAATGATGGACCAGTCTATTATAGAAATTTAGCAGGCTAAGGGTTAAGCGACTTCTTGCCTCAAGCAACCAGTCAGCAGCTAACTTTCCAAACTGACATTTACTTCTAATTTCTTTTTGTCATCAGCAGATTCCTGCCTGACACAGCTAGAATGAGTCGCTGCTTAATACAGATTTGACCATACCTGATACTCATTTCAGCATCTTGTGTATATCTTTTTGGGACTCAAGTCCTTATTTTAGTCTAAAGTCTTATGTAAAATCAAGGTAGTTGATGTAATAACAACTGGTTAGGTTTGCGGTTTTGGCATTCGCGTTTTCTCTGTATGTGATTTCAGAATTTATTCTCTAGTTGTTATAGAAACAAAAGCTCATAAAAATTTACCTCCTTATTCATATGGCCTACATTGGCATCACAAGAGTTCCGAAATAACATAAAGAGAATACAAAATTACACAGAAATTGCCAACAATCATTACTGCTCCACTACCTTTAGCATAACCATCGACATACCTCTTTTCTGAAGACTTTTGCCTCCTTTATGCGATTCTTAATGACCTCCCTGATGGTGATTAGGAAATCCCTAGTGCCTGACGGACTGAAGCCTTCGCCAGTGGACACCCACACAGGTCCCAATACATAGGTACCCCCTGACTGCAGACAATCATCTAAAATTGGTGCTGAAATAATATTTATAGATTAATAGATTTTTATATGCAGTAATATGCTGGAGTTTTAAAATGGAAATATTGCAAAACACTGCAAAAGAATGACCATGTATTTCTCAATGCAAAGCCAGCAGTTTTTTTTTATTGCAAACACATAAACATTTAAATTTTATAAATGATCCACATCTGTTTTTTGGGCTTAGTAACATTAAAACTTATCAATAGTCATGTACTTTTTAATGCCATGACACCCATTAAGATGATTTCACATGCCCGAAATGAAATTTACACATAAACAAGGAATTTCTTTTACTTTACGTGTTTATTTCCACTACATGTAGCAATTGTTCATAGATTATACAGGCCTATATAATTATCTCGCAAAAAATGTTTCTAAAAATATTTCATCCTTTATGTTATCTTTTTTGCAAATACATATAAGCATCTTCAAGATCAAATGAACTGAAAAACAAGAGCACCGCCTTGCGGGTGCTGACGCTCATCTGATTTTTTTTGTGTAATAGAAATATTGTCCTACCCATGATTTTCTAAGTCTAAAAAGGGCCATCATTCTTGCAAAAAGCAGGATAGAGTTATGTTTCTTAATGTTCAGTGTCCACGTATGATGGTGAAAAACTGTTGCAAGTTTTAAAGCAATAGCTTTGATAGTTTATGAGAAAAGTTGACTTAAACATAATACTCAACCAAGAAAATGATTTTCTAAGTCCAAAAGGGGCAATAATTATTGCAAAAAGCCGGATGGAGTTATGTTGCTTGCTGTACAGGGTCAGCTTCTGATGGTCAACAAGTGTTGCAAGTTTCAAAGCAATAGCTTTGATAGTTTAAGAGAAAAAGTTGACCTAAACATAAAACTTAACCAAGAAATCTGATATTTTCTAAGTCCAAAAGGGGCCATAAATCTTGCAAAAAGCAGGATGGAGTTATGTTTCTTGCTGTACAGGGTCAACTTATGATGGTGAACAAGTGTTGCAAGTTTTAAAGCAATAGCTTTGATAGTTTAGGATAAAAGCTGACCTAAACATAAAACTTAACCATAAAAAAAAAGTTTCTAAGTCCAAAAGGGCAATAAATCTTGCAAAAAGCAAGATGGAGTTATGTTTCTTGATGTACAGGGTCTGCTTATGATGGTGAACAAGTATTCCAAGTTTCAAAGCAATAGCTTTGATAGTTTAGGAGAAAAGTTGACCTAAACATAAAACTTAACCAAGAAATCTGATATTTTCTAAGTACAAAAGGGGCCATAAATCTTGCAAAAAGCAAGATGGAGTTATGTTTCTTGATGTACAGGGTCTGCTTATGATGGTGAACAAGTATTCCAAGTTTCAAAGCAATAGCTTTGATAGTTTAGGAGAAAAGTTGACCTAAACATAAAACTTAACCAAGAAATCTGATATTTTCTAAGTACAAAAGGGGCCATAAATCTTGCAAAAAGCAAGATGGAGTTATGTTTCTTGCTATACAGGGTCAGCTTATGATGGTGAACAAGTATTCCAAGTTTCAAAGCAGTAGCTTTGATAGTTTAGGAGAAAAGCTGACCTAAACATAAAACTTAACCAGGCAACGCCGACGCAGACGCCGACGCCGACGCCGACAACCGCTCAAGTGATGACAATAACTCATCATTTTTTTTCAAAAAATCAGATGAGCTAAAAACGAATATTTACTCTCTGCAAGTGATGTGATTTCATTCCCTTCCCAGTCATACAAAATCCTTGCATGACTTCGTAGATCTAGTTTAGCTGTACAGGCTACCAAAAACTGAAAAACAGAAACACCAAAAAGTTGTGAAAAAAGAAGCTCCAAAAACTGCCGACAAAAGCACTAAAAAGTTGCAAAAACACTCCAAATAATAAAAGAAGTATCTGAAATAAAATTTTACTAAACTGCTCCGACAAAATTTAGGGCTCAAGATTTTGAAAATGAGTTTGGGAACCAGTCTCAAATCTCTGGCATTTGATTGGCTGATTCAATTCTAAAACTTTAACCAATGGCATGCCAGCATTCTGCAGTGACTGGTCTCAAAATTCAGTTTTATAACCTTGGACATGGCTTTCAGATTTAAATCTAACTTATACCTTTCATTATTTAAGAGGTGCATCAGATTAGAATTCATAGATTTCATCTTTTAAAGAAATTTTGTTTCAACAGAATTTTTCATTGACGGGTGGTGGTTCCACAGAAAAATCATACTTCAACGGTTCCAATATAAGTGATGAAAATTTATGGAATGCACTTTTTATCATAAGTAAGCAAAAACAACCCGATTATTTTGAACAAAATATAATCATTTATTGTCCACATGGTGTTAATGTAGACATCTTTTTTATGATAAGCAGAACTAAAAAGCAATCATTTGGAACAAAATACGGTCATTTATTGTCGACATCGTGTTAATGTTAACATCAAAATTTATTATCACTAAATTGAAAACTGCCATATATTTAACAAATAATCAAGGCCTTCGCGTTGTTTATCGTCTAATTTACCACGGTTCAGAGTTTAGATGCGTAGGAATTGAACCACGAGGGCGTGAGCCCGAGTGGTTAAATACTGAAGCATCTGAACGATGAACCGTGGTAAATTAGACGATAAATCACAAGAAGGCCTTGATTGTTTTCATTCTGACATGCACGTTGATATATTTCAATAAATATTATACTGGAATTCATTTACGCGAGGTTTAATGTATCGGACGTCAGGCGGCTACATGACGTCAAAATTGACGTCATAATGCTCTCTTACCGGTCCGTGCGTCAACCGTTGTTTATCGCAGGATATATTGCGTTTGATTTTCTTCTTTGTTTAACTGGAAATCAATTCGAGCCATGTTAGAATTGAGAATCCCCCTTTCCATATGTTAATATGTCTAATGTATTAAATTCTATTTTGTCATCTTTTTATATTGAAGTTTGTCAATTATTGTTATCTTTTTATTTTCAGTAGCTTTTTTTCAGAATTGATTTATCATAAGTTCCATTTCATATTTTCTCCCAAAATTAATTTTCATGAGGCAAATTAATGTTGTAGGTTCATTCTCTGACTTGGATTAGAGGTCAACTGCTGAATTCATCATTTTTCTCCCTGTGACATATGTACATGCAATTCTAACCTTTATCTTCACAATTCTTTATCATACCGAATTATTTTGATATTCAAATACATTTCTTCCGCTATACAAGTCGACTTTTATTTCGTAAATGTATCACTTATAAATACACATGCAAGAAGTATATATTTTTTAGTTTTCATAATTTCTTTAAAATTATTACTGTTGTACGTGTTTTTATTTTATCATAATATTACTTAAAAATTATTTCTGTTTTATTAAGTGTTCTACTGACTGGATCAAGAGAATTAACAAATAATAATGATAACAATAATAAGTAAATGTAGTAACTGTTATCAGCCTATAGAATAAGACATTAATCCATTTTGTTACTCTCTTAACCAGATCTTATTGACAGTATGGCATGAATTCCCAGGAGTATCATTATTTTAAAGAGAACTTTTCACCTCAAGAAACCTTGGAGAATCTGAGAAAATTTTAGGGGTAAATAAGTTCAGCCCATGTCCTTGAGCCCATCCCAGCCCATCCCATGAGCCCATCCCAGGTTTTCCAGGATCCCAACTAAATAATAACTATCATTTTTTTCTCTGATCAAATCATTTAAAGTCAACTATAACGCTTAGTTTTAAAACTAATGGCTAATTTCATTAATAAGTTTACCTGCTGCAATATAGCTGAATATTTGCATGCAGTGAATGCATCTCTTAGCAGACGTCTTAACTGTTCAATTGAATTTTTAATGCGTGTTTGGTTTAATCAAGCTAATGTTCAATTTATAGAAGAGTAATAAAAATAATATTCATTGTGGAGCCTCTTACAAGTAGTGGGGGTGTTGCCACAAGAGCTATTACAGAGCTGAAACCACACCGCCAACCAATAGCTATTCAGAGAAGAACTTACCTGTTATAGCAAATTATGAAAGAGAAGTAGATTTTGATATGTTAAGCAACTTAATCTTTATTCTTGATTAGTATATGCATGTACATGATTTTTTTTTTTTTTTGATTTTACGTCGCACCGACACATGATAGGTCATATGGCGACTTTCCAGCTTTAATGGTGGAGGAAGACCCAAGGTGCCCCTCCGTGCATTATTTCATCACGAGCGGGCACCTGGGTAGAACCACTGACCTTCGGTAAGCCAGCTGGATGGCTTCCTCACATGAAGAATTCAACGTCCCGAGTGAGGCTCGAACCAACATCGATGAGGGGCAAGTGATTTTAAGTCAGCGACCTTAACCACTCGGGCACGGAGGCCGGTATGTAACATATTGTTATGTTAAATATTACAAAGATATTTATCATTGTGTTTATGTTTCTAATTGATATATTTAACGCTAAAAGATGCTCTTGAGCCTGTTTCACAGAACTTTGTAGGACTTTTTTCACATTCTTAGAACAATATAAAAGAAGCAGTCTTACAAAAATATTCAGTACGTGTATAACCTGAACTACAAAATTTATTTATCTATTCCCCGCATCATACTATCCGAGATTCCAGAACGGAGATTCACTTAGAAATTGAAAGTTGTTGTCCGTAAGTATATTGACAGGTGGCACTCATTAATATTCGCCAATATTTTCGGGCGCTTTCTTTATTTTACACCATATTTGTAAGCTGAAAATATCTAAATTGACCAAAATAACATGCATAGTTTACCAATTTATAACTTGTATGTAGAAGATTGTCAAATACTTGTGTATTTCTTTCAATAAATGAACAATAAATCACGATAAGTGTGACAATTTTCCTGCATTCTAAGTTTAAAGATGAAATACGAATAGAATGATCCTGAAAAAGGTCAAAAAGGTGTCTCGAACTCACAGTCCCGAGATTGGTAGATGAACGTTTTGTCACCACAACTATATCTGCATGTACGACCTGGCGGTAAAGAAATATGTATATCTTATTTGGTTTTCAATATTTATATTTTCATTTAACTTCGGACACCGAAAATTTATTTACGGAAGCATACAGAACATTCTTGAGTGCTAGCTTAATAGTTTCGGACAATACTAAATAATCCCCAATAGACACAATAATAATTAGTTAGGATATTCAATTGGGGGAAAACCAACCCACTAGTCAAGAGCCAATTGAGGCGGAAATCCCCTGATAATAGTCATAACAATTAATCAGACATCACCTTTAAATTAGACCTAATAGTTATGTTACAAGCTTATTCCCAGGTGTATAATTTTGCTGAGTAGGAATTTTAGATGTATTTATATAATGTCTGAAATATCCAAACTTATCCCTCAATTAATAAGTTCAAAAAGTCAGATTTTAAAGATGCTATAGAAATCACTTTCACCTTTTACAAAATTGAAGCCTGGCTTGGCCCGATCAAAAATTGAACACGTCGGGCCAGGCTAGGCCAGATTTTAGAACATGCCAAACCCTCGTACCATCTTAATCTTTTTTCTTTGTTTGCAAAACACACGCTAAGCCTCGTTCTGAAACCCGCGCGCCAGCATCCTCACGAAGCCGAACGGAAATCTACGACGGCAAATATTTTTCACATTTTCAAACAATGAATGCAAAAGATTTCTTGTAACCAAAACATTTCGACAAATTATTTATCTTCTAATGAAAGCCCCATAGTTTGACAATAAAGTAAAAACTAGATGCCCACGGGCAACATGTCGAGCCCGCCAGCTGTCAAAAGGACTAAGAATTGCACATGACACCCTGTCTCATTGAGGCAAACATTTATGCCAATTGGAAAATGATTGCAAACAGTTACAATATAAGTCATTTATAGTAACAACAAAGGGAAGTAAATGTTTAAAAAAAATCTTAGTCCACACAAAAATCCTTACAAGTAGAAATATGTCAAAATACGCCTCAAAATATAGGATGTAACATGCATACTGTACTACAGAAAAGTGGTCTTGATTTTTACCTACGACCAATAATAAAAAAAGTTACAATATAAGCTATTTATAGTAACAACAAAGGGAAGCAATTCTAGGTTCTTGCAGATGATGAAAAATTGTGCCAAGTTACATCAAAATCCCTCCATGCATAAAAAAGAAATGCTCCGGACAAACTCATTCTTGTATCTGACCTTCGACCTCTAAGTGTGACCTTGACCTTAGACCTAGAGTCCTGGTTCTTGCGCATGACACTCCGTCACATGGTTGTGATCAAGTGTGCCAAGTTACATCAAAATCACTCCATGCATGAAGATGAAATGCTCCGGACAAAGTCATTATTGAATTTAGCCTTTGAGCACCAAATGTGACCTTGACCTTTGAGATAGGAACCTGCGGTTTACACAAGACACTCCGTCTCACTGAGGGTGACATTCATGCCAAATATAAACGAGATTGCTCCATGCATGTCAAAGTTATGGTCCGGACAAACAAATCCGGACGTGCGCACGCACGCACATACACCGATCAGCCATTTGGTCAACTATGTCTTCGCTTCTGCAAGCGGGCTCGACAAGAAATCACGATATGTAGAGACTGTTTTACAGACAAAAGACACAGGTAAAGACTCAGCCAATCAGTGCTCGCTGGAAATTTCTAGCAAGGGCCAGTGACGCATTTGGTCCGGGTGGCCCGGGTACGTTTTTTTTTAAAAAAAAGTAGATGTACTTTACAGGCATATATATTCAACTGGTTATTTATGATGTTTATAGAACTAAGGATTCATGCGTACGAGTAATATTATTGTGTAAAATAAATATGACTTTGTGTTTGAATCGATTTTCCTAGCTCCCCGTATCGGGCCTAAAATATTACACGAGGTTACGGAAGTCAGGCGAAAGGAAACGGCCATCCAGCCATCCAGATTCAGTTCAAATTTGCGGAAAAGTAAACAGTCAAAAGGCACTTTTCTTTTACCATTATTGTCGTAATGGCTGGTAATATGCTTTAATAAAAATACATGTGTTGTAGGTGAGTCATTTGCAGATGATACAGTACAGGCCGCGTAAGGTGTGCATTTTGGGCCATTTTTGCCTCAAAATTTAGTGTCCTGACACTGGCGTTTTACTCATTTTTACCACAGAAGCAACAGAATCGGCAGGCTGAAAATGTCACACAATGAAGCGCTAAGTATATGCAATACATCCGCTCAACACTTGCCTTGAATTTATCAAAATTGGATCAGCGCAGATATGTGGAATTTTCAAATCTAGTATCCCTTGTCCCCATAACGGCAGAATAGGAAAGGGATAAGTATTTATACATTTTTCCTATTTTCCAAAAAATGCTATCTTTTCACATAACAAAAATCTTATTCAGTTTTGAGCTATTTCCTTTATGTAAGCATTCTATTAACTGCCTTATATTTCTTTTATTTACAATATATTTTTTTCATTGTCACATTTTCATAACTTCTCTTTACCGGCGACAAAAAACTTTAAGATTAAGGTAGTTTACCTATATCCAGATGTTCTGAACGATAAAAAATCGCAAAATCAACTAATTTTTAGTTCTCAACTCTTTAACAATATCTGCAAGTAACTACATTTTAAAACATTCAGAAAAATAGCAATAATTGTCTGGTATCTATTTTGCCCCCTTTTTTGTTGTCGTACGATACGAAAGTCAGTTTTACAAAAACATTATTCTAAATACGGATGACTAAATTTCCATAAATCATATCCAAAGAATTCACAAGTCTTGTTGGCGTCAGGGTATGATGCATGTATGTTTAAAAGACTTATCATGATTCTTCCGAAACCAGATCTACATATATTTTTGGTACACTGTTCGGAATTGATTGAACACACCTACAGAGGGAAACGTGATTAAATAACACGTTTGAAAATCCGGCTGCAATATGCGTAAATATCGGGCTTTCTTGATAGATACAGAAGCAGACGTTTATTTTTTGAATATTGGCGGGAAAACTGCACGTGCCTTCCATGATGCTCCTTCGGTAATGACCGCGTGCTGATAAAAATTACGTATCTGCGTTATAATTTCGCTCACCAGAAACGTTACTGTATTGAAACTTTCATGTAATTGTACAATCAAATGAAAATGCATGCTTAAGACTTTAAGAACTTAAATTTATATTATAGCTGTTCGTTCTTCACAGGCTCTTATAATATTATTTCATTCGAGTTCTTAATATTATATGTTCAAAGTTCAAACACTAACATGCATGTAATGACGACTGTTTTACTTGTTCTGGCGAGTCACTCCTTGAAGTGCTGGGTCGGAGAAGCGGTAAAAGAACATGTTTATTGGTGAGCTAATAATAAATCAGGTGGACGGGGAAAATTAAAAATCATGGGTAGTGGAACTGGACTGAGGGGAAAAAATGGGCTTTTTTTTTTTTTTTTTTTTGCTTTTTTTTAACTGGACTGAGAGAAAAAATGGGCTTTTTGTTTTTTTTTGTCAAAAAGTAATGTCGAAGTATATTTCGACGAATAAAGAATTTTTTCACCCACTCATTATAACAATGCTAAAAGACGAACAGAAGTTTTAAAGCGGGCGGGCAACTCCTACACCTGGGTAGACCGACAGGAAAGACATGTTTTAATGTTTTGTTAAAATTAAAACATTCGTCAACTGTCTTGTCGGGTATCATAATCACAAAAATCACCTGATCATGTTTAACATGTAGACCAATAGTAAACAAATGACTGAAAAAATATCAAGTTAAATATAATTTAAACCGTTTAAGGTCTTAACACATCCATATGCAAAATACATTGATTTGTTCCTGGAACAAAGTTCAAAATGTTTCTTTATCCTTCAACTACACTAAGTGAATTCATGCAAGTCAATAGTCTATACTATTTGCTCTTCAATCTCGCAATCAGGTCTCGCATATTGGCCGACAAATATCATTTAGTCGACAAATGATTTAATATCTACAAAAAGTTATGTTTACAAAAAAACGCTCGAACATGGCATTATAATTAAAGTTTTCATATGTTTTCAAGTTTTGACTATAGCCAAGTAAAATGTAGTGCATAGACTGGTCAGTAGAACAAACTATGGACCGACGATTTATATAAGGACTCCAGTAATAATCATTTTGTTTGGCGATCTCTGTTGCTGTTTTAAACGCTCATTTCGTATGTTCAAAAAATGTCAAAAGATGTTCTGTCATAAAGTTAAGATGTTTTGTTGCATAAGTAGATAACTTTAGGCAGACATGTATGAATGAAACTCGAAAGCCTTGTAAAGTAAACAACGTTTAGACTAGTACTGTGCAGAAACTATGGACAGTCTGTTTGTGAAATATTCATATTTATGCATTCAAAATGGAAAAATAATACTAATAAGGGAAAGAAAAGTGAGCATGGGTCAAAAATTTTAAACTGTAAATTTCAACGCATTGAGATTTATACAGCATCAAGAAGCAAATGTGTTCGCGAAAATAATGTCATCTATATTACTTCAATTGTTTCAATCCATGTTGTCCTGACTTGTAATAAATGAAAAGAAAAATTTTACAAACAGAATATTTTAAAAAAAATGTGAAAAAAAAAATCTACAGGTCCTACATTTTTTACTCTAAAATGTAGTGTAAACATTGAACTGTTATACTAAGTAACGTGAATAGAAAGCTATACCAGTCCATTTGACACAACTCCTACTACATGTATTACAATGTTTTAGTTGTAATGCATTTTTTCATGAGTCTTGGGAAATAGTTTAGCGTAAACACTCTATTGCATAATTCACATTTCTTTGTAGCGGCCACATGAAAAACCGCATCGGGAAGTGTTATGCGCACCTGTTGATGACGTACTATACCACCCCTGGTTATAACATTTCAA
This sequence comes from Mercenaria mercenaria, assembly GCF_021730395.1. NCBI lineage: Eukaryota > Metazoa > Mollusca > Bivalvia > Venerida > Veneridae > Mercenaria > Mercenaria mercenaria. The sequence continues at coordinate 26,877,262 of NC_069377.1, read as the reverse complement.
GTTTGAAACAAATCCACCAAGTACATGTAATTACAGAGAGAAAGAGAAAGTGCATCAAAACGTTAACCGAAGTGCGGACGCGGAAGGACGCCGACGCCAAGTCGAGTAGGACAGCTCTCCATACTTCGTATAGTCAAGCTAAAAATCATCAAACTTTCTTTGGACAATTAAAACTGAAAAATGTGTCTTATCAACATTGATATATTAATGAAGTACCTGAAACTTTTCAGTTTGTTTTCCTGACTGCAGCTCTGTACTTGAATCTGGTGAATCTGTAAAGTTAAACAACAAAATAAGTATCCTAATTAACCTTTTCGAAATCACTTGGACCTGTTAGCAAGAGGACCCACTGGTCCTTAATCGCCCGCCTGTACCCAATATGGTTTAAGAGAAGAAGATTAAACTCTATGAGGTTATTACTTTCTAAGTCTATGGTATATATGTGACCCCAGTGCAAGGCCATATTGGCCCAGTGATCAACACTTGGACGAACTTGGTAGAGGTCTACTAGATTGTGCATGCAAGATATCAAGTGCTGTACTTCATGGTTTCAGAGAAGCTTTTTGAACATTTTACTATAGATAAGTCTATATAATATTATGTGTCATCAGTGAGTGGGTCATGATTTTAACAAACTTGGCAGAGATCCACTAGAGAAGTGTACATGCAAGGTATCTAAGCTCAAAGTTTTAGGAGAAGGTTAGTCAAAGTAAAACTATCTGACCCCATAGTGGGGTCATGCTGAGGGTCATGATTTGAACAAACTTGGAAGAGGTAGATAAGTGTCCATGAAAAATATCAAAGATGTGTGCCCTATGGATTCAGAGACAATTTATGAAGCTTTTACTATACAAGTCTACTTGTATGTAAATTTATGTAACCCTGGGGTCATGAGTTGAACAAAATTAGCAGAGGTCCATTACATAATTGTCCATTCAAAATCTCAAAGCTCTGTGCCTTATGGATTTTCCCCATATAATATTATGTAACTGATAAGCCCTTGGATGGCCATTTTGACCCTAGAGGCATAATTTGAACAAAACATTTAAAGGTCCCCATAGTGATGCTAAATACCAGAGCTCAATGATCTGGGTCTTGTGGTTTGAAAATTTGACACACACAAGGCTGGGAGTACAAAACACTAGTATCTATACATTTCAAATTTAAGTGAACTTAAACACTAGTGTCTACATTTCAAATCTAGACCCAATTTCACACAAGACGGTTTCTCTCATGCATCCAAGATAGGTTAGAGATTGTGTAGTTTTGTGAGATTTTTAGTGCTTCTCTCAATTCTGTAAAAGCACATATATTGGATGGCTCAAAATTTTGCCAATCTGAAATTTTGAGCATGTTCGCAAGGTATTAATATTCTGGAAACTGTTAATATGGTAACCTACTTTAACCTAAATTATACTAATGGTAAATATTTACGAGAGGATTAGTTTTCTCAAAATGCAGGTCCTTGTATAGCGAAAATTAAACCCTCGCGAAAATGTCTGCTTTTACAGTATACCAATCCCTGCATTTTAATACTATGATACAAACTAAAGACTCAAGATGCCAATTGCATTTTTATGAATTATTTACTTTATTGCATCACACCGTAATACCTAATATTGTTTCCTCTCCCATTCCTTGTGATCTTGGAGACTCTTCTGGTTTCACAACTGGAGACTGAGACAGTGTTTGAGTACAGACTGGCTGCTGCCCCTGACCTCTTTGTGCCACACCTGCTGGTTGACCTGGACCTAACGGTTGTTGTTGCTGAAAACCGGTCTGCCATTGAACTTGACCTACAATAAGAAAAATCCTTTACAAGCTCCGAGTGGGCATATAGATTTGGTCATGAGTGGTGGTGGGTGGAGGGGGGGGGGGATAGGGGGGATATAGATTTGGTCTTGACAAGTTCATATCATGATAAAGATTCCTGCAAGGTTTAATCAATTTGTATGGAATACATTTTGAGTTAGGCGTCACAGGGTGAAAATGTGCATTGTTTTATACTATTTCAGGGGCAATATCTCTACAAATAGGGGGCGGACAATATTTGGTCTTGTCCAAGCGTTCGTCCGAAGTTAGTGACATGCCAAGCTCAAAAAGTATTTGATGTAAACTCATGAAACCTTGCTTGAGTCTTTATCATGATCTGACCTTGCATACTTGGCATTCTTTTGGGGAATCTTAGCGCCTATTACAGTTATGACCCTTGAATAGCCAAAATAGTGGATTTTTTGTTTGTGATGCTCATAGCTCAAACAGTATATGGCCTAGAATAATGAATCATTTCCATAAAATGTTTGTTGAAGTTATACCCACTTAAGACTGAAAGATTTGAATTATTGCCCCTTATTTGTGACAAACTTACCAGTGGGGAGACACCCAGTGTCCTACAGACACATTCTAGTTTTTCTTCAGTACTGTGTGTGTTTTTGTAAATTAAATGTTTGTATTATATAAGTATATTATTTGAAATAAACTGTTTAAGGACTGTGCATTTTTGAAATAATGGATTAGGTGGGTGGAGTACATAATATGATTTCTGAGGAATTTCGAAGTTACTGTAAAACAAACTTTATTCCAATGTGACAATACATCAAAACCATGAAGTGCTGAACTCTTACTTTAATTAAAAAAGTAAAGTGGGAAAAGTTATCAGTATGTTCGTGTCACAATTTTCGGTGACAGTATTGTATGTCATTAAGCATAACTGGGAAAAACTATAACATGCATAATAAAGCTGAACTAACCATGTAAATGAGATGAGAGCTATTTTTTCTATTTCAGTTTATTACTTTTCTAAAAAACACATTACAATTTACCAGGTGTTGGCCAAATTTGTCATTTGTCTGCACATGCCTTTACACATTAAAGAAGTCCTAACTATAGGTATGGTGTGCGAGAAGGGCCTGAGCGCTTACGTAGTGCTCATTTTTATATCTGAACAGTACAAAGGTGCATTTTCAAGTACCTGAAATTTTTCACACTGGTTAAAAAAGCATTTTTGTACAACAGATAATGACCGACTACAGAAGGTAATAAAAATAACCTTGATCTAGAGAATGAAGAAGTTTGAAATTATATTGTACATTTCAGACAGTGAGAAAGCAAACATATCGTATGTATTATTTAGCATGGATGATTTGCACTGTGACTACATACTTTTTACACTTAACATTTAATTCCACCGTACATACATATATACATGAGCCACGCCATGAGAAAACCAACATAGTGGATTTGCGACCAGCCTGGATCCAGACCAACCTGATGCTTTATTTAGATTAGAAAGTGAATTGTACTATGTAATAAGGAAATGTAAGGTAAAATACTCCTTTTATTTCGTTCATTGAATGAAACATGGCGGACATATTTTTGTAAAAAAGCGGTGCACGTGTGATTTGTGTAACACAGTTTAACAACAATTTCTTAGAAAACTGACCCTCAGCTCATTTACACTGACATATCCTTGATTGATGAACATATATACTGTATAGATATGAGAGACTTACGGTACCAAATACTGTCAACGAAAATTTCTATGCATTTTCTTCTAGTGCACTGTTGGGACATGCTTTTGAGAGTCATTGATACTTTATAATTTACTTGGAGATGCATTTTTTTTATTATTATTAGTTTCTTTTTTATCCCCGTGCATTTCTTACGCTGTTACGATAATCTCAGTTTTACATCGGAATTTCGCATTGTCGAAACAGCATAGTCCTTAAACTAACCTTGACCTGACGGTTGTTGTTGGAAACCAGTCTGTGGCTGACTCTTACCATGCTGTGTAGGGAAGCCCGTCTGTTGAACTTGGCTCCCATGGAAACTCGGAGCCCCCTGCACCTGGGACTGACTCTTTGAGCCCTGAGGGCAGTTCTGCTGGTAGTTGACAAACTGTAACCCTCCTTGCTGTTGTTGTTCCCCAACCTGTATAGGCAATAGCTCCTATTATATTCTCATTATATTTTTGTGAACGAACAGTTCTTAGAACTTACATTAATCATTTTCAAGACTCTTTACAAATGGAAGCACCATAAACGAAATAGAGGTAATGCGGACTTCAGCAGTTTTGTCTAAATACAGCACTGGTAGGGTTTGAACTCATGACATTCCTTCCATATAATATATTTATGAAAGCGTAAAAAATCCATATACGAAGACAGTTTGTATGTTACCTTAATGTTTATTGAGCACATCCACTGCTTAAATATTTTGTCAAATCGTAAAATAAAACATTAAATCATGTGTAAGACATTACTCTGAATGAAAATTCCTAACTGTTTTCAAATAATGCATGATGAAACATCTTAATACTTTCACAGCTTTAAGAAAGGAGGCTAGTATTTATTTTGCAGCACATTACCTGATATTGCTCCAGTTGTTGCTGACTAGCTTGTGGTTGGCTGAAGAACACTGGTTGATGGTACTGGTGGTTATTGCCAGTATGTTGCTGATATGCTGCAGGCTGTTGGGAGCCAGTCGGTTGTTGTTTAGAAACATGCTTAGCTGGCTGTTGTTGCTGGTTGCAAGTCTGTCCAGGCTGTTGTGGTTGACTTCCATTTGGTTCCTGCTGCTGACTTCCTGTGGGTTGCTGTTGATTGTACATTTGACCAGATTGCTGCTGATGTGAGCCATTTGGTTGTTTATTATAAACTTGATCTTGTTGTTGATGATGGAGGTTGTTTACAACTTGTTGCTGCTGGTTGTAGAGTTGTTGCTGGCTCAAACTTGGTTGTTGAGGTAGGTTATAGACAGGTTGCTGTCGAATGTACATTTGACCAGGCTGTTGTTGCTGACTTTGTTCTTGTTGTTGTGAGTAAGCCTGTTGTTGGTTATAAACTTGCCCAGGCTGTTGTTGCATACCACTTGGTTGCTGTTGTTGGCTGGAAGCCAGTCTTGACTGGGGTTGCTGTTGCATACCATTTGGTTGCTGCTGTTGTTGAGTAGGTTGTTGTTGGCTTCCAACTGACGACTTTTGGCTGTAACCCTGCCCAGATTGTTGGTGTTTTTGACCATTAGACTGATGCTGGGAAAAAATCTCACCTAACTTTTGTTGTTGTGGTTGTTGGTCTTTGGACTGATGTGGAGCATATTGTTGGGGTCCACCAGACTGGTGGGGATGGAACTTCCAATCTTGTTGCTGTTGTGAAGGACCAGTAGACATTTGGTTGTATAGCTGGCTTTGTTGTTGTTGTCCAGTTTGAAATTGTTCCAGCTGTTGTGGCTGTCCTTGTTGAACAAATTGCTGTTGTTGTTGTTGCTGCTGAGACTGGCTGAAAGACTGTTTTGCTGGCTGTGATTTTTGACCTAGATTCTGAATAATCAGAAACAAGATGAACTAGTGCTTCTTTTTAGAAAATTGTATGTCTCCAACAACTGCCTAATGATGTTTTTACTTTTCACTGTATTGTTTCTGTATCGTGAAACAGGTCTATGATATTATCTTATATGGCCAGACTAAGGTATCGTGATACAGTAAATTGTGATACATCTATATTGTTACACCCTTAAAACTGTTTATATAAAAATCTAATCCAGTTAAGACAGTTGACAAATTTGATAGAAGGCGGACATTGTTTTCATAGTCTCTCATGGCAGTAAATGTGAATATTATACATTGAACTTACATCTGCAGATAGTCTGTTACTAACATTCTTCTGATCTTCTGCTGACAAGACATGATCTCGATTTAGAGGTGATTTGGAATAATCTGTAATATATACAGAGAGACACATAGTGAATAAAATAATTGTTATAGATACCCTTTAGACAGAAGTATGTTCCTCTTCAATGGTTAATATTGAAATCAAACAATAATGATATCAGAGTCATACAATTTCCAAAGGTACTGGTTATCTTCTGTCAATAAGCCTGTCAGTATAAGAGACAATAGAGGTACTACCAAAACTAAAAAAAATACAGGCTACTGAAGTAAAGTTTGTCATGTGAACAATATTGCAAGACTGTAATGCCTAGAAAACACCATCTAATGTTCGAAAATTTCAGAGATGGGGTGGCACCAATACCCATTAAAAACAAGTCAATATGAATGGTTGTCTGCTCAGGAAATAACCTAAAAGCCTACTACCTGATGCATCGCTATTCCTTGCACCAGCTGTTGTTTGGGCAGATATTTCACTAAGGACCTCGAAGATGTTTCTGGCTGGGCAAACATTTTTTGAATCATTTCTGAAATAATTTAATCAATGAAATATCATTCAAAAGAAGAACAAAATGGCCATGATGGCCCTGTATTGCTCACCTGATTATCATAGCACTTAAGAACAAGAAAGACCAAAACTTAAACATGAAAGCAGGTCAATAGGTAAAGGTCAGTCATGATCAAGGATGAAATCTGCATGCAAAATCATGCACATCCGCCAAATCCTTACGAAAATTTAAAATTAGCTGCTGTTTATTTTCGGGATTTCAGGGTATTTTGCTAGGTACACATTTTAAATACTAAATTCAATTTTCATGCAATCATTATACTGAATTAAAATAATCCAAACTGTGACAGATGCATAAATTACATGAATTACTACACATGATTTTGTAAATTAAAAAAAGCACTGCTGTTTTTGAAATATTACAGGTAATACTGTTTATTTCACTTATTAATAGAGAGAAATAAGATGTTTTTTTTTTCTGCCAGCAACCAAAGAGCTATAAAATAAATAGATTGGCAACTTGAAAGGCATATAGAGCAAATCTCGCCAACCTCCCGTGACAAAAAAACGAGATCTCGTTACCGGAAGTGGCGCTTTCTCCACGCGTCATTTTGTATGCGAAAGCAATTATTCATCGGTAAAATAATTATCACCGTATGACCATGCACGCTTCTTTCGATGGCAAAAAAAACCCCTGTACTTCGTGTCTTAAGACCATTTCTCATTAAACTAATTTTGTTTTAGAAGCCAACATGTATTTTAAATGTAGTTTTAAAGGTACAAATTGTAACTGCATGCTCGCCGATGTTTGTTTTTAGTAAGATAACGCCGAATCACGCTCTGACACGAGCTCACGCGAGATTACAGCCAGTTGCCATTCTGTGTATTTTATACTTGTTTGCAGCAACTAAGGGTGACTCCCACAAGTACACTGCAAAGACAAGATTTCAGTTTTGAAACAATCTATTTTTATTTTGTCATTTCAATCAAATCTGATATAGCACGCACCTTTGACTGGAAACATGTTAGGTTCAGCTTTGATAGCCAGCTTTTGGTAACAACAAATAGTATTTTACCTATCCGCTAAGAACTTCAGTGGAAACTTGTTTTCTACATTCGAGGAAATATTGTTGCACCACAGCCACACTGGGTCTCAAGCTGGTATCAAACTTGGCAGTTCTAAAGTATATGTCCACCAGGCTTGCCCAATCAGAGACTCTTCTTTCTTCGTATTTTGGGTGGAAGCGCGGCAGATTTCCAGATTTCAAGATGTGTGTCATGATTACTTTTGCTGTTACGCCAGATTTTAGAGCAGTCTTTACTTCTTCTTCGTATGGATATCTAAATGTAACAGTTGTAAGAGCATTTTGTTTAACACAAACATGAAAATATTTTTATCGGTAAGTGCGGCTGCATGCAGTAATTTTTATTTCAATAAATGTTTAAGCGGTCCATATTGTGTCTCTTAAAGAGATTTGCAAAGATCGATACAATAAAAATGTATACAGTTTGCATGTTTTGTGTAAATTGTAAAAATTCTTATAGGTCATAGTCAAATGAAATGTTAAGTTTTGCTTATTGGAATTAAATGAAGTCTGCTATTTATCTATACCAATTTATTATATATTAATTTTATTACACATACCTTGTGTTTGGATTTAAGAGCGAGTAAAATAACATAGCCATTGACCAAACATCAATGCACTTTAATTCATCAAGAGTATTTGTCTTTGTATTGTCTAGGTGAATTTCTGGTGCTATATATACACCGGTGTACCTCTATTGACATTATCTGTCCTGGTGTGGATCAATGAATTTGTTTGCACCAGAAGTGACCGACTCTCTCCGAAATCGCTTAATTTTGCAATTACAGGCTTTTCCATCCAAAATTTATCTAAGCCTTGCTTTCCCAGGCAATGCTGATTTGACACAAGGACATTGTCAGGTTTAAGATCGCGATGTACTATATCATTTTTATGAAGAAAATTCAATCTTTTGCAGATATCTTCTGCAATAATAAGCTGAAAGTGTTCAAACCCCACATAATCACTAGCATCTAAATGTTTTTGCAGTTGATTCAAATTAGATATCTTTTGTGGATGTCCAAAAGGTGAAAAATCAAAATGTACATATTCCATAAGGAAGGCAGTTTTTTCTTCAGATTTTACAATCCCTTCAAAGTGCACAATATTGGGATGTTTTATTGAGCTGACAAGTTTCGCTTCCTTTACAAACAAGCGCTCATGATCTTCACTGTCACCAAGCATCTCTTTCATTATAACATAGCTTTCTCCATTTTGGTACAGAGACACTTTACCAAAATTTCCACTGCCAATCGCCCTTGTCAATTTTAATTCATCTATGTTGGTTGAAGGTAAGTCAAAACATTCTGACTGTAACTTTGATGGTCGCTTTAAAGGCTGTGCCAGCCGTGGAATTGCTGGTACTTTGAAGCTCATCGCTGTAGCTAGAAGTATAGCTGAAAAAAAGCAAGCCAAAATTAAGTAAATTCACTGCAAATTAATGTCTATCTGTCATAAATTCATTAAGGTGTATATAACCACAGGCATCTGAGTTTTAGGCCCGGAACAGAAAACGACGTACATTTGATACATTTCTCTTGTCCATTAGCCCAGCGACCATATTCTATCTATGAAAATATAGAAAAACCAAGAGCTGTCACTATTGGTGACAAATGCCACCGAAACATGCCCAAGAATTATACAGCTGTATGCATAAAAAAAATCACACATCATTTCGTGACCTTGACCTTGACCTTGACCTAAGAGACAGACATTCTCAATATGGTTAATATTTATTTCAATTATTTTCAAATCCCCTGATAAATTGCAGAGTTATGAACCAGACTAAAAAAAAAATTGACTTCTCAGAGTGACCTTGACCTTGGAGCTAGGGGTCTGGGTCTTATGCATGACACGTCATCTCATTAAAGAGAACATTTATGCCAGGTAATTTCAAAATCCCTTCATCAATGGCAGAGTTGTGGACTGTATAAGCAAGAGACCCTGTTAACCTTTAACCTCTAAGTGTGACCTTGACCTTAGAGCTATGGGTCTGGATCTTGCACATGACACATTGTCACATTATGAGGAAATTTATGCCAAGTAATTTCAAAATCCCTTGATGAATGGCAGAGTTATGGACCGGACACGAAACAGACCCTGTTAACCGTAGACTTCTAAGTGTGACCTTGACCTTGTATGTTGGGGTCTGAATCTTGCGCATGACACGTCGTCTCATTATGGTTAAAATTTATGTCAAGTCATTTGAAAATCCCTTCGTGGATGACAGAGTTATGGATCGGACATAAAACAGACCATAACAACCTTTGACCTCTAGGTGTGACCTTGACCTTGGAGCTACAGGTCTGGGTCTTGCGCAAGACAAGTCGTCTCAATATGGTGGACATTTATGTTAAGTAATTTCAAAATCCCTTTATGGATGAAAGAGTTACAGGCCGGACAAGAATTAACCGGACATACGGACGCACGGACGGACAGACAATGCAATTTTAATATGCCCACCTTCAGGGGGCATAATAAAAACAAAAAGTCCAAGAAAAGTCAAAGTAAACTTATATTCCTCCCTCCCAGAAGACTGGCCCCCGTCCCTATGTTTGTTCTTATTTACTTATATAAGTTTTCTTCATGAAGAGGGAAGTTATTCCAGTCGGTTGTTTCTATATTGTTTATGTTTGTTTGTTTTGGGTTTAACGCTGTTTTCATCAGTATTTCAGTCATGTTACAGCGGGCAGTTAACCTAACCAGTGTTCCCGGATTGACAGTTTTTGTAAGGCCCGGTGAAATTTGGCTTCAATTGCTTCACAAATTTGTCTTCAATGGATAATCAGCTTCTATTACTGTCACTTTTTAGCTCTACTATTCGGAGAATGGGGGGAGTTATACTACTCGCCCCAGCGTCGGCGTCAGCATTACCCTTCTTGGTTAAAGTTTTTCTGCAACCTTTGTTTTTCTGTTATGTCTTTTTAACTATTGCTTATATCTTACTGTAACTTAACATAAACATTGTCCAATATACAAACAATGTACGTGTATGGGTTGAGCCCATTATACCCAAGGTCAAGGTCACCAAGCTGTTATACTTAGGTTATTTTTAAGGTTAAAGTTTTTCGGCAACCTTTGTTTTTCTGTCATATCTTTGTAACTATTGCTTATATCTTACTGTTACTTCACATAAACAGTGTCCAGTATACATACAATGTATGTGTATGGGCTGAGCCCATTATACCCAAGGTCAAGGTCACCAAGCTGTTATACTTAGGTTATTTTTAAGGTTAAAGTTTTTCGGCAACCTTTGTTTTTCTGTAATATCTTTGTAACTATCGCTTATATCTTATTGTAACTTCAAATAAACATTATATATCCAGTATACAACAAAAGTATGTGTAGGGGCTGAGCCCATTATACCCAAGGTCAAGGTCACCAATGTGTTATACTAAGGTTAAAGTTTTTCGGCAACCTTTGCTTTTCTATCATATCTTTGTTACTATTGCTTATATCTTACTGTAACTTTAAACAAACATTGTCCAGCATACAAACAAAGTGTGTTTAGGGACTGGGCCTATTATACCCAAGGTCACCAAGGTCTTATACTAAAGGTTATTTTTAAGGTTAAAGTTTTTCGGCAAACTTTGTTTTTCTGTCATATATCTTTGTTACTTTTGCTTTTATCTTTATTACTATTATTTTTATGTAAGTTCACATAAACATTGTCCAGCATACAAACAAAGTATGTGTAGGGGCTGGGCCCATTATACTCAAGGTCAAGGTCACCAAGGAGTAATACTTTGAATTATTTTCATTTAAATTTTTTTCGAAAGCTTCGTTTATGACATATCTTTGGTACTTTAAAAGATAATGACTTGAAATTAAAAGTGTTTGTTTATAATCATCTGCATGTGTGGCTATACATTACCATAACCATAACTCCAATTATGTTTTTGACAGAATTATGCCCCTTTTGTACTTAAACTGTTTTTGCAATTTTCGGTTTCTTTTTTTTTTTTTTTTTGATTTATCGTCGCACCGACATATGATAGGTTATATGGCGACTTTCCAGCTTTAATGGTGGAGGAAGACCCCAGGTGCCCATCCGTATTTTCGGCTTCTGGATACTACTTTAATGCAATATAAGATAAAGACGTGAAACTTAAAATGTATCTTTATCATCATCATCTGCAGGAGTGGTAACAATCCCCATAACTCTGATTTGTATTTTTGACTGAATTATGCCCCTTATATACTTATTTTTTTTACAAACTTCGTTTTCTGGCCCTGTGTTCACAAAACATTTTCAGTCTCAGCTGAGTTTGATAACGAAACTTTATTTGTCATTTATATATAAATGGCATGATTAAAACTAAATTTCAAGTTCATAACCATTTTCAAGCAACTATTCAGTAAGGGTGGTCAGTCTCAGTTGGAATTAAACCTTGAAGGTTTAGTAAAATTGATATTAAAATTTCAAACTCAAACTCAGCTGAGACCGAAAAAAATGTTTTGTGAACACGGGGCCTGGAGTAACTTATATAGACAATTTGTCATTAGGCACAATAGTTAATTGCCTTACAATTGGTAGGGTTCTCAGTAATTAACAGTTACTATTTTTGCAAACTTTCACAAGGCTGTATGGTTTAGCAATCAGATACAATGTGCTATTTTAGAGACAAAAAATTTACATATGAAAGGTTTTCTGCATTTAAAAAGAATAACTATGCAGCCAGGAAGCCAGGCTACCATCAAACTTGAGATGAGATTCTAGTGACGATTTTCCACCTATAAATACATAACCAGGATACTACTTTTCTTAATGGATTTATTATTACATGTATTTATGATACTTATTCAGTCAACTTTATTCAGTCTTCTATATATTTTATTCAATGTCCTTGAATATTAAGTCAACATTGGTAGCCTAAAAATAATTCCAAAAATATATGTTCTAACATCAGACCTAACATGCTACTCTTCTACTCATATATTTTTGTTTCTTTGAGCTCCCTCTCTCTCAAATCGAGACACACCCCTTATTCCTCTCTTACAATCAACATTCACTTCATGCTCTAACTCCCTAATTACATCAATTAACAACTATCATTCATTGTGTTATAATGTTATCAGTTTTACGAATGAAGTGCATTTATTTCATTTTGTTTTTTTTTAAAAAGGAAGAGAGAAAGAAACAATGATATTTTGTTAACCCACAGCTCTTATTCTTCTCACAACAATTAACTCTGGAATTTCATTGATAAAAGATATCAACAGAGAATGTAATTGACTCTAGTTTATTTGACATTTCATTTAATTACATTACAGATTTATTGTAGGCACATAGACTGGTGTATAATCAAACAAATATTAGGATACGTGCAGAACACACAGAATGTAAACTTATCAATATTAACTGGTGATATTTTCAGTATTAAAGTATTATGTTCTGATATTTTAAAGTGACACTTTGACAGAATTTGTCTAGCACCAATATTATGTTGTTTATTCTAATTTCACATTGCTATGCAAGTTTTAATTCAAGTGAAGAGGAGATGTACTGTAGTAGAGTTTATCTGTTAATCTAAAGCCAGACTCTTTAAGCTCCGCCTACATATTATATTTCATTGTAGTATGAGTAAGATCTTTATCAGAGTTTGATCAACATACAGTCATAGCTGATCATTACAATATATATTGTTATAGACAGTCTTTATTCATTTAATCTTCCCATACAATTATAACTCGGACACTTTACAGTCACTTTACCTAACAAACTCACAATTGTCAGTCACATACATAGAGATCTCATTTACCCCTATTAGTTTCCCACATTGATAAGTCTTTGATTACTAATTTGGCATCACTATACAAGCTAGGGGTCCATCTTAAGCTCTTTTGATATCTAACTGAAACTAATATAATTATACATCAATGTATCAATGTACTTAAATAATACTTATTCATTAACACATGGTGAGTAGACCTGAGCATAATAATAATCGCAGACTTTATATGATTATGAAATATTTCTATATGACATGAAATATAAATAATTATGAAATGTAATTGCATAATTTACTCTCTGTTATAAAAGCATACATAGAAAACAACAGGAACAACCAAAAAAAAAAAAAAAAAAAAGAAAATAAACATCAAAAAATTTTATTGTAACATGGCCTGTTTATTATGACTGAATTATTATATCCCGATCCATATTCAAAATCTCATCTTTTTTAAAAATGCACATGATATGTTTAAGCATTAAACATTATTTTCATGTATCATCAGTATGAAACCCGTTTTCTGATATTCCTGCCCTTAAAATAGCATGCCTCCAGATCGTTCGACAACAAAGAACATAATTTTTTTAGATATCTTGAAATAAATGCTATATATCTTAAGAAGGCTTTAAAACTTAATTACTGACAAACTTTCTGCTATGGAAACACTTGAGAATTTGCTGTTTTTACAACTTTTTACGATGGAAATTGAAAAGTGTTTGTCATGCTTTTACTCCAGGTAAACTGTCTCAATTTTTGACATTATTATTCACTACTTCAGCTATAGCGCTATTGGTTACGATGTCGGGAAAATGTCTTTATTGCCGCGGCAGTCCAATGTTCGATTCCCAACTCGGACATCATTTTTTCGTGATTTGGAACTGTTTAATAAATGTATATGTAAGAAACAAAAATTCATATTCTAATGTTCATGATATGATCAAACTTCAATTTGAAATAAAAGTATTTTTTAGCTAAATCTTGAGGCATGCTGCTTTAAACTGTATCTTATTATTTTTTTTCTAAAAACTTAACATTTATTTTCCTGGAAAAAAAAGAGGTAAAATGCCCAATAATATGAAAATCAACATAAATAACAAGTTTATCTTCTATGATCACTGTGTGTGCATCATTTTTGGACACTGAGGTTTTTTATCTTACTTTTTTTCTCTTTCCCAAATTTCGGGCAGGAGGGTTAGTAGACTGGCATCAGTCATTAGAGTCATAAATGTAAAGCACTTGGCCATAAAATCAATCCACTTTGATAGCACTTTCTGAAAAGAATTACAATATCTCTAACCTCTGACTCTATGGTTTTCTTGGAAATTATCAGTGTCAGTATGAAGAAAGAATAAACTTTATTACAGATGATCTCAACAGACTTTGTAAGTCTAGAGGGTTAGTAAAACTAAAGATAAAAAATGCTGGCCTTACTGACCTTGGAAACATATGCATGTGTGAAGTTTCAATCTAATATCCCTAATTTTTTTTTAGATTTATTAAGTTTCATGAAAAACTTGTGAATACAAATTTTATTATTAAGTACAAAACGAAACATATATTAAGATGCAAGTCAAGAGTTATGGGACCTGGCCAGACTAGTTGGCCTTACTCAATGACCATAGAGACAGTGTGATGTTTCATTCCAATACAAACTTGCACTCAAAATTATAATATAAATTTTCAAAGTAAGTGTTCTAACAAAAAGCAATATCTTTGATGGTATCCAATATACAAACTTTTACCAGGTTGATTACAATAGCACTATATTGCTATTTAATTCAAAATATACACAAGTAATTTGTACTTCATGGCCCATTTTAAAGAGAAATATTTAGAATGAATACATGTTTTTACCAGAATTCATTAAAGTGACCTGATTATGGTTTGTCTATGTATTTGTCAATGTGTAATATAACCTACTTGCTCTGAGGCAAAAGAATGGATGGACAGTCAGCCTGTCAGCTAGACAGTCAACCATGCACAGATGGACAGACAGATACACAGACAGGCAGGCAGACTTTAAACAGCGAATAAGAAACTTTGAAACATCATGAGATGTCACAGCATAACCTGTCAAACTAGAAGTAGTATTTTTATTTATTTAGGTATCAATATATATTCAGCAGATAAATTACTAAGCAAGACAATAAATAAATAAAATCTTACTTTGTGCTTTGTTTTCTGGTTCAATCCAAAAATCACAAATATTAAAATAGAAATTATTATTATGATAAACATAAAACCATGATGTGCACTTGGTTATTTTTCTACTTTTCCAGAGAATCTAGCTCACTCAAGGTTTAACAGTTATTACTGGACAATAATGCTATTATCAAATACTTGCTAAGGGGTCAGCCTCACACAGCATGAGAGCAATAGATTTCCCATTAGGGTTTCATCCAAGATGCTTATCAGTCAACATGTGTGCTGTATGTTTATATTATTCTAAAAGAAATATTCAATGTCCATTCTGCAAATTTCATAGATCAATACTAGTTGAACAAAATGGAAAAAATGAACTAGATTTCAATGTAAAAAAGTATGGTAATTTTATTTAATTTAAATGTTTTAAGGTTGCAAGTGCTTTTTTCCTCAAAGTGTTTTAGTCAATATTCTTGTTTATACCTTTTAGGTGGTGTATGCATATCTGGAAAATGTAACTGAAAAATTAAAAAATGTATAAAAACTTCAACCTTAGCTGTAATAATTTGAAGGACCAAAAAAAATATTGCTAAATATTTTTAGAAATTCCAATATTTATTTGTACAAATTGACTAATTTTTATCATTTAAATACATTTTAATACATATTCTCCATCTAACAACTGATATTTAAGATATAAATTTTCAAGGCATTTTCACTTAGACATTTAATCATGAGTGTTTTTATGTTTAAAATGTTTTTAGGGAAAAAAAATGTAGCTACAGTTATTTGGGAATAGAGCTATTTATTCTAAACACCCAGTTCAAACAAAAATTGCAAAAATATAATTTGCTTTATTATTTCACAGTAAAAAACTAAAGAAATTTAATTATCATACTTTAAAGAGCATTATTGAACTTTAAACATGGTGAGCATGATTAAATTTGACCTAAAAATCTATGTTCAAGCCATTTTTTGAAACCCACAAAGACATGCATGCATAGGAATAAATTCGATAGCATGCGCATGTAAAATGTTATAGAAATATAAAAAAAAAAGAAATGAAAATGGCCATACATAGAGAGTTCAGTTGTTCTACTGGTTTGTGTAATTTAAAATGTAAAATTAGCCAATTCTGAATCTGCAAAACATGTACTGTTATTATAGGACATGTACTTTTTTACATTTTATTTAAAGACTGGCCATTGAACATCATGTGTTGAAAAAATCATGCAATTCTATCAAATATTGAAATTGTTATCATATTTTTATCAACCCCCATAAAAGTGTGCTTCAAAAGCTTTTGAAGTGAGCTTTAAATTTTGTGGGTAGGGAAAAAATTGCATTTATGAGTGAACTGTGACAATCTGCAGTGTTTCTGACAGTTTGAAATTATGAAATAGTCATCTGTCTACACTAAATCAGATGCAGTGTTAAAAGATTTTGATAATTTTTGAGAATAATTTTGTAAAAATCGCAATTTTTTGGTAATGATCTAGATCTAAATTGCTCAATTTTAGTTTATTAAAACACATTGTTTTAAATGCAGCATTCATTCTCTAGCACCTCATATCTAGGTTTCTTCTCAGAACAGCAAAAAGATATGATGTATAAATGTAAACAACATGAATAATCACTGTTTTCTATATGAAAAACCACATTTAATTCGTACCCCACCCACTTATTATAATTACAAGATAGCATATCTTTGACATATTTTTAATCTTTGCCAAAATTTTTATGAAATTATTGCTCTAAACAATGATACATACACACACCTATAACATTTAAGTCTAACAAGAAATGGAATGTTCTATATAATCGAAAGGGTTGTACTTTTGGATAACTTTACTAAGTTAGGTGCGTTTTCAGTACTGTAATGTAGTTTCTATACAGTACAGTAAGTACTGTAAGCACAGTACTGTAATGTATTTTGTATACAGTACTGTAAGCAAAATGATTACAAAATTTCGCAATTTTACAGACGTATATCTCAAAAAGTATAAAGTTATATGAATGATCTTTACACTATTTTGTTGCTTAAGATGTGGGCTTTTAACCTAATTTAAATTCAGAAAAGGAATGGAAATAAGAATTCACCTGAACCCCCTACCATACACTATACAACCCTTACCAGAGGACCATAAGAGTCGTCTGTACAGATGGCGTAACTAAATAAAGGGAAGTAACTTTGTCTAAAACCATTTTTAGATAGGCTATCCTATGTATAAGAACCGTCCTTAGTATCTTGCATTTCAGACAGGTCATCCTGTGTATACAATATTGACAGGCGGTTCCAGGAATTTGTGTGTGTGTGCGCGCGCGTGTGTGTGTGTGTGTGTGTGTGCGTGTGTGTGTGTGTGTGTTTGTGGGGGGGGGGGGGGGGCGGGGGCGGTAAATGGATCCAGAATTGTTGGCTTGTGTGGGGGCGTAAATCTACTACTTACATTGTATTTATCATACATAGTATGCATTATACAGGTACGTTACGTGGTATTTGGCAATGTGGCGTTGTGAGACATTGATGGGGTGGGTGTGGGAGGGGACTCCCCTCTCAGGTTGTGAGAAATGGTTTGAAAAAGCACCATAAATTACGTGATTTCCTTACATTTATAGGCCTAGACCAAGTTAACAATTAGATCTACCTCATGACGTTATTTGTGTCGATTTTAACTAGTATTTTAACATTAGATCTAACTGGAAACCATTTCTCCAGACTCATCTATTGTTTGTAAAACAACAGCACTGTCTCGAAATGCAAGAATCTTGTAACATATCTAATAAGTTTTACTGTACAGTCGTCAACCATCGCCATATAAACTGAACCAAAGAAACTTTAATATGGTGCAAAAAAGTGAAGTGAAAGACGAATAATTTACTTGTAGTACAGCTGTCATCGGTGCTGAACGAAAGTGCAAAGAAGGAAGTTTGGTACAACTGCGCTCTTTACAAACTCTAGTGAAGACGATTGGTTTTGAAAAAAAAACACTTTCCTTAATGCATCTATCAATGGTTTGCCCCAGGGAGGGGCGAAGGGCTTACCTAAGGGAATTTGACATTTTACCTTTTTCGGAGTCTAAATCCCCACCCTAGAGCAATGGCAATTTGTCAAAATCCCCACAGTTGGAAATGTTTTTTATATCAAGTAACCCGGGGATGGACTTTAATGGACATCCATGAATTTATATAAGGTCATTGCCTTTTCACATACAGCCATTAAAAGATAATAAGTCAGCCAGTTTCAGTTCAATTTTATTACACTTGTATATTAAAAATTTCACATGACAAGATCATGAAATTGCCTCCGCCTCCTCAGCCTTTCAAAGCTTGATAAATGAAACAGGCCGGTCAAATCCTTTTTGGAAACTGAATTAAAATTGATAATACACAAAGACAATGAATGTTTAATATATAACATTGAAAGAAGAGCATTCCCTAACACTCGGCGGTGTTTGTTCATAAACGGATAGGTACTGGAGGGAGCCTCTGCCCATATAAGGGCGGGAGAGGTGGGGGGTGAGGTGGAGGTTGGGGGGGGGGCGAGGGGAAGAGGGTTTCTCCCATGGATTTTTTTAATACAGGTATGAACTAGTGGCATCTGATGCCCCTTGGCCCGGCCCTGGGACCTCTAGACTCCAGGTATAGAGGATCGGTTACCGGACCCCTAGCAACTCAAATTTAGTGGGTAGGGGATTCATTGAGGGATGAGAATCTAATAATCTATTTAGTTTTGTCTAACCCTGAAAGAACTCTAATTCGAAGGGAAAAAAACATCATTTGACATGTTCACTAGGTTAATATGTATGAAATACATGTATAAAATAGGTCCTGAACTCGTAATTTTTCCCTCAAAACCAGGAAGGTCTAATACGTATCAGTTGTTCCAGCTCAAAACATACTAGTAGTGAAAATACATGACAAAATATAAAACCATGACATAAATTGGCATCGGGCCTATAAGAATATAAAAGACCATCTTTGTATACCTTTGAATATTTTGCCCAGTTCTTGGCTTATCTTGGTAGCTCATTTCATCGTTTTGACAGCGGAAAATTGCGCAGAACATTAGGTTTGAAGGTATTCATTGCCTCCGCTACTATTTCCTGTTTAAAGATAACAATTTATTACATATTTTTATCAGCATTTCTAGCTTTTCACTTCCTGCGAGACGGTCCTTGTATTGACGGTCTGTCTTTAGGCAATCAAGAAATACCGAAATATTGACCATAAAGCAGTGTGAAACCGTGGTCACGTGACTGAGACACGTGATAGAAACGCTAATATTGTGTAGTAGACAGGAAATACTTACTTTCACTTTCATTATTCAAAACAGCTTCGACTCAACTTTTGAAGCATATACGTAGCTTAAAATCATCCGCAGACATTCATCTTTACAATCAAGCGTAAATAAAGCTCATATCTGGCATAAAAATGGCCTTTACTAGGCGGGAAAATTGCAATATATATTGGTATGTACTACATTCGAGTGATTCGCGGCGGCATATCCGGCGAATTACTACCTTCGTGTTTGCACGTGTCTGCCTGCAATTCTGCCATTTGTCTTGTTTCTTTAGGCCAGAGACCACCATTGACCAGTTCAAACAAGAGCACCGCCTTGCGGTTACAGAAGCTCATCTGATTGTCTGTGTTTAATAGAAATATTGACCTACCCATGATTTTCTAAGTCCAAAAGGGGTCTTAATTCTTGCAAAAAGCAATGCAGAATTACGGTACTATCTGTGCAGTGTCAGCTTTTAATGGCGAAGAACTGCTAAAAGTTTTAAAGCAATAGTTTTGACCATGAAGGAGAATGCTGACCTAAACAAAAAACTTAACCAAGAAATCTGATATTTTTTTAGTCAAAAAAAAGGCCACAATTCTTGCAAAAAAGCAGGATGGATTTGTGCTTTTGTTGTAGAGAGTCCACATTTGATGGTGAACAAATGTTGAAAGTTTGAAAGCAATAGTTTTGATAGTTTAGGAGAAAAGTTGACCTAAATATAAAGATTAACCAAGGAATCTGATATTTTCTAAGTCCAAAGTTAAGGGACCATAATTCTCGCAAAAAGCAGGACGGAGTTATGTTTCTTGCTTATAGTGTAAGCTAATGATGGTTAACAAACAAGTGCTGCAAGTTTTAAAACAATAGCTTTGATAGTTTAGGAGAAAAGCTGACATAAACATAAAACTTAACCAGGCAGCGCCGATGCAAACGCCAGTCAAGTGATGACAATAACTCATCACTTTTTTTCTCAAAAAATCAAATGAGCTAAAAAAGAAGACAAGGATTGAGGTAAGTGTATACCTGGGAATAAGGTAACGTGTGTACATTCTGATTGGTCAGTCATGTAAACAAACCCAAGAAGTTATTTTAAAAAAAATGAGACATTTTTTATCGCATTTACAGTAACAGTATTTTATTATATACATTTTGACAAAATTCGCTACATTTTATGTGTATTGAAAATAGTTTTCTAAAACGAACTTCTCCAGCCATGCCAACAATGTAAACAGGTGATCACCTCATTCACAGGAAAATTACTAAAATAAAGTATCACTATTCATGTTTTTCGTTCGATATTTTGATAGAACTAAGATAGTTCTTGAAAGTCATACACATATTTCGATCTATGGAAGGCCGTACACGCCATAATGGTATAATGTAAGTCAAAGGGAAAACAATTGGTGGTTTCTAACCTTTATTTAAAGGCTTTACAAATCGAATCGAATCGCTGTCGTCTTTCATACTATCGTACTTGTCTCCCCTATCATTTCAGCAGTGTCAAATCCCCCGCCCCTCTCCCCCGGAATTCGGCCAAAGTCTATTTCCCGGGAACAGCCTTCTGTCTTTCTGTCTAATGTCCCGTGTATGCCCGCCGCTCCCCTTGACATTGACAGGTGCATAATTGGCGAATGAAAAGATAATTCATTCATTAACTTATTGCCTTTTGACCTTTAGCATACCGCTTATTAATAATACACATGCCTCAGTGCCAATAATTATGTTCTAAGCCTCTGTTATATACGATAAAATGTATAGATATTCTAATATGGTAGATACACGTACAATATAACTACGAGACAGTGACCTACTAGATGGACCAAGTTTTCGCTTGAAATGTTGAATCACGTATTAAAAAAATACTTACCCGGTCGATTTTACGACGGCGGAGGGCGTACGCCGCTTCCACCCCCCTTCTTAAATCCGCCCTTTGGCTGGTCACACTGGGCATCGTGGGTATAGGTATCCATGCTGCAAATCGTCGGACGTTCCTCCGCATTCCATTCGAATGTACTCCCTATTAGATCTAATATATCCTGCCATTTTCCTCCCTGTGTTAAGGCCATTTAGAAAGAACTACTGCATCCACACTAGATCTAAATGTTTCTTTGAAACGACAGTGAAAGTTCTGTTTTTGCATGTCGCGCATTAACATATTCATGTTTACATACCATGTCTCTGTCACATGACCTTTGGGAATCACTCCATCAAAGGTCAATGTCACAGAAGCCTGAACATGGAAAACGGTTTCCGCTCAATAACTTGAGAACCACTTGATCCAGAATGTTTAAACTTCATAGGATGATTGGACATGCAGAGCAGATGACCACTATTTATTATGAAATCACTCTTTTAAAGGTCAAGGTCACAGGGGCCTGAACATGGAAATTCATTTCCGATCAATAATTTGTGAAAAACTTGACCCAAAATGTTGAAACTCCATAGGATGATTGGACATGCAGAATAGACGACCACTATTTATTTTGAAATCACGCATTTAAAGGTCAAGGTCACAGGGGCCTGAACATGGAAATTCATTTCCGCTCAATAACTTGAGAACCAGTTGATCCAGAATGTTTAAATTTCATAGGATGATTGGACATGCAGAGCAGATGACCACTATTTATTATGAAATCACTCTTAAAGGTCAAGGTCACAGGGGCCTGAACATGGAAAATCATTTCCGATCAATAATTTGTGAACAACTTGACCCAGAATGTTGAAACTTGATAGGATGACAGGACATGCAAAGTTGATTACCTCTATTGTTTTTGGGGTCATTCTATCAATGTCACAGAGGCCAGAATATGGAAATCCATTTCCTATCAGTAACTTGAGGACCATTTGACATAGAGCCTTCAAGCTTCATTGGGTATAGGGTTAGCAGAGTAAATGGCCCCTATTGTTTTTTTCGTCATTGGGGCCATCTCTCCGTCACACTTAATCTTTGATTAATAACTGAAGAACCACTTAACACAGAACCTTAAAACTTCATAGAGTGATATGACTTAAAGAGTAAATGACCAGCAATACTTTTGGGGTATCAAATCAAATGTCAAGGTCATAGGGGTCTGAAAATGGAAAACCGTTCCTGATCAATAGCTTGGGAATCACCTGACCTAGAATGTTAAAACTTCATAGGATGAAAATGGCAAACGGTTTCCAATCAATACCTTGAGAACCTTAAAACTTCTTAAAATGAAAGGACTTGCAGAGTAGATAACCCTTATCGTTTTTGTGATCATATGACCTAAGGTCAAGATGACAGGGATCTGAACATGGAAAACAGTTTCCGATCAATAACCGCAAAGTACCAATATCTGAGCATCTTCTCTGGTCCATAACTCTGCCATTTATAAAGGAATTTGAAAATAATTTGACACAAATGTTAACCATATTGAGGTGTGTCACGATTATGACCCAGGTCTATTAGGTCATGGTCAAGGTCACAAAATGATATGCCTACTTCGAGGGCATTTGTCCCCAACTGTGACAGCTCTTGTTTATCCACTGCATTACTTCATGAACATAGTACAAATTCTACGGTAATTCTACGGTAATCTTCACACATAAGTTCTAAGCTTGACAGTTATACAAACATACAGACATAAATTATTATCCGATATTCCTAAAATATTTCATGTACAGTGTAAATAAATTAAAATTCCTTCGTTTCGTCCCGTTTCGCAAAGTACCAATACCTGTGTGGGTATTGGTACTTTGCGAAAGGGAAAGAAACGAGAGAGGAAAGGCTAATTTTGTTATTTACACGTAATATGTAATTCAAGATGCTGTAGATAATCAGAGTCAAGACTTTTGAAGTCAAAATATATAAAAGAATTATTTTTTCTAAAAAAAGATTATCTAGTCGGAGCCAGACTATACGAAACGGGACGAAACGAGAGAGAAAAAGCTGATTTTGTTATATATGTATTATGTAATTCAAGATGCTGACAACTAAACATTAAACAGTGAAGAGAATCAAATTGCATTACACACAGTTACGTGCAAAGATGCATTGAAAAATACGAAAAGTATTCACCACGAACATACAATTTCTCCTGTGTAATCATCACACATAAAAGATAACTCCAAGCTCGACAGTTATACATGTGTACAAAAATACACACTGTACAAATAATTATCCGATATTCCTGAAATAGTTCATGTAAATTAATGAAAACTCTCTGGTTTCGTTCCGTTTCGCAAAGTACCAATACCTGTGTTGGTATTGGTACTTTGCGAAACGGAACGAAACCAGAGATAAAATGTTAATTGTTTAAACATAAATGTATAATGTAATTTAAGATGCTGACAACTACAAATTAAAAGAAAATAGGAGAATCAAATTTTATTACACGCAGAACTTACATGCAAGGAAATATGCAAAAAGTATTCCCTTCACAAACATTATTATCATTATTCCTTGAAGAAGGCATGTGGCTGAAACGTTGAAACTATAGTAAATTTTGAAATTGACAGCGTGTTTGGTCTTTATCTACTTCATTACTTCTCAAACATACAAATTCTCCTTTAATTTCTAAACATAACAAGAGCTGTCGGAGGACATCAACGATCGACTATTCAACAGCCTTACCAACTGAATGAATACAAAAGTCAAAAAAGGGGCATAATATTGTAAAAATGGGAAACACAGTTATGAAACCTGCACAGTGCTTATCATCTCATGACAGTAGAAATGTGTGAAGTTTCAATCCATTCCCATTAGTGGGTACTGAGATATACCGGCTCATTATAAGAATTTAAGCAAAAACTGCTAAGTCGAAAAAGGGGCATAATTTAAAAAGATGCAAAGTAGAGTTATGTGATCTGCACAGTGCATGTCAGATCATGACAGGTAGTGAATAAGTGTGTAAAGTTTCAATCCATTCCCATTAGTGGATACTGAGATACCAGCTTACATACAAAAATTTAATCAAAAACTGCTATGTGAAAAGGGGCATAATTTAAAAAAATGCAAAGTAGAGTTATGGGACCTGCTTATTGCATGTCAGATGATAACAGTGAACAAGTGTGTGAAGTTTCAATCCATTCCCATTAGTGGGTACTGAGATACCAGTTTACATACCAAACCTTAACCAAAAATTTCTAGTCGAAAAAGGGGCATAATTTTGTAAAAAAGCAAAATAGAGTTATGGAACCTGTGCAGTGTAAGTCATTTTATCACAGTGAATAAGTGTGTGAAGTTTAAATCCATTCCCACAAGTGGCTACTGAGATACCAGCTTACATACAAAGAAAAGAACTTAACCAAATCGGAACGGACGCCGACGCACGGGCGAGTCCAATAGCTCTACTATTCTTTGAATAGTCGAGCTAAAAAAGCGACGTGCAGATACAGGCTCGGCAATTATACATACATACAACCATAAATGATTAGCCGATATGTCCGACTCTATTGCATGTCGAAGTATCTTATAAAGGTACATGTATCTATGAAGGTACGTAGGTTTGTGCAGTTATAGTGTGGTTTGGGGTACCAGTAATATCAAGTACGGTGTTGTTAAAAGCTCGACCATTCTTGTACATGCAAGCATAAACGATTATAAAATATGAATTCCTGAAATATATCATGAAAATATATTAAAATTTCTCATTCCGTAATTATCATTTTTTCTCTCGTTTCGTTCCGTTAATTAAAATAATTAAATTTTATTACACGCAGTTACATGCAAGGAAATATGCAAAAAAATATTCCCAAATTCTCCTATAATCTCAAAACATGAAAAGGCGACTTGCTGATCAAGGCTCGTCAATTATACATACATAATACCATAAATGATTATTCGATATGTCCGGCTCTATTGTTTGTAGAGGTATCTTATACAGGTACATGTATCTATGAAGGTACGTAGGTTTGTGCATGGTGTTGTTAAGCTGTCACCAATTCCTGCAAAATAATGGCTTGCAGATCCAAGCTCGACCATTATTGTACATGCAAGCATAAACGATAATTAGATATGAATACCTGAAATATTTCATGAAAATATATTAAAATTTCCCTTTCGGTTAAAATTTAATTAATTTTTAATGATCTTTTTCTCTCTCGTTCCGTTCCGGAACGAAACGAAAGAGAAAATTATAATTAAAATTATTAAATATTATTACACGCAGTTACATGCAAGGAAATATGAAAAAAAAATTCCAAATTCTCCTATAATTGATAAATTATACGATGTTTGCTGAAGTATAAAATCAATTTCATGAAATCACACTCAAGCACATAGGTGTCAGATGTGAGAAGGCTAGGTAGTGATAAAGGCTCAGGCTTCAACGCATATTGCTGGATGTCACAAAATGTTTGTAGTCGAATTCTAGCATGTTGCTTATTTAATACGGGGTTTGGGATAGGTGGGTATGTGACACCTATGTGCTTAAGTGTGATTTCATGAAATTGAAATCATACTTCATCAAGCATCATATAATTTATCAATTTCATTTCTTCCCACTTAATCCCATAGCGCCACATGTGAGACTTTAAGAGGACATCCAGCTAAAAAATATATTAGTAATACAATAATGCTGTGACTAAACTACTTTTATTTCTAAATACAAAGTGTTGACTATGATTACTACATGAGTATATTTCATGAAGTATTATTATGACGGTAACTGCTTATAATATGAAACAGATCTTAAAATTCGCTTCGCTGTTCACAGACATAAAATAAATTGCTTGAACCTTTAAATATGACACATTAGCCCTTATGGCCTCATTTCATTTAATATTACGGACTTAATAATATAAGAAATTCTTTATTCAGTACAGCGTCTGTAAAAGACATATCATTTGTGATAGGCTTTTTATAATACTTAATTCCTAAATGTTATAATTATTCTGACCATCCTGCTGTTCTCGTTATAGTCCCTATGGGAACATTTATTCGTGAAGCATGAAATCTGCAGATCTCATGCAGTGAGATTTAAACAGATTAGTGTCAATTCATGCACTATCTAGTATCTGATCCATCTTGCGATCGTATCTTTTGACACAGCTTTAAACGGTTTACTATACTGACAAACAACGATATGAATTCCTGAAATATTTCATGTAAATAAATTAAAATTCTCTCGTTTCGTTCCGTTCCGCAAAGTACCAATACCTGTGTGGGTATTGGTACTTTGCGAAACGGAACGTAACGAGAGAGGAAAGGCCAATTTGGTTATATATATATGTATATGTGTTATTAAAGCTGCTGACAACTATATATATACATTATACAAATTAAAAATATAGTTAGAAGGAGAATCAAATTTTATAACACGCAGTTATATGCAAGGAAATATGCAAAAAGTATTCCCTTCACAAACATACAACTTCTCCTATCATCTCGAAACATAAAAAGGAGACTTGCAGATTCAGGCTCGGCAATTATACATACATACAACTATAAATGATTATTTGATATGTGCGGGTCTATTGCAGGTCGAGGTATCTTATGAGGATAGCCCTACATGTATCTATGAAGGTACATAGGTATGTACATAGTTATAGTGTGCTGTAAGTAATTTCCGGATATGGTTTTGTTAAGCTGTCGCCAATTACTTGAAA
Organism: Mercenaria mercenaria; assembly: GCF_021730395.1. NCBI lineage: Eukaryota > Metazoa > Mollusca > Bivalvia > Venerida > Veneridae > Mercenaria > Mercenaria mercenaria. The sequence continues at coordinate 26,850,279 of NC_069377.1, read as the reverse complement.
AACAATGACTTGCAGATCTAGACTCGGCCATTATTGTACATGCAAGCATAAACGATTATTAGATATGTATTCCTGAAATAGTTCATGTAAATATATTAAATAAAATTTTCTCGTTTCGTTCCGTTTCGCAAAGTACCAATACCTGTGTGGGTATTGGTACTTTGCGAAACGGAACGAAACGAGATAGAAAAAGCTTATTTGGTTATATATGCATCATTTAATTCAAGACTCTGACAAGTAAGAACTTAAGAATAAATAGAAGGAGCATCAAATTTTATTACATGCAAGGATGCAAGGAAATGTGCGAAAAGTATTCTACATACAAATCCTCCTGTAATCTTCACAAGGTGTAAAATGATAACTTGCAGATCCAAGCTCGATGGTTACACTATATACTTAATATACACATAAATGATTATCCGATATTCCTAAATATCTCATGTAAACAAATTAAAATTTTCTCGTTTCGTTCCGTTTCGCAAAGTACCAATACCCGTGTGGGTATTGGTACTTTGCGAAACGGAACGAAACGAGAGAAATTTATTTACGCGAAATATTTCAGGAATAGAAGGAGTTAGAAGGAGAATCAAATTTCATTACACGCAGTAGATGCAAGGAAATATGCGAAAAGTATTCCCTTCACCAACATACAAATTCTCCTGTAATCTTCACACATAAAAAGATGCTGACAACTAAGAACTAAAAAATAAAGGATGCAATGAAATATACGAAAAGTGTTCCCTTCACGAACATACAAGTCTGTAATTTCCACACATAAAAAGACAACTTGCAGATAACTTGCAGATCCAAGCTCGACAGTTATACAAACTTACACACGTAAATGATTATCCGATATTGCTGAAATATATCATGTAAATAAATAAAAAAATGTCTTGTTTCGTTCCGTTTCGCAAAGTACCAATACCTGTGTGGGTATTGGTACTTTGCGAAACGGAACGAAAAAGGATAGAAAAAGCTAATTTGGTTAGATACGATTATGTAATTCAAGATGATGACAACTAAGAATTAAACAATAAATAGTTAGAAGGAGAATCAAATTTCATTACACGCTGTTACATGCAAGGAAATATACGAAAAGTATTCATTTAAGGAACATGAAAATTCTCCTGTAATATTCACACATAAAAAAATAACTTGCAGATCCAAGTTAGACAGTTATACAAACATACAAATGTAAATAAATTATCCAATATTCCTGAAATATTTCGCGTAAATAAATTTCTCTCGTTTCGTTCCGTTTCGCAAAGTACCAATACCTGTGTGGCTATTGGTACTTTGCGAAACGGAACGAAACATGAGAGGAAAGGCTAATTTGGTTATATATATGTATTATGTAATTAAAGATGCTGACAACTACCAATTAAAAAAAAATAGTTAGAAGGAGAATCAGATTTTATAACACGCAGTTACATGTAAAACGTATTCCTTTCACAAACATACAAATTCTCCTATCATCTCTAAACATAAAAAGGCGACTTGCAGATCCAGGCTTGGCAATTATACATACAAACAACCATAAGTGAGTATTTGATATGTCCGGCTCTATTGCATGTCAAGGTATCTTTTAATGGTACATGTATCTATGAAGGTACGTAGGTATGTACATAGTTATAGTGCGTTGCATGGTACCAGTGATTGGCGGATATGGCTTTGTTAACCTGTCGCCAATTACTTGAAAAATAATGACTTGCAGATCCAGGCTCGACCATTATTGTACATGTAAACATAAACGATTACTAGTATTAGATATGAATTCCTGAGATATTTCATGTAAACAAATTAAACTTTTCTTGTTTCGTTCCGTTTCGCAAAGTACCAATACCTGTGTGGGTATTGGTACTTTGCGAAACGGAACGAAACGAGAGAGGAAAGGCTAATTTGGTTATATATAATTATGTATTATGTAATTAAAGATGCTGACAACTACAAATAAAAAAAAAAGTTTGAAGGAAAATCAGATTTTATAACACGCAGTTACGTGCAAGGAAATATGCAAAAAGTATTTCCTTTACAAACATACAAACTGTCCTATTTTCTCTAAACATAAAAAGGCGACTTGCAGATCCAGGCTCGGCAATTATACATGCATACAACCATAAGAGAGTATTTCATATGTCCGACTCTATTGCATGTCAATGTATCTTTTAATGGTACATGTATCTATGAAGGTACATAGGTTATGTACATAGTTATAGTTGGTTGCACGGTACCAGTGATCTGCGGATATGGCTTTGTTAAGCAGTCGCCAATTACTTGAAAATAATGACTTGCAGATCCAGGCTTGACCATTATTGTACACGCAAACATAAACGGTTATTAGACATGAATTCCTGAAATATTTCATGTAAATAAATTAAAATTTTCTCGTTTCGTTCCGTTTCACAAAGTACCAATACCTGTGTGGGTATTGGTACTTTGCGAAACGGAACGAAACAACACAAAATCTATTTCATTTCTTTATGTTTTGCGTATCATGAGTTTCATCGGACATTATACATCATTCGACAGTTTATGTTTACAAGACTTTATATATATCCGGTACATCATATAGGGTTGCTCTAGTTCAAATACTATTGCGCTTGTTAACAGATGTATGCATTTATAACCATTCAGTGTTATGCTTTTAACTACTATGAATGTATATCAAAGAAAAGATAGGGTTTTATTCCTTTTCACTGATATATCTAACCCCTTTTAATGTTTGTTTCGTTCCGTTTCGCAAAATACCAATACCTGTGTGGGTAATGGTACTTTGCGTAACGGAACGAAACAAGACAAAACATGTTTCATATTTAATGTTTTTCATATCATTAATTTCATCGGACATTATACATCATTCAACAACTGAGGTTTATACAGGGTTCATGTAATTTACGATTATATTTTGATTTTAAATTTACATTTGATTTTTATTTCCCCCCATATGGTGCCCCCCTGTTTCCGTTTCGTTTCGTTCGTTCCGTTTCGCAAGTCCCAATAGCCCGTTATAACCGACGTTTGTGCGGGTGACGTTAGGCGGGTCGACAGTTGGTTGGGCAACGTTCAGAGTGGCACACTTGGCGGGACGAGACGTTCGGAGAGGCGACATTTGACTGGGCGCCATAACGATGTTCTGCGGGGGACGTTTGGCATGGCGCCATAACGACGTTTGTCTTTATGTCGCTGCGACAAGATGCGAACACACACCATAACAAAAATATTGTATCAGAAAATATATCATGATATCAGTGATACAGTGATCCACTTCTATGTGCGATACGGAATGTTTGAGCATGGTTGAGCTATATAACTAACTTGCGAATGTCCGGTCGGTCGGCCTGTCATGTGACTATCCAAAAAAGAAAAAACCACAACAAAAACAAAACAAAACAGACTGTCGGTCGACCCATATGGGCTTTCAATTAAAACTACGACCACGTATCGGGCGTCACCATAAATAATAAGTGGTATTTCAGTGGACAGTAGAATCTGGAGATGATTTGCAATGCTGTTATCGCAATCCTTATCATGAATTGTTTGAGAACGAAATCTCGAGATACTAATCGAACTTTTGAGTATTAGATATTAGGAATCCAATTTTCGAGTTATTTTATTCGAAGATGTCGAAGTACATGTGTAAGACGAAGTTCGAGTAGGTACTCAAACTGTTAAAAGATCGGTTAGAAAGATACGTACTCGAATAAGATTACATAATTTAATTAAATAACACGTAGCTGCATAATACTCTTTCGTATATCAGCTTTTCAATACTCCTAAAGTCTAGGTTTGTCTATTTATTCTCAATTTATCCATGATTTTACTTTATGTTTGATTTTTTTTACATTTCTATTGGTTTGGAAACATGATACAAATTCTGAATCCAAAACGACTTCTTGTGATATATAACATTACCCAATGCTCGGAAATCTATACGTTACAGCTTCCTCGCTTCAACTCTAAACGATTAAAAAATAAATAGCGATGCCATCTCCGAATAATCTATTAACCCAGATTGGTATGAAATACATTAATAAAGTCGTGGCATTAATGCTACCTTACCCACTTTATAGCACTTGAAATATTTTAGATGTCCCGTTCCAACAGGTAAACCGGTAATCTGTACGCAACTCGTATAAGAGATATTCTATAAATAAATGAAAGTTGAATCTGTTTGATTTCACTGAATAACACCTGGCGTGTTGTAAATGTTGGTGGATGATAATGTTGCTTTTACGAAACCAATATATTATGATTCAAAATTTCATTCATTTCTATGTTTGCGAATAAGTACCATTATATTATTTAAATGTAAATTTAAAATCATTGTATCTTATCTTATTAAATTGTGTAATTCTTCTGGAGACTCGACTGTACTGTTAGCTACAACATCGTTGTTTGGAAATTCTGCAATTTTGTATATACCTTCTGAAGGATGTCCCGCGGTTTGAAAAAGTTAACTTTGGCAGTAGATATCCCGTTATCACCCCTGCGAACGACAAAGGAAGCGAACCGATTGTCAAAAAATCGGTGTTAATTACAAGTAGAGGTTGCCGGTTTATAAGTTTTGTGTAATTGATAATTACGTGTTTTTATTGAGAAAGGAGTAATAAATCAGCACGTGTTATAGTCTCAATTATCTGGAAATGTGACTTTCTGATGGCATTTTTGTTACGTTTTCTGATGTTTGTATAAAAGTGTTCCTAAGGATCCAACTGAAATTTACAAGGGCTATCGCCTTCCTAGGGTTCCTCATTACAGTACGATAGGGGGAAAGTCAAATAAGTGCATTTACAACTAAACATGCTGCTGTCGCACGTCGTTTATATTTTCATATACCATTAAATTGGTTTTGATATGGTGTTCTCAAAGGCCCTTTTGTATTTCGTAATACATCGGATTATAATATAATAAATTATATGTAGAATTATACATATAAACTATATAGTAATAATATATATATGTATATATCGGGGAAACTGGCATCGATGGCAAAGTGTGTTTTACTTGACATGTTTGCTAATCTTTATATGTAGATGAACTAGAGAAATAGTTTGTGGATCTGTCGTTCCAAGTTTAATTTGTTCCCCAAGGTAAAATTTCAAGGTCAAGACAGTCCACATTCATAACTGACATTTTAAAAAAGGACTTCTAAGTATTTAAACGGTAAACCCAACTTGTGCGTATATTGATAATATACTCAACAACTTTTCTAACGCTGTTTTCCTCTTGATCGCCAAATTTTGACAGATTTGAATGGATGTTTTACACAATAATAAACGGGTTATTTTATTATACTATATAGCAAAAAACGATCATAGCCTGATGTAACTTAATTAAACTGTAATGGTAACAATAAGGTAACCCTATAAATGAAAAGCCACATAGTTAGTAAATTCCAATCACAGTTACAACTGTATGGGACCTATTAATTCAATTAAATTCACTTAGTATATGCTGAAAGTTCACTCGTTAAGTTTAAATGTAACATCCTCAATATTTTCAATATGAACAATGTTAAATTTTTATCAGGTTTGTGATCCTCATTAATACACGCACAAAATTGTTTAATCCGCAGATATCATTACTCGCCGCAACAGTCCGCCCAAGTTGCATTCATTTCTGTACTTTTGGGGTGGGGTGGGGGGAGTTTACCCTAATATGAACGTCAGGGCAAAGCGAATGTATGACATTGATATCGCTATTTATTTAACTGGTTTCATTACACAATGTGTCCCAATTTTCATTCAAATCTGTCAAATTTTGGCAGAGATAAAAACAAAAGTCAGGTGTGTCGAGCGTTAGGAAAATTGTTGAGCAATAATTATAATTGACACGAGAATGCATTTCTCTTGCTTTTTTCAGGCAGCAATAACACTTGAATTTAAGCTTTGAACTGACCTATAAAAAAGATTTTACAATGTACAACCTTTTGGCAAATGTGTGCGAAAAAGAACATGTGATAGGTTTGGAGGAAGAAGACTACAGCGGTAAATGAATTACATATAAGTGTATAAAATTCTCACGTAAATAGTAAAAATCACTTTACTGTCAAGTATACAAACACGTATTTTTAGCTCAATTTATGGAGTGCAGATCTAAAGATCGCGAGGCCGTGAGTTCAATCTCCGAGAGAGGTTAAATGTTTCCCAGTGCTATTTGAAAAGCCATTGTCAGGAGTAAATTTCGTCCTCCACTTCTGATCATATGGGAGAAGTTGGCAGGTAATTGCGGAGGAAAGGCTAACTACTTGTTAGCGACTCCCTAACCCCACTGATTATGTTAATTGACTGCCGTTAAATGACTGAAGTACTGTAACAATTTACAGATCTGACACTTGGTTTCAGACAGAATGTCCTTGATAACACTGTGAAAAATAAAGCTTGTGTCTGACCACTGAAACATTAGTCAGTCAGATGTTTTTTCATTTCAATTGGAAATGTAAAAATAAAGGGTATAAAACCCGAAGTTGCTTACGAATTGTATAATACATAGTAACTTAACGGCCTCTTCAGGGAAATATTGACGTTATCCCTTCCGATATTGTTCATGAGTACTGACAGAAGATGGTTCAGCTATCAAAATGATAAATATGGTGGTTTAATAGTTTACAAGAGATACACAATGCGTAAAATAACCTTTTCCCCCCTGGGTCAGGATGAGAAGAGCCATGAAGAAGAGATTGAATTCAAAACGAGGATTCTATAAGCTCTATGGTGTTTTGGGGTTTATTCCTTTTTTCATATAGGGTAAGGATTTATTCCTATATTAAGGGGTAATGCATTTTAGCTTTTCGTGCCGGAATTTAATTGACAGATATATCTATTTTCCCCTTTAAAAGAGGCTGTCAATTCCTTTCATGGTAGCATTTTGTAGTTTGGCTCTAACTCGGCTCTATCACAACCAATCACTCGGAAATCTGAAGGTGTTTTAACAGGAAAACACCCATGTTTTTCCCTCATATTCCAAGTCATGCAGATCATGCTAATAACATCTAAATACTATCAATTCACTGACAGTATCAAGCCCTTTTGAAGTTATTGCACACACTTGAAGAGCAATATCAGTTCTTATAATAACCTAAGTTATGGGTAACGATTGTATATTTTTTAGCTGATTCGAAATGTCAAAAGTACAATTTTCATAACAGTGAAATGAAATAAACACACACCCCCCCCCCCCCCCCCCCCCACACACACGCACCCAAACAAACACATAAATTTGCGGTTAATTTACATTTTGATATCGCTGTGATTTTTATACATAGTATTATTCCTAACGCCCACACATTGCTACAGGCACATGCGTTCACCACTGAATAGAGTTTTGATTGACCAGCATAGACCAGTTTTGATAATGCGGTGAGAGACTTTGCACATTTCATATTATCCTCTCACAACCAGACTAATCAAATTGAGTTTGGTTCCTTTTTACGTCCCTTGAGTTCTATGCTTCGAGGATCTTATACCTGTCAACACTTAATAACCTTCACACTCACACTTCTTTATAGCTTGACGGGACAAGCAAAATGTGTAAGAGATATCAGTAGTAACAATCCAACGTGTATTTTACATTATACATACCTCATATAGACCTGACGCTGATTCGAGCCAAAGAAGTGATTGGTATAATCCGAATTTAGCAAAAGGAATGGAACTGTACTAGTCTTTATAAAATACGCGCATTTTCCTTTCTACCTGTACTGTTCATACGACCCATTATACAGTACCCAAACATCCTTTTTGGAATTTGTTTAGCCTGAAAACGGAAACTTTCAGAACATTAGACCTTAACTTCCATAACTAACAAAATATCAGCGGTACTAAAGTTTAAGCTCATTCTATAGAAATAGCTTTAGTTCTTTTTCGAAATTTTGCAAGTCTCACTGCAATAAATCTATCTGAAGTAATTTATTTACTTCCCAGATTCCCTGAATTATCACAGAAGAATTACAATTTGTATTAAAACGTAGCAAAAATGGCGAAATCTAAGATGTTTAACAGTTTACAAAATTGCCTTATTGACTTTGATCTTGTGCTGTGACCTTGCTATGACCCTTAGAGGCGGCATCCCCCTGTAAAAGTTTCTCAGTTTTTTAAAGTATACTGAACATGGCTGTCGGGCATTAAACAAAAAATGCATCAAAGGCAATTTTAAGCCTCTTTTTGATCTATTGATAAGACGATTAACGTTTTTTCAATATGCGACACTTTATTCAGTCATTAATTAAATTATTTCATTATTTGTCATTCAATGCTACAAACTGAATGTAATTCTAGCAAGCTGTAGAGTACACATGGTAATTCGTTTATAAATAAAGACGCCATACGATCATTTAAAGCATGTTAATTCTATATTCATTGAATTTAATTTTGAAAACAGAAGTTAAGAAATACATGCCTATCACGTACGTTACGTGAATTTCTGCCCATTGCGATATTAAACAGTCATGCACACGCCCACACTCACTCACAGACATTATTCCGAAATATGTACATAACAATTTGAAAAAATATGTAGAAACACTTTCTTCCAAATGTATGCTGTCCCATGAATAAAATACTATTTATATCTACACAAATTGAATAATTTTGTATCAGAGCAGAACATCAACGCTTATGTTAAGGAGGCGTTTTGTTAATATAGCTCCTCTGTTACGGGCTAAAATTTTTTTTTCTAATTGGGTAACCCAACCATATCCTTTCATACAATCTTTCTTCGTTTCGTTTGGTTCACGCACCATCTGCAACATGAACTAAGGCTAGAAACATGAAATACGCTTCCAAAATTACTTACTTCTGATATTCTTAAGAAGAAAAACAAAAAATCCATTCACGGATTCTCTCAGTATTAATGCTTCAATCATCTTTTGAGTGTGGATGAACTAATAATGATATGCTTCGACATTACTTCTGACATTCTTAGGATAAAAGCAAAAATTCAGTTCCGAATATTTAGGCAATTAAAATTCTTAGACAAAATATGTAGAAGTGCCGAAATTTAGAAGTTCGCCGTTTACATGTATTGGTTTTAATTGCCTTAAAGAAATTTTCGTTTTCTCCATGGCAACATCAAATGAAAGCCGTGCACTTTCTGAGAACCAATTAAAAAATAACTGAATTTCTTTAAAGATTCACTTGATATGAGAAATGCACTGCTACATGGTTTTCGCAATATTTATTACATGTGGTCACTTCTTTTATAACGTCATGTTTACATTTTATATGTAAAACATCTCTTTTTTCACACATGGCCTGTGTCGAGAAACGTAAGAGAGCTGTTTTTAGCCCACCATCATCAATGGTTGGCTACTCAAAATCACGCTGCGTCCGTTGTCCGTCGTCCTACGTCTGTCCTTCCTTCGTCCGTTGACAATTTTCTCGTTATCCGCTCTCCTCAGAAACTACTGGGGGATTTTGATTAAACTTTGTCAAAATATGTATGGTACCTAGTTTGTGCCCCTGAAAAATCAGACTGGTCAACTTTTTGAGTGGTTATGGCCCTTTTTTTTTTATAATTTACATAGATTTATTATAGGGAAAAACTTGAAAATCTTCTTTTCCAAAACCACAGGCCTAGGGCATTGGGTAGTTGGTATGTAGCTTCATCTATTGTCTCTACTAGATTGTTCATGATTTCCCTAGGGTCAAATATGGACCCGCCCCTGTGTGTCACATGGTTTACATCCCGCAAAGCATAGGGCTTTGTATTTTACGTAATAAGCATCATCCTATTGGTTCTCTCTACCAAGTTTTGTGTTCAAATTATTCCCCTAGGGTGGAAATAATCCCAGGGATCACATGGTTTATTAGAACTTATATAGGAAAAATGCTTTAAAAATCTCTTGTCCATTCAAATTCCAATTGTGTAAGCTACAGCCATAGGTTTGTGTACCGAATTAAACTTGACTGGACATTGACCTAGTGCCTGCTTTCACATTTTCTCAACGCTCCGCCTTCAAATTTTGGACCACAAGCAAGAAATTTTGTGTACCGAAATGAACGTTTGTCCTTGAGATTGACCTAGTGACCTACTTTTTATATTTCTCAGCTACGTCTTCAAATTTTTATTTTTGTGCTCTAAATTGAAATTTGACCTTGATTTTTACCAATTACCTACTTTCACATTTCTCCATCTACAGCCTTCAAATTTGAAGCACATGCTAGTTGTGTTTACCAAAAAGCACCTTGACCTTGAAATTGAAATCGAAGTGCTACTTTCACATTTCTCAGCTACAACTTCTAAACATGGACCGACCGGCACAATTTTGTGTACCGCAATAACGTTGACCTTGATTTTGAACCTGAGCTAGTTTTTAATTGTGAACATTCAAAAAATGCTCAATGGTTGGCGCCAAGATGACTCTGTGATCCGTGTTATTTAGAAGCTTTACAGTCTGTAGGTACTTATTTACGTAAGCTTGTAAGACCAGTGGCGCCTAAAGCAAACAACGTCTGTGGATCGGTGTATACGCTTTAAATCGTATTGGCCATATTATTTGTTTGTTGAAAAATCGGATTCATGCATTGAATACTGTTTGAAAAATTGCGCTATCCCACCACAAATTATCAATGTACTCAAGCTCGTTGATTTACATAATACGAACATCAAACGTATTACAATAGTTTTATATTAGTAAAGTTTTATGCTCCTGGCCAGAGGTCGTGAACGTCTTTGGGTAAGCTGACGTTTTAAGCGGGAGCTAAAGGTTAGTTGACTCAAATGACAATACATACAGGCGAACAGTGAAGTAGGTTCGTAGCACATTTTACCTATTTTATGTCAGTGCTCAAATTTAAAGAATAAAGTCATCCGTGCATCGTGTGAAGAACTCTTGGAGAGTATGTTATAAGTTATAACACACCGATCACGCGTGTTAAAAAAGTTGTTGAATCTCAGTTGTGTGTTTGCCAAGACACTGTGACACATCCATCTGAAATCAGAATTTAAGTTAAATGACACATAGAGATTGTAATTTTAGTAAGAAATTTTCAACAAGCTATATGGTAAATGATTACAAAAAAGTGAATTATACTTGTGGATTATCTCAAAGAAAAAACATCACAAGTTGTATACGTTTTTTTGGTTAATTGACATAACTGTACGCATAAATAACGTTGTTTGAGACAGCTAATTGTCAATCTGTATTAATAACTAGTCATAGTTCCATATCACACATATCTGGAAATATCGATTACCTTTTTAAAAACTGAGCAGAATTTCTATAATGGAAACTAAATTTATATCTAGGCTCCCTGTGCTTCTCAAGAACAAGCTGAAATAAAATATGTATGTGATAAAAAGCACATAGTGCTGAACGTATTCGTCTCCCCTCTGATCCATGCTGCAACAAAGGAATAAGTGTGCACTCACACTAAAAAGTGCATTTTTTTAGCAAATACCATTTCTGCATTACATTTAATATTGAGTTCTTTCGTATTGATTTTTTAAATACCCGAGTTGAATAAATGCGAGATCTGTTGATCTCTTTTCTCAGTTTTATTCGCAATTTTAAAATGCAGACTCGGACCGTCACAAGTTTAATATTTTTTTCAGTCACATCTTAGTTTTCTTCCCCTGCCGATTTTTTTCTTTCTTTGGTATTTAAAAACAAGATAATTTTTGGACCATTACGTGTCATCTTACTTTTTAAACCCACGTCGAAGTGCAAAAGTTTATGCATAAGTGTATTATCAATTTTCGTCCCCCCACCCTAGCCTCGAAAAGGCGGAGTGTATTGTTTTTGGCAGATGTCTACCGGTCGGTCGTCAATAGTCGGTACGTATGTCACAATCGGTTTCTGGAGAACTCTGTTAAGAACGCCTGAGCATAGAGCATGAAAGTTGATAGAAATATTGGTCATGACTCTGGCCCGCAGACTGACTCTTTTAGTAGATCAAAGATACATTCAACGTGGCTCGAAACGTTTAAACTTTTTTCTGCATGATAACAACTCAAGAAACGCTCGGCCACTTAGATATTGAAAGTTAAGAGGTAGGTTGGTCATGACCAAGAATGTCCCTATTTATTTGAGGTTAGTAGGTCAGTCAATTGTCACGGTTACCTAGACTGTTAAAAACGTTTTCCCTGGCGATAACTCGAGGACGCTTTGGGTCGCACGACCATGAAAGTTGATATGTATGCTTACATGACCATCAGATGAGACTAATAATTTTGAGAACACAGGTCAAACGGTCAAGGAAGGTCACAGTGGGACCCCGGACATTAAACATTTTCCGGATGATATCTTAACGCTTAGATATAGGGTCAGACATTTAATAGGAGGTTGACCATGGCCAGCAAATTACCCTATGATTTGTAGTTATATTAAACCGTTCCGACGATAACTGCGAACGCTTTGGGCCTAGATACCAAATTTAGATAGGTTGAACTCTAACCGGCACTGACACTGCGGATTTTACGGGTCTGTGGGTCACATGTCGAGGTCACATTCACCAAATAACAGTCATTGTATTTTGCAAAATTACTAGAGAATATTTGGTTTAAGATTAAGTTTTGTAATGGAGGGACTTATGACTAATAAATGAGCGTAGGTCAGTTTGTCCAAAATCCATTACACAGTGACCAAAAACAGTATTATATTTTGCGAAAAAACTAAGAGACTATTGGTTTTTAATATGAAAGTTTGTTATAGAGTGACTAATGACTAATAAATTAGCGTAGTTCAGTTTGTGTCCAAATCTCCATTACACAGTGACCAATAATTTCTATTCATCGTGCAGTTCATGGAATGCATCAAGCGGAAAGGCATTTTATGTTCTATAACTTTTGGTTATGTAATGGCTTTTTTATACTCTTTGCGAGCGGGTCAACATGTGATAAAGTATCATTATTACCAGCACAATGCTAAGTATCACAATATTACGTTGATGTCACGTCGAACGTGATATTTAGCACTCGTGCGGTTATACGCAGTTCAAACTTTTAATCGGGCTGCGAACCTTTGTAAATTATTACGCCCGGGTTATAAGCCCAATCGTGTGAAAAATAGTGTTCGAAGACTGTGCGCTATAATGATTTTTTTTATGTATTTGATTGGGGATTTTAAACATTGAACTTTAGTATCTTAATTGCGAATTTAATAGTAGGAAGATATCTATTTTTTGGTGACCGTTTGTGAAATTTATTAATTTTACTTATATCACACCGTTTTCCATAAATGATTATGAGTAGATTTAGTTGTTTTTTCTTATTGCAGTGTTCTAGTATGGTCATTCTTTACTTTATTACATATGTTTTAATTATTGAAATTTACTCATTAACTTCTGCGCGTGATAAATGACCTACCGTAAATAGTTATAGTAACATTACTGCGATTTTCCTTCCCTTTTTAGCTCCACTAGTCAGGAAAATCAGAACAAGGAGTGTCGTGTGTGCCACTCGCCCCCCGGCGTCGGCGTTAGCTTCTTGCTTAAAGTGTCTTCTCGACAACCTTTGTTTGTCTTTGTTCCTATTGCTTTTTCTTACTGTAACGTAATATTAACATTGCGTATATGCAACAAAGTATGTGCAGGGGCTGGGCCCACTATACCCGAGGTCAGGTCCCAGGTAATTATACAATGAATCTCACAATATATATGATCAATGACAAAAACTACTTCCAGTAGTGCCCATCATGTATTACACAATTAATGTAAAACTAACGCATTTTGAGCGTACATTAAGTTTAACAACCGTTTTTTTTTTTGCATTCGTACACCACATTTTTTTGGCGATGCGGCTTCATAATGCATCTATGAACTAATACATTAAGGTCCCACGCTTCTAGTTATAATACATTATGTAGAATATAATAGCTCAGATTACCGGACTAAAATAGATAAAATCGATGGTTGTTTGATAGTACATTTCCCTTGCGAGAAGCAAAAGTTTAAATATTTACACTCAATAACTTTTTATATACACAATAGTTATTCCCTCGTAGAACGTCTTTACAACAGCTGAAACATTTGTCCACTCGAAGCAACAGTTTAAATACCGCACAATGTCAAATGATATATTCCTACAAAAAGACTGACCTTGTATCTTGTTTACGTTCTTATAATCCGCCATTTTGGAGTCACTAACCTTTAGCTCTCGCTTAAAACTTCAACTTCCCCAATACGCTCGACCCCCTGCTAGCAATAAACATTTTAAACAGTGGCTTAAAATGTTTAAAATAGGCCCCTCTTAATCAGTTTACGGTGGTTTTGTACTGATAATGCTAGTTTTATTTTAAATTAAGTACAAACATTTTTATAGATCAAGTTTATAATGGCCTCATCTTTTGTGCGACCTGCTATGGATTGGATTTTTGCACATGGTAGGGCGACAATTAGGCCATTCAAAAAGTTTGAAAACGACCCAATTTTTAACAATGCAAGATTCTATCTACATACCAAAATGCTCGTAGGCCAGAATTTATCAGGCGCCGGTATAATGGTGGCGATCTGAAAATCCCAAGATGGCGTCAAGAATGACCGCCACAAAAGTACTATGACTACAATGTTTTTTACAAAACACAATAATCATGCCTCATATTTTCATATAAATTTTAATTATTTTCTGACTACGTATATGTCAGATTTTATTAGTATCGTTTTAACATAACTTGCCTAAAATTATCTCCGATTAAAGGTCGAAAGTAGAAAAACATACAACTTGAATAACAGTATATATTGCATATGCTTTTCAGGACCAATTTTCAGTATGGCAAAAAACATGTCCTTAAGGTCGATCCACACCTTAGACCGGAATGTAGAATGTGTTTTGAGACGGAAAAGAGATGGACACCTCCCATGGCTCAAATATGATCAAACTCTATAAGAGGGGTGATTGAAATATTTGCAAACTGCCTAATTTCTCGAATCAACGTGCATAGATGCCAAAAAACTTTGCGGTGTATTTGAAATTCACAACATTTATCTATTGATGTCTAAAATTTCACTCATGTATTGTACATGTTCCAGAACGAGCGAATTGAATCCCTAACTCGGTGACACTGTTAAAATGGCGGATTTAAGAAGTAGTAAATGGCCAGAATGCGGACCTACATTAAAAAGCAAGGAGTCATTTGGGTTAAGTGCAACGGGATCTTTTTGCTGAATTTGTGACATATATGGACACCATGAAGTGTCTTACAGCACTGTTACCATGTGGATATCCCATTTTAATTCAGGTCGGATCAGTTGCAAGATTACCACATTGGGCGGCTAAAGTCTGTACCACCGACAATACGCCTCAAAAAACATACAACAACTATTAGAGAAAGATGCAGATTACCAACTTTGCGATAACTAGCTCGTCTTACGGGAATATCATGGAACGAGTTCTTTCTTTTAAAAGAAGTTTATCCAAGATTTCTGCTCTGTTGGTCCCTCTTTACTGAGCTACGCAGAAACGCGAGCGCGTTAAAGGTGCCAAGTCCTACTGAAGTTGTACTCAAAATGTAAAGGTAACCGATTCTCTGAATTGGTTTTCGGGTGCCAAAACATTATTTTGACCTCGACGAAAGTGTTCAAATCGCGTGAAGGGCACAAAACATTCAAAGAGACCGTTATGTCCAAGAGAAATATCAACGGTGGCGCAAGGTTTTATATTGTCCGACTTTGAGGATTTCCTGGCAGAAGGAAGGTGTGATATGGGATATCCTACTATTCCCCCGGACCAGAACCCTGCGATTATTTTTTGTTTCCCGAGACTGAAACCTGTACTTGCTTGGTAGACGCTTACTACTCGAAACGGCCGAGGGGCAGCAATTTATCAGTGCCTTAAGGTATACCTAATGATGTACCAAACATGTTTCAACATTGGAATTAAACGCTTTGAAACTTTGTGTGAAGGGTCAAAGGAGATTACTTTGCAGGTACGAATGCTTAAATTTTTGTTGATTTGACTGCTAGGAAGAATAGAAGTGGGTAGCAAAACTTTCAATCAATCACCCCACGTATGTTCAGATGTGTGTAATCCTTTTTCGATTTTAACACTTCGTGGCTTGTGCATGAATGGGTAGAGCTAGCTATGAATTTTTTGTGAAAATCATTTTTTAATTATGTATTATTTTAGACATGTCACTTCAGTATATGAAAAAATATCCTAATATATTCTCAATGTAACTAGCAAAATTCAGAAATGCACCAAAGTTGTATCATCGCTTATGTTCTTTTTCGTGTGCATGAATGTTTTAATCTCAACTTAAAAAATTGTGCACACTGGTACTGTTTCCCACAGTTTTCTGTGCATGACTGTTGTAAGTATGTAAAGCCAAAAAAAATCAATAAAATAGTGGGCATGAGTTAGATAAAACAGTCATGACTACTTATGACATCATCGCTCAGTATGATTTTATGATTTCATAACGTGACCTTACCTCAGTCCAGATATATTTTAACTTATTCCTTCTAAGTCCAGACAAGACATTTTTTTATCAAGCAAGACAGAAACGAGTGGTAAGTTTTACTTTAAAGTCTTTTTTTAAAAATTTTTTATCAGTATAATTTATATTAATAATCCTGATTATTTTAATAAGTTTAAAAGTTGATCAACCGACTAAAAGAGGGTAGATACCTATACTTAGTGTTAGATCTAGATCTATAGTGTTAATTTTGAACAGATTTTTTTTAAATATGCCTTATATTCCTCAATCTTGAATATTAAATTATTTAGTACTTATAAATAACTTAAATATAGTTGGAAACCAATCCTAATTCAGATTTGGAAGGTTAAAGGAGTCGTTTCCTTCTTTTGATTTAATTGAGTATATTGTAATATAATTATATCATAAATATTCATTTTAACCAACTGGTCTTGCTCCAAGAAGAATTTAAAATGCTCCTGTGAGACGTCTATTCAACAGCTTATAAAACCAGGTATTCTGATTTAATTCAATCATCTACAATATATTTCCAATTTAATCATTACTTGTTTACTTTCACATGTATTTAATTTGTTAAAATTTTGTAACTTCTTCTAGATTTCTTAACCACTCTGTAACTGGAAAAGTACACTTTTATACTTTTTTGCAAAAGGCTACATTGTTCAAATCTAGAACTATCTAACCCACAAAGTACAAAAATATATACTGCATTTTTTTAACGCCTTTTATATTTCAATATACATCAAAATATAGTAGCCTACACGCAGAAAAACCAACAAAGTGCATTGCAGTTGTGCCCCTGCAGGCAGGGATCCAAACCACAGCCTGGCAGTCTGAATCAGGATCATCCTGTCACTTTCAAAATCTACAGAAGTTACGAGAAACGTAGCAAACATATAGATCCGATCAGACTGTGCATCTGGATTCCTGGTTGTCGCAATTTCACTATGTTGTTTTTTTCATGCCATGGCTCATGTTGCTTACTGCCCTCCGTATTAATGAAACAATTGATTCCATTGATCAATAATGTTGGCATCATACCACCTAGGGTCACCCACGTACACTAGAATAGGTAAACATGTATGGCGATGCAGTTCAGTGCCTTCTTTATCAAGGCAAATTGGCTTCCTCTAAATGAACTGATCAACAATGATGCAATTCTAGGATGGTGGTGACAAACTGTTTCCAAATATCAAAGATAATCCTCTGGACTTGATGATATACCTAAGAAATTGATGGTAATCCTCCAATTCGGGTTCTGAACCTGTCAAGGGACTTAACAACAAAAAGTGTCTGGGTCCTGTATTTCTGACACTAGAAGAATGGCTTAGTAGGTTTTATCCTGTGACAATGGCCCGCTGGATACATACCTTACCATGGGATCGTCAAGCCGTTATTAACTCGATGGCATTATAAAAGAAAAAGAAAGTATTACTTCTTTGAACCCACACCGTCGTTCTGACGTGGCAGGTACAATCCTGATAGTTTTGCAGTATGACAACACATAAAAAAAAAATCTAGCACACTTAGTTTTCTTCTACCTGAGACTTTTTATCTTCTTTCTTCACTAGACTGTAAAAATGCACAATTTGAGTTTGCAAATCTTTAAACTTAATGTAATTTAGATTACAAACTCTGGGTCAGAGTTTTTCTGGTGACTCTGAAGATGAAAAATTGCAAGGAGGGAATGCTCTTTGCAGCCGAATAGGCTTCAGAAAACACAGACATTTCATAGATTTCTGATGTAACTGTAGATGCTCCGAAAACTCAAGACCCCCTATCATTTGATTCTAATTATGTTGCTAAAGTACTGTAGACCATTGAATGAAATCTCACTGTTCTTAGCTTTTCAGTCTCTGGGGTGACGTCAATGAGTTTGATAATTGTCTGACATGAAAATGATGGGTGCTGATGAAGAGAGAATAATGCTGGTTGGATCATAAGAATGATGATGATGATGATAATGATGATAGATAGTCCTGTGGATGACAAAGAGCGATGATTACTTTACTGATTTGAAAATGTTCATTGACACTGATGAGTCGGGTAAGGTGACAATACTCCATATTGATTAAAATCTGATATATGCTATACCACCCCAACGGTAAACCAATTATGACACTGAGCTTAGATAATAACTACGCATTACGTGCTCTGCAGTTCAGTGCCTATCAAACTGTAATAAATAATAGAATCTCAAAATGTAAGTTTCTGTCAATCATTGTGAAAACAGTATTTAAATACTCATCAGCTACCTAGAACTGAAAATGAAATTATATGTACTATAGAACACGAGAACAATCTAGAACCTTGTCACAAGCTATCGTTGTCTGTCTTGTTCATATGAAGGTAATACAGGCCGCTTAATAACCAGTTCGTAAACGGAAGAGAGATTCAAGCAGTTGGAAACGAAATGGCACAGAAGGTGAAAAGAAAGAAGGTAAAAGTTATATTTATAAACGTAAAGTAAGGCCTTTGCTACAATTATGGGCAAGTGTGGTTTGAAATGCCGTAAAGATGCCATGAACAAAAACTCTCATTGAGATATACCAAACTCTTTTTCATGCTTTATTACCAGTTAACAGTATACAAAGTAAAAGGTATTTTCATACAACTAAACAAATCATAGAAAGAAAAGAAGATAAAAACAAAGAAGGTAAGTACGCCTAGGCACATATGAGCGGTTCTTGCCGAAATTGACGGGGGGCAAAAAAGGTTGTAAAAAAATTATGCTCGATACATTAAGGGTTTTCAGATGCGATTGTTAAAAAGCCTATAAAAAGCTGAACTTGCAGGTATTTCAAAAGACGTAGAGGTAAACATCAACAGGCCAAATAAGATCAGTGAATCACCAAACAGGCAGTATAGAATCACTTAACTCTTTAACTGTGGCAGTCCCATACTGTACAAAAACAGCAAGAAAAAGGTATCGGCCTTCTTACTAAGTGTTTCTAGAATGCATCAGGCTTTTGAAAAAAATGTTTCACAAATGCCTGTTACTTTTCACAGTTAAAAGCCTCTTACCCTATACAGATATATTTTGAATAGAGTTCATCTAAGCCTTCCACAAGCCTCTTATAGGACCAATGCGATCTCTGAAACACGTACAAAAATGCACCTGAGCCGTAAAGTCAAACGATAAGGCGGAAATGAGAGACCTTGATAATAAAGAGCTTTGCTAAAAATAAATGGAAATTGATAAGCACAGTAGCTGCAAATGGAGACAGCCTTGCGTTTGCTGTTTTTTTGACTTGCATAAATATTGCTCAGACCCAAAGCCTTGTGATGCCATTCAGTATCAACGAATACTCATACTTATAATTTTACAATGAATGATCAAGCCATAACAGAATGGCTATTGCTAGTTTGGCAGAATCTATCGCAAGCTGAGGTGGCTCGAAATACATCCTTGCGTTTTCCTTTTCTTGAAACTATTCCCCAAACGGAGGGCTTTTATTCTGTCATGATAACTGCCATCACAGATGAAATGAAAAACAGATCTTATGTTACCATGGCATGTTTGCAATTAACCACTTTAAAATTAATTCCATACGTCATAAATACCTATATAAAGGTACACACTTTCAAGAGGGAGAGTCCTAACATTCTCTATTGAAGGGCCCAGGCTGGCAGAAAGCCACTTACCTCCTCTCCAGAATGGCACCTCTATCATAATGGCTAGATTGAAGCAGCCTACATTGTCAACAAATGTCCTTAATAGTATTTTATGATTTAAAGACATGTCTGTACACATTAATTTTTTGAAGTTTAATTCTCAATAATGAAAAGGTGTACTGGAATTCAGTCAAGAAGTTAAAACTAGCGAGCATCACAGATCAGTTGAGTACCAGAAAGGCTATGCTGGAGTGTCGTATCAGGTTACCTTGCTCCGCAGTTTTCGGCTTAGAGAATAAACAACCCTCACTCTGCATCTTCAACCACTTCGATCTGAGGTACATCCAACTCCCTTGGGCAACTATGCGATCTGATAATTTTGTGTGAAAAAATACAATTCCTGCATGCATCCATCATTTTATCTGTTCCTACCTCACGAGCATCTCCAAAAAAGGTAATCATCTTGTTTTGTGAATACATGGTCCCGATGATCTGCATCCCAGATTTTACTGACTATAAGTTTTGTATTTATTAACAAAACAAATACTTTTAACTTAAGTTTTGTCAATTTGATGCAAGCTGAAAAAACGTTTTGAAATGTTAATAATAAATGTTTGCTAATTCAGTGCTAATGTTTAAATAACTTGACATAACATTTTCCTTTTTTCTATAATAGTGTTAAAATTGTGTTTTAAAAGTACTTTAAAGCTATTTTACTAAAGTTTGTTACTTAGATTAAACAAATTAATAGCTCTTCGGTTTTTGCAAAGATTTGTTGTTTTTTCATTGTTCCTTTTCAGGGCGTTTAGGCATTTGGTAGTTTTTACCTTACTATAATTCTTGAATAATCAGAGATAGACCCTTGTATAGGGTACAACACAACTTACTAATAGTTACGTGCTGTCTTGAGGAACCTTTAACTCAGTCCTTATGGCAATTCTCTTCATAAAAATGAAATTTTCCATTCGTTGCTAATTTTGTCAGCTATTGTATGAAATTTTGATGGTTTTAGGCGGTGTCTGATATTTTTTCGTATGGACCCTTCCAAAAAACTTTTTTATAGTTTTCTTGCCTTGGTTTCCTAATTTTGGGTAGTTTTTATTGGCTAAAAAAATCAATTGTATCAAAACTGTGCACAGAAGTCTTTTCTGAAAATAGTGTTCTTTTTTAAGGTTTTTCCTTGAAAATGAAAATACCTTTAAAAGAGCTGAACAGACTTTTTGTCAAAATACATATTTGAAGATCTTAATTGTGTCTTCTCAATGTCCTAATCTGTTTATTATTTCATTCCCTTGGAACTCCTGAAAATAAGTTGTTTTGTAAAGTCCACCAGAATAATGCACACTTGATATTGTCTTAGTTTTGTTAACAAACAACTTTGCGCGCAATATTTTTTCATTAGGATCAGCGCACCAATATTTTATCTAAGTTGTTATTTAAAGATATGGTGTAAATAGGCCTAAATTACCAAAACGTACATACCACGTGATAATGTAAAGCTTTATAATGTCAAACGATAGAAATAGAGGTGCATATTGAACCAAGTTAGATAGTGACCAGAAGTCCAAATTTTCCTTTGATATGACTGGGTCCTTTCCCTGATATTTTTGGTTTTTTCATGAGTTATCTCCCCTGAAAAAATAGATTTTTTTTTCTCCTTTTCCATAAGGGACTTTTAGGATTTCTTTTGAGATATTTGTATCATAATTATAATCATGCAGCTTTCTACTGTGGCACAGAGGTGACATGCACTACTCTTTTTTTCAAGGCCCTCTCTTTTTATGGTCTTTCCACGAGATACTACTCTCGAGGGAACGACTTAGTATGTCGTGGTAACGAGTTACAGACGCGGGCAACACATAAAAAAGAAGAGCAATATAAAAAAAGTATTGCCGTAAAAAAAGACAGTAGCGCAATCAAAGTCTAAATCAATAAAAAATAATAGTGCAATAAAAAAATATAATGCATGCTAGCTTATCGAGGAACGACTTATTACTAACTGTGGGACCGACATAGCTATCTCGTTCCCACGAGTTAGTCAGCCAATCAAATTGTTTGTATATTTATTATACGCGTGTTAGATCGCCTTGGTCTGTATGAGACCTGATGTTGATTGAGAGGTGGGTTCTTGCCCCAGAGGTGCTGTTGGTATTAGTCGTTCCGTGGGGTCGGGATACTTTATATGGCGACGGAAGAGGCCTGAATCGGTTCCCTATATGTATGGGTCGATCTCGGCTTATTAATTGTCACCGGGAGTTATATATAATTGCCAGGTCCATGTTCGCATCCTCCGCGCTATACCGGAGTATCCCCGGAGGGAACGAAACGATCCATTCGACTATAGATCCCATTCTCCACGCTCACCATGGTCGATTCCGGAGAGATTGACTCGCAAACGCGCCAGTAATTGCCCCACAGACCGTGTCTGTGTCACGTTCTGTCGCTCCGCAATCGGCAATCACAAATTTCCGATGGAATGACTAACCCAGCCGACGATGGTCCAGAGCCCCCTCCACCCGCAGATTGAACTGAAGGTGACCAAAAACCCCGGACACGAGTCAACATATATTGTCAGGGGCCTTTTCGGACCTCTGCTGTCGTATAGAGAGCATTCCCGAGGAAAGGTCATAGCCACCCGATTGGGGGTTTGACCCACATCTCAACCCTAGGTCGAGTTAAGGTTGACTGACTAAAGGTGACATATCTTGGGACCAACATTTATCATAAATATAACACACAATTTGAGTGCTGCTTACTAGTGGAACGTGATAGCTATGGTCGTGGTAACGAGTTAGCTATGTTCCGTGGGAACGACTTACTATGTCGTGGGAACGAGTAGTAAGTGGTTCCCACGTACAAGCTAACTCGTTCTACGAGTTAGTCAGTCGTTTCCGACATAGTTAGCTGCATTAGCTCCTTTATTAATTTGCACTTCTCTTTTATGCAGTCCCAAGACTTTAGTAACTCGTTACCTACGACATACTCAGTCGTTGCCTCGAGTTAGTGACAAAAGAGTAGTTCATGTCCCCCTGTGCCACCGTATCTTTCCTCGATTTTCTCGAAAACTCAAGTTCCTCTTCTAATAAAAAAAAGCAGACCTCTCGGTGAAAAGTTTTTATTGATGTCCCTAAAGTGATCAATTTCATTCAAATATTAACCATGACTATAACCCATGTTTTCCTTAAAGATATCAGTTTTGTGGAAAGAAATCTGTGTGTTCCCCGGTTTTTCTGTTTAATAAGCATTAATGAGAAACAAATAACTGAATAAAAAAAAGCTTAGTTTTAAATTGATATTTTGCAAATAAAAATGTTTTTCTCTCTCCTGTAAATTTCAAATTATAATTGACTTACAACTTCATGCACCAGCCCACCACTTGGGTTCACGTTAAAAGCGCCAGCTGGTGTCATCCCTATTTTTCACGTAAATTGCTCTTTTTTTCGTCATAAACAGTACTCGGACCGTGACTGTCTACACCAGTAAGCAGTACTCACAGTACCATGAAAACTACTCATGAGGCAGTACTCACAATACCGTAAACGACTACTCAGTGAGCATTACTCACGGTGCGTGAACACTACACACAGTGAAGCAGTACTCACATTGCCGTGAACACTACTCCGTGAGCAGTAAAATTCTGCGACATATTACATAATGTTACATGTGATATCATTGAATAAAAGAAAACATTCAATGCCCCCAGAGACACCGGTTTATTCAAACTAAAATGAATTGTTGAACAAAAATACAAAACTACATAGTGCAACGTTTCTTGACGTCACGGTCCATTAACGCGTTAGTTAACCATTTTAAAGCATTCTAGACTTCTTAGATTTTCACATTGACAAGACAAAAGAAAGTTCTCATACTATTTGGTTGGAACTAGTGTTCAGTAGCATGCGTAACATTTTTACTACAGTCGCGCCCCTCCTCAGACACATAATTTGTACATTCGTAAATTTTAACTGTGGAAAGACGCCTCTTCTCAGACCACATACCACGTACATCCACGAAACATCCGTTGTATCAGCCTCGTTCATCTCATAAAACATTACTAAGGACGTTTTTCGGCGATTAAAAATATGAGGGTGTAACAGTGTACATGTTGGCTGCAAAATGACGGATCTTCTCAGACACACGTAACTAACGTACATCTATGTAACAACCTTGTAACTCCTTCTTACATTATATAACATTATGAAGGACTATTTCGGCCGCAATTTAAAATATGAGGTGTAACACTGTAACCTTTTCAGCCAATAAAAATGTCCTCTTCTTAAACAACGCGGTACAAATAACAATCCATTAACCATCCGTTTAACATCCTCGTTCCATCTATATCACATTACCAGACGTTTTCGCCGAATTCAAAAAATCTGAGGTGTAAACATGTGTAACATTTTGGCTTGCAAAATGACGGATCTTCTCAGACAACACGAACATAGTAAATCGATGTAACATCCTGTAACATCCTTTGTTACAACTATATAACACTACTTAAGACGTATTTCATCAAAATTTAGAAATGAGGTGTACAACACATGTGTAACATTTTGGCTTCAAAATACGGATCTTCTCAGACAAACGTACATAATTAACAAATCCAGTAACATCTTGTAAACATCCTTTTTACATCTTATAACAACACTAATAAAGACGTATTTTCGGCGAATTTAAGACATGAGGTGTAACCTGTGTAAACATTTTAGCTACAAAAGACGCCTCTTCCAGACAAGCGTAACATAAGTAACATCCATGTAATATACTTTTACATCCTTGTTACATATATATAACACTCTAAAGGACGTATTTCGGCCGAATTTAAAATGAGGTTCATATGTGTAACATTTAAAACTACAAAATGACGCTTCTTCTCAGACAAAGCGTACAGAGTAACATCCAGGAACATCCTTGTAACATCCTTGTACACAATCATATAACACACTTAAGACGTAGTTCGGCCGAATTTAAGAAAAGAGATGTAACAGTGTGTAACATTTTGGTCTACAAGAAGTTCCGTGAATACTACTCGGTGAGCAGTACTCACGGTAATGTGAGCAGTACTCACAGTGCTCCAGTTAGCAGTACTCACGTCTCCGTGAACACTACTCAGTGAGCAGTCTCCCAGTACCGTGAATACTACTCAGGCGTGCCGTATCCAGGTTGCCATGACACTCCTCAGGAGCATACGCCGGTGGCCTTGAATACTATCAGTGATTTATTCACATACTGTGAGTCTTGCTTACTGAAACCCGTGAATATTACTCACGGTAATTGAATGTACTCAGTGAGAAGTACAACAGGTGTCGTGAACCACAACTTAGTCACAGTACTCACGGTCACGTGGACACTACTCACCGTACCGTGAATACTACTCAGTGAGCAGTAACTCATACAGTGAATACTACCACTAGTAGACTCCGTGACGGGAACATCTTCTAGTTATCATTGTGTTCTGTGACAAGTACTCAGAGCTGTGATCACTCCTCACTGATATGGTAGCAGTGATCACTGATAAGTGTAACTCAGCATCAACTTTAAGTCCTGCCTCCCCATGAACATTTCTCATCACCTAGAACGGGACCGATCGTTGTAAAAAAATGTGACCGCGGTGTAACCTACCGCATAACCAGACAATGACACGCATCCACATGATCGATGCCCATTCTAACGAAAAAGGGCGTCATTTTTTTTTTGTCAACGCTACTTTTTGTTTTCCTAAATTTATTTACTATGTCCCATTTATAATTTAACAATTTAAAATGACAGAGCGTAAAGCGGCTTTGAAACCTGCTCTCAAAAAAAAAAAGAATGAAAGATATCAAATGGAATCAATTGAGGTTAGATCTTTGAATTTGAATAATCTTATAATTAGAAGAACGAAAAATAAATCCGGATGTATATATAACAGGAATACACTAAAAGTCTGTAATCTTGAATATCACTATGAGACCTCCGAATGAGTTAAATATAAACATCATTTATATACACATTGCCTTGAGGGCTTAACAAAGACAAACGAAATCTATATTAAGTGAGATGCGGTTTGTTGTATTACAAGGAAAATTATTGAGTTGTCTGATTTCTAGTACAAAACGGTGTGAAATAAAACGGGGAAAACATCACTAGAAACGTTTTAATATTTCCTAGAACTAACTCCAATAGTTAGAAATATTAATAGTTTTACATATAACACATACCACAACGAATAGTAAATAACTATACTTATGAACATATGATATGATGGGCGAAATGGATAATGGTCCCTAACTGTGTTACACTACAGATGCAACATGGTGAAATGAAAAAATGGTCCACTGGTTTACTATAAAATGATATTGTTATCGTTGTATAATTACAAAATATCAAGGAGATTTTGGTATGTGCGAAAATAGTAACATCAGAAAGAAAAAAGATGTATAGACAGTTTATACAGATCACAGGTTTTTTCTCTATACTTATTTGGCTTGGTATCTCATTCCAGATGATGCTCCTTCTTCTCAAAAGGAGTGTTCACTGCTTAGGAGATCTGTAAACATCATCCTGACATATAGAGGAAATGACCACCAGCAAGATTTTTTTTCTACAATAACTATAACCTAAATTTTCCAATGTAAAAGTCTTCGTACGCACATTTCATTAAAGTGATGCCATTTTCATGCACGGTACAAAACCCATGTTGCGCCCATAATTCAAAAATTGATAACATGTACTCTTTTTTTCATCAATACTAATTCTATTACGAGAAGGTTTTAGGAATAATAATAACTTGAATACTATCAAAATGTTTTCTTTTCAGTTTCACTATTCACGCATTGACCAGAGACATATCTAGATTATTACTAGACATGATGACCTTTTAAATTCATTTCCTTTTGGTCAGATCACAAAATCTAGATATTTTTCAGAGAAATTTTATCTCTTTTTTTTTTTTTTTTGGTTGGTTATCTAGTACATCTAATAAATATAACTGTTTGTTCAATTGTATAAAAACGGATTCAATGAAAGATGACTTACTGTTTCATCAATGCCATGCAGAAGTAGCAACTTTTTAGTGTGGGGCGCGAAATTCTTTACAGTAAAGAAAATCGTCACATATAACGACATCATGGGCGAGTCATAAACAAATGTTTCTATGATTTGGATCTTAGCTCGGCTGAATATATTTGTAAAAACAGTTTAAAAATCAGCCTTGTGGAAATTCTTTTTGGGCATCTTAACTTATGATCTGTGATCAGTAGAAAGTTATAAAATACTTTGCTTGTTTGAGTTTTAAACAGCATTCTGGCCTACTTATTAGTCAATAAACGAACAAACATCTAAACAAATAAGACACTGTGCAGAACTCCAAAGTCAGCCATGTCGGCTCAAGGTAAAGGTCACTACCAAGGTCAAAGGTAGCATTCAATTTGTATCCGCTCTTATCTCCTAACCCGCTGAAACTTGTGTCATATGATCACCTCATCAAGACACGTGCAGACTTAAAAGAGTCAGCCTGTTGGCTCAAGGTCAAGGTCCAACAACTCACTTCAAAGGTTTGAGCCCACTCTGTATCTTCTAAACCTCTTGAAGAATTTCAAATTCACGATGCCTTCATACCATTGACTAATAAATACACTTAACCTCAATGCTTTCCCCCAAATACCATCAACCCTTGTACTATCCTACAGTGTGTGGTGGATATAGCTGTCTTTCATCCTGCCTTGTTCATTTGATTATTCATACCATTTTCATACCATAAAAGAAATGATAATATTAATCATATACCTCGTTTAGTCTAATGTAGGATATCCGACAAAATGTCTATTCAACTCTAACACTCACATCAACTGAACTATAATGTGCTTGGGATGTGTAATGCATAATTTAAAGTGTCCAGATGTGCATTTTCACACACTTTAACAACCGCCGTACCTTTTTCTAGTGATGGACAGAGACAGTATTGTTCATTAGCAGAGTTTTACTTGGGACATAGTATGGGATTACCACCTCGGTTGGATTACCACCTCGGTAGCCTATCGGTAGAGCACCCGCTTTGAGTGCTTGCGGTCGTGGGTTCGTTCCCAGACCGCGTCATATCAAAGACGTGAAACAAATGGTACTAGTAGCTCCCTCGCTTGCTTGCTTGGCGCTCAAGATGAAGAGGATAGTACTAGGACTAGTTCGCCCGGATGTCAGTTTAATGTGACCGGGTGGGGTATCATGTAACGTGTCTACGTCGTGATATTCCAGTGAGGTTGAACTGTAAAATTGGGCATAGCGATTATTTTGCAATTTTGGTTTAATCTTAAGTATATAATGCATGGTTATTTGGCAACGAACTGGTTTTTTTTTTGTATTCGAACACGAAATGACCAGGGTTCTGATTTTGAATATAGTAAAACAAGAAGCTTGGATGAGCGGTGCACAATTACATATCCACTTCAGCAAAACAATTATACAATATATTTTATAGCTATTAAATGTAAGTAAGAATAATTAATCCGACTCAAAGCTGTCTTCAAATTCTTTGTGCCGATTCATAATTTTACGTGCACATAATAATTTTTCTATATATCCTACAATATACTTTAGCATTTACAAAAATATACAGTATTCACATCCAGTTACAAATGTCTTCGCACAGATAATATGATATTCTACTATGGACAAGATTATCCTAATATAAAGTTTACAGAATGTACAAGTGAGTAGATCAAAACCACGCTTAGGAATGGCGGTCACACGAAGAAATTGTTTCGGAAGAACCTTGGTAACAGATTTCTCAGCACAAAGTGTCACGGGTTTTATGACGATTTCTGTCTGGTGATGAATGACCAGTCCAGTCCGTATGAAGATATGGGGGTGTAGAAAGCGTCACCACAATACGAATAATAAACCACCAAAATAGCACTCAAACAACTTTTAGAATGCAAGCGATAACGTATCTAAGAGCCGCGTCCACACCGTATCAGTCCACGTCATTCCATATTGCATTCTGTCAAAGATTTTATGAATATAGTACCTACTTAAATACAGAAAGAGGATGAGCGGATATTGTGCGGAATCAAAAATGTTAATGATGTCGTAACTTTTTTTGCATCAACACTAACAGATATATCAGGGCAATGATTTAGCTTATGAAAGGGATAGAGTAGAACTTTAAGTTATTTTAACTGCATTTATGCGAAATGATCAGACTGACAAAATTGACGCAATAACTCCCTCTGAATATATTGAAGTATTGCATGGGTCGAAGAGCATTCCAGATGCTACAAATTTAAGGGCATTCTGGACTGAACAGTCAGCGATAACTAGAAAAATGACTATGACAAGTTTTATCCATTGGTTAACGGGTCCGAAATAGTGTGAACAGTCAAGAATCTCGCAGAGAGCCACAGTGGTGAGATAACAATTTTACTAACTTTGACATGATCTATACTATTATAAACCAAGCAAAACAACAGCAGAGTCGGTTTGATTGAGTCTGCTCTGAATGGAACCGCTAGACTTATAAGTCTGAGGTCAAATAATCTGTAAAAAAATGTTAATTTCTTTCTTCATATTGACACTGATATTTTCTCAGACTGAAACCATTTTCTCTCTAGGCTCATCTCAACAGAGATAAGAGATATTGTAAATTGTTCAAGACAGTGCTATTAAAGAGGATTTTATAGTTGTTTTGAAGGACTCTAACGACTGGTACCAGTCTATGGCCTAGAATTGGAAACAATGGATACAGATGACCAGATCTCGAAGTAATAACAATGAGTCAAGTACAAGCCGGGTAAGATAATAATAATAATAATAATAATAATAATAATAATAATAATAATAATAATAGTAATAATAATAATAATTATAATAATAATAATAACTTTATTTTCTTAAGGTTACATACTAAGTGTACAAATACAGATATTATACAACTTTTTTCCAGTATGGCCTTCAGCTGATATACATTCACACATACACACAATCATACAGTCAGTTTATAATTAAACATTTATACAAAAATACACATATCAGAATTACTTAAATTTTCTCGACAAACACACCTCAAATTAAAGAAGTCTTAAATAAACGTAATGTAACAATAACTCTGTTTTAAAAGAATTACCATGCGTCAGAAAGACTATACATGACAATTAAGATGTACAAAAAAGAAAGTATGTCCCATAAAATAATAAATAGTTCCAGATTTGAATAATAAGAAAATATGAATATTATTATTATTGGAAGCGAATACAGTAACATTTATTCAACAAAATTCTTGTAATTACAAGTAATTAATTGCTAAAAACTATTATAACAAGAGAAAATTCTTTATATCATGCTTGAAAGCAGTTATATTGTTATTATGAAGTTTAATGTAAGAAGGAAGTGAATTCCATATGTGTGCAGCTTTGTAGTCAGGTAGTTCGTTTTAGGTTGAACAATAGAAAGATCCATGTTTTCGGTTGAGCGCCGACTGTAATGATCATTTTGAACAAAATGTAGTAAATCTGAAATGTATATAGGACAATCTCATGTTTTACTTTTGTACACTAATAATGAAATATGGTATTTTCACCTGTTCTCAAAAGATAGAAGTTTAGAATTTCTTAATACTTCATTAAAATTGCTACACTTTGATTTTGTAATTAGTTTTATAGCGCGTCTCTGCAAAGATGTAATTTTAGCAGTGTCCGATTTGTGACAAAGTCCCCAGACATTGCAACAATATTCCATGGTTGACATAATATATGCATTGTAATACAATAGTTCAATCTCATCTGTTAAGGAAAATGCAATTCTTCTAAGTAGAGCAATTTCTGAGTTTAGTTTAACGTGGAATTGCCAAGACAGAGTTTCATCGATATATACACCTAGAACTTTCTGACACTTCACGTTTTCAATGACCGAACCGTCTAAAATGAACTCAAGTTTTTTAGTATGTTTTATTTTGACTCTAGTGCTCAATACCATACATTTAGTTTTTGAAGGATGAAGTGACATGTTATTTATTTTACACCAATTATGGACACTATTTAGGCTATACTGAAGTTCAGACTGAATTTTTGTAATACTGTTGGCGGATTTATGTAAGGTGGAGTCATCAGCATATAGATCAATGTTGGTAGTATTTGAAATTAACGCCAAGTCATTGATATATATCAGAAAAAGAAGGGGTCCTTGTATGGATCCTTGCAGGACACCGGATTGTACAGTCATTCTTTTGGAATGCAGCTTCTTAACTTCTAGAGTCTGTGTTCGATTAGCTAAATAAGATTTAAATATATCCAATGTTCTGTCTGTAAAATGGTAAAGTTTCAGTTTATAAATCAGTATTCAATGATCCACCATATCAAAAGCTTTCCTAAAGTCAAGAAAGATAGCCCCAACATACTCCCCATTGTCAATGTCTTTTAGCCACGTTTCTATTAGGTATGTTAAAGCAGTCTGACAGAAGTGGTTAGGTCTGAATCCTGATTGATTTTTGTGTATTATATCTGTTCGTTTAAAGAACTCATGTAACTGTGTAGCAATGTGACGTTCAAATATTTTAGATATTGTATTAAGTACGGAAATAGGTCTATAGTTTCTTGGGTCTTGTTTGTTACCTGACTTAAATTTAACAATAACCCTTACTTCTTTTAATTTAACAGGAAAAACACCATTGTATATAGTTACTATTATTTATAATAGATGCAACTGCAGAAGTAATATGATCTCCACAATACCTCAACAATCTTGGTCCGATACCGTCAAGACCAGTAGATTTTGATAAGTCAAGTTTGTCAATGATATTTTTTTTTACATCTAATGGAGTTATGTATTCAATATTAAACTGTACATGGCGTAATTTCGCATCTAAGTATTTTTGAAGTTTTGTGAAATTTTTATCAACTAAAGGTATCTTGTGATAAGGATTAAATGAGTAATATATAGTATGGGCAGTACTTATGATAATATGTAGAATCATTTTAAAAATGGACTCTATGCCATTGGGTAGTATGATATATAAAAGAATGTTTGTGCGATGATTGGGACAAGCTTTTGTAATCACAAAGAATTGTATTTCAATCAGGAAGTATAAATCTTATAAGTAAGGTATAGTTTTAATATATAGACATTCATTTTATGACTGTTAAAAGATAAGTACCAATATAGTTGTCACATTCACTATCTGTAAAACATTTTTTAAATTAAAATTAAATATTTTTTTTAGAAAATATATTAATATTCGCTCAGTTTTTTTATGCTATGTTCTGGATTTAAGTGTATACGTAATTCAGTTTGTGAACATACTCAATTTGTGAACGTATTCAATTTGTGAACGTATTCATTTTTGTACGGCTTACGATTTTTATCGCATACAGAGTTACCTGATAGCTTTATTCTGATTTCTTAAAAATACTTGAATCGTCAAACTGTGCTTTGGTATGGCTGACAACACCAGGAGTCGCACCCCACACATAGATAGAGCCATGGCAAATCAAGAAGAAAAACGAAAGGTTACAGAAGATCTCATAGCTCAAGGAGGTAACTATAAAAACTGTTTAGGCACATATGCTCGTAAGACAGAAAATCAAAAGATGTAAATGCCTATAAATCTTTGTTCTAAAACATTGTTTGCATTTCATAAGACCAATGGATTTTGAATGATAGCTTGTAGTTGGATATGTTTTCTTGACAAGTATTCTAGCATTCGAATAAAATGCATTTTATTCATTATGGAAATGATCAATGTTAAATATATAGCACAACTGTAAAGAATATGATGCACTAAAATTCAGTCGTGTGAAAATGTAACAGAGGAATTTACTATCGAATTTGAACTGGTCTTATTAAGTACTCCACCGAAGGGAAAATAGTAACGTATTGAAAGTACATAAATAACAGGAACATTTAACAGTAACGGAAATTACCAACTGCAAAACTGTAGAAGAATTCATCCGCGGGTTTCTTTTTAATACATGTCGTAACAGTAACCCTATTTCAAGGTTTGACAAGTATACTATGGATTAGTTGTATACAGTTTGTTTACTTAGAACAAAATAATCGACAGAAAATCTTTATCACATAGGTCTCATATTTTCATCACGAAGGCGTGAAGTAATCCTGTTGAAAAACTATTCACTTGTTAGTCACGCCATGTTAGATTAGAATTCTAAGAAATTACTCTGTGTTCATAGAATCAATATCGTAATATAATAAAAACAAAATATCTAAAAGTTATAGTTCGATATTTTTTTATTTATCTTTTTGTCAAATTAAGCAGATTGTTTGATGGCTTAGAGAACATCAATATGATCCTTTATGAAAGAAAAAGAAAACATATTTTTTTTTTATTTCTATAAAATACCATCACTTTTACTAGCTCATCTGAGCACGAAGTGATCAATGGTGAGCTTTTGTGGTCAGTGATTGTCCGGCGTCCAGCGTCGTCCGCCGCCCGTCATACGTCGTCCGTCAACACCTCCCAGCGTAAACCACCCGTCCAATTTTGATGAAACATCACAGGAATGTTCCTTGCATGATCCTCATTGAAAATTAGTCAAAGAAATGAATTCCATACAGAACCATGGCAACCGAAAGGAAAAACTTTAAAAATCTTCTTGTCCAAAACCACAGTAGCTAGGGCTTTGATATTTGGTATGTGGCCTCATCTAATGGTCCTTTACCAAGTTTGTTCAAATTTTATCCCTAGAGTCAAATATGGCCCGGCCCGGGGTGGGGTCGCATGTTTTACATAAATTTATATATTTATATAGGGAAAAACTTTGAAAATCTTATGGTCCACTACCAAAATTGTTCAAATTAAAACTCTGGGGTGAAAAGGGGCCCCACCCCGGGAGTCCCAAGTTTTACATAGACTTATATAGGAAAAAACTTTTAAAAATCTTTTGTTCTGAAACTCCAAGGTCTACGCTTTTGATATTTTGTATGTTGCATTGCCTAGTGGTCCTTTACCAAGCATATTCAAATTATGCCCCTGAGGTGAAAAGCGGTCCCACCCAGGGGGTCTCAAGTTTTACATAGACTTATATAGAAAAAAAAACTTTAAAAATCTTCTTGCCTGAAACTGCAAGGCCTTGGCTTTTCATATTTGGTATGTTTGCATTGCCTAATGGTTCTCTACCATAATTGTTCAAATTATGTCCCTTGGGTGAAAAGAGGCCCAGCGCCGGGGGTGCCAAATTATATAGGGGAAAAAAATCTTCTTGTCTGAAAGTTCAAGGCTTAAGCCTTTGATATTTGGTATGGAGCAGTGCCTTGTGGTTCTCTAACAAGATTGTTCAAATTGTGCCCCTGGGGTGAAAAAACTTGTATAGTAAAAGTTATATAGGAAAAATTACTTCAAAAATTATCTGATCATATTTCCTAGATTGTTTAATTATAATTACCTGATGACCCCAAGTAAATAGGGGTCACTTGACTGTGATCTTGATCTACTTTCTTGCTTTTTAAGATACAGCTTTGAAATTTGGATGATATGTCCGATCATAACAGCATAGAAATTTGGACCACGTCAGAAACTTTCAATAAAGATTTTAATACTCATCTTTAATGTTCTTAGCCCTAACCTACTGACCTACTTTCTTGTTTTTGAAGCTACAGCAAAGAGATCTGTATATTTTTTAAACAGATTTCAGTACTTATCTTGAAGAATCTTTACCATGGCCTTCTCACCTAGTTTTTGTTTTGTTTTTGAAGCTTTAGCAAAGAAATTTGTTCAAGCAAGCAAGTAAACTCAGGTGAGCGATATAGGGCCATCATGGCCCTCTTGTCTTGTTAAACAATGAGAACTGAGTAACTTGTAAGTGTCTACACCACGGAATAATAAAACTGGCCCATACTGTACATTCCCTAGTAAAATTGACTTTATCACTGATTCTATCTACTGCAAAATCAGAATTCAATTTTAGGCTAGGTTTTCAAAAATTACTCCAATATCCAGGCACACATACCCTATTGGGGGATTTTCCAAGTATTGTCTAAACTTTACACTTCTACTTTATTCATAAAGGTAAGGTATCGGTATTACGGACAATGTTATTTGTTTCAGAGGCACAGTCACAGACGGCGAACGCACACTTTGAGAAAGCAGTTAGGAAAAAACTGCGTCGCAAGCGTTTGATGTGCTCTTGCTTTCGTAACTATGACGACGGAACAGACAATCAGGAATAAAAAGCGTCATACGCACAATGACTTTTCGGCATATTCTTCCCGTTATACACATCTTTGTTTTTAAGGCTGACAGTGATATCATGTCTTTTAATATTTTGATATTAATTGCGTGTATTATATTTATATTCAATTTAGTAGATTTGTAAAATTATATCCATACTGCATATAGTGTTTATGCTTAAAGCACATTTGTATACAGACTAAATCTTTATTTCTTTATTAAGTCAGATATTACTTTATTTGCATTCTTAACTGCACATATTCAACCTTAAAACATTTAACAATTGTGTTTAAACATAAGGTGTTTGTTATAGTTTTAAGACAATGTTCTGTTTGTTGGGGAATAGGTCGTAGCTAGTGTTCATTGTTAAGTTCATAACCGACTAAAATTTCTTGTAACTCTTGTGATATACACCGGCAAGAATGTAGCCGAGTCAGATATCAACGCACACACTTTTAAAAGGTTTTTGAAGCTGTCAAAAATTGTTTTATTTATGGCACAACGGTTCTATTCGGAGCAGGGATTGTGTCAAAAGGGTGGTGAAATATTTGTTAAGAAGTTGTTTGAAAACAATTATGTAAAAGCTCCCAAACTTCATAGGTACAATGATACATTTGGAAAAATTGTTTTGGAATGGTTTCAAACGCTTGTTTTGTTTAACAGTTGCAACATTTACATAATCGACCCACCCCTTAAAATGTCTATAATGCTGAGTTAACCTATTGTGGCAAATCTACTCATGTCGCATGTCAATATCAGCGGGCAACGTACCATCGATCCCTTTTTTTTCAGAGTACTTTCGTCAATTAGTCTGAAAGCTGATCCGACCATTTTCCGTCTTTTCTTGGAACTCCTAGTTAACTGCATAATTTTATTCTAATAACATAATTTCGTTACATAATTTTCTGTTTAGTTTTGAGTAGCAAAGTTTATGTTTCCTGATTTTATGCTATGGTGTAGGCGTTCTTTAGCACTCATGAAAATCAATGGAAGAAAAAATGGACGGGTATATTGCCCATGTGCAATAGTAAAGTTTTATGAAAAATATCCGAGTCAAGCCTGGAGATAATACACCGGCAAGGAGCAGTAACAATTCGACGTATGCTGAAACGATGGTAAAATCAACAAATTCTCATCGCCTTGTAGCAAGACTGCAGATTTTCTTGTTTCTGTCGTTTTACGTGACTTTCCGGCTTTTGATGGTAGAGGAGGACTCTATACTCACTACTCTTGGCATTTTTTAGACATCGGCGGTCAACTGGTAGAGTCATCAACCTTCTGCGAGTCAGCTGAATGGCTTTCTCACATCAAAGAATTCTCCATGCATGGTTTCATAACCATCGCAGACAGGCAATGGACTGGAAGTCAGCAACCTTCACTTGGCCACGGAGGCCTCTGTTCATATATTTATCTCGTTAACAAAATTTGACTACAAATGAGTAAGTTAACAAAATGTGTTAGTGTATTTAACATAACAAAAAGTGACCTTAAAAAGGATAACAACATATATACAGATATGGACATTTTTATTTATTCGTAACATGTTCATACATTAAAACAAAATGATAATATTAATCAAGTACATCAATTTAGTCTAAATGTACAGGATATCCTACACAATGTCTGTATTCACTCTAACAACTACATATCAACTGAAACTATAATGTGCTTGGGATGTATAATGCATAATTTAAAGTGTCCAGATGTACATTTTCACACAACTTTACACCTACCGTACGTCTTCCTAGTGTTACGGCCACAGACAAGTCTGTTCATAAGCAGAGCTTCACATACTGAAACCATTTGGTTCTTGTTATGGGAAAGTATCAAATTATAAACATGAACTGGGTGATATATGACCATTTTGCTTGGAATCACAGTAAAAACCAACTCATTCATTCACAAACATTGAAGTACACCAGACATTTAGCTTTTCTAAGCATCCATGTGCAGTCATTTGACTGAAATATCAGGAATATTGTGACCCAAAACATCTTTTGCTTATAACCCACTACTAAAATCTAAGCACATAATGCATGGATACTTTTCAATGTTGCTTTAATCTCTTTTGCAACGATCTTTAAGCAGAGCCTGTATGACTAATGCTGAGGTCAATAGTTGACTTTTACGTATTTAAACACAAAATGACCAGCGTTCACATTTTGATATTTCATTTGTGGGATAATAAAAAAAAAGCTTAAGATATATGACAAAACACGCAGACGCTGAGGTGAAATAGATTATTGCACAATTACTAACTTCATCAGCATATCCCTTACTACTCAATTGTCAAACACTAACATCTTAAAAGTCTCACATTGCTTTCAATATTCCAAGACATTTATTTCAACTATCTTCTCCGAACTCACAACCTACTTGTTTGTAAATTACATGATTCATATTATGTATCTGCTATATAGTGTGGAAAAGAACAAGACTGGTTAGAATTCATCACCATTTTAATACATTACAATTATGATTTGTATGAGCATTTATCTTTTAATTATACATTATAATTATCACTTATGCAAAACATAATCTTATCTAACATTTCTAACCATTGTTTGTCAAAAAAGTATTGTTATTAACTTTGTATGAATTACAAAAACTGGAGAAAAGTACATATCCCTTAATACTTTCACAATACATAAAATCTGTTACATTTCCTTTCCTTCTCTCAATACAGGTAATTCCGAAGACGGTACCAATATATTCTCTTATAAAAATGTGCAAAAATAAATACTGATACACAATAGACCCATGCCTAACACACTTCTCTGATACAGTGAAAATTCAATTACTTGAATCTGTTAACTGTATAATCATATTCTATGATACAGACTTTTATGTATGAGTTTTCACCATACGAGATTTCGATGAACTTTTCATCCAACACTGGAATTACTGTAAAGAAATTCAATACTCTACAATATCAATGCCACCATCTAAATATGATTACTGTTCTTTCTAAAAATTGCAACATATATTTTAGTTCTTCAAAGTAGAGATGAAATCGGCGTTCAAATTCTTTATTTATATTCTTTATAAATTTCACATGTGTGAAACAATTCAATATACATTTTATGATAAAAATTATCACTAAACAATCTATATTTAAAAAATTATGATACATTTTCTATATATCCTACAATATACTTTTAGCATTTACAAAAACACATACACTATTCACATCCAATTACAAATGTCTCCGCACAGGTAATTTGATATTCTACTATGTACAATATGATCATTAGATGTGAAGTTTACAGAATGTACAAGTGAGTATATCATACGGAGAAGCCATATGAAGATATGGAGGGTAAAAAGCGTTATCACAATACTAATAAACTACCAATCAGCACTCAATCAATTTTCGAAATGCAATACATAGTCTTAAAGTGTCCGCACCGTAACTAAGGAGTGTCCACACCGTATCTAACAGTATGTACCTAACAAAGTCCAGACCATACCTAAAAGTGTCCACACCGTATCTATATTAACAGAGTCCAGACCGTATCTAACAAAATCCAGACCTACCTAAAAGTGCCCAGACTATCCATTCCCTTGGAATGCTATTAGACCATCCACAAAGCAGTAGAAAAAAGATTCCGTAACAGTGAAATATGAAACCTTTAATACTTGCTATAAAACGTCATGAAAATATCTAATGAAAAAAGATGATATTTCCAATTTTCTATTTAACTACAATAATAACAAACACAACAAAGACTGCTGGTAACTGGTATAGCACTTGAAGAAGGTTCTATGTATCTAGAAATATTGTAAAACATGACTTTTAGTGGGTTCAAGCGTCTAATGTATCTATGGGAGTTGTGTAACATGGAATGCATATGAAGCACAAAGCAGCAATACAAAATGTTTCTGTGACAATATGCATACACGCAATGTAACATTCAACCAAATATAAAATCTATAAAGGAATAACCGTAACACAAAATTCTTTCCAGAAATTAAATGCGATATCCATCGTATTTTAGCATCCGCAGAAAAAAATTTCCTCTCTCAGGTCAACAAATAATCAAAACATCATGCCACAACTCAAAACAAAACATGATATACATGTAATAACATCAACATTGATCAACTTTGGTAGGAAGCCTCTTTTGTGTTCTTTATATAAACACCAAATACACATTTTTATAGTCCATCCAAGCCAAAATTCAATTAAACATATCAATTGTAAACATTGCAGATTTTGCAAATAGATAACATGTATAGCCTGGTACATCAAAATAAAAGTTTTTTTAAAGAAGTCATTGTTTTCACAAGCAGAAAATTATTTAATCTGTGCATCTGGATAATACTTCAGGGGAATACATTCAAATTCATAGAAACTCAACAAAAACACTCCACGATACTTCAATCACCGGGGCCATTAATTACAAAATTAACACAACTATGACTCAAAACAGTAGAGTCCATTTTTCCTCTACAAAGAATAAAATCTGTAAAACGACCCTTTAGAAGCAAAGAATGCAACCAAGAAGAATAACAGCTGACTCGGTTTGATTGAGTCTGTTCATGAGAGGTAATGAAATGTGCAACACCTCTCACGCCCCCTAGCACGACTTAAGCGGAACTCTATTACACATATGTTGAATGGACTCCATTATCCCAAAGGACCAGAAAATATAACAACAATGAATCCAA
This sequence comes from Mercenaria mercenaria, assembly GCF_021730395.1. NCBI lineage: Eukaryota > Metazoa > Mollusca > Bivalvia > Venerida > Veneridae > Mercenaria > Mercenaria mercenaria. The sequence goes on along the minus strand of NC_069377.1, from coordinate 26,810,467 downwards.
GTACGGGGAGACTTTTTACTGCCGCCACACGGCACTTAAAGATTGCTGTTGTTTAGTCAATAAAATCTGTAAAAAGATCCATTGGAAGCAAAGAATGCAACCAAGCAGAATAATAGCAGACTCGGTTTGATTGAGTCTGTTTATGAGAGGTAATGACATGTGCAACATCTCTAACGTCCCCTAGAAGTTGCCATTTTATGTCTAAGTATGATGTTCAAACACATATGGAAAAATACAATTTAAAACAAAAAGTAACATTTAAATTTCATCAGGAAGTATAAACCTTATAAGTAACGTATAGTTTTAATTTATAGACATTCGTTGTATGACTGATAAAAGATAAGTTTCAATACAGTTGTCACATTCACTATCTGTAAAATATTTTTAAATTGAAATTCGCTCAGTTTTTGATCCATTGTTCTGGATTTAAGTGTAAACGTATTCAATTTGTGAACATATTCAATTTGTGAACGCATTTAATGTATGAACGTATTCAATTTGTATTGTTTACGATTTTTATCCACACAGTTCCCTGATCGCATTTATTCTGATTACTTAAAAAAAGTATTTGAATCGTCAAACTGTGCTTTTGATATGGCTAACAACACCAGGAGTCGCACCCCACACATAGATAGGGCCATAGCTGATCAAGAAGAAAAACGGAAGGTTACAGAAGGTCTCATAGCACAAGGAGTAACTATAAAAACGGTTTAGACACCTATACTGCTAAGACAGAAGATCCTAAGATATACATGTGTATAAATCTTTATTTTAAAACATTGTTTGCATTTTATAAGACCAATGGATTTTGAATGCTAGCTTGTAGTTGGATATGTTAATGCAACAGAGGAAATATCAATCTCCTTGTGCAATGATTGTGTATTTTGTAATTTCTATTTAGACATAGTTTAAGTTTGCTCTTCCATTTACTTAAAGGACTACACAGAAAACTTTCCTTTATCATTGAATGTTTCTCTTATAATTTATCTACTGTTGAAAGTCAATAACAGTTCATAACTAACAGAAACATTCAACGGTAAAGGAAATGCCGGCAGAATTCATCTGCAGCTTTCTTTTTAATGCATGTCGTATCAGTGCCTTATTTTTTTTAAACTTTTGGCAAGTATACTATGGATTAGTTGTACAAAGTTTGTTTATTTAAAACAAAATAATCGACAGAAAATCTTTATCACATAGGTCTCATATTTTCATCACGAAGGCGCGAAAAGTCTTGTTGACAAACGTTTCACTTGTTACTCAAGTCATGTTAAATTACAATTCAAAGTTAGAGTCCAATGTCTTTTATTTATCTATTTGTAAAAGTAGGCGATTGTTTGAGGGTTTCTTTATGAAAAAAACCCAGATTTTTTTTTATCTTTATAAAATACCATCAAACAATGGGAACTAAGAGCGATTTAAGATAACAAATATCCCTAAAATCTAAGCTGGTACCTGATTCTATCTACTGCAAATTAGAATTCAATTTCAGCACTCCAATATCCAGTCATGCCCTAGTGGGAATTTCCCACGTATTTGTATTTCTTCTTTATAAAGGTAAGGTATCTAAGGAAGCGTGCTGGTGCCAGCAGAGAGATTTAAATATGTCTTATGTACGACTTACTATCTGCTACGTAGGAGTTAGTATCTCCTACGTAGTACTTAGTATCTCCTACGTAGGACTTAATATCTCCTACGTAGGACATAGTATCTCCTACGTAGGACTTAGTATCTCCTACGTAGTACTTAATATCTCATACGTAGGACTTAGTATCTCCTACGTAGGACATAGTATCTCCTACGTAGGAGATATTAAGTACTACGTAGGAGTTAGTATCTCCTACGTAGGATTTAGTATCTCCTACGTAATACTTAATATCTCCTACGTAGGACATAGTATCTCCTACGTAGGACTTAGTATCACCTACGTATGAGTTAGTATCTCCTACGACTTACTATCTCCTACGTAGGAGTAAGTATCTCTTACGTAGTACTTAGTATCTCCTACGTATGACTTAGTATCACCTACGTAGGAGTTAGTATCTCCTACATAGTATATCCTACGTAGGACTTAGTAACTCATACGTAAGGGTTCCTATTTTGCGGCGCTGCAACGTTCTGTGGTCCTACTTGCGTTTCCGGTACATGTGTTAATTGAACATTGCTGGTTGATGTTTTAATTGCGTGCTGATGAAAGGCATTTATTGCAATATTTAATTTATTTTCTAAACTATTTATATTCTTGTATTTTATGTGTTGTCTCGAGAAGGGGCTTAAATAAATAAATTACTTTTCACTGAATTCAGTGAAATTATCTCTTAACCACTGTTTCCAACCAATAACAAAGAATGAATTTATATAGACCTGATTGCATGACACGATTATCAATGTTCTATAGGAGATACTAAGTCCTACGTAGGAGATACTATGCCCTACGTAGGAGATACTAAGCCCTACGTAGGAGATACTAAGTACTACGTAGGAGATACTACCTCCTACGTAGGAGATACTAAGTCCTACGTAGGAGATATTAAGTACTACGTAGGAGATACTATGTCCTACGTAGGAGATACTATGTCCTACGTAGGAGATACTAAGTCCTATGTAGGAGATACTAAGTCATACGTAGGAGATACTAACTCCTACGTAGGAGATAGTAAGTCGTACGTAAGACAAATTTAAACCTCTCTGCTGGCACCAGGACGCTTCCATAGGTGTCTGTTTTACGGACAATGCTATTTGTTTCAGAGGTACAGTCACAGACGGTGAACGCACAATTTAAGGAAGTAGTTAGGAAAAAACGGCGCCGCAAGCGATTGATGTGCTCTTGCTTTCGTAACTATGACGACGAAACAAACAATCAGAAATAAAAAACTTCATACGCACAGTGACTTTTCAGCATATTCTTCCCGTTATACACATCTTTGTTTTAAAGTCTGGCAGTGATATCATGTCTTTTAATATTTTGATGTTAATTGCGTGCTTTATGTTCACATCCAGTGTAGTATGTTTGTAAAAATATATACATAAACATCTGTATAATTGAGCCGCGCCATGAGAAAACCAACATAGGGCATTTGCGACCAGCATGGAATCAGACCAGAGTGCGCATCAGCCATATTGTTCGCTTTCAAACCATATTGCAGTTAGGGACACTGGATCCATGCTAGTCGCAAATACACTACGTTGGCTTTCTCATGGCGCGTATCTGTATAGGGATTAAATCTTTTATTTCTTTATTAAATCAGATATTACTTCAATTCATGATCTGCATTATAAACTGCACAATTTTCAACCTTTAAATATTTAACAATTGTGTTTAAACATACAGGTGTTTGTTATATTTTCATGACAGTGTTCTGTTAGAGAATAGGTCATAGCTAGTAATCATTGTTAAATTCATAACAGACTATAGTTTCTTGTATCTCGTGACATACACCAGCATGTAGCCGAGTCTGAAATCAACGCAAACACTTTTAAAAGTTTAGAAAATTTTAAAGCTGTCAAAAAATGTTTTATTTATGGCACAAAGTAGGTACAACGATACATTTGGAAATAAATTTTTAGTTTGGAATTGTTGCAAACGCTTGTCTTGTTAAACAGTTGCAGCATTTGCATAATCAACCCACACTTTAGAATGTCTACATTGTTGAGTTAACCTATTTTGGCAAATGTACTATGTCGCATGTCAATGAGATCAGCTGACATTGTCTCTTTTAAACACTCATGAAAATTAATGGAAGAAAACATGGACGGATAAACTGTTAAAGTGCATCAGAACAGTTTTATGCAAAAACATCACAAGTCAAGCCTGGAGATAATACACCGGCAAGGAGCAGTAACAGTTCTCCCTATGCTGAAACGATGGTAAAATCAACAAATTCTGAAAGCCTTTTAGCAAGAATCTTTCCGGCTTTTGATGGTGGAGGAGGACTCTATATTCATTACTCTAGACACTTTTTTTCAGACATGGGCGGCCAACTGGTAGAATCATCAACCTGTGAGTCAGCTGAATGGCTTTCTCACATCAAAGAATTCTCCATGCATGGTTTCATAACCAAAGCAGACAGGCAATGAACTGGAAGTCAGCAACCTTCACTCGGCCATGGAGGCCTCTGATCATATGTTTATCTCGTTAACAAAATTTGACTACAAATGAGTAAGTTAACAAAATGTGATAGTGTATTTAACATGATAACAAAAAGCAACCGTAGAAAGGATAACAAGATATGTACAGATATGGACATTTTTATTTATTCATAACATTTTCATACATTAAAACAAAATGATAATATTAATCAAGTACATCAGTTTAGTCTAAATGTACAGGATATCCTACACGATGTCTGTATTCACTCTAACAACTACATATCAACTGAAACTATAATGTGCTTGGGATGTATAATGCATAATTTAAAGTGTCCAGATGTGCATTTTCACACAACTTTACACCTACCATACGTCTTTTTAGTGACAGCCACAGACAAGTCTGTTCATAAGCAGAGCTTCACATTCTAAAACTCTTTGGGGCATGTTATGGGGAAGTATTGAATTAGAACCATGAACTGGGTGATATATGACCATTTTGCTTGGAATCATCATAAAAACCAACTCATTCATGTACACAATTAAGACATTTAGCCTTAAGATTGTATGCTTTCTAAGCATCTATGTGCAATTATTTGACTGGAATAACATGGAAATTGTGGGCCAAAAACATCTTTTGCTGATAACCCATAACTAAAATCTAAGCATATAATGCATGGATACTTTTTAATATTGTTACAATCTAAATATATAATGCATGGTTCTTTTGCAATGATCTTAAGCAGAGCCTGTACAACTAATGCTGATGTCAATAGTTGACTTTTACATATTTAAACACAAAATGACCAGCATTCACATTTTGATATTTCATTTGTGTGATAATAAAAGAAGAAGCTTAAGATACGTCAAAACACGCAGAAGCTGAGGTGAAATAGATTATTGCACAATTACAAACCATATCAGCACATCCATTACTGCTCAACTGTCAAACAATAACTTCTTTAAAAAATCTTAGCTTTCCAAAACATTTATTTCAACTATCTTCTCCGAACTCACAACCTACTTGTTTGTAAATTAAAGGATTTATATTATGTATCTGCTATAAAGTGTGGAAAAGAACCTGACTGGTTAGAATTCATCATCATTATAATACATTACAATTATGATTTGTGTGGACATTTATCTTTACACATTACAATTTTCACTCATGTAAAACATAATCTTGTAGCATATAACATCATACATATGTTAAGTGCATGGCTCTCATGCCCCTATATTTGCAATAGTAGTCACATCAAAGATGAAACAATCTTTGCGTTTTGATAGAGCTATCTTGGTCAGAGACTATTTTCCTTCATGTCATTCTAACCTACTGTGTAACAGTTTTATAAGAAAATTAATACTATAATAATAAGTCTAACATTCCCAACCATTGTTTGTCAAGAAAGTATTAAGTTACTAACTTTGTATGAATTACAAAAACTGGAGAAAAGTACATATCCCTTAATACTTTCACAATACATAAAACCTGTGACATTTCTTTCTCTCAATACAGGTAATTCTGAAGACCGTACCAATATATTTTCTTATAAAAATGTGCTAAATAAATACTGATACACAATATACCCATGCCTAACACACTTCTCAGATACAGTGAAAATTCAATTATTTGAATCTGTTAACTGTATAATCATATTCTATTATACAGAAATCAAAACTTGAGTTTTCACTATACGAAATTTCAATCAACTTTTCATCCAAAACTGGAATTACTGTATATAAATTTAATACTCTACAATATTATCAATGCCACCATCAAAATATGATTACTGTTCTTTTTAAATATTGCAATATATCTTTTAGTTCTTCAAAGTAAGATGAAATCTGCATTCAAATTCTTTATGCGGAACCATAATTTCACACGTGTGAAACAATTCAATACACATTATATGATAAAAATTATCACTAAACAATCTATATGTACAAAATTATGATACATTTTCTATATATCCTACAATATACTTTTAGCATTTACAAAAACACATACACTATTCACATCCAATTACAAATGTCTCCGCACAGGGAATTTGATATTCTACTATGTACAATATGATCATAAAATATGAAGTATACAGAATGTACAAGTGAGTATATCATACTGAGAAGCCATATGAAGATATGGAGGGGTAGAAAGCGTTATCACAATACTAATAAACTACCAATCAGCACTCAAGCAACTTTCGGAATGCAATACATAGTCTTTAAAAGAGTCTGCACCGTAACTAAGAGTGTCCACACCGTATCTAACTGTCTGCACCGTATCTAACAAAATCCAGACCGTACTTGAAAGTGTCCGCACTATCCATTCCCTTGGAATGCTATTAGACCACCCACAGAGCAGTAGAAAAAGATTTGAAAACAATGAAATATGAAACCTCAAGTTCTTGGTTCCAAATTTTGTGAAGATTCCTAATGAAAAAAGATGGTACTTCCAAATTTCTATTTAACTACAACAAACACAAACACAACAAAAACGATATTGCTGGTAACTGGTATAGCACTTGTAGAAGGTTCTATGTATCTAAAAAATAGTGAAACATGACCTTTAGTGGGTTCAAACCTCTATAATGTATCTATGGGAGTTGTGTAACATGGAATGCATATGAAGCACAAAGCAGCAATACAAAATGGTTCTGTGTCAGTATGCAAACACACAATGCAACTTTCAACCACAGGAATTGCAGTAGCACAAAATTCTTTCCAGAAATTAGATGCAATAGCCATCATTTTTAGCATTTTCCTCTCTGACTCTCAGTCAACAAAAAATCAATAGTCAAGTCACAACTCCAAACAAAACATGATATACATGTAATAACATCAACGACATTTATCAACTTTGGTAGGAAGCCTCATTTGTGTTATTCATATAAACACCTAATACACTTTTTTTTAGTCCATTCAAACCCAAAAGTCAATTAAACTTATCTAATGTCAAAATTGAAGATTTTGCAAATAAATAACATGTAAAGCCTGGTGCTTTGGAAAAAAGTTCTGGTAAGTAAGTCATTGTTTTAACAAGCAGAAAATTATTTAATCTGTGCATTAATACTTCAGGGGAATACATTCAAATTCATAGAAACTCAACAAAAAACATTCCATGATAATTCAACCACCGGAGCCATTAATTACAAAATTAACACAACTATGACTCAGAACAGTAGGGTCCATTTTTCCTCTACAAATGAAGTTTCCATTTTATTTCTGAGCATGATGTTCAAACACATAAAAAATATACAATTTAAAACAGAAGGAACATAAAAACTTTCCGATATGGAAACCAAAACTTTCTCACTGTTCACCTAATTGAGGGGATATTCAACATAGTTCACACAAAAATGTCAATGAAAATAATGCAATATTTACCTTGGAGCAAAATGTGGATAAAAGCATCTTCACATCAGTGCATTTCTCCACTTTTAGCACACGGGGGGACAATATATTTACCATTATAGCAAAATGGACTTCTATGGAATATCATTCTAAAACTGTTAAATACTCTTTTCATTTTGTGTCGACCTAAACAACTGAAAAGTCCTTTTAAATATTGTAAATCTTTTAATTACTAGCAAATAACTACAGTCCATAGGATCAGAAATTAAATGAATCAGATACCCATGAAAAAAATCTAACATGACCACGCAGATGAACCAAAGTTTCAACAACATTTTATAACAGGTATAGAAGTCATTTTAAAATAAAACAGAACAAGACATACAGTGAATGGAATTGCACAGCGTTTGATACGACATATAAATATTTCTAGTTACAATTTTTAACTGCACGCAATATGTACATGCTACTTCTAATTGTATCACACAGCTAAGTTGAAAAAACACAACAATTTCTGACTGTCTGCCAATTATTTAGCAAGCAGCCCAATTCTGGCTGTTTGCCAAATTTTTGGGAGCTATCAAGAAAATCTACCCATTTATCAATGTTAATTTTGTACTTGCTACTCTTCTACTGAATGGTCCCATTTCAAATGTCAAAAATGAAAATATTACATATATAAAGTACTCTTTCAAACATTTTTTAAAGCCTATCAAAAATGAAGACTACAATTCATCAAATGTAACTCTGTGTATCAACATGGCATTGAAACCCCTTCCAAATATGGCAATGTCTTCAACATACAATACACACCAATATATTTTTATTGTTTTTATAGCCACATGTTAAGACTCTCACAGTTGAGATTTTAATCACAAAATGTTGTAGTAACACAGGATTGATGTTGAAACCCTCTTCACTTTTGTTCAGTAATTCATGTCTTTTTTCTATCCCCTAGTGGTTACACTTAAAGAAGATACTGATGAAAGGTTTGTCGAATCTCAATGCTGAAGTCCGATCTTTATTTGTAGACACAACTATCCTGATTTTACAAACAGGTCCATCTAACATTGTGTTAAAAGAATCAAATTTGTGACTGTAGAAGATCACACAAAATTTTGGCCACTCTGTCTCGGCTTGCCCTCACTGTTAATCTGTACATCTGGAAATGAATTTTTTGACATATCAATTGCAAATGTTGATTTTGTTGCAAAAACCTGGTGGAGCGCAAGAATGAAAACGCTAAGAATGATAAGGCCCGAGTAGTGAGTACCAAACTATCGTAACTGTATATAAATAAAGAAGCTTCATGCTCAGCCCTCCAGATAATTTTCCTTAAACTATTGCTGACGCTTCTGGCATCTCAGTCACTAGACAATGTTAATTTATCAAAATTTTTCCATTTACTGTTGTGTTGCGAATGTTTAACATTTCCACATTGGAAATTGCACCATGACCACCATAGGTCATATGATTTTCCCGCTTTTGATGGTGGATGAAGACACCAGGTGCCCCTCTGTGCATTATTTCATCATGGGTGGGCATCTGGGTAGAAACATCGGTCTTCCGTAAGCCAGCTAAATGGCTTACCCACAAAGTATTCAATGCCCTTAGTGAGGCTTGGAACGACATCGTTGAGGGGCAAGTCATTTGAAGCCAGCAACCTGAAACACTCGGCTGTTGTGGCCCTTAATTTAAAAATACTTTAATGATCAGACTCTTTTTCAAAATTGAAAGAAATTTTCGCAATTTCATACCTGTATATAGATAAGACTCTAATAAATATTAAATATATACCTGTGCTTGTTTATTTGGCTCCAATCTAACAAGTACACCAACTTGTTGATTTCTTGTGTGTAACACCCCAGCGGACACAAAGTTCTCCGGATTAGGATCAATACCTTCCAGCACACTTACACTGAACCCAATCAGCTACAATACAATACAACTGTTAAGGTAAAAATTGGCCGTTTTCACAATAAAATCAGCAATTTTCACAAAGTAAGAACAGGCAATTTTCATAAAATGTGTGTGTTCGGGTTTAACGTCTTTTTCAACAATTTTTCAGTCATATAAACGACAGTGTCTACTTGTAGCAGTGAGCACAATGCCCAACTTTATACTGCTGCGTCACTGGAATTTCATGCCGTAGACACGTGGCATGATACCCCACCCAGTCACATTATACTGACACCGGGCTGACCAGTAAAATGACATCAGGCAATTTTTACAAGAGCTGTCCGTAAGACAGCACGCTTGACTTTTCTCTGTGCTTGACTCTGAATAAGAGCTTTGCCAATAAAAAACTTTATAGACCTTTAACCAAAAAAATTTTAAGTTAAAATGGGGCATAACACTGTCAAAATTCAATCAGCGTTATGGGAATTGATTCACCTGGAGAAAACTTTAATAATAAGTAACTATTTTAAGTTTCAAATTTTGACAGTAATAGATATTTGACTATCAAAAACTTTAACCAAAAATTCTAAGTTAAAAAGGGGCATAACTTTGTCAAAATTTAAAAACAGAGTTATGGGGATTGTTTCTCCTAGTGTAGACTTTGATAGTAAACAGCTGTTTCAAGTTTCAAGTCAAAAGCTTTGACAGCAACAGATATATTTGACTTTATCAAAAACTTTAACCAAACAAGAGCTGTCACTAATGGTGATAAATGCCCCCGCAGTGCCTTTACCTTTGACCCCAAAGTCAATAGGGGTCGTGTACTCAATAAGTACTATCAGCATGTGAAGTTTGAAGGTCGTGGGTGCAGTGGTTCGCGAGTAAAGTGCCTTCATGCAAAAAGTTAACGTTGTGACGAAGGAACTAATGAACGGCCAGTTGAAAACTAATATGCCTCCCTTTGGGGGCATAAAAATTCTAAGTTAACATGAGCTCAACAAGAAATGCCCACCTTGACGCATTCAGTAACTGCACAAGAAACAGAAATTTTCAGATCATTCTGACCTTGACCTTTTACCACAAAATCAATAAGGGTCATCTGCTGGTCATATCAACCTCCCTAAAAGGTTTTGTGATCCTAGGTCCAAGCATTCTCAAGATATCATCAGGAAACGGAATAACTGTTCCGGGCCACTGTGACCTTGACGTCTGACCTACTGACCTCAAAATCAATAGGGGTCATCTGCTGGTCATGATCAACCTCCCTATTAAATTTAGTGATCCTAGGCCCAAGCGTTCTCAAGTTATCGTCCGGAAACCGTTCAACTGTTCCAAGTCATTGTGACTTTGACCGCAAATCTGCTGGTCATGACCAACCTTCTATCAACTTTCATGATCCTAGGTTTAAGCATTCTTGAGTTATCATCCGGAAACCGTTTAACTGTTCAGAGTCACTGTTACATTGACCTTACCTCAACAAAACTGTATACCCTACACAAAATCATATATTGCTACACAACTGTTACACCTGAACGAAACTGTATACAGCTACACAACCACTCTTTACCCTACACAAAATCATATATTGCTACACAACCACTCTATACCCTACACAAAATCATATATTGCTACACAACCACTCTATACCACACACAAAATCATATATTGCTAAACAACCACTCTATACCACACACAAAATCATATATAGCTATACAACCACTCTATACCCTACACAAAATCATATATTGCTACACAACCACTCTATACCCTACACAAAATCATATATTGCTACACAACCACTCTATACCCTACACAAAATCATATATAGCTACACAACCACTCTATACCCTATACAAAATCATATATTGCTACACAACCACTCTATACCCTACACAAAATCATATATTGCTAAACAACCACTCTATACACCTCATCCACCCTTCCCTCCCACTCTATACTAGTCCCCTCCTCTCTGACAAAACTGTATACTGCTTCACTCAAACTGACCTTAGACTTGATCTGTTCTGAATCCATAGGAGATGTTGCTTTAAATATCTGCTGACTTTCTTGACTTGGGCTGTAGAAGATGGAAAAAAATTACATAAAAATGAATTCTATTTTTCGGCTCACAGACTCCTACAAATTTATAAAAGTATGTTTGTTTGCAAAGTGACATGCTTTCAAAGAAAATAGCTGTTTTGGGGGACATTATAATTAAAGTCTCTTTAAGCACAGATACAGTTCAGTTCTCATTACCTTATATATAGAATTGCATAGAACAGCCCTCATCACAAGTCAAACTTGGGGCATGTTGTTAGAAGAGTATGATATATTTTATTACCTCTGAAAGAAAGACTCAAACTAAGACTCAATCAAAGGGAGTCTGCCATTACTTTGCTTGGTCGTGCTCTATGTTCCAATAAATTTGATCTTTACTAACCTAGAAAACAACTCTGTATAAAGGGTCTGTTTCAACTGATACATACCTACTGAGTGCCTTCCACCTATTGAAGAATGTAGTAGCGTCCATTTCTGCTGGTGTGATGTATTTATTTAAAACAACAGGTAACTTCAATGTAATCTTCTGTTGTGAGCCACTATACCTGAAATGAAGAGCACAAGACTGGTGAGTAAATTTCTTGTTGCTTTTTTTACAATCGTTCATACCTCTAGAATTGCAATGTACATGATTAAATAACAAAAGATCTTTTTTTTCTGACTAACTAAAAATGCTAGAACAAATACAAGCTCATAATGTGTCGTCAACTGCCTAAAATTTACCTTATTACCACGTCTGATGTTGTGGGAGTGAAATAAAGCCAATACATAATTTTATTACTACACTAGTGTAATAAAGCCTTTAAAGTATTATAGGAGACGCTGGTCGAATTGACTTAGTCTGTAACTGGTAAAGGAAGAAGAAAATCTGACAGTTTAACAGGAAAAGTTTACATGTGATAGAATGAATATTACATGTGTGTCTTTCTACAGTGGATTTATTTCTTGTTGAATAAAATGAATACAATTCTCCCCAGTGCCTTTTATTTTATCATTTTATTCAACTGGTTTATAAATTCAAAATAGAAAGATGCTAGTTTGTTATTCCTTATTTACACATTAAAACATTGATATTACAGCATCATACAGAATTGAGCAAATGTGTGAATTATCCAGGGGTTATTCAAACATAGAAAATGTAAAGAAAAACAATAGGGGACCACTGGAATTACTTGAATGAATCCAGTGCTTGAGCCACAGATGCCCAAGCAATTGGTTTTCACTGTATCACGAGTTTTTATGTTAAGCTTTAGCCTGCTGGCGGCATGTGATTTTGCCTTTGCGACCAGTGCAGATTGAGATCAGCCTGATCATGGTCTGCACTGTTCGCTATTTAGTCAATTAATTTTCAGTGAATACCCCTTCAAGTGATAAATGGTACTGCCCACACTGAATGATTGGCAAGTCCATTTTAGAAATTTAGCAGAGTAAAGGTTGAAACATTCTACAAAACCATATAGCATCTTGATGAAACGGACAAACACGACCAAGGTATACTATTTTAGTTTTTAGAGTGACTTACATACTACACTGCACTGCAATTGTTTAACACTTGCTTTCAAATTTAAACGAAATCGGATTATCAGTGACAAGTTTATGTAGAAATCTCTTGGCCCAATGTCTGGAATCATTTTATCATTATGATAAAAGGGAATATAAAGACACTGTCATTACTTACAAGAACTGTATACTCATAATTGGTGCATCAGCAAATTCCTGTACACACGCCATATTGAACTGTTGTTTCACCTGCGCACCAGCCTCCACCTCACTACCCACTGCCTTCTGTTGAATACTTAAACCTGCATACTGTTAAGGAAACTATGTACACACAGTCAAACTTCACTCTAACTCTGATAATCGAAACTCCACACCTCGCTTGAACTCATTTATTTTGTTCTATGGCTTGAACAACCAAAAACTCGAACATATTCTGCTGGTCCCATCGAGTCTGAGAGTTGGACTGTATATATATATATATATTTCATTGTAATCCCTAATTACACACAAACTTAAAACTTAAATCTCTAAATTACATCCACACTTCAAAATGCAAACCGTAATGACAAATATATTTTTCATAGTAATCCTTAATTACATGCAAGTGGATAAATGCATCTATCTTCATAGTCATTCTCAAACTCAAATTAGTTTTTCTTGACCTTCAATAGTGACCGTGACCTTTGACCAACAAACATAAGTCATGTACGTACATAATCTACATATTGCTCTATATTCACATACCAAGTTTTATGAATACGTTTGGAGTATTGCAGGATCCAGATTTGCAGACAGGCGGACAGAGGGTATTCCTATAGTCCCCTCCGGTGTTACCAGTTGGGGACTAATAAAGGTAAGGGTAGATTTCCAAGAATCATAGCGCACTCCAAACTAAGCCATAAGGTTACACATCGCAAGCAGCCCCGCAACAAAAATTCATTAAGTTGCATACAGGCAAAAAAGGATACTTTCACTAAGTCCTCCAGGCTGACTGATATCCACACAGAATGCATTAAGTTGGAATGTTGTCTTGTTACCGTAGAACACCCACAACCTGCCCAAATCCTCCCGGTACTCGGACTTTACACCAATTTGTAAGAGATCATTCTCGAAGAGTACACCGTTGTTCTTACATATAAACCTGGAAAGAGAATCATCACTACCAAAGTGATGCAATGTTGCAGTTAAATGTTGTCTATAGCATGCATTTTTCAAGTTAAAATCATTAATTACTAATGTCTCTGTAATTCACTGTCATTTGAAAATATCTCTAAAAAAAGTTCTATGTAATTCTGCTTGAAAATTTTCCATACTGCTTTGAGCAGTCAGGGGTGTAACTGTTTCAAGTTATCACATTTTATAACCCATTTGAGTTATTGGGTTTACTTTCATAACTTGTTTCAGTTATCATAAAATATTACAAAGCCCTCCTGTGCCAAATCCTTATTTTGAATGTGACTAATGCAATAATTTCCTGAATCCTTGGTCTTTTATCTTTCCAGCTATGCAGTAAATTTTTTTACGCAAGGCTGATAAAGTCTTACGCAAATGGTTTTAAAGCTATAAAACTCTTATCATCCCATTATGCTCATCAGGCCATGATCTGACTAAAAGAGAATTTGATTAACAACAGTTTGCTACTAATTACACTTTGATGGTCAATTTGTGAGAACAGCAAAAAGGCTTTTTATGAATAACTTACCTGGGTTATCTATATTTTAAAACTCATACAGGTTATAAAATGCTGGAAAAAGTAACTGAAATAGGTTACATAACTTAAAACAGTTACACCCCTGACTGTTGAGTTTGTAAAAAAATCTGTATACACCACTGCTGCTTAGTTTCAGGAGTATACTTCACAAGCAGAGGGCAAAACTAGTTGGTCATTTGTAGGTAAAGACCTGAAATGGCTTCAAGAAGTTTAAATTAAAATTATTCGTATGTGGTATCCAAACTAATTGGCCTATATGGAAAGCCAAACATAGGCTTTCTGCAGTGGTAAACAAGAGCTGTCTGATGACAGCGCGCTCGACTTATCGAAGAATTGATTGAAGAATGGTGTCAAAATATTTCCACGGATATTCAGACAAAAGAAATAAATAGATTAGACAAACAATGTTCCTGTATTACTTTGATTTCGATAAGTCTTGCACTAAATGGCAATATATGAGCCAATTTCAAAGTCCAAAAAGGGCCATAATTCAGTCAAAATAGTTATGTACTCTTGCCTACAGATGGAAATCATAATGATTAACAAGTGTTCAAAGTTTAAAAGCCATATGTCAAATAATTTTGCCAAACATGGACTTGTATGGAAACAGAACCAATTTCAAAGTCCAAAATGGGCCATAATTCAGCCAAAATAGATGACAGAGTTATGTTCTCTTTCCTACAGATAGAGACTATTATACTAAACAAGTGATAAAAGTTTCAAAGCCATATGTCAAACACTTTACAAAAAATATGAACTGGTATGAAAAACTTAACCTAGATTTCTCAGTCAAAAAGAGCCATAATTCAGCCAAAATCCTTGACGGAGTTATGTACTCTTGCCTATAACTGGACATGGTGATGGTAAACAGATGTTGAAAGTTTCAAAGTTTTATCTCAAAAGACTTTGTCAAAATATGAACTGGTACGAAATATTAACCCAGATTTCTAAGACAAAAAGGGCCATAATTCAGCCAAAATCCTTGATGGAGTTATGTACTCTTGCCTATAACTGGACATGGTGATGGTAACCAAGTGTTGAAAGTTTCAAAGCTTTATCTCAAAAGACTTTGTCAAAATATGAACTGGTACGAAGAACTTAACCATGATTTCTAAGTCAAAAGGGGCCATAATTCAGTCAAAATCCTTGATGGAGTTATGTGCTCTTGCCTATAACTGGACATGGTGATGGTAAACAAGTGTTGAAAGTTTCAAAGCTTTATCTCAAAAGACTTTGTCAAGATGTGACTGGTACAAAATATTAACCCAGATTTCTAAGTCAAAAAGGGCCATAAAACAGCCAAAATCCTTGATGGAGTTATGTGCTCTTGCCTATAACTGGACATGGTGATGGTAAACAAGTGTTGAAAGTTTCAAAGCTTTATCTCAAAAGACTTTGTCAAAATATGAACTGGTACGAAAAACTTAACCATGATTTCTAAGTCAAAAGGGGCCATAATTCAGCCAAAATCCTTGATGGAGTTATGTGCTCTTGCCTATAACTGGCCATGATGATGGTAAACAAGTGTTGAAAGTTTCAAAGCTTTATCTCAAAAGACTTTGTCAAAATGTGGACTGGTACGAAAAACTTAACCCAAGGTGTGACGCCGACGCCGTGGCGAGTAGGATAGCTCTACTTATTCTTCGAATAGTCGAGCTAAAAAATGTCTAAACCAAGTACAAGTAAATTTTTATTTGAAGGAAAATTGTTGACTTCAGTTATGAGTCCACAAGTATAAAGAATAAGTATATTTCTGACACAGAATGTTGTTAGTACTTGCTCCAGTTATCTTTTCAGATAAAAACTTTTATGCTTAAGTTATTGCAAAGTAATCCCTTTATGCCAGTTTAATAGTGATAGGTGATAATGCAGTTAAAGACTGTTCTATCTCAAGTGACAAATTTGTAAAAACATATTTTAAACCAAGGCTGTATAATTCAGGGTTCATACAAAGCAGAGAAAATAAAAATTCCCTGACTTTCCCCTGACTAAAACTTTCCGCATTCACAAAAGCTTAACTGGTCATCTATCTACACACAAGCTGGTAAGTTACCTTTTAAAAGCTTCCTCAGCACCACCTGTGAGTCCACCAAGGTCCATGCCATTGGTAGCAGGTGCTGGCTGTGTGCTTGTTAGAGTATCAAACATGTCCACTAGTAGGCCATCCCCATTACCACCTATAGTGGGTGCTGATGTCTGTGTTGGTGTGCCAAGTCCTAGCAGATCAACTGTTGCTGAACCACCCACTGGGGATCCCTGTAAAAAATGTGTAAACATCTTATTTAAATATTGAACAAATTTGCCATTTTTCTCTAATTCATAACTGTAGTTTGAGAAAGCAAGTACTAGAACTAGTCTGCATCAAAAATACAAGCCAATATTTGTCTATAAGAGAAAGGATAGTTTTACTACCCTCCATAACCAATACAGATGATACTTGCTAGGAATATCGTAAATGAAAATTAAATCAAACTTGACAGCCAGCAAAGGGAGTAACAAAATCTGGCTATTTAAGGCTCGTGACTACCCAAGACAAGTAAAAATTAGACCAAACTGCCAATTTGGGAAGTTTGCTGACTGGCTGCTTAAGGCAAATGGCTGCTTCATGCAGGTGGCTGTTAAGGCAGGTTAACCTGTATCTTAATTACTGTATGCAAGACTTGGCACAGACGAGAGTCCGAGTTTCCTAAAACTGCATCATCAGCCACACATTTACATGCAAGCTTAAACTATCATCTAATATACACCATTAAATTTCTGGTAATTCTCCACGTAATGGTTAATTTGAAGGTTGTTCACTTGAACAGTGCTTTTCCTTATTTTTCACAATGTACGCGAATAATACTTGAATCATAATTATGATCTTTTTTAAATTCATCATTCTTTTACAACCTTTGAATGATTCTGAATGCAATTTTTTCAAATCTGTTCAGAGCAAATCTTAATTACGCATACTTGAATTATTCTGTCAGTGTGTTTGATGCATGTGCAGTGCAACATCAATACAATTTATAAAGCTGATAAAATGCTCCATCTATCTGGCTATAAAAATATCTACTGGCCTGTGCAATTAAATTATCTGTCCCTTCTAGTGACCAATGCATGTCTGGTTACAGTTAATTTAAGCAGGTGTAATGTTGTGCTGCACATCAAACACTGTCCACAGTACACCGGTTAGAAAGCAGAACTGGGACTGAGGATACAAAACTGAGTTTGGAGACCAGCCTCAAAATGTAGCTCTGCCATTGTTCAAATTCATTATTTTGCTAAGAAACTCAGATGCCTGAGTTTAAGACCAGTCAATAAACTCAGTTATATCCTATGTAACTACTCATGCTCCCAACTACTATCAAAGGAATTTTTCATCAAATAATCTTTCACGCCATTTGCAATTGATAAGCATCCAAATTAAAAATTCTTTGTCAGGTTTGAGTTGGTTAAAGCCCTGTCAACTCAAAATGCTATCTATTCAAAACCAAGTACTATCTAATAAAAAGAAAACACAGAAATCTAATGGATACTGTGAAATCATTAATATATTCGTTGGGGACTAATTTCCATGGATTTCAGGATTGAGTCAATCCACAAAATTAAATCCCAGTGAGAAAGGAAAAAAATCCAATTCTCTTTAAATTAATATCTCAATGAAGGGGCTGTTTTTGCTCAAACCACGAAATTTCATGTCCACGAAATTAAATGATTTCAAGAATGATTTCATTGCAATATATGATCTAGACTATGAGCAACTCAATTCTGGTAAAGTGTGGTGCTATCAACAAACATCGGATACTGCTGTGCATTATGCCTCTAAACAGTCGAAGTTCTAACATACACTCTTGTGCAAAGACATATACACAGACATACACATAGACATATACACACAGACATGGACATATACACGCAGACATACACACCAACAAAATACAAGTGATTTAGGTGGGGATATTTCCTGTGGTAAGTGGTACATGGATAGACGTATGTTCAGTGACTCTGCAAATCAGAATGTGTACTTGCAAGTTAGGAATTTTTAAACACATTGATTCAGACCTTCTGTTACTGGAAAATTCTTCAGAAGTTTTATATACTCTTAATTTTGTAACATCGTAACTAGTCGAGGGGGATTAATTTTTGTGGATTTCCTGGGTTTGTCAACCCGCAAAATTTAGCACTCCTAGGAATATAGGAAATTCCTATATTTTTTGATAGTATCTTTAAATTTTGAAATTCATGATTTTTAGTTGTTCTTAGAAATAGCTATTTTGTCAAAACCTACAGTTTTATACCACCAGAATTAAAGGATTTCACAGAAATGTTGCAAGGTCCAAAGTAAAACAAACTTACAGAAGAAAATCCTGATTGAAGAGAAGTTCTTAATAAAAATAAATTGTTAAATCAGTTATTTAATTCTGGTTAATTTGGCCAAAATGGGTACTTCACAAGGTCTTCAATTTCCAGATTTTCAAAGTTTAAAGATAAGACAAGTAGCAATTATTTTTGTTCACTGGCATTTTCTTTTCTGATTTTACAGTTCAATTAACATTATACTGTTAAACAGAATCTGGAATTGTTTTCAGAATAAAACTTTCTGATTTGCAGCCGAACACGTAAAAGAAAGGCTGGTTAGTGTTGGGTAATAATTAATGTCCTACTTTTTCCACAATGTCGTCTGTACTGCTCTCCCCCTGTGAAAAATGGAATATTCCACATCATGCAAATTAGTAAAACTATTTTAAATCATTACCATGCAATCAGAAGAGTCCATTTAAAGGATAGGATTTACACAAGTAGCTTAATGCCTTGCATTAAAATTTGAACATTTTTAGAAAAGAAATGGACCCTTTATGACAGGCATGCTAATAGTAGCACTAAAACACAGGATATGCTTATTATAACAACTATCTAAATGCTAATTCTAGATCTGTTAGCTATGAAATTCTCATTAATATGTTAAAGTGATGTTATCAAAATCCAAACAGTCTCAATGTATGAATTTATTATAATAAAAGTGGGACTATTTATGAAGTCTTGCATGACTAGCATGTCAGGGTTTTTCAATACATCTTGTACAATTAGCATGTCAGGGGTAGAAGTTGGGTTTGTCTGTGAAGGTGTGTATGATCGGCATATTGGGAATGGTAGGCTTGGGTTGCTTATGATAAGTAAATTAGGACCTGAAGCTGGGGTTATCTTAATGAAGCCTCTTATGATGGGCAGAATTATCTGGAATTGGAGACTGGGCTTACTTATGAAAGGTTATAATTTAGGTGCATGTCAGGAGTTGAGGTCTGGGTTGTTTATAAAGCCTTGAATGATGGATATGTTGAGGGTTACGGTTTAGGTTGTTTATGAAGCCTTGAACGATGGACATGTCTGGAGTTGAGGTTTGGGTTGTTTATGAAGCCTTGAATGATGGGCATGTTGGGAATTGAGGTTTAGGTTGTTTATGAAGCCTTGAATGATGGGCATGTTGGGAGTTGAGGTTTGGGTTGTTTATGAAGCCTTGAAAGATGGGCATGTTGGGAGTTGAGGTTTGGGTTGTTTATGAAGCCTTGAATGATGAGCATGTAGGGAGTTGAAGTTTGGGTTGTTTATGAAGCCTTGAATGATGGGCATGTCAGGAGTTGAGGTATGGGTTGTTTATGAAGCCTTGAATGATGGGCATGTCAGGAGTTGAGGTTTGGGTTGTTTATGAAGCCTTGAAAGATGGGCATTTTGGGAGTTGAGGTTTGGGTTGTTTATGAAGCCTTGAATGATGAGCATGTAGGGAGTTGAAGTTTGGGTTGTTTATGAAGCCTTGAATGATGGGCATGTAGGGAGTTGAAGTTTGGGTTGTTTATGAAGCCTTGAATGATGAGCATGTAGGGAGTTGAAGTTTGGGTTGTTTATGAAGCCTTGAATGATGGGCATGTAGGGAGTTGAAGTTTGGGTTGTTTATGAAGCCTTGAATGATGGGCATGTAGGGAGTTGAAGTTTGGGTTGTTTATGAAGCCTTGAATGATGAGCATGTAGGGAGTCGAAGTTTGGGTTGTTTATGAAGCCTTGAATGATGGGCATGTAGGGAGTCGAAGTTTGGGTTGTTTATGAAGCCTTGAATGATGAGCATGTAGGGAGTTGAAGTTTGGGTTGTTTATGAAGCCTTGAATGATGGGCATGTAGGGAGTTGAAGTTTGGGTTGTTTATGAAGCCTTGAATGATGGGCATGTGTGCAGTTGAGGTTTGGGTTGTTTATGAAGCCTTGAATGATGGGCATGTGTGCAGTTGAGGTTTGGGTTGTTTATGAAGCCTTGAATGATGAGCATGTAGGGAGTTGAAGTTTGGGTTGTTTATGAAGCCTTGAATGATGAGCATGTA
The DNA here is from genome assembly GCF_021730395.1 of Mercenaria mercenaria. Lineage (NCBI taxonomy): Eukaryota > Metazoa > Mollusca > Bivalvia > Venerida > Veneridae > Mercenaria > Mercenaria mercenaria. The sequence goes on along the minus strand of NC_069377.1, from coordinate 26,789,514 downwards.
GGGAGTTGAAGTTTGGGTTGTTTATGAAGCCTTGAATGATGGGCATGTAGGGAGTTGAAGTTTGGGTTGTTTATGAAGCCTTGAATGATGGGCATGTGTGCAGTTGAGGTTTGGGTTGTTTATGAAGCCTTGAATGATGAGCATGTAGGGAGTTGAAGTTTGGGTTGTTTATGAAGCCTTGAATGATGGGCATGTAGGGAGTTGAAGTTTGGGTTGTTTATGAAGCCTTGAATGATGGGCATGTGTGCAGTTGAGGTTTGGGTTGTTTTATGAAGCCTTGAATGATGAGCATGTAGGGAGTTGAAGTTTGGGTTGTTTATGAAGCCTTGAATGATGAGCATGTAGGGAGTTGAAGTTTGGGTTGTTTATGAAGCCTTGAATGATGGGCATGTAGGGAGTTGAAGTTTGGGTTGTTTATGAAGCCTTGAATGATGGCATGTAGGGAGTTGAAGTTTGGGTTGTTTATGAAGCCTTGAATGATGGGCATGTGTGCAGTTGAGGTTTGGGTTGTTTATGAAGCCTTGAATGATGAGCATGTAGGGAGTTGAAGTTTGGGTTGTTTATGAAGCCTTGAATGATGAGCATGTAGGAGTTGAAGTTTGGGTTGTTTATGAAGCCTTGAATGATGAGCATGTAGGGAGTTGAAGTTTGGGTTGTTTATGAAGCCTTGAATGATGAGCATGTAGGAGTTGAAGTTTGGGTTGTTTATGAAGCCTTGAATGATGGGCATGTAGGGAGTTGAAGTTTGGGTTGTTTATGAAGCCTTGAATGATGGGCATGTAGGGAGTTGAGGTTTGGGTTGTTTATGAAGCCTTGAATGATGAGCATGTAGGGAGTTGAGGTTTGGGTTGTTTATGAAGCCTTGAATGATGGGCATGTAGGGAGTTGAAGTTTGGGTTGTTTATGAAGCCTTGAATGATGGGCATGTAGGGAGTTGAAGTTTGGGTTGTTTATGAAGCCTTGAATGATGGGCATGTGTGCAGTTGAGGTTTGGGTTGTTTATGAAGCCTTGAATGATGAGCATGTAGGGAGTTGAAGTTTGGGTTGTTTATGAAGCCTTGAATGATGAGCATGTAGGGAGTTGAAGTTTGGGTTGTTTATGAAGCCTTGAATGATGAGCATGTAGGGAGTTGAAGTTTGGGTTGTTCATGAAGCCTTGAATGATGGGCATGTAGGGAGTTGAAGTTTGGGTTGTTTATGAAGCCTTGAATGATGGGCATGTGTGCAGTTGAGGTTTGGGTTGTTTCAACGAAGCCTTGTATAATGGGCATATAGGGAGTTGAGGCTGTAATGGAGCACAGTATGATGTGCATGTTGGAAGTTTTTTTTTTAATGAAGCATTGTATGGTAGGCATGCCCGGAGTTGAGGTCTCTTTTTTAAATGGAGCCTTGTATGGTGGGCATGTAGGGAGTTAAGGTTGTTTTGTTTTCAAATGAAGCACTGCATGATGGGCATATAGGGAGTTGAGGTTGAGTCTGTTTATTAAGCTATATATGATAAGGGCCTTGGATTTGTAGTTTGAGAACTGTATATTAAGCCTTGTATGATTGGCATGTTGGGAGTGTGAGATTTGGACTTGTTTATGAAGCTTTGTATGAAGGGTACACTGGCTGTGGGTATTTGTAAAGCCAAGTAGCCAGACAGGAAGATTTTTTATGAGAACCAATACCACATCATGAGTGAAAGTTTGAAGGATGTATATGAAGCTTTGTATGGGATGTTGGGAGTAGTAGGTTTGGAGTTTTTATAAAGCCTTATATGATGGGTGTATGATGGGTGGTTGGGAAATGTTGTATGAAAATGGTGTCATACAGTTTCGAAGCCTTCCAGCGTGATTCCGGTTGATGTGGTCAGAGTGAGTGATGGAACATCTGAACCAGCTGCAGCAGGTGTGGCCTCCAGGTTCTGGGCAAGTGTGATCACTGCTGGTGGTTCAGACACTGACACCAGTGCATCAGCCTTTTTGTTATTAAAATCAAATATTGCCAACATGTTATACTCAAATAATCCACTTAGACAAATGCAATGTTTTTAACAAAGCAATATATTACCTATCTGTCAGTAAATGTACAGTGCAACACTGTTTGCTCGAGCATCAATGGGTTAGTTTATACTAATTTCTTTTAGCTTGATTGACAGGATATACCAACAAGTAACAATTAAGACCAAGTTATAAAATAAGACCATTATGTTCTGTTAGTGCTAGGTGAGAGTTTACAAATATACAACAGAAATGTAGAAATTTATAAATCAAAGTTAGAAATGTTAAAAGTTTTACCACACCTAAAACTATAGCTAGAACAACGATTTTCAGCAGCTAGTAAAAACAGTGCAAAAGAAAATGATTAAATAAAGGTTTGTTAAAGCTGATACAATTTTGAACCACTTTATTCTGATATATAATTCATGATCAAACACTGCAAACTGGGTAATTTTCACATCACTTCCATTTCAAAATCTGGTAACTTAAAAATTATTAACTTACCCTGCTAAATTTCTATAATGGACTTGTCCATCTTTCAATTTGGAAAGTACCATTAACTGTTAAAAGGGGTGCTTACTGAAAATGTACTGATTGAATGGCAAACAGTGCAGATCATGATCAAACTGCAAGGATGTGCAGGCTGATCATGATCTACACTGGTTGCAAAGGCAGAATAAATCGTGTTCAGCATAATAAGGGTTAAGAATTCACACTTTTTTTAGAGACAATGCTTCTTAATATTTGTACTCGTATGTTGCTTTGTTTGCAAAGTTAAGCTAAAATATAACCATAGTGAAATTTACCCAACATGCAGTTTATTAGCAGTTAATTTTGTTAGCAAAGACAATAAAAAACAATAACTATCATTACACTGCTGTAAGTAGATGCATAACAGCATAGGCATGAAACAGCAATATATAATTCAACAGAAATATAATATTTCCGCCAAGAGTTGTACGACATACCTGAGACATTAGATTTATTGTAGTAGGTGGGTTCGGTTCTACATTATTTGACATCTGGGCTGCAGGAAGTTTGGTTGCCGTATGTTCTTTCTGTTCGCTACCTTCTGGAACACTCGATGGTTTCTTCTTCTTCAGCTTCGCAAGGATAGACGACTCGCGCTCTGGGAATGGTGGCATCTCTTCTAACACTGTTGCCTAGCAACAAATATTTTAGACATGTTTGAGAAAAAAAAAACATCAAAAAACAAAATTCTAAAGAAAAGAATCAATGCTGTAACAGTTTCATGTTTAGTAAGTGGCCCAGATAATCAGCAAAATCTTTTTATGCAAGAAAACAAATATTCAAATATCTAAAACAGGGATATAAACTAGCTATTTTTATTTAGGGACACAGACTGTCAAAAATAAACATTTAACATTAGGTATATGGGCATTTTCTCCAACAATTTAGGGGCCCGGCCCAAAATCTAGGGGCCATGGGCTACTGGGCCCCTACTAATTCATATCCCTGCTAAAACACAAGCAAGAATGCAGCTGCACCAGAACGTCAACTGTCTGAATCCATATGATTAATTTCTTGTATTTAAAAGATGTAAAAAGTTCAGACACACCCGTACAATTTAATAAAATCATAAAATGAAGAAAAGAAAGGAAGAAAAGGAATTGTTTTCAAATCTGATTTTTAGTTAGTGAATTCTAATCAGTTATAGATCCAATATTGTCTAGACTTACCAGCACATCAGCAGTTGCTAAAGAACTAAGTTGTAAATACTCAATACTTCTTTGTTGCAGCTCTACATCAGAATTACGCATATTGTTATCACTTTTTAATACCTGAAAAATGAAGAACAAGGTAATGATAGAGCTTTCAGACAATTTGAACATCAAGATATCTATAGCAGCAAAGCATCAGAGAATAAAGTCTTGTTTGTATACTATTATACTATTTTTTGGTAGTATTTCAGCATGTCAGACTTCTGATCACTACAAATGAGCCGTGCCATGAGAAAACCAACATAGTGGGTTTGCGACCAGCATGGATCCAGACCAGCCTGCGCATCCACGCATTGGAATTAGAGAAACTGTTAGCGAACAGCATGGATCCTGACCGGACTAATTGTTCACAACAGCCAACAACTTCCCAACATGAAACAGAGGTAAAGGATGAATGTAATCACTTTGACCATACTGTTTCAGAGAATATCAGCATACAAAAAATCTAGCTGCCAAATATGATCTCTTGATATTCACAAAAACTTTTTCAGTTTCATGTTAACATTAATCCACAAAATTTAATAAACATACACAACACAAAATTTTCATCCATTTTATCTACTAAAGTTGAAATCCATGAATTCTTATTGCCGTTATGGCAAATCCACAAAAATTCACAGCAGCTCTTTTGGTCTGATTACATATTAAATCACCACTAATTTTTTAGCAGAATCATCTCTCTGTTAATTAATTACTGTATCATGTACTAAAATTTCTTCCTTTGAAAAATTTATGAAATACATAGGGCATTCGTTTATAGAAATGGGTATAAAAACATATTTATCATTTACAAGCCTGAAGTGGAAGTAACACTTACATCTTGTATTGTATTTTTAATCTCTGGGAACAAGTTAACAAACTTGATATATGTCGACAAGAGGAGACCCCTAGTTGATGGAGAACACAGGTGGTATTTCGAGTGTAGAAGTTGAAACTGGACTAGAGGGCTGAAAAAAGGAACTCAATTTTAAGATCTACATGGGGGCACAAAATAATGTATCTACTTACAATACCTAGGTACAGTCTTTCCAAGAGAAAGCAAGCTCAGTTGGGTTCAACATCATATCGGAACAATTATAATTGACATAGTTTTTTTATGGTGGAAGAAGACCCCAGTTGAACTGAGCATTATTTCAGGCATGTGCACACCTGGGTGAACCACCAACTTTCCATAAGCCAGACGGACGACTTCCTCACAACCCAGACAAGGTTTCGAACACACATCGGTAAGGCACAATTCAAAGCAGCAACCTTAATCACTCGACTAAGGAGTTATCAAAATAAGATCTAGCTGTTTTAAAATTAGGCTTAATAAAAATAAAACCAACCAAACATGAACTGTATCAAGTATCACTTAATAAGAATATCTTCACAGAACTTCATTTTACTACCAGATCTATGACTACAATGATTAATGAGTAAACACAGTAGAAAATTTTGCAGCTTGTACCTTGATCTGGGATCGCCAGCTATCAAGTTGCCGAATTCACCAAGGATGTATCCCCCAACTTTCACCATGTTTTCATGACAGGCCGGTGCTTGCAATGCCTGTAACAAACAGTAACATTTGAACAATATTTTGTCCTTTTCATGCCAGCAGGTGTTTTTGTGAGGTGTTATTTTCTTACTTTTTTTTTTTTTTTAACTTTCCTGAATTTATATAACCTAAACATAGTATCTGCCAAGTTACATAAAAGCTGGGATTTAAGATGCAAGCATGTTCGCCTTTGTGTAATACACTGCAGATTGAGAAATATTTGTGAAGATTTCATTTTGACATATATCCGTGAACTCTTAGTCCTAAAACACAAACACTCACGTTTCAGAATTCTTAACATCATGAACCAAGAAATCGCTAAAATAAAGCATATGCAAAAGTTGGTGAATGTACAGTTATATTGTTAGTATCAAGTCTGTTGAAAATTACCTGTAAGTTTTATTAGATTTGCCTACTAAATGTAAATCTACTCATTTTAAACCTTCAGCTTTCGCTTGCATTAGTACATACTAAATGCATATGGTTAAATTGCGTTATAATCACACTATGCTGAATTTTGACACTCCATATAATTGAAATAATGAATCTGTGTTGTTTGATGTGCTGTTTTAAACAGTGTTACCGCAAGTTACTGTCAACTTCTCCACATGGATCTGAGATGTAGGACCATTATTAAGCACAATGTCTTTAACCAAGCATCACTGAGAAGATAAGCCGTGCCCAGGGCTCAACACAACATGTGCTTGTACTTGCACAGGTATCTCGGCCTCTGGTTTCTTTAAATTCTGGCTTAGAAATAATGCAATATGAGAAATAGGAATCATATGCAATGTCAAATATTATATCCATCCAGCGACAACTGCTCTATGAACAAAATAACCGAAACAACTGATCATATCTACTGAGTTTTGTTACCTCAAACACAGTTTTTGCTGCATATCCCTGGACATCGTCCCTGTTGATCACAATTTGAATGACTCTATACCAGACCTCCTCGCTCACGTAGTCTCCGGCTATACGTATCAGGTTAAGGATAACATCTACATACCACGTGTAATCCACTGCATACTTCTCTGCCAATATGGCTACCTTCAACACCTGTACAAGGCAACATGCAATATGAATTAAGAACAAGAACTTGGACATAAAGCTATGTGTACTTTTTTGAAATACAAATGAACAGTTAGTATTTCAAACATTAAAGTAAATATCAAGGAATCTGTCTAACCTGTAGGAACTACAGACACCCATTATAAATTTCTGTAAGCCTTTTTATAAAGGTTACATCTACCTAATACAAACTTGGCAGGAAATGTGAACACACTTTTCCCACTGGTAAGTGCCGATGGGAGCTGGTCTGTCCAGGTTCAGCGAGAGAAATCAACTAAAAGTACATTTCCTTTTTAAAAAAACATACAAAAGCCACAGAATAATGGTTGTGAGGGAAATTTTACATAAAAACGTACTACAATTTGTTCTACACAAATATCTTTTTTTTCCCCTACTTATTTTACATACTAATACCATGCTACCATTAACGATAATTTTTCCCAATAGAACAGTGAAAATTCTCTTCAAGAAATATTACCATTTCTTCTCTGATGGAATAATCTGCTGATTCCAGGTACTCCAACATTTCACCAACAATCTCCTCGGCATTTGTTCTATCACACATTGCATACAAAAGGTCCACTGCTCTCTGTCGTACACTTACATCACGTTCAGTCTACAAGTGAAGGAACAAACACATTTCAATGTGAAGTAATGCATTTTATGTACTATGAAATCATTTAATGTCACTCAAATAAAGCTTTGTAGCCTGGCCAAAATGGCTATTTCAGAGGACATCGATTCACGAATATTATATCTAAAAAGTAAAGTATATGGAAATTTTATTTTTCTATGCAACTTCATTTCGTTGACCAACGCATTCTCAAAATCCTGTTGAAAAATGCTCCCGCCGCCCACTACTATCATTTCACAATATTAACACTTTGTCTGAAGATATAAGTCTGCTGCTAAAGTAAAAGTATTACTTTTTTTTTTTAGAAATCACAGTCGTAATGAAATTACGCACAACTACCAGACTTGTTAAACTAATCACTGTGAAAACTGTGTCTACTGCTAAAGTAAAAGTATTACTTTTTTATCAGAAATTGCAGTTGTAATGAAATTATGTAAAACTACCAGACCAGTTAAAATGAACATTGAGAAAGGAAAATGAGCGTAAATTGAATTGCATTAGATAAATTGCATACCTTTAAAGCTGTGATGACTGTCTCTTGATGTTTTTTGACAGCTTCATGTGAAAATTCTGATGTTGCTAATAGACACATACTTTCTAATGCAAGGTATCTGAAAACATAGATAAATATGATACTCGCAACATGCGATTTGATTTCGGTTATAAGGCCTACAAACACAGTATAGGTAACATGGTGCTAAACATGACTGAAATTTTAGTTTCACATCTCATTTACTTCAGAATAAGAATATAAGGTAAGGAATCAAAACTTTTATACCTGCTGGTACCACAGAGTTACAGCAAAACCAAGTGTTAAGACCCTATTAGAGGCCTCTTACCATCATGCAAGGGTAAGACAGTGGTTCCAATTCTTTTCATACACAGATCATCCAAGAACCACATGGGGCGTTACTCCAAACAAGTGTCATACCAAACATATGCCCTTTTGTCAAAGAGGGTATAATTTAAACCTTTTTAAATTTCTTCACTGATATTAGGACAATCATTCAAACTTAGGTGTTTGAGCCTTTGCTATAATATTTCAAAACTGTCCTGACTTGATACTGACACCAACTTCTCCGCAAGAATCAGAGGTGGAGAATGTGTGATTTACAAAACAATGTCTTCTAATAAATTGTCACGGAGGACATATGCCTTCCCTGGGGATAAGACTTGCTAGACTTGAAGATCTGACTCTCCCTACTGACCTAAATGGGTCGGGATAACAGGTGCATTATGTTCAGAAAGCTTACATACCTTAAATTAGTTTCCCTATGTTGTAAAAACTGTCCTAATTGGTTACATGCTCTGACTAGAAGATTTGGTCCTTCCCATATGTATTTAATTTAATTTGTTTAAAAAAGTAAGTTTTTTTTGCATTTGAATGTGAATTTTTCTTCGACTTTGGTGGCTCTTGTGCTTTATTTAGTATCGTCTCGAGACATTCTGTCAGCCGCGTCTTCACTGCCGGATCCTCTGTAAGGCAAATAAAAGCCATTTTGAGATAACTTTCAGTGCTATGACATCAAAAGATGAATTTCATTGCAAATTTGCTGCCAAAAACAAAACAACCTTATACAAGGTTCAAACCTGTTAAATCCATTTTTCCAAGATATAAATTGGTTCATCAAGTAATTTTATTTCTTTCCCCCCAAAAACCTTTTTTTTCTTCATAATATTAACCTATTAGCAAAAATTCAAAACGTATTTGTAAAATAATTCTAAGTCTTTAAATTTGAGTTATCAATTTAATTTTTCATTCTAAAAATTACATAAAAAATCGCTTTTAAAATTTAAACTTTAAAAAAGAAAGGAAGGGACTACAAAAAAAATAAAAAATTTATACATTTTCCTCTCCCTGTTTAAAATTCTCGTTTAAAATTTCTGCAATCTTTTTTGCAGACCAATTATTTTGTCAGGTAATTTTTATAACCTTTTGCTTACAAATAAAAGTCGCAACCCTAAAATTTCCCCTTTAATGTGAAAATTAAGTAATTTCTGAGCAAGAAATTTAATAGTTTTGGCCAAAACGCTTTTAAGGAGAAAAGAGTTTGTAGATTGACTTATAAGCTGAAATAGTAGAAATTTTGTTTTTTTTAATTTTAAATTTTGGGGATGGGGAAACTGTGAAATTCACGAAAATTTTGTCTAGAACATCCTTTATACCCCAAAAAGTTTTGAAGATGTATTCCCTTGTGGGTAATTCTGTTAATAATTTAAAGCTTCACGACAACCAGGGAGTGGAAACAAGTAATATGTATAGCCCTGTAATCGTGTTGATGCGCCCAAATAAAAAAAATAAACAGAAAAAAGATTCATTTTTTTTACAAAATTTTAACAGTTTCAAAATCCAAAATTGAATATTGTCTGTTTTTCATCTAAAGGAAAGTCAATTAAATTTAAGGGGGTTAATGGAACAATTTCACCAGTCATAAAAAAATTGCCAAAGACTCTTGCCATTTTTTTTTTCTTGCATCTTTTTTTTCAAGTTTAATTTTTTATTTTCATTTTTTTTTTTTTTGTATTTTCTCCAAAAATTTTTTTGTTTGATTTTTTTCAATGTTATGTGTGCTTGCATTAAAATTCGGGTATTTAAATTTAGTCATATTAATCTGACAGCATGCTATACAAAATTTATCTTTCTTGTTACGAAACATGGCTCCAATTGATAGTTAAAGAAGAAGGGTAATTTCCCTGGGTAGCAAAATCTTTTAAAAACCATAGGACATTCCTTCTTACATACTCAAACTTTTTCTGTTTCCATTTTATTAATTTTTTAAAACGAAAAAAAAAAAATCTGAAGAACTACCCTGTGGCGGGAAACCCCCAAGACCACACCCTTTGTTTTTCAGGTTTTTTCTTCAAAAGGGTTTTCTATAAAACTTGCGCTGCTGTCCCCAACCCTAAATCACAGTACAATCATATACAATTGTTTGATAGGAATTTTTAGTAAAAATTTAAACTAAGATACCCATTGCAGATAAAAAATCATAGCAAACACGGGTTTAATTAAGAAAGATTTAGCACTCAAAGAATTCAAAACACTATGTGTGCTTGAAATTTAGGGTAACAGAAGAAAATTTTTAAAAAAAGCACAAGTCAAAATTTTAACAATGATGAAAGTTTGGGGCTGATTTGTGCATATTTATGATTTGTTATTCTGTCTTTTCAATAACCGTAATGAAATGTAAAAATTTATCTTTTTGGAATTTAAAAACCCAAATCCCGAAACATTCTTCATATATTTAAATGGTTTCTACATACAACCTGTTTTTTTTCATGTTGATATTCATTAGTAAACTTACCATGTGTTGGTCATTGAGTAGATGTATAATTCTGGATGTCCACTCTCCCATTGGAATAATATCTGGCGATGACCGTAACACCCCAAACCACGTAAGCGCGCGCTCTCTTTCAGTCTTTTGTGTCTCTGAAAATGAAATTTTCCCTTTTTTTAACTTTAAAAACATTTTTATTTTTCCCCAATTTTTTTCATTTTTTTTTTCCATAATTTTTTGAAAGAAATCTTCTGCAATTTGTTGACCGAAAAAAAAAATAAAAAAAATTTTTCACTTCTGCATACAGTCAGACAGTTTCATGACAGTGCATCAAACTATCAAACGGCGAAAAAATTTCTAAATGAAAATTTCTTTTTGGTTGAACTAAATCTGAAAATGCGATTTTCTGCTTTTCCCAAATCATTGTGGTTAAAAATTTACGCAAATATTAATTTTTGGGGGGACAAATTTTTTGTTTTTTAAACCCCACCCAAAAAATTTTCCCGCCAGAAAATAAACCTCCCTTTTTTTTGTTTCTTTAAACATTTAAATCCAAAATTTTGTCCAAAAAAATCCCAATTTGCTAGTACCAGCAATTTCATCCCCCAAAAAATAAAAAAATTAAACAATTCCCAGTATAGATTTTAAGCTTATTGTGTAAATTTTTTAACCACATGAATAATTACCGGAGACTAAAAGTTTTGGTATTCAACACAAAGCCCTCACCATCTCTTGCCCCAAATTTTGCCACCCTTAGTGCGAGGGTGATGTGTACGGGGGTTTCTACTGGAAAGGTCGTTCCGTTGGTTTTAATCACCATTTTCTTTCAGGTCTTTTGTTGCCCCAAACAACACGATTAAACAAAAAACCCCTGGGGAAAAAACATATTTTTACAAGACACCTTTTTGTATTTGTGCTAAATGACCACCCTAAGTTTAACTTTTGTTTTTTTGGGAAATAGGTAAAAAAATTTGAGAAAAACTCTAAACAAATATCAGTAATTAAACATTTTTGAATGGCGACATTTTTTAAAAGTGTTTCTTTTATCTTTATTCTGGAAATTGTTATGCAAAGAAAGAATAGATTTGACCAAAACACTGCAACAACATAAGTATGGCCAAAGCACTATTTTGGGTTTTTATGGTGCGGTCTATCGTTAAACTAAAAACTGCAAGCTGTCATTTCTTTTTTCTATTTTTTTTTCAAGAATGTTTTATGAAAAAAATGTGTTATTATATTTGGCTTAATAAAAAAGGAAATTTTTCAATATGTAAGCATACTACTCAGTTTTCATAAATGGTCACCTAGGCTTTTTGTGCATTTATTAAACAAACATATTAAACATACTAAACCATTATCTAGTTTGAAAAACATTAAACTTGTTCCCTAAAACCCTTTTCCCACCACCCAATTTAACCTTTACCCCCCTTTAAATTTTTAAAAGGGGCTGGCCTATCATTCAAAATTTTGGCATTATTATTTTCCAAAAGTGTTCACTAAAAGTGTATGATAAGGGGCGGGTGGTCTTTGGGTTTCATGGTTCAAAGGCAGAATCACTTTTCCGCCACCTCCAAATTTTAATTTAAAACACATGCAGGTACCCGCAAGAAAAAAGTCCCCAAAATTGAAAAAATCTAAGCGTGACAATGATGAAGGGTACTGACTGTATCAAACGATAGTGGGACAAGCAAAATGTTCAGAAATTAATGTGCAAAGAAACAAATGGCCAATAAAAAGTCAGGAATTAAATCCTGTACTGGTACAATTTTCACACAAAAAATTTGCTATTTCTTTTTTCAAATGCGTAGGCCCCTGAAAGACCACTGCCCTAGGAAAATCAATAGGATGGAAAGGCAATATGCACTTATGGGACATGAACTAATATTTTTTGGGTGTAATGGATGTAGCTGTTAAAACTGTTGCTTTTCAAGAGTTTTAAATTGAATAAAATGAGACTTTTTCTGCTACTAAAAATTTGGGAACAATTCTATCAATATTAAAACATTATTTTTCTAATCATCAACAAAAATCTTCTTGATACATTTTTTTTTGTTGTATGCAAAAATTGCGTTTTTTGAGAAACCATTTCCTTTCTCAATATTCTTTAAACACCTTGGTATTAATGATAACACTTCCTTACAGTGAATTACCACAATTAGAAAGGAAATAACTTCAAGTAGGAGCAATCTAATTAACAAAGTAATCGTGTTAAAACATTACTACTTTGCAGCATTGTTTTTTAGATTAGTACAGTGGCCGTAACCCCTTGAATCAAATTAAACAGAGCGGACTTACAAATTTTTTTCTGTGTACTTGTTGGGGTGAGTAGGTTAACGGTTCCATGTGACAAAGTCAAATCGTACCCGGGAGAAAGATGAACAAAAGTTCAGAATACTTCTTCTTCGATAGCCTCCCGCGTCTTGCTCCTGTTCACAACAAAATTTTTTATATAATTTCAACAACAAAAGCCATCGAATCAGTTGTTTCATAACACATACCGTAATTTCAGCCTTTAGCTATGGCTTTTTTGAAAGCAACATATTTGTATTTGTGATCACCTTTTAATAATGGGTTTACAAACTCCTGATAAAACAATGGAATTTTTTTTTGTTCCCCCTTGGTGAATTCCACACTGTGAATTGGATTTTTTGGGCAATTTTTTTTTTTGGGGTTTTGGCAAGTCAAATGAAAACAAGCCATTTATGTTTATAAACTATAGTTAGGGAAATTTCCCAACCCAAAAAGCCATTTTAACCTACATCACAAAATTTCATACCAATGAAATTAAAAGATTCCTCCCCTTCAATCGTTTTCAATTTTTTAAATTTAAAAATGCCCAAAAACCCCTAGCTCCTGTTTTCAGTCAAGTGATTTTCCCTTTTCATTTAACAGATGAAGTTCATTTTTAATTTTAATTTTAAAAAAAAAAAAAAAAAACCCCATTTAAGACTCCGGGGAATCTCATGATAAGATTGTTTCTTCGAGTAGCCCGGGGTCCCTTTAAAAGCATTTTTTTTGAAAGTTTCATTTCGTCATAGATTAAACCCTTTTGGGATGACTTTAAAACAATGACATAAAAATCGTACTGTGAAACAATTTATTTTGTGGGCGGGGAAATTTTTTGGTTTTTTACTGAAAAGGGATTTTTTGAGGATTGAAAACCCTGGATTTCAACTTTTGATGATAAAAAAGGGCTTTAAAACTGCTGTCTACGCAATTTTAAATTCACGTTACAAAATGCGCCTCGACAAAAACAAATGATTTAAACTACATGGCCATACAGTATGCCTGCAGTAGGCCCCTTTCCCCGCTAAAATTTTTGTAAGAAAATGTCCGTTTCAATTTGGACAGTCCCTTTAAATGTTAAAAAGGGGGGCTTACCAAAAATAACTGACTGAAAGGCGAATAGTGTAGATCATGATCAGCCGTAATCCCTGCAGTTGATTACATCTAAAGGGGCGCAAAGGCGAATTTTTCTTGTCCCCATTGTAAAGGGGTTAAGTTAACCTGAGTTCTACCAAACAAATCTCAAGAATTGGGGGGGTTTGTTTGAAAATACTTCAAGCGATTTTGTCTGAGGAATTTATTATAAAAAAGTATCAAATAGAACTGTTTTTCTAACAAGAGTCAAAATTTGGCCCACTCCAAAAAAACTCAAAAAATAGTACCAGGGCCTTTATTTTTTAAAAAGTAATTTGATCAAAATTTTAAAACTTCTTTAAAGATAACAACATTTAATCAAAACTATCTGAAATGATTTGCATTAACCTTTTCTGCCTTTAAAAGGGTGTCAATATTTTATTTTTTTTACAAAACATTCGTTTTGTGACACTTAATTATTAATCCTGCATTATTCCCCAAAAATTATCGCTTTTTGCAAAGCAATTTTAAAAAACCCTTTTAAGGGTTTTTGTAAACTTCAAAACAGCTGCCTTTTTTTTTTGACTATCAGTACATCATTTACTTTAAATTTTTTAAATGTTATTTACATTTTGTTGATAAAAAATGTTTTCAAAAGTGGAGTGCATGTACCTACCCCTTTAAATTTGGATGATGTTTGCCAAATTTCCTTTTTTGATTCTCTTTATCTCAGCTTCTTTACTTTTACCTGAAACAATCATCATATTGTAAAATCATAAATATTCATATCATATTAGAATATCTATTCTTGTAGATTTCTTGGTAAGGCCAATCCAAGTAGTGTGGGGGTATTAATAAGAGAATACAGCATTACTGTATATTATTTTTGACAGTTTTGCTAATAACTAATGTGGTGAAAACCTGGCGCTTAATTTACCTTCAGTTTTTTCAATTACTGTTTTTTTGCTTTGTGTGCCAGATTGGTATACGAGTATTTTCCTGAAATCTATATTTTCATATTGAACATAGGCTGTTGCCATGGAGGATTTCCTAGCTATGATTCTATTTAGGTTGTTCCCACAATACCACAAATAGAAGCATTTCAAAGACTGACTTTAGTAATCACTACTAAATTCAAGAATTCAAGATTAGTCTTCTATACATGTAACATGTCTGTGAAGTAATCATACATTGTGAATTAAATATTTTTTTTTGTATTGTAGCTTCAAATACATTTAACTTAGGAGAGCAATATTCGTTTCATAGTGAATACAATGATCGTTTCAGGGGCCTTGAATTTGATAACATAATCGTACAGAAAGTTCCTCACGCAGCTATCTGACTAGCTGCTTGCTTAGAAACTGACTGAGTGACATGGGGGAAACTGGTGCAGATGCCTTGAAGTGGAATGGTACATAAAACTGAAATGTCTTGTCAATGAAGCAAGTCATCCAAAGACAGATCAGACATTTAGAATTCTATCAAACAGAATAAAGACATCATTAATTAGATGTTGTTGTGAAGCACTGAAATGATCAATGTATTCACAGAGGAAAAAAACTGCCAGACAAAACGTTGATCAATACAATTACTAGCATTGCCAAAGACAAGTCCTTCACTCAAACTGGTATTTACCAATGATTTAGCGTAACCAAGTTTTCAGCCTAAATTCAGCAGCTGAGCAAATGAATCTCCTCAGGATTATAATATACCATATATTTTATATAATCTTCTGTTTTCTGGAAGAAGTGGGGATGATTGGGTAAGATGTCTGGTTGGGTGGGGCATGGTGCAATGTGGGAGAGTTTACCCTTCTGCGAGAATGAACAGCATCCTTCTAAGCTTCAACTTAATACAGATCCTCATTAAATTTTGGTCTTTTAAATCTGAATATTTGTAAGGGTTTAATTTTTGCGAATTTTGCACTTTTAAAAATTTCATAAAAAATTATGCCTCACAAAAAACCCAAAGTGAAACTTTCATTACTAAGTTACTTTTATAGACAAAATTTTATGGTTGTTTTAGATAAGACTTTAAAGTGATAATATCTGTTATCACATTTATCAAAATATAGTATTATAAGTTCCCGATCAGCCAAATATGTGAAAAACTCATCATATTATATTACATACTATTTTTTTCGTAAACAGTTAATTAGTTTACAGTGTCTTAACCATACAACTTAATACATATTCCTGAATAAATCTGTTGGTGGCATATATAGACATAAGGCCACTCTTCTTATAATATTAACCCTTAGCCTGCTAAATTTCTATAATGGACTGGTCCATCATTAAATTTGGGCAATACCATTTATTATTCGAAGGGGTGTTCACTGAAAATTTACTGACTGAATAGCGAACAGTGCAGACCATGATCAGACTGCACGGATGTGCAGACTGATCTTGGTCTGCACTGGTCGCAAAGGCAGGATCACTTGCCGCCAGCAGGCTAAAGGTTAAAGACATAATGTAGAGCACACTCAAGAAAAACACCAAGGATAATATTTTCATCTAAATGCAAATCAGATGTTGAAGATAACTGGCTCACTCGAGTGCCAAAAAGCAAATTTATCGCACAAGTTACAGCAATGTACCGCATAAATAATGCAATTCTTAACTTAATTCACAATTCTACCAGAAAAGCTATTGTCTGATTTTTAATTAATTATCAGACAGGCCCATCTATAAGGACAAATCTTGTAGGAAATGATCATGAATATATTTCCCCAGCAGTATTTATTGATCACCTGAAATGCTCAGATATTTTCATGCATTTCATATCACAACATCTAGAAGGTTTTCTCATCTTAGAATCTTACAAAATATCACAGTATTGATCATCAAGCCTTTTATACATAAACATACACAGTCTGCCTAATATCTGCAAACTCAAGTTTGGAAACCAGTCCAAAATCTAAAGCATGTGACTGGTTGATTTTGAGCTCCATCTTGAAATTGACCAATGGCAAACTTCATTCTTAGACTTGTGACCATACTTTTTTTTAGGCCATGAATCCAGAACTGCGTGCTGTACCACTAACCAGGTACCATCATTGACTAATTAGGGGACACTATATCATCCATCATTAGAAAGCTATTTACTGAAATTTATACTGACTCAAACCTTTTTTATGCGGCTCTTAAAGCAAGGCTAGTGTCTTACATAACAGACAGACTCCTACAGAAATGTAGTGTCATACTGAATATTTCAGAATATTATATATTTTGTTGGGTTTAACATCACCCAAACACCATATCTATAGGTCATACGGGGACTTCCCAGCTTTTCTGCATTATTTCAGGTACAGACAGGCACCTAGCTGGGTAGAACCACCAACGTTTTGCAAGCCAGTGGTATGGCCTCCACTCAAGAAAGAATTCTTCATCCTATGCAAGGTTTTGAACTCTGGTAGCAGCGAGATGCATGTGATTGGAAGCAATGTCAATCATTCATGAAACATACTTGAATTTGCTGAGGATTCTTCACTTCTTATAATATTTGTCAAATTCCGATATAATTTCCGAAGGTCTTTCTACAGGCGAAGACAGAAACGAATTATTGCTACAACATGAACTGTCTCTTGTGATAAAATCGGAAGACAGAATCAATTAGTTTCTAGTGGAAGAATATCTGTATTCCCAGATCACAAAATACACATGACTATCACATCTAATACCGCGATGCATTGCTTAAATGAATAATTTCATGTCACAAAATGTTATGAACACTGTATCCTATGGGATCAGAACTGATCAAATGACCAGTTCATAAATTACTAAATAATTTGGCCAAACAAACTTACATTCTGTTATTATTATATACTGTAAAATCATTAATATTCATGGGGGACTAATTTTCGTGGATTTCGTGGTTGAGTCAATCCAGGAAATTTAATCCCAACGAACAAGTAAAATTCCTATTCATTTTATGTTCAAAAGTTTAAATGTAGGAATTCATATCCCCACAAAATTGCCATTTGACCAAAACCAATAAATTTCATGCCCACGAAATTTTATTTAAATGATTATACAGTAGATTCATAACATTTAACAGCTAACCTCTTCTCAAATAGCCCTCTAATGAATGTTTGTACAGAGATTTTTCTTCTTCATATAAATGTGGCTGTAAAATGGGGTCCTAATACCAAAATCATGTTGTTGTTCTTTCAATTTGAATTAACCCAATATCTGACAAGATAATTATTTCAAGGTGTAACAATTATATCACTATTAAATCAAGTTTTCTATTGGCTAGTGTGATAGAATAATGAATATCAGCGATACTGTAAAATCATTTCAAGGGCATGAAATATAGTGTTTTTGCCAAAGCAATTATTTTGAGAGGACATAAATTTGTGGATTTTGACCTTTGATCATATATAAACAGAAATTTAACTTGTTTGCAGGGATTTATTTTCATGGACTGACTCGACCTTAAAAAAAAAACAAGGAGCTGCGTTCAATAAACGCTTGATGCCCCCGGTGGCATCCTTGTCGATACAAAGCAACCTAAGTCCAAAATGAGGTCAAGGTCAAACGGAGGTCAGGTAATGTTTGAGGATGAGGAATGGTCACAGGTTACATCTGTATTAGTATCAATCCATTCTTGTAAGCGGTATTGATGCCAGACGAAACGGGCCCATTTGGTTAACCAAGAGATGGCCCATATAAAGCAACCTAAGTCCAAAATGAGGTCAAGGTCAAGGTCAAACTGAGGTCAGGTGATGTCTGAAGATGAGGAATGGTCACAGGTTACATCTGCATTAGTATCAAGTCATTCTAGTAAGGGGTATTGATGCTAGACGAAACGGTCCTATTTGGCTAACCTCGTACGGACGGACGAACGGACAGACGGACAGGACGATCACTAGTTGCCTCCCGCATCAGTAGATGCCGGGGGCATAAAAACAACAACGAAAATTAGTCCCCTACCAAAATGAATTCATAGTATATGACCAACTTTTAAATCATAAATGATACAGGGCACTTTTAACAATAATGACACCTTCGCAAGTATTCATTTTCGCAAATACTGACAACAATGCAGTAATCAAAGGCCTGAATGGCCTGAGTCGGCTAATGATTGATGTACTGACAGTATAGTCTACCAGTTTCAGTTTGTTTTTAGTTTTTTTCTTAAAATTTCATAACACAGCTCGATATTTACCCAAAATATTATATCCGGATACGATTACACTTTTCTCCAGTTTGAACAATATATTTTACAAATTGTGATGATACGAAGACATTTAGCAGCAATTGGCAGTATCTGACATTGAAGTTTACGGTTAAATTACCTCTTATTTAAATCTTTTCATAAAAAATTGGTTTCGTTTCGTGAAAGCAGCCAAACATAGACGATCTACTTTCGATTTAAAAAACTACAAGAAAATACAATTTAATGTTTCGCCGATTTGTTTATTTCTCGAAAAATAAGAATTAAAATCATTTTTAATATCAGTAGTAACTAAACAAACCAGTAAGAGCTTCTTCTTCCGATAATTTATCCGTTTACTGACTGCAAAATTCAACCCACGCAAAGTTTATAGAAATCATACGATGCGTGTTTACGTTCAATGTGGGAGAATTAAGGCTGATCGGCTATGTTACCTAACGCATCCAGACGATTCAGATTTTGTTTTTAAAAAAGCATTGTGTGCGTTTCTGTAATTTTATATACGTTTTTATACGCTTAGAAATTATTAGACATGCGTATTTGCATTATTTCTATACGTAATTTACGCTAATACGCATCTTATCCGGAGCCCTGTGGAACTATTTTTTGTCTTTCGCTGGATGTTACCCAAGCTTTGTAAGCCTGCGCAATTCTTAAAATGCACATTTATGCTTAATGAGTTACATTCGAGTATTGCACAATTACAAGTCATAAATACCGTAGATACCCATGTATAATGCGCAGTTTTTTTACCCCCGGGACCACCCGCGAATCGTGGGTGCGCATAATATACAGGTATAGACAATTTTCTTACTTCAAAACAAGTCTGTTACCGATGTCCGCCATTTTTGTAAAGGGAAACTACTCCCCGCGCTTACTGTCACCGCTAAAATCTAAGATTGCCGTTACGTTCCGTAAAAGATCGATGGTTTATTTTTCTTTCAAACAAAATTAATTTCATATAAATTTTAAAGTATTTTGATGAAAGAAATGTTTATAAATCACAAAAATTATAAATACCCGCCGTATCATTATGATCCGTATCTATATGTACATTAATACAAATATATTCTATATTTGCGCTTTTTGTCACGTTGACGTTCGCGTCCAAATGGACGTGACGTCGTTTGTTTTGTAAGTTGTTATTTCTGACGGAGACATAAAGGTCGAAACTAGTCAAAAAAAAAAAAAAAAAAAAAAAAAAAAAAAAGATGTGTTGGTATTTTCAAATCCTTTTGAAAAATTATGATACTAATTAAAGATTGAGAATTATCTTTAACCGAGATCAAACTGTGAACAACATAATTGACACGAGGTGACACGTTAATTGCCGGTAATTATTGGCTATTTGTTTGTGACAAAAAGACTATCACACCTTTTGTTATTGGTTTGAATTGAGAAGCTCATGTCATTTTGAAAAATACCATTACGAAATATTAAATCAGCTGCTGTTTATTTATTCAAAATAGTTAAATAAAAAGGTAAAACAACAAATAAAACAATATTTTATTGGTTTTATTTTCGAGAAAACAAAAATCGATAGTACCGTGAGACCGATTCTGCTCTCCACCGCGGATATAAAATTTATTACCGGTGTCGATGTAAACTCTACTTTCGTTTTCCATCCACCTCAAAATTGACCAAAAATGTTTTTTTTCCCCCAGGATTTCGGGCCAAAATCGGGGATACGCATTATACACGGGTGCGCATTATACATGGGTATCTACGGTATGACAGATTACATCGTATATTGGTCATAGCAAAGGGAATTGACACAACTTAACTTCATTCATGCAGTGAACTGTTTGAAGTTTGACAAATCTAATGGAACTACATCCCTTCACTGTGTTATTTGGTCCATTTAGAGAATCATTGGATAGCAAGGACTCGTCAAAAGGCTTTCAGCCTTTAGCCGACTCAAAAAGGAAAAATCCTGCACAAATTTCTAACTTTTACATATTCATTGATTAATACTAAACATTTCTCTACTTGTGAATATAATGTACTGTTTAATTTTTTTTTTAAAAATAACCACTATATTCATGCAGTAAGAAAACAGTGTAGACCGCCAGAACAATGTATGTATTTCCTGTGGTTACTGTTCTATATCAATAAAAGGTGGTAAATGAAAGTGCCCCCACAAAACGTCACCCTTGGGATTTTGCCTAACCGATTTCTCAATAGTAATTTGCTACTTTGAGAAGAACAGTGTTTAATCAGACAGTCTGATCAGATTTCCTATGGAAATGACTGAACTTGTGTCTGTACAGTCATGTCAAACAATCAAATATACACGGATATCCTACAAACTTTATGCTGAGTCTGAGCTGACTTTTGACAATCTAAATCATGAACCAAAGAATCAGTACAAATACTTCCATGGTTTCATTTACATGTACATGTAATTACGTACAGTAGGCCAACCTTTCAGAGATGGGCGTAAAATAATACATTGCTTTCATGATTGTGATAAAATATTCTGGGTAGCGGCAATCCTTATGGGTTGGTCTAACAAACCAGAAATGTGTCGAATACTTCAATTGTAAACCTATTTTGCACCCCTTCTCTGAAGTCTGTTTCAACAGCTACAGCAACATGTATCAAACCAATTCTTAAGACATATGACTGCATACATGCAACAGACACATTTAGTACTTCACAATTACAAGAAATGTCATGTGTAAGTTAAATGTAGACAGTCACAGACACGGGCATTACTAAGTTATAAATAATAAGACGTTTTTTCACTTACAGTTTCGAATATCTGAGATAAAGACTGCGAGGCCGCGCATGCCATCTCCCTTTACTGCAGGCATCTTTGTTTCTTTATCCTAGTCCCTGAAATTTTTGACAAAATAACTGAGAAAGTTTCACATGCATATATATATATATATAGAACTGGTCATTGTATTACATAATCTTGTTTGTATTACATAATCTTGTGTAATAATGTGTACTTAAATTCAAGCATCATTTTTAAACTGGTAATCAGGACAATGGAAGAACTGTATTTCCAAAGTGATGCAAATGCCAATACACAAATCAGAGGCATACAAAGGACTTCCGATATTTTCAAAGGACGACAAAATCAATACACCGTGACGTAATTTCAATTTTGTTCCCAATAACTATGACTCGCCAAGAATGAAGTGATTAGCTCCGCCCCATAACTAATCAAAGCGGTTTAACTCTTGATGGTTGACAGCCTTATAAAGACTGTCGGCATTTATGAATGTTGAAGTTACAGCCTGGACAAGAATTTACACGGATGCACACACACACAGACGGACAGTGCGATTTTAATAATTATGCCCACCTTTTGGTGGGCATAAAAATTTGTTCTCAAAGTTGCGTAGTTTTAAATAGGCCTACATAGTGCATTGCAATTAAGTGATGGCAAACAGAAATATTTATAACCCTTTAACATGTTTAATCATCAGAAAAACACAGTTGCCAATCTAATAAATAATTAATAGTAATTAGCCATTTTTGCATAGCAATTAATGGAATCTTTTTATCGGTATCAAGTCAAAACGTCCCCTAGGGCAATGGTTGACTAGGGGACGTTTTGACTAACATCCTTTAAGCCAAATAAGTAATGTTAACAGTGTTATTTTTTTATAAATTGAAATGAATTAACTTAAAAATTGTTATGTGTGTTATGTTATAAAACTGACATTTCTTTTGATGAATCTAAGTGCCAGTCCTTTTCCCAGGCTTCTAGGGAGTGGAGATTTTGTTGGGATTGGGAGTCGAGGGAGGAGTTAACCGTCAGATAGACAATAGTGTTATCTGCGAAAAGTCGTGACTTACTTTTGATGGACTCTGGGATGTCATTTATGTAGGCTAGGAAGAGACAGGGGCCAATGACTGATCCTTGGGAACCCTAGAGAGAACAGGAAGTTCATCTGAGGTGAAGACATCCGCAACTACTCTTTGGGAATGGTCCTTGAGAAATGACTTTCAAGATCCACTGGGATGCTAATGGGTGGACTCCCAGGGTATCGAGCTTATGAATCAATTTATAGTGGTCAACCTTGTCCAAGGCTTTACCAGGGTTTTCCCTTGGGTTTTTTATTTGGGAGTCCATGGACTCCCATGGCTGCTAATTTAAGGGTCCCTAATAATTTTTGGGGGTCCGCAAATTACTGATCTTGAAAATGGACATTACCATAAAAATTTACCCTAAAACTGAATGAACTTGTATCTTTTCAATTAAGATAGCAGCTGATTCAATATTTCGGAATGGTATCTTAAAATGGCATGAGCTTCTCAATTCAGACGGATAACAAAAGGTTTGATAGTCTTTTTCTATACCTGTGTATAATGAGCACACACGATTCGGGGATGGTCCCGGTGGTAAAACAAACTGCGCATTTTACATGGGTATCTGCACAAAGGAGGCTTCAGTGCAAAGGAGTTTCGTGACCGATTTTGCGGGTCCAGCAGTGTACCAAATTCAGATTTGAATCCAATAGCCCGTTCGGGCTACCAGATTAAAAATTTTCCAAGCCCGACATCAATTTCACTAGCCCGAACTTTAACACCTTAAAATACATAATTTTTGCACCATATAACATTTTGTTTTACAGACATCTCTATGCATGTTTGAAGTAATAAAAACGACATACAGTACATGTTTGCCATGTTTCTGAAAAATTTTAACTCGAAATACTCCAGTCCAGATCAGCATCGTCAGAGTCCAAAAGCATCGGACATGACACTCCTTGCCAAAACGAAATCTAAACTGTTATGCCAGATTTTTTAGGATCCGCACTCGCCAATTACTGCATTTCGGACTGTTGACAATTTGTAAGATGTAATACCGAGTGCTGAATACACATTACACACACGCTGATAGCATAATTTAAGCTACACCTACTGCAGGTACTTGTGAGATTTTCGCGAGAATTGTGAAAGCTAATCAAATTATCCGTTACGCTAGAGGTGATTGTATTCAGCCAATTAGAGCTGCGGTTACGTCTTTGGCACTGTGTTTGATTGTCAACAAGTAAGAGTGCAAAAACCAATAATTCCATAAGCGTTTCTCAGTCTGGAAAATCACGATGCAGTACTCGTTTAATTAGCATGTTTTTTTTAAACAAATGAGGAAAATTCGGTAGCCCAGTCGGGCTTGTACCTGTGGAAAATCGGTAGCCCGAGCTGAAATTTGGTAGCCACGGGCTGTCGGACTAGCGTGAATTTCGAACACTGGTCCAGTGGACGCAGAGGCACTAAAAAATGCGAGTTCAAAGCAGTAAAAGTGTGTCAGGGACGCAGAAAACCTGCGTCCGGGAAAACCCTGCTTTACTGAATTCCATGACGATGACGTCAGTCTGTTGGCCATTCTCAAGATTGTCAAATACCTCTTGTGTGAAACTTATAAGTTGTGTTTCACCAGCATGCCCACTCATTTTAAAAGTTAAGGGTACATGTACCCCCTGCTTTTGCAAAATAGGGGTACACTTCAAAATCTGGGGGTACACTACATGGTAGATCTGAAATTTTTCTATTTAACTACTGAAATTTGTATATACATGTTTTTTTTTCATGCAGAACTCTCGTGGGTGGGGTATAACAGATGAGATTTTAGAAAATTTAAAATGTTTTTTCCAAAGTTAAGATAGGAAATTTTGAATCATAGGACCCCTCCCAATATTATACTAAATATAAATAAGTTTTCAGCACGGTTCATGTATTCCCGATTTCGTGGACGGAACATGATTTGTCCGAAATAACGTACAGTCAACTGAAGACTGATAAAAATCGCCAATCAATAATAAATGCCCAAACTATTACAGATATGCAATGTGTATCAAAATTGCAGTTAAATATCCAAAAATAAAATACTGTTAACCTTTTGTTGAGTTTATAAAAGCTAAAATGCCTTTTTGCATTTTGTATCCATACTTTTTTTGCACACGACCCACGTGACGTCTGACTAAAACACTTACGAAACCCCTCTATGCGGCTGACAATTACGCCGAGAATTCGGTGATGGAAACGAAATTATCACGTCCCTGGACCGGATCTGCGTTTAAGACTGTACCAAACAATTGGCAAGTGCATGATGAAATAAACAGCGATTTGCCAGCTGAACAGGAGTTCCGAATCTCTGCGTGCATGTACCCTCAACAAGTGATTTTTATGCGTGCATTTGATATTTTGTGCGTGATTCACGTACTGCAGCGCGTGAATGGGCATGCTGTTCACAGCTATGCTTTGACCTGAAGCCATGTTGATACTGGCTAAGGAGATCATTTCTGTCGAAGTGGGACATGATATTTGAGACAAGAATATGTTCCATTAATTTAGAGGCAATACATGTTAGGGATATGGGTCTATAGTTACTAGCCTTGGATTTTGGCCCTTTCTTGTAAACTGGTGCAACGATTGCTTTCTTCCAGTCATTTGGGACTTGACCTGTTTCAAGAGATAGTTGAAATATCTTTGTAAAGATTGGGGCTATCTCTTGGTGAAGCTCTTTTAGTAATTTTGGGAAAATTTCATCAGGACCAGAGGCTTTATTTGGATTAAGTCCCGTAAGTTATGAGGATCGTTGGCATCTCTGGTGCTGATTTGGGGTTTGTTACTTTTTTACTGAGTTGTTTGGTATCAAGTCAACTTGTCCCCGAGTCAACTCGTCCCCGATTTGGTCATTTCGTCCCCCATAATTGGTCATTTCGTCCCCCTCATGATAAAATTTGGTCAACGCGTCCCACTTTTGGTCAATTTGTCCCCCTTTTGGTAATTTTGTCCCCCTAAATATATGAGGCTTTTTTTCTTTTTTAGAAAGATATCTTTGACTTTGAAAATATGTAATTAAAATTGTGAGTTTTGACGGAGTTATATTGGAAATGGTTAACTTTAAATAAAATTTTAGGTTGGTTAAAATAATAAAAGAAATATACTGAAATTATAAGACAATTAACTGAAATAAAATAAGAAGTAAATGCGTAGTACCTTTAGTAATAAAAAGATAATATGATAAAATCAACTTCTGGCAAACTGGACAGAAAATGAGACATAATTATATAGTCGGGGGACTAGGGTTTCTAAGAAAAAGTAGAATGAGCATATACCTTTATATATGAAAGGTGTTAAAGGTTATTAATCACATTAAAAGTCGTTGATTGGGCTGATTGGAAGGTGTTAATGGTATTTAATTGCATGAAAAGGTGTTGATTGACTGAATAAAATTTGTTAATACAGGGCACTGGACAACTTTTGGGGAAAGGTACCCATACCCTCAGGAAGGGGAATTTTTCGACATTTTAAGATGAAAAGGGGAAGGTTAAGCCATGTATATGTAACTACTTTTCACACTTATTAATACTGTTTTCAATCATTTCTAACTGATGTGACTATATTGCAACAGTAATCTTCCTCAGAGGCACTATATAATATTAAAAGAAAGAGTTAATATCTATTTCTGTCAAACAACCTATCATCAGGGGAATTTTCTTCTGAGAAAGGGATAAAAACATATTATTTTAGGAGGGGAATGGTACCCATATTCGGCCTCAAAAATGGCCAAACGAGTGCCCTGTAATAGTTGACTGGATGTTATAAAAACGTTTAATCATAATCAAGAGTTTGAAAATAAGCAACATCAACATGATCAAATACGAACATTAAAGAAAACAATCATATTATAGTACACAAAAATCCTCTGTTAATTTAATTGATCATTTTTGGAGCAAAAAAAGTTCTTAAAACAAACGAACTTCTGTATATTTTTAGCATTAAATTTATAATACTTAGGCCATACCAAATTGATTAATAGTTCTTCGGAAAATTTTCAAAAAAAATAGGAGCGGGCGAGCGAAATTTTTATTTTATTTTTTTTTTCTCAATTTTGATTTTTTCAGAGGCGGGTAGATTTTACATGGAGCGAGCGGGCTTTTTTTATTTTTTTTCCCCAGCTTGAACCCTTGAGGAGGCCGTTATGATTATATATAAAGTTAACATTTCTTTAGAAATAACACAGAAATCAAATATTTACAGTGTGGGTAACACAGTATATAGCTTTTCTATATGTTTTAAAGACTACATGAATGATTTTGCAAATAAATTCTTGCCAGAACTCAATGAATCACTTTTTTTTATTTTGTAATTTTAATTACTAAGGAATGAGTGTCTTATTTTTAATTTTGATTTTTCTACATTAATCTGAAGACGTGCTTGAGGAATATTTAAGACAAAACAGACACATGATTGTGTGGAATAACATTTCTTCTGAAACACAGTTAAATGGCTTTGACACATGAACAAATTTGTGCCCCTAGTGGAACTCCAACCCATAGAGGTGACAGGGGAAGTAATAAACCACTTGACCAGTGAGACCTGACAGAATTGGGCATACAGATGCTTAGACATTGCTCGAATCCCTTTGGAATAATTTTTAACAGATCATGATCAGGCTAGCTTAAGCTTTTGTGGTAGAGATTCATTTCAGGCAAAAATAATAACAGACGGACAAAGAACGATCCCAATATGACCACCCTTAAAAATGTTGTTTGTTGTGCTTTGACTGAACTAGAAATTTAGAGTTGGGGAAGTCTGGTTTTTTCCAGTTTCTTTCGTTCAATCAATTTACAGCCAATTTTAAATATATCCTGGCATCATGTGTACAAACAGGCAAAACTGTGGTTACAAAAGGACAGAATTTGTTCGAAATTATTTTCATACCAACACTACTTTTTTGAAAAGCTAAACAATTTTTAAATTGACTAAAAGTTTTTGATAGAATATCTGACTGATGTACTATTTAAAGGAGTTACGTTCAAAAAAATTTGGGTCGAGACAATGTGATAGGTCGGTCAGGATCCGTGAACAAATATTTTTTTAAGATAGTAGTTGGCCTCAGCTTTGGGCTCTAGATCTAACATGCAGAATTAAACAACTGATAACAAATGGTTTGGAAACTTTATATCTGAACAATATTTCCAAATATTTTAACTGCATCCCCGTGCACGTCTTACAAGTCGGACTTCGTTCTTTTTACTGTATTGAACAAAAGTAGAATGTGCCTATATCATTACCTACCGGCACATCGAAGGCCATGTTTGGCACTAGCACAGACACTCCAGATTTAAAACAGATGATGAACAATACCATAATTCCTGACTTTTTTGAGTTTGGATCATCAGCTACATGTATTACGGACGCATGAAATCCGATCAATATCACTTTGACGCATTAAAACAGTGATAAAACCTGTTTTGCCGTTATTATTCCGGACCAAGTAATCGAAAAAAAATTTTTTTTTCGGAGATTTTTATGTACGTGCGGGCGGGTAATTTTTATTTTTTTTTCTCGGGAATGGAATTATTGATGCGGTAGTTCCGACGAACGACATATCAATTTGGTATGGCCTTATTTGAAAAAATTAATTTATCATATTTGAAAATTCTTCAAAAATACGTTTAAAAAAGGGGGTCTGAAAAAGGGGGATGAAAAGACCAATTTGAAATCGCCGAGGGGGACTAAATGACCAAATCGGGGATGAGTTGAGTAGGGGACGAGTTGACTGTAAATCAGTTGTTTTAGGCTTAGGGGTTTGGGGCTTTGAAAAGACAGATTCAAACTGTTTATTGAGAGTATTTGCCTTTTTGACCGGGTCGGTATGAGTTAGACCCTCATACTTCAAGGGGGCTACACCACAACTCTTTACTTTGTTATATTTAACAAACCAGTAGAACTTTTTGTTCCTACCCGGTTGGGAGTCGCCAGTAAAAATGACCGATTCCAAATAAGACCAATAGGAGGTTCTTATTTCCTTTCGGATCCTACGTTTTAGGGCCTAAAATGGTTGGGCAATGGTTGATTGTTTACCTTTCTTTTTCATGTTTGAATATATTTTGTCCCGTTTACCAACAAGTCTGAGAATTTTGGGAGATAACCAGGGGAGGTCCACATGTGTTTTTTCTTAATATACAGCGCTTTAGGGTATAGCGGATAGCTAACTAATTTTTCCTGCATTCCAATTCAAAGAAATGAAAATAGTATTTTTTTTTCAGTATATATCAGACAGAAAATATATATTCTTCTTAAAACATTCAGCTTTTAATAGAAATTCACGTGTTTTTTCCCTCCAAGTCATTGTTTACATGTGCGCTGATTTAGGGTGTACAGGATAGCTTTGGTCATTTTTTCCATTATTAGTTTAAAATCCACATCTTAACAAACTTTCCAAAATTTCTTTACTATAAATCAGAATAATAATGTATTCTCTTTTCAAAAACATTCAGCTTTTTAAATTTCTATCAGATACTTTTCATTCACTGACGTTTTTTACATATACACTGATTTAGTCTATAGGGGATAGCTTTATTTTTACATTTGATGCCATATGAAAAATAACACAACAAGCAAATATTTAAATTGTATGTCAGAATGTCTGTTTGCATGCCAGTTAAAGAATGAAATGAAAAAATATACAATAATTCAAGTCTAAAGATAAAATTTATCAATCTATCCTCTATACCCTAAAATCCGCTATACCACAGGAGCCTGAAATTCTATCTGTAATGCTCCAAAATGGCTAAATATAAAAATGACCCCTCCTATATATATAAAAAAAGAACAGGAATGAAACAAAACCGTACCCCGCCCACTTTTTGTAAACAAGAAACTTCGAAAAACAGCAAAGCATCTCTATACGAGCGGTCTTATTTTGAAGAGGACAAAAAATATACTAGAAACACTGCTTACTGTAAACTGTCTTCCTTTTAACTAACACAAAATAATCATTTTCAATACCTTTTCGTTCATCGCCGAAACCATTGCGTGACGTCACATATACATGTACCTGTTTCATAGCCTCGCAGTTAATTCGATGTACTTTCACTTCGATAAGAAATAAAGGTAAGATATTGTTTATGTTCTATATTTTATTGTTCATTTTTCCATGAATAAAAATTATATATTTGCATTTGTTTGTCAATGTATTCAACTAATATTTTCAAAACAAAAACGTAAACAAAAGGGGAAGTAACTCCATTATTCACTGGAGGGAAATTCAAAAACTGGAAACTTCCATAGTGACTATTTT
This sequence comes from Mercenaria mercenaria, assembly GCF_021730395.1. Classification (NCBI taxonomy): domain Eukaryota; kingdom Metazoa; phylum Mollusca; class Bivalvia; order Venerida; family Veneridae; genus Mercenaria; species Mercenaria mercenaria. The sequence continues at coordinate 26,759,676 of NC_069377.1, read as the reverse complement.
TTATTATGGCAGATAACCTGAGCGCTGCGATATGGTATGGAAATCCTGTGTTTTTTACAAAAATGCTGCATTTGACCCTTAATTAGTTATGACACATCGAAGTGAAAGTACATCGAATTAACTGCGAGGCTGTGAAACAGGTACATGTATGTGACGTCACGCAATGGTTTCGGCGATGAACGAAAAGGTATTGAAAATGATGATTTTATGTTAGTTAAAAGGAAGACAGTTTACAGTAAGCAGTGTTTCTAGTATATTTTTTTGTCCTCTTCAAAATAAGACCGCTCGTATAGAGATGCTTTGCTGTTTTTCGAAGTTTCTTGTTTACACAAAGTGGGCGGGGTACGGTTTTGTTTCATTCCTGTTCTTTTTTTATATATATAGGAGGGGTAATTTTTATATTTAGCCATTTTGGAGCATTATAGATAGAATTTCAGGCTCCTGTGGCTATACCCTAAAGCACTGTATAATTATTACTTTTCCCTGGCAATTAACATATATATATATATATATATATATACACTTGTTACACAGTACAAGTATACTGATCCTCTGGACTCCGGGTCTAGGGGTCCTGTTATCAGACTAACCACTTCCAACCAGATTATGCTTCATCTGTAAGACTTCAACAGTTCTTTCAGTTACTGTTCCGGTTACTTTTCTCATGACTACATAAGCAGAAGTGTACATACATGTACACAGTTAACTTATATATAAACCTGGGAAAAATAGCTTAATCTTTAATTTTTAACAACCCGTTTGCAATGATCAATCTAAATTTGTGTCATGTGTCATTTTTGAGAAAATTTATCGAACATAAATTTAACCGGCTTTGTTTTGGTGTAAGCATGTAAGTGCATAATGTCATTGATTTCCTTCAATCACAATAGTTTCAAACTTACCCTGTCAACTGACTGTTTCTTTATTTAAGCTGCAAAACTTTACAAAATCATCAAATTTGAGGTGGGAGGTGTATCATCCTTCACAAATGGCAGCCATTTGCAATTTGATTACGATGAAAACGAGGCTGCAATGTACACCCACTTTTGTTTTATTTCTTAGGAAAAATTCATTAACATGAATAAAAATGTATTTTCATGATATCAAAAAGCATCGCTGATCAAATTTCATGATCGAATTAAAATTGATTTTAAAAGAAATTTAATTATTCGCCCCAGAAGGGTCGTGACGTCATCTCCAAGGTGATTCCAAATATTTCAAGATGGCCGACACTGTCAACTTTGCCAATTAAACTAAACACTTGATCATTTCCTTCACATTTATTGGATTATATACAACAAGAAAGAGCAGGGGCCTTTTATGTAAGTTAAATATATGTATCAACATCCAATCTAGGAATTAGAGCCTTTTATATGCTCATAAACCATCTTAAAGCAGTCTTAATTGAAAAATGCAGGTGCTTGCATGCGCTTGTTTTTCAAGCCTGTAGTGTCAGGTGGGACAAGCAGCATTTAAAGTCACTTTTTTTGGACTTGAATTTGCCGAAAACCTGTGCAGGGCATTGTTTTAGTCAAAATAATTTGACGATCACATTGTTTTACTTGTGACTGGCAATCTAAATGTCAAAACTTTGAAGGAGCAAAATAATGGAGGATGAACCACAGCACCTGACAGTCATGTGAAGTTATTGGCTTTATCGCTTGTGCATATTGGCGTGTATACATGGTAAACGTTAATCATATAAAGTACATTCATAGGTTTAATTTTAAAGTCACCAGAAAATTCATAATTTTGGACGTTATTTGATAATTTTTACTTAAATCAATGAGGAATTGAATCCCCTTTTGATACAATCATATAAGTTTTATTTGAATTTATGACCAATTCATGACATATCTCAATATTTCGTAGGATCAAGTCAAATTAGTTGGACTATCTTACTGACAAAACTTCGAAGGCGTGCTATTCTGATATTCTGAATAGAAGTTTTTACAAGCTGATTAGAAGCTGATAGATGTGATATATACATGTATGATAACTGCCTCGGGTGCCAGATTTTACGGCGACTTGTTTTTCGCTTTTCTGTATAAACAGAGCGACCACTTCGCTCACGTCGCCTAGAAGCGTGGACCCATAAACGATTGCTGCATTTTGTAAGCAGTAGAACCACTGGCACCAGACCAGAAAGAAAATGCCTCTGTATACATTATGGCAGTGGCTACGATTACGGTACCGTAATCCTAGCCTCTGGTTCTAGGATTACGGAAGTTCCTTATTCCTAGACAACCCTATGAGGATAGGCTAGGATTACAGAAGTATTTAAGAGGCATCAAATATATGTTAGGACATGCATAAATGACGTTGTAAATTATTTATTTCACTATTATTTCGTGCTATCGATCCGCTGTTTTGGGTTAGTATACAGTAATCTTAATGATGGCACGGGGAAATTTTATAGAATTATCTATGTTTCATATATACCTGCAATTTTTGTCATCAAATCAACACAAATGGTCTTTAATAACATACAATATGGTTATAAATAAAAAAAATCAAAGTATAGAATATTTTTTTAAACCTAACTTTTGCCCTCATATTTCTATAATATTTCCGCGGGCCGCCATTAATATAGCGTTTAAGATTATACTAACCCAAAATGGCGGATAGATAACACGGAATAATAAGGCAGGCATCAAAAATCGCTATTTTAATAAAGTGAAATAAGAAGTTTACGACATCATTTATGCATGTCCTAACATATAAGTTTTGATGTCTCTTAAATACTTCCGTAATCCTAGCCTATCCTCATAGGTTGTCTAGGAATACGGAGCTTCCGTAATCCTAGAACCGGAGGCTAGGATTACGGTACCGTAATCGTAGCCACTGCCATACATAATATCCTACCCCTAGGTATTCTATAAGAACCATGGTCATGAACGGGATATATACTAACCCGTTTCAATCGTACATTTCTCAACTTGAGTTAAACGCGCAGTTCAGTGTAATAGTACCTAGTATATTGAACAAGTGATAATTTATCTTCCAATGTGCACCAGTCACATTGTCTCAATATTCCATATTGCTGAGATTATCAACATATTTTATGCTTTCGTCAATGTTACAGAAAAAACTTGCGTGACCTAGCTTCCCTAACGAACATCTGGTCTAGAGGTCACGGCAGTGTGCACATGTTAGGCGAAACGTAAAAAAACAAAAACAGAATTTAAAAAAATCACAATTTTATACTAAAACTCGAAATGATGAATGAAATTCATCTTGTATATGATTTTTAATTTCAAATCATACATTGGTCTACATCTGTTCTGTTTATTTTATTCATTTTGCACATTTATGCTGCATTTTCACATATTAGCTAACACGTGTACTAAAATGTCGATTGACATACATTTTCACAACAGCCAATCAGAATGGATTTGTAATCTAGAACAGATCTTTACCAGGGAAGGTCAAGCAAGTTTTTTATGTAACGTTGAAAAAACAATAAACTACGCGTTGTTTTTGTAAGATAAGTAGTATTGAAGAAATGTGACCGGTACACAATTGAAGATAAATTACCACTTGTTTGATATCCATAGTACACATTTACGGAACTGCATGCTTTAGGTATGAAATGCGGGATTGAAACGGGTTAGTATATTTTCCCCTTCATGACCATGGTTCTTATAGTCTAAATACCTAGGGGTAGGGTATGACATGTACAGCTGCATTTTCTTTCTGGTCTGGCGCCAGTGAGTAGAACATAGACATGGAGGATAAATCACAGTACACCGTCATGTAAAGTTATTGGTTTTATCACTTATTGCTGTGTGGACGCGGTAAATGTTTACTATGTACACTGAGTACATACATAGCTTTTACTGTGTAGCAGTGTGTATAGTCAAAATAATTCGAAGTTCAGATTGTTTTATATTTGTGACTGGCAATCTAAACGTCAAAACTTTGAAGGACTGAAATAATGGAGGATGAATCACAGTACACAGTAATGTAAAGTTATTGGTTTTATCGCTTGTGCATATTTGCGTGTACACGGTAAACATGAATCGTGTACAGTACATACATAGGTTTAAATCACCAGAAAATTCGTAATTTTGGATATTATTTGATAATTTTTACATAAATCAATGAAGTTTTATTTGAATTTATGGCCAATTCATGACATAATCGACATTTAAACCTATAGCATGTAAAGTATCGGCAGCGATGAAAATTTCATTGGAAATTGCTTCAGCTATTTTGGTCTTTCCGGTGTTTGATGCGAGTGGGGATATTGCCCGTATGAAAAAATTATTTCAATATTTCCTAGGATCGCGTCAAATTATAGATAAATTTTAGTACACATGTCGTCACCTCAGCGCAACAAAGTCGTATCTTATTATAAATTTATATAGAGATACGACTTTGTTGCGTTGAGGTGACGATGTGTAACATTACAAAATAACAGGTCAAGTTTGATTTAAATTGCACCTTCTTGTGGCCATGTCTTTCTTATGGTTGCCATTTTTCTGTGACAAGACTGTATCTAGGGGTATTTGTCACCAGTGTGACAGTTCTAGTTTTTACACCAAATGAATCCTCTTAAAACCGTACCAATGTAACATCCTGCACAAGAAGATTGATAAACGGCAGCCTCGATCTAGCTCCCTTAGCGAATGCAATGGCATTGAAACATCATTGAATTACCATTTATTCTTTGGGAAAGTAACCATTGAAATACCATTTTTATTCGCATATACGCTATAGTGCAATCATTGAAAAACCATTGAAACACCATTGAAAAACCATTAAAGGACTTCGGACACTATCATATGCTTCTAGCCTACATTTCAAATGCAAATTTCTCCTTAAGTATTTAAACAATACCCAAAGCGTTTCGAGTCAGTGATAAACCAATGTATTAGTTAATTTATTACAGCAGAAACTGATTTGTATCTGTTCCTATCAAGATGTTTTTAATATTTTATCTGGGCCAGGGTATATTTTCTTGAAAAAAATAAAATGTTTAAATTTCCGTGAAAATATAATGTCATCACTTTACGGAAGGTTTAAATATTTTAATTCCAGTCGAAAAAAGTGACAAAATCTGTTTATTTAAGGAAAAAATAACATTTTAAGATTAAAATCCTATAAATAATAAAAAAATATTTTTCCAAACAACCTGTACTTGATTTATCTATACACTGTTCATAATGTAAAGTTATTGACGCATTACATTGTGTGAATAGGTATACATGTATAAGTGACCGGTCAGTTTTATTACAGTGGTTCAGGTAGTTATTTAAGTACATGTACATGTCTGTATAGCTCTGTTATAAGTGATGGCAGCTATTTGTGTGATGTATAACATTAATAATAAGAAAAGTCAGTAATCTTATCAAGGCCGTAGGGTGGGATTTTGTTTAGGATAAGTACCAGTGGCACACATAATATTTGAGCCGCGCCATGAGAAAACCAACATAGTGCAATTGCCACCAGCATTGATCGATCCTGACCAGCCTGCACATCTGCGCAGTCTAGTCAGGATCAATGCTGTTCGCTAACGGTTTGTCTTATTCCAATAGACTTTGAAAGCAAACAGCATGGATCCTGACCAGACTACGCAGATGCTCAGGCTGGTCTGGATCCATGCTGGTCGCAAAGCCACTATGTTGGTTTTCTCATAGCACGGCTCATTTCGCTTAAACATGTAATAAAAATGTATCCGAAATGACAGTTCTATCTGAGGCTTGCCTAAGGAAGCTGGATCGGAAAAAGTTAAATCCGGATAAGTCTGACAACAACCCATCTATAGATAATGTTGTCTATTCAGGGCTGAAGTTGTGGGCAAAACATATTCGAAAAGTTGAAGCAGGTCGCTGCTTAAAAGTTCCACCTGAAACTTGGCTGGACCGTTTAGTTCGTGTTCGCGTCTAGCCGTATTTGTATATGCCATCTGCATGGAAAGCGACTTGACACATCACTTTCGTGGCATCACACTGAATGTGAAACTGTCACTGATATGACCTGCCAAGAAGCTACTGTTCTTGACCTATGCATCACAGGCATATCAATGCCAAGCTTTATTTCTGTTGGATAGACTATAGTCAGGATCAGATAAAATGCTGTGCACATATTGCCCCTTTTTTTGTTGTGTTTAGGCCTAGTCCGCCGCAAAGAAAATCTTCAATTCAGTTTTTACTGAAGGAAGAACATGAAGTGATGAATGCGTGTCACATGTAGTATGTGTCTAAAAGAAATAAATATAAATGCACAGAAAAGATGAAGAAATAAAGAAATGAAAAATGTATAAAAAATACAAAAAAAATAATAATAATAAAAACAAAATGGAAAACAAATTACATCCTGGTGTGCGCGTCGCGAGGAGGGCATGCAGGAGTTTACCTGGTGTGTTGCTAGTATTTTACAGCACACATTTGCCAATCTACTACAATAAACAAACAGGATATGCGAATGAAAATTTAACCCAATGAATAATAATGAATTAACAGTATTTGCTTCTCTCACTACTCTACATGTATAACATGCCTATATGTGCCCATTCAAACATTTGTATAGTATTTTAGTTACAAACAGATGTAAAAATATGTGACATTCAAATTATTAAAAATGAATATAAAAAGTATTGGTTACTTTACATTTGGGAACACCCTGTAGTTATATTTTTTGTTTAAAAGTACTGTTCCACCCCTTGCATCAACACAATAGTCACAGAAAATGTGTATAATTAATATCTACATATGCTGGTCAAATATGGTTTTGATGCACGGGGGGGAACAATGTTCTTTAAAGCAAAATAGCTTTTATATGTATATAACAGGGTACGTAATTCTATTTAGAGCAAAAATTACCATTTTATGAAAAAATATTGAAAAATTTGACTTTAAGAAATAATCTCAAATATGTATTTTGATGGTATATGTAATTAAATACTTATTTCTTAGTGGTTTATTTTTCACTCTTGGAGTAGGCAAATTCATATAGAAAGTGTCCGAAGTCCTTACCATTGAAATGGGCCGAAATATGCAAATGAGCTCTCTTTAAAAAAATGAAATTTCAGTGATATTTAATGGTATTTCAGTGGAGGAATTATAACGGAAAATAAATGGTATTTCAATGGTACATCAATGAAAAAAAATGGTACTTCAATGATATCTAATGAAAATCAATGGTAATTTAAATCAATGAATATAAATGGTACTTTAATGATATCTTAGAATGAATTTCCATGGTGAATAATGCACTGCATGTACAGCACTTTTCCCACTGCAACTGCATGGCGGGCAAATTAAGGGACACTGGACAGATGACTATTCTCACAGGTAGCCTACCCTTGCAGATCATTGTGTACTTGATTCCTCAAATGGTTTTCATCTAGTTGAAATATGAAACTTTATAAGCATACTTGGACTTTCATATCCAATTAATTTCTGGAGTTATGACCCCTTCTTGGATAACTATGTCAGAACAGTGTGTGCGGAAACTCATTTTACAGTTTCCATACAGGTAAAATGAAACTTGGTATACACCATCAGTTTGAAGTGGACATGCACATATTATAGGTACTTTCGAGTCTGATTTTTTTTTCTGAGTTAGACCCTGTTGTTGACTTTATTCTTCTATCAAGAATTTTCATAGGGAATATTTCATACAGTGTATTGCATCATTCTTGTTACAAAGATAATTGCATTTAAATAGTTTGAGTTACAAGCAGCCCAAGGGTTTCCAGAAGTGAAAAACAGCTGTTTAGAAATTAAGAGTATACTAAGTCTTGCATTTTCATGTTTTTTTGTAAATTCTGAAGAACAGTTGTAAATTTCTACAAAAAGATAATAAAACAAGTGCGTATTTTATTATTTCTGGAGTGTGAAATAAATTGCAAATACACTACTTAAATCTGGATCGAAGATAATTAAATGTATGACAGATGTAAAAATTTAAGACAAAATGTGTCTTTTTGGATAATTTTATCAACTTGTCTTTGTTTTTGTGTAAAATGATGAAATATTAAATGCTGAAATAATGGCTAAGTTATGACACAAAGACTACAAAATATTATTGCATTGATTATGATAGGTCGTACGTACGTAACATGATGATTATCATTTATAACTTTTAAGAAAGTATACGAATGTAAGAAATACTTCAGTCGATCATTGTCAATTGTTCTCCCATTTCCTGATGCTTTCAACGGTTTGTGTAACTGTATACTCATATCGCTGCTTCCCTGCAAATGTTGTGTTAGGCCCCCCAAAAAAGTTGTTTGTTTTAGTAACATTCCAAAAAAAAATAGGGTAGGTAATGTAGGAATTTAAAAAAAAAAATTACAATGAAGAAAGAGCAGTTTAACACAAACCAAAAAGTATAAAAAAAATAGTGAAAATATCGATTTTTTCAACGCCATAAAACATTTAGGGTCTAGACCAATTTAATTTTTTCGGGAAGGTCGGGATACTGGAAACAAACAATTTTCTTTTAGGCCTTATCACAGCTATTGGCACTGATTTACGGTAGTTGAGATAATATTTTTTGCCAAAGTAGATGAGCTGTTATTGTGGCTGTTATTTGTTGAATTTGGTATTAACTTGAGGATGCTTTTCAACAAATCAAATTAGATCCTTCTGAATCACATTTACTCCTGAGAGTTTGTTGCAGAAATCCAATTTCTGTCCCTCCAGTGTCAAATATAATTGAGTTATTTGAATGCTTTTATAAACTAGCAATGCATCATCACAGATCATCTTCTCACATGCCAGATCCAGGAATATTTGATTGGGGGGCACCAGTTTAGAATGAAAGTTTCATCGGCAAGGTGCGAAGTGCCAAAAGGGGTTATATATAGGTACAGGAAGGGGTACCCCCTCCTGTTAGCGGAAATTTTTTGAAATATAGATACGAATTGGTGGCCTTTAGGGCATTTTTGGAGCAACTTTGATGAGGACTATAGGTCACTTCTCAGGTGACTTATTGGGGTGGGGTACGTATGGTGGCAGCATGAGCCGCTGTGACAGATATAGCCCTGAAATGGTTATAAAATGAAACAATATCCTTATGTTTTTACAAAATCATCAGTGGCATTAGTTTCTAGCTGTTTCTGATGGGGACATAAATATTTGTGGCGATTATGATTTGTACTGTTTGCTTACAGTCAAAAATAGTTTTTAATCCAATTTCTAGGGCAGTTTGGGTAAAATAATAGTTAAGACAAATCTCTGAAAGCAGGTAGTGAAATTGACCGTCAAAGGCTGTCAGATCAAACTATATTCGTAATGATAGCATTTCATCAGCAGTGAAAATTCAGAATCAAGTTATTTATTCATTATTTGTTGTGAAATTTAGTTTGTTTTGTTTTTTTGCTGTATTATGAGGGTTGCAATAGTTATATACCTATCTTTTTTTCCCTTAACCCTTACCCAACTAAATTTCTATAATGAACTTGCAATGTCCATCTTTCAATTTGGGCAGTACTGTTGACTATTAAAAGAGATGTTTCCCCAAAATATACTGGCTGATCAATATCTACACTGGTCGCAAAGGCAGACTGAATCGTGTCCAGCATGATAAGGATTAAAATTCAGCTTTGTTTATAATTTGTTTAAATTGTACAGTTTCAAACCTTAAGTGTTACTGCAAATCATTTTCACTTTAATTTTGAGTTTAGAAAAATTTGACTTTAGTCCATTTAGTCCATTGCAATAGATCCAAGAAATAATTACATAATATTATATCCATATAATAACCAAAAGCATATGAATTTTTTAGGTGGAAATTTAAATTCCTTATGTTTATTTTTTTTGTACTGCTAAACAGTCTCAAATAAGAGCATAGCTGATATGAAAACTATATACCGTCACCTTAGCGCAAAAAGTGAATAAGTCCTTCTTTAAGTCAATGCAGTTATCCACTTCTTGCACTGAGGTGACGATATTACAGTGTGCAGGGTAAAGTGGGTGGACTCACTCCCTGATCAGGGTCAGGGTGCAGTCATAAAGCAACATTATTTTGTTCATATTTAAATATCATTGATATAGTATTCCCTTCTGTATTAAAACTAAACAAGCATACAAAAACCCATGTCATAGTTTCTGTCCGTCATAATGTTACGATACATGTATAAAAAATCGAAAACAGCTTTGATCCAAGTTCATCAAGCATTCATGAAATGACGAAAAGCACCCAAGTGACCATCTTTCATTGAGGTATGTCTGTACCCTGCATTATTAATTACAACTAATGGAGATAATTTGTGGAGGATTCTCGGCGGAACTACTTATTTCTATAGCTACTGTAAACAAAACGCCCATTTAGCTGAAAATTATATATAAACTGTCGGTAGCAGCGTAATATTCTGTCGGAAAATACTGAGAGTCGTGTATTATCGGCTCTTAATTCAATATTTGCTAATCATGTTTGTTTAAAACATCACATAAAAGTGGAAAGTGGTCAACAAAAGCTTTTAACATACTTGATAATCTGGAATGAAAAGGACAAAATAATTTATTCATATTATATGCATGTTTGCTGAAATAAATATTTATTTTCTGGATTGTTTTCTTCAGCAAGATATTGTGAAATGACAGTTTTGTATTGAAAGTCTAAGCTGCATCCATTGAAGTATTTAAGTTTGCATTAACTTGAAATGGATAATAATTTTATGCACGATAAATCCCTTTTACTACTTGAATAATATAACGTATGAAAATTACCTTTTTTTCAGTAGATTAAGATTACACTTAATTGGATTAACGGATTTGTAACCTGAACATAAATTTAAACATGGTCTTTCTGATGAATTGACTGTTTAAAGGTTTTAATTCCTGCATGTTTTGAAAAGAATCTTGTTGAATATGCATTTCATTGTTATATGAGTTGGAAAACAGAAGTTACATGATTTTAAGACTTCTATTTTGGATTACATCAAATTAGTTTATTGAGGAAATAATGGGAAATTAGAAAACATAACATAAACAAAAGATAGATTAATTGATAATAATCCGAACAGTAAAGTGTCAGTCATGTATCAGATACTATGGGAAATGTTTAGTTTGGGTGTAACATGCAATTAAAAAAGTACACAAATGGAGAATATAAATGTTTTCTTGTTTATTTGTTTCTGTGTAAGATTTAATAAAATACCTATTGAACACTGGCTGTAATATTTTAAGAAAGATTTGATGGATGCTCATAAAGTGGAAGATATTTTCATTTTAGATATAAAATATAAACAAATTCTTACAATTTCATGTTTTTTCAGCAGTAATGATTATCGTTATAACCAAATTTTACCTATTTCTCCGATCTAAAGAGGGAAAAAATGTTTTATGTTTTTTTTGCACAGCGAGATTATGATGTATTTATTTCACTGTTTATAATATTTATGCCCCCCTTCGAAGAAGGAGGGGTATATTGTTTTGCAGATGTCTGTCGGTCGGTCGGTCGGTCAGAATGTAGACCAATCCGTTTCCGGATGATAACTCAAGAACACTTGGGCCTAGGATCATGAAAGTTGATAAGGAGGTTGGTCATCACCAGCAGATGACCCCTATTGATTTTGAGGTCTGTATGTCAAAGGTCAAGGTCACAGTGACCCTGAATAGTAAAACGGTTTCCGGATGATAACTCAAGAACGCTTGGGCCTAGGATCATGAAAGTTGATAGGGAGGTTGGTCATCACCAGCAGATGACCCCTATTGATTTTGAGGTCAGTATGTTAAAGGTCAAGGTCACAGTGACCCTGAACAATTAAACGGTTTCCGGATGATAACTCAAGAACGCTTGGGCCTAGGATCATGAAAGTTGATAGGGAGGTTGGTCATCACCAGCAGATGACCCCTATTGATTTTGAGGTCAGTATGTTAAAGGTCAAGGTCACAGTGACCCTGAACAATTATACGGTTTCCGGATGATAACTCAAAAACGCTTCAGCCTAGGCACACGAAAGTTGATAGGCAGGTTGGTCATGACCAGCAGATGACCCCTATTGATTTTGAGGTCAGTATGTCAAAGGTCAAGGTCACAGGTCACAGTGAACAGTAACAGTTAAATGGTTTCCGAGCGATAACTCAAGAACGCTTGGGCCTAGTTTCAGGAAAATTGATAGTTAGGTTGGCCATGACCAGCAGATGACCCCTATTGATTTTGAGGTCATTAGATCAAAGGTCAAGGTCGCATTGGCCAGGAACAGTTAAACAGTTTCTGATCTTCTTGTCCAAAACCATAGGGCCTAGGGCTTTGATATTTTGTATATGACATCATCTAGTGGTCCTCTACTAAGATTGTTCAAATTTTTCCCCAAGGGTCAAATATGGCCCCGCCCTGGGGGTCACATGGTTTACATAGACTTATATAGGGAAAAACTTTGAAAATCTTCTTGTCCGAACCACAAAGACTATGGCTTTGATATTTTGTAATGTAGCATCATCTAGTGGTTCTCTACCAAGGTTGTTCAAATTATCCCTCTAGGGTCAAATTAGCCCCGCCTCAGGGGTCACATGGTTCATATAGACTTATATAGGGAAAAACTTAGAATATTCATGTCCATAACTTACATCATTCAAATTTGGACCACATGTATAGTTTTGAGTGGCAAGATGAACCTTGACGTGTGTTGACCTTGATCTTGACCTAGTGACCTACTTTCACATTTCTTTAGCTACAGCCTTCAAATTTGGACCACATGCATAGGTTTGTGTACTGAAACAAACTTTGACCTTGTTATTGACCTAGTGACCTACTTTCACATTTTTCAAGCTGCAGCCTTCAAATTTGAACCACATGCGTAAGTGAGCATATAATTTGTTCCTTATGCAATTACTAAATGCATCAAGGGGGGCATTTCGTGTTCGACGAGCTCTTGTTTAATATAGATCAATGAAAAAAAAACGTCAGTAAAATTATTATATTAAATTAATATATGTTTGACAGAAAATGACTGACATTGTCTGCAGTGAAAGCTTGATCTTCTAATGTTGTTCACATATTATTTTCAATACTCACTGCTCTAGAGGTGGCGATTCAGTAGTTAAAAGCAAATTGATGTTTAAATGGAAATTGATCTTATAAATCCCCTACTGATCTTTTAAGAGCCTTGAAATGGAACAAGAGTTTCTGGTGACAGAGAAAATTATGGATAAGTTATAAAGTGTGACTACAGTTCTTTCAACTGATTTTGTGACGTAATAAATGTATTGATTTTAAGCAGTTAACTAATTTAGCCGTGCCTTGAGAAAATCAACATAGTGGCTTTGCAACCGGCATGGATCCAGACCTGCACCAGCCTGCGCATCCGCGCATTCTGGTCAGGTCCCGTGCTGTTCGCTAACAGTTTCTCTATTTCCAATAGGCTTTGAAAGCGAACAGCATGGATCCTGACCAGACTGCTAAGTATGCAGTAAAAATCTCTTTAATTTTAGGATTTGGAAAGTATGTGGTATACATACATTATGTTGAATCTTTTAAAATATCAATTTTTTGTTGTAATGGGAATAAAATAATGTGATTTTGATGATGTAAGTGCAAATTTGATTTTAAAAATACAAATTTTGTTACCTGTTCCATATTGGCTCTCATGCGACCACATCACCTTTGTTGAATATATAGTATATTGCAATCACTGAAATTGAATAATATTTTTCACATTCAATATTGACTGTCATAAAACTTGCAAAACAGCCAGTTAATATACCTATAATATAACAGTCATTCAAAGTTGCTGTGAAGGTGACATACCTATCTCTACAGCAGTCAACGCCTGAGATTAAAGGTCGCTTAATATATTGATTAAATGTGTACATCACATTATTAGTCAAGCTAATGGAATATGTTTCCACTTGATTGTAAAGTACTATGAGACATAATATGTACGTATGAGACAAAAAAAAATGGTAGTGAAAAAATGGTTATTCTGAAACAACTTTAAATGAAATTGGGTAACTTCTAATTAACTTAAGGAAAGAAAACCAATGCAACTCTTAAACAAGAAGAATGTTTTAAAAAGATATTTTCTGTAGGTTGTGACTTTTTTTGTGATCCATCTCAAAAGCTGTGTTTGGAATAAATTGCAAAGGATTTACAATTAATTGACAGTTTCGACAACAAAGCTGCAAAAATATTTACAGATCGAAATATTCTATGGATATTACGAACATTTTAAATGCATGCAAACGTTTTTGTTGAGTATAATGTTTAAAGATAAGTACTATAATTGTCTTAAAATTAAAGAAAATATAAACATTGTGGAAATTACCAAAGTGAAACCTTAAATTCCATTATTTATGGTATAATGTTAGATACTGTAAAAACATAGGGACCTCAGATAAATTGCAAGATATTACATCCTTAGCAGCAAAAGTGATTTTAGTAGATCTATGGATAAAAAGAGGTTGAGTCTCACTGTGGAATTACTTTACTGTATGGATATGTAGAAAATACAGTTGTGCTAAAGAAGCATGTGTGGATGTGTGTGGCTGTATTGAATATATGGTAATGTTGATAAAGTAGAATTTGTGCTCAGTATGGAATGCATGACAGTATACAAGGTGGACTTAGAGAGAAAACATGTCCGCTTTCAGTCCCCGACAAACCAACTCGATGTTTCAAAAGATAAGCAAAAGCAAGGTATAAAAAATGTTGTGAATATTTAAAGGCAAAAATGTACTAGTTGTTACACTGAATTTTGATTTTTAGGCATTTTTATCAGTAAGTTCTCAAACCTTTATGTTAAGAAGACCTTGAATTTGTTGTCACCCTTGTGTTGGCATGATCAGCGTCTGCTTTACAGAGGTATTCATATAAGCAGATCTGTCTAAAATTACTTGGCCTACAGTTTTCAGACTTCATACATGTCTTTAATATCATGTGATGACCTAACAGAAGAAGTAACATATCTCTAGCTTTAATTTGTTAAAACTATGCCCTTTTTAACAAAGACATTTTAAGAAAATTTTGCATGTAAGCAGTTTTCACAGAACTGTTGTACTGAAGAATGCTTTCAAACTTTTTTTGCATCATTAAAATTAATGACTACTCGTCATTTTAATTTTTCTTAAGTTTACAGATATTGCCCAAAATTGTGCTAAATCATTGTATAGGTGGAAGAGTTAGAATAGCAGAGACTGTGCTGTCATTTTACAAGTCTTGTTTCAATTGAATTGACTACAAATTGTCCATCATTGCCAAACCAAAATTACAACACCATTGCTTAGCAATTAGGTATACTGGAAGCTAAGCTGCTTGATATGTGTGTTAAAGAAGTGTGAGTTTTAGTGCCATATTATGTAAGATGCTGGGTACACTGGTGGTTAATAAACTCTGCAGGGATTATGACATTGCATGATATGCCTTAAATTATAATTTCTATATACAGTGGAAACTTGGTATCTCGAATTTCAAGGGACCATGCTTTTATTTCGAGATAACCAAAATTCGAGTTATGAGGAGGGATGTATATGGACGAAATGATGGAAAAAGTTGGTTAAGTTACGAAAAGATTTATCAAGAAATGAAAACTGTTTCCTTGATGCCGTGTATACGCTCTGGGCACTTTACGCGTACACGATTCTGTACAGTTTGTGTTTATCAAAGTTTTCAGTTTTTCGAAGAATAAAAATGATACTAACCTCAAATGTTTTTTGAGGCAAGTTTCCTTTTCGTACCACGTTTCTCTCCCGGAGGATTGATAGCATTTCGATCTGACATTTTGAACGAATGATGCTTTCCCCAAAGAAGTTTTTTTTTTTTACAGTCTCATCGAGATTACCTCTAATTAATCCTTATTAAAGATCCCAACTGTTCAAACGAATGAATTCATTTAGTTTAAATTAAAAGCAGTTTTCATAACGTTTCAAAAACAAATGATCGCTGATTAAGAAATCTAGTGTTTACATCAAACAATTATCATTATGGCACGTGCAAACAAGTATGACATCATCTCACTTTGATAATGGCCGTACCTTTGATATGTCGGCATCACGGCTTTCTGGTTAGGCAATAAACATGAACATGTGTTAAACACCAACCACATTCACAATGAGATGTCTGAAATTTTATCGCATATTTTTCTCACTTCGACTTACCGAGTTTACAATGCACTTGAAATTTATTGACGGGACTGAAAATCCCTTTTGACATATCCGGAATCTCGATAAGTCAAATTTTGACGTAACCGGAGTTGAAGTACATATGTAAAGAAGGAAATTTGACGGGACTTGAAAATTTCTTCGACTTAAGCGGAATTTTGAGGTAAGCGAGTTTGAGATACCGAGTATCGACTGTATATAGAAGAGGTGAAATATGAAGGACTTGTTTCTGTTTTCAAAATTTGTTTATTTAAATTACAGATCCTGCAATGTCGACAGTACGCTGGGCGGAGAGTAGGCAGGGGAGGAAATTGGTGACAACCACACAGCAGATTAATCTGAAGAACCAAACACATGGTGGTCCTGGAGGCCTTGTCAGTTATGAGGACCTTCTGATTGCGCAATACCTTGATGAATTGAGGAACTCCAAGAAAACCAGACAAACTCGTGAAGAGTAAGTATTTCTGGAGACTGTCATATCTTCACATCTCATTTACTGTAAAATCCCTTAAATTTGTGGGCATAGAATTTTGCGGTTTTTGCAAAAAGAGCTGTTCCATTGTAATATAGATAAAATATATAGGAATTTTATTTGTTTATCAAGTTTATTTCTTTGATTTATATGACTTCAAAGTCAATGAAAAGTAGTCCAGACTTTCCAGTATGTAACAATTTGATTTGTAGTTAATGATGCGAAGAATTAGCAATTCAGAGCTGATTATACATGCTTAATATTAAGTAGTTTTGAGTTCATTTGCAGCCAAGCTCATGATTATAAGCAAAATTAAATCAGTTGCTAATACATACCATATCTACAGTATCTTGTTTTTCAAAAAGTTTGGGGTGGAGAGAAATTTGTCTTAGCTGAATTGTTTTGAAACTCTAAGTGTACGTTGTTTTATTGCAATATTAGACAACAGAATTGCTGCTGTTTAACCTACTTTATGTTGCTTTATGGGTTAATGTCACTGTCTCTGAATGCCTTTCACTGCTGTTAGGTCAAAACCTTGCTTGGGGTGTAAAATTCATACATGCGAAGACGCCATCTTAAGCTGGCTGTAACCCAGCATCTTGGGTCTTCTTCGACCATGATAAAGTGGAAAGTCACCATATGATCTACAGTTGTGTGCAGGTGACATTAAACCCAGCAACATTGTTTGATGTTTTTGATTATATATTTTAGAAGAGTTTTTACCTTTTACCTATTTCTCTGAAAATGACAGCATTTTAAGTAGAGGTTTTACCTTTAACCTATTTCTCTAAAATTTACAGCATTTTAGTAGAGATTTTACCTTTTATCTATTACTGTAAAGTGGATAACAGTTTAGTTGTTTTTAGCTCGACTATTCGAAGAAAAGGTGAGCTATCCTACTCGCCCCAGCTTCGGCGTGAGCGTTAGCGTGAGCATGAGCCTCACACAAATGTTAAAGTTTGCATACCACCCCAAATATTTTCAAAGTCCATTGAGATATTGCTTTCATATTTTGCATACTTTTTTACCATCATGACTCCAGTCTGTAAAAAGGAGGAGGCAACTCTGTCAAGCATTTTGACTGAATTATGGCCCCTTTTCAACTTAGAATAAATGTTAAAGTTTGCGTACCACCCCAAATATTTTCAAAGTCCATTGAGATATTGCTTTCATATTTTGCATACTTGTTTACCATCATGACCCCAGTCTGTAAACAGGAGCAGACAACTCTATCAAGCATTTTGACTGAATTATAGCCCCTTTTTGACTTATACTTATTGTAATGTTAAAGTTTTACTCATAGCTTATATTATACTATCAAGCACTGAGAATAGGTGAGCGCGCTGTCAACTGACAGCTTTTACCTTTTACCTAAGAGTTTTTACCTTTTACTTATTTCTGTAAAATTGACTGCATTTTAGTAGATTTTTTGCCATTTACCTACTTCTGTAAAATTGGCTGCATTTTAGTAGAGCCTTTTACCTATTTCTGTAAAACTGACAGCATTTTAGTAGAGTTTTTACCTTTTACCCATTTCTGTAAAATTGACAGCATTTTAACGGTAGTAGAGTTTTTACCTTTCAGCTGTTTCTGTGATACTTTGCAAAATAGCTTGTAAACTTATTAACCCTTTATGCAAATATGACTGTTTTGTCATTGCTTTTGAACTATTCTGTTTATAATTTGCACTGTGGTTGGGAAACTTGTTTCTGTCTTTTATGCATTTAAAATCACCTTTAAACATTTTTTCCTTGTCTATTATGAAGGGATTTATTTTTAGTAATAAGATTAGCTTGAGTGCAGTTTTGAAAAGCTAGACCTTATTAATATTGTATATTTACCTGTCTCAGTTACTTTGTCTGTAAATAATAGAATGAAGGCTATAATGTACAAAATGTACAATGTAAACACTTCACACGGTTTGTATAATGAATCACCTGGCAAAAAAACTTTAAATATATACAAGATGATGTCTGTTTAGATCAAATACTGTAACATAATATCTGCGTGGGACTACTTTTTGTGGATTTCATTGTGTATGAATTTATGAAATTCAATCCTAAAGAACTAATCTAATGCTCTTTCATTTCATTGTCAAATATTGGAATCTACAAATTCATATGTAAATGAAATAGCCGTTTTGACCAGAATCACAAAATTTTGTGCCCACCAAAATTAAATAATTTTTTCTGTAAACATAATAAACTTTATTCATTCTGACTTACTTACTTTTAAAATATGGCTGCCTGAGCTAAATATAGAAAGTTCTTCAAACTATTGGTTTGACTTTGAAATGTTCCTTGTTTGACCCTCTACTTTAGTTGTTGAAATTCTCTGAATTTGCCAAAAATCATTGCTTCAGGCCCCAATTTCACAAAAAAACTTAAGTAATTGCTTAGCTAAGTCTGTTATTTCAAGTGCTTATTTTTGCCCTTTATGCATCTTCAATGTTGACTTTTTCATCTATATCAGAACCGTATATGTCTATTTCATACATCAAAAGACATCAATTCTGAATTTAAAAGTAAGTGAAGAATCGAAATAAGAAATATACTTAAGCAAATACTTAAGTTCGTTTTATTGTGCTTAAATAGAAAATTAATATCATATTTGCTTGACTAAAATAAGTACTGCAGACAAATTATACTAACCACAGTATAATTTAGCTATAAATACATTGTTATAGAAAAAATCTACATTAATTTAAATAACAATTACTTAAGCAATAGCACAATTTAAAAATAACAGACTTAACTAAGTAATTACTTAAGTTTTTTTCATGAAATTGGGGCCTGGTGAGTTTATTGGGAGGTGGTTGGTGTGTGTGAGGGGTGGGTGGGGGAAGGGAGGGTGGAAATTTTTTCATTATTGCACTATGGCACTATAGAAAATCTTTTCAAAGTAATTTGGCAAAACATTTCTTAGATGAGTCTCTACCAAAATGGTTACCAGTTTGAGCTGCAAAACTCTGTGATTGATTTAGGGCCATGATTGCCCTCTTGTTCTACATTTTGTTGCATGGTTTTCTGCTACCAAAATCCATGAAAGTCATTCTCCCATGAAAACTAATGATTTTATAATTGTATTTTCAGAAGCCCAAAACCATCACCCTACACACAAAAACTGCCCCATTCTGACTACACATACAAATACCGTACCAGACGTCCAGTGTCTGCCTCAAACGCAACTTCTTCAGGAAAACCAAAAATTGACGCAAAGTTCATTGCCGACCCAAGTTTATGGGATCCTGCCACCCCTAGGAACAACAATGAGGAAGGTCCAGAAATGTACCAAGTGATTGTAACAGAGAAAAGCTTGAAATCTCGACAGAGACCAGCTAGTGCACCTGTAAAAAGAAATAAGTAAGTGTTTTCATACAGTCTCACCTTATAGCTCGTCTAATGCATCTACGAAAGCCAACAAGGTGTTTTTGTCATTTGATTTTCGGCATTAGTTAAAAGTTTTGTTTAGGCCCTTTGTTTCTAGAAAACTGTGATTTTAATGAGCTATAGCTTTGAAACTTTGTGCACTTGTTTGAGAAAGAAGATCTATAAGAACCACTACTATCACTTAAATTTTGATAAAATTTTTGCCCTTTTATATATTCAAGAAAAAATATGTTTAATGCTTACAAAAGCATAACAGTTTACAGGGTTTTTTTCGGCCGTTTTTATAGCCGTTATTGGGCTATATTCCCAATGCCAAAAAGTATGCATTTTTCCCAAAACTAGTGCAAAAATTCCCAATCTACATTCTGAAAATTTTTTTATCAAAATTGCACAAACATTGACCAAATTATGGACAATTTTGTAATGGTAGTATATCTTAAAGAGATTGTACAATGTGAAACAAGTGTATGGGAAAGTACTTAAACACATCCTTACTATATCCAATGGGACTAAATATTTCCCAGTATGGAACATTTATGCGTCAAAATTCCCAATATTGGGGGTATAGGCTATGTTCCCAAAACAGGAAGAAAAAACCCTGGTTTACTGTCTTGCATATCTATTTTGCCTCATGTAAGTTACCAACAGATTTAACATAGCCACACATAGGCAGTGCACTTATTTACAAAAAATACAGTACTGTAGTATTTATAAGTATGGAATTAAACAGAAAAAGGTACAATTTCAAGCAAAATTGGAAGTAATTGTATTAGAGGGTTTCAAAAAACTAAATATGAGTCATTTATCCACAACATGTGATTGAAATTCATGATGAACATCAACTGCTTGTTTTGCTGTATGAAATATTTATGTGATTACCATTTTACAACGTAACATTTCATTAAAATTCTAATGCAAACAATTTTATTGGCTTTTTATTTATTTCTTATTTATATTTATTTACGTTTGTGTTAAACATGTACATAAATGTTTTATTTTCCCGTTTTTACCATATTTACCTGTCAATTTTAAGGCGGTCCTAATTCTTTAAGACATGTTCTGTTAATTACTTCAAAATAGGCAGTTTTATAAATACTTAAGGTGAATGACATTGACTCTCTTATAAGACGAGGCAACACATTGGATCTGATTTTTTAAGAGATCTTGTCTTATAGGTGAGTAAATACGGTACAAGTAACAGAACCTGGATAAATGTATGTCACAGGAAAGACGACTTAATTTAGTGTGCAGTATCATAATGTAGTATGTTCAGTATCGATTTATTTTCTTATTTCAGATTAAATCGACCAACAAGTGCTGCATCAACATTATCATACTATGGAAGATCCAGACCATTCTCTGGCAGGTCATCCACATACTATGGAGGTACTCTTCATACTGTGATATGCACATAATGATAATGAACTTAATACTGAAGAACCATTTAATTTCTGAGGTGTAAAATTTTGTAGTTGCTGCAATACCGACTATTTCATATAGGGACATAAATTTAGATTTCAAGTTTTTAATATAGAATCAAGGGGAAAGGCCAAGGTTCACTTTTGCTTAAAAATGGTCTTTCCGGACGTTATATTTTCAGGACGAAAGATAAAATCACAGTACAAAAAACAGCCACATACAATACGAGTGACAGCATTTAGAAATGGAACTAGAGAACCGTTCATTAGACTGGCAGCACCAAGCATGAAAATGGTAAACTAATTCTTACTGTAATATAATTTAAAGATGTTCACGTAACGAGTGAATTGTGTGGATTCTCATGTTTTCTACTTTTTATAGTGAATTTCATACGTATCACTGGGGTGAGTGCCGGTCATTCTTAGAAATTGATTGATTCCAAGAGATGTTATACGAGGAGAACTAATTTATACATAATAGAAAATTTCTTGATTTTTCTATAACTGAAATCTTTGTGATTGCTTACTTCGAATCACTTGGCCTTCACCTCTGTAGATTTGATTTGGGTTTAGCGTTGTTTCGTGTGAGGAAGCCATCCTGTCGGCTTATGGAAGGCCAATGATTCAACCCTGAGATTATTGCCCAAGCCTGAAATAATGCCCTGAGTAGCAAGTGAGGTCCCCTTTCAGGATATATTTGACCTGAATTGTGTTGGTGTAGCTTTAAATCCAATGAAACAAACTGATGCTGCATTTCTTGCTCAGTGTATACTGTAAAATCACTTCATTTTGTTTGCATGAAATTTTGCAATATTTGTCATGGGAGTTGTGCATTTAATGGATTATTCGATGGATTAGTGCCAGAAGGTAGTAAGTGCTTTCTCTGTTTATATGTACTTAGGACATTCTTGCTCTGACACTTAAAAATTTTTCATCTTTTGAACATCCCCATCCAGTATATTAGAATTTTGTTGATTTGTTGAGGTTTGATTTCATGGATTGACTGAGCAAAGAAATCCACAAAATAAGTCCCCCATGAATATTGCTGATATCATTGTATGTATGTATTATTTCACTGATGCATGTATGTTTAAATTCACTACAGCAAAATCCATGTGAAAGGTTTGTTTCTAGCATTACTTAGCACCATTTATTTTGTTTGCAGTTGTTAGAATTCTGTACAGACAAGTTGAATTTACCGTTTGCTGCACGACGGGTGTTTCTGGAGGACGGTATTGAAGTGTTTACTGAGAAAGATATCCCTATAGATTCTGAAGTGTACATTTCAACTGGAGAAAATTATAAAGATCCTTACGCAACTACTAAAAGTGAGTTTGATTTTATTTAAGTAGTAACTTAGGAAATACCGCATTTCACTAATTCATGTCTATTATAATACTGGGAAATCGAATATGATATTATTTTTTACATGACTCTTTCTAAGGTAAGTCTCTGTGTTGACAAACTAACACAGTACTTTTACAAACTGAACATAGGATAATGTTCACGGTGGTTGTATTATAAGGGTGAAATCATTTAATTTCATGGGCATAGTAAAAACAAATCTTTAGTTGAGACATGATTTTAGGGATTTTTAGGGTTTAAAAGAAAAAATTGCTTGTTTGTCAGGATTTAATTTCAGGGATTGATGTACTCACAAATTGCAGGAAAATAAGTCCCCCAGGAACAAACATGATTTTACAGTATATTAGCTAATTAGCAGTAGGTGAATTAAAAATGTTCATGAATATTAAGAATGGTATAAATAACTACAAAGTGCATACTCCCTAACATATGTCTGTTTACAGTCTAAGCCTAAAAGAAATGTGTGACAGAAAAATTACCCAATCGCCTGTTAAATTATAGTTTGAAATGATGAATGGCTAACTAAACCTAAACACAACCATCCATCCTTTTGAGACCAGTCTGATACTTGAAGTCTGTTCCCCAAGGGAGCGCTTAATGAATATCTCATCCAAAGCAAATATGATTTGGATCATTAAATTGTTTCTTCTAGCTTTATTGATAAAAATTGCTTATTACCCTCCACTGGGAATAAATCCATCAACATGTTAATCTTACTTCACTGCTCATACATAATCCTGCTATGTGACCTGAACTATGGGGGTCCTTTATTATAAGACCCTGTCCCTTTCAAATGTTACCATTCGTAACAAACATTCAAGGCGTTGTACTTCTATTGAAACTGAGTACTTGTATATGAAATTCTGCTGGGATAAGCTTTTTTCTGAGGGTTTTTCAAATTCCAGAAATGAAATTAAAGCTTAACCATTGGGTTGGTTCCCTAAACACATTAAACATACAGTACTGTATTGTTATACTAATGTAAATCATAAATGAAATACTGCATTTAAGATGACTTGCATTCCTGTTTTCTTTTCTTGCACTAAACAGAAGTTGAGTTAAAAATCAAAATCAATGTATAAAATATAATTTACGTACTTCCATGCAGAAAATCTGAGTTTTATTCCTTTCAGGAAACATAATATTGCACAATGGGGCTAAATGGACTCTAACTGGGGTCATGTTACCAGAAGAGGGGAAAAAGAAAATATCCAAACCAAGATTGTCTAAGAGAATGAAGTAAGTTGTGAGATTTTATATCTGGTATTGTCCACTTTTGTATTTTCAGTCACATTTTGCTTGGGTCCATTAAAGTCAGAATAATCTTAGTCTTGCTCTGTTTTTATATTGTCTTAAGGATTTTATAAGCCTGCCTGGTGGGCTAAATAGAAAGCGCACAAATCAACCCATCAAATGCTGTATGTTTGACTCCTTTGCAAGGCATATGTTATCATTGTTAATTGATTGAGGACATTATGCCAAAGGTAAATTGTCCTCCACCAATGATGCATGTAAGGAAGTTGTCAGTTTTATGCAGATGATAGCCCGCTGGTGAAAAAGGAGCCGAGTGCGTAAGTCTTCCCTGCCAGTACACAGCCTCTCTGCAGACAAGCCCTTTTGCAGTGCCTCCGAGTTGGCGCCACACGGTAACTGAGCACCTTGCGGCCTCAGGCAGAACTGCAGGGGACTCGGAGGAGGTCTGCCCCCAGACATGTGGCATGCCAGGCCCACTGGTGTGTGGACACGCCCTGATGCCTATGAACAGACCCCAGGTTTACACTCTGCCATATAAAGATTAAATACTTTTGAAAAGGACATTAAGACCAACAGAGGAAATAAGAAAGATTTTATGAATACTGGTACATATTGTTTCATATTATTTAATTTAAGAAAATTAAGATAATTTATGTAAATTTCTTATTTCAGGAAACTTGCTGAGGTGAAGCGTGTACGTATTATTGTATATAGAAACGGTAAATGTACGGAACCAGTGGAAGTTGTTGCCGATCTTTCAAAACTCGAGGAGGTGAATAATTGTTTAATTTTTCAAAGTAAAATTTGGTTTAAGTATTGTTAGATACTGTATAAACCTATGTAAATGCTATTATCTCATATAAATGCTCCAACCCCAGTTCATTTGAAGTAATGATGGAGTTATAGTTTATACAAACTTCAAATTGAAAAAAAAGAACTTTGCACCAAAATAGGAAAAAGGACTTTTTGCTTTGACCTTTTGCCAAATTTAAGGCTTTTGGCTGTTTGTTCAGGAGTAAGTGGTAGGCATTTGATTTGATTACTAGTGTAAATGCTGAAAAAAATAAAATTATTTTTATTTTGTAGAGGACTCATTTTCATGGATTCTGTGGTTGGGTTCATTCACGAAATTTAATCCCAACAAGCAAACAAAATTTCTTTAAAAGATGAAATCTATGAATTCTGATCTGATACACCTCTTAAATCCTGAAAGGTATAAGTTAAATTTAAATCTGAAAGCCGTGTCCAAGGTTATAAAACTGAATTTTGAGACCAGTCACTGCAGAATGCTGGCATGCCATTGGTTAAAGTTTTAGAATTGAATCAGCCAATCAAATGCCAGAGATTTGAGACTGGTTCCCAAACTCATTTTTAAAATCTTGAGCCCTAAATTTTGTCAGAGCAGTTTAGTAAAGTTTTATTTCAGATACTTCTTTTATTATTTGGAGTGTTTTTGCAACTTTTTAGTGCTTTTGTCGGCAGTTTTTGGAGCTTCTTTTTTCACAACTTTTTAGTGTTTCTGTTTTTCAGTTTTTGGTAGCCTGTACAGCTAAACTAGATCTAAGAAGTCATGCAAGGATTTTGTACGACTGGGAAGGGAATGAAATCACATCACTTGCAGAAAGTAAATATTCTTTTTTTTTCAGTTTATTTGATCTCGAAGATGCTTTTATGTTTTTGCAAAAAAGATAACATAAAGGATAAAATATTTTTAGAAACATTTTTTGCGAGTTAATTATATAGGCCTGTATAATCTATGAATAATTGCTACATGTAGTGGAATTAAACACGTAAAGTAAAAGAAATTCCTTGTTTATGTGTAAATTTCATTTCGGGCATGTGAAATAATCTAAATGGGTGTCATGGCATTAAAAAATACATTACTATTGATAAGTTTTAATGTTACTAAGCCCATAAAACAGATGTGGATCATTTATAAAATTTTAATGTTTATGTGTTTGCAATAAAAAAAAACTGCTAGCTTTGCATTGAGAAATACATGGTCATTCTTTTGCAGTGTTTTGCAATATTTCCATTTTAAAACTCCAGCATATTATTGCATATAAAAATCTATTTATCTATAAATATTATTTCAGCACCAATTTTAGATGATTGTCTGCAGTCAGGGGGTACCTACGTATTGGGACCTGTGTGGGTGTCCACTGGCGAAGGCTTCAGTCCGTCAGGCACTAGGGATTTCCTAATCACCATCAGGGAGGTCATTAAGAATATGCAAAATATAATACTGTGTGATGTTTCATATACATTTCTCTTCCATATAAATGTTAAGATAGTTTAA
The DNA here is from genome assembly GCF_021730395.1 of Mercenaria mercenaria. Classification (NCBI taxonomy): domain Eukaryota; kingdom Metazoa; phylum Mollusca; class Bivalvia; order Venerida; family Veneridae; genus Mercenaria; species Mercenaria mercenaria. The sequence continues at coordinate 26,733,427 of NC_069377.1, read as the reverse complement.
ATAAACTTGTAATCTAGTACAAATGTTGTTATCTACTTGTACGGTAGTGGTAAACAAAAACACTGATAAATGCCTTAGATATTGATAATATTTTGGGTTGTATATATAAATAGACATATATTTGACATAGTTTAACCATGTTTGGTTTTTACACAATGATTTCTTTTACATTTGTAAAATATGCAATTTGACCTAGTTGATACCTTTAATTCGTCAATTATAAATACTGCTGAAATAACTGGGCCTCCGTGGCCAAGTGGTTAAGGTCGCTGACTTCAAATCACTTGCTCCTCATCGATGTTGGTTCGAGCCTCACTCGGAGCGTTGAATTCTTCATGTGAGGAAGCCATCCAGCTGGCTTACAGAAGGCCCGTGGTTCTACCCAGGTGCCCGCTCGTGATGAAATAATGCACGAAGGGGCACCTGGGGTCTTCCTCCAACATCAATGCTGGAATGTCACCATATGACCTATAATTGTGTCGGTGCGATGTTAAACTCAACAAAATAAATAAACGACTGAATTAAAGTTTTGTGAGCGAAGCTAAAATTTACTAAGATTACTGATGTCTCACTTTTAGGGAGTGTAGGACAAACGCCTCCAACTCTATCATCCTCATCGGGAAAGAAATCCCCAATGCTCAAATTGACCAAAGCGGACACAGTCCTATATTTGGTTAAATAAACTCATTTAAATTTGAAATAATTCAACAGAAATAAATATGTTATAATCTTGATATTTATCAATTTTCAAACAGAATGAATTGAAAATGTGGATAAAACTGAAATATACAAAAGGGGAGTTTGTCCGGCTTTATAGAATTAGGTGTGAATTTGTCCGGGAGTCGATTTTGTCCACGTTCCAGGTTTTAGCCATCAAAACTGTATGGTTGTCGGATTTTAGGCCTGCGTGCTGGCTGAGCCCCCTCGCCCTGGAACTTCGTGTTTGTTGGTTTTGTAAAAACACAGATGCAACACTGCTATGTTATAAAAGGATTTCATACTAACAAACGTAGCTAGTTATCCAAATAACTGTTACTCATCCAACTTCTGGCTTGTAGTTCGCATCGATAAGGCATTAATTGGAGTGTAATAATCAACCCTTTCAAAATTGTAATGTTTTCACTATATTAACATATGTTGTAAATATTTGAATGAGAAAATGTGTTTGTATGTAATTACTGTGCTTTCTTATGATATGCATTTTCAATGTTTGTACATAAAGTTTATTAAAAAGATTATATAAAGTTAAGCATATTTACTCATAAAAGTACCATAAAAGTACTCATTAAATCTACTAGAAAAAAATGGCCTTATATAAAGTGGTAAAATGGGATCTATTGAAAAATGACCGAATAATTTGACATATCATATACACTTTGAAAAACAAATATTTGTAATTAAGGTCTCAACCGTCACCCCCATTCCCCCCCCCCCCCCCCCCCCCCCACACACACACACACACACCACCACCACCACCCTATTAAAATGTATGTCTCCCTTTTTATAAGTTGTTCAAAATATATATGTACCAATAAACTAAGTTACTAATAAACTTATGTTTTGTATCTTTATTTAAACAGGTTGTTATCAAAACAGGTCTAATATTTTAAAGATACTGTAATACTGAAATGACAATCCTTCAATTAGAGAGGTAAAATGAAAATTTTATTTTTGTATATTTTGAGGCAATTTTTTAAGCTCTCTTATAGTGATGTAATGGTTCAATAAAGTTTTAAATTTTCACACTTTAAAGACCTTTTTTTTAAAAAAGTTGCACTGATTAGAAATCTTAAACTTTATATTTTGACATTGATGTTTACACATTTGGCCCATTTACTAACCAGAAGGCATAATATATAGAAATGGAAAAATATATTAAGATAATTATGTAAAATAGATAATAAATACTTCTTTGTAACAGCCATGTTTTGTGTTAACAGTAATTAATATGTACCGGCAGGGGAGGAAATTTCTGCGTGAACTTTGATTAGCTTGAAGTGCATCATTTTTGTCAATTTCATTTGCTACAGTACCTATGAAAATCAGACATTTTTGTATTATGATTAAGTTTTCTATTGAAACGACACATTCTTTGAGTATAACTGAGTTTTACACAAACTAGTATAATGCTTAATTCACCGCATTAAGGCTGTCTTCGTTTGTTTACATATCATAGTATGCTACTTCGGCATCCTTCGGACATCACAGAAAATTGCTTTTCCATAACAACTGGAGAATGCCGAAATTTTACTGGATAATACGTATTTGTATGTGAATATATATTGCACATAAATGTTATTAAAATATATTCATGTATCTTTTCATCTTATCTCAATATAACGTTTGAATTTAAGAACAACACTGCCATAAGCTTTCTTTTGCAGAACTTTAAATTGTCATATCATGAGCTGTCAGTAAATTTAAACTCCTAGGTATGTGAGGTCTAATCTACTTACGTGTTGCATGATTTTTTTTCTTTGTTCGGATTTAACATCACAACGACACAATTATTGGTCATACTTTGACTTCCTAGCTTTTGTTGGTTGATGAAGACCCTGGGTGCCACTCTAGCAATATTTTAGACGTGTACGGCAACCGCCAGTAACCCAACTTGGTGGCTTCCTCACAAGAAAAAAAAACTACACCCAAAGTGAGGTTTCGAATCCACAGCGATGAGGGCAATTTCAATAACACCTCATCCTAGCATACAGGGACTTTTAACATCCTTGACCAACAAATGTTTTACTGGACTGAATATTTAAGATAGCCTTAGAATGCCTTTTTTACAAAGACTAATTTTTAAACCAAAATTTTAATGACCAGAACAACTTAAACAATAATGAGCATATAATACAAATACAAAGTAATACTAAACAAGAGCACCACAATGCTGAGCAATATACGCCGAAAGTTTGACCTTTTACCCTTAAGTGTGACTGAATGGTATATCAGATGATGACTGTTGAAGCCCAAAGAACAGGAACAACAAAGGGAAGAAATTTTTTTAAAAATCAATGTCCATAGATAAAGAAATATTCTAAGTCCACAAAAAGTCCTTACCAGGTACAGATATGTCAAAGTACACCTCAAATTGGAAGTACCATCAATATTGTACCATAGAAATGTGGTCTCGGTTCATCCCTACAACCAATAATAAGTTACAAAATAAGCTATTTATAGTATTATTTATCTATTTGGTTGGGTTTTACACAATTATATGTCATATGGCGACTTTCCAGCTTTGATGGTGAAGGAAGACCCAAGCAGTCCCTCCTTGCATTAATTCATCACGAGCAGGCACCTGACAGAACCACCGACCTTCCGTAAGCCAACTGGATGGCTTTTACACATGAAGAATTCAATGCCCCGAGTGAGGCTCGACCCACATCGATGAGGGGGAAGTGATTTGAAGTCAGCGGACTTGACCACTCGGCCACGGAAGCCTCATGCCATTATAGTAACATAAAAGTGAAGTAATTAAAAAAAAATGTTGTAAGTGAACCAAAAAGGGTTCTGCCAAATAAAAACAAGAACACCGCAATGCAGAGCAATATATACCTAAAACAAAGTCAAATTACTTTGAGCCCTAAGTATGTCCTTGACCCGAAGCAAGCCATTCAAATCGTTCTGCACGTCGTCTTGATGTGGTGAACATTTTTGCCAAGTTTCTTTGAAATCCTTCGAGCAGTTCAAGAGTTACAGGGAGGACACGAAACAAAGTCATATGACCTTTAAACCCTAAGTGTGACTTTGACCTTGAAGCGAGCCATTTGAAACATGCACTTTGCACGTCGACTCAATATGGTGAACATATGTGTCAAGTTTCTTCGAAATCCTTCAAGGGGCTCTAGAGTTACAGAACGGACACGAAATTGCTAATGGACGGAGGGATAGACAGACGGAAACCGGGAGTATAACATAATACGTCCCTTCGGGCGTATAACAATCTTCAGAATTTAACAATAGAAAGAACAAATAATTATAAATAATATATATATATAAATGCAAAAACGTATCGTAAACCAAGATGAAAAAAAAAAAAAAAAACTCAACTGTTCATTATTCTTTTACATATATATAGGAGTGTAGGACAAAACATTTCCATCTGAATTTTTACTGAGTGAACCCTTCCCATGAACGTCTCCCATGAATTTTCAATTTTGTTTTCAAAATGGAATTATTCTGTTAAATGTATGGGAGAGGTTTTGTTCTGCCTTGTGATACATCAAACAACGAAATATTTCAGAATATAAGATATATTTTTGTTTCGGTTAGGGCTGTCCGTAGATAACAGACTACGTCAAAACTGAGAGGCAGTCAAATGAGTCATTAAGTTATTGTTTACAGATGCAATAAACTTGTTACAGATATTGGACTGTAAAACGGTTAATCTGTACAATGTTTAATAAATTCAGGCTGGTTTTCTGATTAGACCGCAAACATTATAACAGCGGTCGCTTAATACGGGCTAAAGGAGCTTTGGCTTAATGGTAAAGGTGTCGGCCACTCGACCTGTAAAGCGTATGTTCGAACCCTGCAGTATTGACGGTAATGCCGGCGAATATAACACATGTACTGGTTTCCTGAATGCATTTTTATATTTGAGAGAACATTCTTTGTTAATACAATGTTTGGAGCTATTCTGATGTTATTAATCTATAGATAATATGAGGATTTTTTAAAATTCATAATAACTTATACATCATTCATGATTATACTTCATAAAAACAAGAGTTGGTTATCTGAAAATAAGAAAAGATCAGAACTGTAGATATTATTTGATGTTATTTTATATTTACTGTGCAGTTCTTCAAATGATAGAAATGTTGCCAGTCAATAATATATCAATTTCTGATAATATACTGAAATACGGCTTTCAATAGCTATAATTTTCATATTTTTTTGCAGAATTTTGACATTTGTACCCATCTATCAACAAATAAGAATTGAAAGATGTACACAATTATAATTATATGTAATTTGACTTTGTATTTAAAGAAACAAATAATAATTGTCATAGTTATAGATTATACGAATGCAATATATAAATTTCTATGACAGTTTAATTATTCTTCTATAATAAAAATATGTTCATTATATTTTGCGAGAGTAAAATCTCTTCACCCACAGCTCTTTATTTATTTGTTTTGTGTATTGTGTCATGATTTACATTGAATGTAGACTTAAAGTAAACTGCTTTCGACGACCGTTTCTTGTGTTACAAACTCGCTTAAGCGAGGGTTTGTGATGGTCATAGTCTAATTCCACACTTGACGGGATTTGAAACCTCCAACCCTCCCCGCTCTCCCCTCCCCCCCCCTTCCCCCCCCCAAAAAAAAAAAAAAAAAAAAAAGACGTTTATCAAATGGGCGAAAAATACACTAGTCGGTACCTCATCTCATAAAAACATCAAAGTAACATCAAAGATAGAAGTCGGGAAGATAATTCAAATGCATCGTATATGTACCTGTGCATAACCGCGGGACTTACAGACTTTAGATTAAGCTGGTTGATCAAAATTTGAAGTAGTATCTTGCTGAAATTTACAAATAAAATATTAAGACGAATGTTGGATATCTTTCCACGTATGTTTCTAGATTCGTTCAGTTAAATATTGAATGCATAGAATTGTTAAGACGATATACAGGAGTGCTTTTAGAAGCAAAACAATAAAAGTACACTTCTCTGTCGGGATAATATATAGGCAAAGTGGAATATTTGTTTTGTTTTGGTTTAACGCCGTTTTTTCAACAGCATTTCAGTTATGTAACGGCGGGCAGTTAACCTAACCTGTGTTCCTGGATTTTGTCTCCGCAAGTAACTGCCAACTTCCTGGAGGATTCAATGTTTTTATCAAATCGTCACGGAGAACATACTGTCAACCCGGGGATCGAACTCGCAGCTGAGATCCGTAGATCTGAGCTCTCCCTATTGAGATAAGCGGGCGGGTCAATGTGGAATATCATTTACATTTTGTTTATAATAATTTGATAAAACTGTATTCTATATTGACCTTATTTGAATGAAATGGTATTATATGGTTATCCATCATTCATGACGAAGCGAAACTAAAATCAACGCGATTTATGTGAGTTTCTGTTATTACTAATGCCTAATTCACATTTGACCCAGGCGCCGTGCGATAAATACGTCTACGATTTTCCTTGCGGCTTTGGAGGCATCGTTTCGGCGTATGTGTTCACATTATATACGAGCATCGTGCAATTTTTTGTACAGGTTCTCGGGGGAAGGCACTGACGCTGCGCGGAGATTATACGGAAATCGTGCAATTTCAATGCAGTTGCCGTGCAGTCTCCGCAAGCTTCCCACGGAAATTGTACGGCGCGAAAGAAGATACGAAGACGATGCAGCCGACATGAAGAATAATGAAAACTTGCTGGAGATGGCCAATGTATATAACCATCTGAAAAATGTTTTGCTCATGTCAGGGCTGCTGCACGGCAATGGTGTGGCCACCGTAGGCTTGCCGCGCGATGATTGCTCATTATCCGTGTGATAACACGGTTACTGCACGGGCAGCAAGCGGCAACCTTGCGGCAGCTGTGCGAGGGTCATACGAAGGTCCCACGAGTCTACAGTATCAGTACAATTTCTTTTGGCCACCATGTCCACGGAAAATCGTACGTTGCCTGTGCTGGGATTGTGCAATGCCACCTGCGACATGTCTACAGGCGATGGGCTTACGATTTTTTTAATTTTGTATAACTTTTCGCTAAACCAAATCGTAGAGGCTGCGGAGCCCGTGAATCCGTACAAAGATCGCACTGCCGCCTCCTGCCTCAGAACGGAGGCCGCACGAAAATGAGGATACAAGCAGTATACGGCCTTCGCAGACACTTCGCAGGGATTCGTCGTGCAAACAGTACTATTTTTACTTGGTTGTCATTTTTAAACAATACAAAACTTTACTTTCAGTCTAGAGAGGTATTGGATTGATAACTCAAAAAATTTAAGAAATAAAAAATGGGCCGTCTTTCATAAAACACGAACCAAACCCTTTACAGAATCTTCTGTAATGATAATCATTACCATCTTAAAAAGGATGTAAGTAAAAGATATGGTACAGTTCCGCTGGACTTAAACAAAAACTTATATTAATATCCATTATGATTCGTAGAAAGAAAATAAACTTACAAATATCATAATGATACAAAAGATATAGAGGGAGGACATATTGTAAGATTGAAATATCTTGTAGAGAGTGAACATTAGAATGATGCAATATTGTCATGGGTGGCATGACTGCGAGTGAAAATTTCAAATCTGCATTTCATGAGTGAAAGACACAGTGCTGCTAGAAGTTGTGTAAACTTGAAGGAAGACACGTGTTACATTGTGACAGGTTTCGTTATTAAAACATTAAATAAATTTATACAAGGCATCCAAACAAAAATGACCATGAATACAATTTAATATTGTTGTTTTTCAAAAGCTATAATTCAGAATATATTAAAGACAATTTGGAACATTTAATCGATTGATTAAAGACAATAGGCACACGAAGTAAAAAACTAAATATCATTACAAATCTCACTGCCTCCATATGTAAGTTCAAGGGCGATAGACTAGGTTGTCCTTTCAGGAAAATATCAAAAAGAGGTAGCGTTTTAGAAAACGTCTATGTATGTCAGAACTACATACGATTCGAAGACGTTGCTGAAGTAGATTACTGGGAGGGGAGAGAGTTCCTAACCATTCAGGCCCGATTATATTTGACCTTAGTTTCAAGCGTGATCAGCGATTTGGCATAAATTTTAGTTTTAACAGATTCTTTGAAACGAAATACTAGTAAGTATGCTTCGACTGAGTAACCTTTCTATTAGTTTTCTAAGCCTCAAATATTGCTTATCAAACTAAATTTTTCTGTTCAAGCAAGGATATATTGCTTGTCTGATATGAGCTTTTCTTGAACATTTTAATGTATCATAGATCATGCATGCCATTAAAACAGATCATAGCTTTTATAGAAGTATGTGCTTATAAACTTATTCCATGAATTATTAATCATTTAAGGAGTTATGAGTACACTTTCTTTCATATTCGCCTACATACATATTTCTTGTAAAAACATCGTTGTCATATAATTCAACCGAAGCTCCAGCTATGTGATATGAGTTTTTCAAGTAGGACTTTCGTCAGTAAGTGTTCATGAACACGTGCATATTTCTGCACATGCCCTGCACGTGCAAAATATGCTATATTGGTCAAAACGCCTAATGCGGTTACGTTGGCATTGAGTCGGCCAAAAATAAATCGATAATTAGCTGTAGTACCTATTCAAATGTCGGATGTTAAAATTCTTGTAAATACATGCATTATTAACAAAATAATAATACAAAATAAATTGACCGATTAGAAATTTATGGAGTGAAGGCCGCTGGTCCTCCAGGACGCTAATTTCAGGCCGCTAGGCTGCTAGGCTGGCAACTTCAAGTCGCTACCCCGCCGACTTCACTATAGACTTTATTGATTTTTTGTTTGGGGGCAACAACATAAGGATATTAATCAAGTAGCAAAAAAGTAGAGAGGGGAAAAAACTTTTTAAAATTTATTTTGGTAGACTGTTTTTTTTTCCCTTGACTACAATAAAGAACAGAATTTAAGACCTTCTCAAAAAGGAAGTAAAATCAGTTTACATAACAGTACGATATTATAGCCCTTTTCTCGAAAGGGAAGTCAAATCGTTGATCATTTACCGTAACTCAGAATGTGCTTTTTTTCTAAATTTAATTTTACACATTTATCTTCTTTTTCTTTCAACGGGAAATTTATGTTTGTGGGCTATTATTACAAGATTTGCGGCAAAAAAACAAAGATTTAAATAATCTGAAATACTATGTAACACTAGTTCTAATTTGACCTCAAATTTGGGCAGTTTCGGGTCGAAAGGTTCGGGTTTTAAAGGTTTCTATACCCAAAGGTTCAGCAGAGTATTTTGACTATAGTGTCAACCATTTTTGGGCGATTGGTCAGCAAATAGAACTCATGATTTTGTGGGCTGTAAAGAATACCTTTGTAAGAACTGCCTACTTACAAAAAGAACAAAGGCCTCAAAACACACACCGGGGTAAAAAAAGAAATAAAATAAACAGCTGTTCCCACGAAAATTCGATTGTGCACTAAAATGGCCGTGATCATAAAAATAAGTAAAAAATTTTTTCTGTGTAAACCTAAGCACTTGGTTCCATACTGCATGAAAAAAGGATCATAGAACAGTAAAATCGACTATTACCTGACAAATTTTTCAAGAAAGGGGCATGAAAGTTCAAGAGGTAATGAGAAACGGGACCAGAAAGTGAATGGGCCCGGGGATGTTATAAAGATGGCCTCATGTAGAAAAAAAAAATTTGTTCCTGCCAGAAAACCCTTCAAAAAAATTTAAAAATTTTTCGCAAAGAGAAAAATGATGCAAACCCAACTACAAACGAAAATTTGTGGCAGATGCGGGCCCAAAAAAATTTCACAGATCAACAACATTAAAGAAGGTTTTTTAAAAACATGTACAAAAAATTCCTCAGAAATAAAACCCCTACAGTAAAGATTACAAGATTAAAAAGCTCACAGCAGAAGGACAATTTACTTTACAATGAAACAAGCAAAAACCCAAAACAAAAGTCAACAAAATAAAGGGGGCAACAGAATTTTAAAAATACAAACAGCAATATATTGAGCAAAACCAAAGGCCGGAAAACACTTTCAACACAAAATCATTTGGGAAAGCTCCAACTGTCTTTTCCGTCGAAATTTAAAAGGGAGACGAACTGATAAAAAATTGACCCCAAAAAAACAAAAATGTCGACGGACTCAGATCAGAGGAATGCTGGATACGGAGGGTTGTCCGCCCTCTACGACTTGGGGGGCCGACGTTAACATGGGAAAGAAAGTTTTGACACAAAAAATAAAGCAAAAATAAAAGAGTCAAAACTTTATTCAAATCCATGGGACATTGCAGCAATACCTCGGGCCCGTATTGCTGTGAAAAGATTTTAAGAAAGGACCTTAAAAAAAACACCGGAAAACTAACATTGTCCGCAAGTGCCCGGGTTAAAAGGGTGACTGTAGATATAGCTTATCATAAAGGGTCTTTCTTATATAGTTTCCATTGTTCCGAGGTGTGTTTTATTACAAAACAAAAGGGTAACGTTCAAAACACAATTTTATTTGTAAAAAGAGATTTGGCAACCAAGTTTTTACTATAATAAGGATCTGAGTCAATCTTCATCAGTAAAAGGGAAAAACAGTGTTTTTAAAACTTACAAGTATATATTGCTGAATACAAAAAAAAGATTTTAAAAACCCCACGGGGAATGATGACTTGAGAGGGATCCTTGCGGTGTGCTGCTGTAGGGAAGATGGCACATACATCAAATCCTTGAATGAAAAATGTATACAATATGAGATCTGGCCCCCATCCTCTATGTGCATAATGGGATCAACATGGCTTTCGGATGTTCTTAAACAATAGATGATTGGCTGTGCAAAAAATTAGTTTTATAACACAAAAACCCGTTTTGGGTCATGCAAAAATTTTTTTTATAATTTTTCATATGCTTTCCTTTTTGTCGAAACGATTAAAAGAAATGGAGGTAAAAAATACAACTTTTAATCTCAGCAAATTATAACACATTATATGGTACGATAAACGACATTAAGCAGTGCATTTTTTGTTGACTTTGGTAAAATGTATTTTAAACAGATTTGATCTGCATTTCTAACCCTTTTTTATTACATCCACTCGATGTACTCCTCTGAAATGTTTTGTCATTATTCCTAATGGTGAGTCTACATTTTTTGAGCTTGAATATTTTATACAATGTCATAAAGACTGTCACCCATTTCCAACCTTCACATTCATAAATACATTATTTAAAGTTTGAAGCAAAGCGAGCCAAAAAAAATCAAAATTGAATGATTTTTTCAATTTTTATCGAAAGGGGTTTTTGCTCATCGGATTTTGGGGGCGCACGCCACCCGCGCCCCCGGGACCGCCCTTTTTTTTGAAAAAACTTTCACAAACCCGAACTTTTTGTTGATTAGTATTCTATTAGTATAATACAATGTTGATTTTAATAAAATTTCTAACGTCGTAAATGAACGTGTTTTTTAATTTTGAGATATTTGCCCATGTTAAAGACATCTAGCATTTCAATGTTTTTTTTTTTTACATTTTGGAATTATTTAACGTGTGAGATTTCGAATATTTATTTTAACTTTGAAAGTGAAAAGCAAACCCATCATAAAAGTAACAGTAAATCTCTAAAAAAAAGACTTTTTATTAAAATAGTTTAAAGAAGATGATCTATTTAAGAAAAAAAAATTTTGTCAAAATATAAACCCTTACAAACAATTGTGGCTTCCTCACAGGAAAAAAAAAGGAATAAAGTATTGCCAGCAATAAAAAGTCCCCCTAAAGGGTACATAATTTTCTCTACTGCAGTATAACATAAGAACTGATACTGTCAATAGTAAAAACAATATTGTCATACAAAAATAGAAACAAAACCCGGGATTAAAATTTGCATAATAAAAACCTACATTTTTTTCATTGGAATTTTTTTGGGCCATTTTTAAAAAGTTACATATTAGTTTTTTATAGTAACAAAAAAGGGGAAAAAAAATCCTAAAACAAAAGTTTGGACGGACAGCAAAAAAGCCCTTTTTACTTTTGACCCCAATTTGGACCTTGCCCTTTTGGCTAGGGCCCGGGGTTTTTGGCATGACACCCGTCTCATATGGGAAACATTTGGCCAAGTAAAATTAAAACCCCTTTCGAATAACAAGTTGGACCAGAACGAAATTGCGGACGGACGGACGGAAGGGTCGCGGAATGACGGACAAAAAGCGCACTCCTATTCCCTAAACGGGTTTTTTCAACCAGTGGGGGACTAAAAATCTACATCCAAAGCGATTTTTCGAACCTAACGATTAGGGGCGTTTCCATTGACCTCACCCCGACATCCCGGGTTTTCCCCTCCTTGACCAAAAAAATTTTTAGGGTCGAAGTTTATGAATATGACGGGAAACACCAAATTTCAGGTTTAAAATTTTTTGGTTTAAAAAATTAAAAAACATACTGTTTTCCTTTTTTTAAATTCTTTTTCAACTTCTCTTTTACGCAAAAGGTGCCATTTTATAACATTTTTCCCATGTTCTTTTTTTGTTTTATAAAAAGGATTGTTTCAATATGTAGACTAAAACATTCTTAAGAATTCCCGAGTTGCAATAGAACTTTTTTTTTTTTTCAAAATATCATGATTGATTTGAATTTACTCAATTTTTTATGTTAAATGCCACCATTGTTTTGAACCAATAAATTTAGGGCAAATGGCTAAATCATCACCTCCATACGGGACTTAAACCCCATTTTGGTGAAGACAAATGGTCTAAGTCATTTCCCCCCTGCGGATTTAAACCCTATTGGTGAATGACAAATAATCTAAACATTACCTCCATAGGGATTTGAACCCATTTTGGGTGAATGAAAAATACCAAAAGTCATTCCCTCCAGCAGGAATTGAGCCCATTCCCCCTTGTGAGGGAAAAAAGATCAAGTCATCACCTCCATAGCGACTTAAAACCCAAAATTTGGGAAGACAAATAAAATCTAACTCATTAACTCCATAGCAGGTTTTTACCCCAATTCCAGAGGGAAAAATGAGTCAAAGTCAGTTACCTCCATAGCGGGACTTAACAATGCCATGGGGACAAATGAGTCAAGTCTGTCACCTCGATAGCGGGGCCTTAAAACCAATTTTCGGAGGGACAAATGGTGTGGGTCAGTTACCTCCATCAGGACTTAAACCCCAATTGACGGGGGACAAACGAGTCAAAGCAGTCACCCATAGCGGGGCTTGAACCTTTTTCGTGGTGTCAATGATTTGGGGTCTTTTACCTCCTATAGCGGGACTTGAACCAAATGGGGGACTGACAAATAGTCTAAATCACACCTCTATAGCGGGACTTGAACCATATTAGGAGGGACAAATGATTCAGGTCAGTTTCTCCAAGCCACTTGAACCCATATTGGTGAGGGATAGCTAACCTAAGTCACCTCCATAGCGGAACTTAAAAACTTATTGACGGGGACAAATGTTTCTGGTCATTTTATCTCCATACAAAACTTGAACACATTCGATGAGGATAAACAGTCACCTCTATAGAGGACTTGAACCAATATTCGTGTAGGACAAAAGATCTTGGGATACCTCCACAGCAGGACTTGAACCATATGGGAATGACAATGAATCAAGTCAGTTCCCCTAGCAGGAATTAAACCCAATTGTAGGGACAAATATCGGGGGCAGACCTCCAAGCGACTTGAACCGAGCCCTGGGAACAAATGATCAAGTCTTTTTCCCCCATAGCAGAACTTGAAGCAATAACCCGGGGGACAAAGAGTACAGGTCAGCACCTCCAAGAAGACTTGAAGCAATATTCGGAGGTACAAATTATTCTAGGTCATTTTTTCTCCAACGGGGCTTAAAAAATTTTCGCGTGGACTTGAGGTAGGTAAATTTCCCTCAATATAGCGGCTTGAAAATATGGGAGACGGACAAATGATTTAAAATCGTCACCTCTATAGCGGGACTTAAAACCAAATTTTCGTGAGGGACAAATGATTCTAGTCATTATCTCCAAACCCGGACTTAAAACCCAACGTGGTGAGGGAAAACTACCCTAAATCAGTAAACCCAAATAGCGGACTTTAACCAATTTTCGTGAGGACAAATGAGTGAGGTCAGTTACCTCCAATAGGCTTGAACCCATTTTAACGAGGAAAAAACGAGTCAAGTCATCACCCCATAGCAGACTTGAACCAATATCGTGAAAAAATGAGTGTAGGCATTACCTTATATAGGACTTGAACCCATATTAACGGGGGAAAAAAACGAGCTAATCATCACCTCCATAGCAGGACTTGAACCCATTTTAACGAGGGAAAAACGAGTCTAAGCAGTCACCTCCATCAGGACTTGAACCAATTTTCGTGGGGGACAAATAGTGTGGGTCAGTTCCCTTTCTAGTAGGACTTAACCCCATTTAACGAGGGAAAAACGAGTCTAATCGTCACCACCATAGTGGGATTGAACCCTATTAAGGGGGAAAAAACGAGTCAAAGTCATCACCCCATACGGACTTGAACCAATATTCGTGAGGGAAAAATGTCTAGGTCAGTTACCCCCCATAGCAGGACTTAACCCATACAGGTAGAGACAAATGACCTTTAACGGTCCCACCAAGCAAACTTGAACCCTACGGGTAAAGGACAATGACCTTTAAAAGGGTCACCACCATAGCAGGACTTGCCCCCAAATTTTGGGCGGGGGCAAATACCCTTTAAAGGGGAAACCCCCCATACGGGGACTTGAATTGTTTTTTGGGGGGGACAAATGGTTTAGGTCAGTTCCCTCCAAGTAGGACTTAAAACCCATATTAACAGGGAAAAACGGTCAAGTCATTCCTCCAAGCGGACTTGAACCCATACGGTGGAGACAAATAGTGTAGGCAGTTCCCTTCATAAGATTTGAACCCATATTAACGGGGAAAAACGGTCTAGGTCAGTTCCTCCATAGTAGGCTTAAACCCATACGGTGAGAGACAAATGGTGTAGGCATTTCCTTCATAGTGGGACTTGAACCCATATTAAGGGGGGGAAAAAAAACGAGTCAAAGTAGCCCCAAACCGTAGGACTGAACCCATTTTAACGGGGGAAAAAACGGCAAGTCATCACCTCCATAGCAGGATTTTGAACCAATATTCGGAGGGACAAATGAGTCATCTTACCTCCATAGGGGGACTTGAACCCATACGGGTTAGAGAAAAATGACCCTTAAAGGGGTCCCCCATAAGCAAACTTGAACCAACGGGTGAAAAAAAAAAGACCTTAAGCGGTCACCACCATAGCGGACTTAACCCTTTTGGCGGGGGAAAAATACCCCTTAAGCGGTCACCACCAACCCACTTGAACTTGTTTTTGTAGGGACAAATGACAATCATTACCCCCATAGCGGATTTGAAACCCATACAGGTAGAGACAAATGACCTTAAAGGGCGGTCACCCCATAGCAGGACTTAAACCCCATACGGTGAGAGCAAATGAGCCTTAACGGTCACCACCATAGCAAATTTGAACCCTACGGGTGAAGACAAATCCTTAAGCGGTCACCACCATGCAGGCTTGAACCCATTTTGGCGGGGACAAATGACCTTAAAGCGGTCACCACCATAGCAGGACTTAAACTTGTATTTGTGAGGGACAAAGAGTAAAAGCTTTACCTTCTAGTGGGCTAAACCCCCATTTTGGCGGGGACAAATGACCTTTAAAAGCGGCACCCCCATAGCGGCTTGAACTTTTATTTGTGGGGACAAATGATCTAGGCAGTTCCTCCTAGCAGGACTTAAACCCCATACGGGTGAGAGACAAATGACCTTAAGCGGTCACCCCATGAGGCCTTGAATTTGTATTTGTGGGGGACAAAAGTCTAAGTCGTTACCCCCATAGCGGGACTTGAACCCATACAGGTAGAGACAAATCCTTAAGGGGGCACCACCTTAGCGGGGACTTGAACCCAACAGGGAGAGACAAATAGCCTTTAAACGCACCCCCAAAAGCAAACTTGAACCCTACGGGGAGAGAAAAAGAGCCTTTAACGGTCCCCACCATAGCGGGATTTAACCCATATTGGCGAGGAAAAAAGAGTTTTAAAGGGGGTCACCACCATGCGGACTAAAAATTGATTTGTAGGGAAAATGATCTAAGTCGTTACCCCCAACGGGATTGAACCCATACGGGGAAGAAAATACCTTAAGCGGTCCCCACCTTTAGGGGCTTAAACCCAAAAGGTAAAAAAAAATGAGCCTTAAGGGGTCACCACCATAGCAAACTGAACCCATACAGGTGAAGAAAAATGACCTTAAGCGGTCACCACCAAAAGGGGACTTGAACCCATATTGGCGGGGGGACAAATGACCCTTTAAAGCGGAACCACCATAGCAGGCTTGATTTGTATTTTGAGGCAAAGGTTTAAGTCATTCCCACTCCATAGCGGGGGGTTTTAACTAACAACTAAAAGATGTAATACAGAATTTGAAAAAAATTTAAACTTTTTATTTTTCTTTGTTTACGAAAAAGTGACAACAAAAATTTTAAAATTCGCAGAGAACGTTTTGTAAATTATCATCAATATCATCCAAAATGCCTGGTCCCGTTGAGGGCACCTGCGGATGAATCCCCAAGAAAATTTTTTAGTACTCAGCCAGGTGGCGACCTTGTTTGTTAATTGGGGGTTTTTAATGGAAAACGACTTCTCCATTCTAGAATTCACCCAGATATTTGTTCCAAAAATTTTTAAACAAGAATTTTTTTTTCAAAAAAAGGGGTCTAACTAAAGACAAAAAAAAGATTGAGTTTGTGAAATGATGGCTTTTTTGTTGAAAGTTTGAAATGGATAATGTTTTTTTTTTAATTAAAGATCAGAGTTTAAGACCTGTTAAAATAAAGGGGCTTATCTTAAAATTTAAGAAACTGGCGTCATTAAAATGTTTTCCAAATTTAGAATTTATTAATTTGTTGTGTTAACCAAAGTTTAATCTAATTAGCATAAAAATGAAATTAATTTCCGACTAAAAAAAATCTTTTTTAAACAAAAAGAAACATTACATGTTTTTCATCGAAAAAGGACATCGCCGCGTACCAAATCAATATAATTTTAGACACATTAAAACAATCAGCTTTTTTACTTAGTGGGTGTACAAACGAAAAAAATGAAAAATCACACTTTTTTACCTGATTTTTTCTGTAACCTTTTTTATATCCGTTTGTATGTAATTTTGGATTTTCTTCAAATTATTTTAAGGGCCTTTAAGGGCAAAAAAATGCGAGCGGGGGCCCATCATGATGGACAACGACCCCAAAATACAGTATGTATAATTATATTATACACACTTTAAACTTGATAAATCTAAGACGTTAATCAAATCTCTTATTCCATAATTTTACAAAAAATGTACGCTATTAAGAATTTTTTAACTGTTAAATTATTCCTGTTAAATGAAAATTTGTTGTATTAAGTAGATTTACTTGGTAGATTCTGCTATCAACAAGTGAAAAAAAAATTAATTTAATAATTATAGACTTCAACGTTGATGGACTAAATACACTCAACCATTATAAAAAAGTAGACTGGGTATATCCTATTTTACAAAATAAAAAAATAAAAAAATACATAAAATTTAAAAGCGTCTAGACTTGAACCTAATTGGTGTGGGAAAATGAGTCCAGTCGGACCCCCAAAAGCAGGACTTGAACCCCTATTGGCGAAGGACAAAGTCGTCACCTAAACCCTTTTGGGCGACAGGCTATTTCGTAACATATTTTCAAAAGTGCAATTTTTTTAGTGTTTAAATTATCACGGTTACACAGTTTTATAAAAACTCTGATATTATGTCTAGATATTTGATGAAGCCTTAATTGTGTTTTTAATGTTCGAGAATTTTGAAAAAGAAAAAAAAAAAAAAACTCCACAGGCCGTTTCAAAACCCGACAAAACGGAAATGTTGCATGAAATACAAAGCATTTGTTGAAATCTCTGAATCAAATCACATAAATTCCATGTTTAATTAATTCTTCTTGAGAAGTCCCGACAAATCTTTAATTTTTTCATGTATGTCCACATTTCACGTTCTGAAGCTTTTAATTTTTTCTATTATTGACATTTTATCCATTTCTTAAATTAAATCATTTCCCTTTCCCTTCTTTATTCTCTCCATATTTTGTGCTCTCCCTTGTCTGTCATACTGAATAGATCGATCACAAACTACCTTAAGATTAAAAAATTTTTGCAAAAAAGAAAAATGGTATCACCAATTGTAATGGAAACTGCATTTCTATTGATTTTTAGGGCAAATTGCGTATTTCTTATGCCTGACTAAAAAAAGACGGGGAGGCATGTCTTCTAAAAAAGATAATTGACTATTTTAAAACATATAATGCTACCATTAATTTTTTGCGAAAGCTGTTTTTTTTAAATATTTTTAAAAAAGCTTGTTACGTCAATTTTTAAAATGATAGCAGGAAGAAGGAAAAAGAAACTTTAAAAAACCATAAAGGAAAAAAATGCTTCAGATTTTTTACGCAAACTGTAATCTCTTTAATCTCCATACAGTCGTCCCCCTTTCAGTCAAGATCACAGGTTTTTCAAATTTTCATGTTTTTTTTTACATTATTTGCTTGTTTTCAAAAAAAAAAACTACGTGTAGTCAAAAAAATAAAATCTTTGAAACATAAAAAGTTTATTTAAAATAATAACATTTGAAATTTTTGATAACATGTCCCGCTATTGCGGTAATCTTGCGCTTTGGATAATCCGTACTGAACTGCACCTCGTCTAAATCATTTCCTGTCTACAACTAGACATTTGTCTAGTTTTATAGACTTTCGCTAGAAAAGAAAAGTAAATATTCAAAAAAGCAATAAACCCTATCATTTTGAATGGAAATCGTAACCCTTCATGTTAAGGTACGGTTTTGTAAAAAAAACGCAAAAAACTTTCAATACCCGTGAATAAAGTTTTTTATTTAAACGGTTCAAAAAAGTCACAACATAAATAAATTTTTTAAAATATCACATTTCCTTATTATCTTACCATCATTTCTTTTATGGATCTTAAAATAGTCATAAAGTGTAAGGGTTTTCAGCAACCAACTTGCGCAATGAGAATTACCCACGCAGTGTTGTGTACATCCTTCTTTCGCCTTTTGTTAAAAAAAATAAATTTTCCCCAACAGGACTTCCCGAGAATTAAAACATTGTTTTAAAATTCAGAAGGGCGAATGCAGTTTAAATGATAGAAATATCATTTTGGATGACAAAACATTGACCAGAGGTTGTAAATTTTTAAGGTTAACGTCAAACCCGACCAAGAGGACATATTGCGACTTTTGAGGAAAGCCCGATACAGGATCTCAGGCTTGGACTAGTTACAGGATTTCAGGCTGGACATTCCCGAGAACCTATGATTTCCGGACTAGCTGGGTTGATTGTTTTTCCCCACATGTAAGTTTCTACGAGCGGGGGTTTTGAACCCAAAAGATGAGAGGGAAATAGCAATGCCTTACTAAATAGCCCAAAAACACCGACATCCCGACAGAGTTCCCTCCTTTACCAAAAGAGTTTTTATTTTTGAAAATTTAAATATGACTGGTCAAATTTTAATCCTTTTCACAATGACCCAAATTTCTGACAAAAAAATTAATGACCAAATATTTTTAACAATTTGAGTGTTTAATACAAAAAAAAAAAATTACAAAAATTAGAATGTTCAATAAAGAATAAAGACAATCATTTTATAAAAAAAAGTGCAAAAAAAAAAGTTAACAAAGATACAAAATTTTTAAAAATTTTGATACTGATTTACTTTAGACAAACGGAAAAAACTACAAACCATTCTAAAAAAAAACAACATTCTTTATTTTCTGAACCCCCCCAAAATTTTGAACAGGTACAGAAATTTGGGAAAGGGGGACTATTAAGTAGGGGTTTTTCATCCAGAAGAAAAGTAAGAAAATAAAATTCACCATCTCCCCAGGGAAAGTCAATATGGAGTGTGATGAAATGAACAATTATTTTTAAATTTTAAATTAAAATTTTTTTTTGTATAACGATGATATTGCATCAATACAAAAACCAATTCTAATGTAAAAGGGGCAAAAAAAAATGAAATAGGTGTGAGGATTGAATTAGTGTTATTAAAAATTTTTGGTTCTTTTGGGGTTATGGGTAATGCAATATCCATGTTAAAAGAATTTCCTGCTAGGGTTTTTTTGAATTAAAATTTCCCCAAAAAGACTCAACAAACTAAATCTGCTTAAATTTTGCTTGGGGTTTCATTCTACGTTTACAAAGGACTTTTAATAAAATTATGACTTTCACACAGCAATTTTAATTGCAGTAGGCGGGCCCCTACTTGGGTTCATTTGTTTAAATTTTTAGGTCTATCAGGGAAAAAGAGTACATTCAATTCATGAAATAAATTGCTAGCTGGGACAAGGGGGCGTGGGAGTATTGGGCATTCCATTTCTCCATAACAGAGCGATCACCGGTTTTTCTATTATTTCTTTGTTGCTTCGTGTTTTCCACGGGGTTTCTAATATTTTTTATTGACCTTTGCCATATGTGTGTGTTATGATGTTTAAAAAAATCTTTTTTGATCACACTATCAGGGATTAAAAAGAAATGTCTCTGGAAAAGACACCGGTGTGACAAAAGGGTGAGGGGAAAGGGTGAAAATTTTTTGTAAATCGAGCTATTAAAAAATCTAAAAAATCCACTTGATCCAGTTTAGACAAATATGATTAATATAGAGTTGATACACTTAAAAACAATACTACATAATGTAACGTAGATTATTATATATGTTTTGTTTGTTTAGATGTTTCCTAACATTTTTTTTTCTTCTGTAATTTATATGTTTGTTTATTGTATGCATACACTTTTACTTTTTTGAACTGTATATGTATACATGTATTTGTATCAATAGTTAATATGCCATGTTCCTGTTATATTTGTTAATGGCCAAAGGCATGTGTAATGCCGAATTTGCCGAATAAACCTTGAACCTTGAATTAAAATAATCGTTTGATATATTAGCACGTTTGATAAAATCTTTGATATTATGTTTTCGTGTTTGCTGAAGTCTCTGATATTATGTCTTTATGTCTAATGAAGTCTCTTATATTATGTTTCCATGCCTGATGAGGTCTCAAGTATCTGATATAATGTCGACATCTTCGACAAAGTCCCAAATACCATGTTTGCATGTTCGACGAAGTATCTGATATTGTGTTTGCATGTTTAATAAAGTTTCTGTCACTGATATTAGTTCGACATGTTCTATTAAGTCTCTGATAGCATGTCAAACTCTTTCATTAAATCCTCTATTAATCCGGCTTGATTAAGTATACATGTTCCATGAAATATCTGATATCATATCTAGATGCTCAGCGCAGTCTATAATACTTTTGTCTATATGTTCGATGAAGACTCTGATATTATATGTATATACTCGATGAAGACTCTGATATTATATGTATATACTCGATGAAGACTAGTATTCCTTGCATACCAGACGGGAATTTACCGGTGCTGGAAAAATCCATCTTTAAGTTAATCCCGGGGTTTTTTTTGGTGGGGAGGGGGTGGAGTCGGGGGGTTTAACGTCGCACCGACAGAATTGTAGGTCATATAGCGACTTGATTTATGTAGTAATTCATATTTTTTTTTTCATAAATCGGAACAAAAATCTAAAACTTTGACTGTTCCTCTTTGTGCCTGATTATATTTGTCGATTTAAAAAAAAGTTATTTTATCAAAAATGAATAACGTTACGCTGCAACTGATAAAACAAAACCGGAACTAAACATTGTTATTTGTCTTTGAAACGTCATGACGTCTTTCCTGTTTACGGACATTATTTTTGTTTTAAAACGCTGCTATAAGAAATAGTTCTAGAAAGAAAGTCGTTCGATTTTCATTTTTATTATTATTTCTTGAATATGGTATGCGAAAAAAGATTATATCACTGGCTGTAGGTGCAGATGGGAATATCCGCCTAAACAGTTATACTCGAGGCCGGCTATTCCCATCTGCATCTACAACAAATGAAAGAACCTTATAGTATAATATGTTCGATGATGTCTCTGGTATTATGTCTCTATGTTTCGTCTATATATTCCCCAAAGTCTCTAATATTATATCTACATGCTCGATGAAAACCCTGATATTACGACTACATGCTCGACGAAGACTGTGATATCATGTCTACATGCACGATGAAGTCTCTAATATTATGTCTATATATTTGATAAAGTGTCTAACATTATGCATACATGTTTGATGGAGCCTCTTGCTATACTGTTCAAATGTTCGATGTTCGATGAAGTCTCTGATATTATGTCTATATGTTCGATGAAGTCTCTGATATTATGTATATATGTTTGATGAAATCAGTGCAATTATGCTACATGTTTGATGTAATCTTTGGTAATATGTCTATTTGATCGTTGACGTCTCGTCTCTAAAATTATGTTTGCAGGTTCGATTAAGTCTCTTATATACATGATCGATGGAGTCTTCATCTGCGGACGTCCCTAAATTGAATTTCTGTACTTGTAACATGTAAACATGTTGAGCTCTGCTCAACTTGTGGCTAGAGGGCGTGGACGGTTATACTATACCGTCCACGAACAGGCTCAATCTTACCGAGTCTGTAACATTTTCTTTTATTCCGTGTTGGTCGACCTCTGGTTGTTCACTTTTTTATTTAACATGTTGGACGAAGTCTCAATATCAATATCATGTCTAAACATATTCGGTAACGCCTCAGAGAGAGAGAGAGAGAGAGAGAGAGAGAGAGAGAGAGAGAGAGAGAGAGAGAGAGGGGATATATATATATATATCAGTGCATGAGTTTGTCAGGCACAATTTGACTGAAGCGTCTGATACTTTCTCTATATCTGTATTATGTTCTGGGCTATATCTGACATTCTCTACATATGTGTGTACATCTCCCCGTTTATATTTAACGCCCCAGAAATAAAAGGTCGTAAGTGAAAAACAGTACCTTTGAGAAAATTGAAAAAAAAATCGTGTTCACCGAAACTGTTCGTATCTATATATATTCGCCTTTAAATACTTCAAATATTTACCGATTGTCATAAAAATATGGATATTACAGAAATTATATATTCACCATTTTAAGAATGTGCATGCACTTAAAGTATCTGAATACAGCAGAGGATGGCCTATCACCAGCAGGCGATGACCTATCACCAGCAGACGAAAACCTATCACCAGTAGACGATACATGTCACCAGCAGACGAAAACCTATCACCAGCAGACGATAAATGTCGCTCGCAGACGACAAATACCACCAGTAGACAATGATACATCCGCTGCAGACTACAACATAGCACCATCAGACAATGAAATATCGGCAGTAGACTAAGACGTATCACTAGCAACCGACATTATTTGTGTCCAAATTTAAAACAAAAGTTAATTTTATGAGAATGTAATGAATTAAATGGTTACAACAATATTTCTGTTTTGAAACAGTAACATTTGATGTAAAGAGGCGTGAAAAACATGTTAATTTTTCATTAATCTATAAATACTTTATGATCAGATGACAAGTTATATTTCTTAGATTGATATGTATCAGCTTTTACATACAACTGTGTTTTTCGTTTATTCTCCTTTGTAGATATTGTGGTTTATAGAGGCTGTGTTCTACAGGTAAATATTCTTAGGTATCTGTATCCGTAAGGTGGCTGATTTCTACAAAGTCGTGTTGGCGTGTTTTGCGCGGTGAAAACACGACAGCACGAAAACATAACATATTCTTATACCTTTGTTGTCGCGATTTTGTGTTTTCGCCCCACCGACATGAAAACAAGACAAATATATTATTTGTCAAGTTTTTGTGTTTTCGTTTTGGCGTTTTCCGTTAGACATGAGAACAACTTTATTACGCAAGACATGCAAAGAGATCTAGACTGATGATATCAGGTCATAGTAACAAAATCTGAATGGCGTGAAAAACATGACAAATAGTTGCTGAAGTAACTGGTATTGTGGAGGATGAGAACTGGTATGAGCTGCTCCCTGAGGATACCAACCCACCACACTCACGACCAGTACGAACCCAGACCAGCCAGTGCACCCCCACGATCCGCCAAGATCCCACACCTCCCACCGTGAGCGACTAGTAGGGACCCCGGCCAGACCACCCAGACTTGCACGCCAGCCCGGATCCACACCGACTGCAACAGTAGCACGCCGGCCCCGCAGGGCGCGACTCACACGATGCTATTAACCATTTATCTAAAATCAGCAATAATTTTCTTACAGAAGACAGTCAGTTTTAACAAAGTATTCTTATTGTTGCTGTTCATAAGGTTCGAAAATTTGAAAGTATTTGGATTTTTATAATAATATTCGTCTTCATATTTCTTTCTATCAACATTGAAGTATTTGTAATTAAAAAGATAGTGAAATTCAACTCCTAATAAATTACTGTTACACAGGTGACAAGTTCCCTGTTCTCTTCTCAATGTTTTTAGTTCAACCTTTTTTCTGTTGGCAACAGATGCTTCATGCATCTGAATTTACAAAGTGAAATGCTAAGGTCTTAACGTAAGAGCTTGAAATATTTTTCAAATACAAAGTCGTGTTTATACATTCTATAATTTAAACATTTGCTTGAGTTATTGACAGAGAAAGTTCCAATTTTGTATAAACTGATCTTTAATCCTGGTGTAAACAGCATTTTTGAAGGAGTTAAGAGAATGAATTTATAGCGCACAGTATAAGAATATGACCCATCTGGCGCTCAATTTGTGCGTAGTCAACGGCAAATGGTTTGAGTATACCTCCCGTTACAGCTCTTCTTTTTCTAGCCCGGGCTGTACAAAATGCATTAACCATGGTTTAGATTTGAAAACCGTATTTTCAAAATGTGAACATTTTACATATCTATCTACATGATCGGGACTTTTTATCCAAATACAACAAATATTTAAATAGATTAGTATGACTATGTGATAATGCAAAAAGATTGTTTGATTAAGGAGGTAGAGTTATTTTTTGTTGTATCTTTAATCTTTGCAACCATGTTTCGATTCTGATGTCACTTCCCTTTGGAAACAGTCTGTGATCTGTAACAAATACTGTGTAAGACATCCGTTTAATTATTTCTAAAGTATGAAATATATTTACCTATTTCGCACTCAAGCTCGAATTCAGGCATTTAAAAGACCATCTGTTTCATCTTTCGAGCGCGGTATAAAACTTATGTTACATTCCCTTTTTAAACTAGAAATAGGCTTTCGAAAGGTACCAATAATATAGTCTTAAATATATTTATGTTGTATTCTAAAAATCAAGAAATCATACGTTCAGACTAGAAGTAGACAATGCCTAAATCAAAATATTGTTTGTTTCCCCTCCCGGTTCCTACCCACAAGAAATTGACTCTACCCAAAATATTTCAATGCAAATTTAAAAGTATTCTTAGGACGTCAGAAGTATTATAGACAAAATGTGTATAACAGCGGTGTTTATGACTGAAAAATTGTACAACTATAAAGTAGCACATGGGAAAGACAGATTTTATATCTCATAAAGTATTTGTCGTGTTTTCGTGTCGCAGATAAGGTATTTGTCATGTTTTCATGGATGAAATCTTGACAACATGAAAGCATGGCAAATAAAGGCACCAACACGACATATTCATACATGCAAAGACGAAACCTCACCTCGACAAATCAATATGTCGTATCGGCGCCCTCTAAACGTCGTGTTTTCTAAGAAGAAGTATACCGACGAAGAAGAATGCAGATGATGAAGTATACGACGACTAATAATTTTGAAGACGAAGACGAAGAATACCGACGAAGAAGAATGCCGCCGAGTTCGAGTGCTGCCGAGGACGAATGTCGATGAGGAAGAATGCTGACGACAGAGATGCTGACGACGATGAATGTCTATTACGGACCGTCTATAACAAAGGAGGTGACGAAGAATCATTCCTGTATTGATCCTTGTGTTGGGCGGGGGGTGGGAGGTACCAGTGCATGTTCAGGAATACCAATGAACCTCTATATTTAGACCATGAAAACCGAAACCATATGAAAAATAAAGTATATCTGGCCACGCCGATCGTGATGACACTATATAAATAATATTCAGTAACTTTACTGCGTGAATAACTCTGCACACATCTTTACTATCTCATTACAGAATATATACCAATATTTTCATAAAAAATACTTCTCAACACTAACGAATCGCATTGTATTATCTATGCGTGCATGCGTGTGTGTGTGTACGTGTGCGTGTGTGTGTGTGTTTACAACACTGCAATTTTCGGCTGTTTTATGTAAATCTGGATGTATGTCCCCCACACCTCTTTATTTAACCTTTGGTCTACTGGCGGCAAGTTATTCTGCCTTTGCGCCCAGTGCAGACGGTCTGAACTGTTCGGTATTCAATCAGTAAATTTTCAGTGAACACCCCTTCAAATAATAAATGGTACTGCCCAAATTGAACGATAGACCAGTCCATTGTAGAAATTTAACAGGGTAAAGGTTAGAAAAATAGACATAAATATTGTCCGTATGTATTGACCTGGCCCTCTTTAACCTTCGCCAATATTTTCAAGTGTTTTTCCTTATCTAACAAGTGACATCTAGATTTTTTAAATTCAATGTAATGTAATTTTATCGATTTTGCTTCTATTCTAACATTATTCTATAACATAGTTCACTTCATTTGTTTTCATTTTTTAAATGTTTTTGTATTATTTATTTTATGATCTCTGATTTTCATCTGCTGACGCTAGTGGCTTGAATTGTCCATTGCATTGAATGAAAGAACGCTTGTCCAGTCCTTAATTTTTTTGAAATTTTATGGAAACGCTGGTGACAAGAAATTTTGATCTTTTGACCTAAGACGTTCTGCAACGGTACAGTGACGTCTACATAAAGAAATGTTGAAATCAAGTGTATTGAGCAATAAAAATCATAACATGTGCGACAATTATTTACAGATGAAAAACAAGAGATGGTTGTTTGGCAGCTGAACAGCTATCTGCACATCCGACGTGGTGTCAGTTAAGAAATGTATATCTTTATTTTTTTTTAATATCCCTTATTTGTTCGAACAATGAAAACTATTTACAGAAACGTGCGGGTTCATCACAAAACTGAGGGGAGATAACTTATTAAAGTTGATTTCGTGTAGACATGTGTATTATTTTCCCTTGATAACAAAGTTCATTTTAACTGGAACATGATATTTATAGACTCGTTCTCGAAAAGGAAGTAAATTCAGTTTAATATTTACCGTAACTTCAGAAAGTGTTGTTTTTCTAAATTTCTTTTCATTTTACAAACATTTACTTCGGTTTTTCTTTCAACGGGAAATATTTCGTGTTGTGAACTACTTAGTTACAAATATTTTCCCTAAATAACAGAGACACTAGTTGAAAGTTTGACCTCTTAATATGGCGGTATCGGGTCGAAAGACTACTGATTTCCAAGGTTCCATATCCAAAGGTTCATCAGAGGACTTTGACCATAGATGTGAACCATGTTTGGCGATTGGTCAGCAGATAGAAGCTCATGGATTTTGTGTGGACTGCCAAGAATACTTGTGTAAGAACTGCTTTGCTTATCATCAAAGGATAAAGGCGACCAAACATCATCATTTGGTCAACAAAGATAATATGGATAAACATGCTGTTATCAAGAAGGAGTCAGACGAATGCACCGAGAAGTGTCAAGTGCACAAAAAAGAAGTGATTAAATTTTTCTGTCCAAAACATGAAGCACTCGGCTGCAACGATTGTATCGTCCTGAATCACAGAGCATGTGACATTGACTATATACCTGAGAAATGTGCAGGTATTGGCGACAGTACAGAGTTCAGAGAGTTACTAAAGGAACTTGATCAACAAGTAAATGAGACTGATAATATTATAAAGCAGGCCTCAAGTAGAGAAAAAGAATTAGATTCTTGCTATGATAAGCTGCTCAAAGAAATCACAATGTTTCGCAAAGAGATAAATGATCGCTTAGACCAGCTACAAAAGCAAATCTGGACAGAAGCTGACAAAAAGAAATCCACAGATAAACAAGCAGTAAGGAAAGTGCTTGAAACATGTACAACCATTTCTTCAGATATCAAACAACTACAATCAAGACTACAAGATTACAAAGCCTCACAGCAGAATGGACAACTTTACATTACAATGAAACAAGCCAAATCCAAACTAAAGTCAGACGAAATAAAGGAGACAGACAGAAGTTTAGAAAAGACAAACATGCAATACACATTTGAGCAAAACCAAGACCTGACAAACATGCTTTCAAGACAAAATGTATTTGGAAAGCTCACTCTGTCGTCTTCTCTTGTAACTTCAAAGGGGAGGAAACCCATCAACAAATTAACCCGCAAAGAAAACATAAATGTAAAGACGAAATCAGATTGGACGAAATGCTGGATCACAGGATATGTTGTTCTGTCCTCTAACAAACTTGTGGCGGCTGACTTTTACAGTATCAAGCTGAAAGTTGTTGACATAAAAAACAAAGCTATAATAGAAGAGACAACACTTTCTTCAAATCCATGGGACATTGCAGTAGTGCCTCAGGACCATATTGCTGTGACAATGCCAGAGAAGAAAGAGATCCTTATAATGACAACAACAGGTAAACTGTCAACTGTCCGCAAATTTCCAGTTAAAGGATATTGTAGAGGCATAGCTTATCATGAGGAACATCTCTATATAGTCAGCAGTTATCCAAAGTGTGTATATGTTACAGATACACAAGGTAACGTACAGAACACAATTAAACTGGATGATAAGATATTTGTCAAACCATACTACTTACTGCTGAGTAAAGATCTGAGACATATCTTCATCAGTGACTGGGGTAGCCACAGTGTCTTCGGTATAACATTACAAGGTGATATATCTGCTGAATACAAAAACAAAGACTTTATATCACCAGAGGGAATGATGATGCTAGACGATGGATCCTTGCTGGTGTGTTGCAGTGTAGGAAATGGCAGCATATATCGTATCTCGGGTGATTTGAAGCAATGTCACACAATGATAGATAATCTATCATACCACTACTCTATGTGCTATAATCGTGATGCACATGAGGTCTATGTCGGATGTATTAGTGATCAGATGATTGTGTTGAGTTCAAAATAATGTGTTTTATGACACAGAAAACAGTCTGGGTCATGTAAAAATACAATATTGTGTCATTCATATTTCATATGCATTCTTTAAAAGATCAACGATTACAGAAATGGATGAAATAATTCTAAACATTTAGAATCTAATCCCTAATAATCAGAGAACAATTTTAACCGCTTACACAAAAGTGATAAACTAGAAAACAGTTATAACTGTTAAATGAAATTTGAAGCGGTTTAACTCTGACTGTACTATTGATAATATAATCAGATTCTGAGTTTTGTTACATCTTCTATTTATGTTATACATGTACCTATATATAAAAATAATCGTTTTCCGGGGTAGATACAGGGTTTTGGTTAGAGTGCATGGTGTTTTAGGGCATCCAGGATATCTTCATTTAACAAGTTTGTTATCTAAACAGATTTAATATTTTAAAGATATAGTAGGCTAAATTTTTCCAATCCATCATTAAATTTTGTACAGGTAAAATAACAAGTGCTGTCCGTAAGACAGCGCGCTCGACTTTTCGCAGTGCTTGATTCTGAATTAGAGCTTTGCCAGTAAAAAAATCCAAGTTGAAATGGGACATAACTCAAATCAGAGTTATGGAAATTGTGACTCCTGATGTATACTTTGATAGTAAATAAATATTTTGAGTTTCAAGTCAAAAGCTTTAATAGTAACAGAGATATTTGACTTAAAAGGGGGCATAATGTTGTCAACATTCAAATCAGAGTTGTGCGGATTGTTTCTCCTGGTGTAGACTTTGAAAGCAAATCACTATTTTGAGTTTCAAATTCATAGCTTTAATAGTAACAGAGATATTTGACTTTATAAAAAAATTTAACAAAAAAGTTTTAAGCTAAAAAGGGGAATAATTCTGTCAAAGTTCAAATCAGGGTTATGGGGATTGTTTCTCCTGGTGTAGACTTTGATGGCAGATAAGTATTTTTAAGTTTCAAGTCAATAACTTTGATAGTAACAGAGATATTTCACTTTATCAAAAACTATAACCAAAAATTCTAAGTTAAAAAGGGGCATAATTCTGTCAAGATTCAAATTAAAGTTATGGGAATTATTTCTACTGGTGTAGACTTTCATAGTAAATAAATATTTTAAGTGTCAAGTCAATAGCTTTGATAGTAACAGAGATTTTTGACTTTATCAAAAACTTTAACCAACGACGACGCCAACACCGACACTAGGGCAAGTGTAATAGCTCTACATTTTCTTCGAAAAGTCTAGCTAAAATTATTATTATATTATATATATTAACTATTATATATATACAAGGCAAATTTTTTGAATAAATTTTTGAAATTTCACACCTGAAAATCTTGGACTTTATTTTTTTTACTTTAATGTACACATATTTGGTCCATTTTTTGAGCAGGTGTAATGTAAAAAAAACATAGAAAAAATCTATTAGATATTAAATAAATAATATGAGACAGGTAATTAAATATTTCCTTGTAACCACAGGTGTCTGAAGCTCAATTAATAAAATATATATGCAAGTTAGATCTCATAGTAGGTGGGTGGGGTATGGTAATGCATATACATGTATCTATTGATGGAGCTTCAAGCGCCTGTGTTGTAACAGCCATGTGATTTTCATTTTATCATGTGATGTTTGCTATGACAGTTATTAATACATGTATTGTATCAATGTCGAATCATCTGAATATTTCTGGCAAGTGGCAAGGTGTCCGGTCCTGAAATCAATATACATGTACTATGATCTATTGTTTATTACCACATATAAATGGTAATTGTTGGTGAAGATTAGTTGTCATACGTTATTACGGGTTTGTTTTGTAACTATTTTTATAGATAACTACCAGTCACGCACGCTGGAGAGAGTATTCAAATTAATAACTGGGCCTCTCGACAGCCCTTTACAAGTTGTCTAAAGATCCGGTAACCTGATAACGGGCCCTAGCCGCTGCTTAATTTCTATCTCTTGCGTACCGCATGAAAAGATATTTTATACGTGAACGTAATAAAACATATCATAGTATATTTTCATCTTAAATTTCCATCACTTTTATATCTAAAAATGCTGCCATTTGCTTTTATTTTATGGAACTTAACCAACCTAAGCTGTTAGGAAATTTAAACTCCTGAGTATCTGAGATCTCATCTTCTTAAGTATTGCTTGGTTGGTTCTTGTTTTCTTTCTCTGTCTGTTTGGGTTTAATGTCACACCGACACAATTATTGGTCATACTGTGACTTTCCTGCTTTTGTTGGTAGAGGAAGACCCTAGATGCCCCTTCAGGCATTGTTGGTAGAGGAAGACCATAGGTGTCCCACTGGGCATTGTTGGTGGATGAAGACCCTTGGTGCCCCTTCGGGCATTGGTGGTGGAGGAAGACCCTAGTTGCCTTTCGGGCATTATTTTAGACATAGACGAGCAACCAGGTAGAACTACCGATCTTCCGTAAGCCAACTTGGTAGATTCCTCATAAGAAAACAAGAGGGCCATGAATCGATCACCTGACCTACTGACCTAAAGATTATCAAGATTAACATTCTGACCAAGTTTCGTGAAGATACAGTCATAAATGTGGCTTCTAGATTGTTAACAAGCTTTACATTTGATTTGACCTGGTGACCTAGTTTTGACCCCACCTGACCCAGATTAAAACTTAACCTTATGATCATTGAGACTAGAAGTTGCTTTTGTAAAAACGCACTTGTCTTCCCCAATGCAAAGTCATATAGGCAAGAAGCCAATAGGGGTCAGGAGCAAAAGTCAAAGAGACACTAATGGTTGGCTGAGACAGTGATAATCTACTTGACATGTCCAGTCATCCCACTAAGTTTCAACATTCTTGGCCTAGTGGTTCTCAAGTTACTGTTCAAGCTCCTGTGACCTTGACCTTTGATCAAGTGACCCCAAAATTAATAGGGTCATCTACTTTGCATGTCCAATCATCCTATTCAGTTTCAACATTTTAGGTCAAGTCATTCTCAAGTTACTGTCCGGAATTGATTTTACATGACCAGACCCCTGTGACCTTGACCTTTAACATAGTGATCCAAAAATCATATGAGGTCATCTACTCTGCATGTTCAATCATCCTATGTAATTTTAACTTTCTGAGTCAAGTGGTTCTCATTTATTGATCGGAAACGGTTTTCCATGTTCAGGCCCCAGTGACCTTGACCTTAAACAGAGTGACCCCAAAATCAATAGGGTTCATCTACTCTGCATGACCAATCATTCTATGAAGTTTCAACATTCTGGGTCAAGTGGTTCTCAACTTACTGACCGGAAACGGTTTTCAATGTTTAGGCCCCTCTGTCCTTGACCTTTAACAAATTGACCTCAAAATCAACATGAATCATTTACTTTTGCATAAACAATCATCCTATTAAGCTTCAACATTCTGGGTCAAGTGGTACTCAAGTTATTGATTGGAAATGTTTTTCAATGTTCAAGCCCCTGTGACTTTGACCTTTGACGGAGTGACCCAAAAAAACAAAAGGGGTCGTATACTCTAGTAGCCCTACCACCCTATGAAGTTTGAAGGTTCTAGGTCAAATTCTTCCCCAGTTATTGATCAGAAATGGAGTGTGACTTACAGACAGATGGACAGGCCAAAAACAATATGTCTCCCCTAGATGGGAGAAGCGCAGGGAGTGTGTGTGTGTGTGTGTAGGGGTGGGGGGGAGACATAATTAACATTCTGACCAAGTTTCATGAAGATATGGTCATAAATGTGGTCTCTAGAGTGTCCACTAGCTTTTCCTTTGATTTGATTTGGTGGCCTAGTTTTTCATCCCACATGACCCAGATTCCATCTTGGCCTAAAGAACACCAAGATTAACATTCTGACCAACTTTCATGTAGATAGAATCACAAATTTGACCTCTAGATTGTTAACAAGCTTTACCGTTGATATGTCCCGGTGACCTAGTTTTTTACCCCACATGACTCGGAATCGAACCTGATCTAGACGTCATAAAGACAAACATTATGATCAATTCCTATGAATTCCAAACTTAAAATTAGGTCTGTAGAGTGTTCACAAGCTTAACCTTTGATTTGACCAGGTGATCTAGGTTTTGGTGGCCTAGTTTTTAATCCCACATGACCCAGATTCCATCTTGGCCTAAAGAACACCAAGATTAACATTCTGACCAACTTTCATGTAGATAGAATCACAAATTTGACCTCTAGATTGTTAACAAGCTTTACCGTTGATATGTCCCGGTGACCTAGTTTTCTACCCCACATGACTCGGAATCGAACCTGATCTAGACGTCATCAAGACAAACATTATGATCAATTCCTATGAATTCCAAACTTAAAATTAGGTCTGTAGAGTGTTCACAAGCTTAACCTTTGATTTGACCAGGTGATCTAGGTTTTGACCTCACCTGCAGTAAATTGAAACTTGACCTAAAGATCTTCTAGATTAACATTCTGACCAAGTTTCATTAAGATTTGGTCATAAATGTGGCCTCTAGAGTGTTAACTAGTTTTTTCTTTCATTTGACCTGGTGACCTAGTTTTTGATCCTACATAACCCAGATTCATATCTGACCTAAAAATCATCAAGGTTTACATTCTGATCAAGTTTCATGAAGATACGGTTATAAATGTGGCTTATAGAGTGTTAAATAGCTTTTCCTTTGATTTGACCCGGTGACCTAGTTTTTGACCCCACATATACCAGGTTCGAAACTGACCTAAAGATCATCAAGATTAACATTCTGACAAAGTTTCATTAAGATATGGTCATGAATGTGGCCTCTAGAGTGTTAACTAGCTTTTTCTTTGTTTTGACCTGATGACCTAGTTTTTGACCCCACCTGACAAGTTTAAAAGTTGTCCTAAAGATAAACAAGATTAACATTCTAACCAAGTTTCGTTAAGAAATGGTCATAATTGTGGCCTCTAGAGTGTTATCTAGCTTATCTTTTGATTTTACCTGGTGACCCTGTTTTTAACCCCAAACAACCAAGGTCCGAACTTGATCTAAATCATAGAAATTTAACATTCTGACCGAGTTTCATGAAGATACAATCATAAATGTGGCCTGTAGAGTGTTTACAAGCTTTTTCTTTGATTTGGGCTGGTGACCTAATTTTTAACCCCACCTGACCCAGATTTAAACATGACCTAAAGGTCACTAAGATACAATCATAAATGTGGCCTGTAGAGTGTTAACAAGCTTTTTCTTTGATTTGAGCTGGTGACCTAATTTTTAACCCCACCTGTCCCAGATTTAAACATGACCTAAAGGTCACTAAGATACAATCATAAATGTGGCCTGTAGAGTGTTACCAAGCTTTTTCTTTGATTTGATCTGGTGACCTAATTTTTAACCCCACCTGACCCAGATTTAAACATGACCTAAAGGTCACTAAGATTAACAGTCTGACCAAATTTCATTAAGATACAATCATAAATGTGGCCTCTAGGGTGTTAACAAACTTTTCCTTTGATTTGACCTGGTGACATACATTTTGACCCTACCTGACCAGGATTTGAACTTGACCTAAAAATCATTATTATTATTATTATACCAGATTTATATAGCGCCCTTTTCATGATCAATTTCACATTCAAAGGCGCTTTACATAGTTCAAATGCAGCCACACAGGGCGCCTAATTCATCCTCTACTAGTACAGACAAAGAGCGATCTGACCAAAGGGACAGAGTGAGACAAAGCCCCCACGACAGAGAGATCAGAAATCAGATACAGGCTTATCCAGCTAACTTAGCCTAGCTCGTTTCGAATAGACAGCCTGGTTCTTTAACTTGCCCAGTGTATAAATTATCAAGATTAACATTCTGACAAAGTTTCATTATACCCCTACAAAACAAAGTTTGGGGGGTATATAGGAGCGAGCTTGGCGGTTGGTCGGTCCGTTGGTTTTCATGGTTTCAGGATGGTAACTCATGAAAGGCTTGACCAATTTAAGTAACGTTTGGTACACAGGTGTAACATCAGAAAATACAGGTCAAGTTCAAATTTGGGGTCAGTAGGTCAAAGGTCAAGGTCACAGTTACCCTGAACAATTAAACGGTTTCCGGATGATAACTTCAGAACGCTTGGGCCTAGGATCATAAATTTTGTTACACAGGTGTAACATCATAAAGTGAAGGTCAATTCAACTTTGAGGTCTGTAGGTCAAAGGTCAAGGTTACAGTGACTCGGAACAGTTAAATGGTTTCCGGATGATAACTTGAGAACGCTTGGGCCTAGGATCAAAAATTTTGGTACAAAGGTGTACCATCATGAAATGCAGGTCAAGTTCGGCTGTGAGGTCTGTAGGTCAAAGGTCAAGGTCACAGTGACTCGAAACAGTTAAATGGTTTCCAGATGGTAACTTGAGAATGCTTGGGCCTAGGATCATAAATTTTGGTACACAGGTGTAACATCATGAAATACAGGTCAAGTACTACTTTGAGGTCAGAAGGTCAAAGGTCAAGGTCACAGTGACTCGGAACAGTTAAATGGTTTCCAGATGATAACTTGAGAACGCTTGGGCCTAGGATCAAGAATTTTGGTACACAGGTGTAACATCATGACATACAGGTCAAGTTATACTTTAAGGTCAGTAGGTCAAAGGTCAAGGTCACAGTGACTTGGAACAGTTTAACGGTTTCTGGATGGTAACTTGAGAATGCCTGGGCTAGGATCGTGAAAATTGATGGGGAGGTTGGTTATGACTAGCAGATGACCCCTAATGATTTTGAGGTCAGTAGGTCACAAGTCAAGGTCACAGTGACCCGGAACATTTGAACAGTTTTCGGACAATAACTTTAGAACGTTTGGGACTAGGATCAGGAAACTTAATCGGGAGGTTGGTCACATCAAGCAGATGATTTTGAGTTCCAAAGGTCAAAGGTCGTTTAAACCTTTTATGGACAATAATTTGAGAACACTTGGGTCGAGGATCGTGAAACTTTATAGGGAGGTTGATCAGACTAGAAGATGACCTCTATGATTTTGTGGTCAGTAGGTCAAAGGTCAAGCAAGTTCAGCTTTGATATTGGCTTAGGTCTGTGACAAGGCAATATTGTGGGGGTAAAATTCCTCACCCCTTTGACAACTCTATTTAAGATATGGTGATAAATGTGGCCTCTAGAGTGTTAACAAGCTTTTCCTTTGATTTGACCTTGTGACCTAGGTTTTGACCCCAGATGACCCAATATCAAACTCGTCCATGAGTTTATTAAAGGTAACATTCTGACCAAGTTTGGGCTAAAATTGTGACCTCTAGAGAGTTAACAATCAAACTGTTGACGACTAGGGACGACTAGGGACGACGGACAGACAAACAGACACAGGGCGATCACAAAAGCTCACCTTGAGCACTTCGTGCTAAGGTGAGCTAAAAATCTACACCCAAAGCAAAGTTTCAAACCCAAAGTGATGAGGGTTGATTGCAATTATACTTCAGCGCTGGTATCCCTCTGTACTGGTCTGAAGATTTTAAATACGACTGGTCAAAATTGAAAGCCCTTTTTCAAAGAACAAGTACGTGTTGACAAAGTTTTAATGACCAGAACAGTTTAAACAATAGAAAGCATTTAATATAAAAGTAATACTAAACAATCCTCAGAACTTAACAATAAAATGAACAAATATAAATAATCTATATATAAAAGTGCAAAAACGTATAGTAAACAAAGATAACAAACTCAGCTGTTTATTATTTCTTTACATTAATAGAGGAGTGGACAAAACATTTCCATCTGATTTTTTACTATGTGTACCCCTTTCATGAACCTCTCCCATGAATTTTCCTTAATTTTCATTTTCAAATATTTTCAAGGACAAAAATTTAACTATGTTTAGTTGTATTTAATGTTACAAAAAAAAAGCTGATGATGCTGAATATACAAATACTTTCATATTTTTCTTTACAAAATTGTGATTATTCTCTTAAATGTACCGGAGAAATTTTGTCTGCTTTGTGAAACATAAATAACCAAAGATTTGGAAAAATTTACAGATTCTTCTGTAATGGATATCATTTTGTTTGTTTCAGTGTGAGATTGAAAAATCCTTTAACAAGTGAACATCAGATGCAATATTTTCACGAGTGTCATAGTTACAATTGAAAATTTCACAAGTGAAAGATACTTTGATTGACACGTGAGACAATTTTTTTACTTTATGTCTTCCAACGGTTTTTACCAAATTATGCCAGTTTTACCAGTGCAATGCCATGCACATTTTGCAACATGTTTTTCTTTGTTTTACATCTAAATACGACAGTGTGCATATCTTTATCATTTTACTTCTGTATCTTTTTAATGTATATTAAAGAAAGAATACTTCCAATTATATATACTTCATATCCTTTCATGTTCAAGTTAAGTTCCACAACAGTGAAAATTATAAAATGAAAATCCCAATGTTTAAAACAGTAAAAGTTTCATATAAATCCCCACTTATATTTCAATAAACTACTGAAAAACATGAAATCAAACTAGATGCCCACAGACAACATCTCAGCCCACCCTTTGACCCATAACTGTGACCTTGACCTTTGAGATAAGAGTCCGTCTCATTGAGATAAACACTCATGCCAAATACAAACAAGATTCCTAAATGCATGTCAAAGTTATGGGCCAGACAAGATCTGAGATGACCTTTGACCTCCAACCTTGACCTTTGAGATAGGAACCTGAGGTTTGCGCATGACATTCTGTCTCACTGAGGTTAACATTCATGCCAAATATAAACAAGATTGCTCCATGCATGTCAAAGTTATGGTCCGGACAAACAAATCCGAACGGATGCACTCACGTACTGACGGACGCACACACGCACATACAACGAACAGCCATTTGGACAACTATGTCTTCGCTTCCGCAAGCTGGCTCTACAAAAAACAGGTTCAATTAATTTAGCAGGTTTTGTTATACATATATAAAGAAAAACAAATGAATTGTTAATGATTTGTTAATGTCAGTTATGATTAAAACTGTATGATTCATAAACTTAAGAAAATAACATACTACTGTGAAATTGTTAGAAGTAAAACTAAATGATTCATAAATGAAAAAAGAGCATAAAACTGTGAAATTCACAAAAACAACACAATAGAACTTGAAAGAAAAACAAAACATTAGCATTCTGCAGCCTTTCAGTCATATTGCAGAACCAACAACCTTCCGCAAGCTTCCTCTCACGACAGCGAGAACAGGACTTGAACCTATATAGGTGAGGGGCAAAGGAATCCAAGTCAGCAACTTTAACTACTGGGCCTCAATGACCCCTAACATTTTAACCAAAGTATATATTTTGAAACTCACTCAGTTTTATTTGTTTGTTTTGCGGTTTAACACCATTTTTTAAACAGTATTTCAGTTATGTAACTGACAGCAGTTAACCTAACCAGTGTTCCTTGATTCTGTACCAATACAAATCTATTCTAGGTTAACTGCCTACTTCCCCACATAAATCAGAGGTGGAGGAGAAATGATTTCAGACACAGTATCTTTCATCAAATCGTCACAGAGAACATATTTCCCGCCTGGGTGTCAAACTCACGAACGCACGATCAGTAGATCTGTGCTCTCCCTATTTAGCTAGTAAGCGGATGGGGTGCAGCTGTCTAAATCTTATCACTGGTGACACATGTTCGATAAAATCTCTGATGCTATGTGTAAATATTTGATGAAGTCACTAATATTTTGTCTAAATGTCCATTGAAGTCTCTGATATTATGTCTTGACATTTGTTGAATTCACTAATATTATGTCTCATTGTTTGATAAGTCTAACATATGATGTCTACATCACTGTCATATTTGATGAAGTCTCTAATATTATGTCAACATGTTCGATGAAGCCTCTGATATTATGTTGACATGTTCAATAAAGACTCTGATATAAGATCTACATGTTGGATTGAGTATCTTATATTTTGTCTAAATCAGTGCATCAGTTGGCCAGTCACAATTTTACTGAAGTATCTGACATTTTGTCAATGTCTGAAGTCCTTTCTCTGCCATTCTCTGATATTCTCTCCATATTTTTGTACATGTCCCTGTATGTCTCCCTGCTGTCTGTCATGCTGAATAGATCTGACACACAAACTGCCTGCAAGATTCAAACATTATATGAAGAATGAGAAGAATGGTAGAAGTCAATCTGACTAAAGTACATCTCCAATTATAGCTATGCTTTGGATCTGAAGATGTGCTATTGATAGACTTGTTCTGACGACCCTTCCGCTAGCCAATCAGAGCCTTGCTTTCAACATTTTGAAAGTGAAAGTAGAAGTTTAAACAAGAGCACTGCCTTGCTGACACTCATCGGATTTTTTTTTGTATAATAGAGAAATTGTCCTAGCCATGATTTTCTAAGTCCAAAAGGGGCCATAATTCTTGCAAAAAGCAGGATGGAGTTATGTTTTCAGATGTACATAGTCAGCTTATAATGGTGAACAACTGTTGCAAGTTTCAAAGCAATAGCTTGAATAGTTTAGGAGAAAAGCTGACCTAAACATAAAACTTACTGTAACCAATACATCTGATATTTTCTAAGTCCAAAAGGGGCCATAAGTCTTGCAAAAAGCAGGACAGAGTTATGTTTCTTGCTGTACATGGTCAACTTATGATGATGAACAAGTGTTGCAAATTTTAAAGCAATAGCTTTGATAGTTTATGAGAAAAGCTGACTTAAACATATTACTCAACCTAGAAATCCAAAAGGGGCAATAATTCTTCAAAAAAAGCAGGATGGAGTATGTTTCTTGATGTACAGGGTCAGCTTATGATGGTGAACAAGTGTTGCAAGTTTCAAAGCAATAGCTTTGATATGACAGTTTAATTAAGAGAAAAAGCTGACCTAAATATAAAACTTAACCAAGAAATCTGATATTTTCTAAGTTCAAAAGGGGCCATAAACCTTGCAAAAAGCAAGATGGAGTTATGTTTCTTGCTGTACTGGGTCAGCTTCTGATGGTGAACAAGTGTTGCAAGTTTTAAAGCAATAGCTTTGATAGTTTAGGAGAAAAGCTGACCTAAACATAAAACTTAACGAGAAAACTGATTTTCTAAGTCCAAAAGATGCATTAATTCTTGAAAATAGCAGGATGGAGTTATGTTTCTTGATGTACAGTGTCAGCGTATGGTGAACAAGTGTTGCAAAGCAATAGCTTTGATAGTTTAGGAGAAAAGCTGACCTAAACATAAAACTTAACCAAGAAATCTGATATTTTCTAAGTACAAAAGGGACCATAAATCTTGCAAAAAGCAGGTGGAGTTATGTTTCTTGCTGTATAGGGTCAGCTTCTGATGGTAAACAAGTGTTGCAAGTTTCAAAGCAATAGCTTTGATAGTTTAGGAGAAAAGCTGACCTAAACATAAAATTTAACCAGGCAACGCCGACACCGACGCAGATGCCGATCAAGTGATGACAATCACTCATCATTTTTTTTCAATAAATAAGATGAGCTAAAAATCTATATTTAGCCTGACTTTTTCATGTTTATTATGATGACCACATCATGACTGCGCCCTCATGTTTAGAGAGGTATTATATGTCATGGTACAGACTTGGTCACGTAAGGGAAGAATATGTGTCAGGCAGCCGGTTAGCTCAGTCGGTAGAGCACTCGTCCTGTAAGTGAGGGGTCCCAGGTTCGAGCCCTGGACTGGCTGCACATTTTGCTCACCCTGTGACATTCGACGCTATTTTGATGGTTCAGCCAAATGCTTGTTGAAACAAGTCGTCCGATTGGTTCAAATAAAATAGATTTGCGAAAATGAAAATAGCAATATCGGAAATCCAAATATACAGAAAGATGAATGTGAATAGGTCATTATCAGATGTTCGTTTAGAAGATCAAGTACTTTAGTCAGATTGGGTATACATGTAAGCTAACAAAATTGTATCTCGGAAAAGAAAGTTTTCTTACTGTGTGAGATAATCTGAAATGTTTCAATTCCTGAGAATGAATATGACATGGAAGTAAGAATTAGCAAGAACCAATGTACTAGTATCGACTATACCACTGGCTTACAAACAAAAACTGAACTGCGGTATCTAAGCAGGATGATATTCATAATCTGATACTCTGCTAAGACATGTATGTACAGAACTGAACTCGTTACTTACCTATAATACTGCAACAATAATCCCTATAACTGCACCTGACAATACGTTTATAATTTGACACTCGACATAGACATATATTGTACAGAACTTGTTTTTTACCACTAATACTGCTAAAATAACCCCTATAAATGCACCTGGCACAGTCACTACATCTGAAAGGTTGTGTT
Organism: Mercenaria mercenaria; assembly: GCF_021730395.1. Lineage (NCBI taxonomy): Eukaryota > Metazoa > Mollusca > Bivalvia > Venerida > Veneridae > Mercenaria > Mercenaria mercenaria. The sequence continues at coordinate 26,692,366 of NC_069377.1, read as the reverse complement.
TACAATTTGACACCCTACTTAGATATGTATAGTAGAGAACTTAAGACTTACAACTAAAAGTCACCTGCCATTATATCTTTAAGATGATGTTTTAAATTTGACATTCTTCTTAGATTATTTATAATATAGAACTTGTAACTTACCACTAATACTGCTACAACAATGCCAATCACAGCACCTGCCATTACATCTGTAGGATGGTGTTTATAATCTGACACTCTACTAAGACATGTATAGTAGGCCATCACAAATATAAGTGTCTGTAGGAGGGGCCGTATCAAAGACTTGAACAAGAATGTGAGGCGTTTCTGTAAAAATATCTGAAATAGATTAAGTATAACTTATAGTCCTACTGTCAATGTGGTACAGATACAAACAGAGTTTATAGCAATTAGACAGATACAAACTGAGTTTATAGTCCTACTGTCAATGTGGTACAGATACAAACAGAGTTTATAGCACTACTGTCAATGTGGTACAGATACAAACAGAGTTTATAGCACTACTGTCAATGTGGTACAGATACAAACAGAGTTTATAGCAATTAGACAGATACAAATGGAGTTTATAGTCCTACTGTCAATGTGGTACAGATACAAACAGAGTTTATAGCAATTAGACAGATACAAACTGAGTTTATAGTCCTACTGTCAATGTGGTACAGATACAAACAGAGTTTATAGCACTACTGTCAAAGTGGTACAGATACAAACAGAGTTTATAGTCCTACTGTCAATGTGGTACAGATACAAACTGAGTTTATAGTCCTACTGTCAATGTGGTACAGATACAAACTGAGTTTATAGCACTACTGTCAATGTGGTACAGATACAAACAGAGTTTATGGCAATTAGGCAGAAACAAATGGAGTTTATAGCACTACTGTCAATGTGGTACAGATACAAACAGAGTTTATAGCAATTAGACAGATACAAACTGAGTTTATAGTCCTACTGTCAATGTGGTACAGATACAAACAGAGTTTATAGCACTACTGTCAATGTGGTACAGATACAAACTGAGTTTAAAGCACTACTGTCAATGTGGTACAGATACAAACAGAGTTTATAGCAATTAGACAGATACAAACTGCGTTTATAGTCCTACTGTCAATGTGGTACAGATACAAACTGAGTTTATAGCAATTAGACAGATACAAACTGAGTTTATAGCACTACTGTCAATGTGGTACAGATACAAACAGAGTTTATAGCAATTAGACAGATACAAACTGAGTTTATAGTCCTACTGTCAATGTGGTACAGATACAAACTGAGTTTATAGCACTACTGTCAATGTGGTACAGATACAAACAGAGTTTATAGCAATTAGACAGATACAAACTGAGTTTATAGTCCTACTGTCAATGTGGTACAGATACAAATTGAGTTTATAGCACTACTGTCAATGTGGTACAGATACAAACAGAGTTTATAGCAATTAGACAGATACAAACTGAGTTTATAGTCCTACTGTCAATGTGGTACAGATACAAACAGAGTTTATAGCAATTAGACAGATACAAACTGAGTTTATAGTCCTACTGTCAATGTGGTACAGATACAAACTGAGTTTATAGCACTACTGTCAATGTGGTACAGATACAAACAGAGTTTATAGCAATTAGACAGATACAAATGGAGTTTATAGTCCAACTGTCAATGTGGTACAGATACAAATGGAGTTTATAGTCCTACTGTCAATGTGGTACAGATACAAACAGAGTTTATAGCACTACTGTCAATGTGGTACAGATACAAACAGAGTTTATAGTCCTACTGTCAATGTGGTACAGATACAAACTGAGTTTATAGTCCTACTGTCAATGTGGTACAGATACAAACTGAGTTTATAGTCCTACTGTCAATGTGGTACAGATACAAACTGAGTTTATGGCAATTAGGCAGATACAAATGGAGTTTATAGCACTACTGTCAATGTGGTACAGATACAAACAGAGTTTATAGCAATTAGACAGATACAAACTGAGTTTATAGTCCTACTGTCAATGTGGTACAGATACAAACAGAGTTTATAGCACTACTGTCAATGTGGTACAGATACAAACTGAGTTTAAAGCACTACTGTCAATGTGGTACAGATACAAACAGAGTTTATAGCAATTAGACAGATACAAACTGCGTTTATAGTCCTACTGTCAATGTGGTACAGATACAAACTGAGTTTATAGCAATTAGACAGATACAAACTGAGTTTATAGCACTACTGTCAATGTGGTACAGATACAAACAGAGTTTATAGCAATTAGACAGATACAAACTGAGTTTATAGTCCTACTGTCAATGTGGTACAGATACAAACTGAGTTTATAGTCCTACTGTCAATGTGGTACAGATACAAACAGAGTTTATAGCAATTAGACAGATACAAACTGAGTTTATAGTCCTACTGTCAATGTGGTACAGATACAAATTGAGTTTATAGCACTACTGTCAATGTGGTACAGATACAAACAGAGTTTATAGCAATTAGACAGATACAAACTGAGTTTATAGTCCTACTGTCAATGTGGTACAGATACAAACAGAGTTTATAGCAATTAGACAGATACAAACTGAGTTTATAGTCCTACTGTCAATGTGGTACAGATACAAACTGAGTTTATAGCACTACTGTCAATGTGGTACAGATACAAACAGAGTTTATAGCAATTAGACAGATACAAATGGAGTTTATAGTCCAACTGTCAATGTGGTACAGATACAAATGGAGTTTATAGTCCTACTGTCAATGTGGTACAGATACAAACAGAGTTTATAGCACTACTGTCAATGTGGTACAGATACAAACAGAGTTTATAGTCCTACTGTCAATGTGGTACAGATACAAACTGAGTTTACAGTCCTACTGTAAATGTGGTACAGATACAAACTGAGTTTACAGTCCTACTGTCAGTGTGGTATAGATACAAACTGAGGTAATAGCACTACTCTCAGTGTGGTACATATACAAACTGAGTTTATAGTCCTACTGTCAGTGTGGTACAGATACAAACGGAGTTTACAGTCCTACTGTCAGTGTGGTACAGATACAGACGGAGTTTACAGTCCTACTGTCAGTGTGGTACAGATACAGACGGAGTTTACAGTCCTACTGTCAGTGTGGTACAGATACAGACGGAGTTTACAGTCCTACTGTCAGTGTGGTACAGATACAGTCTGAGTTTACAGTCCTACTGTCAGTGTGGTACAGATACAGACGGAGTTTACAGTCCTACTGTCAGTGTGGTACAGATACAGACGGAGTTTACAGTCCTACTGTCAGTGCGATACAGATACAGACTGAGTTTACAGTCCTACTGTCAGTGCGGTACAGATACAGACTGAGTTTACAGTCCTACTGTCAGTGCGGTACAGATACAGTCTGAGTTTACAGTCCTACTGTCAGTGTGGTACAGATACAGACGGAGTTTACAGTCCTACTGTCAGTGTGGTACAGATACAGACGGAGTTTACAGTCCTACTGTCAGTGTGGTACAGATACAGACTGAGTTTACAGTCCTACTGTCAGCGTGGTACAGATACAGACTGAGTTTACAGTCCTACTGTCAGTGTGGTACAGATACAGTCTGAGTTTACAGTCCTACTGTCAGTGTGGTACAGATACAGACTGAGTTTACAGTCCTACTGTCAGTGTGGTACAGATACAGACTGAGTTTACAGTCCTACTGTCAGTGTGGTACAGATACAGACTGAGTTTACAGTCCTACTGTCAGTGTGGTACAGATACAGACGGAGTTTACAGTCCTACTGTCAGTGTGGTACAGATACAGTCTGAGTTTACAGTCCTACTGTCAGTGTGGTACAGATACAGACTGAGTTTACAGTCCTACTGTCAGTGTGGTACAGATACAGTCTGAGTTTACAGTCCTACTGTCAGTGTGGTACAGATACAGACTGAGTTTACAGTCCTACTGTCAGTGTGGTACAGATACAAATGAAGTTTATAGTCCTACTGTCAGTGTGGTACAGTGGTACAGATACAAATGAAGTTTATAGGCCTTCTGTCTGTGTGGTACAGATACAGTCTGAGTTTATAGTCCTACTGTCAGTGTGGTACAGATACAGACTGAGTTTATAGTCCTACTGTCAGTGTGGTACAGATACAGACTGAGTTTATAGTCCTACTGTCAGTGTGGTACAGATACAGACTGAGTTTATAGTCCTACTGTCAGTGTGGTACAGATACAAATTGAGTTTATAGTCCTACTGTCAGTGTGGTACAGATACAGATTGAGTTTATAGTCCTACTGTCAGTGTGGTACAGATACAGACTGGGTTTAATGAAAGCTCATTTGGTAAAACATGTATACCTCTCATGATGACCTGTCAGATTAAAATGTTTGAAATTTGGCTTCAATCTAAATTTCACTGAGACCTTGACCTTTGATGTACTAACTCCAATACAACATGGGTAATGTATTGACCAAAGAAGTTTAGTGTGAAGGTCTGAGGCCCAAGCATTCTCCCCAAAACGTTTTTGTGTTGCGTTTAGCACCATTTATCAACTGTATTTCAGCTATGTAATGGTGGGTATTTAACCTTACCAGTGTTCCTGGATTCTGTACCAGTACAAACCTGTTCTACGCAAGTAATTATATTGTATAGCTTGGTCTATAAATACCAACCTTGAAAACAAGAAAGTGGTCTTTGTTGACAAGTGGTCTCATAGGTCAAATTAAACTAATTATAGTTCAGCGGGAAAAGAAAACAGTGGCCTTTAACCAAAACTCGACATAATATTTTTCAGCGCCATGCCTTTATTTTGTTTTGTTTTGTTTTGGGTTTAACACCATTTTTCAACAGTATTTCAGTCATGTAACGGCGGGCAGTTAACCTAACCAGTGTTCCTGGATTCTGCACCAGTACAAACCTGTTCTCCACAAGTAATTATATTGTATAGCTTGGTCTATAAATACCACCCTTGAAATCAAGGAAGTGGTCTTTGTTGACATGTGGTCTCATAGGTCAAATTAAACTAATTATAGTTCAGTGGAAAAAGAAAATAGTGGCCTTTAACCAAAACCCAACATAATGTTTTTCAGTGTCATGCCTTTATTTTAGGGATGGGAACGAATATTCGAATATTCGAATATTCGGAAATCGGTCGAATATTCGAATATGAAAACCAAATTCGAATATTCGTAAATTATTGTATATTTTTGCTCAAAATAAGTATCATTGATTTTGGGCAATATGAGCATGCTAATTCTACAGAATAAAACCATGTCATGTTTGTTTAACGAGTATCAAAAGATGTCCAATTAACAAGAAAATAGCAATGCATAATTGGCAGGGGCCATCGTTACGGATTAACAGTTTGCAACAGGCGTCAATGTGTCAGATTCATGTCAAAAGATGTCCAATTAACAAGAAAATTGCAATACATAATTACCTGGGGTCATCGCTACGGATTAACAGTTTGTATTAGGCGTAAATGTGATATCTTTATATCGTTTGTTCATTTTTATTGGCGCCTGTTTTATGTAACAAGCTGTAGAATTTTTTTTTCGGAAACAATACCAAACTTGTAGATATTGCCGATCTTTTCGCAATATTTTGTACGACGTTTCAGACCATCCGCAGAATCGGTTTTCATCCGCAATCGGCCGTATTCGAATTAACTTTTGAAATACTTTATAATAAAATCAAGATAACATATGACTGATGCATAAGTTCATGTTGAAGTTTGCCTTACTTGCTTTTTACACGACGATTAAAAATTTTCAAGATGGCGGCGGTAATACAACAGCGCGTCACGTGTTTAAATGGGGCGACCTGCTATTTTTAGATAAAATTGCGACGGTCTAAATTATAATCGTTTTGATTTTTTGTATTATTTTGAAACTAAAACACTAAATTAGTTAAATATGTTCATGATTATACTGACAGAATCGTGAAATAAAATGCTAGGATCGGCGGGTTTTGCTAAGCAGGATCGGGTTACCCGAAGCAAACATTTTTTGGCCTTATTACGTACGATGATCCACGCTGTAAACAAATGAATACGTTGTGTATATGCCAATCACTTAATAAGAATTGAAAGCTTCCATTAAAACAAACCGAATATTCGAATATATTCGAATATGGCAAACCGAATATTCGAATATTGATTTCAGTATTCGTTCCCATCCCTACTTTATTTTGTTTTGTTTTGCGTTTAGTGCCGTTTTTCAACAGTATTTCAGTCATGTAACAGCCAGGGCTCTCACTGGCCTCCAAAAAATAATAGCCAACTTTTTAACCTATGAAAAATTAATAGCCAAAATTGATGCGGATCTTTGCATGCAATTTTTGTAAAAATAAAAATGATAAATTTTAACATATATATTTTCTTAATTGCTTTAAAAAGTAGTAGGCCCCAACGGGGTGTGGGAATTGGGGATTCAGGGAAATTACCTCCTAATATTGGTGGTGGGGTCCCACTATAAATTAAAATGCTATATTTTGATGGATATTGAAGTCATTTACAGGACACATATTTAGTTTGTGTAAGGCAGCTGAAATGGTTGATACTGACTGACATTATAGACTGGACAATAGTTCAATTAGGCCCATTCATGCACACACAATATGGACACAGTTGCACACAATGGAAAGTTTACCAAGTCTTTGAGTATCATTCATGTTTATTTTTTTTCTTTATACATATCAAAAGTGTTTTCATGATTCTTTTGACCATAACTGCACTTAAATTGCTCGAAAAGTACAAAACAATCGGGTTGCGAAAATAAGTGATATTTGGCATCTATGCACACTACTGAATTACAGCTTTTTGTCAACAAGTTATGGCGGGCAGTTAACCTAACCAGTGTTCCTGGATTCTGCACCAGTACAAATCTGTTCTCCACAAGTAATTATATTGTATACGCAAACTTCCCCACATGAATTATTAGAGGTGGAGGACGAATGATATCAAGGCATCAGGAGAACATACGCCCTGCCCAGGGATCTAACTCGCGACCCCGCAATCTGTAGACCAACGCTCTCCCTACTGAGCTAAGCGGGCGGGTGTAATGCCTTTAATCTTTGTAAATGATGGTGCAAGTTTTTCAATAGTATGCCATAAAGAAGAAAAAGATCTGATTACTCTTTGTGAACACATTACATTATCTTGGAATTATGAGAGCTATATTGAACTACAGTAAGCAAATTACACTAAAAGAAGCAGAAACAGAATCACAATGTAATCCATTCATTCCTTTTCCTATAGGAATAATACTAAAATCAAAATCTGGATATAAAGACATCTATAATATTCTAAACAGAAACTCTGATACCCCAACAAGCCAGACAAAATGGAATTCAGAATTTCACTTCAAATTTGATGAATGGAAAATATTTCTACAGTATGCCATTTAAAGTAACAAAAGATAGCAATTTACAATGGCTGCAATATAGACTTCTACATCGTATTTTGCCAGTTAATAAATATTTAAGAAGATTAAGCTTGAAAGATAATGATCTATGTGACTTGGCTTTGAAACTTTGTAACTTAGTTACTGACAGATTATATGTCATGAAAACACATGCGAATAGGTTGTTTTTGCTAATTTTACCATTAAAAACTGAATAGAACCTTAAAGTTTAACCTGCTGCCCACAAGTGATTCTGTCTTTACGACCAGTGCAGACCTGAACATGGTCTGCACTGGTCGCTATTCAGTCAGAAAATTTTCAATGAGCACCCCTTTGAATAATAAATGGTATTGCTTAAATTGAATGATGGACCAGTCCATTATAGAAATTTCGCAAGCTAAAGGTTAATGAATTATCACAGGATACCCAAGGTAAACTACCTTAATTATAAAGGTTTACATAAACAGTTGTTATTAAAAGTACAAATTCCGCATTACTGTGTTGGCCAAGATAGTATGAAAGGCACCTCTTGTTCGATTCCAGACTCAGACATGTTTTTTTTTCTTGATTTAGCATTTTCTGAAATAGGTAAGAAACAAAGACACATGTTCTAATATTCATTATATGATCAAACTGGAATTTTAAAGACAGATCATTTTAAGTCAAAATCTGCAGTCCAACCGTGCAGTCTGATCTTAGTCTGCACAGTTTCCTTTTCAGACATTAAATTTTAAGTGAACACCCCTTCTAATAATAAATAGTGCTGCCCAAATTGAATGACAGACCAGTCAATTTAAGAAATTTAGCAGGGTAAAGGTTAATATTTTATAAGATAGTCTGGTGTTTTGTAACAGTGACAGGTGTTGTCTATTGTAAGACATCATTTGGTGTGGCTCTATACCAAAGGTTACTTTAATCATTGGGTTATTACAAAACATAATACAGTTAAAATCATAATCAAGATCAATCAAAAGAATTATGAGAAAATATAGTTGAAATTTTCTTAAAGTTACTTCAAATAAAATTATTTTCAAATCTAGCCCGTAGTTTCATACAAGAAGTTTTTTAACCAAAAAGAAAAAAAAATCTTACAAGGTACAGATATGTCAAAATACATCTAAAATTTGGAGGTACCATCCATGTTGTTCCACAGAAAAATGGTCTTGGTTTTTCCCTTCGGCCAATAATGAAAAAGTTACTAAATAAGCTATTTATAGTAACATAAAAAGGAATTAATTTAAAAAAATATGGTAAGTGAACAAAAGAAGGATCTGCCAAATAAAAAGAGCACTGCAATGCAACGCAAATGCAGATCAATATGCACACAAAACAAAGTCATATGATATTTGACCCCTAAGTGTGACCTTGACTTGAAGTGAGCCATCCGAAACATACGCTCTGCACATCGTTCTGATGAGGTGAACATTTGTGTCAGGTTTCTTTGAAATCCTTCAAGGGGTTCAAGAGTTACAGAGCGGAAGGGAAATTGCTAACCAACAGACAGACAGACAGACACCGAGGTGATATCATAATACGTCCCTTCAGGCGTATAAAAAGAATCAAGATCTTATGGTGATACAAGTTGTGTGCAAGTTTGGTTAAAATCAAATCATAAATGAAGCTCCTATTGTGCAGACAAAGTCAAAATAGCCAATTTTTGCCCTTTCAGGGGCCATAACTCTGGAATCCAGATCTGGGATCTGGCCGGTTCAAGAAAAGAACCAAGATCTTATGGTGACACAAGTTTTGTGCAAGTTAGATTAAATTCAAATCATAAATGAAGCTGCTATTGTGCAGACAAGGTCAAAATAGCTCATTCTGGCCCTATCAGGGGCCATAACTCTAGAACCCATAAAAAAATCTGGCCAGTTCAATAAAAGAACCAAGATCTTGTGGTGATACCAGTTGTGTGTAAGTTTGGTTAAAATCAAATCAGAAATGAAGCTGCTATTGTGCAGACAAGGTCAAAATAGCTAATTTTGGCCCTTTTAGGGGCCATAAATCTGGAACCTATTAAGGAATCTGGCCGGTTCAAAAAAGGAACTGAAATCTTATGGTGACACAAGTTTTGTGCAAGTTTCATTAAATTCAAATCATAAATAAAGCTGCTACTGTGCAAAAAAGGTCAAAATAGCTAATTCTGGCCCTCTCAGGGGCCATCACTCTGGAACCCATTATGGAATCTGGCAAGTTCAAGAAAGGAACCAAGATCTTATGGGGATACAAGTTGTGTGCATGTTTGGTTAAAATAAAATCATAAATGAAACTGCTATTGTGCAGACAAGGTCAAAATAGCTAATTCTGGCCCTCTCAGGGGCCATCACTCTGGCCAGTTCAAGAAAGGAACCAAGATCTTATGAAACCACTATCGTGCAGACAAGAAATTGTTGACGCACGCACGCACACATTTTCTGGCCCATTAAGGGGCAATAACTCTAGAACCCATGATGGGATCTGGCCAGTTTGCGAAAGGAACTGAGATATCATGCCAATACAAGTTTTGTACAAGTTTTCAAAATTGCTTGTAAAATATGGTCTATATCCTGTTCACAAGAAATTGTGGATGGACGGACGACGGACGAAGGGGGATCACAAAAGCTCACCCTGTCACTATGTGACAGGTGAGCTAATAAAAAGTGGGGAAGTGGAAAACAAAAATTAGTATAAACTATACTAACACTCAACCACATTGGCCAAGCAAACAACAAGTGTGTAGGTGTTGGATACATACCATAAGATACACAGCAACATAGGAAGAAAAAGATGCATGTCCAGATGGAAATGACAACCTGAAATATTTCACAACATGCTAATATATAAGCCGTGCCATGAGAAAACCAACATAGTGGGTTTGTGACCAGCATGGATCCAAGTTTGCAGGCTGGTCTGGATCCATGCTGGTCGCAAACCCACTATGTTGGTTTTCTCATGGCACGGCTCAATTATAAGATTACACTTATTAATACATGATAATGGTAACAACCGTAACATGCTTGGTTGTCAATCCAGGGGTGCAGTTTCGAATCCTTCTGCAGGCACTACAAAATTTTTAGAAGTCCCCAAGTGCCTTCTGATCAACTAAAAGGCTAGTACTTGTTTTTCCAAGGAAAGAAATTTCATGTGAGCTGGTGTTATACAAAAGGCATGTTAAAGATTTAGCAAAGGGCTAGGTTATGTTAGCCTGACCTGCTTGCATCTAAAAGATGTCCATCTGGTCAGATCATCTCTGCTGATACTGATAGAGGATGAACTTGGCCCCTGAAAGGCTGATGTTGTATTCAAAGCACCTCTGAGAGTGTTTATCATGTAAAGGGTGCTATATAATCTGGTTAATATAATATTATCTAAACAAACAAACAATATGAAATTAACAAGAAACATCTGCCTTAAGATGTACTTGAAATCCACTGACACAATTAAGGATTCCTGTTTGTAATGGAGGCAGACCCAAGGCCTCCAACGAGGCACGGGTTGGAGCACCAACCTTCTGTGTGCTAGCAGGATGACTTCCTTGCATTTAACAATCCTTGAGGGATTTGAATCCACTATTGAGTGGCGACCAATCTGAAGACAACAACCTTAACCACTAAGCCAAAAAGGCCATTTAAACAGACTCAACATTAGAATCTCTATCCTTTCTAGAGTATCTGTGTTGTCTAAAAACCCTTAACAATAAAGAACAAAATTCTGAAAGCAACCTCACCTGACTTCCCTTATCCTGTTACTATCATCTCCAGTGCACTCAAACTCTTCTATATATCCCGCCGAACAATTCACCTTTGCGTAATCTACTTTACACACGTCAAAGAAGTGTGGCCGGAGACGCCCTATACTATATTTTCCTATATCAGTAATTATATGTTCCAAAGCAGCTCCAAATACAAAAGGAACGAGGGAAAGATAAATATCTCGGATCAATATCCAATGCTTTCCATAGTTCTTTATGTCAATTGTTTGCTGCGGGTCACGATCTTTTACTCCGTATATCCATATTGATTCTACAACAGCAATCTGCAAAATGATAAAAAAATCTTTTAAACCTAACCCTGCTAAATTTCTATAATGAACTTGTCCATCTTTCAATTTGGACAGTACCATCAACTGTTAAAAGGGGTGCTTACCAGAAAGATACCGACTGAATGGCGAACAGTGCAGACCATGATATCAGACTGCAAGGATGTGCAGGCTGATCTTGGTCTGCACTGGTCACAAAGGCAGAATCAGCTAGTTTCTGCCAGCAGGCTAATGGTTAAACCTAACTTCAAAATATTTCTAAATAAGTATGAAAACATTTCTCTTACTTCAATCATTCAGTGAATTTACTGAAGCCTGGCAAACATATTGACAACTGCAGAACCTGCACTAGGGAAGAAAAGATGCAGTGGTCTTTTGGTAATGCTATCTGACACAAAATTAGGGATGTTGATTTCAAAGCTCCATTTCTCCAACTAAAAAACTAAAATTGGGATACGAGTCCTGTTTATTGTGCTTTACACCTGGCATGATAAGGAACCAGGGACGATTCTGGAACTGGAATGTCTCCTGTATCTTTGGGTAACTCCCAACTAAATTTACTTTTAAAGGAGCAGCCTTATAGGTTTCTGGTGACCACTGTACATAAGCTTACAAACAAACCAAAGAATTGCACTTGTGGAAAAGACATCACATAAGTTTAACTTTTCAAACGTCTAAATTCCTCCATCAGAACTTTGACCGATTTGGACAGTCGCTAAAAGGATCAATTCAAGTCAGACTTGGACTTAGTCTACTTTCATTCAACACATATTATGCAAAATTTACGTAATTTATCGCCACAGTTACTGTCTTTTTCACAATTACAGTTGAACACCACTTGCTCAAGCATATATAGCAGGAGAGCCTGTGCTCATCTAAGCAATTTATGTAGTCACTGGTCACACTCATGGGGGGTGGGGAAGGGGGGCAGTAAGTAAAACATCTTTGATCTTGATCTGTCCCACACCTCATGACCTTGACTTTGAAGGATGATTGATAAATTTTAAATTTTAAGCATCACAGACTGTAATGTTTTGATTAAGTGTAACATTTATGACCATATCAACCCCTGAATGCCCTGTGTCATTGACTGTAAAGACAACACAATGGATAATGTGCAGTAGTGTAGACCACACTTTTGTGACAAATACTAATTCTTCTAAGCTTAAATGAAATCAAAGTAAGAGTAACAAAGTTATGACAATATTAAAGATGCTTTAGTTTCCTTTGACCTTGACCTTAACGTTCTGTGCACTACACACCACAACTTTACCAAGACTTGAAGTTTGAATAAGACTGGATTAAGGGTGACAAAGTTAGGGCCATGATGTGCAACACTTTATTACCCTTTATTTTTTTTAGTTTATACTAATTTGTTTTAGCTCGATTGTGATGAAAGCTTCAAGCTTATTGGAACCACTCTCGAGTCCGCTTCCTGGAAAAGCCAGTACTGGTGTCATATGAGAAGTCATGGTCGTGACCCCAATGGGGCTCGAACCCACGACCCCTGGATTGAGCGGCCGACACCTTATCCACTAGACCACCGCTCCCCTTTATTACCCTTTTGACCCTCCTTACCTTGACATCCTCCTTACTTTGACATTGTAGATAGGACAGCAGATTCAGTGTATTGCATTCTGCATTTTTTTTGACAGTTGTGCTAAGTTTGATTCTAACACTTTTAAGATTTTCTTTTACATAAATATAGAAAGTTTTTACCGTGTATTGTCTTGTCGATTAAAACATGTTTCACAAAATGACCTAAGTAAGGATTCCAGATTAGAATCTAGTATCTCTTGCTGGTGTAATTCGAACATGTTAGAATGGAAATAGATTTTAGTTTGGCTTGCTTTGTTGGCAAATAAAAAACGTTTTTTTGTCATTCAGATGTGTCATAATTAATTAGATTACTATGTATCTGAACTCAAAACTGTGTTTTATTTGCCAACAAAGCACGCAAAACTAAAATCTATTTCCCAAATGAAAGTAGAACAAGAGTTACAAAGCTATGGCCCAAAGAAGGTGTAAGGCCAAGGACAGACAGATTGGCAGTGTGCACGTGTTACAACTGTCTAGGACATCCAGCAGGTGCTTTTATTACTAGTAGCCTTACACTGTTTATCTTCTTTCTAGAAACATAACAATCATCTTACAAGTATGGAGCCAAGAACAAATCCTATCCCATACAATATGGCTGATGACACGGTAGACTCTTTGAATGGATGTTTCAATGACTCATCATCACAAAAGAAGCCACGTTTATATGGATCCCCCATAAACCTGAACAGCAACAATACAACTCCACCTGCAAGAAACAAAACACTGTAAAATACACAGGAAATATAGAAAAAATAATTATGTAAATAATGATATAATGTGAAATTACCAGGTTCAGTCTCAGTGCATTGTTGCTAATATTAAACTGTAGTTCACATTACATTTTTAAGACATATCTACTTCCCATATGAGCCGTTCCATGTGTCAGCCAAATGACAGGTTCCTGTTAAGTTTGCTTCCATATATACATAAAATACTAAACAGTGTTGCATATGGCTTAAAACTGGTTGGAGTCGCCATATGACCTAAAATTGTGTCGGCATGACGTTAAACTCAACAAAAAAAAAAATAAATAAATAAATAAAACTGATTGGGTATGGAAAAAAAGGCATTTCCTGAAATCAACAATGTCTGTGGCAGACTAATTTTCATGGAAACTGAAAGTTGATCCTATCCATTTCATCAATCCAAGAATTCATAGCCTCAAGAAATAGTCATTTTTGCCGAAACCATGAAATTCCACACTCGTAAGTTACATGATTTCACATTACCATAATATACTTTAGTTAACCTTCAGCCTGCTAAATTTCTGAAATGGACTGCTCCAGTATTCAATTTGGACATTACCATTTATTACTATAAGGGGTTTTTGCTAATTTATTGACTGAATAATGAACAGTGCAGACAGATGTGCAGGCTGACCATGGTCTATGTTCGCAAAAGCAGAATCACTTGATATCAGCAGGCTAAATGTAAATTTATGTACAATAATCAGTAACTTCACCTATATCTACTAGTACTAGTTACCTGAGCCAATTATGATGACATCAGATATCAAGCGCTTTACAATATCTGCTTTTTTCTTTTGTATTGCACTCATCTTTATTATCTTCTGCTGCTATTATCTTCTGTTGAAGTTATCTTCTGCTGATAATAACTGAAAATCAATTTAAAAAGATCTAGTTTAAAAAAAGGTATCATTCTTCAATTCTGAAAAAATCTCAATATGTTAATTGTTTTTACAAGATGCTTTTACACAACTAAACTTTTCCTACTGTTTTAAATATACATGTTGGTGAGTCAGGTGTTAATGTGTTATAGACATATACATGGCATACCCCAGGAGTCACAAATGTTACCATGATGAAAGGCCAAGTATGGATATAAAACAAGTGCTGTCGGAGAATAGCAACGCTCGACTATTCAACAGCCTTGTCAATAGAATGAATACAAAAGTCTAAAAAGGGGCATAATTTTGTAAATTTTGCAAAACAGGGTTATGGAACCTGCACAGTGCTTATCAGCTCATGACAGTGGACAAGTGTGTGAAGTTTCAATCCATTCCCATTAGTAGGTACTGAGATACCAGCTTACATACAAAAACTGCTAAGTTGAAAAAGGGGCATAATTTCGTAAAAATGCAAAGTAGAGTTATTGGACCTATGCACTGCATGTCATATCATGACATTGAACAAGTGTGTGAAGTTTCAATCCATTCCAATTAGTAGAAACTGAGATACCAGCTTACATACAAAAACTTAATAACCAAAAATTCTAAGTCGAATAGCTCTACCTTTTCTTTGAATAGTCGAGCTAAAAACATCACAACAACAACAAACTTTATTGGAAATATTGATGTAACATGTTTGTGGCTAATAAATAGATATTACCGGTATACTAATAAAAAATAACTATATGCATAGATGAATAAATATAACACTTCTATGTAGAATATGACACATTTCTAACATTGGTCTTAACTATAGTGTCAACCTACTTTTTTGACCAATCAGAAGAAGTTAATTTAAAAAAATGTGGCTTCTTATTCCTGAAGGCCAATGTGACTTTAGCATTAATTTTTCGAAGAACAGCTTTACAAGCTGAAGAGCATCGACACGACTGACTCTGCAATTCCGATTGGTCAAACGTAGATTTTACACTATGTCAGATAGAGTCCATGACGAGAAATCCGGTCACTCCCTATCGGTTTCTTTTTCATGAAGAACTCATTTCATAAACTCTATCTGTAACATAGATACTGTTTTTGCCCTTATTTTTTATGTTATTATTCTGTTGAATATCTTCATACCAGACCATGAAATATTTGGGACATGTACATGTATATGCTTTGACTGAATATTAGAATATTTGCAGCAAGTCATCAAAAAGTGATATTCTGATTCTTCAACATTGTGATTACAATTTCTACATACATAGCCATTTTTCCTGGAAAAAAAAACAGTACTGGCCTCTTAGGTGGAAGAGAGCATCTCAGAAATGTTATCAAATTCTTGTTTGTCTCAGGACTAATAAATTTAAATAATAAACTTAATGTTTTCTTTAGTTGTGCTCATGAACTGTTGGATTCGTCCTGCTGCTTGAGTAAAAAAATACTTCCAGAAATTGCTGCCTAGAACCCGGGTGAGATTAATTATAAATATTTAAAATATTTACAAAACAAGTAGCTGCGCTCAATAAATGCTTGATGCCCCCGGTAGAATCCTTGTCGATACAAAGCAACCTAAGTCCAAAACTAGGTTAAGTTCAAGGTCAAGGTCAAACTAAGGTCAGGTGATGTCTGAAGATGAGGAATGGTCACAGGTTACATCTGCATTAGTATCAAGTCATTCTAGTTAGGGGTATTGATGCTAGACGAAACGGTCCCATTTGGTTAACCTCGTACGGACGGACAGGACAATCACTATATGCCTCCCGCATCAGTAGATGCCGGGGGCATAAAAACAACGAAATTAGACAACTTTATAACAACAAATCATAACTTTACCAGCAATTACCTTATATCTAGGAATACTGTACATGATAGCACATATATATTGATTACCGAACCCCTAGCCACTTCCAACTTTAACAAGTGTTTTATTTTGATATCAGGTTCCAATGTACTGCCTGTTCAGTAGAGATTATAACTTTAAAACAAGAGGGTCATGATGACCCTGGATTGCTCACCTGAGTAATATGAGCTACATGTTTCAAATGTCAAACTGATGATAAAATATTAAGAAAGTCAGTAGGTCACATTCATGGTCAATGAAATTCAGTTTTACAATTTGTGTGCAAAACTGTGTATGTTATCAAAATTTCAAGGCTGTATCTTAAAAAACAAGAAAGTAGGTCAGTAGGTCAAGGTCACAGTCAAGTGACATCATATTACTTGGGGTCATCAGGTAATTATAATTAAACAGTCTTGGAAATAGGGTTAGATGATTGTTTAAGTATTTTCCTATATAACTCACATAATAACTAAGTGACCCCAGGGCGGGGCCTCTTTTAACCCCAGGGGCATAATTTGAACAATTTTGGTAGAGGACTACATTATTATTAGACAATGCATCATACCAAATATCAAAAGCCTAGGTCGTATGGTTTCAGACAAGAAGATTTTTAAAGCTTTTTCCTATATAAGTCTATATAAAACTTGGGACCCCCAGGGCAAGGCCTCTTTTCACCCAAGGGGTACAATTTGAACAATTTTGGTTGAGGACCATAAGACAATGCTACAAACCAAATATCAAAGGTCTATAAGTGTTGTGGTTTCAGACAAGAAGACTTTTAAACTTTTTTTCCTATATAAGTCTATGTAAAACTTCGGACCCCCGGGGCTGGGGCCACATTTGACCTTAGGGGGATAATTTGAACAAACTCGGTAGAGGAACACTAGATGATGCTACATACCAAATATCAAAGCCCTAGGCCATGTGGTTTTGTACAAGAAGATTTTCAAAGTTTTCCCTATATAAGTCTATATAAACCATGTGACCCCCGGGGCGGGGCCATATTTGACCCTAGGGGGATAATTTGAACAATCTTGGTAGAGGACCACTAGATGATGCTACATACTAAATATCAAAGCCCTAGGCCATGTGGTTTTGTAAAAGAAGATTTTCAAAATTTTCCCTATATAAGTCTATATAAACCATGTGACCCCCGGGGTGGGGCCACATTTGACCCTAGGGGGATAAAATGAACAATTTTGGTATAGGACCACTAGATGATGCTACACACCAGATATCAAAGCCCTAGGCCCTGTGGTTTTGGACAAGAAGATTTTTAAAGTTTTTCCTTTTGGTTGCCATGGCAACCAGAGTTCTGCATGGAATTCAATTCTTTGAATAATTTGGAAAGGGGGCCACCCAAGGATCATTCCTGTGAAGTTTGGTGTAATTCTGGCCAGTGGTTTTCAAGAAGAAGATTTCTTTAGAAATTGTTGACGCACGACTGACAACGGACATCAAGCGGTCATAATAGCTCACCTTGTCACTTCGTGACAGGTGAGCTAAAAAGGTTTTGGGGTCAAAATTAACAGGCACAGAACTTGGCAAAGCACATATTGCTCTTTCTCTGACAAAAATTCTTACAGTGATAAAGAAGGAATTATTGGAGGTGGCCACATTTTTCTAATTTTTAATAATTTATATAAAATTGTTGATACAGTGTGTTTCAATATGAATAAAAGATATTTTCTCTCCATCTTGGTGCAGATGTATATCTATACCGCACTTTCTCTTGTTTAGAATATTTGTCAAGTGTTCACATGTCGAGATTTAGTTTTAATGCAGTCTAAGACATAACAAGCTTATACATCATGTATTGCATTTAGAAATTATGGATTATCATTAATTGCAAGTTAATAAAACTTGGTCTTGTGACTCTAGAATATCAAAGGGATTGTGATTTATAAATCAGTTCACAGTCTTGATGATTTGAAGTGGAACAATTTGTTTTCATTGGCTCAGGACGATTTGCATGGACACTATCTGAACTTTAAAAGCAAAGACTATCTCCAAAACTAATGCAGATATTGAATTGAAACTTCACATGTGTCTTCGGGGTTATAAAACTAGTTGATAACACCAAGTCCCATAACTCTTACCTTCATTTTGGCCAAATTATGCCCCCTTTTAGACTTAGAAAATTCTAGTTAAGTTTTGCGTGCAAGTACATACAGCTATAAGTGTAAACATAATATGAGATTAAATTCCTTCAGTCAGAGATCAATTGCTTAGGCGTAAAAAAAAAATTGTTTGTTTCCGGTATCCCGACCTTCCCTAAATTTTTGGCCCGACCCTAAATGTTTTTATGGCCTTGGAGAATATTTTTTTCAACTTTTTAACAAAATGATGCAAAACTGCACTTTTTATGCGTTAAACATGGCCAGTGATGTTAGAAATCAACTTACTGATGCTCTTAAGGCATATCCCCCTTATTTGTAATCATTTTTTGACAAAAAAATAATTTCCGAAAAGTCGCCCTTAATAAAAAAAAATTTCCAAAAAAAAAAATTTTCCGACCTACCTACCCTAATTTTTTTGAGCATGTTACCGGAAACAAAGAATTTTTTTTTAGGCCTTATTGGAATAATTTAACAGAAGAAACAATTTCTGCAACTAATCTTAATCAATTTAAAAGTCTACTAAATGAAGAGAATTGGAATACTAAGAAGTTCAAGCCTAGTTGAACAACATTATTAATCAAGCCTAGTTGTTATTAAGCGCAGTAAGAGAATATTAATGTTACGTAAACTTATTTAGAGAAAAGGATTGTATGAAGAGGAACTTGAAAAGAGGGGGCATTAAAGCTTCAGCTAATACTATGGCCCTTGATACAGGTAGGTAGTTAATAATAGAACATATAAACTTCCTAAAACGGATCCATAATTTGATATATTTGCAGCCATTGCAATAACACCACTTCTATGGGGCACTGGTGATTTTTTAAGGCTAGGGCTTAGGAGCTGGGGCGGCACGTGCCGCCCCAATATTTCGAGGAGCGGCGAAATGCCGAACTCGTAAATTTTTGAAAAGGCTAGAAAATATAATTGAAAATAAATACAGCAGTCTTCCATTTATTATAAAGTGCATCGGCGAAAGATATGTACACAGAATCTTGTCATATCGCTGACACCTTGCTAGATCACCTTGGTGACAGGGTATTGTACAAAATCGATAATTCGCAATGACCAAGGTCACTGTATTTTCACGCCCCGCAGACACGGATTATAGGCAATACATTAATTTAATCAATGAAAGTTAATCGTTTTTAATAGCTTACTGCCAAATTGCAATTAATGTTGTGTCTCAAATTAAGCCGACAAAGAAAGTATCTTGAGTAAAGCACAAATTAGCTATAGGCAAAATTTTCCCGGACCCCCTTCATAGGAGGGGGACACCCCCTCCCAAACCCACCCCCTCCGCTGCCCCAATGCTCAGATCGTCCCTACGCCCCTGCAAGGGAGCTCTGCCTTTTAGGTAGCACCTAATTTCATATTTAAGGTCACTGAAATTCCTAATGTATTTCCGGGTTTGCCAATGACAATGTTTAGAAAGTTCTGTATTTCCGGGTTGGAAGTGGCTATTCCTACGGTCCCGTAAGAATAGCCTCACAGGCTATTCCTACGGCTCTCTCGTAAGAGTAGTGAAATAGCCCGCAGGTGGCTATTCCTACGGCTCTAAAGACAGTTTTGTATGTCCATCTTGAACTGTATTGTACGGAATTAATTTATATGGTATATTTTCGAACAAATTGTTTACCTTTTAGTACAATGTATCACATCGAGAGAGAACTTTGCATGTCAATTTTCACGAAAAAATAGTTATATATAAGGTGGTTTTGAAACGAAAAACGTATATGGGTGTTGATTTCGCCAGATTCTACTGTATACGCAGAAATTTTAAATGACAGGCAAAATCAAGATATAAAATTTAAAGTGATGATTTTTTAAAGAATCATTTTAAGCTTTTATTCATGAAAAACGTTTGAGGGTGTTGATTTGGACAGAATTTATATGCGAAGAAATCTCAAGTAAAAGGCAAAATCAAGACATAAAATCTAAAGTGTTGAATACTTTTTAAAATCCTTTTAAGCTTTTATTAGGTATATATTTCTACGTGTGCATGCCAATTTTCAAGAAAAAAATACTTATACTAAGTATTAATTAGAAACGAAAAGTATATACGGGTGTTGATTTTGCCAGATGGTCATCGGCATGCAAAATCAAGTCATAAAGTCATAAAGATTACAGGGAGTACTTTGGTAAAAATTATTATCATTTCATTTCAAACCACAGTTTGTGGTTCTCATATCTTGCCATCCAAATTAATTGCCTTATTTTTTCAGTTCACTTAGAGATAATCGTCTTTAAGATATGTAAGTGCTATTTTACATTGTTTTAAAGAAAAGGAAGTAATATTCAAATCACTGAACTTAGCGTTAAAAACCAATAATTACCGGTATGTTGTTAGTACCAGGTAGATAAATGGTTTATAGTGGTGGAAGAACAATTCATCAGATAATAGTTTGTACTGTTTTTCAAGGAATTTGTTTAATTTTTCAAAGTTTCTTTTTAAGAGTTTTACTTCAGTTTAGACAACAATTACTGCCTGTGCTTGTGAACATGTAGAAAATATTATAAGTCTTCTTATAAAACAATGCATTAGATAAGGGGTTTCACATTCTGAGTACATTAATTTTTCATGTTTTTATTGAAAAGGGGAAAATCTGGGTGAATTCGCCAATTTCACAATAGATACTTATTTGGCAGATGTGAAATAAGTACATGCACTTGTTAAAGGACGTGGCTTAAAGAAGCTGCATAAAAATTTGATCTTTTCAAGGAAAAATAAGTTTTCTAATACCACTTGCATTTGGCCTCCATTACATGTTCATTATCATTAAGTCACTGTTAAATTTTGATTGGAAGGTAGGTGCATTTTCTTTCGGGTGGTGATCAAATATTCATGCATTAAGGCTTTCATTGCCGGACAGCTACATATTGTGTGTGAAAATGCTTAACATAACATTGACAGAAAAATGTGTCATTTGATGATTTTCCAGTCTTTCTGGTACTAGAGGAAGAATCCAGGCGCTTGTCAGGCCCGTAGGAAGCATTTTTAGAGTGGGGAGCTAGGGCGGCATACATTTTGAAAGTCAGCCGACCTATAACAAACCCAGTTCCATAAAATGTTAAACGTTTTTTGTTGTTTTTTTTTGTTTTTTTTAAAAAGTGGTTGTTAAAACCTCAAAAACAACTACAAAACTGCAGGACACAGCTAAAATTGACTCGTTGTCAAAAGATTGTTAAGAGAATTAGCTTAACTGGTCAAATTATTGGGAGGGGGCGCCCTGGGTGTGAAACTGAAAAGTAAACAATTTGTTCGAAAATATACCAGTTGAATTAATTCAGTACAATGCAATACAAGGTGGACATACAAACTGTCTTTAGAGCCGTAGGAATAGCCACCTGCGGGCTATTTCACTATTCTTACGGGAGAGCCGTAGCAATAGCCTGTGAGGCTATTCTTACGGGACCGTAGGAATAGCCACTTCCTTCCGGGTTTGCCAATGACAATGTTCAGACGGACTACCCCAAACTAGGTTTTGCTCTTTTAACTACACGCAGCGATTACAAAAAGTTCGTGACATGTGAAACCCAAGATATGTCTTACAGTGGTACAATACACCCTGCAGTCTGCAAATCTTTCAGCTGTCAAAAAGAAAAAGAAAAAAAAACAGAGAAAAATTTCCTGTCCAATTTCAAAGTCTCGGAAAATATTTTTTTCGGGATAATCGCCGAAAATCCGAATTCAGCGGTGTTGCAGTAGAATAAAAAATATAAGAAATTGCATAAAGTTTTTCAGCATTGGTTACGAATATTGCTATGTTTCGTCAATTTTGCAAGAAGGTAAAACATTCATTTTGTTTGTACACTTAAACCATAGGTTTTTGTAATTCTTGAAACTGTTGTTAATGGAAAAAATATCCTGCAGAAATATATAGGCAATAGTGTCACATGTATTCGCGATTAGTAGGTATAAGGCGACTAAAAGTAGTAGTTATTTTGTCTGTACTGTTACAGATCTCCGAGCAGAAACTAACCCCCTATTGAAAACTAAACAGGAATTGTTCCAGTAACGTATGAAAAGTTCCATTTGCCATACCAGTCACAGACACTTGGGGGTCAGCACCCCTCCCCCTCCCATGCCGCCCCTGACAACCCTCAGTCAATATATTTTTGTTTTTTAAAACAAACTGAGCACATGTCTTGATCATCCAACGACTTCTGTTACCATTAACATGTTTGAAAAATTCCCATACTGGTTAGGAACTATTTTCCGGACAGAACCAGTTTCCGGACACATGCAATATTCGATTTATTTCGTTGTTATTCATGTAAGTGTTTTATCTAGAACATTTAGATGTTTGTTCTTCATGTCTACAACAAACCACTGTTTTATAAGGCTGTATAATGTTTGGGTTTTTTATGATAACCCACCTGCGTTTACAAAACAACTTTCTGTCTTAACGGGGCATGAAGATAGCATTGCGCATGCGCAGTAGTTCACACATGCCGAGGTATCAAGTGTGGAAGAAAGAATCAAACTTCATAATGATAGTCTACTTATAACTTGTTCTACTTTTAATTTCACACTAAATGTTACGTAAGATGCATTGCTGTCGATTTTCGCACTAATTTTATTCTATTTCTATTGAAATTATCAAGGATTCGTGTTAGACGAAATTCAATTTCTTATAGTCAAACTCGGTTTGCTTTCGTAGCTGCTATTGAACGTCGGGTCATGTTTCAAGTGCAATTTTGAAGAGATGAGTGATTAAGAAATGTGTTGAAATAGTTTAATTACTTATTTTGATATCAAATTAACAACAAAACACCGTCAAAATATTTGTCCGGAAACTGGTTTACCTGGCGGGAAAAATACCTTATTTTAGTGACCCCATTTCAAGCCCCACGGAACCCATATTTTACGTCACAACGCGATGCTGATTACAACATCGGATGCGGAAGGAGCTGAAGTTTGTGCAGTGAGGACTTTATTTATGTCAAATATATTTTTAGGAATTAATGGAGCCGAAATATGAAAATGTGTCCGGAAAATGGTTCCCAACCAGTACTCTATGAATGCTCAAAAAAACTAAAGACAACTTACTTCGCAATGTAAACACGATTTTCTTGTCCAAGGAATAGGAGAATAGATCCCAGCTTGATGTTGGGCAGTCGAATTTACTACATAGAGCCGGGACACAGACGATATCATTAGCAGTTAAAATAAAAATACTTGCTTAGAAAGTCAACTGCCGCGATGGTCGAGATAGTACAGACGCTGGTTCTGAAAGAACTTTTTGGGCAGGGCCACGGGTTCGCTCCGCGCTTCGGGCATTCTTTTTTTCTTTTTTTTAATATAATATTTTCATTTTCTTTTTAAACAATATAAAAAAATATCTAAAAAAAAAAGAAAAAAAGATCGCCCATAGCGCGGAGCGAACCCGCGGCCCTGCCCAAAAATATGCTTACAGAACCAGCGTCTGTACTCTCTCGGCCACCGCAGCAGTTGACGTCATGAGCGAGTATTTTTATTTTAACCACTAACAATATTGTCTGTGTCCCGGCTCTGTGTAGTAAATTTGACATCAAGCTGGGATCTATTCTCCTATTCCTTGGACAAACTATTTTGTGTTGAAAACGCTCGGAGTAAGTTGTCTTTAGTTTTTCTGAGCATTGATAGTATATGGGAGATTTTTTAAACATATTGAAATGGTAACAGAAGTTGTTGTATGATCGAAACATGTGCTCAGTTTGATTTAAAAAGCAAAAATATATTGGTTGAAGGTTGGCAGGGTCGGTTTGGGAGGGGCAGGGGTGTAAAATTCTTTTTCACACCACTCGCCCTGCAGGACTAGTAGCTAGTAAAATCTACTCGCCCTTAGTGGACAGTCACTCGCCCTAATAATTGACACTTTTAATACTGTCACGTGTTATGGAAGGAGTATTATGTACAACAAGCAAATTTCAAACAGCACATAGCTCATACACTACGTTTCCTTTTTGATTATTCATTTTTGTTACTCTTAAATTTTCTTTTCACACCAGACATTTTTCTTTCACTAATTTTGTCATCTCCACCATCAAGTTGTTCTCCATAATAACTGCATTGATAGTAAAAATAATCACAGTCTAACCCCTACCGTAGTTTCCCAAAGTGTCTGGAAAGTTTTAAATATCAGTTATTTTCATTTTCTCAAGACTTAGATTTTTCTATTTCCCGAAAAATAATTATTTTGAAAAGTGTCTTAAAAATATGGACACAATAATCATCATCCACCTACCCGTCTTGAAAGCGCAAAAAAAAGTTGACGATCATCGGTAATTATTCTGTTGATAAACTAAGTAATTGGTTTGTTTTCATCATCAATTAACATCCTCTCAAAGAGCTAAAAGTGTGTCGGTATCATGAAATCTGAAGTGGAGATCAAAGCGGTATTGTTGCACGAGATTGTCATGGCATTACGTCATATTACAGTTTTCGCGCCATGTTACCTATTTGCCCTCAAGGAATTTACATTATCGTTTGAGAAGAATATTTTATTATAAAAATACATGTACATGTACAAAGACTCATTTAAAACTTATTAAAAACCGCAACAACATCATTTTGTTTTATTTTAAAACCACATTTCTATTTACGTCCACGAGGTCACGTACCCTATTCCGCCGCACTAACAGAAACCTTTTTACCAAAAAATCGTTTTACCCAATGTATTTAAATTACTGCCGCTTTTTCATTATTTAAGATTTTTTAATTCTGTTTTTTGTTCTTTCTAGTCAAAAGTCTGAATTTTATGCCCATAGCATGTATCAGTTATTTTCTCTTAGAAAGAAATCAGTAATTAAGATCGCGCTGTTTGAAATTTAACAAATGATTATATGAAAATTCGACCGTTTTAATACAAATTCCGTCGATATTTTATTGAAATATTAATAGAATTCAAATTGTATTACTTCTCAAGCGGTGTTAAAAAACTGAAGCGATAATGTTAAAAAATGAATGCACTATGCGCGTTTTTTGTGTACGTGTCGATAAAAGTAACAGAGATGTAAATTTGATATTAGGATAGGTCGCACGTGCTCTCGGAATGAAAAATTACCGGCATGACGTTTTGATATCTTTACGATTCGCGGGTAAATTCCAGTCAATCAAAGTCAATGTTTGTTGACGTTTTTCAAGATGTAATTTTTGAATTTTATTAAAGCTACGACGTAAAAACCACTCGCCCGATCGGTCGAGTATACAGCGAGATCCACTCGTCCTATCCAGACTTTAACTCGCCAATGCGAGCGGGCGAGTGGAATTTTACACCCCTGAGGGGGGACAGGTTTTGACCCCCAAGTGTCTGTGGTACCAGTAACATGAATTGAGGCATGGGGATTTATCTTTTATATACCAATTACCGGGATATACATATTACCGTGAATGTCCTGTTTTGACACTTAACATGAAAATTGCTTTTTAATTTTTCTCTCATTATTCATGCTCAGTGTGCTTAGATTTTTAGTAAAACTATTTTTGAAAATTGGAGTGTCTTTCTTTTTATTTCACACTGATCCCAGAAATTAAGGAATTTAGCTAAGTGACTGGTCATTATGGTTAATCTTTGCAATTTTTCTCCGCAAATTTTCAGTGAAGTTGCTTATTTCTGCCATATTTGTTTCATATTTAGTTTGGCCAATTGTAAAATAGAAATGCTTTCTTTGCCTTAGATCAGTGTAACAACTTCTTAAGATTGAAAGCTGAAATTCACGGTAATAGGTATATGCCAGAAAATGCTAAAAGTCCCCACCTCTGTGCTTTGAATGACAGTAATGGAACTTTTACCTGGGGTTTTGACGATTTTTTTGCCAAAATTCTAAAGCTAAAATATAAATTAATTAAACAGAAGAAAATTTATACTTTCAAACAATCATTTTGTTATAAATAGAGTCCACTGAATATAAGACTCGCGGTAATTGGTATACCCAGTATATATCTGCTTACAAAGCAACTATTCTCTACTCAAAAGAAAGTGAAACTTCGCGAGAACCTCTTCACTTGAAGCAGTTTACATTTAGTGTCATCATATCTGTTACAGCGAATATCATACTTTGCAAAATTTATGAGAAGCCAGTGTGACGGTGACGTCATTCGCCGCATTCACATACTGGCTTTAGAAATTGTTTTTAGCTCGACTATTCGAAGAATAAGTAGAGCTATCCTACTCACCACGGCGTCGGTGTCGGCGTCGGCGTCACACCTTGGTTAAGTTTTTCGTACCAGTCCACATTTTGACAAAGTCTTTTGAGATAAAGCTTTGAAACTTTCAACACTTGTTTACCATCACCATGGCCAGTTATAGGCAAGAGCACATAACTCCATCAGTGATTTTGGCTGAATTATGGCCCCTTTTGACTTAGAAATCATGGTTAAGTTTTTCGTACCTGTTCATATTTTGACAAAGTCTTTGAAGATAAAGCTTTGAAACTTTCAACACTTGTTTACCATCACCATGGCCAGTTATAGGCAAGAGCACATAACTCCATCAGGGATTTTGGCTGAATTATGGCCCCTTTTGACTTAGAAATCATGGTTAAGTTTTTCGTACCAGTTCATATTTTGACAAAGTCTTTTGAGATAAAGCTTTGAAACTTTCAACAATTGTTTACTATCACCATGTCCAGTTATAGGCAAGAGTACATAACTCAGTCAAGGATTTTGGCTGAATTATGGCCCCTTTCGACTTAGAAATCTTGGTTAAATTTTTCGTACCAGTTCATATTTTGACAAAGTCTCTTGAGATAAAGCTTTGAAACTTTCAACACTTGTTTACCATCACCATGTCCAGTTATAGGCAAGAGCACATAACTCCACCAAGGATTTTGGCTGAATTATGGCCCTTTTTGACTTAGAAATCTGGGTTAAGTTTTTCGTACCAGTTCATATTTTGACAAAGTCTTTGAAGATAAAGCTTTGAAACTTTCAACACCTGTTTACCATCACCATGTCCAGTTATAGACAAGAGTACATAACGTCATCAAGGATTTTGGCTGAATTATGGCCCCTTTTGACTTAGAAATCTGGGTTAAGTTTTTCGTACCAGTTCATATTTTGTGTAAAGTGTTTGACATATGGCTTTGAAACTTTTATCACTTGTTCAGTATAATAGTCTCTATCTGTAGGATAGAGTACATAACTCTGTCATATATTTTGGCTGAATTATTGCCCTTTTTGGACTTTGAAATTGGTTCTGATTTCATACAAGTCCACGTTTTTTCAAAACTATTTGACATATGGCTTTTAAACTTTGAACACTTGTTTATCATCATGATTTCCATCTGTAGGCAAGAGTACATAACTCTGACAACTGTTTTGGCTGAATAATCGCCCTTTTTGGACTTTGAAATTGGTTCACACATTGCCATTGAGTGCAAGACTTATCGAAATCCACAAATACAGGAACATTGTTTGTCTAATGTATTTTTTCTTTTGTCTGAATATCTGTAGAAATATTTTGACTCCATCAGTCAGGGGTGTAACTGTTTTAAGTTATGTAACCTATTTCAGTTACTTTTCAAGCATTTTATAACCTGTATTAGTTATAAAATATAGATATTGTCCAGTTTTTTTGACCTGTCAAAAAATTGACCCGGCTTTCATTATATTCTGTTCGAGCCTATATAAGATTAACATGAAAGCCGGGAACATGTTTTTACAGGTCAATTAAATTGTACAATAACCCAGGTAAGTTATCAAAAAAAGCCTTTTTGCTGTTCTCACAAAGTGACCTTTAAAGTGTAATTAGTAGCAAACTGTGGTTAATCAAATTCTCTTTTAGTCTGATCATGACGTGATGAGCATAATGGGATGTTAAGAGTTTTATAGCTTTAAAACCATTTGCGTAAGACTTTATCAGCCTTGCGTAAAAAATTTTACTGCATAGCTGGAAAGATAAAAGGCCAAGGATTCAGGAGATGATTGCATTAGTCACATTCAAAATGAGGAATTGACACAGGAGGGCTTTGTAATATTTTATGATAACTGAAACAAGTTATGAAAGTAAACGCAATAACTCAAATGGGTTATAAACTGTGATAACTTGAAACAGTTACACCCCTGACTGTCCATTCTTCAATCAGTTTTTCGAATAGTCGAGCGCGCTGTCATTCGACAGCTCTTGTGTTTGTTTGCACTCCACGCAGAAACTTGATGGCCTTTACACTTCCTTACTGTTTAGAAGTTGTATTTCAGTTGCATATATATTTTTCATTACAAAAAAGAAATAAAGGAATCATGCTGGCATGGTTAAAGACAAAGAAAATCTCCTATATAAGTGACCCCCCCCAAATACCAGACTTTTTAATCCCCAATATACAAGATTCTGTCTGGTCCAGTCTGATAAGGGTCCATAAAACCCCTGTAGACTTGACATGTAGCCTAATTATTGACAGAGAATCATAAATTTTATTGCCTACAGGTAAATTGGTTATTTCCTGTGTTTTGCATTTTATTAATTGAAATGCTGTCGTTTTTTTTAGTCTTTTTTCAGCATGTACACAAAATTATTTTAATTGATAAGATACTAATTTTGATTGCTCAGTCATGTTGAGTAATGTCCTGGCCAGTTAAATTATAACTCTTATAGCAAAGCATTTCTCACTATAAAATAATTATTCAAAACTTAATAAGAGAAATTACAAGTTTGTTTATTCAATGATTATAATCTTTTTATCAAAAGTAACAAAATAAAAACAAAAAAAAAAGATAATTGCTGGATTTTATCAGAAATTAAAGAAGCATTCAGTTGCATTTTTAATAGATAAAGAAGGTATATAGACAGAAGGATGTTATATATTAAAAATGCTTAATTCCTCTTGTGTTGTCTAAATAATGTTAACTTTCTTTTATGTATAATAAAATCCAGCAATAAAGATATATCGTTGTTCAAAATACACAATAATTTATTACTTCTAAAAGCTATGTGCCTGAATGCATTTTTTATATTTTTGATAATAAAAAACAGCAATAATGAGATGTAATTGTTAAAAAACTTACTTTGTTAAAAATATGATAAAACACTGTTGTATCTTATCACTTTGTTTATTTAGCCCTAATTCAATCAAGCTTTCTAAACTCGTTATAAAGGTGAGAACTGATTTGCTATAAAGGTGAGAAATATCAGTATAACTTTAAAAGTTATCTATTCTGCATTAATTCAAAATAAATTATATTTAATTTCTGTAACTGATTTGGGGTGCTCTGTTGCTCATGCAGACAACCAGTCTGTGGACTGTACATAAACCAGAACCGGAAAACATCGAAAAAATTGCCTTGGTATATGCAGACAACAAAGACTAATAACTATATACAGACGTTACTGTCTCGGGGATTTTCATCCCCTATTAAGATGTTCTTTGCAAGTAACGAAGACTTCCTGGATTGAGAGACATTCTCTCGATCTAAACACTACATGTCTCTCAATTAAAAGACAAAATATCATTAATAAAACAACCATTTCATTAAAGATTCATTATTTATTCATTTAAACAACTTGTCATAGAAGTTTCTTTAGCATTATAATGCTTAAGTAAAAACAAAATTCCATGGAATTAGAAAATTTGATAAAAGAAACATAATTTTCTATAGTTGAAATAAATTTGCACATTCTAAAATGAAAATTTTAATTATTCTTTCATTGATTTTCATTGCTTAAGCTAATTTTAGTCTTTCAAATGTCTTTCGAACAAGAGACAGTGTTTAGATTGAGAGAATGTCTCTCAATCAAGGGGAAGTCTCCAACCTGTTAAAAGTGAATAAGTAAGTTATAGCGGATGAATTTGAACAGACATATAATGTTCTCTTCAGTTAATCATCACAAAGAACATAGGCTTCAATCATGCTTCCTGTACAAACATTCAGCATAACAAGGCAATATGTCACATGCAAGACACAGACCCATGGTTTGAAGGTCAAGATCACATACAAAGATTTTAATTAATTTAAGCTGTCAAGTCCTTATGCACTAAAACAGGGCAACATATCCCTGGCAAAAAGACCCCTAGCTCAAACACGGATAATCTGAATGACTGTAGGCAATAGCAATAATGCAAGAGGGAAAAATTCAGGATTTCCTCAGTTTCAATTGATTGGCTGTTAATTAACAAATTGCATAAGCTCTCCACTCATCTTGACCAATCTGTGACTCCTTATGTCTTCAACCACTGATTATGTCTCAATCCACTGACTGGGGGAGACATATTGTTTTTGCCCTGTCTGTTTGTTGGTCCGTCTGTCTGTTAAACTTCATTTCCGATCAATAACTGGAGAACCATTTGACACTGAACCGTCAAATTTCATATTGAGATAAGGCTTACCAAGCAGATGACCACCATTGTTTTTGGGGTCACTCCATGAAAGGTCAAGGACATGGAAAATCCATTTTTGATCAAAAACTTGAGAAACCACTTGACCTAGAATGTTGAGACTTCATAGGATGATTGGAAATGCAGAGTAGATGACCCTTTTGATTTTGGGGTCACTTGATCAAAGGTCAAGGTTCAGGGGCGAAAACATCTGATCAATAACTTGAGAACCACCTGGCCAAGAATGTTGAAACTTTTAATGTAGGATGATTGGACTTGCAGAGTAGATGTCCATTATTGATTTTGGGGTCACTTGATCAGAGGTCAAGGTCATAGGGGCCAAAACATGGAAAACTGTTTCCAGTCAGTAACTGGGGAACCATTTGACCTAGAACCTTTAAACTTCCTAGGTTTATAGGGCTTATGAAGATGATGGCCCCTTTAATTTTTGGGATCAATCGATTAAAGGTGAAGGTAACAGGGACCTAAACATGGATGAGGAAACGTTTTCAGTCACTCACTTGAGAACCACTTGACCTAGAATGTTGAAACTTCATCTAGGATGATTTGACATGCAAAGTAGATAACCCCTGTTGATCTTTGAGCCATTCTTTACAAGGTCAAAATCACAGGGGCCAGAACATGGAAAACTGTTTCTGATCAATGACTTGAGAACCACTTGACCAAGAATTTTGAAACTTCACAGGATGATTTAACATGCCATGTAGATAATCCCTATTGCTTTTCAGTCACTAAGCCAACAAACAGTATCTCTTTGACCTTTTGCTCCTGTCCCCTATTGACTTCTTGCAAATTACTACTATGCTTTGGGGGAGACATACATGTATGCTTTTCTACTAAAGTATCTTTAGTTTCAATTGATCTGTGCCAATGACTGTAACAGGCTTCTCAATTAAAAGGTTTGTACAGATACTGAAGTAGAAAATTTTAAACTATTTTCAGGTGATAAGTTTGGAAAGAAGTACAAACTTACAGAGATGTCTAAGAGCAAACTATTGTTCCAGTCTTGGACAGGATGAAATGGAAACTGTTGACATGGATGAAGATAGTGAAAATTCATTGCACAAAGAATTTTGTAAATATTGTCTTAATTATATTAAATGAAGGTTCAGGCAAACATTGGTCGGGATGAATGTTTTTCACAGTAATTTTTATGCCCCCCTTCGAAGGAGGGGTATATTGTTTTGCAGATGTTGGTCGGTCGGAATGTAGACCAATCCGTTTCTGGATAATAACTCAAGAATGCTTGGGCCTAGGATCATGAAAGTTGATAGGAAGGTTGGTCATGATCAGCAGATGACCCCTATTGATTTTGAGATCGGTATGTCAAAGGTCAAGGTCACATTGACCCTGAACAATAAAATGGTTTCCGGATGATAACTCAAGAACGCTTTGGCCTAGGATCATGAAAGTTGATAGGGAGGTTGGTCATGACCAGCAGATGACCCTTATTGATTTTGAGGTCAGTATGTCAAAGGTCAAGGTCACAGTGACCCGGAACAGTTAAAAGGTTTCCGGATGATAACTCAAGATTGCTTGGGCCTAGGATAATGAAAGTTAATAGGGAAGTTGGTCATGACCAGCAGATAACCCCTATTTATTTTGAGATCAGTAGGTCAAAGGTCAAGGTCACAGTGACCAGAACAGTAAAATGGTTTACAGGCGATAACTCAAAAACGCTTGGTCCTAGGATCAGGAAAAATTGATAGTGAGTTTTGTCATGACCAGCAGATAACCCCTATTGATTTTGAGGTCATTAGGTCAAAGTTCAAGATCACATTAGCCAGGAACAGTTAAACAGTTTCTGAACGATAACTTGAGAACGCTTAGGCCAAGGGTCATGAAAGATCACAGAGAGGTTTATCATGACCAGCAGATGACCCCTATTGATTTTGAGGTCAGTAGGTCAGTGGTCAAGGTTACAATGACCCTGAACATTTAAACCGTTTCCAGACAATAACTTGAGAACACTTGGGCCTAGGATCATGAAACTTGATAGGGAGGTGGGTCATGACCAGTAGATGACCCCTGCAGATTTTGAGGTCAGTTGGTCAAAGGTGAAGGTCACATTGACCCGTAACAGTTCAACCCTTTCCGGATGATACTTTGAGAACGCTTGGGCCTAGGATCACGAAACTTAGTAGGGAGGTTCATCATGACCAGCAGATGACCCCTGTTGATTTTTAGGTCAATAGGTTAAAGGTCAAGGTCAGATTGAACCAGAACAGTAGAACTTCTGTTTACAGTGAGCATACAATTTCTGTTCCTTGTGCAGTTACTGAATGCATCAAGGGGGGCATTTTGTGTTCGACAAGCTCTTGTTAGAATTTAAAGTCAAGGTCAGGTAAGCCTCTTCAGGGCCACCAAGGCCCTCTTGTTTGGGTTCGAAATCTCACCAACATCTGCATTAGTTCATGAATTTTCAGTTGTTACGTTACATTGAATTTCTCTTGCTTGTGGTATCCAGAAATCAAAGTGGCATTATTGACATCTTACTGCACATAGTGTGTTTTAAGTGAATGTTTTATAAAGGCAATTTCTGGTTGCTGTGCATTTTAATGTGTCAAATTAACAATAATACCGCACAAGTATTTGAAGTTGATGCTTTTAAATTAGAAGTAAAGAAATCGGACTAATAAAATGATAGTTCTTTTCTTCAATCTTCTACTCAGTGATTTCCCTTACCAATAGTTAGAGATTTCTGAAGTTGAAGGGAAGCAACTCCTGCATGCAGTTTGACCTTTCTTAAAAAGACTGCCCCAGTCAAAATAAGAAAAGTCATCTTTGGAAAGTTATTATTTCATTGTGGTAACAGGAAGAGTTTGGTTTACTGGATTAAAAGTTATAATTTCCTCCACTCTTTTTACACATCTATTTCAGCTGGATTTTTACTTGAAAAATGCACATAATTCCTCTTTAAAAATGGCATATAGAAATTGGAAATTTTAGAAAATGTCTAGAACTTGATTGGTTGACAAAGTGAGGAAAATACTTCACACAAAAAAAGAGATTATATTATGGTATGTGCTCGCAGTATATGTAAGTCAATTTCCAAATGGATTCAATGAACTTTTACAAACTTTTACAGAATACTTTATCAATTTCAGAATTAATGTATTCACTTTTTTTCAGCATTTTGCCATGTTACAATGCTGGGTAGAGTTGGCGTTAAACCAAAATTAATAGAAACGGAAAGTAGTCACAGTTTTGTATCATTCTTGATTGGAGTTGATCCTGCTCAAGGTACTGTTTAATTTCCTTTGCACTGATCTTCCCTTAAACAAACCCTTTTTAGCTCATCTGAGCACAAAGTGGTGAGGTATTGTGATCGCGCTGTGTCCGTCATGCGTGTATGCGTCCGTCTGTCAGGTCGTCCATCCATCGTCAACAGTTGTGTTTAAAAGACATCTCCTCCAAAACTACTGAATGGATTTTGATGAAACTTGGCATGGATGTTGCTTAGATGGTCCTCTACCAAGATTTTTTGCTGAGTTGGGGGTGTCAGAGCTAAAAACAGAAAAATCTTCAAACAACATCTCCTAAACCAATGGTCTGACTTTAAATTGATGTCACACAAATGATCCTTATGTCACCCTCTACCAAGATTGTTAAGATTATTCCGATTCATCAAAATCATGGCTGCAATAGGGGGGTGGTCACTTTTCCCTATATGTATATAGTGGAAACTTTAAAAATCTTCTTGTGTGAAACTGATGGCCCGATTTTAGAATAATTTTACGCAAATGGTCTTTAGGTGACCCTCTACCAAGATTGTTCAAATTAATTTGATTCGTCAAAAAAATGGCCACCAGAGGGTGTGGTCACCTTTCCCTATAATGTATATAGTGGAAATTTAAAAAAAATCTTCTTGTGTGAAACTGCTGGCCTGATTTTAGAATAATTTTACTTAAATGGTCCTTAAGTGACCCTCTACCAAGATTGTTCAAATTATTTTGATTTGTCAAAAAACATGGCTGCCAGAGGGTGTGGTACTTTTCCCTATATGTATATAGTGGAAACTTCAAAAATCTTCTTGTGTAAAACTACTGCCCCGATTTTAGAATAATTTTACGCAAATGGTCCTTGTGTGAACTTCTACCAAGATTGTTCAAATTATTTTGATTCGTCAAAAAACATGGCCGCCAGAGGAGGTGGTCATTTTTCCCTATATGTATATCTGTAGCGGAAACTTTAAAAATCCTCTTGTGTGAAACTGCTTGCTTGATTTTTAGCTCACCTGTCACGGAGTGACAAGGTGAGCTTTTGTGATTGCTTTTTGTCCATCGTCCGTAAACTTTTACTTTAAACGACATCTCCTCATAAACAGCTAGGCCAATTTCATCCAAACTTTACAGGAAAGATCCTTGGGTGGCCCCCTTTTAAAATTATTCAAAGAATTGAATGCCATGCAGAACTCTGGTTGCCATGGCAACCGGAAGGGAAAACTTTAAAGATCTTCTTGTCTAAAACCACAGGGCCTAGGGCTTTGATATCTGGTGTGTAGCATCATCTAGTGGTCCTCTACTAAAATTGTTCAAATTATCCCCCTAGGGTCAAATATGGCCCCGCCCCAGGGGTCACATGGTTTATTGTCGAGCCCGCTTGTGAATGCGAAGACATAGTTGTCCAAATGGCTGTTCGGTGTATGTGCATCCATGCGTGCATCCGTCCGGATTTGTTTGTCCGGACCATAACTTTGACATGCATGGAGCAATCTTGTTTATATTTGGCATGAATGTTAACCTCAGTGAGACGGAGTGTCTGCGCAAACCCCAGGTTCCTATCTCAAAGGTCAAGGTCACAATTACAGGTCAAAGGTAAAATTCAAAAATGACTTTGTCTGGAGCATTTTTTCTTCATGCATGGAGGGATTTTGATGTAACTTGGCACAATTGTTCACCATCATGAGACGGAGTGTCATGCGCAAGAACCAGGTCCCTAGGTCTAAGGTCAGGGTCACACATCCATAACTCTGCCATCCATGAAGGGATTTTAATATTACTTGGCACAAATGTTCCCCATGATGAGACAACATGTCATGCGCAAAGCCCAGACCCTTAGCTCAAAGGTCAAGGTCACAATTGGAGTTCAAAGGTCAATAAGGTTTTTTTCCCTGTCCGATCCAGAACTCTGTCATCCATCAAGGGATTACAATATTACTTGACATAAATGTTTCCCATGATGAGACGACGTGTCATGCGCAACACCCAGTACCCTAGCTTAAAGGTCAAGGTCACACTTTGAGATCAAAGGTCAAGAGGATTTTTTTCCTGTCCGGTCTATAACTTTGTCATACAAAGCAGGATTTAGATATCAGTTGGCACAAATATTCCCCTGGATGAGACAACATGTCATGCGCAAGAACCAGGTCCCTAGGTCTAAGGTCAAGGTCATATTTAGAGGTCAAAGGATACAAGAATGACAACTTTGTCCGGAGCATTTCTTCTTCATGCATGGAGGGATTTTCATGTCGCTTGGCACAAATGTTCACCACCATGAGGCGGAGTGTCATGCGCAAGAACCAGGTCCCTAAGTTTGTGTCTCATGTATCTCAAAATGAATTTGACTTAGGATTGTTAATTTGTTCTATATCTTGTGAAGTTTTGCACCTTGTATTCTGTTTAGCATTTTAGCCAGACTGGTGTACACAACTTCTCCTACAGTTTCCATCCGGTTGAAATGAAACTTAGTATACTTCATTAGCATAAAGTGGACATGTGCATATTGCCTGGGCTTTCATGTCCGATTATCTTTTCTGGAGTAACTGCCCCGTTGTAGACTTCATTATTCGAGGATTTTCAGTAGGCATGCTTGATATAACATAAGTGATAACTAGTAACTACTTCTCAGGGGTGTAAAATTCTTTTTCACACCACTCGCCCTGCAGGACTAGTAGCTAGTAAAATCTACTCGCCCTTAGTGGACAGTCACTCGCCCTAATAATTGACACTTTTAATACTGTCACGTGTTATGGAAGGAGTATTATGTACAACAAGCAAATTTCAAACAGCACATAGCTCATACACTACGTTTCCTTTTTGATTATTCATTTTTGTTACTCTTAAATTTTCTTTTCACACCAGACATTTTTCTTTCACTAATTTTGTCATCTCCACCATCAAGTTGTTCTCCATAATAACTGCATTGATAGTAAAAATAATCACAGTCTAACCCCTACCGTAGTTTCCCAAAGTGTCTGGAAAGTTTTAAATATCAGTTATTTTCATTTTCTCAAGACTTAGATTTTTCTATTTCCCGAAAAATAATTATTTTGAAAAGTGTCTTAAAAATATGGACACAATAATCATCATCCACCTACCCGTCTTGAAAGCGCAAAAAAAAGTTGACGATCATCGGTAATTATTCTGTTGATAAACTAAGTAATTGGTTTGTTTTCATCATCAATTAACATCCTCTCAAAGAGCTAAAAGTGTGTCGGTATCATGAAATCTGAAGTGGAGATCAAAGCGGTATTGTTGCATGAGATTGTCATGGCATTACGTCATATTACAGTTTTCGCGCCATGTTACCTATTTGCCCTCAAGGAATTTACATTATCGTTTGAGAAGAATATTTTATATAAAAAATACATGTACATGTACAAAGACTCATTTAAAACTTATTAAAAACCGCAACAACATCATTTTGTTTTATTTTAAAACCACATTTCTATTTACGTCCACGAGGTCACGTACCCTATTCCGCCGCACTAACAGAAACCTTTTTACCAAAAAATCGTTTTACCCAATGTATTTAAATTACTGCCGCTTTTTCATTATTTAAGATTTTTTAATTCTGTTTTTTGTTCTTTCTAGTCAAAAGTCTGAATTTTATGCCCATAGCATGTATCAGTTATTTTCTCTTAGAAAGAAATCAGTAATTAAGATCGCGCTGTTTGAAATTTAACAAATGATTATATGAAAATTCGACCGTTTTAATACAAATTCCGTCGATATTTTATTGAAATATTAATAGAATTCAAATTGTATTACTTCTCAAGCGGTGTTAAAAAACTGAAGCGATAATGTTAAAAAATGAATGCACTATGCGCGTTTTTTGTGTACGTGTCGATAAAAGTAACAGAGATGTAAATTTGATATTAGGATAGGTCGCACGTGCTCTCGGAATGAAAAATTACCGGCATGACGTTTTGATATCTTTACGATTCGCGGGTAAATTCCAGTCAATCAAAGTCAATGTTTGTTGACGTTTTTCAAGATGTAATTTTTGAATTTTATTAAAGCTACGACGTAAAAACCACTCGCCCGATCGGTCGAGTATACAGCGAGATCCACTCGTCCTATCCAGACTTTAACTCGCCAATGCGAGCGGGCGAGTGGAATTTTACACCCCTGCTTCTGTTTCATGTTTCAGCAGACAATACAAAATGGCATGAGGTGCAGGTGAACTCGGACTTTCAGAAAAAAAAGATACTGAAGGACATTGATGTTGGGTAAAGTGCATTTTTCTTGCTTGAGCATTTTTAAAGTTTAAGCTGCAACCATTGTTACGAATTTTTGAGCAAAAATACAGATTTTAGGCAAAGCCTGCTTGGGTTTTGCTAAACAACTGTGTATGTGTCCAGTAATAAGTGCATACATGGATGATATTAATATCCTTACTATCACTTTGGCATACATAGAGCAGTCTTTTTATATTTGACCAGATTGTTTGCCTCAAGGAGACAGTGTCATGCACAAGACCAAGTTCCCTTTTTCAAAGGTCAGGGTCTCAACTTGCGGGTCAAAGCTCATTTCAGACTTTGTCTGGGCCCTATCTTTGATATGCATGGAACAATCTTAGATTTTTGGCAGAAATGTTTGCTTTATTGAGAGGGAGTGCCCTAAGGCAAAAATCCCTATCTCAAAGGCCAATGTCATACTTAGGGGTCAAAGGTCATTTCTGATCTTACAGGACTGAAACTTTGACATACATAGAACAGTCATTTTCATTTGGCTAAAATGATTGCCTCATTATGGTGATTTGTTTCACATAAGGCCTGGGCACCAATCTTCAAGTTAAAGGTTACCGTACACTCTGGGTTAAAATGTCATTCAGGTTTTGTCCAGGCTGTAACGAACAAATATGAAGCAATGTTTTTGAGCTCAAATATACACAGTATATGGAGAACCATCTTACTCAATCTTGTTACAGCATCTCTGTCTTTGAAGTGTAGATGTGCTTGACATACTTTTTCTGGGATTGGTGAAGGTTGGGTTTTGAGGGCGCCCTTGAAGCAAACTTCCAACTTCTGCAGTTTTAAGTTCCATTGAAACTTCAAACATATGGTCACCATGAATTGAAGATATACATGACATATTTCTTTCTGGTCTAGAGATACAAATTAAGGCAGAGATGGGTGAACCCATTAGAGGCTTGCCCTCGTTATACATTACATTGAGTGAAAATCGTTGAGTAAATACTATTTGTCAGAACTTAATCTTGTCCATGATCAGTGAAATAGATGAGTAATCTATGTATGTTACCTGCATCTACAGAATAACGCATCTAACAGTCCTGAAATTGTTTTCTTTTATATTTACATATTTCTAGATATTTTCCCCATACTTTGACACATAAAAATAGGTAGAAGAGATTGCTAGGTAGTGCCTACTTAAAGGTTGTAGTTTTAGCTCCATTGCCTTTACCCATATCCCTCCTCCCTCCTCTCCCAACCCTCCAAAAAAAGAATGAAGCTTTCTTCTTTACTAGTATTGCTTCGCACCTGCAGGTTGGTCTGTCCCTTGGTTGGTAGAGTGAAGGATTTCCACCAAATAACTTGAGAACCATTTGACCCAGAACATTCAAACTTTGTAGCATGATTGGGACATGAAGTAGATGACCCCTTTTGTTTTGGGGGTCAAAGGACAAGGTCCCAGGGATCTGAACCTTGAAACAGTTTCTGCTTAATAACTAGAGAACCACTTGACCCAGAACATTCCAATTTGATAGCATGATTGGGCTTATGAAGTACCGGTAGATGACCTCTATTGTTTTCTGGGTCAGTTAGTCAAAGTTCAGGGTCATAAGGACCTGAACATTGAAAACTATTTCTGCATGGTAACTTGAAACCACTTGACCCAGAACCTTCCAACTTGATTACATGATTGGGCTTTTGAAGTAGATGACATCTTCTGGGTTTTTTTGGTCAGTTAAGCAAAGGTCACGATCACAGGGGCCTAAACCTTGAAACCTGTTTCAGCATAATAAATTGAGAATCACTTGTCCCAGTGTCTTCAAACTTGATTGAAATTATGAAGTAGATGACCCTTAATGTTTTAGGGGTTAGTAGGTTAAGGTCATAGTGAAAATGGACTAAAAATTGGACCAATCATGAGGGGCATACATGTTTTACAAACAGCTCTTGTTAAAATGAATATATCATTCAATAAAAGTGTAGGTCTTTTTTGTTACCCTGCCCTTTAAAAACTGTTTGAGCCCTTATCTCATAATTTCTGTGCAGTATTCTCATACTATTTGTTATTTTGGCATTCTTCAGTGCTAAATTTTTGTCATATTGGCACACAGCTTTCCTTACCAAACAGGAAGTTCTAAATTGTTTACGGAGAATTCATTGAACAAAAATTGCCAACTGACTTTACAAGTCCACTTCCTCGAGAGATATTCTTGCACAGTTTCTTTGAAATTAGATAATTGAGCCGTGCCATGAGAAAACCAACATAGTGGCTTTGCGACCAGCATGGATCCAGACCAGCCGGGGCATCCGCGCAGTCTGGTCAGCAGGGCTCCGGAAATTTTGATAACTCAATCGGTCCGAAACGAAAATCCTGACATCGGCGCTACCCCACCCACCGCATTCCCAATATTACATATTTTGTAAAACGTGGTAGGGTAAAGAAATAAGCATGTCATGCATTAAAACTGAGTTACCAGTCACCGCGCGTTACCATACAATGAAGACAGTTATTCAGTGCTATGTGTGATCGTTAATTTGTTTAAATTTCGATGTTTTTCCGAGATAATACGAGGCATTGACACCGTGTGCGTAACTAGTCTAAAAGCCAACGCACGTGACTTCGATACCGTATACACGGCAGATACTTTGTGATGTTTCCTCATTCTTTGACGGAATTCTATAAAATACAATGCGTCAAAGTGAGTTACACGACACATATTCTCTGCTAAACAGCCTCAGTATTTAAAGAATACTCTGCCGCAGACCGAATGTGTACGTTATTTGAACGCTGAGGTCGAATTCCCCGCATGTATAGTACCAAAACGTCACGCGGGTTGGCCAAGGATATTTCATTTCACTTACGTTGTACTTCAATAAGCAACTAAATTTTATAAAGTTATATGTTCTCTTCTGATGTAAACAAAATTTCATTTTGAAACGTTTTTTAAAAGACCGATTTGATAAACAGTGCCACTCCGGTTTTCTTAATCATTCGTGGTTGCCCGTCCATTTTTTTCTTTTTTGTACAGTCGGGTTGCAAAGACGATTTTCTGCATTTGTTTCAACTGGAGCCCCAACAAATGAACCATGTAATTTTTTCAAATCAAGTAATTATAAAAATTATTTTTATCGGTTTTCCATGTGATGTCTCATTAAATCAAAGACCTATAATGTACAATTATAGCTCTTTGATTAAATGCAGCGACCATTTGTTGTTACCGTGATCAAACATAGCCTTTTGAAATAAACCATCTGTCGGATTCTAAATAAAAGAAGTGGATCCCCGTCGAAATGATTTGGATCCAGTCAGAAACGTTAGGAAACCAGTCAAAAATGTTTAATACACCGCAGTCGGCTGTCTGCTACATTAAAGGATGTGCCGCGCGAGCACTGATTGCGTCACGCGCTAATTACGGACCGATTATCAAAGTGACAGTCAGACCGATTGACACGTTTACTGATTATCTGAAGGTGCGACCAACAATTTCCTACTTGGCAGGTGATCGTGTATTGAGATATCAGACCGAAATTTATACTTTTCTCCATTTTTACGGGACCGATTTTTTTCGTTTTTTCACTTCACGAATCGGTCTGAAAAGTCAAAAATCGGTCCAAAACCGACAAACCGACAAATTTCCGAAGCCCTGCTGGTCAGGATCCATGCTGTTCGCTAACTGTTTCTGTAATTGCAATAGGCTTTGAAAGCGAACAGCATGGATCCTGACCAGACTGTGTGGATGCGCAGGCTGGTTTAGATCCATGCTGGTCGCAAAGCCACTATGTTGGTTTTCTTATGGCGTGGCTCAAATATTTTCTAAGATAATTTTACCAATGCTGCTGCTAATTCTTTACCTTAGGAAGTCACTTGTAATGATACCTGCAGAAAATGTGTAAACACTGTCAACTCTGTAGAAGTTAATAATAAATCAATATGGTATATCCTGTGGAAACAATTTGATTGGTTGAGAACCTTGCATGCACAGTTCCCCAAAAACCAATCAGGACGATACTGTTAAGAAACATTTTACTAATTTTCTCACTTTTACAGTTGACATCATAGGTATATGACATAACATTTATAGACTATACAAATAGGTTAATTGACTACCATTGATAATTTGAAAGTTACTGTAATTTTGACTTCAGGGACAGAGTATATGTAAGTGGGAGGTTGTCATATATATTGGCGCGTGAACAGTATGTCAAGAAGTATAAAATATATTCTGGTAAGTAATAATAGTGGATTTGGTGATATGTAGTATTCTTTTTAACCTTTTCTAAAATGGACTGGTCCATCATTCAGCATTGTCAAATTGGGCAGTACCACTTCTTATTGAAAGTGTTCACAGAACATTTTTACAGACGACACATTGCAGACGATGATCAGCTTACCAGTATTCACTGCCTAATTGCAGCTGTCCTACTGTAGCAGTTTCAGTTAAATTTGCCAGTATTCACTGCTGTAGTACAGCTGTTATGTTTTGGCAGCCTCAGTGTGTTTGCCAGTATTTACTGCCTTATTACAGCTGTCCTACTGTAGCAGTTTCAGTTAATTTGCCAGTATTCACTGCTCTGTTGCAGCTGTTCTGGTGTGACAGCCTCAGTGTGTTTGCCAGTATTTACTGCCTTATTACAGCTGTCCTACTGTAGCAGTTTCAGTTAATTTGCCAGTATTCACTGCTCTATTACAGCTGTTATGTTTTGGCAGTCCCAGTGTGTTTGCCAGTATTTACTGCCTTATTACAGCTGTCCTACTGTAACAGTTTCAGTTAATTTGCCAGTATTCACTGCTCTATTGCAGCTGTCCTGGTGTGACAGCCTCAGTGTGTTTGCCAGTATTTACTGCCTTATAACAGCTGTCCTACTGTAGCAGTTTCAGTTAATTTGCCAGTATTCACTGCTCTATTGCAGCTGTCCTGGTGTGACAGCCTCAATGTATTTGCCAGTGTTCACTGCCTAATTACAGCTGTCCTACTGTAGCAGTTTCAGTTAATTTGCCAGTATTCACTGCTCTGTTGCAGCTGTCCTGGTGTGACAGCCTCAATGTATTTGCCAGTGTTCACCGCCTAATTACAGCTGTCCTACTGTAGCAGTTTCAGTTAATTTGCCAGTATTCACTGCTCTATTGCCGCTGTCTTGGTGTGGTAGCCTCATTGTGTTTGCCAGTATTCACTGCCTAATTACAGCTGTCCTACTGTAGCAGCCTCAGTTAATTTGCCAGTATTCACTGCTCTATTGCCGCTGTCTTGGTGTGGTAGCCTCATTGTGTTTGCCAGTATTCACTGCCTAATTACAGCTGTCCTACTGTAGCAGCCTCAGTTAATTTGCCAGTATTCACTGCTCTATTGCCGCTGTCTTGGTGTGGTAGGCTCAATGTGTTTGCCAGTATTCACTGCCTAATTACAGCTGTCCTACTGTAGCAGCCTCAGTTAATTTGCCAGTATTCACTGCTCTATTGCCACTGTCTTGGTTTGGCAGACTCATTGTGTTTGCCAGTATTTACTGCCTTATTGCAACTGTCCTGCTACCCAGATGTGTTTGCCAGTATTCACTGTCCTATTGCAGCCGCAAACTGCATTCTCAGTTTGTATTTGCAAGTTTTCACTATTATTTTTGCAGATTTTTTCACTGCTGATTACTTACTGT
Source organism: Mercenaria mercenaria (assembly GCF_021730395.1). NCBI lineage: Eukaryota > Metazoa > Mollusca > Bivalvia > Venerida > Veneridae > Mercenaria > Mercenaria mercenaria. The sequence continues at coordinate 26,648,410 of NC_069377.1, read as the reverse complement.
GTCACCCCAGTATGTTTGCCAATATTCACTGTCCTATCGCAGCTGTCCAACTGTATTCCCAGTTTGTATTTGCCAGTTTTCACTATTTTTGCAGATTTTTCACTGCAGATGACCTACCTGTGTCATCCCAGTTTGTTTGCCAATATGCACTGTCCTATTGCAGCTGTCCTACTGTAGCAGCCCCAGTTTATTTGTGAGTACCAACTGACAGAGTGCAGCCGCCCTTGTTATTGTTTACTGTTTTAAAGTAACTGGAAAAACGACAAACGCTACTGGCTTTTCTCTTTGACATAATATTGAATACATTTCTTTTAGGAAGTCATCCTAGTCATGGTTAATCAGTTGTGCTTGTATTATTTCAGACTATGTAAGACTTGTAAGTCATTCAAAGAAGTTCTGGGACCAAAGACTGGAATCCGAAGACAAGGCAGGAGATGACAGTGACATTGAAAAATAAAGAAGTACATGTATTGTAGACAAATGTACAAAGACAATGGAGTCCAGATGAATTCAGTGATGTTTCATGATCAGCATCGGAAACATGCACTCACTCGCTGGTGAATCCTGTTCAAGAAACTTGGCATGTTCTAACATCAAAGTTAGGAGCTTGTAGAGTTGACGTCAGTGTAACAACTTGCCAGTTTGTAATAAGGAACTTCAAAATACCTTTACAAGGATTGAAAAAAAAAAAAAATTTGCAGTTTTTAGCGGAAAGGAAATATAATGCAAATATAAGAAATGAATTTTTTTTTTTTGGAGTTCATGCTAAATGGACGACATAATAGGATCGGCAAATTAAACATGAATCACTAGTGCAATTCATGGATTTGCCGATCCTGTAATGTCGTTCATTTGGCCTTAACTCGGAAAACAAATATTTCATTTCTTAAATTTAGCCAACTTTTAGTCTTTCAAAAAAATCTTTCTTTTCAGAAATTAGATGCAAATGAACAGATTTTGAAATTATACCTGTGCCAGTTATTTCAAAATTGTATATAAAGTGTGTAATGGTGCTGTGCAGTTTTTTTTTACCTACTGTAAGATGCCCCAAATTTGGCTTGCTATTTGGTGTTACTTAGTACAATTGTTGTGTACAGAAATAATATTTTTACTACGAAACATTCATACAGGTATGTAAACATTGAATAATTGCTTTAAAGAGTTTCTTCATGAATCACAGATGTTTCGTTCAGTGCATAAAGAAATCATTAAATAATTCAATAACACTATCAATATATTTTATGTTTTCAGCTTTGTGATATGTTTCTGTCAAGTAAAACCATAAAAGTGAATGGTCTAAAAAATCGGAATACCATCCTTCTAATACTTACAAACTGAAAGTAAAAGCGTCATTTTTTTAATGGTTGGAAATTTGTCGTTGACCCTTGTTTTCTTAGAGAAGACTACACAATGTGTTCATTCATTCATTCATTCATTTATTCAATCATTTATTCATTATATTGTTCATTTATGTTACAATTTTTGTTGTTATTTTTAGTGATACATTAAAGGTAATTGAAACATTTTGTACTTTTAGAAATGTAATCCAATGTATTATTTTGTTATAATTATGTTTTATACTGTCTCCACCACAAGCAGGCAATAATCTCTGAGTAAGATTTAATCTCGACGTTGTTAAACTGTAGCTTGCTGTACTATATAGCATTCACAGTACTGCAGCCGCATATAAACCAAGACCCCATGTTGTTCTTGGATGATCTGTTTATGAAAAGAAATGCAAACTCAGTTTTAAAATCTTGAAGCCAGGCCAAGGTCCAGTCTAAAGTTACAGAGCCATTTTTTCTAAAAAGGAGGACTTGTTTTTTGGAGGTTTTTTTTTTGTAAATTGATTGTTGTTTAGAGAAACTAGGGTTTCAAAGAAAATAAAATTTATACATTATTCTTGATTTCTTTTAAGTGTACAGTATTATTTTAACTTTTTCCATTTTGAATATTGTTGTGCCCTCTTTACATTGTTTTGCAGATGTCGTTCAGTCTGTCGGACGGCATAAAGACCAATCCATTTCTGGATGATAACTCAAGAATTCTTAAGCCTAGGATCACAAAGGTTGATGGGGAGGTTGGTCATAAATCAGCAGATGACCCCTATTGGTTTTGAAATCAGTAGGTCAAAGGTCAAGGTCACAGTAACACGAAACAGTTAAACAGTTTTCGGATGTTAACCCAAGAACGCTTTGGCCTAGGGTCATGAAAGTTGATAAGGAGGTTGGTCATGACCAGTAGATGACCCCATTGATCAGTAGGTCAGTAGGTCAAGGTCATAGTGACCAGAAACAGTTAAGCAGTTTCTGAATATAACTCAAAAACGCTTGGGCCTAAGATCATGAAAGTTAGTATGGATGTTGATCATGACCGGCAGATGACCCCTATTGATTTTGCGATATGTAGATTAAAGGTCAAGGTCACAGTGACCCGGAAAAGATAAACTGTTTCTGGACGATAACTTGAAAATGATTGGGCCTAGGGTCACGAAACTTGAGAGGGAGGTTGATCATGATCAGCGAATGACTCCTATTGATTTCAAGGTCAAGTTCACATTGACCCGGAACAGTTAAAACGGTTTCCAGATGATAACTCAAGAACGCTTGGGCCTAGGATCACAAAACTTAATAGGGAGGTTGATAATGACCAGCAGATGTCCCCTGTTGATTTTGAAGTCATGGGTGAAGGTCACATTGACCCAAAACTGTAGAACTTTTGTGTACAGTGACCAAATAATTTCTCTTCCTTGTGCAATTATTGAATGCATCAAAGGGGACATTTCATAAGCTCTTAAGTTGAGTATTTCTTATGGCTGAAATTGTATTTCAAAATAAACTTGTTGTAATTTGTTGTGTTAATTCTTAGCCTGCTGGCGGCAAGTGATTCTGCCTTTGCGACCAGTGCAGACCAAGATCAGCCTGCAGATCCATGCAGTATGATCATGGTCTGCACTGTTTGCCACTCAGTCTGTATCTTTTTGGTAAGAACCCCTTTTAACAGTTAATGATACTGTCCAAATTGAAAGATGGACCAGTCCATTTTAAAAATTTAGCAGGGTGAAGGTTAATTCATTTCCTTCATACTTCCTTTTGTTGTTTTACATTTTGCTGATCCAGAAAATTTTACAGTTTTGTAATGGTAAAATGACAACATGAATGCAAATTAATTTCACTGAAATACTGAAATTCTTTATTGAAATGAACTCTGTTAAGGTAGCGGACCCATACTGACAGTCAGCAACCATTAAGGTATTAGACCAGTATTGTTGCTGCTTCTCATTACGTGTCCACAATCTTAACGTGTATTTTAGACCATAGCGTGTAGAAGGAGGTACCTTTTGCTACCTGTGAAATTTTTGTAAAATAATTTTAGATATTGTCATCAGATAATTACTTAAGTTTTTTAGCTCATCTGATTTTTGGAAAAAAAATGATGAGTTATTGTCATCACTTGACCAGCATTGGCGTTGCCTGGTTAAGTTTTATGTTTAGGTCAGCTTTTCTCCTAAACTATCAAAGCTATCGCTTTGAAACTTGCAACACTTGTTCACCATCAATAGCTGACTCTGTACAGCAAGAAACATAACTCCATCCTGCTTTTTGCAAGAATTCTTGCACTTTTTGAATTTAGAAAATATCAGATTTCTTGGTTAAGTTTTATTTTTAGGTCAACTTTTCTCCTAAACTATCAAAGCTATTGCTTTGAAACTTGCAACACTTGTTCACCATTAAAAGCTGACACTGCACAGCAAGAAACATAACTCCATCCTCCTTTTTGCAAGAATTATGGCCCCTTTTGGACTTAGAAAATCAGATTTCTTGGTTAAGTTTTGTGTTTAGGTCAGCTTTTCTCCTAAATTATCAAAGCTATTGCTTTAAAACTTGCAACACTTGTTCACCATCAAAACCTGACACTGTACTGCAAGAAACATAACTCCATCCTGCTTTTTTTGCAAGAATTATGGCCCCTTTTGGACTTAGAAAATATCAGATTTCTTGGTTAAGTTTTGTGTTTAGGTAAACTCCTTAACGGTCAAAGCTATTGCTTTAAAACTTCGAGCAGTTATTCGTCATTAAAAGCTGACTCTGCACAGCAAGTATCGTAACTCGACATTGCTTTTTTTGCAAGAATTATGGCCCCTTTTGGACTTAGAAAATCATGGGTGTGACAAGAATTTTTATTATACAGAGACAATAAGATCAGTTGAGTGTCTGCAACCGCAAGGCGGTGCTCTTGTTTTTATTTGAAAATCATATTGCAGTTTAGTTGCTACTGCTATGTTTGCACAGGTTGTAGTATAGTAGAAATACCGTACTTAAGCATTTTAAAGATATACCAGGTAAGTAATTTTATAAAGAACAAAGTCATAATTTTGTAACCGTAGTGTGTTCTTTAGGTTGATATGAATGATTTGTTAGATCTTTTACCATTATTTTGACATTTTTAGGTCACCAGAACTTATTGTTTGAGGTGAACTTTTTTGTATAGGTGGATGACCTGTCACTTTACCTGTCATGTTGTATAGCTAGTTTGTTCCAACCAAGTTTGTCCAATATTGGAATTCAGTGTTAAATTCCGGGAGCAATAGATATGGAAGAGCATCATATGAAAACCCTAAAAAATTATTTTCTGAAAGCAAAGCAGTTTTAGCTAAATCATTTTACATGTGTTTTTTGCATGACATTGTGTTTCTCCACCAAATTTAAGCCAAGTAGGGGCCTCCGTAGTAGAGTGGTTAAGGTCGCTGACTTCAAATCAATTGCCCCTCACTGATATAGGTTTGAGCTTCACTCGGGGCCATTGAATTCTTCATGTGAGGAAGCCATCCAGCTGGCCTACTAAATGTCGGTGGTTCTACCCAGGTGCATGCTCTTGATGAAACAATGCACAGAGGGGCACCTGGAGTCTTCCCCCACCATCAAACCTGGAAAGTCGCCATATGACTTACAATTGTGTTGGTGGAACGTTAAACCCAACAACAAAAAACAAAATTCAGGCATAATTTTATATGAGGAAAACTAAAAAAATTTCAGAAGTTTCAACAAAGAAGTCTAACATATATCAGTATCTTGGCATACTTTGATTGTTCGACACTTTGCTACCGTTGTTCCTTTTGAGGTTAAGAAAGTACAGCCATTTGTAATTAGTCAGCCAATGAAAGTGATTGATATAAAGTAACGGTTCTCAGTCTTCTTTTGCATACTTAAAGACAGGGAACAAGCCAACACTGGTCTGACTATGGCATTGAGCAGTGTCGAACATGTGAAACATGACTTGATCGACACTGGCATGTCTATCGCTAATAGTTGTCAAGCAGCTTTTGTCACACATAAAGTACCCTCTTGTGTTTTTATGCCCCCAGCATCTACTGATGCGGGAGGCATAATAGTGATTGTCCTGTCCGTTCGTCCGAGGTTAACCAAATGGGACCGTTTCTTCTAGCATCAATACCCCTAACTAGATTGACTTGATACTAATGCAGATGTAACATGTGACCATTCCTCATCTTCAGAAATCACCTGACCCCAGTTTGACCTTGACCTTGACCTCATTTTGGACTTTGGTTGCTTTATATTGGCCATCTCTTGGTTAACCCAATGGGACCGTTTCGTTTAGCATCAATACTCCTTACTAGAATGACTTGATACTAATGCAGATGTAACCTGTGACCATTCCACATCTTCAGACATCACCTGACCTCAGTTTGACCTTGACCTTGAACTTGACCTCGTTTTGGACTTGGGTTGCTTTGTATCGACAAGGATGCCACCGGGGGCATCAAGCGTTTATTGAACGCAGCTCCTTGTTTTTTTCACAGATTGATACAGTGAAATGCCCCTCGCTCAAGCTTCCGTTGGTCAGCAGCCGTTTTCCTTACATTTTCTATATTATATTAAGATTGCTGGATAACTCAAGCAGTAGGCTCATTCCCTAGTGATTTTTAGCAATCTGTGTTTGATTGTGCTTACCAAATGTGGCCATATCTTAGGTCAGGTGAGCTGCTAAGGGCCATCATTGCTCTCTTGTATTTTTAGGGTTGTTTGTATAACACCATAACATTATATTGCTTTAGAATGGTTGTATACATTTACTAAATTGAGGCATTGATTTTAATACCAACATATGTTACTGTTATGACACATTCATGTTATTGTCAAGACAAATGATTTGAATAAAATTAAAATATGCTTTTAATATGCGTTATTGTCACTCTGTCTCTGCCATTTGTATCTGAGCATTTAATGTCAGCAAGGTAAAATTGTACTGCTGGACTTGATTTTTTGTTTATAAGTAAAGATGTGATTTATACCAGTGATTTTTTTGATACCCCAGTAAATGAAGTTTAGGATGGGGTATACTATAGTCAGGTTGTAAGTGCTTGCTGGCGTCTGTGCACCTTTGGATGGATTTAGTTCATTTTTTGTACATAGGTATATGATCATGATATCCAGTTTGGGGATGAAATTCATTACAATTCATTTATTTTTGCTAGAATTATGGCCCCTTCATGCTGATGTCTGTTTGGAACTCTTGACAGAATGAAAAACTCTGGTAACAATACATCAATTTTTGGTGGAGTTATGGCCCCTTTTCAACTTAAAATTTGGTTGTCTGATACCTCTTGCTATAATTACCTTGGGCTACGCACAGATGAAATTATTTCACAATGCGTATAAACCTCTTCATGGCATCAAATATATTAAAACATTGTTCTGCTATAATATCATTTCTTAGTGCATGTACGAAATCACAATTCATCTTGTGTTATACTTCCATGAATTAATTTTTGTACATTATAAAATTAATTAATGCATTTAAAAATGTCACAATCTTACAATCAGTATTATTTTATGTAGTTCTTTAATTTTAGGTGTGTTCAATCACGTTTAAGCAACATTTTATGACATTTTTAGCTCGACTTTTCGAAGAAAAAGTAGAGCTATTTTACTCGCTCCGGCGTCGGTTAAATTTTTTGATAAAGTCAAATATCTCTGTTACTATTTACCATCAAATTCTACACCAGGAGAAACAATCCCCATAACTCTGATTTGAATTTTGACAGAATTATGTTCCTTTTTAACTTAGAATTTTTTGTTAATATGTTTGATAAAGTCAAATATCTCTGTTACTATCAAAGCTATTGACTTGAAACTTACAATAGTTATTTACCATCAAAGTCTACACCAGGAGAAACAATCCCCATAACTCTGACTGAATTTTGACAGAATTATGCCCCTTTTTAACTTTGAATTTTTTGTTAAAATTTTTGATAAAGTCAAATATCTCTTACTATGAAAGCTTTTGACTTGAAACTCAAAATAGTTATTTACTATCAAAATCCACACCAGGAGACACAATTCCCATAACTCTGCTTTTAATTTTGACAGAGTTATGCCCCTTTTTAACTAGAATTTTTGGTTAAAGGATTTTATAAAGTCAAATATCTCTTTACTATCAAAGCTTTTGACTTGAAACTTAAAATACTTGTTTACCATCAAATTCTACACCAGGAGAAACAATCCCCATAACTCTGATTTGAATTTTGACAGAATTATGTTCCTTTTTAACTTAGAATTTTTTGTTAATATGTTTGATAAAGTCAAATATCTCAGTGTTACTATTAAAGCTTTTGACTTGAAACTCAAAATAGTTATTTACTATCAAAGTCCACACCAGGAGACACAGTTCCCATAACTCTGATTTGAATATTGACAGAATTATGTCCCTTTTTAACTTGGATTTTTTTTTACTGGCAAAGGTCTAATTCAGAGTCAAGCACTGAGAAAAGTCGAGCGCACTGTCTTACAGACAGCTCTTGTTCAGTTAATTTTTTATATATATATATATTCTTTTAGAGATTAATTTAATGAACAAAAAGTGCCATTACAAAGAGTCAGATGCCAATTGGAAATGTATCTTTTATTACCTTTTGTGAAATTTTGCAGTTACCTCCCTTTAAGTTTAATATTGTGGGCTATTTCTTTAGATTTTAATATAGCTCTAGTTTCTAGTTTTACATTTGCATTTGATAAATAATGAGATATTTCTTCTTCCTGAAACAAAAGGCGCCAAAATTAAATCGCCCCTATTGGATGTACGCAGACCTGTATGTACTATATATCGACTAAAGGTTATGGTTCGGTTAAACATAGGTTTAATAGAGTACATTCAATGTGTACGGACACTTAGTGCATGAGATTTAATGCTGACCAAACAAATGGCAAGTTTTGAAACATTGTATAGCTTTGGCATTTAAATCTGTCTTCAATATATTTTGGTTGTGCAACCAAGATAGGCAAAGGGAGGTAATAATACTTTAATAAACTTGCATAATTCTAATGAATTTGGGCACAGTATATATTTGTACACTTTTTGATAAATTTAATACAGTAGTGCTTATATTCATATTATTCCTTTGGCAAAATATGTTTAATAAATTTATATTTATGCTAAAATAACCCTGTCTTGGTTTGACAACCAGTATAGGAAAATTAAATTTTGAAATAGTTCCAGCGAACATCTAACATGTATTAGGAACACAAATAAGTGTAAATGATTAGTTGTTAAACGTTTTGAACAAATATCCTTTATTTGAAATGAAAACTGAACGTGCAAACAAAAAACTCCCAAGAAGGGCCTCACCTATGGAAATAATGGTAAAGTTAAACGGCCAGCGGTTGGATAATGTACAACAAAGGAGCCAATCGCAAGCTTTGTTTCATGTGTAAGTACACGTAATGAAAACAATCTGATTGACTGGAGTGCACAATTAATTATCTTCTTAATTGATCACTGATCAGGTAATTGCAACGCGTTTTATTCAACTTTCTGGGTAGGTTTCCAAAGTTTATCAACAAAATCGAAGGAAGACAATAAAGTGAATCAAGAAAAGGTATGTTTTTGATGTTTACAAAGTCCGGTTCATTCAACAATATTTTGACAGCTGTTGCCGTTTTCTGAAACCCGGATATCGCCTTTCTTGTGAATTTCAACATACAGAAGTGAATTTAGTGATATAAACAATACTAGGCAAATGCTTCGAATACTATTTTGTACAAATCGGCAAGTAGTATTACTCGCGAAAACATGTGATAATTTAGGAAAAAGTAACCTCGACTATGAAACCAGCTATATGTTAAAATCAAATGCAACAAAGTCTTAAATGCGTCCCAATGGTTTGAAAGATGAAAGACATCAACACAACCATGATTTTTGCAGTAAAACTTTCAATGAATGCAGCAAAATTTTGCAATAAACCATTGCAGAATGCTTCACTTGTGAGGATCATCATTGCATAAGACTTAATTATATCTCCAACCACACAGTGATGTTGGATACATATTGTATTGTTTGACAATAAGTCCCTGGCCAAGTTCGATAACTAGCTAAATCGGCCCAGGCACTTTGGAATTATGATGTGGCCGGGAGACATATTGATTTACTCTTGTGTCTGTCACAAATCTCTAGCTATACTACATAATAAAATATAGCTAGATTTAGCTATAGATATAACCAATTGCTGACTGTTCTGGGACTTGTTAAATTCTTGTTTAAACTGACAAGTAAGTTTACTCAATAGAAATTGCAGTTTTTACTCGGGCTCTTGTTATTTATGCATTGTAGAATTAGAATCACAATGAGGTGGTTGGTGAGTTTTGTGCTGCTGGCTTCCCTGATGCAAGAGATAACATGCCCACCAGTGCAGCCTGAGATAAAGCCACCTGTGGAGGGAGATTCTCCGGATGATGATGACCCAGTAAGTTAAAAAACTTGTGATAATAAAAGAATGGTGGCAACCTTTTAGATTGCTTTTTAAAGCAAGTGCTGTAGAGGTGATGTTTCATTTGTTTCACACTTTTGTAGTATTGAATATGCAGTGTTTTTCTTGGACGAAACAGCTTTATATTTGAACAAGACTGTTTTTTAAAAAGCGATGCTCAGAAAAACATACTAATTAACTCTGAAAACTTTATAGATACATGTATTAACCAATCTAAGAATCTTTATTCAAAATGCCTTGCAGATATTAACATTTCAGATCAGAGCGATTTTATTGAAATATTTTAATTTAAAAAAAAGTAATGAAATAAAATTCATGAGCTTTTGATTCGTATCTTTGGTGAAATTTGTATCAAGCACTTGGATGACAGTATATTGAGGGATTTAATCACCTGAAATTAATTCATGAATGTCGACAATAGAGTTATAATTGTCCATTTGGTTCAGAATTATTGAAATGGTCATTATTAATAATGTTAAATACCTAATTTCATGAGAAACAAGCATGATGCACTTGGTTTATATCAGTTGTCAATGTAAGACTTCTTTTTCGCCCTGACAGTAATCAAAAGAAACTAACAAGAAGTCTTTTATACATATTGTATCGAACCAAAAGGTTGCTAGAAACATAGTATCACGGATCATGTTACTGATGTTAGTGACAAATTATTCCAGCAAAAATACATAATTATTTACAAGTTTAGAAGTTCAAAAATTACAATAATTTGAAAATTAGGATGTAGTATAAAATTTTCTGTAATTATGTTGTTCTTTATACCCTGATTAGACAAACTTTATGCAGGAAGACTGGGAAGATTTTGCTTACGATGTAGAGGAGGTAAAAATAAATAGTGGGTTCCAGTTAACTGTAGTTTATACTACTTGAGACATATTTATACTGTAAAATCTGAAGTTTTTGTGAGGGATTTATTTTCACTCTATTAATAGAAAAGAATATTGGCGAATGTGTTATTTTGATAAATAGCCAAATAGGCCCCCAGGAGATGGCCACATGTCACTATTAAACATCTACTGTGCAAACCAATTTCAATTATAAATATACAATGAATGTAGTCAACTTTAAACCTTGCGGAAATATCCGATTTTACAGTATTCCTTAAAATCTCAAATTGGGATGATAATGTTTCCCGGGCAGTCTATGAATACATCTTGTACCTGTGGGCAAGATACATGTTGTACTAATCACATAAATCTACTAATCAGAGAGGTTTACAAAAAAAACCCCTTCTTTTACAGGTACTCTGCGGTAAAATTCCTTTTCTTTACTGTCATGTGACCATTCTATATAAAAAAAAGTATATCAAAGATGGAACTAGCTAGTTCAGAATGCTGTGTAATTCAAATGTCACATGTACTATTCTGTTTATGTATTTTTAGAGATTTTATAAAATTTGAATTGAGTCAGAATGTTTATATTTGGTTGACTGAAGAAAAAAATCTGCTTGTCGAAGTGAGTAGGACTGTAGATTTGACCATTTTTATCTCTGGTCAAACAGGGTGTAATTTTGTTTTGTTTCCGGCAGTGTTTTTATTAGTTTGAACATACATTATACTTACTAAAACTGTACAAATAGGTAGCTTTTATTATCATATGAAAGACATACTTCTGTTAAAAAAATTATTTTGTAAGAAATCATTTGCATTAAACAATAACTTGTTTTGTAGATGTACGTCTACAGTTTTATGAGAAAATGGCATATTTGCACTGAAATTTCAAAGGTTCAATATTTTATTTATTATTTATAGTTGTGACATTTTATAAAGATGAGAAAGTATTTTCAGGGCTTTGGTCTGGAATATGACCGGTATCTCAAAGAGATTGTCATGGCACTAGAAGAAGACGAGGCTTTCCGTAAAAAACTTGAGGAAATGAACATGACCGATATAAAGGTTGGCATTTTCTGATCATTACTTTATTGTGTTTATTCTAACTACTCTAAACCTCGGAAATCACTGGACTGTTTCAGGGCTTGGGTCTAGAATATGATCGGTACCTTAGCGAGGTTGTCACAATTCTTGAAGAGGATGAACAGTTCCGTAAAAAGCTGGAATCTTTGAGCGATGAAGATATGAAGGTTTGAATTTACCGTTGAGCAGCATGGCAAGGGTTTCGATACATGCATGTAGACAGATACATCTATAACAAAGCTTTAGTTTCATTATTTTAACATCTTTACAGTCTAATATTGCTATTAGGGACCAACAGACTTTTAAGGTGAAATACAATACAAATGTTTAAATGTCATTATTAATGAACAAGTAGGCCAGTGTTCCCTGGTGTGTGTCAGTGGTCTCAAAATATTGTTCAACAAAAGGAAAATGCTAGGTGTATGTTTAATATGTTTGCTGCGTGTGTGGTGATTTTTTCATGGTCACAAGTTACAGGTGAGCATCATGCAAGCAATATTGTATGAAAAAAAAGCAGCATCATGTATGTTGTTTACAGTTTAAACATGTTCTCTGTCACCGTAATATCAAATCAGCCACTGCTTGACAAAAAATTATGTTATTTCTTTTATGTTATGTTATCATGATGAAAAATTTTGATCCCAAACACAAATTTCAAGGATGGGTAGAATGTCTTATCATGAATGCACACAAAGAGGGCATCATAGACTCTGGAGTGCCGGCTATATTTGTGTTTAAAGCAGTGATGGAGCTGGTCCCAATGTAAATGTTTTACTGTCTTGGCGTTAGAAAACATTTACAGCTTTTGGTGGCTGTTTATTCCTAGATTTAAACAATGCACTTTAGTTTTATAAAATGCACATAAAGCACAATACCATGTACCCAGCACTCTGTATACATATTCAACTTTCACTCATTCACCGGTATGTAGTTGGTGTTGATATTGAAGAAGGTATTACAATAAATTACTTGAAAGAAATCGACTAGCTTACTATTCAAGAGACAGTCATGTTTTAAGGTAATTAGATTGATACATGTATACAATATACTAGAACATGAATAAAGCCACTGCAGGTCAGTTTCCTACATGGAAGTTGGACAAATGGGTGCAAAGTCAAAATAAAACCGCCCTTCCACTACATTGAACCATATTTTTTCTTCCAGAATTACCACTGCCGTCCCCAGATTGAATTCTTGCTTCCTTTGAACACCAATGTGTCAGTTTGTTTTTGTCTGAAGAACAAACTCATTATCTCACTGCCTTGTTTAATCCTAAAGTTCTTGCAGTATAACCTGTTACTAAATAACATGTCTAAAGCTATTTTAATTTGTGCATTTTATAACATACTTGATAAAATTGTCTGCCTACTTTCTAGTTCCTTTTTAACTAATATCATTGTAATAATAATTATAGTCATATATACTATTGTTTACTCATGTATTATCACAGTTATTAGTTGATATTACCAATTGTTAATTTTTATGTCATTTGAAATATTATTTTGCTAAAAATAACTATTTATGTATATTTCATGTTGTTCCTTTTTACATCTTTCATGATCATTGTCTTCTGAAAACAAATGTTTCAGCTGTTTTAATTGTTAATTTCCAGATATTCCCCTTCATAATAGAATTATTTGTAACAAGTGAATTACATCTATGATAAGCTGACGTAAAATTGTGGACCACAGACATATATTTTGATGTTAACCAGTTATTTTTCAAATTAAACCAGTCATTTTTCAATGTTAGCTGGTTACTTTTTAAAGTTAGCCACTTGTTTTTCTGTGGTTAACCATGCAGTCATTTGTTGTGCTGATAAAATCAACATAAACAATACAAGTTTTAAAGCAAACATTTAATAATAAGATTTAGTAAATTCATTCTTAATTTGAGCACGTAAATGAAAAAAAAAACTATTATCAGTCATAATTAAACTAGAGAGATTGATGAGCACAAACATGTTTTAGTTAATTCAAATGAGGTTGCAGTTATATTATGCAGTTAATAGACGCTTTGACAAATTACATCTTTCTTTATTTTTATAACATGAGTTTAATGAACGTAAATTTGTTTTTAATGTACTTGTAACATGAAAAATTTATGTGAAGAACACAACTGCTTTATGGCTGCATTTTGTCAAACATTCATATCTGGTATTTAACTGTCTGTTGCTAAAATTTTGTATTTGCCCATTTATCAATAACTGTTGTTTGATCCCTAACAGGCTTTTTTGTTAGTGAAATGTGGCTTTATTTTGTAAGATCCAGATATAAACTGTACATTATCCTAAAGGTCTCTGTGTTTGGTAGCAGGATCTTTATTATTATTATACGCCTGTCTCTAAAAGGGCGGGGCATATTATGTGAAGAACCGTGTTTGCGGCTGCAGATGGGTGGTCGGCATCCAAAGCATGTCCACTCTCTAAGTCGAACAGTCTTCATCCGATCTTCACCAAACTTGCTGACAATGTTTGTGGGCATAATATCTCTGCCAAGTGCGTTAACCAGCCAAATTGCCCCAGGCACTCTTGGATTATGGCCCTTGAATTACTCGAAAAACAGCGAATTTAGCCTTGCCCACTCTTTTAAGTCGAAAAGTTTTCATCCGATTTTCACCAAACTTGCTGACAATGTTTGTGGGCATAATATCTTGGCCAAGTATGATAACCACCCTAATAGCCACAGGCACTCTTGGATTATGGCCCTTGAATTAGGTCAAGTTTAATGACAGGTGTATTTTGTGACAGTCTGGCACTCTTGTTTTTAAGATGTTTTAGTAATGTCAGTTTTATTACCTTAAATTGTATTTTTTCTTATGTAAAAATTGGGCATAATATAAATGTTGTTTTTGGGGGGGGGGGGGGGGGGGTTTTAAGAAATTTTGCAAAAAAAATTTTGCAAGGAAATCTTGCTTTTATGCTAACTAAGATATCCTGTCAGATTTATAATAGTCTATTCACAAATTATGTCAAAATTAATTTTAAAAGAAATTAATGTTAAAAATGTCTAAAATTCACAACAAGAAATACCCCACCAAAATCTTATTTTTTGGTCGAAGATAATTTGAAAACTAATCAACATAATAATTATGTTCTTATTACTATCCTTAGAATTCTTTATAGTATCAGTGGAACTGTTTTGTTTTTTATGGAAAATGTAGATCAAACAGTAGACCCTTAATTTTTATGTTCAAGGCTCAATGACTGTTCAGTTAAATTTAGATACCAGTGTTTTATCGAGATTCTTTGATTGGTTTAGTTTAGTTTTAATCACTTGTAGAATCCCTTGCAGTGAACATTTTTAGGATATATGAATTTTATGTTATATATATACAGTATAATCTTGCATTATTGTGCGAAATTTAAATTGATGAACTTTAAGACTCAGGAAAGCATCTGATTTTACTGTAGTCGTGCTAGATGAGATGTTAGTTTTATTGGGCAGCTTTTGATAAAGTGAACATTTATAATTAATGGGTTAACCTTTCGTTGTTACAGAATGGAAAGATTGCCATGCATCTAGACCTTGTGTCTCATCAGATTCGTGAGAGGCTTGATGAAATCAAGCGCCAGGAGATGAATCGTCTGCGGGAACTGGCCAAGGAAAAAATGAAACAGATGAAGGGTATGGAGGTTTTAGGTTCAATAGCGAAATACGGAGGTATGACGTTACAGCAGTCGTGAGTACACACTGTGGGCACATTTGGAGTGGAGTTATCTCCCTTACATACTCATCCTTTAGAGTGGAGTTATCTGCCTTTAATACTCACTTTTGAGATTGTGGGCACGTTTGAGTAGAGTTTTCTCTTATCCAGACTGTGGGTACATTTTGGGGTAGAGTTGTCTCCCTTAGATACTCGCCCAAAATGTGGGCATATTTTGAGTGGAGTTGTCTCCCTTACATACTCACTGTGTAGCTGCTGTAACTCCACTTCCTGAGTACTGAACATAAAATTGCATGTGCAATGAAACCAAAATGTTGTTTTGTGTAGTTAAATAGATTATTTTAAGATTTATGGTTGTCAGAATAAAAATACAAGCATTTTATGCATCAGTTGATGAAACAAGAGAATAGAATGTGTTTATTCATCAATTCTGAGAATAAATTCACTGTGTGTTTGTTTCTTCAGTACTCAGAAGAGTAGATTTAAGTTTTTATATCTTCTGTTTGATTCTTCAGTACTGAGAAAAGTAGATTTAGTTTTTTCATCTTCTGTTTGATTCTGATCATTTGCAGTGTTGTAATTTTAAGGTTTTTCAACTCATTTAGCAAGAGAATTGCTGTGAAAAATACCTTTCAAGATTTTTTCATATGGAGTTTCATTAATCTTTTTTAATCTTTTTTTTGAGTAGAAATGGAAAATTTTAAATACAAAATACAATTTTTAACAATTTGCAAACACAGTTCTCAGTCTGTTCAGACATAACTAAACAAAAAACGAGCAAAAGTGGGTGATGTTATATATACATGTAGTATGAATATAAAAGAATTTGTACAGCTTCTCAGTGTCAGTGTCACAGCAGTCTTCTAGGACTTATGATTATCATAAAAGATTTCTTGCAAAAAAAGTTGGTGTCCAACCTTCTATATAACTCATCTAAATTAATCCTTATCATGCTGAACACAGTTGATTCTGCCTTTGCGACCAGTGTAGATCATGATCAGCCTGCACATCCATGCAGTCTGATCATGATCTGCACTGTTGCCATTCAGTCAGTATCTTTTTGGTATGCACCCCTTTAACAGTTAATGGTACTGTCCAAATTAAAAGAGAGACAAGTTCATTATATGTAGAAGTTCAGCAGGGTAAGGGTTAATAACTATTTGGCTTATCTAACACATGGATGAAATAATGTACTGAGTAGGAACTAACAGTAATTTTGATGGATTCGCAAGTAAGTTCTGCTTTGAATGCTGTTCATGTTAAACAATAACGACACAAGAAGAAAGTTTGAATCTTACAGAAAAAAGTTTCCATTCTCTTTTTGTAAACTTGTAATCTTATATAGTTAATGAGATGCAATATTTAGGTAGGTAAATCAGTTTAGATTATAAATTATAAAGGAAATGCATTAATTCTGGAGTAATTTTCACTTGGCGTTATTGTACTTTACTTTATTTTGATACTGGAAATTGGAAATTTTCACAATGGTTTTGTTTTTCATTAATATTACAGGAATAACCCTGTGGCGGCAAGAGATTTTGCCTTTGCGACCAGTGTAGACAAAGATCAGCCTGCGCATCCGTGCAGGCTAATCATGGTCTGCACTGTTCGCTATTCAGTCAGTAAATTTTCAGTAAACGCCCTTTTGAATAATAAGTGGTACTGCCCAAAATGATTTAGACCAGTCCATTTTAGAAATATAGCAGGATATGAGTTAACATGAATCATGTCCTAAAACATAAACAAGTATGTTTTACAAGTTCTTAACACTGCTATTAAGTGTGCTTACCATAACATCACTAAATAAAACCTCTGTGGAAATTATCCAATCTACAGTACCAGGTTGTTTTACTAGGGCTGTGACAATTTCTTCAATTTCGTTTTCCTGTTTTATACTCTTTATTCAGTTGAAGTCACAACTGAATACTTATTATTTAGTTTGGTAACTGGCATAGTGTGAGATAACTTGGAAAACTGTGACATTTTTTCAGCTCTAGCTTGAGAAACTTTTCTGTAAAGCTCTTGGTATATCATTATACAAAACAAATCATGATACTGAATTATGTCTTTACAGTACCTGTCTGCAGACAATTTATATAGATGTTGCTTAAATTGATGAAAAACTTCTTCATTATTATAATGTGTATCAGTTCTCAGATGAGCCTTACAGTTTCATTAAATTGTAAAAAAACTTAGAATTGTCACAGTCATGTGTTCTACTGGGGAACACACTTTTTCCTTGTGGATTTCTGGTACATGTAGTATAATTTAGGTATCGATTAGATACTGCCCATCAACACTTTTATTTCATTGTCTTTCTTTTTAATTCCCATATTAAAGATATACTTAATAGAGAACGAGTAGAGAACACATAAACCATATTTTTTGCTTTAAAGATAATTTTGTAAATATTTGTTAAGATTTATTCATTAGAAGTTTGATACAAAGTAATGTTCACTTTTTATGACGGTTTCTACTTGAAAATAAAAATTAGAAAAGAAAAAAAAGCATAAATATCTATCCTGTTTTTTTGGTGTCAACACAAGTATTTTTTTGGCCATGTAAATAATACTCTTTAGTGTACACATTATTTTATTTCACCAGATACTGTGAGATCATTTAAATTCGCTGGCATGAAATTTCGCCCAAACGTGAAGAAGGATTGTATCGGGCGGGCTTAAATTCGCGCATTTTCAATTTTAGGAAGGGAAAATATAATCAAAAAATAACAATAGCGCGGTCTTAAATTTGCGCATCGGTCCTAGCGCAAAATACGCGAAAATTAGTCCTACGCGAATAAAAATGATTTCACAGTAAGTGTGCATTAATGATGATTTTTTTATGATTTGAATTATATTCGCTATTCAGTCCTTCTGTAAAATTTGAACATTTAACTGACAATTTAGTGTAAAATAATGCTGCACCTGACCAATTTAACCCATCTTTGTAGTCCACATACTTTGATATTTGATTTCAGATAGATATTTTCTAAGTAAACTCGATGCTAGGGACCCTGAAATGACTTTAAAACAAGTACATTATTCAAGAACTTTAATCGTTTTGTTTAAAAATTCAAGACAACAACACTCTCCTTTGTAACTTAATGTTGCCACAACTTACAGTCTCCAATTCTGTGAAATATTTTGTTATGGACGTATGTTAGAATTCCCTGTATATGATATGGGCGGAATTTTTCGCAATAATAAAATTTCTTCAAACTTTGGATATTAAAGGACAATCATCTAAGAAACAAAAATATGCAATAAAAATCACAGGTCACCAGTATTGAAACAGAGTTATGTGCCCTTGAAAATGGCATTTTGGGGATAACTCTTTTTCAGTACTAGTGACCTATGATTTTTATTGCATATTTTTGTTTCTTAGATGATTGTCCTTCAGTATCCAAAGTTTGAAGAAATTCTGTTACTGCGAAAAAATTTTCCCCGAATTCTAGCGTATGCCTTTAAATGATGTCTGAATCTAGGATTTTATCTACTATGATTCAAAATTTGTGTCATTTCTCTGTTTACATTTTAGATTTACTTCATTGACAGGTATACAAAAGATGGATGAAAATTTCCTTCACCATGTTGATGTTAAAAATCCTCACTCATTTGAAGCCAAAGATTTGGAAAGACTGATTAAAAAGGTTTGTTGTTTAAGGCATCGCCTACAGTGGCAGCCATTTGACTCAAAATTTTACATGCAAATTTTCATAAAAATGAAAGATGACTAAGTGGTAACTATAAAGTCAATAAATTTGTCATAATTATGTTTTAAATATCTATGTGAACATATGCAAGTAGAAGGATGTGCATTTCACTACCTGTATTATGCCTTTATTAGATATTTTTTATGACAAAATTTTGCAATTTTATCTGCAGTCAAACTCAATATATATTCAATACATTTCAAAGATAATTACAGCCAATTGTTATGCAGACCGTGAAGAATAAAGTGTTCAGAAATTATTTTGAAATTTTACCTGATTACTGAATTATACACAAAAATCCCAACACCATCAATTTATCCAATTTGTGTTATCTGTTCACACATAATTTACATGTATATAAACAGGTGATATTACAGGATTATGTATAGGTTTACCTGGCTACCTGTGGCCAGTAATGCATGTACAAACAACATTTTAAATTAAATTTACATGGGGTTGTCTTTTTGTGTCTAATGCAATAACCAGGAACAATTTTGACAAAAATCCGTAGGAGTTTGCAGTATACATATTGTACTATGAAATTAACTAAATTTTGTCTTTGTAATATTTTTAGCTCGACTATACGAAGTATAAGGAGAGCTATCCTACTCACCCCCGGCGTCGGCGTCTTTCCGCGTCCCCACCTTGGTTAAAGTTTTGGTGCACTTTCTCTTTTTTCAACATATCTCTGTAATTACTTGATGGATTTGATTCAAACTTGAAATACTTATTCCTCATCATCATCCACATCATCTGACATAAGGGCCATAACTCTGGCACCAATATTTCATGAATTATCCCCCCTTTTCACTTAGATTTTCAGGTTAAAGTTTTGATGCACTTTCACTCTATCTCTGTTATGACTCAACGGATTTGATTCAAACTTAAAATAGTTGTTCAACATCATCACCCACATCATATGACACAAGGTGCATAACTCTGGCACCATTTTTTCATGAATTATTTCCCCTTTTTACTTAGAATTTCAGGTTAAAGTTTTGGTGCACTTCCACTCTACCTCTGTTATTACTGAATGGATTTGATTCAAACTTAAAATAGTTGTTCAGCATCATCACCCACATCATATGACACAAGATGCATAACTCTGTCACCATTCTTTCATGAATTATTCCCCCTTTATACTTAGAATTTCAGGTTAAAGTTTTGGTGCACTTTCACTCTACCTCTGTTATTACTGAATGGATTTGATTCAAACTTAAAATAGTTGTTCAGCATTATCACCCACATCATATGACACAAGATGCATAACTCTGGCACAATTTTTCATGAATTATTCCCCTTTTTACTTAGAATTTCAGGTTAAAGTTTTATGCACTTTCACTCTATCTCTGTTATTACTGAATGGATCTGATTCAGACTTAAAATAGTTCTTCAGCATCATCACCCACACCCTATGACGCAAGGTGCATAACTCTGGCACCAATTTTTTATTAATTATTCCCCCTTATTACTTAGAATTTTAGGTTAAAGTTTTGATGCACTTTCACTCTGTCTGTTATTACTGAATGGATTTGATTCAAACTTAAAATAGTTGTTCAACATCATCACCCACACTATATGACACAAGCTGCACAACTCTGGCACCAGTATTTAATGAATTATGCCCCTTTTTTCTTAGGATATACTTATATAGTGTTTTGATACATTTTACTTTAAGTTGATATTTTTGACATAGGCTCAGGCTATTGTGCAATATCTTCATCCACAATTGGAGTCATTAAACACTCCAGTGACGGCTCTAGTTTCCTCAGATGTGCCCAGTTTCACTATCCAGCATCGAAATAGTCGAGCGCGCTGTCTCCTGTGACAGCTCTTGTTTAAATTGGAGTTCTACTGCACATAAAATTTCAATACTTTGGGGTAAATTTTGGGTCTAAACGAGACTCAAATATTTTACAAGCGGCATATGTACTATAAATCATCATATGCTTCTTATGTTGATGATAATTTGACCGGCTGTTAAGGCTTTAGTGCAATTTTCAAGAGAAAAATACTCGGCCTGAAAATATGAACTGGTACTGAGTTGTGACTGTGGCGATGCCTTAAGCTATGATAATTAACAATATTTAAAAGCCTTACCGGTTTCCAAGTTTAAAGAAAATTCATCGACATTAGGTTACCATGGCCTCCTTGGCTGAGTGACTAAAGTCCTGAATCACTTCCCACTCACTTCTGTGAGTTCAATCTCTGCTTGGGGTTGTCATATAGGGCAGCCAGACAGCTAGCTTGCGGAATGTCAAGTATTTCTACCCTGGTGCCTACCCCTACCTGAAATAATGCCAGAAGGGGCACCTCCAGTCCTTGAAAAGTCCTTTATGTCTTCACCCACTATTGTTTTTGCCCTGTCCATCTGTCAGTCTGTCTGTCCATCACACTTCATTTTTTATCAATAACTGGAGAACCATTTGACCTGGAACCTTCAAACATTGTAGGGTGATAGGGTTTACAGAGTAGATGACTCCTATTGTTTTGGGGGTTACTAGATAAAAGGTCAAGGTCACTGGGACCAGAAAATGGAAAACTGTTTCTGAGGGGCCAGAACTGTGAAAACCGTTTCCGATCCATAACTTGAGAACCACTTAACCCAGAACCTTCAAACTTCATGGGATGGTTAGACATGCCAAGTAGATGACTCCTATTGATCTTGGAGCCATTCTTTCAGAAGTCAAGGTCACAGGGGCCAGAACATGGAAAACTGTTTCCAGTCCATAACTTAAGAACCACTTGACCCAGAATGTTGAAACTTCATGGGTTGATTGGACATGCCGATTAGATGATCAGCCATCTGTCACTTCTGTCCCCTATTGACTTCTTGCCTATTACTCCTATGCCTTTGTGGGAATTACTCCTATGCTTTTGTGGGAGACATAAGATTTTCTACAAAAGCATCTTCTGGTTTGGAAATGGAAAAAGTTGGAAAGTCGTCATATGACCTGATCTATATTGATGTGACTTAAACCAAACAAAACAAACATGCCATAGAGGACCACACAGTAATGCAAGGACAGGTTGTAAACTAGTATACTAGGTAACAGAACAAGTAAACTTTGCCTGTCTTACCCCTTACCATGCTGTACACGATTGGTTTTGCCTTTGCGACATCCGTGTAGTCTGGTCATGATCTGCACTGTTCGCCATTCAGTCAGTATCTTTTTGGAAAGCATCCCTTTTAACAGTTAATGGTACTGTCCAAATTGAAAGATGGACAAGTTCATCATAGAAATTTAGCATGGTAAGGGTAAAGATAAAATGTATTTGATAGATTTCTCTTAGACTCTTCTAATCTATAACTGATATCAGGCTGTTACTCAACCTGCTGAAGAACACAAACGTAATGAAATGCCAGGGATGATTTAGGCATCCAGGGGGTGACTGGTTCAAGCTGCTTAATTCCTATCTTGAAGCAGTCCATATATCATCTCTTTTATGCACCTTGCTCTCTTGAGCCCATTAAAAAGTCAGGAAAATGCTGGCTAGATTTCTACCTACACACAGGGCCTCTGTGGCCGAGTGGTTAAGGTCGCTGACTTCAGATCAGTTGCCCCTCATCAATGTGGGTTCAAGCCTCACTCCGGGCATTGAATTCTTCATGTGAGGAAGCCATCCAGCTGGTTTATGGAAGGTTGATGGTTCTACCCAGGTACCCACTCGTTATGAAATAATGCACGTAGGAGCACCTGGGGTCTTCCTCTACTATCAAAGCTGGAAAGTCGCCATATGACCTATAATTGTGCTGGCCAGTAAAATAAATAAATCTACCTTAACACAATTGTTTCTTTGGTAATCCTGTACAGAGGTTGTTCATATTATTCCAATTCATCAACAATAACAAAAAGAAGCTTTTTATGCCTACTTAGGTTTTCATGTTTTGTAAATTGCAAGATGTCATAATGCTCATTTTTCCTACTTTATAGGCCACAAATGATTTAGACGAAATTGACAAAAAACGTCGCGGAGAATTTAAGACATATGAAATGGAAAAAGAGCATCAGAGAAGAGAAGAACTGAAGAATTTGGATGAAGAGCATAGAAAAGCAAAAGAGGAAGAATATGAAAACATGAAAAAACGTCATGAAGAGCATCCAAAAATTCATCACCCGGTATGTTGGTCTTGTCTTGTTAATAGAGGGAAGGATATAGAGGATATTTGTTTGTTTCAGTGTAAGATCAAAATATTTTACACTGAGTGAACATAAGGTGCAATACTTTTTGGAGTGGCACAGCCACAAGTGAAAATCTAAAATCTGGTGGTCACAAGTGAAAGATAAATCTTACTGCCATGTTCTTTCTGTTTTTGCAGTGGTTTTTACCATATTGTTGCCAGGTTTACTCATGCAGTAGCATGGTCATTGGAATACATCAAAATTTGAGCCGTGCCATGAGAAAACCAACATAGTGGGTTTGCGGTCAGCATGGATCCAGACCAGCCTGCGCATCTGTGCAGTCTGGTCAGGATCCATGCTGTTTGCTTTCAGAGCCTATAGCAAATAGAGAAACTGTTAGCAAAAAGCATGGATCCTGACCAGACTGCGCAGATGCGCAGGCTGGTCTGGATCCATGCTGGCCGCAAACCCACTATGTTGGTTTTCTCATGGCACCGCTCAAATGAAAAATCATGACCTTATAATTTTAATTATTATTATGAAATTCTTCAAGATTTTTAGATTTCGTATACATTTTTATGTAGTCATGTCGTAATATTTTGTAAGTATTCTATATCTTTATTGATATAAATTTTGGATTATAATATCTGATTATTTATAATTAATATTCTATCGCATACAATTGTAAATCTGAAAGAGTGAATATTGTAAGATGATAATTTGGATTATTCCACCATTTGAAAAGGTGAAAGTTTCAGATATAATCCACCTTTTTCCTTTACATATATCTTAAAAAATATTTTTCTTGGAGTTATGAAACCATGCAGGAATATTATTCAGCAGTGAATTTGTGCCCATGAGATTTGTTTTGGATTTCATTTTGCAAGACTAGAGTTATGGCCCTTGACAGTCAAAAATATGCCTTAAGGGCATAAAACTTCATGTCCCATGTATCTCAAAAAGTGTTTGACCTAGAGTCGTGTAGCATTAGAGGATAGCTATAAAACATGTGCAGTTGTGCACCTGGTGTTCTGTTTTGAATTTCACTGAGGCAGACCACAGTTATGGTCTTTGACTTAGTTTAAGATACACATTAACTGTTTAAAAGTTTATGTTGCACTTACCATAAAAAACTATTTCCCTTAGAGACACAAAAACATGTACAGTGACAGGAAGTTGGGAAACATCTGTCCTGTGGACACACCTAATTTACTTTTTATGCTCCCAGCATCTACTGATGTGGGAGGCATATAGTGATTGTCCTGTCCATTCATCTGTCCGTCCATCTGTTCGTTCGTCTGTCCGTACAAGGTTAACCAAATGGGACCGTTTCATCTAGCATTGATACCCCTAACTAGAATGACTTGATACTAATGCAGATGTAACCTGTGACCATTCCTCATCTTCAGACTTCACCTGACCTCAGTTTGACCTTGACCTAGAACTTGACCTCGTTTTGGGCTTAGGTTGCTTTGTATCGACAAGGATGCCACCGGGGCATCAAGCATTAATTGAATGCAGCTCCTTGTTTATAACTTTTTAGCTTGACTATTCAAAGAATAGTCTAGCTATTCTACTCACCCTGGTGTCGGCGTCGGCGTCACACCTTGGTTAAGTTTTTGCATGCAAGTACATACAGCCATCAATTAAAGGCATATAGCTTTGAAACTTATTTTATCTTTTTCTAGATCAATTTCCAACCTCACTGGGTCAAGTCCCATAACTCTGACATGTATTTTGGGAAAATTATGCCCCCTTTTAGACTTTGGTTAAAGTTTTACATGCAAGTTACTTTCTCCAAAGCTAATGCAGATATTGATTTGAAACTTCACATGTGTCTTTGTGGTTATAAAACTAGTTGATAGTAGCAAGTCCCATAACTCTGACCTTCATTTTGGCCAAATTATGCCCCCTTTTGGACTTAGCAAATTCTGGTTAAAGTTTTGCGTGTAAGTACAGACAGCTATTACTAAAAGGCATATAGATTTGAAACTTATTTTTTTCTTTTTCTAGATCAATTACTAACCTTACTGGATCAGGTCCCATAACTCTTACATGTATTTTGAGCAAATTATTCCCCTTTTTGGACTTAGAAAATCCTGGTTAAAGTTTTGCGTGCAAGTACATATAGCAATTACTAAAAGGCATATAGATTTGAAACTTTTTTTTATTTTTCTAGATCAATTACCAACCTCACTGGGTCAAGTCCCATAACTCTGACATGTATTTTGGACAAATTATGCCCCCTTTTGGACTTTGAAAATTCTGGTTAAAGTTTTACATGCGAGTTTCTATCTCCAAAACTAATGCAGATATTGAATTAAAACTTCACATGTGCCTTCGGGGTTATAAAACTAGTTGATAGCAGCAAGTCCCATAAATGATATGCATTTTGGTCAAATTATGCCCCCTTTTGAACTTAAAACTCTTTTAATATTTAACCTTTTTGGATAATATTTTCCTGCTTCTGGGACAATATTTCGAATAGTCGAGCTTGGCTGTCTTACGGACAGCTCTTGTTAGTTTTTGGTCTTGAAAAAGGGAGTTTGTTTTGTCTTGAAGAATGTATATGCTAGTCTATAAGACAATCCTTTCGTAAGACAGGTTCCATAAATTACTTCAAAATAACTATTATTTTGCAGACTCTTTTATTAATGTTTTGGGTCAGTGGCACTGGCTCATATATTAGACAAGGTAACACATTAGGTCTGACTTTTTTGGAAGAAAATCCTTGTCTTTTAGACGAGTATATACAGTAATAGTTGTTGGGTGAAAGGCTTGGTGATGGGGTACCCATTGTACATTGCAGGGCAGCAAAGACCAGTTAGAAGATGTTTGGGAGAAAACAGATCATATGGATGCAAAGGATTTTGATCCTAAAACTTTCTTCAAAATGCATGGTATGTGAATCCTCATAAATTTTATAACAGTGTTTTGTATATGAACCTGTTACAGGGTAGCAAGGCACAGCTTGAAGGAGTTTGGGAGAAGACAGACCACATGGACCCAGAAGACTTCGACCCTAAAACTTTCTTCAACATGCACGGTAACATAATTCATGGATCAGATTTTTAACACTGCTCAAGAAATTTTTGGTAAACTACCTGTAAAATTATTCAATCTCTTGGACATGAAATTTGGTGGTTTTGATCAAAACTGCTATTTCATTGGGATATGAATTTGCGGATTTCATTTGCTTAAAGGGGAACATGCAACATTTGGCAACATTTCTTATTAGAAAGAACTATGTGAAGCATTAACACTAATGATAAAGTTATAAAAATCAAATTACAAACAAAAAGTATTGTCATTTGAATACCATGGCTGCCATTTTGAGCACAATGACATCATCATTCTTCCCTTGTATGGGCATTACCTTATATGGTAAATCAGTGAATAACAACCAAGAGAATCATATTTTGTGGGCCCCAATATAATATGAGCCTTAGTTTATGTGAAAAAGTCTATTCCTAAAATTTAAACTCTATGTTTAATTGTTGCCATAAATACCATATTTGGTAATGCCTTTAGCTTTACAATGTATAAGGAAAAAACAATGACATCACTTGTCCAAAATGGCTGCCATTCCATTAAATTGATAATATTTAAATTGCCTTATCATTTTTGCTTGTAGCGTGATTTTCCTCATTGTTTTGCAAGTTTATATCTTTCATTTATTTCTTTTTAAATTTAAGCCTTGTCAGTGTTGAATATTCCCCTTAAAGATAAAATGGGACTTTTATTGTTGGTTTGGGTATAATTGTTTAGCTTGAAACAACCATGGAATCCATGAAAATTAGTCCTCATAAATGTTAATGATTTAAGAAATTATTATAGAAAAACCTGTTTTAACATTATTAATACACAGACAGAGGTTAAACGTCGGCAGAATAATTTCATGAGGGCCTAGCCCGAGTGAATTATCCATGTGACATATAACCGATTTTGAGTGTATTAATTCATTTAAAACACAATTTTGTTATACATTATTTCGATTCTAATATGCCCTTAGTCTAAAACAGTAGATAAAATATAGTAGTGCTCTTTCTTGGTTGCAACAAAAACATTGACGTCATCGCATGGTAACATCATTTTAGCATAAGCCTTTTATAAGAGAAACAAGCAATATTTTAGTACTGGCTGGTCTGTATCAGCTTCACCAGTCAGGTTTTATTTGAGAAGATTTTGCCAGTTTTGAAACATTGCAAGAAAGCGAATGCATTTATGAAAATAAAAGATGAAAATATTTAAACTTTTCTTTTCTGACTTCCTTATTGTAAAGAAGACTTACCTCTACAGTGTATATGTGCATTGCAGTTTATGAATGAATAGGACATACATGTACTGAAATGGTGCAATATTTCTAGCAGCATTGTTAAGGATATCTTAAGCAAGGCATTATGTTCTCTCTGATGACTTGACAGAAGACATTCTTCCTCCTCCTCAAGTACTTGCAGGGAAGATTATACTTACTTGCAAAAAATAGATATACTGGTTACAGAATCCAGAAACAGCTGGTTAGGCACTGACGTGCAGGTTGATCATTATCTACACTGGTCACAAAGGCAGAATTAGTTGTGTCCAGCATGATCAGGGTTAAGACCAATACAACTTTATTACTGAATTATTTATTTAAAGTGAAGTATGTGCTTGATGTGTTTGATCTTAGTTCTTTGTTACCGGTACTGATATGAGGTTGCGGCTACAGGAATATCTATTGAAAAATCAGAAATTTTCATGAAAAATTTATCTTCACTATATCCACTATTAAACTCTCTGTATTGGGAAATGTAAATACAATATGATCATTGTTGTAAATAGCACAACGATATAACAAAATTTCAGCATTGGTAAGTGGGGTGGGGCAGAGTTGAATATCTTTTTCTACAGTATTTTTTGTTGATTTTATCAAAGGAAAGATTTCTGAAACCTGTCACATAGATCTCTCTCTAGATATCTTTCTTACTTGAAAAGTGATTTCTCTGTGATAATTGTGTGTTTGTTTTCCATACAGATATAGATGGTAATGGCTTCTTGGATCAAGATGAAGTTGAAGCACTCTTCCAAAAGGAGGTAACATTTTGAAATGATTGTTGGCAAAAATTTGTAACTGATATTTTTGCTTTATCCATACATCAGTTAGTCACTAGAGCATTTCCTATCAGTGAATCTAACTTGTGCATTCTACTTTAGCAGTGCAAGTAACTCATTTCAGTTTTCAGGAGGCCTTTTTAGCTTGACTATACGAAGTATAAGGAGAGCTATCCTACTCGACCCGGCGTTGGCGTCTTTCCGCGTCCCCACCTTTGTTAAAGTTTTGATGCACTTTCTCTTTTTATACGCCCGTTTGAAAAACAAGACGTATTATGGGAACGCCCCTGGCGGGCGGGCGGGCGGCGTCCACAGACTTTGTCCGGAGCATATCTTCTACATGCATGGAGGGATTTTGATGAAACTTGGCACAGTTGTTCACCATCATGAGACGGAGTGTCATGCGCAAGAACCAGGTCCCTAGGTCTAAGGTCAAGGTCACACTTAGAGGTCAAAGGTCAAATTCAAGAATGACTTTGTCCGGAGCATATCTTCTTCATGCATGGAGGGATTTTGATGAAAGTTGGCACAGTTGTTCATCATCATGAGACGGAGTGTCATGCGCAAGAACCAGGTCCCTAGGTCTAAGGTCAAGGTCACACTTAGAGGTCAAAGGACACAAGAAAGAAAACTTTGTACGAAGCATTTCTTCTTCATGCATAGAGGGATTTTGATATAACTTGGCACAAATGTTCACCACCACGAGGCGGAGTGTCATGCGCAAGAACCAGGTCCCTAGGTCTAAGGTCAAGGTCACACTTAGAGGTCAAAGGATACAAGAATGAAAACCTTGTCCGGAGCATTTCTTCTTCATGCATAGAGGGATTTTGATATAACTTGGCACAAATGTTCACCACCACGAGACGGAGTGTCATGCGCAAGAACCAGGTCCCTAGGTCTAAGGTCAAGGTCACACTTAGAGGCCAAAGGTCAGATACAAGAATGACTTTGTCCGAAGCATTTCTTCTTCATGCATAGAGGGATTTTGATGTAACTTGGCACAATTATACACCATCATGAGACGAAGTGTCATGCGCAGTTCCCTTTTTAGAATTACTTCCCTTTGTTGTTACTATAAATAGCTTATATTGTAACTTTTTCATTACTAGTCGTAGGGAAAAATCGAGACAACTTTTCTGTAGTACAACATGCATGCTACATCCAATTATGAGGTGTATTTTGACCAATCTCTACCTGGTAAAGATTTTTGTGTGGACTTACAATTTTTTTTTGGATTTTTTTTTTTTTTTTTTTAAGATTACCTTCCCTTAGTTGTTACTATAAATAACTTATATTGTAACTTTTTTATAATTGACCGTAGGGAAAAAACAAGACCACTTTTCTGTGGTACAACATAGATGCTACTTTAAAATTTTAGGTGTATTTTAAGGTATCTCTACCTGGTAAGGAGTTTTTTTGTGGACTTACAATGATTACTAAACAACCACAAAATTAAAATTCCATTTGCAAAGACAGGTGCTAGAGTAAAGAAATTTGCTGTGACGGCGTATACTGTGGCATTCTGGCACTCTTGTTTCAACTTACCTCTGTAATTATGCCCCCCTTTGAAAAAGGAGGGGTATATTGTTTTGCAGATGTCGGTCGGTCGGTCTGTCGGTCGGTCGGAATGTAGACCTATCCGTTTCCGGATGATAACTCAAGAACGCTTGGGCCTAGGATCATGAAAGTTGATAGGGAGGTTGGTCATCACCTGCAGATGACCCCTATTGATTTTGAGGTCTGTATGTCAAAGGTCAAGGTCACAGTGACCCTGAATAGTAAAACGGTTTCCGGATTATAACTCAAGAACACTTGGGCCTAGGATCATGAAAGTTGATAGGGAGGTTGATAATGACCAGCAGATGACCCCTATTGATTTTGAGGTCAGTATGTTAAAGGTCAAGGTCACAGTGACCCTGAACAGTAAAACGGTTTCCGGATGATAACTCAAGAACACTTGGGCCTAGGATCATAAAAGTTGATATGGAGGTTGGTAATGACCAGCAGATGACCCCTATTGATTTTGAGGTCAGTATGTTAAAGGTCAAGGTCACAGTGACCCTGAACAGTAAAACAGTTTCTTGATGATAACTCAAGAACGCTTAGGCCTAGGGTCACAAAAGTTGATAGGGAGGTTGGTCATGACCAGCAGGTGACCCCTATTGATTTTGAGGTTAGTATGTCAAAGGTCAAGGTCACAGTGACCCTGAACAGTAAAACAGTTTCCGGATGATAATTCAAGAACGCTTAGGCCTAGGGTCACTAAAGTTGATAGGGAGGTTGGTCGTGACCCCTATTGATTTTGAGGTCAGTATGTCAAAGGTCAAGGTCACAGTGACCCTGAACAGTAAAACAGTTTCCGGATGATAATTCAAGAACGCTTAGGCCTAGGGTCACTAAAGTTGATAGGGAGGTTGGTCGTGACCCCTATTGATTTTGAGGTCAGTATGTCAAAGGTCAAGGTCACAGTGACCAGGAACAGTAAAATGGTTTTCAGGCAATAACTCAAGAACGCTTGGGCTTAGTGTCAGGAAAATTGATAGTTAGGTTGGCCATGACCAGCAGATGACCCCTATTGATTTTGAGGTCATTAGGTCAAAGGTCAAAGTCACATTGGCCAGGAACAGTTAAATGGTTTCTGATCTTCTTGTCCAAAACCATAGGGCATAGGGCTTTGATATTTGGTATGTAGCAAAATCTAGTGGTCCTCTACCAAGATTGTTCAGATTTTTCCCTGGGGTCAAATATGGCCCCACCCCTAGGGTCACATGGTTTATATAGAGTTATATAGGAAAAAAAATTGAAAAACCTCTTGTCCAAAACCACAGGGCCTAGGGCTTTGATATTTTGTATATGACATCATCTAGTGATCCTCTGCTAAGATTATTCAAATTATTCCCCTAGGGTCAAATATGGCTCCGCCCTGGGGGTCACATGGTTTACATATACTTATATAGGGAAAAACTTTGAAAATCTTCTTGTCCAAACCGCAAAGTCTATGGCTTTGGTATTTTGTAATGTAGCATCATTTAGTGGTTCTCTACCAAGTTTGTTCAAGTTATCCCTCTCGGGTCAAATATGGCCCTGCCTCAGAGGTCAAATGGTTCATATAGACTTATATAGGGAAAAACTTAGAATCTTCATGTCCATAACTTACATCATTCAAATTTGGACCACATGTATAGTTTTGAGTGGCAAGATGAACCTTGACATGAGTTGACCTTGATCTTGACCTAGTGACCTACTTTCACATTTCTGTACCTACAGCCTTCAAATTTGGACCACATGCATAGGTTTGTGTACTGAAAAAAACTTTGACCTTGTTATTGACCTAGTGACCTACTTTCACATTTTTGAAAGTACAGGTTTCAAATTTGGACCACATGCATAGTTTTTTGTTCCAAAATAAAATTTGACCTTGATTTTGACCTAGTGACCTAGTTTCACATTTCTCAAGCTACAGCCTTCAAATTTGAATCACTAGCGTACTTTTGTGTACTGAAATGAACTTTGATCTTGAGATTGACCTAGTGACCTACTTTCACATTTCTGAAGGTACAGGCTTCAAATTTTGACCACTTGCATAGTTTTGTGTTCAGAAATAAAATTTGACCTTGATTTTGACCTCGTGAGCTACTTTCACATTTCTCAAGCTACAGCCTTCAAATATGAACCACATGCATAGTTTTGTGTACCGAAATGAACTTTGATCTTAAGATTGACCTAGTGACCTACTTTCGCATTTTTGAAGATACAGGCTTCAAATTTGGACTGCATGCATATTTTTGTGTTCTGAATTGAAATTTTACATTGATTTTTATCTATTACCTAATTTCACATTTCTCAAGCTACAGCCTCCAAATTTGAAGCACATGCATAGTTCTGTTTACCGAAATGAACTTTACCTTTAGATTGATCTAGTGACCTGCTTTCACATTTCTCAAGCCACCGCTTTCAAATTTGGACCACATACACATTGTTTTGTACCTAGATGAAATTTGACTTTGATTTTGACCTTGAGCTAGTCTTGAAATTTGGAACATTCAAAAATGGCTCAGTGGATGGCGCCAAGATCAATCTGTAATCTCTTGTTAGGTTAATAGGTTAAAGGTCAAGGTCAGATTAAACCAGAATAGTAGTACTTTCGTTTACAGTAAGCATATAATTTCTATTCCTTGTGCAATTACTAAATGCATCAAGGGGGGCATTTCGTGTTCGACGAGCTCTTGTTACTTGATGGACTTAATTCAGTTTTGAAAATTATTCTCATCATCTCCAATCATCGACAAAAGGGCCCATATTTGGGATCAATATTTCATAAATTTTCCCCCCCCTTTTCACTTGATTTTGGGTTTTTTAAGTTTTGATGCACTTTCATTCTATTCTGTTTTACTAAATGGATTTGTTTAATTTTGAATGTTGTTAAACATCATCCCCCACATCTATGAAACAAGGTGCTAATCTGGCCCCTTTTTTTCCGAATTACCCCCCTTTTTACTTTTTTAGGTTTAAAGTTTGGATGCACTTTACTCTGTCTCTGTTATATGAATGGATTTGATTCAAATTAAAAAGTTGTTCAAATCATCCCACCTTATGGAGGGGTGCATACTTGGCCAATTTTTATGCCCAGAAGGGAGGAATTAGTTTTTGAACCGTCTGTGGTTTGTCAGTTGTCCGAAAATTTTCGT
This sequence comes from Mercenaria mercenaria, assembly GCF_021730395.1. Lineage (NCBI taxonomy): Eukaryota > Metazoa > Mollusca > Bivalvia > Venerida > Veneridae > Mercenaria > Mercenaria mercenaria. The sequence continues at coordinate 26,615,417 of NC_069377.1, read as the reverse complement.
TTTCCGGTCCTATCTTTTCTCTGGTGGATTTTAAATAATTTGGGCTAAATTATTTCCACAGTAAGACGACATGTCGAGGATGCCCCAGGCCCGTAGCTCAAAGGTAAAGGGTACCTTAGACTTTTAAAGGGGTCATTTTTCATGTTATTTGCTTGGTCCGGTCTATTCTTTGTCACCCATGGATGGTTTTTCAAATAATTGGCATAAATGTGTACCCAGTAAGAGAATGTCGCGGCAGCCCAGGTCCTGTAGCCAAGGTAAAGGCACACTTAGAGTAAGGTCATTTTTATGATAGTGTTTCGTGTCCGGCCCTTTTTCTTTGTCCCCTGGGGATTTAAAATAATTGGATTAGAGAAACGAAAGCGACGGTGCGGCAAAAGTCAAGGTCAACTTAGATTTAAAAGGTCTTTTTTCATGTAGTGCAGTGGGGGCATTCCGGCAATTTTTTGTCATTAGTTGGATTTTAAAAAAAAATTGCATGAATGGTGGCACAGTAAGTGACGGTCGCGCAAAAAGCCCCGGTCGTGGTGAAAGGTCCTAAACTCTAACATGGGCCCATAACATTATTCAAGTCCCATCGGGGGATGTGTCATCTATGGGAAGCTCTTTTTCATTAATTATTCCCTTTTTCTTAAAATTTTAGGTTAATTTTTGATGCACTTTCATGTTTCTGTTTTTACTTAATGTTTTTGTTTTAAAAATTTTAAAATATTTTGTTCGCTCATCACCACATATATGACACAAGGTGCAAAACTTGGCCCCAAAATTTTTTAAATGTTTTTCCCCCCTTTTTACTTAGGATATACTTATGTGTTTTGATACTTTTTATCTTTTACCTTCATTACTTTAAGTTGATATTTTTGCTAGATTCGGCTATTGTGCATATCTTCAACCCAATCGGAGTCATTAAAATCCGTGACAGCTTATTTTCCTGATATGCCCAGTTTCACTATCCAGCATCGAAATAGTCGAGCGCGCTGTCTCCTGTTACAGCTCTTGTTAAAATTCTCACTTGTAAATGTTTTTTTAAATGTTCTTCATAAAAACATGCCAGATAATTCTTTGAGGTATTTAGTAAACAAATTACATTCTTTCATCTGAAAATGATGTAGATCGTATTTCATGTGTTTACTGTTTGTTTTCATTTGGCCCAGGTGTTGACCAAATTTCCAGAAGATGCATGAGGACTTTTCGAGGTAGGGCACGTTGGAGAGAAAAGGTTGGTGAGCTAGCGCAGAAAAAGTTCGCCTGATCGGTTTGGGGATGGTTCCCCAATATACCGCTTAAGGAGTTTCAGAAGAAAAAGGTGGAAGGTAGTTTTTGTTAATATTGAAAAACGTTAATTTTGGGTGGACAAAAATTTTTGGGGTTTTTGGGTAAAACTGCTTTTTCTGGGATTTGGGTTTTGGTAAAATTTTTAATTCAAAAGATAAAAAAAGTGGGGGGTTTTTAAATTATTTGTTGTGTGAAAAAATCGCAGAGTACAATAATTGATCAAAAATATAGATTATATCAGTCCCTATAGTTTTATTGAGGGATTGATTTTGAAATATTTTATAGTAAAAGCAAAATTTTTTTCCTGGGTTAAATTTTTGTTTTTCTAGCGAGGCCCTCATCTTACAAAATTTCCCATTATTTAAAATTCAGATTCAAAAAATGATACCTTTTTTTTTCAACTTATAAAATTTTAAACCTTGCAACATACTAAAAAAATTTAAATTTTACCAAAATTTTGACCCAGCGAAAATTTGTGCTTTTACAGTAGTTGGAAGCCATCCAGTGGTTGGGAAGGTCGGTGGTTCTCCCGATGCCGTTGTGATAAAATATTGCTGGAGGGGCCCTGGGGTTTCCTCCACCTTTAAAAAGGGAAATGTGCCATATGCCTATCGGTGTCGGTGCGACGTTAAATCCAACCAACCAACCTTTACAGTAGTTGTTCTTCTTTTTACTGTGTAATCGTTAATATTGATGGGAGACACATTTTTGGGGGAGTCAGTCTACAAAATTTACCCAGCTGACAAGTAAAGGTTCCATCTTTCTTTTCAGAAGTTGAATCTTTTCCCTTGAAATTTTTTGGGCCCAAAAAACCTTAAAATTTAGCCAAAATTTGAAATGATCTCACAGAATGCAGGAAAAATTGAAAAAGAAGAAGTGTCAGAAATTAAAGACATTCTGACTGCAGGCTTTGCATTGTTTTGTCTCTTAGATGTTAGCTGTCATTTTACAGATCAGTAAGTTTTATGTATCATTTATTTAAGCCGAGAATGGATATAGGTAGGTCAGTTATGTTTGTACCATATTTGACCAGAATCAACCCTGTTTTTATGCCTCATTGGTTTGGGATATAGTAGTTACACGGTTTGTCTGTACAATATTTTATAGTCCATCCCAGATCTTTATTATCTTAACTGCAGCTTTCAAATAATTCAAGGGATTTCATTACGATGGTAAAATTCAACAACAACACGTGAATATTTATCTTTTATCAACGTTTCGGCGCTTACGCCTTCATCGGGATAAATACATAATCATAATACATAATTTTTTTTTTTTTTTTTTTTTTTTTTTTTTTTTTTTTTTTTAAGGGATTTCATTGAAATGTTAAACATGATTAGGAGTATGTCATGCAGAAGACTCAGATCTGTACTCTCAATGTCACAGGCATTGTGCCTTATAACCTAAAGGCAAGGGCACTTTTGCGACTTACTAAAAAATGTCATCTTTTGTTTTATTAGACTGTGGATGAAGAAAAAAACTTTACTGTGAAGAGTATCAGAGAAAATGAACAATGTTACAAGAAATGAACCAAAATGAGGCTCAGGATTAGCCCCAAAATGGCCCGCCTGGGATGGTGGTAAATTTTTTATGCTCCCGTTGTTTTTTTTTTCCCAATTAGGGAGTGGGTGGTTTTGACATTCAACAAATTACATAATTCTCTGTTTTTGATTTCATCTTTTCCCATATTTAGCTACCCGAGCCAAAGTCATGGTGGTTTTGTGACCGCTGAAAGTCCGTCGTTTCGTCGGGCGTAGTCAAATTTTCTAAAAAAAAACTTCTTGAAAAAACCTGGAAGAATTACATCAAATTCACATGGCAAACCCAAAAAGGGAAAAAATTTAAAAAAATTCTTGTCCAAAACCCCTGGTTAGAGCCTTGATGTTTTGGCATGTGACATCTTAATGGTCCTTATGAAAAATTATTCAATTTGCCCCCGGGGTGAAAAAAAAGGCTCTGCCCGGGGGGGGGTCCAGTTTTACTGACTTATATAGGAAAAAACTTTTAAAATCTTCTTGTCTAAAAACCAAAAACCCAGGGTTTTTCTTATTTGGTATGTGCATTGCCTTGGGGTCCCTACCAAATTATTAAAAATTAAACCATGGGGGGTGAAAAGAGGCCCTGCCCCTTTGGGCTCAAATTTTACATGATTGTATAGGAAAAAATTTAAAAATTTTTTTTGCTGAAACTGCAAGGCCTTTGACTTTTTATATTTGGTATGTAGATTGCCTTGTGGTCCTCACCAAATTTTTTCAAATTTTTCCCCCCGGGGGGGAAAGGGCCCTACCCCGGGGGTATCAAATTTAACGTTTTGCTTATTAGGGGAAAAAAATCATTTGTCTGAAAATTCAAGGCTGGCCCTTTTTTGGGTTTTGGGATGTGCTTGCTAGTGGATGTTTAACAAGATTGTTAAATTATTCCCCCGGGGTTTAAAAGAGGCCCGCCCCGGGTTGTCCATGCTATAGAGGTTTTTTAGGAAAAAATACTTCGAAATTATAGATATATTTCCGACGTTTAATTATAATTTCCTGTGACCCCAAGTGATTTGGGTCACCTGGCTGTGCCTTGACCTACTGGGCCACTTTTTGTTTTTTTAAAATACAGCCTTTAAATTTGGGTGACATGTACAGTTTTGCACCCGATCTTTTAAAACTGACTTTCAGTGAAATAATATGACTACTTTGTAATTTTTTAGCCGTTTTCCATTTTAAAAATGTGGGTATATTACTCGGTGAGCGATTCAGGGTCATCATGACCTCTGTTACGAAGTCATGCATGCATTGAACTTGTATAATGTCAAAAAATGCAAATTGTCTAGGAAAATACAGAAAACAAACGGAGATAGCCTATGTCAGTAAGGGTCAGCTGCAAAAAAGGGGTATGTTTATGCCTGCCTTGAGGAGGTGGGGGATATTTTTTTGCAGAGTCGTCGGATTGGTCAGTCTGTCTTTTCTGTCAGTAATCCAATGTTTCGGGATAAATCAAGAACGCTTGGGCCTGGTTTGAATGTTGATGGCAGGTTGGTCATGACAGCAGTGACCTCTATTGATTTTTAGGTCAAAGGTCAAAGGTCACAGTGACCGGAACAGTTAAATGGTTTTTGGGTGATAACTTAGAAAAGCTTGGGGGTAGGTCATTTAAAAAGATTGGGAGGTTGTTTATGACCAGCAGTGACCCCTATTGATTTTGAGGGCGTAGGTCAGGGTAAAGGGAAAATGACCAAGAACAGTTAAACGTTTCCCGTAAACACTTTACCGCAGTGACCCCTATTTATGTTGTAAGTTTAAGGGCAATTTTCCAGAACAGTGAACTTTTTTTTTCCAAAAAAATAGAGAATGCTTTGGTCCAAGATCACTTTGATACGAAATTGACTTTTTAATGGTAAATGATCGTAAGTATTGATTTGAGGGGGTTTCAAAATCCAGTGCACAGTGACAAATAAATTTTTATTCCCTTTTGCATTACTGATGCATCAAGGGGGCATTTCATGTTCTATGGCTTTGTTTCATGTCTTCTGTTAATAGAGTCATCGCCCAGACCTGTACCTTTATACTCGCAACAGAAATGAAAATTGCCAAAACTTCTTTGGTGAAGTGTTTTTGGGGGGTGCGACTTGCATCTCGAATCAAATTGCAGTGATTTTTTCTCCCCGAGCCAGTTTTTATTATTTGAGAAAAATGGCTACAAAAATGTTGTGGTCTTCTCCCAAGTTTGAATTTTGCCATTTTTAGTGGGGGGTGAGCAGAAGTATAAAAAAAAAACACAAAACGTGGGGGGCCCCCGGGACGAGTGGTTTAAAGGGCGCTGATTAAATCACTTGCCCTCACGTGTGGGTTGAACCCTCCCCGGGGCGTTGAATTTTCATGTGAGGAAGCCATCCAGCTGGCTTACGGAAGGCGGTGGTTCTACCCAGGTGCCCGCTTGGGGGATAAAAAATGCCGGGGGGGACTGGGGCTTCCCCCACCTCAAAGTGGAAGTGCCCTATGACTATAAAGTGTGGGGGGCGCGTTAAATCCAACCCCCCCCAAAAAACGTGTTTCCCCGTGTTTTAATGTTTATCTACAGTAAACACATCGTTTTGGGGCAATTGTTGTGATCCAAACATTTTTTCTCGTATTTTCGGGTTTGGATCCTAAAAATCTTGGGAAAGATCAAGCTTTTATTCTTTTTACTTTGGCGTTTGGTGTTTTACTGTATTTATTTAAAATAGTTCCCTGTAACAGGGGTAAAACTATTTTATGGTATTTTATAATTGTCCGTGTACTTCTGGGACAACTTGGATATGAAAAGAGTCAGAACCACTGTCGAACACTTGCATCATCGTAAGAGGTGACTAATAGGGTCTGGACACTTGATGTGATTCTAGCAGTTATGGAAGTTTTTATTCCATACCAGAAATTTCTGTTTCAATGTAAATGAGATGAGAAACCAAACTGTTCAGTCCTGTTTGGCCCATATAACCTGTACTTGAGTTGATGCCCATTAAAAACCCAAATCAAATCAAGATAAAATAAACAGAAGTATATTGAGATAAAAAATATTGTTAAGTCTCAAAAAATGACTTTCCCCACTGTGAATTTTGATAAACTTTTCTTTTTCAGCCCCTTGGACAGGACCCTAATGTTCAACACATGCAGATGCCACAGGGGGGACAAGGTACATTAGTTCTTGTTAAATAGTTTTCCTCACAGTGCTTTTTCATGTTGTCAGTGATTTCTTTATTTTCTGAGTATTGCTAATAGACTGTATGTCAGCCTTTTCAATACATTTTGTGATACCTGTTGTTATTTTATCATAGTATGACATTACTGAATTGAGACAAAGGTAAATGTACTTTTCTGCCAGATGAGACCATGATTTCAGAGGTTTTAATCACTGGTAAAAGCCTGCCAGGATCTAAGGTTATAAAACTTGAATTTGGAGACCAGTCTCATAACTCAAGCTTCTGATTGGTCGATTTTGTTCTCCAAGTTAGAATTAGCCAATGAGAATGAGAATGGTCTTCAAACCTAGTTTTGTAACCTTGAACCAAATAATTCACTAGTGTTGAATTAATATTGCTGTTTAGATACTGGTTCTCTAGCTGGTTCAGTATAGGAAAGTACATAATGTTTTGTTGATTTCTGTTGACAAAATGGAGGTGTTAAAATATCAGTGTTCATCACAACTTTAGTTGGGATTGAGTTATCCTGTTAGTATATAAGCCATATCAGTTGTTATAGTCAGAAAGTCAAATCTGAAAGGAGACATGCATGTTTTACAAAAAGCTGGGTTTTTTTTTTGTTGTTTTTTTTTTCATTTTATAATTTCTACATCTTTAGCAGTTATCCAGTATATAGACGGCCGCCATGGCCCAGTGGTTAAGGTTTCTGACTTCAGAACACTCGTCTCTCACCGATGTTGGTTCGAGCCTCACACGGGGCATTGAATTCTTCATGTAAAAATGCCATCCAGCAGGCTTACGGAAGGTCGCTGGTTCTACCAATGAGCTCACTCATAATGAAATAATGCACGGAAGGGCACCTGGGGTCTTCCTTCCCATCAAAGCTGGAAAGTCGCCATATGACCTGAATTGTGTTGGTGCGATGTTAAACCCAACAAAACAAACAAACAAATATCCTCTTTATGATTTATGCATGATCAATTTATGGTGATGGTTTACTTCATCTCTGTAAAGGCATGCCACCACAAGGAATGCATCAGCAGCAACAGTTTCAACAACATGAACAGCAACAACAGTTTCAGCAACACGGTCAACAACAACAATTTCAGCAGCATGAGCAACAACAGCAGATGAGACAAATGGGTCAAATGCAAGGTCAAGCACCTGTAGGTCAAGGTCAGATGCATGGAGGACCACCAGGTATGGGTCAAGGTCAAATGCCAGGATACCAAGGAGCTGGTCAAGGTCAGGTGCAAGGTGGACCACCAGGAATGGGTCAAGGTCAAGTGCAAGGTGGGCCCCCGGCAATGGGTCAAGGTCAAGGAGGTCAGGTCCCACCTGGACAGATGCCACAAGGTCAAGGTCAACGCATTCCTCGTCCTCCTCCAGTTAATGTTGACGTTGGTAAAGGTTGGTATTAAGATTCATTTAAAGTAAAAATGAAGAAAAACTCAGAAGATATGACTTTAAAATCAATTGTGAATAACTTTTTAAAATTTCTTTTATGTTACAAAAGTCATATATTTATTTGCATGTCAACTGTTGTCTTGTTGCATGTGAGTATATAGTCATAATGTTATAAATTTATTTCCTTTAAGCCTTTAGAGCTGTATTGTAAAGTTATCAAATTTTGTTATGCACGTGTGCTTGGTTGAAATTTTCAGACCAGAATATACATGTTGCTGATACTGCAGTGAATCAAGCAGTGCCTGTCTCTGATGGTCAAGGTCAAGCCCAAGGTGTTCAAGGTCAAAATGTCATTGTACAAGATTCTCAGGGTCAGCAACCTCAGAAAGAGGCTGCTGAAGCTGACCCAGGGGTTCCAGTACAAAATGTTGATCCAAATCTAGCCCAGGGTCAACAAATTTTATCTCAAAATGAAAATACTCAAGGGCAAAATATTGCAAATCATGAACAAGAAATTAAAGTTGAGGCCTTGGGTCAGCCTTCACCTGAAAGGCAGAGACAGCAAGTGCCCGAGGGTAAGTTGGGAGTGAAGATCACCTTGTCATAGCTAGATCCCTTTTCCATCCTAGTTTAATCCTTTCTCCTCTCTATGCTATTCCATATTTAGACCAATCAGATCCATGCAGTATCAATTTAAAAGCTTTATTTTGATTTCAAATTTAATGTATAATCTAATATTTATTTAATAATTAATTTGTGTAGTTCTTCATTTAAGGAGAAGTAAAATTCTTCAATTTTATAAAATATTTTTATGATATTCCTGATATAAGGTTGAAACTAGTTGAATAATAAAAGTAGTAAGCCTTCTCGATGTTGGTTGAGTGTTCCACTTAATCCTTTCTCATTTAGTATCTTAAATAAAGTTTAAATGGCATGCCTCGAAATGGACATTAAACTGCAGTGTGACTAATGCTTTGAAAGTTTTCTACATAATCAAAAGAGTGCCTTTGTAGATAAAAGGTTCCTAAATTGCACAGAATCACTTTATATTATCTTTTTATTGCAATTACTATAACAAAAGCATTTTCTAAATTTTAGGGTCAAGTTTTTTAGCTCACCTGAGCCAAAGGCTCATGGTGAGCTTTTGTGACCGCTCAATGTCCGTCGTGGGTCGTGTGGTGTGCGTCGTGCGTCCGTCAACAATTTCTAAAAAAATCTTCTTCTTGAAAACCACTTGGCAGAATTACACCAAACTTCATAGGAATGATCCTTGGGTGGCCCCCTTTCAAAATTATTCAAAGAATTGAATTCCATGCAGAACTCTGGTTGCCATGGCAACCGAAAGGAAAAACTTTAAAAATCTTCTTGTCCAAAACCACAGGGCCTAGGACTTTGATATCTGGTGTGTACCATCATCTAGTGGTCCTCTACCAAAATTTTTTCAAATTATCCCCCTAGGGTCAAATACGGCCCCGCCCCGGGGGTCACATGGTTTATATAGACTTATATAGGGAAAACTTTGAAAATCTTCTTGTACAAAACCACAAGGCCTAGGGCTTTGATATTTGGTATGTAGCATCATCTAGTGGTCCTCTACCAAGATTGTTCAAATTATCCTCCTAGGATCAAATATGGCCCTGCCCCAGGGTCACATGGTTTATATAGACTTATATAGGGAAAACTTTTAAAATCTTCTTGCACAAAACCACATAGCCTAGGGCTTTGATATTTGGTATGTTACACCATCTAGTGGTCCTCTACCAAGACTGTTTAAATTATCCCCCTAGGGTCAAATATGGCCCTGCCCCGAGGGTCCCCAAGTTTTACATAGACTTATACAGGAAAAAAAGTTTAAAAATTTTCTTGTCTGAAACCAGAACACATAGACCTTTGATATTTGGTTTGTAGCATTGTCTTATGGTCCTCAACCAAAATTGTTCAAATTGTACCCCTTGGGTGAAAAGAGGCCCTGCCCTGGGGGTCCCAAGTTTTATATAGACTTGTATAGGAAAAAGGTTTAAAAAACTTCTTGTCTGAAACCATACGACCTAGGCTTTTGATATTTGGTATGATGCATTGTCTAGTAGTCTTCTACCAAAATTGTTCAGATTATGCCCCTGGGGTGAAAAGAGGCCCCGCCCTGGGATCACTTATTTATTGTGTGAGTTATATAGGAAAAATACTTAAAAAATCATCTGATCCTATTTCCAAGACTGTTTAATTATAATTACCTGTTGACCCCAAGTAATATGATGTCACTTGACTGCGACCTTGACCTACTGACCTACTTTCTTGTTTTTAGCTCACCTGTCACAAAGTGACAAGGTGAGCTTTTGTGATCTCGCAGCGTCCATCGTCCGTCCGTCCGTGTGTCCATGCATGCGTGCATAAACTTTTGCTTGTGACTACTCTAGAGGACACAGTTTTCATGGGATCTTTATGAAAATTGGTCAGAATGTTCAACTTGATGATATCTAGTTCAAGTTCGAAACTGGGTCAGGTACGGTCAAAAACTAGGTCAGTAGGTCTAAAAATAGAAAAACCTTGTGACCTCTCTAGAGGCCATATTTTTCACAAGATCTTCATGAAAATTGGTCAGAATGTTCATCTTGATGATATCTAGGTCAAGTTCGAAACTGGGTCACGTCCAGTCCAAAACTAGGTCAGTAGGTCAAATAATAGAAAAACCTTGTGACCTCTGTAGAGGCCGTATTTTCATGGGAACTGCATAAAAATTGGTCAGAATGTTCATCTTGATGATATCTAGGTCAAGTTCGAAACTGGGTCACATGCGGTTGTAAACTAGGTCAGTAGGTCTAAAAATAGAAAAACCTTGTGACCTCTCTAGAGGCCATACTTTTCAATGGATCTTCATGAAAATTGGACAGAATGTTTACCTTGATGATATCTAGGTCAAGTTCAACTGGGTCACGTGCCTTCAAAAACTAGGTCAGTAGGTCAAATAATAGAAAAACCTTGTGACCTCTCTAGAGGCCATATTTTTCATGGGATCTGTATGAAAGTTGGTTCGAATGTTCATCTTGATGATATCTAGGTCAAGTTCGAAACTGGGTCAACTGCGTTCAAAAACTAGGTCAGTAGGTCTAAAAATAGAAAAACCTTGTGACCTCTCTAGAGGCCGTACTTTTCAACAGATCTTCATGAAAATTGGTCAGAATGTTCACCTTGATGATATCTAGGTCAAGTTTGAAACTGGGTCACGTGCCTTCAAAAACTAGGTCAGTAGGTCAATAATAGAAAAACCTTGTGATCTGTCTAGAGGCCATATTTTTCATGGGATCTGTATGAAAGTTGGTCTGAATATTCATCTTGATGATATCTAGGTCAAGTTCGAAACTGAGTCAACTGCGGTCAAAAACTAGGTCAGTAGGTCTAAAAATAGAAAAACCTTCTGACCACTCTAGAGGCCATATTTTTCAATGGATCTTCATGAAATTTGTCTGAATGTTCACCTTGATGATATCTAGATAAATTTGAAACTGGGTCACGTGTGATCAAAACTAGGTCAGTAGGTATAAAAATAGAAAAACCTTGTGACCTCACTAGAGGCCATACTCTTCATGAGATCTTCATGAAAATTGGTTAGAATGTTCACCTTGATAATATCTAGGTCAAGTTCAAAACTGGGTCATGTGCCTTCAAAAACTAGGTCATTAGGTCAAATAATAGGAAAACCTTGTGACCTCTGTAGAAGCCATATTTTTCAATGGATCTTCATGAAAATTGGGTCATGTGGAGACAGGTGAGCGATTCAGGACCATCATGGTCCTCTTGTTTTAAGATACAGCCTTGAAATTTACATACACAGTTTTGCACACAAATCATAAAACTGAATTTCATTGACCATGAATGTGACCGACTGACTTTCTTAATATTTTATCATCATTTTGACATTTGAAACATGTAGCTCATATTACTCAGGTTAGCGATCCAGGGTCATCATGACCCTCTTGTTTTAAGGATGGCTTTACAGATTTTAACTGGAAATGCTGTTTAACTTCCCCTGTGTTATTTGTGTTATTATACTTGCCTATAACCTTTCTCTGTCTCAGTTGAAACTCCACTAACCTGGAGTTGTATTTGAGTTTCAGCTCAATATTAGTCAGTTGTAATTTGTCACTTTGGAATTTGCCATCTTGCACAATGAGATTTTGTTTTATAAGAAAAAATAGTATAATAAATTTACCTTGAAAATGAACAACATACTTTGTCACAGATCTGTGTAAGTTGTTAATTGAATATTTACTGATAATTGTTCATTTAATGTAGATACTGTGAAATAATGTTGGCACTAAATTTTATGGTTTCCTGAAATGCTATTTCATTGAATATCAGTTTGTTGACTTCAAATTTCGAACACAAAATGAATGGGAATCTTACTTGTTTATCGGGATTGGCTCAACCGTGAAATTCACAAAGATTTATCCCCAGTGAATGTTATATTTCATCATATGGTTGTAAAAGTGACAATTTACATTGTTCAAAGAAGATGGCTAATAAAACCAATTGAATTCCTGAAGTGAAATAATATATTTCATTTGCAAAGATTGTTAGATTTAAAGTGACCTATTTACTTTTTCCAAATTCTTTCAGCTTCTTCTAAATTAATAGACATAGTGAAGATTCTATCTTTTCTTTTACTGCTGTTCAGTAGTAATTTTCACTTATGTTGTACCTTTGTATGTTCTGTAAGGCCTACCGTGCATCCCTACACAATTTTTAGGTTCAAAATTGGTAGGACCATTTGAGTGAAAATAAAAAAAGGTTTGCTTGAACTAACTTTTGAATTATGTATGATATTACAGTTTCCGTGAAACCATTCATTTTTGGAAATGACAACCGTATAGACGATAAGTCCATCATATTTTAGCCAGTTTTAGTGATAAAAGAATAAAAATGGTACTAAGATGTAGCGACAACACTGGCCATTTATTTTTATAAACAAATCTGCCGTACCATTAGAAAATCAACATTCGCGACCAGCATGGATCCAGACCAGCCTGTGCATCTGTGCAGTGTGGTCAGGATCCATGCTGGTCGCAAATGCAATATTTTGGTTTCTCATGGTGCGGCTCAAATCTGCATACTGATTTTTTCAGGTGTCTCAGTTGTAGACTTCTGTAGCAACCAGTATACCTGCAAACTGTGTGAATCAGATACTCACATTCTAGAAATAAAACTGTTTTGCTGTTTGTTTCAATAATTGCTGTTTGTTTCACTAACTTCCTTTAAACTATCTATACATAGCATATAATGTCATAATTAGATCTATATGATCTTTTTAAATAACTATCTTGATGTTATAAAAAAAAACATAACATGTAATGTGATTCAATATATGCAGGAATAGAATTATTTTCATTATAATTTTTGAAAAAAAAGGGAATTTATCAAGTCTTGTTAATATATAGGATGTGTTTGCAGCAGACGTCTGTACTAAACTACTTTTTTCCAGGTATGCCTCCTGTACAAAATCAGGTACCACAGCAGCAACCAAACAATGCTCAACAACAAGGCCAAGGTCAAGATGCACTCAGGTTTCAGGGTCAAGGTCAGGAGCAGCAGAAACAGCCACAACAGCCTCTTGTATAATGGACAATGGTTAATTGGTGCAATTTCATTTATTTTTAGCAGAAAAAAGTCTTTTCATAAGTTATAAAGTTATTCAAATTGTTGAAAATTTTACTCACACAAGAGTTTGAATTGAATGGACATATTTAGTTTGGTAAATAATTGAATCATCATTCATGTTTTATTTTATCACATATCAAATGATCATGCAGTGTTTAGGATCATTTTCTAGCATGTAATGCTAAAATATTAGACAAAGTGATGTCTGTGTTCATATTAACCTTTTACTGCCAAATTTCTAAAATGGACTCGTCCATCATTCAATTTGGGCAGAACCATTTATTACTTGAAGGGGTGTTCACTGAAAAATTACTTACTGAATAGCAAACAGTGTAGACTATGACCAACCTGCACTGACATTCAGGCTGGATCTTGGTCTGCACTGGTTGCAAAGGCAGAATCACGTGCAGACAGCAGGCTAAAGGTTAAACATACTGTAGGTATTGACAGCTTTAAATTAAGGTGCTATTTTTTTAATTAGCAAATAACAAACGAGGGATTTCACTAGTGGGATGTTCATATGTAAACAATTTATTACATTGGAGGTGGTTTTTTGTAACATATTACAATTTTTAAAAAAAACATAAATATTTCTCATCTCCTAAACTGCTGGTAGGATTTTAATGAAACTTAACAGCTATGGTTTGTGTTAGGTGTAGTTGGGCATATGATCAGTATGTTACTCTTGAATTATTCATTTGGGTGTTAAAAGTTTTTTTTGGTTTTCTTTCTTCGTAGAATTTAATCTACTTATCCTTACTATTTGAATGAAACTTCATAGGAACAATCGGTATCAAGGTCATATATTACAAGTTTAACAGTTTGATGTATATTCACTGAGTTATGGCCCTTTGATTAAAATTTAATGCATTAAGTGACATGCATATATAAAAGAAATGACAATCTAGTCTGTAAATGCCATTTTCCAAAATAAGTGCTCAACAAGAATAGTGGCCATTCAAATATGTACTATTTTAGTATATTTTGTTACAGTAATTTTTTTTATTTAAATAGTGGAATTTGTAGCTTTAACAGTTATACAGTGGTTTAGATGCTAATATATTTGAAGTATACATGTTGTTGTGTGCTTTTTAATTGAAGTTTTTTTATATCCACAACTTGTATAGTTAATGAAGTGCTACATACTCTTCCTAGTTGATAAGAGATTTTAGAAGTCAGTCTTTAAGTTAATAAATTAGTGTTGAAATAGATCTACTAAAAGATTTTTTTTTATAGCAGTTTTGGTAGAAATTAATTTAAAGTAGATCATAAAATGTATACTAGTTGTCGTTTTTATATCCCTTGTGTGTTTATGTTTTGTATTACATTTTACATTTTGATTGTTCATATAATCTGCTGTATTTGTCTTACTGACTGATGTCTACTGTAATCTTCATTGGTTAAGGTCACCATTGTCAAATCGCATGCCCGTCACTTCTGTGTGTTTGAGCATTTTTCTGGTCACATTGGAGGGAAAGTTGACTTAAGGAAGGTAGTGTTTCTACCCTTGTGCCTGAAAATATCCCTAAAGGGCACCTAGGGTCTTCACTGTTAAAGCCGTTTAGTCAACTTAAGATCTTTAATTTAATGATTGTCTGAGAGTCACTTTATTTAAACTTGCCAAAGGCTACCGTAATCTAAACAAAATACTCTGCCATACAGCTGGCTCCAAGAGTCTTTCTGTATTTCCAAAATCTGATTTTTTTTTTACTTTTTACTGGTCAAGTGACACTTAATTACCGGTGTTCAGGTACTATGTGGTTTTCTTAAATGGAGTATTGTTAATTTTGATGTTTGTACTTGCATAATCATGGAAAACTTATTACTTACATTACTTATTAGTTTCTTTAGTATGAAAAAAAAATTTTTGTTTTCATTAAAACATTGCATTGTCGACATCAGGTAATATATTATTTGGTGCCATACTGGCGGCGAGGAGTGTTAGAATATTTGACCAACTATTTTAATTAAAGGACATTTCTGAATCAAAATTATACAGCAGCCTTCATGAAATTATTCTGCAAGCTTTTTTTTCTCTTCCTCATGTTTAAATATAATAAAACATGGTTCAGCTGTATTTTGACTTTCTCATAAAAGAAAACTCATTGACAGCAAATTTGTCTTTTTCTCCCTTTTTCTTAGCCATAATCGATATAATCGTATTTTATCAGACACCTTGTTCAGCATTGTTTTTTATAGAGATGGCTAGCTTAGCCATTCACAGATATATTCTAGTCAAGAGTTAATTAGAAAATTGATCAGCTGCCTTAATTTATATATGTGATATTGATGTATATGTTTGTAGACCCAGCATTGGGTCTAGGATATAAACAGTTAGCAAATTTTAACTTTTATCATATATAGTGAAATAGTCACTTCATTTGGTAAGTGCTATTGGCTGTCTTTTGTTATTTGATCTTAAGGCGTTATACTAATGTTATCATGTATTTTTTTGTACATGAAAGTTGGATTGAATTGATACAAGTAATGATGTTTATTTATAAAACTCCTTTGTAGGCTTCTATTGGGTTAGTTCAATTGTCATAATTTGGGTCGACTCATTATCATTTTCTCTGGCCAATTGTTTTTAGTTTAATCTTTGTCTATTGATATTGAAGGAATATGTCTATTGATATTGAAGGAATATACTGCATGAACAATGGTTTTGTGATATAGTAAAATGCAGCTCGCTTATATCGCAAAAAGATAAGCAAAATTCTCGAGTTATATTCAGAGTTTTGAGTGATCCAAACATAAAATCTTTAAAAAAGGGCTAGGTACAATGCCAACTGCCCAGTAATTATTTAGCACAGGTGCTGAAGCCATAAAAGCTTTAGAGAGCTGTGTTTCGCTGTACTGACAAAATCAGGGGTACTGCCTTCTAGATTAAACGAAAGAAGAAATATGCTTTGTCGACTTTTTAGTCTCATTGACAAGACTATGTAAAAGTCATCTCGTTTCTTCATGATATAAAATGTCTAAATGCATTCCAAAATTAACTTATTTGTTGTTTATTAATTCCATCTTACAGAACTTTTCTGTTGGCAAAAATGTTTGGCAAAATAAAAATTGCAAATTGTTTTTTTCTTTTAAGAAGAATTTGGTTTGTGAACATAACTTTCTCAAAAGTGTTCTGCATGTTATCTCAATATCATGTCTTTGTTGTGGAGAATACTGATTATTGTTTAAATTCTTTAATAAGTTTATTACAACAGAATAAAAATATTTTTAACAAGTTGCGAGTTTCTTGTTTTATACATCCCCATTCTCCATCAATAGCTGCGAGTATAAAATGTTAAAATATCTGCCTAGAAATGCAAACATACTCCAAATGTAAACTTCTTATAATACAGATGAACCATTGCGAAGGTATGGGACTGGAAGGAGTTCCACAAGATTGGGTAGTATGTGCAGGGTTTTAGATGGAGGTCCAGCACCAGGACAAGGATGTAGCCTACTTATCTCCAAGTCGAGTTTATTCAGATTAGGGTTTATTTGACCAGTCAGGACACTTAACGGAAAATAATATCACTTCTAAATTAAGTATTCATAGTGAATTCGAGTCAGACAGTCCAGCACATTCCTTATTCTGGGGTGGATGAAGGAGGGTCAGTGTTTGTGTGGAGGCAGGGTCTTGCCACCTTCCTCTATTTCATACCACAAATACTTGTTTGAATTAATTATGGTCTGAAATGGAGATTTTAACCTACCAACACGATTTGTGCACTCTGCAGTCTCATCACCAGTGTTTTTAGCCCACCACCACCAGATGGTGGGCTATTCAAATCGCTGCGTGCATGGTCCATTGTCCTTCCGTCCGTTAACAATTTCTCGTTATCGCATCTCAGGAACTACTGGGGGGATTTTTACCAAACTTTGTTAGAGTGATGTATTGGTACCCTAGTTGTGCCCTACTGAAAATCAGACTGGTTCAACAATTTTTGAGCGAGTTATGGCCCTTTGTTTATTTTCATAATTTACACAGATTTATATAGGGAAAAACTTTGAAAATCTTGTCCAGAACCACAGGGCCTAGGACTTTGATATTTAGTATGTAGCATCATCTAGCAGTCCTCTACCAAGATTGTCCAAATTATTTCCCTTGGGTCAAATATGGCCCCACCCCAGGGTCACCTGGTTTAATTATATAAGACTTGTATAGGGAAAAACTTTAAAAATCTTATTACATTCAAATTTGGATCTTATGTATAGTTTTGAGTGGCTAGATGAACCTTGACAGTTGTCCTTGATCTTGACCTACTTTCACAATTCTGTAGCTACAGCCTTCAAATTTAGACCACATGCATAGGTGAACCGAAATAAACTTTGACCCTGAAATTGACCTAGTGAACTACTTTCACAATTAATTTGGACTACATGCATAGTTTTGTGTTCCGAAATTTGACCATGATTTTGACCTAGTTCCACATTTTTGAAGATACAGGCTTCAAATTTGAACCACATGCATAGTTTTATGTTCAGAAATGAAATTTGACTTCGATTTTGACCTAGTGACTTACTTCCACAACTCTTTAAGCTACAGCCTTCAAATTTGGAACACATGCATAGTTTTGTGTTCTGAATTAAAATTTTACCTAGTACCTACTTTCACATTTCTCAAGCTGCAGCCTTCAAATCAGAAGCACATGCATAGTTTTGTGTACAGAAATGAACTTTGACCTTGAAATTGATCTAGTTTCACATTTCTCAAGCTACAGCTTCAAATTTTGACTACGTATGCAGTTTTGTGTACCGAAATGAACTTTAACCTTTATCTAATCTTGAAATTTGGAACATTCAAAAATGGCTCAATGGTGGTGCCAAGGTCACTCTGTTTAGGTTTTGCTCCAAACATGAAATACAATGTGCAGATGCACATACAATCACAATATGTCCTTTTTTCTGAAAGAGATGGGGGGAGGTGTCTTATTACTGGTAATTAAAGGGCAACAACTCGGGTATTATTGTACTGGTTCTGGAAAACAATCAATTTTACTACCATTACGGTATCTCCATGTTTTCAGGTTTAATAAATAAGACAACACGAGATTATATGAAATATATTTTATTTGAAAATAACAGATATAAACCTACCTTGGGCAAAATATATCAATAAAACATGAAGCCGATTAACAGTTATCGTAAAAATTGAAATATCTACCTTGATGTATAAATCTAAAAGCAGAATTACATATACAATTGCACTTATTGCATAAAATACTGGCATAAATGCTTGCATAACATTTGAAATGCAAACATTACCAGGTATAATTTGATAGATTTACCGCATGAATCCGAATTTTGAACAACCAAACGGCACTTTTGAGCAACTAAAATATTTGATAAATTTACTCCAACCATAATGCCATGAACCATTAAATAAGATTTTTTATAGACATGCTATTTTATATACTTCTAATGTGAAGGAATAAAATATCTTAATTTCTGATGAAAACTGCAGAAAAAAATTAGGTATCTTAGTTTTTGATGCTATTGTTACAGTTCAAAATATTAATACATGAATTCAGTGGGGTTTTTTCAAGTTAATATCAAATCAGAAAATATCCGAATAAAGGCAATTATCAGTATCCTAGTTTACTCATATGCTGGTATTTAAAGATATATAAAAGATGTTTTCTTTTCAGTATGAATGCAAAAAAAGTACGAAATCGCATAATATAGCCACTTTACTGTATGAAATCACGAAGTATAGCCACTTTTACTGTACGAAATATCATCAAAATAAAAACTACCACTATTTTCACTAAGTCTGCTTAAACTAAGTTATTGCATCCACTTTTAGGCCTATGAATCAATGAAAACACTAATTTTCAGTGATACAAAAAATAAATCAAAGAAAATTCTGCCAACAGTTGTCCTACAATTTACTAAATATACTACTTAACAGTTGAAACATACTGTCACATAAAAAAAATTACGAACATGATAAACAAGCAAATTTATTGAAAATTAATTCTACCAATCAAAAATGATGCCTTTATACAAAACTGACTGCAAACATGGAAGTATGAGAAGTTGTTAGATGTCAATATGAAGTTTTTCTGTATATGGAAAAAAAAAAATATGTGAACATTCATATCGTTGAAAATAAAGGGAGGTAATTAGGGAGTCTGAGATTTCTAGCTACAGGTATATCTAGAGCTTTTATTATACAAAAGTATATTTCAATATGCATGTGATGTCCAATTTCAGCACATTCTAAATAAAATTTAGACTAACATACAAGTTTATAGAATACTTATAAACAGTGGACATGCAGCCAGCCTGCTGATTTTTGTAGCTGACAAATTTAGTAGCATTTCTTGTAACGAATTTTTTTTCTAATACACACTGAAATCTCAACATTTCTAATGTTTCATTTTACACAGAATCAAATCAATGGTAGTTAAAGAAACGTCTAGTATGTTTAAATGTCATAAAGAACGAACTGCCAAGCATTACATACATTCAATTACTGTTAAGAATTACTTACAAAAAATGATTTGTAATCTCCAAAAAAATGAGGATGGGTATACTGATTTGAACACGTTCTGGTTTAATATAGGCTACAGAAACTTAGGCATACTTCATACAACGTACATATGAGCCACGCCATGAGAAAACCAACATAGTGGGTTTGCCACCAGCATGGATCCAGACCAGCCTGCGCATCCCCGCAGTCTGGTCAGGATCCATGCTGTTCGCTAACAGTTTCTCCAATTCCAATAGGCTTTAAAAGCGAACAGCATGGAGCCTGACCAGACTGCGCGGATGCGCAGGCTGGTCTGGATCCATGCTGGTCGCAAACCCGCTATGTTGGTTTTCTCATGGCACGGCTCAATTATGTGTACTTTATAATACGTACATAGGAGTACTTCATACTATGAACTACATACAACGATTAATGTCCATGAAATGCAATGCAACTATGGCTTCCGTCTTAATATTGTAGTGTTCATATGGCGAAAAAGTACCACCTCACAGCTGATATATCTAAATCTACCAGACTGAGTATATTCCTTCCAAAAACTGAAAACAAACCCTTCGGAGTTGTTTTTTTTAAATTTTACAATAAAGAGCAATCATTTGAAAAACAAACCTAAAAACAAGAGGGCCATGATGGCCCTATATCGCTCACCTGAGTTTAATTGCTTTCTTGAAAAAAATTCTTTGCTAAAGCTAAACAAATAACCCCATGGGGTGGGGTCAATTTGACCCCGGAGGTAATGATTTGAACAAATTTTGTAGAAGTCTACTAGGCAATGCTACATGTCAAATATCTAAGATCTAAGCCTTCTGGTTTATTTTTAGAAATTTTTTGAATATTTTCCTATGTAAAATCAAGTGACCCCTGGGGTGGGGTCAATTTTAACCCCGGGGGTCATGATTTGAACAAATTTTGTAGAGGTCCACTAGGCAATGCTACATATGAAATATCTAAGCTCTAGGCCTTCTGGTTTATTTTGAAGATTTTTCTATGTACAATCAAGTAATCCCATGGGGCGGGGTCAATTTGACCCCGGGGGTCATGATTTGAATAAATTTTGTGGAAGTCTACTAGGCAATGCTACATGTCAAATATCTAAGACCTAGGCCTTCTGGTTTATTTTTAGAAAATTTTTGAAGATTTTCCTATGTAAAATCAAGTGACCCCTGGGGCGGGTCAATTTTGGCCCGGGGGTCATGATTTGAACAAATTTTGTAGAGGTCCACTAGGCAATGCTACATGTCAAATATCTAAGCTCTAAGCCTTCTGGTTTATTTTTAGAAATTTTTTGAAGATTTTCCTATGTAAAATCAAGTGACCCCTGGGGCGAGGTCAATTTTGACCCCGGTGTCATAATTTGAACAATTTTAGTAGAGGTCCACTAGGCAATGCTACAAGTCAAATATCTAAGCTCTAGGGCTTCTGGTTTTTGAGAAGAAGATTTTTTAAGATTTTCCTATGTAAAATCAAGTGACCCCCGGGGCGGGGTCAATTTTGACCCTGGGGTCATGATTTGAACAAACTTGGTAGAGGTCCACTAGGCAATGCTTCACACCAAATATCTAAGCTCTAGGGCTTCTGGTTTTTGAGAAGAAGATTTTTAAAGTTTTTACTTTTGGTTGCCATGGCAACCAGAATTCTGTATGGAATTCAATTCTTTGAACAATTTTTAAAGAAGACCATCCAAGGAACAACCCTGTGAAGTTTCATCAAAATTGCCTGTTGGTTTAGGAGGAGATGTTGTTTAAAGGAAAGTGTGGACGGACGGACGGACGGACGGACGGACGCCGGACGGTGAGTGATCACAATACCTCACCCTGAGCACTTTGTGCTCAGGTGAGCTAACAAGAAACTACTTTTCATTCAATCCGGTATGTCTTAAAACCATAAATAATATTACAAAATTCTGTGTATTTATACAATCATAAACTTATATTGATGTAAATATTACATTCTCTGTTAACATTACTTGCAACTTAACTACATACTGACCTTGACATTATGTCTATAGTTGTTATATTAGATAACTGATTTTATATGAAAATTCATGTGAAAAGTGTAAAATACATTTAAGACAATACTGACTTTTTGAAAGTCCTTTCCAGATTTTGTGGACCTGCGTGTGAAGCACCCTCAACTTATAAAGAGCATGTTTAAAAAATGTACATGTACATAATATTTAGTGCTATATATCCCTATAGTCATCCACACAGCTGCATTGGTATTGGTGTACAATGTTTGGCAAGACAATGTTGTTTTTTTTATTACAAAATGTTTAACAGGAACAATGTTATTTATCTTTGTAACATAAACATCACAAGATGTGACAGCACCATTTTTTAACATAAAATGATTTGTTAGTAACTCCTGTTTACAAATAACTTAAAGTTAACAATACCAGGACCCAAGGTTAAAAAACTTGAGATTGCAAACCAGTCTTGAAATTCAGGCATCTGATTGGACGATAATGAGCCCAGCCTTGAAATTGACCAATGACAAAGCTGAATTCCAAGACTGGTCTCCAAGCCTAGTTTAAAAACTTGGGACCCAGTTTTCACTGTTAAAGTAACTTGTTTTTATATTTATGCGGCAAATTCAAAAATAAAACTTTCACAATTTGAAGACAAGCACCTGTAAATGTTTAGTCAATAACTCCAGTTTAAATACATTTGTAACTTAACAGTAGAGATTGTTTATATACCTTAATCGATTCTAATAAAGACAAGTGTACAGTGAATTTATGTTATAATAATGTATACGATAAATAAGTAATACTTGTAAATGAATATTTATACACTAATAAAAAGCAAAGATACAACAAAATCACAATATACGGAAAAGGTATGTAGGTATATAAAAATGTATACAGATCTTAAATATGAATTTAACATGTCAAGCAATAACAATTATACAATATGGCATCATGCAAACATTTAACATATTGCAACAAAAAACACTCAAATGTGTAATCATAAATAATATAACCATCTCCTTCCCCTAGCAAAAATGGAGGCAGTTTTTTAGCCTTGGAAAGTTCATTTTATTGATGTGTATGACTGCAACTTAATCATAAAATGCTTGTTTGTTTGTTTTGGCTTTAAGGTAGTTCATTCTCATCCATCAGAGGTTCGTCAAAATCCCGAGACGAACCTCTGATTTATTTCCATCGTTTACTTGGTGAGCATGCGCACTCGTAATTACTATCGGGAGTGGTTTCAGCCAATCATTGTTCGCCATTATTTGGAACTCCGAATTGAAACTTCAAAAAATATGTAAACAAGATACTTGCTTACGATGGATAAAGGCTGCATTCCATGATTGCAATAATAAAGATTTATTCCTGTAATTCGACGTTAAGAGATTATCATCAAGAAATAATAATATTCGTCGTAAATGGACATCGTATTCCCTCGATAATATGGAAAGGACGCGGTCACGCTTTTCACGGACGATTTTGATTGGTTCGCTACGATTTGTCGCGAAACGACGCTGATTGGCTGAAACGTTTTACCTGTAATGTAACCAAACCATAAATATCGGCGAAATGTGCCAGAGGTTCATCCGGGGAACCACGGTAGACCTCTGGTATGCGAGAATGAGGTAGTTCTGCACATTTGATAAACCGGAAGTGATGGCGTAACGTCATTTACCCGGAAAATGTAGAATAAAGCCTGGATTCGGATATGAAAATAATTCTATGATTTAATCTAAACCTGTGAGTAAATTTATTACAATGGCACTGTTGCTATATTTAATATATATATATTATAAGTCAAATATGATATTAAAACATACATTAAAAAATTCAAAATAATGTCTTAAATTCAACGTGAAATGCCAGGTTCACTTTAATCATGGTCAAATATCTCAAAAATAAGCAAACGGACCTATACATTTTATTTCACCAAATTATAGGTCTTGTTTATTTACAACTGTGAGAAGTTTCATCAAAATCTACACTGTAGAAAAATTTCTATTCGCGAAAATGTAATGAAAGTTTTGATTTTCCCATAGACTCCCATTATGAAATATTGTGCGAGGTCCAAATTTTTCAAATCAGTCTAGCAAAAAATAAAGCACACGACCCTATCTTTATTTGCTGATATTTTCTAGGTATATTCTGAAGTTTTGAAAAATCAAGAGTTTAATCAAATTCTACATTGTAGAAAAAATTTCAATCTAAATGTGCAGAACTACCTGAAGACCTTTTTCAACAATATCTTTTTATGTAACGACAGGGCAGCTCCTGTGTAACAAGTGCTCCTAGATTCTGTACCAGTACTAACCTGGACAGACATTTTGTAAAGTCAGTGCTCTTGCAAATGATACATAATTATATCGTTTCATCATTGTATTGGTAAAGTCTTTAACAAAAATAAAAAGGCCAGAAAAAAAAACACAACATTTTACATCTCTTAAATTTCTAAGTTAACACACAAAAATAATGTCTAGAAATTAGAATCTATATCCCACCAAATATTCTAAACAAAGAAAGCTTAGTATAAACCTGTAAAACAATGTACAATAAATATCATAACCTCAACCAATGCAAATTTTTAATTCAGCAGTTCCACCTGTCAATACAAACCATAACACATCTTAACTATACAATGTACGTCTTGATAAAAAACCGATCCATTGATTTCCTAATAGCCCATTTTAACAAAAAAGCATGATGAACAATCACTTGTTAATATAATACAGACCCAAATTCGTATATCTAAATAATCTGAGGTATTTATCTAAAGTTCCCATGAGGGCATAGAGCAAAATGGGGCTATCATTTCCTATCAACATAAAGACGAAGATGGCAGACCGCTCCCCTTTTGCTCTAAGCCTCAAAATTGTTATTTTGAATATGTAGGTCTTTAATGCCAAAAACACTCTGTTCTATACACTGCTTTGAGACAGTTTTTCAGCACTTCAATAACAGATTCTACCATTTTGCACGTAAAAATCAGCACTAAATCTTCTTATGTTTTACTTAAAGACATCTATCCACCGCACTTCAATATCAACCTTGTTATGCCACTGAAAAACCATGGCAGTTTACCTGAATGTGCATTTAGACAAAGTTTTCAACTTTAAATGTCGCAGGTCATATTTAGGCCCTCCTGGAGATAAATGTTTTTATGTAGGTCTTAATTGTTTCAAGATCAGTTTTAAATAAATATAAAACTGAAGTGATATGTATATACGGTTTTAATAAAGAAAAATTTAATATACAATGCCCTGTTGTGACCATCGTTGTTTTCTTGCAAAAGAATGCAGTCACATGAAATTATGATAAAATACATTGTAAAAACTGTCACGCAGGGCCTCAAAAATGTGCACTGCATTTGCCATAGATAAATTGGTATATCCACTAGTATCATGAGAAAAGCATTTATAATTACAAGTGTATATGAATAGGCTGAACAGATGTCTTTAAACAAGTGAATTACCAAACTGAATAGGTTTCATATATTATCTAAAAAATCAAAATACCATTTCCTCACATTTATAACTAACAATTTTGTTATATATCGTAAAGTAAAAAAATTACAAAAACAAATGAAACATCTATTTGTTGCATAGATTCTTGAAAAAATATCACTGGGACCTGTGTTGTCATGGCAATATTTTCCAAAATAATAACTTAAGATTCAGGTAGTATTTGCAAAACCACCTTACATGAGACAAACAGATTAAACAGCTTTACAAGCATGCTAAATAGTTTAAATTAAATGGCTATAACCTGTAATATGTTATTTCTCAAATCATACTTCCAATTACCAATACATAGCTGACTATATCAATGATCAATTCCAATTAAAACACCTCTAAGATACATTGCTTCTTCACGTATACCATGGTCGTTTTCTCAACCAGCGGATAGTGTATCCGGAGTCGACACGTATCTTGATGGACGCGGCTTCTGCGGCTCGCACAGTTTCCTTGACGGCTTGCATGAGGTTTTGGGCGTTACCAACCAACATTTCTGTAGCTTCCTGATCTTCCTCTGAACCTAAAAATAATAATGACATCACATATTACATCTGTACATAGCAATGACATCATACATTGTATCTAAAAATAACAATGACATCATACATCATACCTATATATAGCAATGACATCATACAACATTTACGGGCATGAAAATAGTTCAATAGTTATTTGCATTTGGTATTTAATGCACAGAATATAAATATAAATATAGAAATTATATAGCAAGCCAGATGGCATCAAGTACATTTTGCAATAAAAGAAAGAGCAAGAGAATATATTTCAGCATTGACCTATTTCTGAAGCACTCTTCAATATTCTTCTTCACATTATCTTTAAAGCTATATAAGTATATATATAATAATAACGCGCAAATTGACAGACTATAGATAGCAAAATGTCACTGCAATAAAAGTCGTCTGAATGCTATGTTGTTTGGCTTTTCCATGGCTTTTGCTATGGTTTTCTATGACTTTTTCTATGACTTTATTTGGCGGCTTTTCCATTTTGATTTATTCTTAATTACTATTTCTTCATTTCAAATATTATCATAAGTGACTATTTACCCTTTTCTTCAAAAATATTAACACTACATTATTTGAAGAAAGGATCTTTAATTGATAATGACCAAACCAACGACACATTCTCCCAACAGACTTATGTAAAGTTGTTTCATAACTGCACTATCATACTATAAACTTTAAAGTGCATATAAATGAGTTTGATCAAACACTATAGTAAAACTATTGTAATGTCCAATATGGATTCCACTAAAACAGGTATTATATAAAACACATCAAAGTTGTACCATGGATAATCTTGTTCCAAGAGTCAAAATGCAAAGAGCACTAAAGAAATGGGTTTTTCAATACTGTGAAATCACTTAATTTTGTTGGCATAAAATTTTGTGGTTTTGGCTAAAACGTCTGTTTTGTGAGGACGTAAATTCATGGATTTTCAATTTTTGAAAAAAAAAAAAAAAAAAAAAATTCCACAGAGTTAGATCTAGTATATCATTTCATTCTTACATGTGAAACCTACAGGTGTCAAACAGCGCTACCTTGGCTACTGAATCTGCAATCTAAGCTGCGGGAGATAAGCGAGTGATCATGTGCCAATTAATGATGGCGTTATGTATAATTATACGACCCCTAATTTGCAAAACTTAATGGAACTGTGAAATATTCAATGATAAAAGCCGGCGACAATTTAAGAGTCAAAACCGTAGCACCTGGGATATAGTCTTACACAATTAGCATTCACAATCAAATCAAATATAAAGTTCATCACATTGATCATTTGATCGTGTTTCAAACAAGAACTAGTAATTGTATTGCAACATCTAAAATTATAATCTGTTGAATGTGCATTGTGTTATTTCCTGTTGAGAAATGTGTAATGTGAAATGGGTAATAATGCATCAGATGCAAACCTAGTAATTAGTTCAACTTCAACTTCAACTATCTACTGCCGAACAATCGTCTAGCGATTATGACTGGCAGGCGCTGTCAGGAAACAGTGTTTTAGTAAAAATGTTATGTGCAAAATTAAAAAGATAAAAGACCCAAAGTATACAGTTTAAAATCAGCGGATTATAGTATTTAGAGAGACTGCGAGTCCAGCCCGCTGACAAATGTCTGCAAATTGGGACTGGACTGGATATATGTTGGTAAACTGTTCCATAGTCTGATAGTCCTGGGGAAAAAGGAATTTGCATGGTACGACGTTTTGGACTGGGGAATTAAGTAATTTAAATTTCGTGTCTGTGTGAGATGATGATGGTCCACAGCAACTAATTCATTTCTTATCTTATAGAAAATAACCAGGGAGGAATGATTTCTTCTTTGTTCTAGGGTCTTCCAATTTAGTTCAGATAACATATCTGAGACGCTACTGGTATACTGGTAGTCATTAAAAACATAGCGGGCTGCAGATCTTTGTACCCTTTCTACTTTATGAGTTAGATATTTTTGCCAGGGGTGCCAGACCGTGGAACAGTACTCGACCTGGGGGCGGACATAGGTTATGTAGGCCATTTCTTTAACCTGTCTGTTGGTAGTCTTTACATTCCTTTTGATGAAGCGAAGGGTATTACTGGCCTTGGATGTTATGTTATTTATGTGATTTGACCAGGTCAAGTTATTATTTAGGGTAACACCAAGATATTTTGCATGGTCAGTGGACTGAAGTTGGACATTAAGTTCGACAAGAACAACGTCCTTAGCCCACAACAACATGGTTTCAGGTCAAAACATAGTTGTGAGACCCAACTCATAGGTTTTACCCAAGAAATAGCAGATAATCTTGAAAAAGGTCAACAAACTGATGTAATTATTATGGATTTTAGTAAAGCCTTCGACAAAGTAGATCATCATAAATAGTTTATAATTTCTTATAGTCCCAAAGTAGTAGTAGTTTACTAAATTTCAGTAAATATAAATATTGCAGAGCGAGGCCGGAAAAATTCAAATAACAGCCGCAGCATAGTGCCGTTGGCACATGACGCTACATAAAACTTCTATTTTTAGTATTCTATGGTAACCCCTATTTAGTATCTACTTTTACTTTGACGAGCATGTCGTAAACAAACCACGGGAAAATGTCTGAATGAAATAGTCAGTTTTGTTCCGACACATACCTATGTTTACTGTTGATGGAGACTCCATAAACTAAATGAAAGCTGCAGGTCAGTACTGCTGCATGCACACAACTACAGACCAGATCGGACGGCTATGGTGTCTTTTTTGGAAACATTGAGTACAACTTACATTATCGTGGGCTTAATTCGTTTGTTGGGACTTAATTTAGTGGTTGAGCTTAACCACGGAATCCAAGAAAATTAATCCCCCACGAATAATAATGATTTCACAGTAAATACTAGGGCTTTCAACTAGACTAGACTGTTACTACGGTCAGTTTGAGGTGAGTTTGGTTGTACTATTGTATCTAGAGTGTAACTATAGAACTTGATCAAACTCACTCTGTAATACTATTGAAGCAATGTAGAACAAGCATTATAAAGCAGACTTACTAGATTCTGTTTCCATGGCAACCAGAAAGCAAGCAGAAAATAGAAAATAAAAAAACACACAAAGTTAGTGACATGTTACCAAAATGCACAGCAAAAGTACTTCCATATTGTTATTAATAATAAGCTTTAAAGGGGCTGCCTCCAGATTAACAATACCACATCACTGAAGCAAAGTTCCTTCTTTTCTACTTTACCTTTTTACTGTGTGATTAACACACTAAATTACATTTCCACATACTGTAAAATCATTAATATTTGTGGGGGACTAATTTTCGTGGATTTCGTGGTTGAGTCAATCCACGAAATTTAATCCCAACGAACAAGTAAAATTCCCATTCATTTTATGTTCAAAAGTAGAAATCCACGAATTCATATCCCATCGAAATTGCCGTTTTGACCAAAACCACAAAATTTCATGCCCACGAAATTAAATGATTTCACAGTAGTTTACTGTATATCTGAGTATAGAAAATACTGACAAGAATTCACTAAATCATTTTGATGATGCATTTTATTTCCAAATCAATTTTATTAACAAATGTGGAAACTTTGGCATGAACCTGGTGGCATACCCTTTAATATACACAGGCAAAGCAATACACAGCAAAAAGCAATTATTTATGCAGACTTAACATTCATTTCACTGCATGATACTTAAGGGTCATTCAGAAATACCACTGAATTGTAAGCATATAATTATCTCTCCAGGCATCACAAGCCTAGTTTTCCAGCCTTAATTTCAACTCGAAATTTCAAACAGTAATTTCCTATATTAAATGGCCTGTTGGCACTTATTCTTGCAGAAATTTGTCAAGAAAAAACTTTAATAAAGAAATTTCAGCTAAGAAAATTCTTAAATAATACAATGGAAGCTTGTCCTGTGTACCAAAGTTCCTTAACTTCCTTACACTAAACATCTCATACATCAGTCATGCTTAGAAATATTTCTACTATAGAATTCAACTTTAATATTACCAGACAAAGTAATGCTACTTCTCATTCAAATTTCTGTAACACTTTCCTTGAAATGACTTTTTGTCATGTTATCGAACTTATTAAAGAATAGTTTTTTTGCTTTTGTTTGGATTAACATCTAATCAACACAATTTATAGGTCATATGGTGATTTTCCAGCTTTGATGGTGAAGGAAGACCCAAAGTGCCCCTCCATGCATATTTCCTTTGGGCTACTGGGTAGAACCACCAGCCTTTCATAAGAAAACTGGATGGCTTCCTCACATGAAGAATTCAACGGCCAAAGTGTGGCTTGAACCCATATCGTTGAGAGGCAAGTGACTTAAGGTCAGCGGCATAATAGCCACTCGGCCACAAAGGACCCTTATAAAATAACAGATCTGTGATATAAAGGATATAAACATGGTGATTTACTTTGACACGATCATATTATTTAATATATCAATACATACATCATGGATTAATTTTACATGCTATGACAGAAACAGTGAAACACTGATTGCTCAGTCGCAAAGGGGATGAGCACATTGCACAAAGTATCCAGGGTTGACATCAAAACATAAAATATATAAGGAAAGCTGTTCAGGACTACTTAAATTGCCCAAGTCAGTCCTGTTGCTTGAGTCAGTCCTGTTGCTCAAGTCAGTCTTGCTGCTTGAGTCAGTCCTGTTGCTTGTGTCAAGCCAGTCCTGTTGGTCGAGTCTGAGTCAGTCCTGTTGCTCGAATCAGTCAATCCTGTTGTTCAAGTCAGTCCTGTTGCTCAAGTCAGAGTCAGTCATGCTGCTCAAGTCAATGAAGGTTGAGCAAGCTGTATTTCACTGTATCTTGGTATATTTCCATGCCTATTTCAAAACGACTTTAATTCTTTTATACATAATGTAAGATATATACACATACAAAATGTACATGTATATGATGTGTAGCATAACTAGTACAATTAGTTTTATTACAGGGTCATGCATTCCTTTAATTTTAGGTATGTTTTTTTTTATGACTGGCATTCATATTAACGAACTTAAATGTTCAGTTAAGCAATTATAATCTTAAGTTATCAGTTAAAGTTATGGTGGGTGGGGTATGTCAAACACAATGTGCTGTATGATGCAATCAGTCTAATTCAGTCACTTATTATTCAAGCATCAGTCAACAGTGCTTCCATTGATCAACGTGTCTAAATTGATCAAACTTTCTATCAGAGCTTTTTATATCAAAGAAACTTATCAATAACTATAAAACAACAAATGAAAATGAAAAGTCCCCTAAAATCTGTGCATTGTACACCTCAGAGTCCTCTCAACCATTTGTACTAATACCCTTACATCTTTCCTACATATTATGTTCTAACCAAATATTTTTTATGTTTAAAAAAAAAAAAAATTGTACATTTCTTTTTAACCATTAAAGAACAAAATATCAAAATTGAAATAATTTAAATAATTAATTTTCAAATTTTCAAACTTGGACACTGATTTGGGGATGAAGCACTGCTGACATCATGCACGAGAAACGTGTTCATGTTTACCACAGGCTATTTCACTGCCATCTGGGGCTGGGATTGGTTCTGTGAGAGAAACATGTACATTCAAAATCTATTTCAAATCTCAGAAACGAAATTTTTAGACTAATGTCTGATGTTTTGAACAGCTTGACGTCATTTAATTTTTTTATCTGTTAAATATGCTTTCCCCAAACAAAGGTTAACCCTTAGCCTGCTAAATTTCTATAATGGACTGGTTCATCATTCAATTTGGGAAGTACCACTTATCATTCAAATGGGGTGTTTTTCGGAAAATTTACTGACTGAATAGCGAAAGTGCAGACCATGATCAGACTGCACGGATGTGCCGGCTGATCTTTGGGCTGCATGGTCAAAGGCAGAATCATTTGCCGCCAGCAGGCTTAAGGTTAAATATTCTCCATTCAATTTGGCAAACATATATACAAGATGTATAGTATAGAATCAAAGCCTATAAATAGAATCAATGCCTATAATAGATTCAAAGCATATAATTTATGCATAAACCAACCCTGAAATATAATCCTAAATATCAAATTCCAAGTGCAAACTAAATAATTTCTTACACCTTCCCATATCACATGACAATTTTCTTCTTTGTATCAGTTCCTTATAATTATCTAGCATATTAGTTTTCTTTTTTTAAAGGGATGTCCAATAGGTCTTAACTACCACACAAGTACAGACAACATTATGAAACTGAAGGTCAAAACTGATTTCAAATATAACTCCTTGAGCTATTCATTAGTGTATAATTTTAATGAAACATTATTTTGGCAAGTCAGGGGCTGAAACACAAAACTAATTGTATAACATTTTCACAGAACTTTTTGGATCAACCCTTGAAAATGTGTGTTCTGTTACTATTGAAAATCCCTTTAAACAATCTAAAGTATAATTTATGTGTATGTATATCCAACTAACTCATTTTGTTACACATTATATACTGAATGAAATATTATTCTTGACTGACGACTGTGCTCAAAAAAATTCTTTAGATAATGGTCCTTCATGTATATTCAAAATAACTATAACATATAAACTAACTTTGAAAAAAAAAGATTTTTATGATCCTTTGAATAACATACTTTCAAAAGTCTTAACTTTATAAATTGACCTGATTACTTCAGCTGAAACTGTTTGCTGTTAAACCCGTCTTCAGCATCCGGCCAAGGAAGTGACCTAATATGGCTACCGGAGACAGGTGACAGTTTTAAGTCAGGTTGAAACAAACACAAAATGCCAATACATGAAATTTCTTGTCTGGATGCTTTAAAGAAGTATCTGCTTAATACAGGTGCCCTTAAGGTAGTAGAGGTGTAATAACAATGTTTACAAAATGGCATTTGCTTGGTATATTCTTAAAGATGACCATGTTTCGCACTGCTTTGCAATTTTTTAACAATATTTACCATGCCCTTTTTTCAAATTTTGTTATAACTTATGGTATCTCCTCTAGCTCAAGTAGAGACAAATTTCAAAGTGATGACCACTTTACAAAACGTTCGCAAAGAACTCATTTTACCATTAATTTTAATAAAAGAATCATCAAACTATTGGTAAACAATTATAAAACACAAATTAACAAGAGCTGTCTCCATAGGATGACATATGCCCCCGATGGCACTTTGAATGAGTAGTTATGGCCGATGTTAGAGTTTAGGACCTTTGACCTACGGAGCTGGGTCTTGCGTGCGACACGTCGTCTTACTGTGACACACATTCATGCGTAGTTATTTTAAAATCCATGCATGAATGACAAAGATATGGACCGGACACGCCCATCAATGCACTATCATGAAAAATGACCTTTAACGTCTAAGTGTGACCTTGACCTTTGAGCTACAGACCTGGGTCTTGCGCGCGACACGTCGTCTTACTGTGGTACACATTCATGCCAAGTTATTTGAAAATCCATCCATGGTTGACAAAGATATGGACCGGACAGGCCCATCAATGCACTATCCTTTAATGTCTAAGTGTGACCTTGACCTTTTAGCTACGGACCTGAGTCTTGCGCGCGACACGTCGTCTTACTGTGGTACATATTCATGCCAAGTTATTTGAAAATCCATCCATCGATGACAAAGATATGGACCGGACACGCCCATCAATGCACTATCCTTTAATGTCTAAGTGTGACCTTGACCTTTGAGCTACGGACCTGGGTCTTGCGCGCGACACGTCGTCTTACTGTGGTACACATTCATGCCAAGTTATTTGAAAATCCATCCATCGATGACAAAGATATGGACCGGGCACGCCCATCAATGCACTATCCTTTAATGTCTAAGTGTGACCTTGACCTTTGAGCTACGGACCTGGGTCTTGCGCGCGACACGTCGTCTTACTGTGGTACACATTCATGCCAAGTTATTTGAAAATCCATCCATCGATGACAAAGATATGGACTGGACACGCCCATCAATGCACTATCCTTTAATGTCTAAGTGTGACCTTGACCTTTGAGCTACGGACCTGGGTCTTGCGCGCGACACGTCGTCTTACTGTGGTACACATTCATGCCAAGTTATTTGAAAATCCATCCATTGATGACAAAGATATGGACCGGACACGAAAATTGCGGACAGACTGACAGACTGACAGACCGACAGACGGACAGACGGTTCAAAAACTATATGCCTCCCTTCGGGGGCATAAAAATATGAATATCATTTTATCTAGGGTTCCTCAAGTACACGGACTTAATGATACAGAATTCTAACTTCAACATAGAAAAAATAAGGTCGAATCCTGTGTTTCTGTTTTGAATTTTGCTTACTTCATTCAAAAATGACCTTGGGACAGACGTATAACCTACCTAAATTTCTTCCACAATATGTAATCTAAAGAGTGAAAGCAAAATAGAGAACTTTTACCACATGTAACTCAATATTTTTAAAGATGTGTAACTCTACCCCTTCTGTTTAAGTAGTAAATTCAATTTGAACAGCAAGAAATCGCTGATCAAATTACTTTTTTTCCATTTTTGTACAATAAATCAATCATAAGTCTTGAAAGAAGTAAAAACTTACCAGAAAAAATGGAAAATAAGAGAAAAAAAAAATTGGTCCCAGTAGGGCTTGAACCTACGCCCCCTGAGAATTGCAGTAAAAGTGGGTTTATGTTAGGAATTGAATACTCTTCAAAAAGGAGGTACTCTATTACACCTCTACTACCTTAAGTAAGGTTGAAATTAGAACAAAATACTAATACATGCAGTTTGTTGTTTGGCTGTTTAAGGCAAGTACCTGTTTAATACAGGTGCTTTTAAAGGCAGGTTAAAATGTATCTTTAATCTAGTTCAAGGACTGTGAAGGACCATATCTATGAGACATAAAAACTAAACAATATACGAAACGACAATCCTGATAAATGTATGAATCTACAGATTATATTCCTGTGACTTTATTATTTTGTACCTGCAGCCTCATCTGAAATCAATTACTGTCTATCAAATACATGGTAACTATTTCATCTTTCTTAATAAAATTATCTCCCCTTAATACTCATTTTTGTATGATACCTGTTATGCAAGATGAAAACAAACATACTGTTAAAAGTTTTTAAATGCATAATATTTATCACATTTGAAAAATCTTTTGTTTACCAGTTATAAGATTCTATCATCACATCAAATACATTCAGACAAGTTCAAAAAATACAATTCAACTCTCACCAGGCAGGTTATTTTTTTGAAATTCACCTCATCTTATTAAAAATCATTGAAAATCCACCTCATCTCATGAAAAATTCTATAAATAGACTTGGTCAGCAAGAGTAACCTACCTTGTGCTCCTAACATTGTTGCCTTCACAGTGGAGAGTATCTTCAACTGGGTACCAATGGTTGGGATTCTTTCACAAACTTGTAACAAATTCTGCAACATGACAGAAAATACCAATATATGTATGAGTAACCTATCAAACTATTAAGTACTATATTCATTCCATGTCACACTTGAGATTTAAACGGGTAAAGGTAAGCTGTATCTAACGTCCCATATGATCAACATACAACACAAGCTAATAAGCTACTGTGCGACAAACTAGGTATCCAGTAACAGATACTTACCTGTGCTTATTTTACCTCCTGGTATGACCCTTTAAATGCAGAATACCAAGCAAGAGAGCTACCAGTACCATTTTTCAGGTCTTTGGTATGGAACGGCCTGGGATAGAACCCCAGACCTCCCGCACTCAGAGCAGACACTCTATCACTGAGCTATTAAGGCATATTCAGGAGTTTTTAAAAGAAACAGATATATGATTTATTTATACTATTTTTCTCAGTCAGTTAAAGAAAACTGAAAGGGGCTGTTTAAACAAATTTTATCTCAACCGCTCCATCAATTTAAGAAGTAACCAACCTACCTCAACTAAGCATGTCAGTTAAACACAATTATTTAAAGGATGTTATTTTTTTTGTCCACAATTCTATTCTGTGAATCCCTATAATACAATAATATGTCTCCCACAACTGCCTAATCATCTAAACACTAAGTCAGTGTTTTTATACTGTTTAGTCACAACAAATATACCTTTGAAGAGTAAAATGGCTGATTTTCAGTAATTCAAGGGCCATAATTCTGAAGTGCCTATGCCAATTTTGCTAGTTATCGAACCTGGGAGAGGAATTATGGTCATACACATTTTGTTTAAGTTTAGTGAAGATCGGATAAAAAATGTTTGACTTGGAGTGCGGACAAGATGAATGGTTTTTGGTGCATGTTTGAGAATGAAGACTTCAGCATTTTTATGAGTCTAGGTGATTCATTAGTTATTGTCAAGGGCCATAATTCCGAAGTGTCTTAACGGATTTGGCTAGTTATCGAACTTGGCCAAGGTCTTATTTGCAAACACATTTTGTTCGAGTTTGGTGAAGATCGGATACGAAATGTTTGACTTAGTGTGCAGACAAGATGAATGGTTTTTGGTGCATGTTTGAGAATGAAGACTTCAGCATTTTTATGCATCTAGGTGATTCATAAATTATTGTCAAGGGCCATAATTCCAAAGTGTCTTGGCCGATTTAGCTAGTTATCGAACTTGGCTGAGGTCTTATGGTCAAACACATTTTGTTTAAGTTTGGTGAAAATCGGATGAGAAATGTTCGACTTAGAGTGCGGACAAGCTTTGTGACAGACACACACACAGACAGACTGGAGTAAATCAATATGTCTCCCACACCACTGTGTGGTGGGAGACATAATAAATTATCTAACATACTCAATATACAAGGTTGCACATGAAACCAACACTATTAAG
This sequence comes from Mercenaria mercenaria, assembly GCF_021730395.1. Taxonomy (NCBI): domain Eukaryota; kingdom Metazoa; phylum Mollusca; class Bivalvia; order Venerida; family Veneridae; genus Mercenaria; species Mercenaria mercenaria. The sequence continues at coordinate 26,579,157 of NC_069377.1, read as the reverse complement.
CAAGGCTCCGGAAATTTTGAGAACTCAATCGGTCCGAAACGAAAATCATGACATCGGTGCTACCCCACCCACTGCATTACCAATATGCTGCACCATATTTGTAAAACATGATAGAGTAAAGAAATAAGCATGTCATGCATTAAGAATGATTTACCAGTCACCGCGAGTTACCATACAATGAAGACAGTTATTCAGTGTTATATGTGATCGTTACTTTGTTTAAATTTCGATGTTTTTCCAAGAAAATACTTACAGGGATAAAATTGCTGAGGCATTGACACCGTGTACCTAGCTAGTCTAAAAGCCAACGCACGTGTTGGTACCGCATTCAAGGCAGATACTTTGTGATGTTTCCTCATTCTTTGATGGAATTTTATAAAATACAATGCATCAAAGTGACATATTCTCTGCCAAACATCCTCAGTATTTTAAGAATACTCTGTCGCGGACCGAATGTGTACGTTATGTGAACGCTGAGATCGAATTTCCCGCATGTATAGTACCAAAATGTCACGAGGGTTGGCCTCGGATATTTCATTACACTGGCGTTGTACTTCAGTAAGCATCTACATTATGTAAAGTCATATGTTCTCTTCTGATGTAAACAAAATTTCATTTTGAAACATTTTTTAAAAGACCGATTTGATAAACAGTGCCACTCCGGTTTTCTTTATCATTCGAGTTTGCCAGTCCATTTTTTTCTTTTTTTGTACAGCCGGGTTGCAAAGACGATTTTCTGTACTTGTTTCAACTGGAGGTCCAACAAATGAATCGTTAATTTTTACAAATCAAGTAATTATAAAAACTATTTATATCGATTTCCCGTGTGATGTCTCATTAAATGCAGTGACCGTTTGTTTTTTACCCGTGATTAATCATAGCCTTTTTAAATAAACCAGCCATCGGATTCTAAATAAAAGAAGTGGATACCCGCCGAAAGCATTTGGATCCAGTCAGAAACATTTAGAAACCAGTCAAAAATGTTTAATACATTGCAGTCGGCTGTCTGCAAACTTTAAAGGATGTGCCGCGCGAGAACTGATTGCATCACATGCTAATTCAAAACCGATTATCAAGGTGACAATCAGACCGTTTGACACGTTTATTGATTATCTGAGGGTGCTACCAACCATTTCCTGCTTGGCAGGTGGTCATGTATTGAGATTTCAGACCGAAAGTTATACTTTTCTCAAATTTTACGGGACCGATTTTTTTCGTTTTTTCACTTCATGAATCGGTCTGAAAAGTAAAAAAATCGGTCCAAAACCGACAAACCGGCAAATTTCCGGAGCCCTGCTATTAAGGAAATATATAAAAAACTTACAGTTCTCATCTTTTTATCAGTACACTCGGCTGCAAGTTTCTTGGCGAGACGTGTAACCTCTTCAGAAGCCTCAGCGATGTTCTTGGCTGTCGAGATCAGATCTTTCTTTGTTCCTCCTTCACCTCTGTAAATTGTAACAGAACATTTAACAATGTAGCAAACTTACACCATACATACTGTGAAATCATTAATATTTCGTGGGGGACTAATTTTTGTGGATTTCGTGGTTGAGTCAATCCACGAAATTTAATCCCATGAACATGTAAAATTCCCATTCATTTTATGTTCAAAAGTTGAAATCCACGAATTCGTATCCCCACCTTCTGTAAGCCAGCTGGATGGCTTCCTCACATGAAGAATTCAACACCCCGAGTGAGGCTCGAACCCACATCGATGAGTGGCAAGTGATTTGAAGTCAGCGACCTTAACCACTCGGCCACGGAGGCCCCCCTGACTGAGTTCACCGTATGGAAAGTCACACCTGCTTTACATGAGTTATCGTCATAAGGAAGGCCACACCTACCTGACTAGCTGACAAATTTTCGCCATAGGGAAGGCCACACCTACCTGACTAGCTGACAGAGTTTCGCCATAAGGAAGGCCACACCTACCTGACCAGCTGACTGAGCTTCACTATAAGGAAGGCCAAACCTACCTGACTGAGTTTCACCATAAGGATGGTCACACCCACCTGGCTGAGTTTCACTATAAGGAAGGTAACATTTACCCGACTAGCTGGCTGCGTTTCACCTTAGAGAAGGCCACATCCACCTGACTAGCTGAGTTTCGCCATAAGGAAGGCCACACCTTCCTGAGTTTCACCATAAGGAAGGGCACACCTACTTGACTAGCTGACTGAGATCCACCCTTAAGAAGGCCTCAATTACCTGATTAGCTGACTTTTGCCATAAGGAAGGCCACACCTACATGAAGAGTTTACTGAGTTTCGCCATAAGGAAGGATACACCTACCTGACTAGCTGACTGAGCTTCACTAAAAGGAAGGCCAAACTTATCTGACTAGCTGACTGTTTCGCCATAAGGAAGGCCACACTTACCTGACTAGTTGACTTAGCTTCACTACATGTGTCGTGGAGACATCAAAAGAAGACAAAGCTGTTGTCCGTTTTACAATGACTTTGTTTACTTTGTAGACTGGAAGCAAAACAATTGACTTACAGGACATCATAACATACAACAAAAGAGTATGTTACGTAAACGTGATGCCAAGAATGGCGCTTCATTAAATATACATGTAACTTAACGTGACAACATGTATAAGGAAGGCCAAACCTACCTGACTAGCTGACAGAGTTTTGCCATAAGGTAGGCCACATCTACCTGACTGACTTGAGTTTCATAATAAGGATGGCCACACCTTCCTGACTTAGTTTCACTTTAAGGAAGGTCACATTTACCTGACTAGCTGGCTGCGTTTCACCTTTGGGAAGGCCACATCCACCTAACTAACTGAGTTTTCTCATAAGAAAGGCCACACCTTCCTGAGTTTCACCAAAAGGAAGGCCACACCTACCTGACTAGCTGACTGAGTTTCACCATAAGGAAGGCCATTCTTTTTGCTGCAGCAATAATCTCATTGTCTTTACTGGACCACTGTTTGGCTTCCATATGAAGGGCATGTGCAGCCATCTGTAAAAAATAGTCTGTTATTGACTGTTGCGCAACATTTATTTTATAGTAATAATCATTAAGCTTATAGAATGGCCATATTTCCAAACAACCCGGACATGATTTCATTTTTTCAGCAATTCAACATGATGTTGATTGATTTAAAGTTGCATTAACACAGTTCATGTCATTTGATGATTTTTCAATTCTTATAGTAGAGGAAGACAAATGAAGCCCCTTTGGGTACAATTTCACACAAGTTGACACCAGCGCAGAAGCAGCCAGCTGGATGGCTTCCTCACATGCTGACCCAGACTGGGGTCAAATGCATGGAGGATGAGGGTTAAGTGATTCAAGGTCAACTATCTAACCCACTTTGCTGAAGGAGCCCTCAGACTCAACATGAATATTCAAACAAGCTGACATGCCTATTTAAGGTTAGGGTGGATAATTTTCATGTTACCATACTGAAATACCACGAAAACAGGAACATATTTACTTTTCACCGTCACATCTGTATTCAGCAGCCAGCAAAAGGAGCAACAAAATCTGGTTGCTTAATCTTTACCCTGCTAAATTTCTAAACTGGACTGGTCCATCATTCATTTTGGGCAGTACCACTTCTTATTCAAAGGGGTGTCCACTGAAAATTTACTGACTAAATAGCAAACAGTGCAAACCATGATCTTGGTCTGCACTGGTCGCAAAGGCAAAACCGCTTACCGTCAGCAGGCTAAAGGTTATGGAAGGTGACTGCTTAAGACAGGTTGAAATTAGAAGTTAATATGGGAAGCTAACTGACTGGCTGCTTAAGGCAATTGGCTGCTTAATGCAGGTGGCCACTAACACAGGTATAACTGTACTATATGCCTTGGCTTACCATGATGGGTTGGTTTTCCTGAGGAATAGGGAAATGCATGTCATCTTCGTCGTCAGTCTCTGGTGGTGGTGGGCGTGGCGGCATTGTATCTGAGGGCAATGGGGGACGTGGTGGTCCATCTGTAAATATATCAGAATAGTATGTTTAGACATTACGTGCTACTACTGGTCAAGTGTACCATGAACACACGTAAATAAGACACATGTACATAGGTAAAAAAGACACAAGTGTACGAATAAACATTCAAAACTGTTAAACACACTCTTTACCATCAACATGACATCACATGACAAAGTTACATCCCAATACAATATTCCATATTATATCTACTGTCTATATACATGTATTTTGAATGATGTGTACTTTATTATATCAAATACTAATGTATTCACAATCTAACATTCTAATAAAAGCTTTGCATAGAAGTATAGACAACCTTTATGAATATCAAGTGTATAAATAATATTCGAAATTAATTAGAGAATAATGTATAATTAGCCAAGCCTACTCCATATTATAAATAATGACATCATGCAATTTGCAACTCAATCTCATCCTAGGGAGGATTTTCACTCAGAACTAATAGTGTGGTCAGTAGGAACTAAAATGTTCAATTTAACACTGATGGTTTGGCCCTTAGTGCAGACCACTTTGATCTATGGTTACAAGTTCCCAAAAGTAAATGGAGTGCAGAAATCACAGGGTATCTGCCATATTGTAACAGTGGATTTGACTGGATATCTCACTAGTTTTAAATATGCATGTTCACAGACCAGACTACAGATCCAAGTGAAATTCCTCTTGGATGTTTATGTTTTAGCATACATATCAAGGACTCTTATGCACAAACTCATTTTTTTAAGGATACAAAGGTTACCGGCCTCAACTACATGTTAAGGATATCACATGCACTATCTCTAAGTCAAAGGTAAATTTCATGTCGCATTTTAACCCAAACACAAATATACTGCCAGAACAATGTAAGCCTTGTCTAGTCATTGTGCCACTTTGTAAAAAGTTGTAACAGCATCTTTACTGGTAATTCCTTAAAATTTAAACCCCATTTATTACCCTAAAATCACTTATCATAATTTTGTTGGTAGCATCATGGGGGTATGAATTGAATAGAAATTTCATATGTTCATAGGGAATGTAATTTCACATACTGATGCAACTCTGAAATCAATAAAATTTAGTCCCCAACAAATGTTCATGAATTTACAGCATGTGTAAGACCTATGTATCACCATACTATGTTTTTTTTTTGTTTAAAGTCAGGCTTCAAATTGTTAGTCTCCGAGACTAACTGAGACAATAAAGCAAATGTGACACTCAACTAAGATTAAGTATGGCAAATTATGACAATCGAAATAGTAGAAACCTGTTCTACATTGTTATGTATGTAAAACAACATAAACCACTTACACATTATACTATTTCTGATTAAAAACAAGAGTACTAACCATCTGACCTTAACTTATCCGAAATGTTCTCAGGAAACTTTTCAAACCATTTTATGTCAAATTCTATTTCCAACATTATTTCTGGCTTACAATAAAAGCATAGCATGTAAATTAAATTGTTTTAATACTAAACTATATTTCATTAGCATAAATACAATGTCACAAATTTAAGATGCATAAAACTGCCAAAATTTTATGTTGTGGTTTCCGTCAGCAGAAAGCTTTCTTTCTACTTTTCAAATGCACCATGAAATCAATTTGTTTTAATTTTAATAATGTAACACTTAATAAATTATTTTGTGGGTTAGATATGAGTGACACTGGAAACCATTACATTAATTTTGGCCTTAGTAACATAACAGGTCAGTAAACATGCCTATGAAATCAAGTTGCATAAAATACTGCATAATTATGTTGAAATTTTCACAAGATAGTAAAATGTCATGATGTCGTGTAAATTAAAAATGCTTTTGGCCGACATGAAGTTCTGTGATTTTGGGCCGGAACTGCTGTTTGCTGGAGGCAAGAATTTAAATATTTAATTCTTTTAAAAAATAATTAAGGCCTAAAAAAGTTCTTTGTTTCTGGTAACATGCTCAAAAAAATTAGGTAGGTAGGTCAGAATTTTATTTTTTTAAATTTTTTTTTATTAAGGGAGATTTTTCAGAAATTACATTTGTGTCAAAAAATGAATACAAATAAGGGGGTTATGCCTTTAGAGCATCAGTAAGTTGATTTCTAACATCACTGGCCATGTTTAAAGCATAAAAAGTGCAGTTTTTAAACTTTTTCTTAGAAAGTTGAAAAAAAATTCTCCAAGGCCATAAAAACATTAATTTTAGAGTCAGGCCAAAAATTTAGGGTAGGTGGGGATACTGGAAACAAACAATTTTTTTTTTAAAGAGGTGAATGGGAAATTTGGCAAGAATTTAAAAATTTCATTTTTTTTTAAATAATTAATGGGAAATTTATTTGGTCACTGGGAACTAATTTCATGGATTGCCTTCAATTTCGAACAAAGAAAAACATTCCATTCTGCATGTTCTTAATGGAATGTATTAATGAATTTTCTTCCACATACACTGTATCAATAAATAACCAAAATTCACTGACACAAAACATGAAAATTTCAACATCTCCAACTTTAACAAAAACAGCATTTGTAAAAATATAGAATGGTTTAAAACAGTGGCAGGGAGCCAAAAGCTTCTTTCTGTTAGACGCAAAGAAGTCAATCAGTCCTGTATAGCAATAAACCTGTTTTAGGGGAAAAAAGGAAAACACATTATTTATTTCAACAGGTGTTAATCTTTGGGGTGTGTATGCAAGAACAGTGTACTGGTAACATAAAAATTCCAGCTCGAGAGAAATTAAAAGCAGTAAAAATGATTTCTTAATTTTCTATGTCCAAATATTTTTTTCTCTAGTCTCCATTGTACAGAGTATTCTTGAAACGTAAATTACTGTTTTCAGTATTTTTGAATTTCTCATATAAAAGATTTCATGAATTACGAGCTGGAACTGTCATGTTACACATTAAAATTCCTCATTCCAGAACATCCATCTTAACAATATATCTATGACCTTCATAGTATGGACTGTATGCTGGAGGCGGGGGGATAGGTGGCGCCACTGGAGGAGGAGGTGGAGCCGACCTTTGAGGGGCACTTTGTTGGCTTTTCTTCATGGCTGCTGTAAAAGGTACAAATCAAAAATAACATTCTATGTAAATATCAATATACAATAGTGTAATGCATCTATCTATCTATCAATCACCTCTAAACTACAAATCTACTAACATATATACATTGATACGCCTTTTAAATTTTTTAATTCTGTTGAATATCTTTCAGCCTCCACTGTTCAGAAAGACAACAAAATGAAAGCAGTTGGTTTCTCAAGTTTGTGTGTAGAGAAATAGACAGCCAGTGCTTGACTATATGGTTTGTTATCCCAGAAGCAGGAACATTATGCTAAATGTTAAAATATCTGTCGAGTTTCAATCCAGTATCTGCACTAAGTTTTGGAGATAAAAAAATGAATGCAAAACTTTAACCAGAAGTTTTTACAAATTAAAAGGAGACATTATTTGCAAAATACATTTCAGATTTATGGGACTTGATGCAATGACCTAGTTTTATAAACCCAACGTATGAAGTTTCAATTCAATAGTTTTTTAGTTTTTAACTTAGTAACTTGCATGTTTTTATTGCAAAACTTTAAACAGGATTTTCTAAGTCCAAAAGTGGGCATAATTTGGTCAAAATACATGTCAGAGTTATGGGACTTGACCCAGTGAGGTTGGTGTTTCAAAGCTATATGCCTTTAAATGATAGCTATACATTGCCTGAAAATTTTAAGGGGTGATGTAAGCCAACACCAATGCAAGGGTGAGTAGAATAGCTCAACTATTCTTCGAATAGTCGAGCTAAAAATTGTTATTATGTTTATAATTTACTTCAACAAAGCCAAAGAAGGGGTTTTGTATGCTTTAGTGAAATTAAGAAAGAGGGATTTTGTCCTACAGCAAGTTGCTCAAGTGAGGACTATAGCTCATTTAAAGAATTTTGACAGGTAAAAGTTGCTGGTTACCTCTTTTAATGAAACTTTTCCTAAATAATTAATTGATGAAATAATTCTTTGCTGAAGCAAGATTATTAATATTATTATTCTTTTCTAAGCTGTCTTTCTCAGTGGAGCTGAAAAACAGTGCTCAACCTCTTTTTAAACTGTATTTATTTATTATAGTGCCTTATTTACCCATTTATAAGACCATACTTCTATAAAACAGACTCCCTTAAGTACTTCTTCAAAATCGGCAGTACTTTCAAGACTCTTAACTAAATCATTAGGTCAATGACAATGACCCGCTTATTAGACAAGGCAACACAACAGATCTGATTTTTTAGGTGAAAAACTATGTCATATAGGCGAATAAATATGGTTATGCTTTGCTATACATATACATCTTGCTAAATGCTTATATACATCTACAAAGTAACACTATAATATAACCATAATGCTATTTTTAACTTGTAAACAAATCAAATATTAACATATCTATTACAAATTATCAATACAATTTCTGGGAATCATAAATATAATTATGATAAATTTCTAACTTTGTAAGTCTGCCTAATTTAGGACAGAAAACTTTAATTCCTCTCAAAATACTGGGTTCTTTCCTCCAGAAAAAAAGATGATCTTCTTTTAATTGAAAAATGAGAAATCTAAAAAGTAACCATCTTTCAGCCGGGGAAACTTTTCTGTTTTAATATATTCCTATGTAACTGAATATAAAACACGTCAATAAAATTGTTAGTATACTGTACAAACTTCAAGAACAGAAATTAACCCAACAAAAAATGTCCATGCTTTGCAGAAACATTACAAAACAAAACATGAAGAAAATGAAATAAATGATACAAAATATGAAATGAAAGTCCTGAAAACTGTTTAAAATAACTGATTACCTAATCTAACAAGAGCACCGCCTTGCGGGTGCTGACGCTCATCTGATTTTTTTTGTGTAATAGAAATATTGTCCTACCCATGATTTTCTAAGTCTAAAAAGGGCCATCATTCTTGCAAAAAGCAGGATAGAGTTATGTTTCTTGATGTACAGTGTCCACTTATGATGGTGAAAAACTGTTGCAAGTTTTAAAGCAATAGCTTTGATAGTTTATGAGAAAAGTTGACTTAAACATAATACTCAACCAAGAAAATGATTTTCTAAGTCCAAAAGGGGCAATAAGTATTGCAAAAAGCAGGATGGAGTTATGTTGCTTGCTGTACAGGGTCAGCTTATGATGGTGAACAAGTGTTGCAAGTTTCAAAGCAATAGCTTTGATAGTTTAAGAGAAAAAGTTGACCTAAACATAAAACTTAACCAAGAAATCTGATATTTTCTAAGTCCAAAAGGGGCCATAAATCTTGCAAAAAGCAGGACGGAGTTATGTTTCTTGCTATACAGGGTCAACTTATGATGGTGAACAAGTGTTGCAAGTTTTAAAGCAATAGCTTTGATAGTTTAGGATAAAAGCTGACCTAAACATAAAACTTAACCAAGAAAACTGATTTTCTAAGTCCAAAAGGGGCAATAAATCTTGCAAAAAGCAAGATTGAGTTATGTTTCTTGATGTACAGGGTCTGCTTATGATGGTGAACAAGTATTCCAAGTTTCAAAGCAATAGCTTTGATAGTTTAGGAGAAAAGTTGACCTAAACATAAAACTTAACCAAGAAATCTGATATTTTCTAAGTACAAAAGGGGCCATAAATCTTGCAAAAAGCAAGATGGAGTTATGTTTCTTGCTATACAGGGTCAGCTTATGATGGTGAACAAGTATTCCAAGTTTCAAAGCAATAGCTTTGATAGTTTAGGAGAAAAGCTGACCTAAACATAAAACTTAACCAGGCAACGCCGATGCAGACGCCGACGCCGACGCCGACGCCGACAACCGCTCAAGTGATGACAATAACTCATCATTTTTTTTCAAAAAATCAGATGAGCTAATAAAATTAAATCTGAAATGAATGGAAATAATATTATCAACATAACAATCTGGTATTAACTAAACCAAGGCCCATGCATGAATGATGGGGACTTCAGTCATGGAAGGATATCTGTTTGAGAGGGCAGATACTGCATACACTTTACACTATAATGGTATTCATCAAGTGATTTCATACTGGCCTTGTTATTTGTTAGGTAGTCACATTGGCCCGAGATCGAGCTCCAATACAACTGCACAAGGATAACAGCAGGCCAATATGAAAATACTTGATTAAAGATAATTTTGTTATTCAACCAATACTGCCCCCCCCCTCCCACCTTTGTTATAGCCAATCAAAATGGCTTGCATAAATCCAATATTGGCCCTTAATTTCTCACACTGGCCCCAATTTTCTCATACTTGTCCTGACTTTCTTATACTGACTGAGTCGAGTTTGTTATTGGCTCAACCTGTTTCATCTTAGCACAAACTAGAGCTGCTTTTGAGAAAAGCACATGTCTCCCACAACTGCCTAATCATCTGAATTGTAGTATATGAGTCAACCATGTATTAAAACCTCAACTGCCTTATCAGACTTTCAGCGCTTTGATAATCAAAAACAAGTTTCAAGGGCCATAGTTCCGAAATGCCTAGGCAGATCTGGCTAGTTATGAAACCTGGCCGAGGACTTATTTGCAAACATTTTTTGTTCAAGTTTGGTGAAGATCGGACGAGAAAAGTTCAACTTAAGAGTGCGGACAAGATCTGTGACAGACATACAGACAGACACACACACACAGACAGGAGTAAATCAGTATGTATCCCAGACCACTGTGTGGTGGGAGACATAATTATCTCATATTGAGTCCAACAATGCACGGCTGAATAATAAAAAGCAATATTATTTTAAAAACTAAAAATAAATAAAAAGAAAGCTATCACACATGAATAAATATTATCTGTGACTAATAAGTAAAATGAGAGTGATTAAATTAAGTATTATTCTAAGTAGGCCTATCAACTGTTATACTGAGATATTTTCTAAGAAATTATTGCATCTATTAACTAAATCAAACTACAGAATAATAATATACATTTGATTAATCTAAAGAGTTATCTAAAATGTTCACTCATATAGTTCAGTTAGTATGTTGGCACTTGATATACATGATATGCTGTGTTTATGTACCTTCATGGGCTAAGGCCTGGGCCATTTGGGCAGAGCCCGGCCCACCATCCGCAAACTGTTCTGGAACTATAGTTATATATAACAATCAGCAACCTTGCATACGTTTTATAATACAGGTATCATGAAGGCTAGCATTTTGTTTAAATATAAATATCAACAATATAGTATATAAAATATTATATAAGTCATTCTGTTATTACAAGAATATTATGGAAGAAACATTCATTTTAAAAAAAAAATCATAATACAGTTATTCCTGAAAGGATTTTATCATCATTTGATGATACAAGATGCAAACACTCATCTCTGAACTGAAGATGATCATGATGACCACAATGATGATGGTGTTGCTGATGATGATCTTGTTGTTGATGATAATGTTGATGATGATTATGATGACAATGATGTTGACAATCATGTTTGTGATGATGTTGACCATGATATTGATGATGATGATGATGATGATATGATATTGCCAAAGAAGATATTGATGATGATGACATTGATGATGATGCTGTTGGCCATGATATTGAAATGGACGATGTTGATGATTATATTAATGACGACGATGATGATAATGATGATGTGATACATAAAATTTGACACAGATGCAAGTAAAACATAAACATAACAATTTGAACTGCAATTAATATGAACTTGAACAATGTTAAACACATCAATTTAAAAACTTTTCTCACAAAGTTCAATATTAATCAGCAACATATTTAACATAACAAACAATGCCTTTTGCAAAACTCTGAAATATAAACAATATATTACAAGAACCTCATGGTTATTCAAAGTTCACTGAATAAGCTAAAAACCATCAGAACAATTCAACATAAAACTCATAGAATATTTTGCTTTTTGTTTGTTTGGGTTTAAGGTGACATTGACATAAATGTAGGTTTGTGTTACATAAAAAGAAATAAAATATAAAACTGAATCCCCACAACTGCAACTTTGAAATAATAACTTGCATTCAAAGTTACGTCCAAACTTAAATTTTTTTTTATCTATAACCATGAGATTTTTTTTAAAAATACAGTTCCATTCAAATTCCTAAGTATAAATAGTTGATTATAAGAATAGTTTTCATGTATGGGCTGATTAATCCATACTGTGTATAGACACACTTTATCAAAATAAAAAAAGACACTTAGTCTTTATTAAAATCATAATAAACCATTTGGCACTGATTTTTTTTTAAAAAGGAACTGTATTTAAAATATAAAATAAGACAAGTACATGTACAGCACGCTAAGCCAGCAACTAAAGCCATGCAATGGGATTCAGGGGGGTGGGGTACAAGTTTTCTACCTCTAAAAGGTAAATCTATTTTGTGTTGATTCACTGGTACTGTTATGCTGGTCTTTTGCAAAACAGGCTGTGCCGCTGGCGAAACTAAAACTAAACTCTTTTTCGGCACTTGCTTTCTGATTCGAGTAACAGGATTGAAAGAAAGAGTTGTAGACACCTCACCCGGCAGCTTGGAAGCTGGGACAGCTGTTTTTAGTAGAAATCAATCATTAGATACAACTAAAACTTTACATACTACTCCATGTTACTTTGAGATCCAGATTTATTTTAAATTTTATTCAAGGTTGAAACTGGCTGTCATCTCTCAAGTATAAAGAGTTCTTAATATAAATCAATTATTAAATTTCACAGAAAATTTATTGCCGAAGAAAACATTACCATGCTGAAATATGATGCAAAGGTTTTAAAAAGTGATAGGAATTTAGGGACTGTAGTGAAAGAACACGAAATAAAGAAAAAAAAATCAGATATTCAACCGCAATTGAACCATATTTACCCTATAACATATTAAATATTCCCTTCATTATCTTCTTTATGAAAACAGATTTCAAAGTAACTTTGGAAACAGAATGACAAAATGATAAAACACAACTTTAATAATCTACTGGACTGTCTCCAACACCAACTTTCCTGGCTCCTATACAAAATGCAACAGTACCAAGTTTACAAAATTAAAAAAATATTCAAATTTAGTGTTCCGGAGCCCTGCTGGCCAATTATAACAACTTGTAAATTTTATAAGACATGTTGTGAAAACTCTAGTCTAGTTTGTTTTGGGCACTTTCAGTTTAATAACCAAGTTAAAAGGGACTAAATGTTTCTCTTATTACCCTCTATATAAAATTCACAATGCAAAAACACCTTTTTAGCCCCATTTTTAGTCTTTCGCTTCTAGTGAGACTTTCTTGTCTAGGGGGTCTGTCTTTATGATTTCTAAAAATACTAAAACAAAGGTATGGGGCTGACAATAATGCAAGAAAACTGTGGCCATATTACTGAGATATTTAACAAAACAACTTATACTGTGTAGGTAGACATCAGCAAAAAACGACTTTCATTTTACCTAGTAGCTCAAACACAAACTTGGAAGCATATTAGGATGATCCTTAAAATCATGTAGAGAGGTTCCTCCTTATATTCAAGCATCAATAAAGCTTAAATCTGACATCAAAATGGTCTTAACTAGGTGGGAAAATGGCACTAAACATTAATACTGATTACACAGGAATATCTGCTTAATTACTACCATCATACTGCTAGGGCTAAATCAAGTAACTACATTTTAAACCTTCCTTGCTGAAGAGTTGAACTCTTAACAGAATTACTGGTTCCTGGCTTGTAACTGGAGTGCAAAACAAGCATTACTTATTGCCAGGAAACAGAGCAGTGACTGTGATTGGTCTCTTACTTTTTAAGTAGGTAATATGTGCTTGATAGCCCACCATGAATTTTACCTTAGAGTTTTCAACTGAAAGTGCCCTTGACATGTATAATTCACAAAACAAGCCAAATAAATTAATTAAGCTTATGACATTGTACTGTTGCCAAAAAAAAATACATATTCAAAAGTTCTGAACTACTGAAACAGGCTTGCATGGTAATCTCTTTTTATATAACATAGCAGTTGCATTCAGCCAGGTGTTGTCATAGAAACAGTATAATATTAGGCTACTAAAAACAGAAAATAATAATTGGATGAAAAATGTATTGCAAACAAAAGCAAATGAACATATGATTAAAATGAAAATAAAATTTCACATAAAAATGCTAAAAATGTGCAAATAAATGAAAACTAAAATGAAATTTCAACTCTGAAAAGCATTGGGAACATGCTTCTTAGCTATGCACTTTATGGCAGAAATGTTCATAAAATGAAGATTAATTTTAATAAAATACATGTTTAAGACTTATATTCTGAAACTTTATTATTTTTCTTTCAGACCAATACAATTTTGGTCAGTGTAACATTATGTGCAGGTGTATTTTGTGAGTACTCTTACATGTGTTAAATACCGTATGCCTCCAAATAAAACCCCACTCAATAATACCCCCAAGTGAATACCAGCACTATTCAGCGTTGTGACTATTTGGATTCATTTATTGGAATTATAGCTTATATTCACTTAATCTAAAACAATCAAAAAGGGTTATTAAATAAGCATTACCACTTTTGCAGCACACAACAATGCTGGGGTGTTTTATCTGGGTTTATACGGTATACTTCAGGTATGTTAATACAAATTCAGGTATAGGTTTAAACATATGGCAATGACACTATTTTAGAACTATGGAATGTGCATAATATTTGTGTATATAAAACTTCTATAAATAAAGATGTCTGTAAGACAAAGTATGTGTTGTTTTTTGTAATTTCTGTGATAAAAGGGGAATTAACTGTACGTGTTTATTTGCATTATAATTATCAGGTTTTACACAAATGCTTTATTTTCCAAAGATGGTGTGTAATTCATATGGATAAAGTGCATAACATGGGTGAAAACGTCTATGAACATGACACAAACACTACCTGATGACGGATAAAACCTAAGTGTACTATGTGGACTATTGTAAACTATCGGGCTAGACCCGTCCGGCCTGTCTGCCGAGGCTTTTGGACTACCAAGTCGGAAAATGTCGCTAAATTCCTGCGAGGGAGCCAGCGGTGGCGGAGGGGGTCGCCGAGGAGGCGGCGCTGTGAATGTTGGCTCTAAAAAAAGCGAAGCAGACAAAGACATGTATACAAATATATGCTACTGCCAAGGTGTTGTAAAAATTTAGCGCAAGAAAGAGGCACCATAACTAATACTGAAATGTCACTCCCATCTTGTGCTAAATCTTTTCAAGAACTGTAAAGTAATTCGCATATAATTTCTACATCTATACTGTATGATATTATGCTGAAAAAACAAAATGTACATTTTAGATAGATATATTAACAAGCAGAATAGTTTACACACAGAAAGCCACATAACTGAACCTGCACCATTTATAGACAAATACATGTACAATATTTCGACCCGCTTACCAACATCATTTACCTAAACTAGAATGTAGTACAGTACACCACAATACTATAGATTGTCATACCGTTATACAGCAAGTAAGCACATCATCTTCTTGGCCGAAAATAAAGAGACTGTTCTCATTTTTTAACCTTTACCCTGCTAAATTTCTAAAATGGACTGTTCTATCATTCAGTTTTAGCAGACCACTTATTGTTCAAAGGGGTGTTCACTGAAAATTTATTGACTGAATAGCCAACAGTGCAAAACAAGATCAGCATGCACACCTGGCACATCCGTGCATGCTATCTTGGTCTGCAACGATCGCAAAGGCAGAATCACTTGCCTCCAGCAGGCTAAACCTTCAGTAAATATTCATCTTTGCTTTCAAAACAGTAATGATTTTTTTTAAAGAAAAGGGAAGTTTACTTTCAAAATTAGTTACAATTGATCTAAAAATAAACACAAACCAATTAAATGTAAAACAGAATCTTTTTCTTTAGCCAAAGAACCAATACCTAGCCGGGATTGCAGTAAAGCTTTATATATAGTTCTTGTATAATAAATATAGCTTGATGCATTAAAACAATTATAGACTGAAACTCCATATTTCAGAAAAGTAGATGTAAGAGCTTAAATATGTTGAAACCCAGTCTACTGATGTGGTAAAGACTTGAAATGAACATGAAATAAAGTATTATTCGCAACATTCATTATGAAACACAGCATTACTTATCATTATTCTCTCTTTCTCTATCTCCTGCCCAGTCATGTTTTTCTTGCACAAAAAGAATTATTATTTATTATCATTATACCAGATTTATATAGGGCCCTTTTCATGATCAATTTCACGTTCAAAGGCGCTTTACATAGTTCAAATGCAGCCACACAGGGCGCATATTTCATCCTCTACTAGTACAGACACAGAGCGATCTGACCAGAGGGACAGAGTGAGACAAAGCCCCCACGACAGAGATCAGAAATCAGATACAGGCTTGTCCAGCTAACTTAGCCTAGCTCGTTGCGAATAGACAGCATGGTTCTTTAACGTGCCCAGTGTATAGCACTGATACACGCAAGGATTGCCTGGGTTCCTGACCAGTACACCTCTAGTTGGGTGGGAAACACTGAAAAGCGTTTCTGAAAATTCCCAAGTAGCTGCTGGGGATCGAACCCCCGACCTCAGGATTGGAAGGCCAGTGTGCAAACCACTCAGCTATCCGTCCACCGACCACAAGAATATGTATGAAAAATTACTGACCTGCAGACAATCAAGTTATCTCCCTTTAAAGATTTTTTAGCATATCATTACATAGTTATGTCCCTTCACTGCTTTTCAGTGTATATTCCAGTGCCTTTTTTGTACCCTCTAATTTCAAATATATGTAACATATTTACACCTAAGAGAGATCAAACTTAGTTACTAAATAAATGTTAGATATCAATCAAACTTACTCTCATTTTGTACCAAGGCAAAATTTAATGGCATACATTTTCAGAACGCCACGTTAAGATTTTTGACATAAGATATGGAGTTTCTTGTCTGTGTAGCATATCATCAAAGGGGTTCTGATAAAGTAGCACCTGTATATATAAACATGAATATTCATAAAATGCCCTATTTCCAATTTACATATACAACATGTTACAATACATAGTTACCAAATATGGAAGTTTACCTGATATGTGTAACTGCGAGAGGTCTGGGGGTGGCGGGAACATTTCCTCTGCATAATGATTCTCGGGTGATGTATCAACTGCCTTACGAACATCACCCACTGCGTTGATAAGCTATATAATGAAGAAAATATACCTCATTTTTGGATAATTGCATGGCTGAATATTCTCATGTCAAGAAAATTCTGTGAAACAGGATGTTTTATGTGCAGAAATTTTGAGAATCTTTTATGAATACAACAATAAAATAAATTTTGTTAACAGTTAAAAGTAAAAGAATAGTTACAAGTAAACAATCAATTGAGCTTAATCACATACTGTGAAATCACTTTGAAATTTTTTTTTCAAAGTTTTTCCCTATACAAGTCTATATAAATCATGTGACCCCCAGGGCGGGACTATATTTGACCTGAGGGCGATAATTTAAACAATCTTGGTAGAGGATTGAGATCTTATGGTGATTAAAGTTGTGTGCAAGTTTGATTAAAATCCAATCATAATGTAAATGCTTTTGTGCAGACAAGACTAAAATAGCCAATATCTGGCTCTTTCAGGGGTCCTAACTCTGGAACCCATTGTGGAATATGGCTGGTTCAAGAAAGGAACCAAGATCCGGTGATACAACTTGTGTGCAAGTTTGGTTAAAATCCAATTATAAATGAAACTGCTATTGAGCAGACAAGACCAAAATAGCAAATTTCTGGCCGTTTCAGGGGCCATAACTTTAGAACCTATGCTGGAATATAGCTGGTTCAAGAAAGGAACCGAAATCTTATGGTGATACAACTTCTGTGCAAGTTTGGTAAAATTCAAATCACTAATGAAACCACTATCATGCAGACAAGACCAAAATAGCCAATGTATGGTCCTTTCAGGAGCCATAACTCTGGAACCCATGGTTGGATATGACTGGTTCAAGTACTGTGTATGGTGAAAAAAGTTGTGTGCAAGTTTGATTAAAATCCAATTATATATGAAACTGCTTTTGTGCAGACAAGACCAAATTAGCCAATTTCTGGCCTTTCAGGGACCCTAACTCTTGAACCTATTGTGGAATATGGTTGGTTCAAGAAAGGAACCAAGATCTGGTGATACAATTTGTGTGCAAGTTTGGTTAAAATCTAATCATAAATGAAACTGCAACTGAGCAGACAAGACCAAAATAGCCAATTTCTGGCCATTTCAGGGGCCATAACTTTAGAACCTAAGCTGGAATATGGCTGGTTCAAGAAAGACCAAGATCTTATGGTGATACAACTTGTGTGCAAGTTTGATCAAAATCCAATCATATATGACACTGCTATTGTGCAGACAAGACCAAAATAGCCAATTTCTGATACTTTCAGGGGCTGTAACTGGAATATGGTTGGTCAAAAAAAAAAAGGAATCGAGATGTTATGGTGATACAAGTTGTGCGCAAGTTTGGTTAAAATCAAATCATAAATGTAACCACTATCGTGCACACAAGAAATTGTTGACAGACACATGATGGACATCAAGCAGTCACAAAAACTCACCTTGTCAGGTGAGCTAAAAATATAGAATACAGTACAGACCCTCTGGTTGGTTTTCCTCCAATTATTTGCTGCAGTCTGGTCCTGGGGAGACATAGATACCTCCTTCGCACACTGAACCATAGGTGTAATAGCTGAAAATTGTAAGTTGAAAATGTTTGAAAAACTAATTATCTTAAACTATTATTTATTTCTACTTCTTACTGACTAAAGGCTAAAGAGTTTATTAGTCTGCAGACATAAATATAATATGAACTCAGATAACTTTGCCAGCTGGTACGGTAGGTGTAATTTTTTTGTTGGATTCACAATTATCAGTCATGTGGTGACTTTCTAGCTTCTGATGGTGGAGGAAGACCCTAGAAATCCCTCTATTTCTGACAAAAGCAGGAATTTTGGTAGAAGCACCAACATTTTGTAAGCCAGCTGGATAGCTTTCTTACATGAAAGAACTCTACATCTAAAGTAAGGTTTTTGACCCACATTGGTAAGTGGCGAGTGACCGTGAAGTCAGTGACTTGAAACTTAACCATTCTACAACATAGTGCCCCAAGACAAAACAGAAAAAAAACTTTCATTATATTTTCTACCTATATAACCTGTACTTTCGAAGACATTTTCAGGGCCTTCCCTGGGCCTTATAAAGTTGTAGCCACTTTTTGACAGAAAGTGCCAAATTGAATCTGAATCGCTGCAATCTGGCCACATTTTAAGAAAATTCTTGTTGCCACTTTCAAAAATCTGTAGCCAGTTCTTTTGAATTTTTAGCATTTGGCTACACTGGCGAATGGCAGAGGAGGCCCTGATTTTTTCAACTGTAAAGAGACTCATAAAGACACAAGCCATTCAGAAACAACAGACAACAACAACAGAAAACTACAAATTGCCATGGGAGTAATTTTTTCGTTATCATACAATTACTTTTATTTAAATCTGAATCCTTCAAATTCATCCAGTCAGATGAAAAACACTCAAAACTGTGTATTTTCAGAATAACTATGTGCTAAAGTGTTACAGCATCACCTCAGCACTAAAAATGATTTCTGGCTTTTCTGCTTAATATCAATGCATTTATCTACCTTCTGTGAAGTGCCAATATGTCAGTCTAAAGTTTTTTAATACTTCATTCACCACATTTTTCTAAAATTATTCTTACTAGATCTGAGTTGTTCAGATGCTTGGTTGACATTATCTACGAATGCTGGATCTTCGCTATTTTCTGCTTCAGACTGCGCAACTTGCAGAACACGATTGGCACGTCGAGCAATATTTGACGCATTTGTAACAATCTTCGGGGAATCTACTGTCCTTATACCATCCTCAACACGATCTGTGTCTCGAAGAATACCCTCCTCTGTAAAAATCATTATAACATACTAATTTTTATTTTCTTTTAAGTTAAAATGGAAACGGAAACGTGAATATTTTTTCATCCCAACGCCTGTAATTCATACTGGATGTATATCATTATTTTCATAAATGCTACTACATTACATTATTTATTTAGGTCAGCATTGTCAATTTTATTCAGGCTATTGAACAAATTCGTAACATTTATAAAATAGTAGTATGTGTAAATACGTAATAAAAGGATCATTAGCCTTGAATTGAGAAGTATGCCCTCTTTCTTTCACGGAATAATACTGCGCTCCTAAAGAAGAGCAACAATTACTTAATTTATATTTATACTATTGATAGCCACAGCTGGTACATTAAACAAGCACTTTTTAAATAATTGTTTGGTTAATACATGTCCTTCTGCTGAGTTTTTGAACCTTAAAATGAAGGCACTTGAGACAACGATGTAGAGCACAAGGAAAACAATAAGGAAATAAAGTCAGACAACTCTTTGCCACTTCCTGTCCTCTTTCAAAATATAAATTATCTGTTTACCATAGGTCTGATTTGTAAACATCTTTGCATGTTCTTCTTCTTAGACATTGACAGTACAATCATCATTCAATACAGTATCAATCATTCAATTTTTTAATATTTCCCAATTTCACAAAATGTTGTGTTCCTCATGGAAATTTTTTACAACTACAATGTATTATTCATGGGGAATCATTTTTCGTGGATTTCAAAGTTGCCTCAATTCAAGAAATTACATCACGACAAAAGTATAGAATTCCAACAACTTTTAATTCATGAAATGTAGAATCCAGGAATCCATTTTTGTTGAAACCACAAAATTTCTTGCCCAAAAATTAAAATTTCACAGAATAACCATGGCAAGAAAAAAAAATTGGACAATTTTTATCATCTACCTTCAGCTTTGATCAATGCTGTGGAATCAACGGCTTCATCTACCAGGTTTCTCATTCTCTCCATGTTGTCACTCCATTGTTTCTTCAGCAGTTCAAAGTGCTCCACAGCAGCCTGATTGTCCGGGTTGCTGAACACAATTCTAGCTGCAGTGGTGACTTGTGGGGTTAAATCATTCGCCTATAAAACAGAGAAAAAACTGAACCAGGGAACCACAAAATATAGAACTTTGTAATGTTGTAAAACTACAACAGGCATTAAGTAACAGCAACTTCATTTCAACAGAAGTATTTTCATATTATTTATTGGGTTAAGTGTCACACTGACATAAATATAAGTTGTATGGCAATTTTTTCCAGCTTTTGTTGGTGAAGGAAGACCCCAGGCAGGCATAAGTGGGCACCTAGGTAGCACCACCGACCTTCTATAAGCTAGCTGGATGGCTTCCTCACATGAAGAATTCTACATCCCAAGCGGTTTTGAACCAACATCGGTGAAGGGGCAAGTGATTCTAAGTCAGTGACCTTAACTACTCGGACAAAGAGGCTCCTATAAACAAAAAGTGTAAATCTTTGTAGAAACATTGGAGAGAAAAAAGTTTATTCCAACAGAAATAAAAGAGGTTGCAATTTCACTACCTGTTCATGTACAGGTGATAAATACCGAATACACAGTTATGTGTCTGCTAGAATTTGCTTGCTGCAGGTAATTTTCATATTATACAATTATGCTGTTACATTATTCATGACTTTTAGAAATACCTGTTTTGAAGCTTTAAATATTTCCTCTACAGTTTTCTTGTTTCTACAACCGCCAGCTGTAGCTACCATATTCGCTGTATCGGCAAGTTTAGCAGTGTGTGCTTCAAAGTTACGTGTCTTGTCATCAAAGTTGGCTTCCCTACCAGCCGTACCTTTACAACAAAATTCGATTATATCTAATACTGTAAAGAAAAGACTTAATTCCACCAAAATCTTAACGGCCCAGAAACAAACAAAATCCCAAAAAGCTATTTGTACAACCAGCATGAAGACCTCACCCACTTCTAAATCTGAAATTCTGAGTTTGATTTTATCATTTAGAAATGTTCAATACTGATAAACTAAATTGTATTTTACTTCATTGTCTTTTTTTTTCTTTATTCAATTAATTCTAATAGTTGCCTCAAAACTGCATAAAGTAGTAAAAGATGGTATCTTTTACACCAGACCTACCCAATGGAACCATCGATGCCTCAGTCAGTTGCTTTAAAGGTGTGGTTATATCTATAAAGTCCTCCGCTACTTGATTCACTAGAGCCTCCTGGATTTTAGACTTCAGGGCATGAAGTTTTTCTGACAGATGCCTTGCTATAGCCTTGGCTTGAGGTGAATTTCCCTGAAAAAAAGTTTAACATAAAGTCATTCATTTATCATAGCCACCTGTTCTGGAAAGACCAGACATTTTGACTTATAAAACACCTTTACCTTGTAGACATTTACTTCCCAAGTCCTATTTTTTAATGCTAGATTTCAGACAGGAAGGCAATCGACTGGCAGCTTATCAACCTGCCACATCTGGAGTGATCCAAGTGGGATTTGAAGTAAAGACTTTCCATTCTTGAAGCATATACCTTAAACCACTTGGCCATGGTATAACATTTACATATACGCAACATAACAAAAGTTCTTTGCACTTCCATTCCTACAATTGAAGCTGATTACTACAAAAGATTTTAAAATTCTACAAAAGATTTTAAAATTCTCAAAACAGGATCAAAGATACATCTTTGCAAAACGTATCCTTAGCACAGTGTTCAAACCTATGACCATCTCATAGGAAGTCTTGTGTTCTACTGACTGGGCTAAATGGGCCAGCTGATTTTAACTGCTTGCAATGCATTATGTAAGTAAGCTGTTGTGTAAATTTATGAGTAAACTATATATTTTAACTTACTTTTTTGTACAAGCAGATGATTATGTTAAATTTTGTAAGGCATAAAACTCATCTGAGCCGCGCCATGAGAAAACCAACATAGTGGCTTTGCGACCAGCATGGATCCAGACCAGCCTGCTCATCCGTGCAGTCTGGTCAGGATCCATGCTGTTCGCTAACGGTTTCTCTAATTGCAATAGGCTTTGAAAGCGAACAGCATGGATCCTGAGCCGCGCCATGAGAAAACCAACATAGTGGCTTTGCGACCAGCATGGATCCAGACCAGCCTGCGCATCCATGCAATCTGGTCTGGATCCATGCTGGTCGCAAAGCCACTATGTTAGTTTTCCCATGGCACGGCTCAAATTTTTTATTTGTCCAATATTAGTAAAATGGTTAGTCAACGACCACAATTTCACTCCTTCAAAAGAATTAAATTTCACGGATTCACTCAACCATGAAATCCACAATAATTAGTCACCCATAAATATTAATGATTTCACAATATCTAGTAAACCATGTAGCAAATTTAACTCGCTGATTACCCTGTTTGTCAGTATTTACTAAAACTGGATATTAATAACAAAACTAAAAGATCCATATCGGATGATCACTAACCGTATAACGAATAACTAACCGAATATGGAAAATATTAGGTTCAAATGTGATCTCATGTTAACTGACTAATAGAAATGCTGAAAACTGGTAGGTGAGATAAATATCCATACGAAGTCAGTTTAAGTCACAGAATTATATCTCCTTACATAGATTTACATATACAGTTGAAACTCAATATTTCGAACTCATTTATCTCAAAATTCTGGCTATCCTGATGCAATTTTCAAGTCCCGTCCTGAAAACACCTGCACAAAATATCATTTCAACTCGAATTTCAGTTATCTCGAATTAAAACGCTTGATCCCTTGGAATTTAAGATACCACAATTCAACTGTATATATATATATATATTTAAAACATACCTGTCCTTTAGCAATAAGATCTGATAACTGATTAGTGAGGATTTCCGTTTCATCACACAGTCGAAGAAGGTCTGACCGCTGTGGACCAGAACAGCCTGCTGCAATTCTACGTCCTTCAGCCACCACCATTCTAGTCGCCTGCTCCCCTACATGGAAAAATACTGGTTACATATCTGTTTCATATGAAGTCTTAAACTCTATACTGTGAAATCATTTATTTTTCGCGGGTATAAAATTTGGTTGTGTTGCCTAAAATAGCTAGTATTTCCACTTATCATGATAAAAAGTGGGAACTTTTCTTGTTCATTGGGATTTATTTTCGTGGATTGACACAAATTTAAATTCCACAAAAAAATAGCTCCACACAAATATTAATGATTTCACAGTATGTAGCAAAACGCAAACTAAATCTATTCAAGACACTACATGTAATTTTCTACACACTGACAAATAGTTTCAGATCTTTGTACCAATATGAAATTTTTATGCCTTAAGTATTAAGATTATATCACATGTAAAATAGATCAGCTGTTTTCTACATATGTCTGACATATTCTACTGTTATGACTTTTTTTTTGCAGTACTTGTAAACAGTCATTTTATGCAAGGTTTAATTTTTGTGCAATCTATAAATTTTGCCCGTAAAAGTAAATGAAATCTTTCATTTTTGCAAGAACCAATTTTCATCAGACATAATTTTGGTCTGATTATCAAAATTGCTATTTTAGCAAAAAATTAAATCTTTCATTTTTTTTTTTCAAATTTTACAGTATCATACAAGAAAACCAAAGAATCAAATATTTAACAAGAGCACCGCCTTGCGGGTGCTGATGCTCATCTGATTTTTTTTGTATAATAGAAATATTGTCCTACCCATGATTTTCTAAGTCTAAAAAGGGCCACCACTCTTGCAAAAAGCAGGATAGAGTTATGTTTCTTGATGTACAGTGTCCACTTATGATGGTGAAAAACTGTTGCAAGTTTTAAAGCAATAGCTTTGATCGTTTATGAGAAAAGTTGACTTAAACATAATATTCAACCAAGAAAATGATTTTTCTAAGTCCAAAAGGGGCAATAATTATTGCAAAAAGCAGGATGGAGTTATGTTGCTTGCTGTACAGGGTCAGCTTATGATGGTGAACAAGAGTTGCAAGTTTTAAAGCAATAGCTTTGATAGTTTAAGAGAAAAAGTTGACCTAAACATAAAACTTAACCAAGAAATCTGATATTTTCTAAGTCCAAAAGGGCCATAAATCTTGCAAAAAGCAGGATAGAGTTATGTTTCTTGCTGTACAGGTCAGCTTATGATGGTGAACAAGTGTTGCAAGTTTTAAAGGAATAGCTTTGATAGTTTAGGATAAAAGCTGACCTAAACATAAAACTTAACCAAGAAAACTGATTTTCTAAGTCCAAAAGGGGCAATTATTCTTGCAAAAAGCAAGATGGAGTTATGTCTCTTGATGTACAGGGTCTGCTTATGATGGTGAACAAGTATTCCAAGTTTCAAAGCAAAAGCTTTGATAGTTTAGGAGAAAAGTTGACCTAAACATAAAACTTAACCAAGAAATATGATATTTTCTAAGTACAAAAGGGGCCATAAATCTTGCAAAAAGCAAGATGGAGTTATGTTTCTTGCTATACAGGGTCAGCTTATGATGGTGAACAAGTATTCCAAGTTTCAAAGCAATAGCTTTGATAGTTTAGGAGAAAAGCTGACCTAAACATAAAACTTAACCAGGCAACGCCGACGCCAATGCCGACGCAGACAACCGCTCAAGTGATGACAATAACTCATCATTTTTTTTCAAAAAATCAGATGAGCTAAAAACAGAATGGCAACCTATGGCACTCTTACCAGTATGGATAAAGAATATAAATGTGTGAACTTACCAAGTCCTCGATCATCCATGCCCGGGTTGGTAAGCCACCTCAGAGCCTGGTCGACCTTGCCCTCCACTGTAGGGGCCGGCTTCCTGATATCGCTCCTCTCTGTGTTCATTATTCCAGCCCCCGTCAGTCCCTGTAACTCCTTCAACTTCTGTTGCATCTCTCTTGCCAATGACATTGCCTGTGGGCTGTTGCCCTGGAAATAAATAATTAACAGGTATGACCCATTTTCCAGAACAAGAAAATTGTGTAAACTCATGTCAAAAACTGGAGCTGCTTTTAAGAAAAGCGCATGTCTCCCACAACAGCCTAATCATCTGAATAGTTATGTATCTGAGTCAACCATGCACCAATGACTTAAGAGTGCGGATACTGGCATGCGATTTTCGGTAATTCAAGGGCCATAATTCTGAAGTGCCTGAGCCGATTTGGCTAGTTATCGAACTTGGCCAAGGACTTATTGGCAAACACATTTTGTTCAAGTTTGGTGAAGATCGGATTAGAAATGTTTGGCAGAGAGCTCGGACAAGATTTGTGACAGACACACACACACGGACACACACACAGACAGGAGTAAATCAATATGTCTCCAACCACAGTGGTGTGGGAGACATAATTATGTCTGACACATTTTTCATTTAGTGCTCACCATGGATTACATTATATTACCAGTCAACTGGTTTGAACTGACATTTTTCAATTGAAAGTAGTAATAAGACAATCAATTTAAATGACTTTACGAGAGAAATATTATTTTATTTTATTTTTGTTGGGTTTAACGTCGCACCGGCACAATTATAGGTCATATGGCAACTTTCCAGCTTTGATGGTGGAAGAAGACCCCAGGTGCCCCTCCGTGCATTATTTCATCACGAGCAGGCACCTGGGTAGAACCAACCTTCCGTAAGCCAGCTTGATGGCTTCCTCACATTAAGAATTCAACGCCCTGTGTAAGGCTAGAATCCACATCGATGAGGGCAAGTGATTTGCAGTCAGCGACCTTAACCACTCTGCCACGGAGGCCCTGAGAAATATTAGATTTGTTTTATTCAACAAGTGTATGTTTGTGTAATCACCAATAAATGTATAGGTGTTTGCTAACATGATCAGGGTAATACTGTGAAATCATTAATATTCGTGGGGGACTAATTTTCATGGATTTCGTGGTTGAGTCAATCCACGAAATTTTATCCCAACGAACAAGTAAAATTCCCATTAATTTTATGTTTACAAGTTGAAATCCATGAATTCATATCCCCACGAAATTGCTGTTTTGACCAAAACCACGAAATTTCATGCCCACGAAATTAAATGATTTTACAGTATGCGATTTGGTAAGAATGTGACCAACTACAATTCTGCAAACTCCCAACATCAGTTACCTTACTTTGGACTGCAATGATCATTGCCGTACAAATACCACATGATCATGATTTATCACGACCTTTGCCTTATACATGTATTCTTACTCTTTATCTTATTTTTTCATAATATAACACTCATTAATCTTAAATCTCTGGAAAATACTCAAAACAATTTCTGTAACTGATATCTAAAATCAAATGAAAACACAATTTATCTGTCTTCTGCTACAATGTTTACAGTGGCAGAGGTCACTATACTGTAAAGGAAGACAACTGTGTATGAGACTGACAATGTCATTTATTATTTCTTTAGCTGAAAGAAAGAATTAAAACCCATTTTCTTACTTTCTCTTACATGTAACACAAAATGACTTATGATTCATTCTGACAATTTTCTTTCTTATCCTGTTAACAATTTAAGCAATTTGGCATGATTGTTAATTTAATTTGCTTATCTTGCAGCTATCTAACTTCATTCTGATATAACACAACATTTATGTAACAGACAGCAAAGTCTTCTTCTTCCTTTTGTTTTTCTAAAAACACAAGCTGAAAGCATGATAGCATGATTTCTAACATTCTTATCTTCACAAAGGAAAATGTCTGTCTATCTACACCATTCAAGCTGGAAAGTGGCCATATGATCTTAACTTTGTCAGAGTGACATGAAACATACACTCATATACAGGGAACATATTCAGCCTGTGAAACAGCACTTATGTTCATAATATTTTTCTAAGCTTTTCAAGAGCTCAGCTTTCGTAACAACAGTGTAAGGTCTCAGTTTGAGCTCAGTTTTATAAACCTTCTCTACAAAAAACATCAATCAGAGTTTGAGCCAAAAAGTAAGGAATGATATTAAGCTTTTGGATGCCGACACATTCCTATTCTTGCTGCATAAGCTCATGTTGAGATCTACTCATTAAGCTCACTACTATTCCTTGCTGCATAAGCTCATATAGACTTTTACTCATTTTTTTATGCTAATGCATAATTATTCCTTGCCGATAAAACTCATATAGAAATGTTTGTTGAAACACATAGCTTTTCTATGTTGTCTGATCTCATACAGGTCTTGTAACTGGAACTTTTGAGTTTTACTTTTCCTAGCTGCCTGAGCTCATTTAGAGCTTACTTCTGAGATCACATTAGAGTATTCTTTCCTTGCTGCCTGAACAGACATAGAGCTTAACTCATTGTGAGATTACTTTTGAATTCTATCTATTCTTGCTCTCTGAGCTCATTTAGAACTTCACTGTTAGATTACTTTTGAGTATTATCTATTCTTGCTGTCTGAGCTCATTTAGAACTTAACTCACTGTTAGATTACTTCTAAGTATTATCTATTCTTGCTGTCTGAGCTCACTTAAGAGCTCAACTCACTGTGAAATTACTTTGGAGCACTACCTTTCCTTGCTGCCAGAGTTCATTTAGAGCTCAACTCATTACAAGGTAATTTTTGAGTATTACCTATTCTAGCTGACTGAGCTCATTTGAAGCTTATTTCAATGCAATATAACTTATGAGTATTATCTATTCTTGTTGACAGGGCTCATTTGAAGCTCAACTCACTGAGAGATCACTTCTGAGTATTCTTTTCTTTGCCTAAGCTCATTTAGAGCTGAACTGACAGGTGAGACTACTTTTGAGTATTACCTTTCCTTGCTGCCTGAGCTCATTTAGAGCTTGACTCATGGACTCAAGATTACTGACAGCCTTGATAATTCTCTCTCTATCATCAGGGTTAGTACAACAGTCTGCTATACGTCTGGCATCTTCCAGAATCTGACGTAAAGACTTGTCACCTACAAAGAACAAATGAAAAAAAAGAACAATTAAACAGATGTATGTATAAAAATATTGAAAACAGTCACAAGTAAATACACCCAGATTGCATAAGGAATCAAACTTCTTAGTAATCTCTACAGTTCAAACCAGAAATTAAGAAATAGTAATGAAATTGGGACTTTCAGAGAAATTTTTTATAAGTAATTATCATTATTTAATAAGATAATTGATAAAAAATTTGTTTGTAATAAAATTCTAAAAACTGCTTATTCAAAAACTACCAGGTGGATGATGACAAATAAATAAAATAAAATAAGCAAAATAAACCAAACTTAAAAGGCTAAGGTATCATGTTTAATTACACCTAGAAATGATCAAATTGCATGTATATTATTCAGTATTGGGTATAAACAAATGCTTTCAAACTTTATCACTTCTGTAGAGAATGACACATGATTTTATTCCTGCTGTTACAAACTCAAAACATTATAAACAATTCAAACAACATTAAATATAGAAGGAATTTGTCTCCTATCTCATATACTTGAAATTCAATGTTCACTATCTTTATAGACACAAAGGCAAACTTACGAAATAAAGATCATTAAGGAAGGCTTTAGAATATTACTGCAAAAGGCAAATTTTCAAATTGGCCTTCTTTCTGTTGGGATTTTAGGCTTCAACACAGGTTTGTAACTGAATATTACATGTTATACAGGGTGACTGGGAAGACAGAAACATTGGGAAAACATTATCAAGTGAACATTAATTGAAGAACATTGGACATTATTGTCAATGACACATACATTATACAGTGAACATTAACAGGACTGGGTGCACACAAAAACATGGGTTTTCTTACACAAACCTGACAAAACTTTGTTCGCTATAACGGTACCTACAGAATGCATTCATAATTAAAAGTAATAATGCTGTTAAAACATTTCCATATGAACAAGAATAAACATTATTTTATTAAATTATTTTACCACAATATCTTGTAAACTTCTGTGCCAATATGTATCTGGCATTCTTCCATTGTTATTCTAACTCAATCAAGCAATCCTACTTTTCATTTGAGCCAAGGCAGGACAACATCACATATGGAGTAAGTTACTGAACTGAGGAGGCCTATTGTTCTTAACAATTCCACTTTCTTAAAAGATCATAGCAGAAAACTTACACTATATTCCTTACATACTCATGCTGGTAAAGCAACAACACAAGCTAATATCATTTATCCATAAATGCAATACTAAATGCTAAAACTGTTCCACAGATTCTGCTGTTTGAATATATATCATGCAACAATCTAGGTCATATAAATATATATATATATGTATTAACACTTCTTACTGACCTGAACTACCGACTATAGCTGTAGGATCAGCTAACCAATCGTGAGCATGCTTCATCTTCTGTTCTATTGCACTCTGAAAATACATATTTCATTTAGGATAAAACAAGAGCTATCATTTAAGGTGATTAATACCCCCAGACACTGCTGATCTAATACAGAGGTAAATATGGGTCTGATCATGACTTTGACCTTCAAGTGTGACCTTGACCTTGGACCAAGTGACCTGAGATGTATTCTCTGCAAGTCATCTTGATGAAGTTAAAAACAGATGCCAGTTTTATGAAAATCCTTCCAGTCGTTAAGAAGATAAGGGACAGACACATGTTTAAGCTATTTGACATTTGACCTCAAAGAGTGACCTTGACCTCAGTTCTTATGACAAAAGTTGTGCACTTTGCATGTTTTCTGTATGATGTTAACAATTGATGCTAATGTTAAGAAATTCGATGCAGTGGTTTAAAAGATATAGAGTGGACACGAACTTGGGATATCTGACCTTGAAGTATGACCTTGACCTTGAAAATAGTGACAAAGGTCTACATGTCATCTTGATGCTTGATGAGTTAAACAACTGATGTCAGTTTTATGAAAATCTTTCACACTAGATGATACAGAATGGACATGAAGTTAAGCAAAATTAAATGATTTCCCCGTATCAACGGAAATACTCTGAGTACTGTACATTAATAAAGTCAGTGGCATTTATTCAAAATTTACCTGAGCTTTCTTCATCACAGTGATGTCATCAGCGTCCCATTCCTCCTCATCATATGTCGTTAGCTGTAATACACGTATAATCTCGTGTATCTCATCCGACATCTTCCGTACCACATAGTCACGATTTGTCTGGGCATCGGGGATTCCCTGATCTGTGTAAAACATATTGCTAGTTAATACTTTAGGCCTTAAAACAATATTTTGTTTCCGGTAACATGCTAAAAAAAATTAGGGTAAGTAGGTTGGAAATTTTTATTAAGGGAGACTTTTCGGAAATTATTTTTATGTCAAAAAATGAATGCAAATAAAGGGGTAATGCCTTTAGAGCATCAGTTAGTTGATTTCTAACATCACTGGCCATGTTTAAAGCATAAAAAGTGCAGTTTTGCAACTTTTTGTTAAAAAGTTGAAAAAAATATTCTCCAAGGCCATAAAAACATTTAGGGTCGGGCCAAAAATTTACGGTAGGTCGGGATACCCGAAACAAACAATTATTTTTTACACCTTATCATATTTATTTATTTGACTCCTTAATGCATTCACTTACTTGACTATTTAATGTATTCACTTCCTTGATTCTTTAATGCATTCATATAATAATAATAATATTATCTGACTTTTTAATGCATTCATTTACTTGACTCTTTAATGTATTCACTTACTTGACTGTTTAGCAGTGATGAAAATTTTAATTCCTGATATCAAGACTGGTGTGAGATTCTTCACTTGTTCGAGAGAACGTATCAACATCTCACGATGAACCTGATGTGTCAGTTCCTTCTCACGTGCATCTACTTCCTTCGTCATTCTAGTCAATACTGGACTGAGATTCTGCAAGATTAACAATATAGTACAATTGAACATAGGTGACATTAAGGACATGTTCTTTAATAATTTAAATGATTCATTGTAACACTTTAAGATTTTCTTTTATATAAACAAAGAAGGATTTTACTGTGTACCGGTATTGTCTTGTTGATTAGAAGACGTTTTGCAAAATGACCTACTTTTGGCTATTCCAGTTTACTGTGTCCAATGACGCTTAAAAAAGAATCCTAGATTAGTATCCCTTCCTGGTGTAGTTCGAACATATTAGAATGGAAATAGATTTTTGTTTTGCGTGCTTTGTTGGCAAATAAAACATGATTTTTTCGTTCAGATGCGTCGTAATTAATCACTCAGGCTTTCGGCCTTCGTGATTAGATTACGACGCATTTGAGCTCAAAACTTTGTTTTATTTGCCAACAAAGCACACAAAAGATAATAGGTAAGGGTAAAACTAAAATCTATTTCCCAAACAACATAATGACGTTACACCTTATAAGGCAGGGCTTATGCTCATGCTGATAAAACTTTTTCAAGGAACATACAAATCCAAAGTTATGAAATAAGAGTTGTCTGCAGACAAACAAGCTCACTATTGAGGAGGAAAAGTTTAACAAGAGCATATTTTGGTGCAGGAGGGGCAAGCCATGGAACAAGCCAATGGCATTAGCAACAGCTCCCTTAACTTTTTTCAAAGGAGGCTAATGAAGGCATTTTGAATTATTTCTCTATTTAAAATATCTTTATTACACATATTATACTGAAACTGATCTGCTCGGATAAAAAGTACAACCTCTGTAGATCATAGAACAAAGGATATAAATGACTTTTTTTGTAAGTACTATGGCGACTTTTCAGCTTTTCATGGTGAAGACCAAAGGTGCCTCTCTTGGCACTGTTTCATGCATGACCGGTCAACAGGGCAAAACAACCTTTCTCATATAAAAGAATTCTATAGCCAGAGAGGTTTCGAACCAACCGCAGTGACAGGCAAGTGACTGAGTCAGTGACCTAAACTACTCAGCCATCAAGAAGTACAATATATCTTGATGTTACTACATAATTATACAATACAATGAATATTACACCTTCCTTTAACGATTCTGTTTTTCAGATTTTTAAATATCACTCCATTTATTGAAATCTCAGTGAGTTAAGGACTGAACAACAAGTCGGTGAAATAAGCGGGGAAGGGCATGCATTTATTAACTCCATTTACTAAATCGTTAATTACCTTTACGTAAGTGACAAGGTCTTCCATTCTGTCAACCACTTCAGTGATGGCCAAATATTCGAGGACATTTTTACAAACCCGTATAATCTTTCGCACCTCTGACTCGTCAAAGGCCAATAGTAATGCTGAGGTACCTTGTAAAATTCCTGAAACAGAATAATTAAAATTAATAGTCACAAGCTAAATACAGACAAACCTGTTTGCAAAGACCAGCCTTGGGAAATGAAAGAAAATTGGTCTTTGTTAATAGGTGGTCTGTCAATGCAGGTAAAACCTTAATAATTATTAATTGAAGAAACAGGAAAACAAAAAGGTGGCCTCTTTAAGCTGGATTTTTAGTAGTGGTGGTCATTACCTGGAGGTCTTCTTTAGCATAGATTTGACTGACGTCAATAAAATGAAAAGTTTCAAAATTCAGTCTTTTTGTTCAAAAATTCTAATTTTCAAATTCATGAAAGTTAACAACTGCACTAATATCTAAAGCCATAATTCTGAATTATGTTTGTTTGTTTGTTTGTTTGTTTTGGGTTTAACACCATTTTTCAACAGTATTTCAGTCATGTAACGGCGGGCAGTTAACCTAACCAGTGTTCCTGGATTCTATACCAGTACTAACCTGTTCTCCGCAAATAACTGCCAACTTCCCCGCATGAATAATCAGAGGTGGAGGACTAATGATTTCAGACACAATGTCGTTTATCAAATAGTCACGGAGAACATACGCCCTGCCAGAGGATCAAACTCACAACCCTGTGATCAGTAGACCAACGCTCTACCTACTGAGCTAAGCGGGCGGGCTAATTCTGAATTATGACATTTCAGACATGATATAATAAATAACATATAACAGATCTGCAACTCTAAGAACATACAGACAAATCTCGTTAATTCTCATGGTAATCAAATAAGATCTCGTTTACTGATGAAGATGCTTTTTCTACACTTTACATTATTTAATCAGCATTTAGGCCATGTGATAAATTGTCCAGGATGATAAGTGTCAGATTAACCTTTAGCTTGCTGGCAGGAAGTGATTCTACCTTTGCGACCAATGCAGACAAAGATCAGCCTGCACGTCCATGCAGGCTGATCTTGGTCTGCTCTGTTTGCTATTCAGTGAGTAAATTTTCAGTAAACACCCCTTCGATTAATAAATGGTATTGCCTAAACTGAATGATGGACCAGTCCGTTTTAGAAAGTAAACAAGCTAAAAGTTAAACAAGAAAAAGGCCAGTTACAATTCTGTTGTTTACTATTTCATTGTCTATAATGAGGACAGTATAATCTGCATGGACAAGAAAATTTTTTCACTCTTCTGTTTTCAGTAACTGACATATTCAAACACAAACCTCTTGACCCGTCAATGAGCTTCTTTCGAGCGGGAGCAGAATATGGATCTGATCTGAGCATTTCAGACGCTTGCAGAAGAGAGATGGAGGATTCCTCCACTCTACGTAGGGCAGGTGGCATGTCTTGTTTGAGGATTTGATCATCACTGCTGTTGATTGTCTCATACCCGACCTTAAAATAAAATACAACAGTCAAAGTTACAGTAAAGGCTTGTAAATAAAGTAAAGTGACAACCTTCACTGAGGAGGAAAATTGCCTAGAATTGAATGTCTTTAGCTGAATGTTTGCAGCAAACAAATTTCCGTCTGGCTTCTGAATAGAAAATTTCATAGTAAATATTTACTGAGAGTCTTAGCTAACAAGATATTCTGAACTTAAGAAATGCCTTTACTTTCTTTTCCTGCAGGTTTTGGGGAGGGGAAGGGTTTGGTGAGGTGGGGGACGGGGTTTCTTACTGTCCACTTCACAAGACTTAGTGTGCCCCAAAAATGAGATAATACTATAGAACTGCTACTGTAAGCCATTAAAAATGTCTGTAGATTTGCTAATATTTTTGCCAGAAAAAAATGTGGTAATTTATCTCAGACCACTAAAATATCTGTTGATCTTTTATGTCTTACAGAGTATGGCATTTATATACAGGCATGATAAAACAACAGTTAAGAAGTTCTTATTCTTGGCTTATACTAAGGTTTCTTTTTCCAAAAACGCCATCTTCCTAAGCAAAGTACTTGAAAAAAAAAACTTGTGTAGCATTTCATACTATTTTACTATCCTAATTAACAAAATTTGACGTTGCTGTAATTTTACTTTAAATACTTGCTTTTCAAAAATTTTTCAAAAAGAAAAAAAATAGTAACAGCTCTACTGTAGTCCATTTTCATTTTAATATTTTTCTTGAGATTACAAGTGAAAAACTGTTTGAAAAAATTGAAAAAATTAACTTGAACCAGTTATGGATACGTATACAACATTTTTATGCTAGCAGTAACAGTGAAGAACAGAAGGTATTTAATATCAGATCGGCTTGGCAGACAGCATCACAGACAGAAACCAGGAAAGAACATTGAAAACATCTTGAGAACATATGGTGGAATATATTAGATCAATTAAATAATTTATTCTTCTATACCAAAGCCAGATCCAGACTACAATCTATACTGATCAAAATAGCTAACCGGTCATTCTTATAATTATCTGAATCATTTTCATCAATGATATTGTCATTCATAATTCATTAAAACAAGAGCACCGCCTTGCGGGTGCTGACGCTCATCTGATTTTTTTTGTATAATAGAAATATTGTCCTACCCATGATTTTCTAAGTCTAAAAAGGGCCATCACTCTTGCAAAAAGCAGGATAGAGTTATGTTTCTTGATGTACAGTGTCCACTTATGATGGTGAAAAACTGTTGCAAGTTTTAAAGCAATAGCTTTGATCGTTTATGAGAAAAGTTGACTTAAACATAATATTCAACCAAGAAAATGATTTTTCTAAGTCCAAAAGGGGCAATAATTATTGCAAAAAGCAGGATGGAGTTATGTTGCTTGCTGTACAGGGTCAGTTTATGATGGTGAACAAGAGTTGCAAGTTTTAAAGCAATAGCTTTGATAGTTTAAGAGAAAAAGTTGACCTAAACATAAAACTTAACCAAGAAATCTGATATTTTCTAAGTCCAAAAGGGGCCATAAATCTTGCAAAAAGCAGGATGGAGTTATGTTTCTTGCTGAACAGGGTCAGCTTATGATGGTGAACAAGTGTTGCAAGTTTTAAAGGAATAGCTTTGATAGTTTAGGATAAAAGCTGACCTAAACATAAAACTTAACCAAGAAAACTGATTTTCTAAGTCCAAAAGGGGCAATAATTCTTGCAAAAAGCAAGATGGAGTTATGTTTCTTGATGTACAGGGTCTGCTTATGATGGTGAACAAGTATTCCAAGTTTCAAAGCAAAAGCTTTGATAGTTTAGGAGAAAAGTTGACCTAAACATAAAACTTAACCAAGAAATATGATATTTTCTAAGTACAAAAGGGGCCATAAATCTTGCAAAAAGCAAGATGGAGATATGTTTCTTGCTATACAGGGTCAGCTTATGATGGTGAACAAGTATTCCAAGTTTCAAAGCAACAGCTTTGATAGTTTAGGAGAAAAGCTGACCTAAACATAAAACTTAACCAGGCAACGCCGACGCAGACGCCGACGCCGACGCCGACAACCGCTCAAGTGATGACAATAACTCATCATTTTTTTTCAAAAAATCAGATGAGCTAAAAAGACCTAGCTAGCTGAACTTTTTGGATGAAATTTTGGCTGTATGAAGAAAGGGCATGTTAAATAGCATCAACAACACTGTTACAAACAGTTAAATTATTGTCAAAAAGATCACATAATTAATCAAAATAATACTGATTTTCGCATTATTTTTATTTCTTAATTT
Source organism: Mercenaria mercenaria (assembly GCF_021730395.1). Lineage (NCBI taxonomy): Eukaryota > Metazoa > Mollusca > Bivalvia > Venerida > Veneridae > Mercenaria > Mercenaria mercenaria. Next base: position 26,542,544 of record NC_069377.1, on the reverse strand, counting down.
GCCATTCCTGATGTTGAGCATTTGTGCTTAAGAAGGCAGATAATACTTCTTAAAATTCAGGTGCCTTTTGAATTTGCATGTCGCTCCAATACATTGCACAAATTAGCGAAAACATAATTTACAAGTTTGAAAATATAACCCAACTGATCTACACTAATGGCAGTGACATAATGTATTTAACTAAGAAAAAGCAGTAAACATACATTTTTATTTACCTTTGAATATTTTGAATACGTATATCTTTGCTTCAAAAATTTATAACTTAAATGTGTTACTGAAAACAACATTCCCAGAGGCTTTCAACACTCTCTACACAAAGACACTGTAAATTTTATTTCAAGTTCAGATCACTTTCTACCTATTATTTGCAATAACTGATATAAAATCTGACTTATTAATAGATTTTCAAGTACCAAAATTCAATTAAAATTCAATTTACTCAAGTTTTTCACATATCCATTCTTGTATCATTATTCAAACGAAAGAGTCATATCCTACATAAAAGTTGTATGCAACAATGATGTAATTAATGCTAAGCCAAGCACCAGTGTATTTTGTCAGAAATCTGTGAAAATATCAGAATATAAGGTTTTGCAAATATTACCATATACAAATGTAAGGCAAAACATTTACCATGCAAAGTGTCTGATATAACAGAAACTACAGCTAACTAGAACAATAAACCACAACTAACAACTTTTATGAAATAAAGACAGATGACAACACAAAATTTGTAGTGCTGATTGCTTTCCATAGCTTTTTTGGCCATCTGCATCGACTGGGCAAGGTCTGACATGACAGAAACCAGAACTTACCTTGATAAACTTATCTGAAGCCAGTCTGACAACCTGTATTAGCTTGAAAAAGGTCTGACATGACAGAAACCAGAGCTTACCTACAGCAAGTTTGACAACCTGTATCGACTGGGCAAGGTCTGACATGGCATAAACCAGAACTTACCTTGATAAACTTATCTGCAGCCAGTCTGACAACCTGTTTTAGCTTGGAAAGGTCTGACATGACAGAAACCAGAACTTACCTTGATAAACTTAGCTGCAGCCAGTCTGACAACCTGTATTAACTTGGAAAAGGCTGACATGACAGAAACCAGAGCTTACATGTACCTACAGCATGTTTGACAACCTGTATCGACTGGGCAAGGTCTGACATGACAGAAACCAGAACTTACCTTGATAAACTTATCTGCAGCCAGTCTGACAACCTGTATTAACTTGGAAAGGTCTGACATGACAGAAACCAGAGCTTACCTACAGCATGTTTGACAACCTGTATCGACTGGGCAAAGTCTGACATGACAGAAACCAGAACTTCTCTTGAAAAGATAGTCCACAGTTAGTTTGACCACCTGCACTGACCGAGAAAGGTCTGACATGACAGAAATAAGAACTTACCTTGACAAGATAGTCCACAGCTAGCTTGACCACCTGTACTGACTGAGAAAGGTCTGAAATGACAGAAACCAGAACTTACCTTGACAAGATTATCCACAGCCAATTTGACAACCTGTATTGGCCGGGCAAGGTCTGGCATTGCATTTCCATCTTCTGCTTCTTCATGGAGGATAACAAGCTTGGAAACCTACAAAACATTGTATACTCTGGTAAAACACTGTGAATATTCTCTATTAAGTGATAACTGACTACTACAAAAATAGTACTAACAACATTTCTCTTTTTACCAATAGCAGTGGTATAAAATGGCAGTATTCTGGTCCATTTGCCCAGTGTCTATATCAATCAGCATCCTCAAGGACCAGAGAAATGTAAGTTCACTGGGATTATGCTCTCAGTGTGTTGCAATCAATGGTTTAGTGTCACACTGACACAATTTAGATCAAATGGCAACTTTTGGTAAAAATGGTAGAGGAGAGGAAGACCCCAGGTGCCCCTCAAGGCATTTTTCAAGGAATGGCTAGAACCATTGACCTGCAGAAAACCTGTTGCATGACTTCACACCATGAATTCTACATCCCAAGTAAGTCATTTGAACCTGTTTTGATCTTAACCACTTGGCCATGGAGGCCGCATCTAGTGATAAAGACCTGTTAAAGAGTGTAGAACGTAATCAAAATGCCTCTGAAAAATTATCTAGAATTTGTTTTCCAGGTTTTAGATTTTTGTCCAATCTTTTTAAAACCATGCTTCATTAACTTCTAATCCATTAGCATCATGTAATGCTGCTGCATTTTTTTAAAGTACATGAATACTTCATGCGGCAAAATAAACTCAATGACATTTATCTCAAGGGCATGACACTGCAGCATGCCAGAATTAAATGGCATAACATTGCAATATGCCAGAATTCAATTAACAATTCTAAAAGCAAATAATTACATTATCTTCCTAAAAGTTTTACAAGAGATATTTCCAATAGATTCTGGAAAATTATTGTCTTTGGCTGTAGACATTATGCGCATATTGGCAGCATTGTCTTTGTCAGTAGACATTATGCACATGCTGGCAGCAGTATGAATTTTCCCAGATATACACTATACACTTACACTCACAGGAGGTCATGTTTGTATTGTGTTCTGTCAAAGGGCATTAACCTGATCAAGGAACAATATTATAGAATCATAAATTTTCACAAAACAGATCTATTTATTTTCCCTAAATTCTAGGGATGGGAACGAATACTGAAATCAATATTCGAATATTCGGTTTGCCATATTCGAATATATTCGAATATTCGGTTTGTTTTAATGGAAGCTTTGAATTCTTATTAAGTGATTAGATATACACAACGTATTCATTTGTTTAAAGCGTGGATCTTCGTACGTGATAAGGCCAAAAACTGGGTTTTCTTGGGTAACCCGATCCTACCTAGCAAAACCCGCCGATCCTAGCGTTTTATTTCACTATTCTGTCAGTATAATCATGAACATAATTAACTAATTCAGTGTTTTAGCTTCAAAATGATACAAAAAATCAAAACGATTATAATCTAGACCGTCGCAATTTTATCTAAAAATAGCAGGTCGTCCCATTTAAACACGTGACGCGCTGTTGTATTACCGCCTCCATTTTGAAAATTTTCAATCGGCGTGTAAAAATCGTCGTGTAAAAAGCAAGTAAGGCAGACTTAAACCTCTTTCAACATGAACTTATGCATCAATCATATGTTATTTCTTGATTTTCTTATAAAGTACTTCAAAATTTAATTCGAATACGGCCGATTGCGGACGAAAACCGATTCTGCGGATGGTCGGAAACGTTTTACAAAATATTGTGAAAAGATCGGCAATATTTACAAGTTCGGTATTGTTTTCGAAAAAAAAAATCTACAACTTGTTACATAAAACAGACGCCAAAAAAATTAACAAAAGATATCACATTTACGCCTAATAGACTGTTAATCCGTAGCGATGACCCCAGGTAATTATGCATTGCAATTTTCTTGTTAATTGGAGATCTTTTGACATGCATCTGACACATTGACGCCCCCTGCCAATTATGCATTGCTATTTTCTTGTTAATTGGACATATTTTGATACTCGATAAACAAACATGACATGGTTTTATTCTGTAGAATTAGCATGCTCATATTACCCCAAATCAATGATACTTATTTTGAAAAAAAAAAAACAACAATAATTTACGAATATTCGAATTTGATTTTCATATTCGAATATTCGACCGATTTTCGAATATTCGAATATTCGAATATTCGTTCCCATCCCTACTAAATTCACAAAATATGTAAAAGTCTAAATCTGCAAAATGTACATAATTAAGTACTGATCTACTAAGAGTTTTGGCTGGCAATATGTAAAAAAAAATATTCAACTGAGGGGAATTTTCATCAAAAATGGGTGAAAACATTTTGGAGAGGGGAATGGGACAAAGGTTTGAACTCCCCCACCCCGACACCCTCCCCCCAAAAAAAAAAAATGACTGAAAAACACTGATGGGGAAATTACGAAGGACACTGTAATGTATTGAGTGTATTGGTCAGCAAGCTGCCCACTGCTATGATTAGTCCCACCTACTGTAACTGCCTCTCTGATAATAATACACACGGTAACTGTATGTTGTTGAACATTTAGAATTAGAATAGATTTAGTAACTATCAAGATGACTTGTGTCTTTCTAGTCTAATGACTATATAAAATATTATCATATAAGAACCCACAAGAACATTACAGACACCGTCTTCAGTAGTAAACCAATACCAGCCAGAACAAAAGATAATGTGGTTTTAAGTCATTTTCTTTTTCAAATGTAACATATTTATAAAAAATACTGCTTTCATTACAACACAATTTTCCCCCTATTTTAGCCTTTACGGCGCAATTTTCCCACTCCTAATGGGCCTTGCCTTGCCGCTATTCCCCCAAAACCGAAAAACAAACAATGCCTACTAAAATTTCACACAGATGTCTGCAAGTATACGTTTCAACAGGTGCATTCTTACTCATGACTGGCATAATGCCAAAAGTACTTCTTAATTAATTAAACAAGTAGTTGTTTTTTACTGTATAAAACATAAAAATTCTTGCCTCTGCTAAGAAAACATTATAATTAACACATTATGGTAAATGTACAACAAAACAGAACACTTGGTACAGTAAGTGTAAATTTGTTTTCTGAGGAGGTCTAGAGAGATGTAGTAAATGTTACCCTCAGTCACCTTTTTAACCCTTATATACCCTGCTAAATTTCTATTATGGATTGGTCCATCATTCAATTTGGGCAATACCATTTATTATTCAAAGAGGTGTTTACTGAAAATTTACTGACTGAATAGCAAACAGTGCAGATCATGATCAGACTGCACAGATGTGCAGGCTGATCTTGGTCTGCACTGGTCCCAAAGGCAGAATCACTTGCCGCCCACTGGCTACGGGTTAAGAATTTTATTACTCAACTGGGGATGTATATTCTACCCGAGTACATGTATCAGAATGTCAAAATTACTGGTACATGTAAGACGACTAAAAGATGTGATGTAGCAGCTAAACCTGACATCCGCTCAACTAGCTCACTGAAGGTTGGAACCATCCACAAAATGAAGCAACGATCACACTTCTGACATTGATGACCTCTCTTACAACTTCCCCCTCCCAAAAGTTTCCAACCCATGTCTTTCCCTACCCCATCCAACACACAGTAAATCCTAGAGTGGTTCAAGTAAATCTCCAAGCTGTCTTATCTATATAATACTAAACATACTTCATTTCTCATTTACATAATACCTTCAACCTTCACAAGAGGCAATCAGAGAATGATGTATTTAGACATATAACTGTAAACAAATTAAATTAACAACCACTGCATCTTTCCTTATTTCAAATTTAGGTATTCTCCTAAAAATGTTTCTGTTAATGAATCTATTTCAATTATTACATCTGATGAATAAATTTCAATATTGCAAACAATGCTGTGCACTCAACAGGAAACATGTTCTCAACAACAGTTAATTAATACATACCTTACAAAATCTTTGGCACTTTACATTAAATGATCATGATAGGTCAACAAGTCCCACTATGTGGCACAAACTGTATGGGGAGTGGGTTCGGGGCCTATTGGCACTGTACCTGTTTTCCATGTTACCCATAACAATCCTCAGAGGCAGGACTAGTTGAAACCTTGTACTCAAGGTCAAGACAGAGGTCACACCTTTTAGATGTTTTATTCTTATGCAATTATCAAACTTAGCAACTGGCATTTCATTACCAGTCGGTTCAACATTGGTTTGTTTGTTGGTTTTTTTTTGTAAAAGCTAGTCCGCTGCCAGTTTATTATGCTAGCGTTCAAAACAACAGAGACTGAAAGATCTGTGAAGTACATATACAGGTATACCATTGACCAATCACTTGAAAAGGAAACCACTTTGATTTGGAGAGTCAATAGCTGGTTCTCAGCTTGCCAAGGTAAAAAAGCCTTTATGGGATTCTAGAGCTTTTTTTTTTTCGTTTTTTTTTTCATACAAAAAACCTATCTTAATACCAAACCATTGAGACGGGCCAGAACAAATTTATGTAAGTATCTTACAACAAATTTTGTTTTTTTGCTGAGTCAGCCATTATTTTTTTTCAAAGTTCAAGATATCAACTGCAAATTTCTTTAAACTATATTAACAAGGCAATAAAATTTTATTAAGAAGATTTAAAAGGTTCTTTTATGAGGTCAATCACTACTCAAGAAACCAACAATAAAATACGGCTTATCAGTTGCTATTTTCCAGAGAGATTTGATCTATCACTGCAGTAACTTGTATATCCTTATCTACAGCTTCCATAATGCTGAGAATCTGTGAAAAATGTTACATAAAGGTTTCTATATTTACTACAGAATGATAGATGTGATTGCATAGTAAGATTACCTCTCTGTGGATCTTCTTCCCTTTGAACTTTTTTTTAATCACTAAGGTATGTTCCTTGTGAACTAATATATACAAATAATATGAAAATTAACATCCTCAGTATTGAAAAGTTTCATAAACAAAACAAGGCAATTAAAAACATTTCAAAAAGCTCTTGAAAACATAAACACTAGGCTTAAAATACTTTCCTGTTGATACTTAATCAACTTTTTCAAATATGAAAGTTTGATCTGATTTTTTATTGCAAACAGTGTCACTTTGTGGGGATTAAACCGAGACGAGTTTTCAACCAAACAGAGTTCTACATCCATAAACAGAGTCTGAAACCAAACAGGGCTCTACCTCCCTAAGAAACAGGTCTCTAAATCCCTGAAAAAAGTCCCAAAGCAAACATGGCTCTACATCCCTAAGCAGAGTCCCAAACCAAACAGGGCTCCACCTCCCTAAGTGACAGGTCATCACATCCGCAAGAGAAGTCCACAACCAAACATGGCTCAACATCAATAAGAGAAGTCCTAAAACAAACAGTGCTCCACATCCCTAAGAGAAGCCTCCAACCAAAAAGTGTCTACATCCCTGTGAGAAGGGTCAACCAAACATGCTCTACATGATCCTAAGGGAAGTCTCAAAACAAACAGTGCTCTACATCCCTATAAGAGGAGTTCCCAAGCCATTCATAGCTCTACATCCCGAACAAATTTTGGACTTTGTGGATTTCAGAGATCAATAGTGCACATCATCTCTAACAACTTGGGACTTTGATGAGGAGTACCAATCATTTACCAGAATTAATAAACTGACTCACTCTGTTTTTGAAATAAAAATACTCCAGAAAATACTACCAAGCATTTCCTGTGCAAACAGCATGAGGAAAACAGGTGTTTTATCCCTTTAATAACAGAAGTCTAATATATTTCCACACAGTGTCTGCAGTAATTATTTCTGACATGCTTTTATCACTTCACTATGACAGTTACAGGCAACTTGCTACTTGGGAGATTTGTATCTTAGAATTTTCATCAACATCAACAAGGCTGTTTCCATTATTTAGGCCTATCTGCTTGTTTGTTCGTTCTGTTGGGTTTTAAGTTGCATCGCCATGTACAAAATTTTATATATAATGTCATACGGTGACTTTCCAGGAAGACGCAAGATGTCCTTGCATAAGTGGGCACCTAATAGTCCAAAATAAAAAGCATGATAAGTTTTACTTATTATTCTCTCTCATTCACTTTTAAAGATTGTAAATAAATATAAGATCATAAAATAACCCAGCCGGATATGCTGAATGAGTGAAGCCAGGCACCGGGTGGGTAGGACAATCAACCTTCCCAGGACAGCTTGATGGCTTTCTGGCATGACTACAGGAGCAGAGCCAAAACCCACACCTGATTTAAAGTCAACAACCACAACCTCTAGGCCATTCAAGCTGAAATACCATTCTTTCTTTAATTTTGCAAGCCATTTAAAAAAAAAGAAAAGTGCATCATTTGTGGCCTTGAAATTCCTTCTGAGTGAAATAAACATTTTAAAAAAAGAAAAAATGTTTTTCATCTTAAAAACACACGGTATATTTTGAAAACAAGTATTTTCTAAATATCCTAATAATTACAATGATTTTATATGTATAGTAAACAACTTTAAAATTCAGTTACAAATCATATTTTGATAAAATTATTTTACAGTTCAAGTATTTTAGGGAAGTGAAATTGCTCAACTCTCACTTCTAATGTAAATAAATGCACAGCTTCAAATTGCTCGAAGGCAATCATGAAAATATTATCAATCAAAAGATTCAAATGTTTTATTTGTATTTATCTCGAGAAAGAAATATGCAGGTTTTACGTTCTTTTTAACAATAATCACAGCTATCTTTTTAGTGACTTCTACACCTCAAAGCCTTACACTGTTAGAAGGCATCTGGAATCTTGCTTTAGAACTACAGGTGTATGTGGTACCATCTAGAAATTAATGCAAAGCTATAGTTGCCCTTGTGTCCTGAAATCAATGCATGCAAAGCTATAGCTGCCCTTGTGTCCTGAAATCAATGCATGCAAAGCTATAGTTGCCCTTGTGTCCTGAAATCAATGCATGCAAAGCTATAGCTGCTCTTGTGTCCTGAAATCAATGCAAAGCTACAGCTGCCCTAGTGTCCTGAAATCAATGCAAAGCTAAAGTTGCCCCTGTGTCCTGAAATAAAATGCATGCAAAGCTATAGCTGCCCTTGTGTCCTGAAATCAATGCAAAGCTATAGCTGCCCTTGTGTCCAGAAATCAATGCAAAGCTATAGCTGCCCTTGTATCCTGAAATCAATGCAAATCTATAGCTGCCCTTGTGTCCTGAAATTAATGTAAAGCTATAGCTGCCCTTATGTCCTAAAATCAATACAAAGCTACAGCTGCCCTTGTGTCCTGAAATCAATGCAAAGCTATAGGCTATAGCTGCCCATGTGTCCTGAAATCAATGCAAAGCTATAGCTGCCCTTGTGTCCTGAAATCAATGCAAAGCTATAGCTGCCCTTGTGTCCTGAAATCAATGCCAAGCTATAGCTGCCCTTGTGTCCAGAAATCAATGCAAAGCTATAGCTGCCCTTGTGTCCTGAAATCAATGCAAAGCTATAGCTGCCCTTGTGTCCTGAAATCAATGCCAAGCTATAGCTGCCCTTGTGTTCTGAAATCAATGCAAAGCTATAGCTACCCTTGTGTCCTGAAATTAATGCAAAACTATAGCTGCCCATATGTATTAAAATCAATGTAAAACTATAGCTGCCCTTGTGTATTGAAATCAATGTAAAACTATAGCTGCCCTTGTGTCTTGAAATTAATGTAAAACTATAGCTGCCCTTGTGTCTTGAAATTAATGTAAAACTATAGCTGCCCTTGTGTCTTGAAATTAATGTAAAACTATAGCTGCCCTTGTGTCTTGAAATCAATGCAAAACTATAACACTATAATTGCCCAGCTTATTTTTTTTCAAAAAAAAACAACAAAAAACAAATACAGGTAGAATATCTTTAATCTTTTTATGAATGAAATTTAAACACATGTATATGGCAGATTATGAAGCATTCAGGTGTTTGTACTCTAGCCTATCTGATATTACTAATGATGCATATAGTAAAGGAATGGTTATAAAGGTATGGTGTGGTGGGAGGCTGATAAACAGCTGATTAAGGGTGAAAGTATGCCTGGTTCTCATATAAAAAATATTATGATTCAACCTTGTGATTATTTTATACATTTGTACACACACATGAGATATTTTTACAATGTTAATATATAATAAAAACTTATATCAGTTTTATGATGTGACTTGATAATTTTTAACAAGCATTCTTCTAACAGGTAAAGGCTGAACTTGCTTGCTCTGTAAAATAGTTTGGAATAGTAAGAGCCTGGTTTGTTTTTTTCCCCAGTTGTTTTAAACTGCACTTAGTAGTACTGACTTGTTCTCCACAAGTAACTGACAGCTAAATCCTCACATTAATCTGAGGGAGAGGACTTAAGTTACACTGACCTCTGCATAACAGTCATAGAGAACATACACCATGACTCACTGGAGATCACTGTGTCTCGGAATTGCAATATAGAGGGTGTTGCGGCCATGTCCTGCAATCATCCTTTCCAGGATAGAATTGTCTTCAGGGATCACTATCCAGGTATCAATTAGCATGGGGATTACTGCAACCATGACCTCTCTATTCTCAATACTAAGATGTGAAAGTTCCTATGTATAAATAATGTACAGTACAACACAGTTTTTTCTAAACCTTTAGCCTGCTGGCGGCGAGTGATTCAGCCTTTGCGACCAGTGCAGACCAAGATCAGCCTGCACATCTGTGCAGTCTGATCATGGTCTGCACTGTTCGCTATTCAGTCACTAAATTTTCAATGAACACCCCTTTGAACAATAAATGGTATTGCCCTAATTGAATGATGGACCAGTCCATTGTAGAAATTTAGCAGGCTAGCTCAAGGTTAAAATCTTTGTGACTAAGTCAGAGTAAGCATTGAATGATTCTTAAGCTTTGCTAATACATTAAAGTGATTAATAACAAAGTCTTTCTGCTATTTTCTTTGCTGTGATAATCAGGATGGAAGAAATATGATCATTTCAATCACCTCCCCTGCCGGTTAATGAATGTGCTTTCTCAATACACCATTACAACAATCAAATATATTACTGTCAACTCTTAAAGGACAACTTCCCACATAATAACCCCTGTCCCAGTATATAATGGATGACACACCATGTATAGACGGCTTCTAACACACTATGCAATCATCATTTATTCAAATCATAGAAAATACTCTACATTCGGTAAGTTTCGTACAGGCTTTATTTAGATCTAGCGCTTTTACCACAGGCAGCCTTATTAGTGATGTTAAGAATTTGTGAAATGTTCGTGTTTTGTATTTTTGGACATGAGTAAGATTTCAGTATTCACAAATATCTTGAATTCATGAGTGGCATTATTTCGTGAATATTAGCAAAAATAAATCCATCACTATTTTGAATTCGTGAGTGGCATTATTTCGTGAATATTTGCGAGAATAAATCCATCACAAATATTTTCCAATCTACGAGGGACGTTCAATAAATACCCGGAAAAGTGCTCTCAATTCTTTATGTATCATCAAAAATAAATGAAAATGCTACAAAATGTAGACTAGGGAATACTGAGTTGATATGTTAAAATTAGATTGTCTTTGGATAAATAATAAGTAAATGCGAGTCCCCATGGCAACGTCATGTGACATCATCCGGCCCAATTTTGTCTCTTTTTCTAAATTACATGCGCTAAAACATTACTTGCCACTTACCTATTTTTCAAGCTACCTTTTCTTAAATTGGGTGAATGTTGGTATGGAAAGTAAGCGTTATGCCAATAACGTCAAATTATAAATGTGACATCATTAAAATATTTGGCAGGCATATTGAGTTGGTCGTCGCTTGAAAATCAGTGTTGAACGGAGATGTGAGATAACATTTTGTGTTCTGAATCGAAAATCAAGGAAAGAGACAGATGCTATGCTGAAAAATGTTTAAGGGACAATGCCCTGAAGAAAACAAAATTTTATTAGTGGGACGTGACGTTTAAAAGTGGTCAGGAAAATATTGCTGACGACTTTTGACATGAAAAATAACGCTCAGTCACATTTAATAACTTAAAGAGCTCCTTGATAGGGCATCAGTTCAGTGTCCAATTTCTTCAGTACGACAGGAACATTATACGAACAGTATTTATTTATTCTTAGGAAGGTGTAAAATGCATTTAATGGTGATAAACATTGAATCAATGGTAATCACGAGTTGTATTGATTAACTGAGTGTGATATGACAGCATCATAATGACTTTGGGCCGCTTTTGAGGTGATGACGTTGCCTAGGAGACGACAAATAAATATTGTGCATGTTCTGAAATCTGTAATTTAGGTATTTGCATTCAGTATGTTCATATCCTTCATATTTTCAAATTTTACCAAAATGAGACCAGAAATAGAGAAATGAGAGCACTTTTCCGGGTATTTATTGAACACCCCTCGTACATTAAACACAGAAGTTCAATATTATGTAACTTTGGAGCCAGTATCGTTTCACTTGCATTCAAAAACCTAGAACATAGGGGATGGGTGAAAAAAAAACTATTTTCGTAAAACATCAATTCAGGCAAAATAAAATTTTGCAAGAGTATAATGAAATAGCTTTATTTGAACAGTTCAAATTGGCTTAATTTTTTGTAAAAAAAAATTCCACAAATGCCAATTGTACAAATGTATATACCATACACTTGAAAACAGTATTTTATTCTTATATAAATGTTAAAGCAGGAAATTCTTAAGAGGGATTGTTAAGTACCAGAAATGAGATGAGTTTATGATTCAATTTCGTTACAAATTACTCTTTCCAATATATGAATGTGGAAAACCCTTGAATGAAGTCTTGAATGATCCACTAGGATGACTCCCCAACCCCCTCCAGTCCTAATTCCCCACCCCCTCCCCATATCCCTGTCCCCAAAATTGAAGAGCTAGAATAAACACACACACACACACACACACACACACACTCACACACAAAAAAAGAATAAAGAAATTCAGCTGGTTTTTTTTAACATTTTTGGGAACTAGTTTGGTATCAGTCAGACCAGACTGGTAATAACAAGTAAAGTGGGTAACAATGAGCCCTGAAAATATTCAAGTTGGGAAAAATATACAGACTGAAAATTTTGGTAATTTTAGACAACTGGGAACACAGGTACAAGACCAGTCCAAAGAAGGTGGGTAACAAATGCCGAAAATGGCTTATTATGCTGAACAGACGTCTTTAAATTCAAACTAAATACTAAAATATTCTAAATACTGTAAATCTTTATATGCGGATTATAAATAAAGGATATTTTTCAAATGATTTCACAAATCTTTAATATTTGCATAATCTGATAGGGTGTTTGCTGTCAAAAGGCAACCCGCAGTTCCTAATCCCACACAAGTACATGCTAATGAAAGGATCAGTCCTGTATTTAAAGATTAGACAAATATTTCCTTGATGTTTTGGTAATAACCTGTCAGTGTTTAACCTTGATCAAATATGTAAACAAAAGTATCAAACTACAAAATTATGATAGGCAGAAATTTCATAATTATAAATGTCAGAAACTACAAAAGCAGGCTACCTTCTATCCAATATAACCATTTTTTCATACCTATTTATAAAAATATAGTTCTGGGTACTACACAAAATGTGATTAATTTTGCCCTTTTTTCACTTGATATTCTAAAGAAGAAAACCAACTACCTGTGGAACTGATAGATGCTCCACAGAACCAATGTTTAATCCACAGAACCTATGTATACTCCACAGAACCAATGTAAGCACAACAGAACCAATTTATACTCCCCCAGAACAAATGTAAACTGCACAGAACCATATATGCCATAGATGATAGAATCAATGTATGCTCCACAGAACCAAGGTCAGAATACTCCATAGAACCAATGTAAACTCCACAGAACCAATGTATACTATAACTGGTACTTCACAGAGCTGATGTATGCTCTACAGAACTGAAAATTACTTCACAGAACCAATTATGTGACAAACAACTGATGTACGCTCCACAGAACCAATGTATGCTCACCAGAACAGATGCATGCTCCACAGAATCAATGTAAGCTCACAAGAACCATTGTAAGCTCACCAGAACAGATGTATACTCCACAGAACTGATGCATGCTCCACAGAACAAATATATGTTTCAATGAAATGATGTACATAGTTATGCCTCAAAGGACTGATGTATGTTCCACAGAACCAATGCCTATTCAATAGAACTGATGTATACTCCACAGAACTAATGTATGCTCTGCAGAATCGATGTATACTCCACAGAACTGATGAATGCTCTGCAGAACTGATGTATACTCCACAGAACTGATGTATACATACCAGGGCTCCGGAAATTTTGATAACTCAATCGGTCCGAAACGTAAATCATGACATCGGCGCTACCCCACCCACATTCCCAAAATTACGTATTTTGTAAAACGTGATAGTCTGATAGACTAAAGAAATAAGCATGTCATGCATTAAAACTGAGTTACCGGTCACCGGGAGTTACCATACAATTAAGACAGTTATTCAGCGTTATGTGTGATCGTTACTTTGTTTAAATTTCGATGTTTTTCCTGCAAGCATAAAATTGCCGGCATTGACACCGTGTACGTAACTAGTGTAAAAGCCAACGCACGTGACTTCGGTATCGTATACACGGCAGATACTTTGTTATGTTTCCTCATTCTTTGACGGAATTCTATAAAATACAATGCGTCAAAGAGAATTACACGACACATATTCTCTGCTAAACAGCCTCAGTATTTTAAGAATACTCTGCCGCGGACCGAATGTGTACGTTATGTGAACGCTGAGATCGAATTTCCCGCCGCGATTTATAGTACCAAAGGGTCACGCGGGTTGGCCACAGATATTTCATTTCACTTACGTTGTACTTCAATAAGCAACTACATTTTATAAAGTTATATGTCTCTTCTGATGTAAACAAAATTTCATTTTGAAACGTTTTTTTAAAAGACCAATTTGATAAATGCGCCACTCCGGTTTTCTTTATCATTCATGTTTGTCAGTCCACTTTTTTTCTTTTTTGTACAGTCGGGTTTCAATGACGATTTTCTGCACTTGTTTCAGCTGGAGCCCCAACATATGAATCATGTAATTTTTTCAAATCAAGTAATTATAAAAAAAAAAACATTTTTATCGGTTTTCCGTGTTATGTCTCTTTAAATCAAAGAGTAGATCTACATGATTAAATGCAGTGACCATTTATTTTTTACCCGTGATCGAACATAACCTTTTGAAATAAACCATCCATCGGATTCTAAATAAAAGAAGTGGATCCCCGTCGAAATGATTTGGATCCAGTCAGAAACATTTGGAAACCAGTCAAAAATGTTTAATAATTTGCAGTCGGCTGTCTGCAAACATTAAAGGATGTGCCGCGCGAGCGCTGATTGCGTCACATGCTAATTACGGACCGATTATCAAAGTGACAATCAGACCGATTGACACGTTTATTGATTATCTGAAGGTGCGACCAAGTATTTCCTGCTTGGCAGGTGATCGTGTATTGAGATATCAGACTGAAATTTATACTTTTCTCCATTTTAATGGGACCGATTTTTTTCGTTTTTTAACTTCACGAATCGGTCTGAAAAGTCAAAAATCGGTCCAAAACCGACAAACCGGCAAATTTCCGAAGCCCTGATACATACTCAACCGAACTGATGTATGCTATTCAGAACTCATGTATACTCCACAGAACTATTGTATGCTCTGCAGAACTGGTTTATGCTCCACAGAATTAATGTATGCTCTGCAGAACTGGTTTAAGCTCCACAGAACTGATGTCTACTCCACAGAACTGATGTATACTCCACAGAGCTAATGTATGCTCTGCAGAACTGATGTATGCTCTGCAGAACTGAAGTCTACTCCACAGAACTGATGTATACATACTCAACCGAACTGATGTATGCTATTCAGAACTCATGTATACTCCACAGAGCTAGTGTATGCTCTGCAGAACTGATGTATGCTCTGCAGAACTCACTCATGTATACTCCACAGAGCTAGTGTATGCTCTGCAGAACTGATGTCTACTCCACAGAACTGATGTATACTCCACAGAGCTAGTGTATGCTCTGCAGAATTGATGTCTACTCCACAGAACTGATGTATACTCCACAGAGCTAATGTATGCTCTACAGAACTGATGTATGCTCTGCAGAATCGATGTATACTCCATTAACTCCACAGAACTGATGTATACTCCACAGAGCTAATGTATGCTCTACAGAACTGATGTATGCTCTGCAGAACTGATGTATGCTCTGATGTATACTCCACAGAGCTAATGTATGCTCTGTTGAACTGATGTATACTCAACAGAACTGATATATGCTATACAAAACTAAATGAACACTGTATGCTTCCAAGAACAAATGTATACTCCACAGAACTGACGTTTGCTTCGCAATCTTGTGCTCTACCAGACCAATAATCCAAAACATAGGACATTTGGGAAAACCTGATAACTTTTGAGAATTTGACTTGTCACTTTCCTGTCATGATGGGTATGGCAACTACCAGTATAAAATAGCAGACCATAAAATAAGCCATCCAATAAAGTAAGACTACCAGCCAAGGCTATATAGATCTGCATGATGGTCATGTTCATATTTTCTTCATCCGCACGATAGTCATGCCAACTGTTTTCGCTATTCGCACAACGGTCATGCTGATTATTTTCCTTATTCGCATGATGATCCTGTCTAAAAAGTCATTTTGTTATCCATGCAAATAAACATACTTATGTGAAAATTAGTTGAGCTTTTCTGATGTTTTCCCCTGCTTTAATATCCGCGTAGTGCCGATTATTTGACTATTTAATATCGTATACAATAAACATGATGCTAATAGTCTTTTAACAACACTGTATCTTACTCCAGAAACTGAAAGCCTACCAAAACCAGGGGCATAGCCAGGCATATGCAAATATGCACGAGCGTACGCTGTTTAAAAATGACGAAAATAAAATGGCCCAAAATTGCAATGAAAATTGATGCCTAACCCGGATTAGGCACAAAAACTAGAAAACACTGCTAATCAAAAGGTTAAAGAATGAGTTTTTATTTTAAAAAAAACTTATTTACTTCTTGTGTTAACCTGATGTTTTCTATTAAGTAGTGACGGAATTTCCTTTGGTATTTAACCTATACAGTACAGTGAAAACAATTCATGCATGACAGTTTTAGTTCTATCCTTGTTTTCAATTAGTATCCGAATGATGATTTACAACCGGGAGACTTTTAAAATGGATGTCCGTGCAGTTTCTCCACTGTACAAAGATGTTTTGACGGCACGTCAGACAAGTTAACGTCAAGTGATAAGCTCCAGTTGTTAACTGCTAAATAGGGCAGTGTCCATTCGTACAATTTCCCCTCTACTAGGTATACCTGCAGTAAAGCTATAATTAGGGTCCGACCAAATTCTACTGCGACTTTCATCAGAAAATATATCATACCTTTAATGTAGACCTATACCATGTTTTATCTCAGAAATATTTTAAAGTTTGTCCGCTTATGTGTAACAAAAACCTTGGAACTTGTTCAAAATTATTTACGGTTAGAATTTTGCCTCAAAGTATTCCAGAATGCACCCAATGGGTTACAGAATTCAAAAATTTTCCGGGGGAGCATGCCCCCCGACCCCCATACAAATATAAAGAATTCAATTATGCGTATGGTGATTTTCCGGCCAGCTACGCCTCTGAAAACACCCCTCATGCAAATAAGGATACTTATTGACACAAACATCATGTGAATAAGAAAAATACACGCAGCATGATAGTCGTATGTGAAGGATCCCTGTGAAATTAGTAACACAGCAAGGCAAGACAAAGGCCATTTGGTGGAAAATTGCAGCATCAGAAATTTATTCATTTACAAACATCATCATGACTATTTATCTCTTAAATCCGCAGCACATTCTCTAATACGACACTTATCCGAAGTCAATATATTTTTGACAGCCGTACCCCACCCACATCAATAAGCGTGCAAGTAATTCAAATCACTGACCTGTTGAGCTACTGGCTCCAAAATGCTTTCTATCGTTTTGGTATGGAACACCGGCATTTTTACACACTTCTGCCGTGTGTTCAAACTCCAAAAACAGGTAAATAAATCCGGATAATAGACGTAAACGTCGTCGAACTTCTCCTAAACCTTTTAGCCAATTAGCACTCAGAGCTAACAAACTACCTGTCACTTTAGTTTCGTATTTTCACATTTTTTCCTAAACTTTATATTTTCATACGGTTTTTGCTCTTTCTAGTTTATGAAATTATTAATATAAGTAATTAGCAACTACTATATATTTGTTTACAACCTTAAAGTTTGGTTAAAATTTACTGGAACCTGATACAGCGATTCTCGGAAGTTGCCAAATAAGGCAACGGGGGTCATCGCGGGTCAGTGGTAATTTCTTCAACTGTAAAATATAGGACACGTCGGCTTTCTACCTTTTTTATGAGATTTTTAAAGCAGAAAAATATTCATATTAATTTTAAATGAGCAAACAGCAATAAACAGGCTTGTTTTGAACCTGACTATGTACGATAATTATTTAATCATGCTATTGAGTTCTTTGTTCTGCTTGACTGGCGCGCAGATACAATAGGAAGTGTCTAGGGGTACGGATCCGTACCTCTAGAATCTGATTCTAGGGGTACGGATCCGTACCTCTAGACAAGCCTGTTAGGGGTTTTCTAGGGGTACGGACCTCCGTTTTTCTAGAGATTAAGGGTCATTTACATTTCAAATTTTGTTGAAAACGAAGAAAACAAATGACATTTCATCAGAATTCACCTTAAACTTGGATCTAAATCGTTTACAGATAAAAACGTTCATCCAGTTTGTTACATTTTCTTTCGGAACGTAAATAACCGAGGAACACCAAATAAATCACGAGGATTCGAAATGGAGGGAAAAAAAGATATAAAGATTAAACAAAATAATGTTAAATATGTTGGGGAAAAAAACTTAATTGATAATTAACCCTTAGTGTATGTGTATGTTTTTCACACATTTTGGTAGCCGTTATGATCGAGATACATGGGACGTTTTCACAAACAGTTTCTATTACTTAATGTCACTTAATTGATTATTAAACAATCAGTTCCATGCCGATTATCATTTATACGTTGTTAAATAACAAAATAAATTGGTGCATATTATATATATTGCCTAATTTATTTATTTATTTATTTTTTTTTTTTTTTTGCTGAATAATAGAATTCATTTAAGGGATAGAATTATTAATCTAGCTGTTATCAACAGTTTATTTAACAACAAACTAATCGGCACGGAACAGTGTATTCATTTGGAGTTCCTCGGTTATTTAGGTTTTGAAAGAGAAGATAAACAATCGGGTGAACGCTGGTATCTGTAAACCAATTAGATCCAAGTTTTAAGTGAAGATTGGTTAAGACTTATTTGTTATTTCATTTTCAACAAAATTTAAGATATAAATAACCCTAGATCTCCAGAAAAAAGGAGGTCCGTACCCCTAGAAAACCCCTAACAGGCGTAGATTCTAGAGGTACGGATCCGTACCCCTAGACACTTCCAATACAATACTAGGGGTTATCGGAATGGGGGTATCTCGCATGTATTTTTTTTGAATTATCAGGACAAATCAAGTATTAGCAAATGCAGATAAGACCATGTACAGCGGAATCGAGAGGTTCAAATAGGCTTGAAGCTTTCATCACAATCGAGCTGAAATAAATTAGTTTAAATTAATTAAATGCCATGGCAGAATGATGTGCTGCTATCTTATATAGCCCCGAACCATATCCAAGTAACATATTGGCACTCGTGCTCGTGTATAAATATGAATGTCAGGTGGTCGCATTTGCCTTTGATTCTCTCGGAGGACTTTTGTTGGTAAATCAAACCGACATAAATCTGTAAACTAGATGGTTTCCTCACATGGAAAAATTCAACATCCCTACCGGAATTTTGATCCAACATCGTTGTGGGACAAGTAACATTTTACGCGCAGGTGTATATTGCCTTTTCCATTTGAACCGCGCCATGAGAAAATCAACACGTGCGTTTGCGACCAGCATGGATCCAGACCAGCCTGGGCTAAATGTTTCTCTAATTGCAATAGGCTTTGGAAGCGAACATAATGGATCCGGTTTTCTCATGGCCGGGCTCATTTCACGATGTTTTAAAACATTGACTATCAAAATGATATTAATTACAAATGTAATAGCTATTCAAGGGTCGTTGTTTATTACAATCGAAAACGTTCCCTTATTCTAAAGTTTGTGAGGTTTTTATGACGCACGCATTATTCACAAATTAAAGTGAGGTTACTTACGGTGTTCCGTTTGGACAATCGTGACTTTTTATTTAATACTAAACCGCGATGCACGATGGTACGATGACGAAAACGCGATGGCGCGATGGCACGATGATGAAACAACGATGGTACGATGGTGAAAACGCGATGGCACGATGATGAAATCGCGATGGTGCGATCGTGGAATGTCGATGTAATATCGCGTTTTCATCATCGTACCATCGCGTTTTCACCATCGTATCACCGTAGCATCGCGTTTTCATCATCGTACCATCGCGTTCCACCATCGTGTCATCGCGTTTTCATCATCGTATCATCGCGTTATCACCATCGTACCATCTCGTTATCACCATCGTACCATCGCGTTTTCACCATCGTACCATCGCGTTATCACCATCGTACCATCTCGTTATCACCATCGTACCATCGCGTTTTCACCATCGTACCATCGCGTTTTCACCATCGTACCATCGCGTTTTCACCATCGTACCATCGCCTTCCGGTGGTCATGCGCAGTGGTACAGTATATGTGTCAGTAAAATACAGGCTTGATACAATCTCATTTTTACCTTCTACATCCTAACAAGAATAAGCTGAGTTTGAATAATACCATGTGACTATTACACCCAGCTTTTGTTTACTTTCATGCATACATAAAATACAAAGGACGTGGCCTTGAAGATTTTACAGTTTTAATGAACTGAGTACTGAACATTTTGTAAAACATTTTGCAAAACAGCATAATCTAAATGGTAAATTTCTTCTTACGGTATACATTGAGATACATTCATCTATTGTTGACAAAATACATGTGTACGGGATTACGCATTTCTAACCGGAAGGCGATGGTACGATGGTGAAAACGCGATGGCACGATGGTGAAACCACGATGGTACGATGACGATAACGCGATGGCACGATGGTGAAAACGCGATGGTACGATGGTGAAAACGCGACGGTACGATGACGATAATGCGATGGCACGATGGTGAAAACGTGATGGTACGATGGTGAAAACGCGATGGTACGATGATGAAAACGCGATGGCACGATGGTACGATGATGAAAACGCGATGGTACGATAGTGAAAACGCGATGGTACGATGATGAAAACGCGATATTATTCCGACATTTCACCATCGTACCATCGCGATTTCATCGTCGTGTCATCGCGTTTTTCACCATCGTACCATCGTTGTTTCATCATCGCGCCATCGCGTTTTCGTCATCGTACCATCGTGCATCGCGGTTTAGTATTAAATAAAAAGTCACGATTGTCCAAACGGAACACCGTAGTTTCTTCATACATTGTCATAGGACAAAGGCATCTGAGAAATATTTGAAATTGTAATTTTCACGACTTCGTTGGTTTCTTTGACAATTTGAGTTAAAGTCCTGGGCAGTGGACAGTACAGATATTTTCAATCATTTTGATGCTATGTAGGCCTACTGTTTTACAGGGAATGTGTGAAGAAAAAATAAATTAGGCAACTGTCTAAAAGTAACTCTTTATCAGCTGGCTGGAAAGAGTCCAGTGACCATGGTGATGTTTTCAAGATTTCAGTTAATGCCTTCTTGGAACGAGATTGCAACCTGAAATGATAAGGCCATTTTTGCCGGAGTTGGGATTTCTTCCAGACACGATGCGAGGATGTGTAAATGAACAAAATTCTGATTTGCCACATGTACCAGAGTAATAACCCTTTGATATCTACAGTATAAGGATAATTTCTTTGATGACTATGATGTGGAGATGTGCGTATAGCCCACGAGTATGGACCTTCGGTTGTACTTCAAAATACGCTTTTGTCTTTGTGTTGATCTCTGTGCGAGGAAAATCTGAGTTCCTCATTCACGTTCTCAGAGAATTTATTTAAAAATACAAATAATACACGAATCTTAGTTATTTTTCAAAGTTAACTAATAGCATGACCAATTGTTTTTCATAATATACGGTACTATTATACGGTGCAATATATTGTCACCAAAGAGGCCAATACTAGTTCTTTCCTGGAAACAAGGCTTCGTTTGTATCGATTCTATTCACCATGCCGTCTATACCAAACATGCCTGTATCTGTAAACTCTCTCTCTCTCTCTCTCTCTCTCTCTCTCTCTCTCTCTCCCTCCCTTCTTGTCTCGGGGGGCGGGGGCATCCTCTTTCTCTGTCCATTTGGTCAGATTGCCATGTCCGTACAGGTACGTTCTGAGCGACTGCCGCTATATGTAAAGCAGATTTGAACATTTATATCATAAATATGGTGCTCTGATATAATGTATGCGTTTTCTACACCAATACCCCATTCAGTTTTGTATCTCTTGCTACTAGCATTTACCTCTCGGGATTTAAGCTCAGTCGGGAAGTGATCCGCTGGCTTGGTTCTACATATGTTCTAGCAAAGATTGTGCACAGAGAGGCTCCTTCCTCCATCATTTAAGTCAAATCTGGACTATTGTAGCTATATTCAGAATGGAATAGTGAAAGACATAAAATTTCACGATATTACCTAAATTATATCAGGACTTCAAACCAAAACTCAACTCGTAATCATAGCTTAGCATTGGTCCGAACCTTTAATAGAGATCAGTCATAAATGTGAATGTAGATTTCTATATAATGAAGCGGCCATAGATGGAAGAGCGGACGCAGTGGTTCCAATATCACTATCTGATTACGAAGTTTGATCTTTTTCTTCCTAAAGTCTAAAAAGTCTCTAAATGGGTGCAAGGGACGTTACTCTCGTCTTCTGTATCTTGAAATATCCTCCCACTAATATTTACTAACAGTCTTCTGGAAGAGCTCCCCCGTATGGGTTTTCGGCGGCGACTGCAAATGAGTCTAAATACAAAGGCCGTAACTGGAGATTGTCAAATTTTAGCAATTCGGAATACTCTATAGAGTAACTGCTATGAAAGTGAACGTAACCAACTTTAAAAGGACAGTTTCCAAATTCAAAGTCGTGAAAACGAGACGAGTCTGTGAAATTATTTTAAAAGAGTGCTAGCATTTTCTGAGATGATTCTAGTTTCACTAACACGTATAGGAAATACTGTATCGATATTGTAAACAAGGGTAGCATACTGTTAAAATATATGCCCGTCATAGAAAATTACTTGATGTTGTAAAGTATATTTGTGACCTGTACCTTGAGTCTGCATGGCTGACTCATTGGTTTTGCAAACCATCTCAATAAGGTAAACACTTAAAAGTTTCAAGAAACTCTTTCAAAAAGTGGTTAAGTAGAAAAGGAGGGGGCAGGAAACTGAAGGCTAAAACATTTGAATTGTGACCTTGACCTGGCATGGGTGAATTTTGTGTACTGCACATGTCTTGATAACTGGAATATTACAGCCAAGTCATATTAAAATCCTTCAATAGGTTTAGGAGATAAAGAGCGGACACAAAATGGAAGGTTCAAACCTTTAACCAGACATGGCTGACTCACGAGTTCTGCACAGTCTGATGAGGCGATTGTTTGACCAGTTTCATGAAAATCCTTCAAGGGTTTAAGAGATACAGGGCAGACACAAAATGGAAGGCTCAAACCTTTGACTCAAGTTGTGACCTTGACCTCGAGTCGAC
This sequence comes from Mercenaria mercenaria, assembly GCF_021730395.1. Taxonomy (NCBI): domain Eukaryota; kingdom Metazoa; phylum Mollusca; class Bivalvia; order Venerida; family Veneridae; genus Mercenaria; species Mercenaria mercenaria. Next base: position 26,519,165 of record NC_069377.1, on the reverse strand, counting down.
ATGGTTGATACGTGAGTTCTGCACATCATCTTGATGAGGTGATCATTTGACCAGTTTCATGAAAATCCTTTAAGGGGTTCAAGCTGTACTGAGTGTACACAATTCATTGCAATTGTTACTGACGGAGACCATTCCTATAACCCCCTCACCACTCGTGGCAGGGGATTAAAACGATTTTCAACGTAGTGAAGAAGTGGTACTTTTGAAATGATCAAAATCTGTTAAGCATATAAGTCAAACCTGCGTTAAAAGACCACCTATGAACAGAGACCGCCTGACACTTAAGACCACATGCTTTGTTTCCCATTTTAACATTTACAGTGTATTTTAACCCGTGAATAAAGACCACTTCCCAATAAAGACCACGTTTTGGCTCTCCCAAAGGTGGTCTTTGTAGACAGGTTTTATTTAATATAGGTTTTCTTTTCGTCATTTCCTTTGGTAAAATAAGATATATTGGTCTCATAAGCATCTAGGTGTTTTAGTCACAAAAACATGTCTCTCCCCCCATGTATACATTTAGCTCTTACGGCCATTTTGTGCAGCAAAGCGGAATGCGTTGGCGATATGCAAAACAAGGCTTGGTACTGATCATTCCTGTAAAGTTTCGTCGAAATCTGTCCAACAGTTTGACCTGTGAAAGCCGGACAAGATTTTTGTTTTTAGCTCTGGTGGCCATTTTGTACTGCCAAGCAGAACGTGCAAGCGACATGCAAAACTAGGCTTGGTACTGAACACTCCTGTAATGTTTCCTCGAAATCCAGCCAAGATTTTGACCTGTGAAAGCCGGACAAGCTTTTTCTATTTTTAGCGCTGGGCGGCCATCTTTTGCAGCAAAGCATAACATGCCAGCTATATGCACAACTAGGCTCGATACTGAAATCTGGCCAACAGTTTGACCTGTGAAAGCCAGACAAGCTTAATGCAGATGGATCGACAGCAAAGGCAACAAGAGGGTCATGATGGATCACTCACCTGAGTAATAAGAGCTACATGTTTCAAATGTCAACCTGATGATAAAATATTAAGAAATTCAGTAGGTCATATTCATGGTCAATGAAATTCAGTTTTACGATTGGTGTGCAAAACTGTGTATGTCATCAAAATTTCAAGGCTGTATCTTAAAAAACAGGAAAGTAGGTCAAGGTCACAGTCGAGTGACATTATATTACTTTGGGTCATCAGGTAATTATAATTAAACAGTCTTGGAAATAGGATCAGATGATTTTTTTAGTATTTTTTCCTATTTAACTCGCATCATAGCTAAGTGACCCCAGGGCTGGGCCTCTTTTAACCCCAGGGGCATAATTTGAAAATTTTGGTACAAGACTACTAGACAATGCATCATACCAAATATCAAAAGCCTAGGTCATATGGTTTCAGACAAGAAGATTTTTAAAGTTTTTTCCTATATAAGTCTATATAAAACTTTGGACCCCCAGGGCAGGGCCTCTTTTCACCCCAGGGGTACAATTTGAACAATTTTGGTCTAGGACCATAAGACAATGCTACAAACCAAATATCAAAGGTCTAAGTGTTGTGGTTTCAGAGAAGATCTTTAAACTTTTTTTCCTATGTAAGTCTATGTAAAACTTGGGACCCCTAGGGCAGGGCCATATTTGACCCTAGGGGAATAATTTGAACAATCTTGGTAGAGGACCTCTATATACCAAATATCAAAGCCCTAGACTGTGTGGTTTTGTACAAGAAGATTTTCAAAGTTTTCCTTTGTAAGTCTATATAAACCATGTGACACCTGGGACGGGACCATATTTGACCCTAGGGGGATAATTTGAACAATTTTGGTAGAGGACCACTAGATGATGCTACACAACAGATATCAAAGCCCTAGGCCCTTTGGTTTTGAACAAGAAGATTTTCAGTTTTCCCTATATAAGTCTATATAAACAATTGAACCCCGGGGCGGGGCCTTATTTGACCCTCGGGGGATAATTAGAAGAATTTTGGTAGAGGACCACTAGATAATGCTACACACCAGATATCAAAGCCCTATGCCCTGTGGTTTTGGACAAGAAGATTTTTAAAGTTTTTCCTTTTGGTTGCCATGGCAACCAGAGTTCTGCATGGAATTCAGTTCTTTGAACAATTTTGAAAGGCCACCCAAGGATCATTCCTGTGAAGTTTGGTTTAATTCTGCCCAGTGGTTTTCAAGATTTGTTTTAGAAAATGTTGACGGACACACGACGCACATTAAGCGGTCACAAAAGCTCACCATGAGCCGAACACAATACACATAATGAAGATTTTCAAAGCTACCAGCATCACCACAACACTTATGAAATCTGTGGCATGGACACCTACTGAACCCAGTTGCTTTTCAGACATCTATTCAGTTTCAAAGATCCTTTTTAAAGTAGATCTATTTATATTAGAGCTGAAGATTTTTTCATTAAACCTTTAGCAATTTTTTTTGCTGGTTTAATGTCACTCCAACACAATTTGCATCAGCTTTTGATGGTGCAGGAAAGCCCCATGTACCCTCTAGGCACAGGCAGGCAACAGGGTAGAACCTATGACCTTCCATAAGCCTGCTGAAAGACTTAAATGTAGAATTCTATGCCCCAAGAAAGATTGGAATGCAACTGATATTACCTGGAAGACCTAAAGCACTCGGCCACAAAAGACCCGAAACCTAGTCAGGAGTGATTTTCTTTGCAACAGTTTAAAGCATCTAGATTTCATAAAAAAACATTTATCTATTGCAGTGAAAGTAAAATAGAAGCCTGAACAGAGATAGGGTTCTTCTATCTATTTTCTCAGAAACCAACAACAGGTGACAAAATTTCCACTTTTATTTATCAATGTTTCCTCAATTTGTACAAAATTTAAAGTACAACGCATTAAACATGCCAAAATAGAATATCTGAAACATGAACTTTTAATTTGTATTGTGCTTTATTCCTGTAGTAGAAACTAAAACCTAGCTGGTGTATGGTAGCATTAAGCAGTTCAGATTAAACCACTGAATTTATAAAAACCCAGTTATAGTCATACAAATAAACAAGACGAGTTCTTTAAAATCAGAATTTCTGACCAGTACAGTTTGTATGGTACAAACATTGTGAATGGTCTATTTGCAAGTGGGTGTGCACATTTCATATTTTCATTTTAGGCAAGTGTGAAGTTTAAGAAAAAAGCATGCTATTAAAACTTTTAATTTTCAACCCAGTATTAGTTCAACTAAGAACATGAGAACCAAAATTATGTATGCGTTTACACAGAGCATCACAGATGGTATCTCCTCATAAGAAAAACTGATTTCAACTATTTGAAATTATCAAAAGTTTACAGAAATATTGTTTGCCTTAGTCATCACTACTGGTACAATCACAAAAAATTTCTTCCAATCAGTGACAGACAACATTAATTCTTTTCATGTTCTCAACTTATATAAAAAATGACACTTTTTGTTAGAACTTTTAAACACATGATAAAAATGAATGCATGTCCCTCATCAGTCTTTTGTGAGTATTAACAAAATCGTATCCATCTTCCACATAACTACTTATTACTGTATATCCAGAAATTTTCATGTTGGCTAAACTTAGCAACTTCAGTATTAACGCCTTTTTCCCCGCAGTATGAGGAATCTGCAAAAACCACGCAAAAATTACTCAGATAACAGTAAACTCTTGTCTTGTTCTTTCTTTCATAAAAAAACGTCTACAAATAATATTTCCCTCCAATACAGTGTCAGTTATGAGATGATGGTATTAACAGATGACGTGTGATGTAAAGTAATGGGGTGGATCAGCTGGAGAGGTGATGGATGTAGTTCTAATTGTCGTTTCTTCCGCCGCTCCGTGATCTCGACCTGGATGGGGAACGACTGAAACAGATCAAATACAAAATTTTTTTTAATGTAATCTAAAAAAAGGTTTTACAAAAAACTTCGAACTTAGGGTTGAAGCTTGTCAAACAGAGTTATTTTCATGAGCAGAATAAGAGCATGAAAGACCAGAAAGCTAAAAGCAAGTTTTGGTGGCAGTCCTATCAAGTAACTTCTTACACGTATGAGACTATTTGTGAGGTAATCAATTTCTACTTTCACTGATTATCAGTTATTGTTTTTGTTCGTTTCAATTTCATGCCATTTTCCAACAGTATTTTAGTTATATAATGGCATCCATCTAGTTTTCCTGGATTTTGTACCAGTATCACCTGTTCTCTGCAAGTAAATGCCAACTTCCCAAAATGTATTAGAGGAGTTAGATAAATGGTTACAGACACAATGTCCACTGTCACAGAAAACATTTTCCTTGTGCAAGTTGCACAAACAACCCTGTGATCAGTAGATCTGCTCTCCCTCTAATGAGCTAAGCGGGCAATTATACACAGCTTGAACACTTCTCACCAAACATTTCTGGTAATGTTAACTACAGTTTACTTCTGCTGAAAGACCACTAATGTACAGCAAGAAGACCAAAAATCTAACTATTCAAAAACGTCTTTTTTGAGGTAATGAACATTGTTACACAGACAATGAACTTGTGTGTAACTTCGTATCAAACTAATTAAATTTTGTTTAAATTCAACATACAGAAAATCTCCCTCAAAGGCAGCCCTGAATTTATTTAAGCAAATATTAAAAGCACAGTACGAGAAAGAGTAGGAAGCTAAAATAAGAATTCTAGAGAAAACATGTGATGGTGCCTTCTATATATCCCACAAAAATCATGTGCAAAACAACTTGTATCGTAAACACACCTGACATATCTATCCCTGCTACGACTGTCTCGTCTGCAAAGAAAACATCATACAATATAACAAACAAATATAAAAGGCATTTCTTTTTTTCTATTTGCCTGTCCTACCATATACAACTTGGTCTGCATCTACAAAGTTAAATATTTGTTAACATCTAAACTGCAAAATCATTTTTGGTAGTAATCACCGTCTTGCACGGGCGTTATCTAACATTACGCAGTGCAAAATGCAGTGAAATCATTTTTTTTTTTGTCCATGTGTCAAGAAGTTCTTGTAAGATTTTTTTTTCATTGGTTACATCAAAAATCTTTGCTTACAAAGGGACCGCAATGTCTTCTTATAGCGCAAACAGCTATAAGCAGCCGCTGTGTTTTTTTAACAAAGATTTTTCTTACGTTATCTTTTACCTCTTGACAGCCATGTTTTTAATGACTATAAATAATTTGCACAATTTTTGTTAATTTGAAATAATTTTAATATCAAACTATTTTGTAGATCGCTGTTTCAAAGACTTTTCTTACATTTTTAGTTCATACATGCAACTTAGCATAACTAACAACTTCAGTAGAGGAAAATCCCAGGGACATTGCTGTGAAGTTCTATCAACTGATACAAAATCTTCAGAATAAATGTGATTTGAAGAAAATACTGAGATGGCGATGACAACAGTTAACCCTAGTGTTCTGCTGTGCTAGAAGAAATGCCTAGAAAATGATTTTGCAGTAAATAAATAAAACTATGAAACATTAACAGGGTAACCTAACACCAGTAACAGGGTAACATAACAAGTGCATTCCAACTCAGTACCGGCTGTTTTCTAAATTAAATGATTTTTCCTTAACATTTTTTTCTTAATGATATAATTCTACTTATATTTATTAAGAGCTTTATCAAATCCTATTTTCAAAAATCAGTATGTCCAATTTTCAGTTGCAGTTCATATAAACTTTGTTCAGAGAAGGAAACTGGAAAACCTTCCTTGTAAATGTTGTGTTTCAAACCATTAACATGATACCTACCCCCCGTATCTGTCGCGACTACGGTCACGGCTGAAAAGAAAATTACAGTTTCTCGTAACTCCTCGAGAAAAATTGTAAAAACTAAAAGATAACTTTAATTAAAGTAGTGTTTAAAAAAATAACTACTTATTTTCAATAAATAGTGAAAAGAAATGCTATACTCAATTCATTTACTTAAAACTGATTTTCAATCCTGCAATATACTGCCTTTACAGCTTAATACAAGTATACAGTACAGTAACATACCCATTCCAAGTTTTTTATAACTGTTTTATGCTTTCTTACCGATGACTGAGTCAGTTACAGATTACAGGAAGTTAACAAATTTCATTCAGTCCATAGTTGATGATATCTGCATGTACAGCGTTTATCTGTGGCACAGTAAGTTTATCTGCCACACAGACAGCAATTATGGACTTATGACTCCAATGCTTCTACTCACCCTCCTCGTCTGTTGTCACGGCTCCTGCTTCTGCTGCGAGTGTAACTTCTCCTCCCACGGGACCTTGACCTGCTGCGAGACCTGAAACACAAATCATACAAAATGATGAACAAGGAACCTTATTTTATAATTTACCCCTAAGATATTTATAATTTGATGATTTTAATAGGTCGTCTTTTCACTGAAGTAAAATTAATTCCCATAGAAAATGTAACATTTAACTAACATTCCTTCTTCCTTATTAATAATGTTCTATCATTCATGAATTTTTCAACTTCTAACTGCAACAAATTCGTATACAGGTTTTTCTCTCTCTTAATTTTGTAATGTTTATTCAAAATCTGCAACAATAGGTATTAAATTTAAAACTAAACCCACGTCAATACTTACAAAGCCTGAAACTGAAAAATCAATGTTCAACTTCTGTTTACTGGAAAAACATTACAGTGTTCTCACTGGCAACAATGTTAACATAATGTTAACATAAAACGTATAAAGGTATGTTAACATAAAAGGTATAATCATAATGGCACGTTCACACAAAACATATAATCACCCGATAGCGAGAAATGCATTACTGTCCACAAGCCACTGCTTTTCAATATCCCAAATACGAAACAAACTAAGTTGTGTAATGAAGCTTAGAGGCCAGTCTCTGACTCCAGCATATGATTGGTCGATTCCGATTTCAAATTTGAAATTGACCAATGGCAATATTTCATTCAGAGACTGGTCTTCTAACTCAAGTTTTATTGTTTCATTCTCAAATGGAATTAACAAAATGTTGAATTTTGCAGATAGAAAAAAACACTAAAGTACTTAAAAAGAATGCAAAACCCAAAACATTTTCTATTCAAAACATACTGCTGCCCTGCAAGAACACTGTAAGGACGTTCTGTGTATATCTAGAGAAAATACTCTATAAATTTTAGACCTTTTACCAATTCTGACACCACCATAGACCTGATAATGACTTACGCTTTCAAACAAAGCTGTGAAGTTGAACATTTGTTGATCAAGCATGTTAATGTTGAACAGAGTGTCTCAAATCAAAGAAGAGTTGAGCTGAATTTCACAGAGGCTTCTCTTACTGATCGGTGACTCAGATGCAATGTAGGTGACAACGGGTTCACCCATTCTGATTCTAATTTTTTTTACGAAGGAGATAAACATTTCAAAGATTCAATTCGCAAATTGCTGATTAAATGCTGCATGTTGATATATAAATTCTACTCCTGAGTTGAGATCATACACACAAGCCAATGCTGATCTCAAAGTTGACAGGTGTCGGCTCGAGATGTTCGAAGGACGATGTTTACAGGCTATGTAAGATGGTTGGTGTTCTTAGTCTAATGCAGTACTATTTGAGATGATTCAATGTTGGCCGATCAATACTCAAAGAGCGATGTGATCTTTGTGCGGACTCGAGTGATGGATGATCTATCGTGAAGATCAAGTCACAGGGACGCTTATCAAAGAGTGTGGAAACATTTCAAGCTCTCTTTTGATGCAGATCAATTTTGTTGACATTTGAGACAGAAATCTGCAAATGGGGAAGGATAAAGTTTTAACAATTAATCTGAAATTAATATACTTTGCTTTTTAACTACATGTTTATTTCATGTTATCTAAATTTTACGTAACAACATGCCTTGCCTTGTCAATTTCTTTCTTTCATACATTACTAATTTTCAGAACAGCAACATTTTTCATTTCAATGGCTTAATTTTTTCCAGTTAAGACTTTTTACGTAACCATTTTCACTGCAAATGTTGGTATTTTTCTTTTGTTTTCACGTTACTGACCAAAGTTGTGCAAAACTGGGCATTCACACAAGTTACTATGAATTTCGCTTTATATGAATTGCTAAGACCAGTCAGCCACTACAGAACTTGCATACTCCCAACATCAGTTCAACAGTAAATATCAGAGACTTGAGAAATACCAACATCTGCAGTAACAAGACTAAGTTTTCACCACTATATGGACTACTTTTTTAACCCTCTGATTTATTGAAACTACTACAACGGAAACAGTACACAATTATACCAGTCGGTCAAATCAAACCAAAAGTACTGGGATAACTAAAACCTACTGTTAGCAAAAAATTCCCAATCCAAAGAAAAAATTCCCAACTGAAATCAGTTTTTTAGATTATTCAAAGATAATTCTTGCATAGTAAGTTTTGTTCGCTAAGGAAATAACACAAAATGTTTGAAAAACCAACTTATTATTCTATTTTTAGTAACATGACCGTCTGCTACCTCGGCAAAAATAAATGCATGATTCTGTTAAGTTAAAACCCCTCAAAATGCATAAATACATTATAATTTATTGAATAAAGTACCCTAAACGTGTTGACAAATAGTTCTTACACCATTAAAATCAAATGTCACATATTTTCGCAACCCAGTTTTTTCCACTCTAACACACATGCACTCTACTTTTTGGAAAATTCAGTTGTAATTGTGGTGAAAACAAACTGTGTGTTAACAAAAGTTTAAACATGATAAATGAAGAGTTACTGTATTTTATTTTTGCAATATAGTATCAACTTGGGAAAAAAATCCTGAAAAAAATAAATTCTCAAAATTTCACTAGGGGATACTTTAAATTTGTAATTCATTTGAATGTCTGCCAGTAAAACTTGAAACTAAAGTTTTAAACTAATATACTTAAATGTTAAAAACTCGCTTGATTTGTCGATACGTTTTCCAAATTTTCATAATTTATCTCGTAAAAAATTAACCTGGGGCCTTTTTCTCAAAAACCTTAGAAAAAGCCCTGCATTAACATCGAAGGATTTTGAAATTTCACTGCATTAAATAGCAGCTTAATTTTTCTTCTCGTAATTTTTTGTCTTTTTTCAATCAACTTGTTCACAGAGATAAATGACTGTTACAAAACAAAGAAGCTGTAAAAACAGATGTAAACCAGACAGTTAATGAACATGTGAGAAATCAAAAGCAATTTGAGCCCCTTTTGTATATGAAGACATCAGCACTACGAAGAGAATATCTACCTTGAGTGTCTCCTGCTGCCTCGACTTCTGTGTCTTGGACAATCATAGGCATAATGCCCAGACTCGCCGCACTCGTAACATCTATCGTCTGGATGGAATGGTCGTCGGCCTCCTCCTCTACCCCCGCGGCCACCACGCAGCCAAGGTTTTGGCCGTACTTTTCCTGTGGAATGCTCCACTCTAATGCGAGACCCCTGGAGATTCCTACAAATCAAACAAGAAATAGTAGTTGAGACAATGTCTTTTCAACAGTACGACTAGATCAAACTAGCAGTGAGTAATCAGCTGAAATTGTGCAAACAAATATTACCGGTACAATGTTTCAGCAACTGTTTGAACACACACATTAAAATGCCGTACCTCTAGCAACTTCTCAAATCGTTGTCACAAGCAAACTGTACTTCCACCCAAAAGCATGGCTGCTGCTCAAACCTTCAGGTAAAACTGCCAAATGGACAACTAACTCAAACAAGTATGTCCTGTATACAGAACCCAACTGGCTCTATGTTTCTGTTTAACCTTTACCCTGCAAAATTTCTAAAATGGACTGGTCCATCATTCTATTTGGACAGTACCACTGGGTGTTCACTGAAAATTTACAGACTTAATAGCGAACAGTGCAGACCATGATCAGACTGCACGGATGTGCAGGCTGCTCTTGGTCTGCACTGGTCGCAAAGGCAGAATCACTTGCCGCCAGCAGGCTAAGGGTTAAACGTATCAGCTCTTAACCGACTATCTCTAGTTTTAAACTATGAAAACTCATACTTACGTTCCATCTAGACCCCTGACAGCATCCTCAGCATCTCGTGGATCTTCAAACTCAACAAAAGCAAACCCTGCTGGATTTCTGGCCACCCAAACACTTCTTAACCTTCCATAGTAGCTGAATGCTCTTTCTACGTCTTTCTCATTTGTATCCCGCGCTAGGTCTCCAACGTATATCTTACAGTCCAGGTCACCTCTCCTCGACATGTTAACCTACATAAATAACAAAAAAAAAAATGACTTTAAAAAACCTGCTGTCATTTGACTGATATAAATGTGTTTGTTAATTAAAAAAAAAAAAAAATGGTGCTTTTCACACCTTTGAAAAGAATCAGATTCTATAGGTATGGATCCATATAACCCTAGACATTTCCTTCAATATTTTCCGATGTCAAAAACAGACTAGATGTCACTGGTGCCCCCACTCTTGTCACTATGCATATTTTGTAAGTTTATGGACTTAAATATCTTTTAAATTTACTGGTTGGCGAGGTTACCTTGGCGCATAGATAACCTTGTCAAGGATGTTTTGTAATAAAAAAACGATTATACACTTTAAAGTTTATCCTTTAAAATCAAGTTCACCAACAGTCAGAAACATTCAAATTCAAGTACTTAATGTATTTAAAATGACTAGGAATTTACAAAAATCGCTGTCAAAATGAATTAGGGATTCCACTTCCAGTCTGCATGTGCAAACTTCTGTCTTGTGGTTGCACGAGTCCACACAATGCGGCAAGCAGATGTCTGACATAGAGTGGTAAGAAAAAGCCCAGGTAAGCTTAAAGCCATACCTATTAAATTTTGAGGAGTGATTTCCTTTTGTTTTCCAATCTAAAATAGTTACCTGTAAGTTTGCCATTTAGCTACACTGACCTTAGGAGTATAAACATCGAATTAACAGGTTATTCTATGCATGAAACCACTGTGAACAACTTATTTAAGATTACCATTTATAATTTTTAATGTTTACCATTTAAAAAAATATAAACAAACAAAAAATCAGGTGCCGTTTTTATCTACTCTAATAATCCAAAACAAGATTAATTTAAGGTACCCCTTTTATGGGACAATTAGAAGTGGGATATATATAGCTTTGTGTCAAAGCTTTGGTCCGATTACCGATGTATCCACCTTTCTGGCCAAACTGCCTTAATACATCACGTGAATTATTCAGTCCCGTCATAGATCAAATGGTGTCAGAAGAAGGTAAACTAACCCTAACCCTAGGGATCTGCCGGAGGTTGATACTTTTTTGTCCGAGGAAGAGTACACGGTGTACAAGTGTTCATCCATGCGCGTAGCGTGGCATACTCAGTTACTCGACTGAGTAACATTTAAACAAGAGCTGTCCGTAAGACAGCCAAGCTCGACTATTCGAAATATTGTCACAGAAGCAGGAAATTATTATCCAAAATGTTAAATATCGAAAGAGTTTTAAGTTCGAAACGGGACATAATTTGACCAAAATGCATATCAGAGTTATGGGACTTGATGCTATCAACCAGTTTAATAACCCCGAAGAAAGATGTTAAATTTCAATTCCATATCTGCATTAGTTTCGGAGATAGTAACTTGCACGCAAAACTTTAACCAGAATTTTCTAAGTCCAAAAGGGGGCATAATTTGCTCAAAATACATGTTAGAGTTATGGAACTTGACCCAGTGAGGTTGGTAATTGACCTAGAAAAAGAATAAATAAGTTTCAAAGCTATATGCCTTTAAATGATAGCTGTATGTACTTGCATGCAAAAACTTAACCAAGGTGTGACGCCGACGCCGACGCCTGGGTGAGTAGAATAGCTAGACTATTCTTCGAATAGTCGAGCTAAAAAGGCTAAAAACTCCGTAGAAGCAATATAAAACTGATCAGGAGTGGGTATGGGTGTAGGAACAATGTCATAGCATATGAGTATGTTGTTGTCTTGGTCATTGACTAATAATTTTTGTGTCGGCAGATTGCTGTTGCTCTTTTATCAAAATTCCGATCAAAATTTATAAATTTTGTTGTTTATTCTTCTTGCTCCACTTGCACTTGTTATTGTAAATACATATTTAAATCTAAATACATTGAAAATTCTAAATATATATATGATTTCAGATGCATATATACTGTAGCTGGTATTGACCATAAGAACAATCTTCCTAATGGCAATTGTCCATCACTAGTAAAATTTGGAAGGAAAAGCAACCGTGTCTGTAACAACTATCAATTCCCAAGCATTATTTCCTAAACAAAAATAAATTATCTATCCCATAATCAAAGACAATCAACGAGAGCAAAAAGAACAGATTCATAAATTAACATTTAGACTTTGTTATCCTCATTGCCATAGTAAAACACTCAATTTCAGTCATATAAACTATCAATTCATTAATTTCTACTTGGAAAACATACCGTTATGACTATATATTTCCGGGTCATTATACTGCAAAGCACCTACTCAACCCTACATCACTCCGTCGAGGGAGGGGGTAATATAAAGAAACCAAATTTCAATTCCCGAGCCGCCTTCTTCTTATGCCCTTACACTCATCTCCCAAAATTTATTGCAGAAAAAATACATCAATCAAAATTATTTAACGCACGAAATAAGTATAGTAGGTCGCCCAACACGACATAAACGAAAATGTTGCAGGTTCGGTTTGACTGACGGTAGTGGAAGTGCAAGCCCTCTAGCCCCAAGTTGAGCAGAACTAAACATTTACACGTTATAAGTATCAGAAAGTAATTGAGAAACCTAGGATATACATATGTGCATATTGCCTTTTGTTTGAATAAACTATCTATCTATCTATCTGTGTAATAAATACTCAGAACCAGCAAATATTTTATTACTAATATCGTCTGGACAATTCCTGTATTATTGTTTCGTGATATAGATTTTATATTTCAGCCTAAACACCTGTCACAAGGCTTTTGTCTCTGAATCTTTATTTACTTGATGGTTTCCAATAATGTAGTGATACATTTCACGGAAATTGTAAATTTTGAAAGGAAGACAATTGTGATATCAAAAACATGCAACAGATGGCAAACAATAACTTGGTCTAGAAATCAATATAATGCTTACAACATTTTCCTATAACTGCAATATTTAAAAGAGAATTTAGCGTAAATTTAGTTGAAGAATGAAATAAGAATCTGTTGAAATAGCTTCATCATTTTGTCTGTTTTGAAATTGTGCATAAGTCAAAGTTTGTCATCAGCAGTCTGATCAGTTCATAGGCATATTAGAGTATTTACTGCAAGGTAATTTGCATATATTCTGTTGTAACACGTATGAACACATGTGTACTTTATTTAAGAATTGAATGCTATTTTATGTGCGTTTATACGGGTATAAAGCACACTGGGACTTCCTGCAAATTCATGAATCGCGCAAGCGATTCTTGGCCTTCCAGTGTGGTTCATACCCATATGAACGCACAAAAAAATAGCATTCAATTCTTATATTTACATTTTACGATAGCTTGCTACAAAAATACCTGATTTGCTTTCTAGGAGTATCAGAAAATCAAAATAAATGTCAAGATATTGATCTTTCCGTCATCCTATAACAGAACAGACAGTCAAAAAGGCCCGCCCACGTTAAACTATAATTCGCCTTCCGATAAAAAATACAGTTCCTGGTTTTGTTTGAAATATTTTAACTCCAGTGAAAATTCATACAGTCGTGTTCTGTAATTTTTGACACCAGAAAAATCAGTTAAAGCTATAATTAAATGTTCTTTTTCAAAGTTTGGCGTCCAATTTTGAAATAATTTTTGGAACGTGACCATTCTGTTCATGTTTTTGGTCAAGACGTCAGATTACGCGTGCAATCTCGCGGAAAGGGTTGTCATTGATATTATTACTCTAATGTTGTTTTTATGACAATTAACGCATTTGTCTTTCCATATAAAATGTATAGTTAATGCAAATTTTGTATACAACAAATAAGTTTGGAAAAATAACTAGTGTTGTTAATTTGTGAATAATAAATTTCGCCCTGCCTAGTTTAAGTCCTTCCAAAATCACGGTCAGCCCCACTCCTCTCCCCGACCCCGATTTGTAACGTTTATCAACTTATATAGAACTTTCTTTACATTCCGAGCCGTTCATGAATATTTTGTTCTAAACTAAAGGAGCATAGTTTTGGTTAGAAAAGTCACCAAAAATCTGCTCTAAGATTTCAACGGGGAGACTCCCCGGACCCCGCTGGAGGAGGGGATTGTTCCTCCCACACTCTCCCCTTGAGTAACATCTAAATGGATCACGCTACACCCCTGTCATCGATTCGAATTGTCATCGCCTTTTCCTAAGTATAATTTTAGGGAGGTTACCAGAAAAGTGACGCTCTGAAGTTTGTTTTGTTGAGCAGAACTATGAAATATTGACACTGAAGAGTAAAATATTGCCAAAAATCTGTGTTAGTGTCGAGGTAGGTCTATCCATACAACCAGTATGAACTGTCCCCCGACTCCATATTTACAGAATGTCTGTATAAACAAGAAAGTCCCGATATGAAGAACAGGTTCTATAGCAATCTTTCCTCATTTTTTCATCATACTACTTCTATCATAAATTTATAAGTGGGGTGGGGGTCGTCCCGGGCTGTGGCGCCAACCCGCAGCAGGCACGATCTGAATTATCATCTGCACCAGACTTATGTCTTCAAATATAACATTTGTTGAAATCGCTATTTACAGACTTATCTATCTAACTTTGTACGAAAGTCTTCATAAGCTAATTTTATTAATTAGGCGGGCTAGACTACAAATTATCCTTTGGCCAGTTTGGGAAGCCTGCAGCCGCTGACCACGCTACCAAAAATTTAACTGATTTACCACTTTAAGTATGCATATGACTGATAAAATGACGCTAATTATGTAACATACTATCAGTTCTCCATTTTACATACGTGATTTCTACAGGATAAGTCTTGAATAACTGAGAAAACTACGATATATTCATCTGTTACTGTCGTAAGTTCTTCGTTTTTCCAAAATGGCCGCTAATCCTAACAACGCATGCGCGTGATTCACCGACGTGAGCTAAATTAAACAGTTATCTCCCTTCCACCACCAATATTGAATGCGACTATTAATGGGTAGAGACCACCAATTGTTTCCCCATAGACTTACATTATAACATTATGGCGTGTACGGCCTTCCATACATCGAAACATGTATATCTAACTGCATATTTTTCAAGAACTATCTTAGTTCTACCAAAATATTGGACGAAAAACATATGAATAGTGATACTTTATTTAAGTAATTTTCGTGTGAATGAGATGACCCCCTGTTTACATCGTTGGCATGGCGGGAGAAATTCGTTTGGTAAAAGTTTTTTTCAATACACATAAAATGTAGCAAATTTTGTCAAAATGTATAATAAAATACTGTAAATGCAGTGAAAAAATATCAATTTTGAAAAAATAATCACTTCCTGGGTTTGTTTACATGACTGACCAATCAGAACGCACAGACGTTACCTTATTCCCAGGTATACACTTACCTCATTCCCAGTAAGTTCCCTGTACTTTTTTGAATTGGTGGCCTCTGACCTAATGAAATGATGAAATATCGTTTTTGGTAACATATGGCCCTTTGGTACTTGTATGACCCTTTGAATGCAGTTTCGGAAAATTTACAGGCCATACAAGTAACAGTAACGGCCTTATTATATATTTTTCTGGGATGTCGACATATCGAAATTCAGAAAAACTACAAGGGCGTAAGCAGGAGGGGGCCGTTTTCAGCAAAGCTTGTATTTTTCATTACACCAAAATACCAGTGAATGTCCATTCTTTGTGCTTGTGTGTGTGTGTGTGGGGGGGGGGGGGGGGGGGGGGGGGGGGGGGGGGGGGGGGGGGGTCGGCTCGCTACGCTCGCCAACTTACATTATGTTTAGAATCTACTATTATTGACGCTGTAACTTTTGTATAAAGACTGTTGATGACCGTCTATATCTCAAAAGATCAATGGATTGGGCCCCGGCAGCTTTTCGTAGTGTCCCAGGGTGACCCGTCTCAGTTGCAAGGGCTTCACGCACACCATCCTCTTCCTGTGCCTCTGTCGGGCCTGCTGCTCACCAAGGACGATCAGGCTTGTAATCAGTGCCTGCTCTCTTCTCCTGACCTATCTCAACTGCAACCGCAGGTATGCCGCTCTGAGTCTTAGTGGTACTATCATTTCTCTGAAGAGACAAATAATGAAAACATGTTGGAGATGGCCAATATATATAACCATCGTTTGCGGCACGATGATTGCTTAATATCCGTGCGATTTCACGGGTACCGCACGGGCAGCAAGCGGCAACCTTGCGGCAGCTGTGCGAAGGTCCCACGAGTCTACAATCTCCGTACGATTTCTTTTTGGCACCGTGTCCACGAATAAATCGTGCGTTGGCTGCACGATCAGCGCAAGGCCTCCTAAAAATGCCCGTGCGGGGATTGTGCAATGCCATCTGCGACACGTCTACGAGCTACGGACTTTCGATTTTTCTAATTTGTATAACTTTTCATTAAACAAAATCGTAGAGTCTGCGGAGCCCGTGAATCCGTACGAAAATCGCACTGCCGCCTCCTGCACGGAAAGGAGGATACGGGCAGTCTACGGGCTCCGCAGAAGCATCGCAGGCAAAATGTGAACTAGGCATTACTTGCCAAATATTCTCAGCTGTGTACATATATACATGTAATTATTCTTTGTATCATGGAATATGATTTTTAGAAAGATCAGAGCATTACTTTTATGCGAAAATGATTATGTATAGCTATATACCTTTTCACAATAGTGGAATGAAATATATAAACATGGTAGTTTCAGTTTACATTATTTTTCTCATAAATGGTACAAAGTAAACTTTGTTTCATAAACAATAATGACCTATTTTCTATGCACGTCGCATCTGTCAAATATTTTTTTTAATTTTTGTGTCTACTTGATATTACTTTTGTATTATTATTATCATCTTAACTTACTGATTACAAATAAATTAACTGAACTTACAAAGACGTTATGTACTATTCACAGAAAAAAGCGATAGAATGAGTCACATATATCTACCCATCAGTAAGCTTGCAAATACACGCAAAATCGCACGAAATGACTTCTTGATTTAAAAAATTTTCTGTGGCAGTCCCCCATACCCCCACCTGCCGGAGGGGGGAACCCCCTACCCACACCTACCCACACTCGTCGTTTCACGACTCGTACTAGCACCCCCTTCCGAGAACTTCTGGTTACGCCTATGTTATAATTATATATATATAATAATAGTCTTCAATCCCGAATAGAACTCAGTGTCGACAAAAAACGAAATTTGTCCAGCGAGCAATGCGAGACTCAAGCGAGGAAAGAACGCAGAATTCGACCAGTTAAAATTAAAAAAAAAAAAACAACAAAAAAAAAAAAAAAAAACGTGAGATTTCTTTTTATGAAGCAAGTATATTTACTGACTTTTGTTTATAACAGGACTATAGGCGCAGGATGTTACTGACCAGGGGTCTATATCGTCTTTTTTATTTCGTCATCCGTGAGTGCAACTTTACTTCCGACCATGGAAATGTAATTATTCTCTTTAAAAAATGAGTTATGCATATCAATGATCAAACTTTTAACAATGGCATGGAATATAGCTTGAGAAACAGGCGCGGTTTCATGTTTGTCCTTTGATATTTCGATAATTTTAAATATGAGAGACACTTTGTCTTTGCACGTTCACAAATTCCGCACTGGGTGTTCGGAACGTAATAATCAAGCCATAGAAAATTCTTTCATTTGCTGTAACTTAGCGAAGCCTTCCAGATCTTGATGAATGAAGTCAGGAAGTGGTTCTTCGTGATGACGCAATATAGCCAGACCATTTTTTTTACAGTGAGGAGAAAAACTTGTAATGTCACATGTGCCCCACGCTTCAAGCTGGATCACCTTTATTTATTATATTGTGAATTAAAGTTCATCTCTAACTGAAACAACAACAACGGCAACAAAAAACAACAAAAGTAATAACCACAACAACAATGCTCCCGGATATTTGAATAAAAACATATCTAGCTACAATGCTCCCGCATATTTGAATAAAAACAGAGTGAACTCCTGATGATATATAATTTTAATGATCAGTAAAGATATTTTAATCTTACTGTACATGAAAAACACTGTCTCTGACTCATGTCTTCTTGTCTTTTCAGTGGTAAAAGTTTAACAAAAAAAAACAACCCATTTTGGGAGGCCCAAGCAACCAATGAAACATATTATGCATACTCAATAATTCACTAAAATACATTTCATGTTAATTTTCTACATATTTGACGCATTATCTATGATAAAACGAACATTATCTTGTTAAATTTACACTGTTTAAAATGAATTTACTTAAAAAAGTGTCGTAGCACAATCTCAGTTATTGCAGGTCCCACTCGCCGCGAACAGACGTACGTGCAAACGCAAACGTTACATATATTTTTATACGCACAAAACATGCAAACAGTGATTTGTTTAATTTGGTCTGAAGAATCAAAACAAGATAATGGATGCAAAACAAATACTCTATAATCCTGCAATAGATACTCGTGTAAAAATGGAGAGAAAACAAACAAACAAACAAACAAAAACATCTAAAATGAGAATGTGATTTGAAAAGGAGTGATCAAACCATAGAAAATACGGACATTTTCGTCATCGGAAATCACAATAGCAAACCACGTGACATCTGTTGCCTAGGAAACGCTGTGATATTTTCCTTCAGGTGAATGGAATGAGAACATATGCACGAACTTTTCAGATAGAATAAAAAAGAAACGGGTCACATTTTAGGCGATCAAACTGTGTTGAACAAATTTTAAAATCGACTTGTGCAACCACATTTGATTTATTTTAATGCTTTAACTCATTTTTTTTAAAATCGCAAAATACGAAATAATAATATTTATAAAAAACCCATATCATTCACATTTTTTTTTTGGTAATAGATTAACGAAACTAGTTATTGTGACAAGTATTTCTGCAAGTTGATCTGTTTCAAAAGAGGCATACAACATCCCAAGACAGTTTTAAAGGTATTGTGTAATTTGATACTTTTGGCACCATTTTCCAGGAAATAGTTACAGGTAATTAAAACAGTTGTGCTATTGTATGATAAAATTTGATTCGATTTTGTGTTAAAACTTAAAAAATGTCAAATATATTTACACGTTTTTGTCACATTTTAAAAACATGTGTGATAGTTAAATGAAATCACTCGTAAGTTTTGTATGTACTTGTCTAAATACATGAACATGCTGAATTTCTGAACTGAACTTCTCGTAACATTTCAAGAGATATTTGTTGCGGGTGCATAACAAATGCATCGGCGCTTCGAGCTTTGATGTGAAAGAAGAAATAATTGTGAAGTTGAATGTAACAACCGAAGCTACTTGCACATCATCATCAGCATCATAATCATGATCAACATCACCACCATCATCAGTACGTAAATATTCTTTCTTTAGTTTCGATTTCCCTTACATGTATTTATTAAGAAATGGAACTATCGACCCTGAGTATGAAATCCATCCTTTTTTCTTTATTTCAAATCAATTTATAGTTTACTTTACAACAGAATTTTGTAAGTGCATTAATGCAATCCAATGTGACCATGAGACATATAGCTGCACTGGCGCACAAAACTATGATATACTGTTGTTTGTAAACAGCTAGGAACAAAAGTGTATTTTTGGTGCATTTTCAGGTAAAGTTGTTCATCATCCGCTGCGTTGCTACGTTCCAGAGATACATATTTGTTTTTTTGTAATATATTTTACTCACGTTATTCCGCGTGTGCGAAAGAGAGACAGCCAAGATACTGAATATAAAGTATCAAGGAAAGTTGAACAAGTAGGGTACAAGAAAATAAAGGTTATCAATGCATCACCTTGGTCTATTAACCTAGTGACTTGTATACAGAAGCAGTGTAAGCTACACATCTTTAACATTTTACGGGTGTTTTATTTCTGAGTAAGTATGTTGTATAAGGAGCTAGAGGCAGTCTAATAAGATCAAAAGAATTGCAGAACAAATATAATCACATAGGCTTTATTGCTTTATTACCTAACTCATTTACAATCTCGCTTTCCCTGTAAAACACAAGTGAAAACAAAACAAAACAACACAACATTTAACAACACATGAAAGTCAGTTACGGGTATATTTATACAATATCATCTGTTTTCACACTCCGTTACTCGATCGACTGTAATTTTCTCTTAGTGTTTGACAACCTTGATGCTCAAACCTATTGGGACCATCCACCATCGTATGGGAACCACCACCATAAAAATGTAATTTGAGTGTGAGATGTGCCGAAAACCTAATGTTTTTTCTTTCAAGCTTATTTGTCTGAGCTTCAGTATAAGCCTGTAGGATTGTTGGTAAATTTAAGTGACCAGTATACGAACTTAGTTTATGCCCTACCCTATCGCCAAAGTTTATGTACTGTCTCAACATATGCAGCGACACATAGATAACAGAATTATCGACGAGACTTTAAAGTCTTCTTCAAAATATGGACAATTTATGACACGTGAATCAACCTTAGACATGTGTTAAATACAAGAGGGTTGTTGCAAGACGGTGAAAGTTTAGTTGCACTGTTTCGTATTATCTATTTTGGATTTGAGTTGTCATCTTACGTTTTTGAAAACGAAATCTTGGAATTGACATCAAACTATCTCACAACAGCATTACATCACTTGAGTTGGTGCTAGAGGCGCGAGAGGTGTTTTACATTTCACGACCTCTTATTAACGGACTTTTAAAATCAAACTATTAGTAACAGAAGTCTTTATTTGCGCGAGTTGGGTGGTCGTAAAAAGACTCCCCGTGCTCGGGATCTTTGTTCAAGGTACTGTTATATTTTCAGGTCCAGAGTGATCATGGAATCCTTTCAAATGCATCCCAACAAACCGGAAGTCAAGGGCATGAGAGTATACACGATTCATTACCTACCAAAAAAACGGGCTAAATTAAACCGAGCCTGCTTCTCCAGATGATCTACATATTAGCCAGATTACTAACATGTGTAAACTAATAAGTTCGAATTATTAATATATGTATAGGTAGTCACTCATATGTATCCTTTAATCAATATTTGAGCCGCACCATGAGAAAACCAACATAGTGCATTTGCGACCAGCATGGATCCAGACCAGCCTGAGCATCCGTGCAGTCTGGTCAGGATCCATTTTGTTCGCTAACGGTTTCTCTAATTGCAATATGCTTTGAAAACGAACAGCATGGATCTTGCCCAGGCTGGTCTGGATCCATGCTGGTCGCAAATGCACTATGTTGCTTTTCACATGGTGCGGCTCAATTTTTAATTCCTATCTTTATTTATTAGTATATTTATGACCTTGTAAAAAGGATCGATTATCAGAACCAACAAAAGAATTTACAAGTACATTTGTACTTGCGTGGATAACATTTAATGACACGCAGATGAGCTCGCTTTCGTCAATCAATATGTTGCTCTAACAGTTACTTTTTCTAAGAAGTCTTTGAACGACAAGGTACTGTGTTCGTTTTTCGCAAACTCGTTTCCGAAGTAAGAGTACATAATCAATTTTCTATAAACATTAGGTGAGAACATGCTAGACATCCCACATTTACACTTTAGATTTGATATCTCGGTGGATTCACCGAATTACACACATACACTATTTTCTATCTTTCTGATCACGTCCGGGAGTTGTGACTCCTATAAATAGTCAAAATGTTACTTGAACAGGTATTTATTTACATGACAAATGGCGGCATTCCTAGGCTTACTTTACTGAAGGCAAGCTCGGAATGAAGTATTGATTGCTGACGGAAATATGACATATTTTTTCAGAGCTATTTGAAAAGGTTCTCGTTTTTTGCACCAAACTGAAGTCATTATTTCTTGACGGCAGATTTGTTCCATTATTTTACCTCGGACTATTTCAGTCGAATCGGAATTGAAATAAAACATTTCTCGTAGCTTAATTACATAATATCTGTTGTCCAACAGAAGGTGTTATCAGCATATGAAATAAAAGCTGTGATTGCACCTTCTTGCGGTCAACAGACGAATTATATAAAACAAATGTCATCTGCATCGTTTTTTTTAACAAATTGAACTATTTAGAAGTTATCCAACTTCCCTGTCCAAGTTTTAATTCCTTTTAGACATTTAGACCCAGGTTTTAGAAGATTTACATCGAGTTTATCAGCCGGCAAGCCTTAAATAAATCTTGAAGACAAATAATTATTATGTATGTGCATTCCATGGAATATAAGCCAAACAACCAATCATAATTAGAACCCAGTAGGTCAATGTACATGGATAATAGGACCTTATCGTACAGTACTCTTTCTGGGGCCTCATTGGCCGAGTGGTTAAAACCGCTGATTTCGGCATCACTTGTCCGTCACCGACGTGCATTCAAGTTTCGCTTGGAGTGTAGAACTCTTCACATGAGGAAGCCATCCAGCTCGGTGGTTCTATTTAGGTGTCCGCTTGTGATGAATAATATCCGGCGGGGCATCTGGAGTCTCCCACCAGCATCAAAAGCTGAAAACTCATATTTTCAAAGCCATATTTTCTGTCGATAAAAAAATTGTACTGTAACTAGCAATCAATATGTCGAAAGTTCGCCCCCCACCCCCCACCTACACACACACACACACTGAAGGACTGTGTGGTAGCTCCTTCAAGTCTCGTTTCTGATATACACAGTATAGTGTCCCTCTTCGGTTGACATTGCCGCCTGTAGTTTACCACTTGTCGCCTTCAATGTTGCCGATTGCCGAAGTCGTTGGGTATGAATGTAAACACGAGCTGCATGGGTGACAGGAGCCTGTTTGTTAAAGGTACAGAGTAACCACAAGTCTGAAGTACCTCATCTTGTTAGTCATATGACCTTTGTAAAGCCACTCCTTCAAGTTTTAATCGAGACACCGAATGCTGCACCTAAATATAATTATGCTGCACAGTTGTCAATGTCCTGTGACTTCTCAGCATCTCCTGGAGACATGAGAGAAGTAATTTACAGATTTACAAATTCATGAACCTTTAACACACCCTTCAACATAAGTTAACTGCCAAAGCCACGTGTCAAACAACATTTTTAAATTTTCTGATCAAATCAGATTTCTTACTTCGTTTGGTTTTAATTAAGCAAAACTAATGTATTGCCTCACCGTAAGTCTTATCGAATGACTCCATACCGAATCTAACATTTGCAAAATTGTGATTTTTGAACCATATAAATATAAAGTAATGTACTCTGTAGAAACAATTTCTTAGAATTTACTTCACCCTCTTTAGTACTATACCTTACGTTTTGAATGCCACCCTTAGGGTTCCGAATGTCACTTAAATGCCCCTGAATATCTTTATCTCATTACGATTGTAACAGTCTCAATTTCTTGACCGTCCTTCCCATAGAATAACTCTCTTTATACTCGTATATTACTTGCTGAGTTCGAACGCTTTTCTGAAGCCTGAATATCACTTTGGGGTGAAGATGGGATAGATTGTCTCTCTACTAATATCTCTCTATGTTTCCGAATATCAACCAACTCGATGATCCTTAACATATCTCTTGTGGTCCCTAAATAGTGCTCCTTTGAGGTAGATTGGACTGTCAAAGAGCCATGAATGTCATTTTTGTCTTGAAGAATGAAACTGAATTACAAAAATAGTAATACATGTATATAGGCATATTTATTTCAAATAAAAAAAACCCCATCAAGTCAGCCTTTCTCTCTGAAAATATACATCACTGTACAATTTATATTTATTTCAAATAGCCATCAAGTCAGTCATTCTCACTGAAAATATACATGACTGCACAAGTTATATTTATTTCAAATAGCCATCAAGTCAGCCGTTCTCAATGAAATTATATACCGAACGAGAATACGAAACTTGACAAACAGGCCACAGATACTTGGGGTTTGGACCAGCTACGACCCTGTCCTGGTCTAAAATTTGACCAAATGCAACAAAGATTTACAACATCACTATCTAGAAGATAAGAGATCAGAAAGTATTTCTATAATTTAAAAAAAGTGGACTTATTTTGATTAAATTGTTATTTTGGGAGCTGTTATGGTGTTGTTCAATGGTCCTGGTTGTATTTGGCCAGATTGTAGACAATGGCAGGGTCGTAGATGTTCCAAACCAAAAGTATCTGTGAACAATATTTGTGATCGGCCAGAAAAAATGTTGGTCTATTAAACATGTCAGTTTGCCAAATAAAATGGTAAGGAATGTTTGTCATTGTTTGTCATGTAATATTGTACTTGACCAAAGGTAATGTAAGTATGAATTGTAAGTTTGCAATACGATGAAGTGAAATTGAAAAGGTAAAAGAAATGCCAACGGTTCATGGATATTTATGTGGCATTATGTCCCTTGCTCTTTATTCGCATTAGCTGAATGCTTAATTAGATATGTATGCAAACATATAGAAGACAGGTCCTTAAAATAGATGAACATTGGAGCTTTTGTTCTGTGTGCACGTCATGATTTTAGATAATTTTAGATGTAAATGGTCTATACATGATTTGTCCGGGAATTAGCGCAAATAAACACGTAAAAGACCTTGACAAATGAACGTCTGGCTAATTACAGACGAGAAAGAATTACATGTATGTGACGTAATCATAGATAAAATCATTCTAGCCCGCCAGTAAATGTGCATAAATTTAACGTTTGTTCTCCTTTTCTTCTTCAATTGTTCTTGTATCTTGCATTGATGTTATAAATTATGTTAAGGGCATTGTTCTGTAGGAATTTGCTACATATAATGCACATTTCTTTAGAACTGGAGCATAACATGTTCTTTTTTAAATCGCCTTCTTCAGCTACTTCTATGTAGTTGAACATATGAGCCACGCCATGAGAAAACCAACATAGTGGCTTTGCGACCAGCATGGATCCAGACCAGCCTGCGCCGATGATCCGCACAGTCTGGTCAGGATCCATGCTGTTCGTTAAGAGTTCTCCTAAGTGCAATTGGCTTTGAAAGCGAACAGCATGGATCCTGACCAGACTGCGCGGAATGCACAGGCTGGTCTGGATCCATGCTGGTCGCAAAGCCACTATGTTGGTTATCTCGTGGCGAGGCTCATATGTATTCTTCCGAAGTTGATTCTGAATTACACCTTAATAATGCAGCAAATAACTCTGCTGACAGACAAAAATACTTTTACTGAACTTTATACATGCACTATGAAATATAAAAAGAAATATAAAAAAACAACTGCTATACGCAAGTTGAAAATAAAGCGATGTCCACAAAAAATCTAAATGATTGCTATTTTGAAGTATTCAATGTATGAAACAATATGTAGAATTTACTAGATTGTAAAAATTATACTTGTAATTTAGACTCTACATGAAATCCAAAATACAAATAGATACAATCAGCCTAACGCAATCTGTAAACCATATCACACACTTTGTAAGCTGCTGCATATCGTATCTTATCTTTTATACATTTTATCATGTATATAACAAGATATAAAACTGAAATAATTTATTATACCCGGTATGCTCTTATTAGAAACAGACCTGCAAGCCAGTATTTTATTATCCAACATATTAGATTAAACGTATCGTGTAGATTGCATATTGACGTTATCAAGTGCAAAATGGTCCGCGAATAAAGAAATACCTTGAAAACATGGGACAATGACTTTCTGCAACAGCTGGGTTTTTTGACAGACCCTGATTTCGGATAATAAGCTAATCGAATCAAGGACATGATCGATTAGACAAACAAGTATTTCTCATGTTCACAACCGAATTAAAACAATCGTGTTTATATTTAGAAGTGTATCTAAGTTTGATTTGTGACAGTTTATTATAAGACCATAAAACCATATTGGGATTTCGGTCAGGTGGATAAAATGGACTGAATAGAATTAATTTTCATTTTCCTAAACATATTTAATTGTTGGGCTCATTTTAATACTTAACACAAGTAACAAATTTGTTTTAGTTTTCACCCATGAGGGACAGAAAGTCGTGTATTTGTGCTTTTCACTATTAAAGCAAGTTAAAGAGTCAACCTATATATTAAAATAGAGCTTAACTATATTAATCATACAGCTCTCTCTCTCTCTCTCTCATGGGGGTGGGGTTGGGGGTTGGGGCTTCCTGTCGCACTGTCCCGCCCCCCCCCCCCCCCCCCCCCCCACCATCCCTGGTTAGGTTGCTTTGTGTCCGTACTGGCTTGTCTGATGTCAAGCACCTTTGGGCGTGATTAGCATTAAAAGGGTGTTATACGAATTAGATATAATAATACCAAATTTAAGTTCTTAAAGGAGTTCATCACAATATTTTGTGCGCAGCTCAATCGCGCAGCAAGCGATATCCACTGTAAAGTTCAGAATTCGCCGCCGAAAGTGCATAATTGTCGGATATGCAGCGCACTCGCGCAAAATATATCGTATGTACTGACAATATAGGTCGTGCATCCATATTTTACCTTTAAAAGTGATGGTGTTTTATTGGAGGAGTAGTTGTAAGAAGTACTCGAATCGAATACATTGTGGACAGCCAATTTGAAAGTAAACTATTTCGTCCAGTAATGATGCAGCCGACTCCAAGTCAAATAAAATTCCAGAAAATCTTAACGTAGATATATCTCCTTCAAGTTCATATGTGACTTCCTAAAAATGTTGTTATACTTTTTGTGCCCAATCCCGCATTTCACGCAGTAAGACCAGAGTTATGGCCCTTGATAGTCAAATTGTACATAAAGGGTCTAAACATTTGTGTCGCATGTACCTGAAAATTATATGCGCCAAGTGTCATGAAAACACACAAGAATTAAATTTCTCCATGCGAAGTTGTGCACCAGTGTTTTTATTTGAGGTTTCACTCAATAAAAGCAGATTTATGTCCCATGACGTGGTCTCTATATACGTAAATGGGATGTGAAAGCTTGTGTAGCACGTATCTCAAAAAGTATTTGACCTAGAGGCATGCAACCTTAAAGGAGCATTATTCCGCATGTGAGTAAGAATATTGGTTAAGAAACTGATAATAACATTGTGCAATTTGTTTTGTAAGAAAAAAAAATGTTCATAATTTTAAGGTGGGTGGGGTAATGAAAAAATACTTCTGTGGGTGGAGTGAATATTTTTTAATTTTTCTTGAAAACAAGCACGGGTTGATATTATTTTTTTGATTTAGATTTTTTTGTCTTAGTTCTAGCTTACATAATATAAAATTTGGAAAAATTTTGTCCGCTAGATTTTTCATATCATTAAGAAATACTTCGTGTTTTTCTCAGTTTCAGATACTTTCGACATCTGTCAAGAGTAATTTTTCTGATTTAATATATCTATATGTTGCATTTTATGCATAGTTATAGTGGTGTTATTAATTCGGATGCATAAACAGTAGCATCAGAGTGAAACTTCGAATAAATAATTGTTTGCAGTAGTTTTATTATGACATGTATGTACTGTTTCTTCAGACAAAAATACCGATTTGGTGTTCTTAATAAACTTTGAATATTGAAAAAAGAAGCACGGGTACCTATTATTTTTATTTTTTATTTTAACTTGTCATACATCAATCTATAAATATGCAAAGTTACAAAAAATTCTGTCCGCTAGAAATAATTGTGAAAAACATCTTTAATTTGAGAATTCGTCAAACAAGTCTTAAAACAGTTCGTAATAAATGCAAGCAGTTGAACTATTCTAGGTTTATATTACGACTTAACATGTATTTTTTGTAATGTAAGTTATTCAACTTGCCAGTAAATGACCCAATCGATAGTATGCTACTACACAATCGGACAACGACACAAGTTGAATGAACGTTTTTGCGATCGAGTCACCAAGGGACCAATTACGATGTTACTTTATGCTAAGGCGAAAGGTGTTTCACCAAAATCGTTATTAGGGCTACATCTTAGAATTCGGCTTTTCCAAGGAACACTGTAATTGTTATGATCGGAGACATACCCTTTAGGCGATTAAACAGCCTATGAGAGAATACGTTGCAGTAATACGTGTTTTGAATAGATATTAGGTTGAAACTCATGGCCCTTTGTTGAACAGGTCCCGGACCAGCAATAAAAGTCTTCCCGTACATTCAATCAGGGTTCTTTTCAGATCGTTCAGCACGACATTGATGTTGTGTTAACGGTAGTTTATTTTTGAGCTTGACAATTTCTGCTTGAGTAGTTACAATACCCCCACTTTCGTAGCTTTGGGTGTTGTTTAATCACCCCTTGGATATGGTGCCTGCTTTTTAATTTTTTCTTTGGCTCCATAATCTCAGACCCTCCCTGTTCTGCCAGTTGTTAATAGTTTAGGACAAATCAATTACTAGTATTTTAACTGAGGACCCTACGCCGCTTTTCACGGAATTGCACTATGTGTAACATTGAGGGTTACATGTACCACATCTAGATGTCTCTAGTTTTTGGTACTCGTAACATGTATACTAGTACATGCGGAGTTCTGCTCAACCCGGGGCTAGAGAGCGTGGACTGTAGCATGAATATCCACTGCCGTCCATGAACCTCGTCAGCAACATTTTCTTTTTTGACGTGTTGGGCGACCTATGGAGTTCCAACGTTTTCTATTTTGCGACCTGAAACGGTTTTACTTGTAACAATCACCATTATTTTTTAATCAAATCTTTGAAAAAATGCACTGAAAACATAGAAAGTAACCAAGAAAATAAATGAAGACTTGAATGTGTACATGTTGAGGTAACTAACATCTACCCAGACCAGTAATAGTAACTATACTGATTGCGCCTGCGGATAAGTGGATTAGAAAGATGAGGACAAAATAATTTCGAGCAAAAATGCCTTGTCCTGTGAGTATTGCTAATCTCTTATAAGTCTGCAAGTGTTTTCTTGCAGTATTTTTGTAAGCTGGCTTCTCACTATTCAGTTAGCTAAGGATACAATTACAGACAGTAATTAAGATATAAGAATAATTTTATGAAACAGTTTATTTAACCTAATAATGTGTTTTTCATTCGTATGCCCATCATAAGACAAACTACACATGCAGATATATTCTGGAAAATCGTCTGCTCCTAACTTTGTGATCAGAAGTGTATATTGCGAGTATGACTAGGAAGGACATTAAGCCATGTTGAAGCATTACATCACCACCAAGTAGGTATTTAACATTGAGATGGCCTGTATTTATTACAGGGTTTGAATATAATCGCGCAGTATCATTTTCTCTGCAAATGCTGAACACAACATTGTGGCAATATAAATATCCGACAAGAAAACCAGGTATGCTCTGTGCAGACCGACCAAATGACTTCTTGACCGTAATACTTTGTTTTGTAGTTATGTTTTGTGGTCAGAAAATATTAACTAGACCAATTAATTACATAAATGGGATTAAGCTTCTACTGGCCTATTGACCATTCATCCTAGGCTTCTGACCTGCGTAAATACAAACACAAACGTGTTTTTCTCTATCACTGCTTTGCTTGTATACCCGTCGTCTAATTAAAACCTTAAGTGTAATACCACACCCTATTACCTGATGTCCACCACGCCGAGGGATGCGGCTGCCACAGAGGTCAGAAATCAATAACGATGAGTAGTGGTGTTAGTTTTTTGCGCTGTATTTTTTCATTTCGACTTTCCATGAAGATATTCTGGTGCAGGCATATGTGTAAATGCCTAAACATATTATATGATTAATCCTGGTCGCCAACTTTGCGAAATAAAGAAGTATTCAGCTGTTTAAATTGGACGTTTATTAAAATTGATGCGAAAATCATATTCAACGGCCCAATTCGAAGTGTTTACAAAATAATTTGATCGGGTTTACCTCACACGTCAAACGGTCAATCATCTGGGGATAATCCTGGCAAGTTTCAAGTCTGTCCGTACGTCTACACCGACGTTATGACCCTCCAAAGGGACCCGGGTACAGTCATGTATGATACACTTTACCGCAGAGGGCATTTTTAAATGATGCCCATTCCGCCGAGGAGTCAAAATATAGGATATCGTTTACGACAGAGGGGAATTTTGTGTAAAATTGTCTATTTTGACTGTTTGTTTTGCTTTTGAGACCTTGGAGGTCATGGAATTATTTGCAGTATGCATTGTTTATACTTGTGTTTAATAATGGGCGATTTTCAATGGCGAACACTGCTGTAACACGGTGGTAATCAGTCTAGATTGAACTTCTATCTATCTCCGACGTTGTTTTGGTACTATAAGTCTTCGTTTTGTAAACTCAATTTTGTTTCAATTTCTTTTATCATGAAATATACAGAAATAATGATATCGTAAGTCCTGATGGTATCGGTACTTGCGTTCTTGCTGGATTCAGTGTTGAATTTACGGTTTATATTAAATGATAAATCGTTTTGCAATCAGTCTATATCCTACATTGCATACAATCTGATACTGTACATGTATAGAGTTGTTTTGCCACTAAAAGTCTTCGTTTTGTAAAATCATTTTTGTTTCTTTTTTATCATAATATACAGACATTTGCTGCCAGCAATGAAATCCTAAGTCCTGGTACTTGCGTTCTTGCTGGGTTCAGTGTTGAATATAGGTTAATATTAAATATCAAATTGTTTTGCATTATCAATTTTTCATACTAAGAGGCTACTGATAGTAACATAGTTCTACATAAAAGATCCGTTAGGCTAGAAAATTTAAATATATTTGTTGTCAGTGGCATAAGTCAAGTGGTCGGTTCTAAATAAAGCTGTTATTCATTAATCGTTTACAGAAATGTTCTAAACAATTTATTTTGTATTCAATTTCAGAACCAAAGATGAAGGCATACACGTGTTATTACTGTAACAATGATTTTGAAGTAAACACTGGAGTGATTGACCATTTAATTAATTGTCATGTCAAGAGAGATCTATCAAAATGCAATGGAAATAACTAAACCATCTGTTATTACCGAGTTACTATCTGAAATGAAGATTTCATTCTGATCAAGCTCTCTTGAAAACTTTAAAGATGTATTCAATTTTGATATTTTGCCCTGTAACTTCGATACATGCCCACACGCTGGTCACTAGAAATGAATATTTCACCTTCATTTGGAATCACGTCGGTATATGTTTTCTGTCCTATATCCAGCATTCCAAATGTTTTCATCTTATTCCAGTTCCATGTACTTAAATGGTCAGTCACTCTAGCGTAAGCTGCAAATCAGTGTCTTAGCTTTTTTTAAACAATTCTCATGCATTTCAAATATATATGCTTAAATATACTACTCGACAAACTGTGTTTAACTATATGATCTGATGTGTATTTAAATGAAAGCTGTATATAATAAATGCCAAACGATTTAATACCTAATATTAACCGTAACTTCAACACAGAATCCTGCAAGAACGCAAGTATCAGGACTTAAGATATCATTATTTCTGTATATTTCATCATAAAAGAAATTGAAACAAAAATGAATTTACAAAATGAACATTTACAGTCAGCAGCAGAACCAATCTATACAAGAAGCAGATAGTATGCAATGTCGGAGATAGAAATACAATCTAGACTGATTAACACTGTGTTACAGCGGTGTTCGCCATTGAAAATCGCCCATTATTAAACATAAGTATCTAAACAATGTATACTGCAAATGATTCCATGACCTCCCAAGACTTAAAAGCGAAACAATCAGCCAAAATAGACGTTTTTACACCAAATTCCCCTCTGTCGTAAACGGTATCCTATATTTTGACTCCTCGGTGGGATGGGCATCATTTAAAAATGCCCTCTGCGGTAAAGTTTATCATACGTGACTATACCCGGGTCCCTTTGGAGGGTCATAACGTCGGTGTAGACGTACGGACAGACTTGAAACTTGCCAGGATTATCCCCAGATGATTGGTCGTTTGACTTGTGAGGTAAATTCGATCAAAATAGTTTGTAAACACTTCGAATTGGGCCGTTGAATATGATTTTCGCATCAATTTTAATAAACGTCCAATTTAAACTGCTGAATATTTCTTTATTTCGCAAAGTTGGCGACCAGGATTAATTATATAATATGTTAAGGCATTTATACGTATGCTTGCACCAGAATATCTTCATGGAAAGTCGAAATGAAAAAATACAGCTCAAAAAACTAACACCACTACTCATCGTTATTGATTTCTGACCTCTGTGGCAGCCGCATCCCTCGGCGTGGTGGACATCAGGTAATAGGGTGTGATACAGGTTTCATATCTGACCAATACAAACGTTTGTTTGTGTATTTGGCATACTGTCAAAGTCACGAGGGGATTAGACGTGGTTGTTCCATTTGTATTGACAAAACACATCATGTTTTGACTATATCGAATTCAAAACTAAATATGTTCAAGCAACGTTCTTGAGAATTGTATAACATTTAGTTTGAAAACATGTTTTCTTGGCTTTTAAAAAAACACACCAAACAAGAATATCTTTAAAAAAGATGGTCGGCGTGTAACTGAAGCACAAGTTATATATGGGCAGAAACCTGTATTTTAAATCTTTTGGCAATGTTAAAAGGGGCCTCTGTGAAGTTTTGTATAAATGAGGACAGTAGTTCTGAAGAAGACTGTGTTTAGAAATTGTGGAGTGACACACGACGGACACCAAACACTCACAAAAGCTGACTTTGAGCCTTTGGTGCTTAAAAGATGGTAACAGTAAGCAAACAATATTGAAATACGTTCTATACTTTATTTCTGGAATTGTTGGAAGCAACATGAACCCTTACCCTACTTCAGCTTCTATCATTCAGAATATGTACAGTACTGTTTTCACCGGAAAGATTAATTTAAAATTTAGAGTCTAAAATTTAACAGTATCGGACATGTTGTTGCAGGTTAGTAATGATTTGCACTGGTTAGAAATTGTTGCTGTAATGCAGGGAAAGAGTTAATGACTGTATAAAGCAAATAACCTTTTTGTAAAAACAAAACTTAAGGAAAGGAAACCTAATAAAACAGAAATAACTTAACAAGAAAACTTAACAAAACAGAAATATGTCCGGATGAGCAGATGAATATTTGGTTACGCACAACTGTTCAAGTGGTACGCATACAGCCCGATGGTGCTGTACCTATAGAGGTTATAGATGACGAACGCGTTGTCATTTCACTCAGTGTCACACATGACTCAGAGTGAAACATTTTCAGCTTTTCCTCCAATCAGCGCCACTCTTACAAAATCTCTCATTATGGCTGAAAATACCGAGAATACCTTACCAAGCAATCCGATTGGTACATTATTCAGGCGGCATAAGGTCATACGAGGTCATAAACGCCGAAAAACAGGGTTTTCAGAAAGATCAATAAAAATGCCCTTAATCGTGTTCCATTGTTGTTTTATGTTACATTGTACCATGTGAATTTAAATATACTTATTTCATAAAATAAAGCTCTGTCCAATAAAGCGATGTCCAGCCTGTCACAATGTTCTTCGCTTTATGTACCATATCAGTATACCTACAGCAAGTAAAGACAAAAAGTGGAAACAAAACGGCCATGTTGTTTTGATAGTTAGGAATCAAAATTCTTAATCTGTGCAGTTATTTTAGTATAAGAAAAGCAAACATCAATATGTTCTGTACATAGCTCATAATACTCCGAGCAACGAAGAACAGGCGTTAGACGGCAAAATCATTGATCTTTGATAAATTTATCGATCTGTGATGGATTGGGATGGGTAAGGTAACACTCGAGAAACAAATGATTGGATAGGAAAAAAAGGTTTTCATTTCAGCACACTTTGTATCTCTTAATCTGTATCCAGACCCTGTATGTTTTGTAGCTCAGGAGAAAAGTCCTCCCTTAGCTACAATACTAGGGCATGTTCTAATCTCTGGCCTGGCCTGGCCCGGCCTGGCCTGGCCTGGCCTGGCCCGATGAGCCCAATTTTCGACAGGGCCGGGCCAGGCCAGGCCAGGCCAGGCCAGATTTTATTGTACATAGAGAAATGAATGGCATAAAATCTAAATATACAATTACAGTAGCAGGCAGTATTAACCTGTATTGTTTACTTGCTGCAGGTCAAACAAAATGAGAAACCAGTCCTCTGGAGAATCATTAATTAGCCATCATTCATCTGATTTGAAATACAGACTTGCACTGAAGAAAATGGTGTAACTAAATGATAACTAACCATTTGTTCTGTGATCAAATTATTTAAAGTCAACTTTAACACATGGTTTTAAAACAAATGGCTAATTTCATTGATAAGTTTACCTGCTGCAATATAACTGAATATTTGAATGTAGTGAATGCATCTTTTTGGGAATTGTAATTACAGGTTGTGTCCCTGTACTATCCTTAGCTGACCTTTTAACTGTTCAGTTGAACTTTTAATGTGTGTTTGGTTTAGTTAAGCTGATGTTCAATTAATGAAAGAGTAATCAAAATAATATTCATTGTGGGACCTCCCTCTAACTCATTGTCAGGGTGTTGGCATTTTAGATTATTGATATTTTTCTTGCACAAAAAATAATGGTGCATTGTATTTATGTTATTTCTAAGAGATATATTTAATGCTAAAAGATGCTCTTGAGCCTGTTTCACAAAACTTTGCAGGATTTTTTCCTACATACTTAGATCAATATAAAAACAATCTTACAAAATTATTCAGTATGTGTATAACCGTAACTACAAAATTTAGTTATCGCTTCCCCGCACCATACTATCCCAGATCCTAGAACGGAGATAGCATTATTTTAGAATTGAAAGTTGTTGCCGGTTAATTAGTATTGACAGGTGCCACTCATTATTCTTCGCCAATATTTTGGGTTTTTTTTTCTATACTTTACACCATATTTGTTACTTGACCAAAATAACATGCATAGTTTACCAATGGCACAGTGGCGTAGTGGTAAGTTCTCCGACTTTCACGCATGTTACCGTGGGTTCGATTTCAATTCAGATTGTTTTCATTAAATCAATATAATGTCATTTTATTGATACTGTTTTTATTGTTACAACATGTATGGTAATAACTTGTATGTAGAAGAATGTCAAATACGTGTGTATTTCTTTCAATAACTGAACAATAAATCACGATAAGTGACAACTGTCCTGCATTCTAAGTTAGAGATGAAATTAAAAAAAAAATGATACTGAAAATAGTCAAACAGGTGTTTCGAACTTACAGTCCCGAGATTGGTAGCTGAATGTTTTGTCAGCACAGCTATATCTGCATGTACGACCTGGCGGTAAAGAAGTGTTTATATTTTATTTGGTTTTCAATATTTACATTTTTTGGGCACCGAATTTTTTTTTTTTTAACGGAATCATACAGAATATTCTTGAGTGCTTAAGCCTTAAGTTCAATAACTTCGGACAATACTAAAAGACTAAATAATCCTCAATAGACAAAATGAGCCGTGTCATGAGAAAACCAACATAGTGGGTTTGCGACCAGCATGGATCCAGACCAGTCTTCGCATCCGCGCAGTCTGATCAGGATCCATGCTGTTCGCTAAAGGTTTCTCTAATTGCAATAGGCTTTGAAGCGAACAACATGGATCCTGTCCACACTGCGTGGATGCGCAGGCTGGTCTGGATCCATGCTGGTCGCAAACCCACTATGTTGGTTTTCTCATGGCACGGCTCAAATAATAATAATTAGTTAGGTTAATCAATTGGGGGAAAACCAAACCACCGGTCAAGAGTCAACTGAGGTGGAGATCCCCTGATAATAGTCATAACAATTAATCAGGCATCACCTTTAAATTAGACATTATAGTTATGTTAGCTACAGGCTTATTCCCAGGTGTATAATTTTACAGAGTGGGAATTCAGAATGTATTTATATAATGTCTGAAATATCCAAACTTATTCCACAATAAGTTCCAAAAGTCAGATTTTAAAGATGCTATAGAAATCGCTTTCACCTTTTACGAAATTGAAATCTATGGCCTGGCCTGGCCTGGCCCGGCCCAGTCGAAAATTGGGCTCATCGGGCCAGGCCAGGCCAGGCCGGGCCAGGCCAGGCCAGGCCAGAGATTAGAACATGCCCAATACTAGGAGGAGATTTGGCTTAGACAGCGAAAAAAGTGAGAAAAATGATTAATTAGTAAGTAGGTATTTACCTTTCCCATTGATTGTTGTTTGAACATTCCTGTGTCACACTGTAGAATGATGGTCAAACTGTTTCTGAACTGTCTGTGACCCCGATAAGCAAACATGTAGGCCTACGTTGTTTACAAACATTTCATGACCTTGGCAGAGTTCAACTGCAGGTTTCAGCATGGTCATTGTAGCGTAAATGTACGTAAACGATAAAACGAAATGGACATATATCAATATAAAACACACATATTATTTTAAGAAAGTAACATTAAGTCATCGACTTATTAACAGTGGCTTTCATGGTGAATAAAATTTTAAAGTTCCATAAGACTTTATATTTAATGTTAAAAACAGATAAAGCATCCGTCCATTTAGATAAAATGCATAATTACCTGAATAGAAAATCACTACTTTCAATATTATATATGAACCTATTCAGTTAAAGTGATAAAAGGACGTAATCATAAACAATGAATTCTCTAATATTTTCTTACTATGTTTATTAATATTCAAATCTTTGACAACTGCATCAGAAAACAATTATTGAAAATAAGATTTAAAAAGAAATAGATGTATTTTATGGTCATAACCAAAAATGTGGAAGCCACACTATAGACAAAGGCATTACGAGCCTTTAAGTGTAACACAATTTAGGAAGCTTTGAGAAAGATAGTTGGAAAATGTCCCTGCTGCAGTAGATGAAAATTTTAATTTTTCACCTGGATACATGTTTACTGACAAATGTAAAAATGTTATTACATTTTTCCAAAGTGTTTTACTTTTATTGGTTCCGAATACACATAGAAATGGGCAGCCACGCTTGAATTTACAATACCTCTTGATTTGATTTGTTTTTGTAGGAACAAACGGAAAATATTCTTCAGCGGCAGAATATGACAAGTATACTGAGCAGCAAAAGAAACTATCCAGATGTATAAATGGTGTATTTTTTTAAATAAAAAACTTAAATTTATAAATTTGACTTGTTTTCTTCATACCACATTACACTTTAAGAACTTCACGTGTTAAATTAAAAAATCGATCAACCGTGAAGTCAGTACACCCACAATAGCCGTTTTGCACAAAATTCACGTGCACGTGTAATTAACGATTTTCTTTGTGATGGAAACATTGATGATTGACTCACTGGAAAAACAGCATAAAGTTAAAAAAATATTGTTGGTTGCATGGCACGACAGAAGCATGCAATTGGGATGTTACAATGCAACAGACGCGTAGAAGATATAGCCAGAATTTCGTGCAAAACGGCTATTGTGGGAGTATTGACTTCACGGTTGATTGATTTTTTTAAATTTAACACGTGAAATTCTTCAAGAGTAATGTGGTATGAAGAAAACAAGTAAAATTTATAAATTTAAGTTTTTTATTAAAAAATACCCCAGTTATACATCTGGATAGTTTCTTTTGCTGTTCAGTATATTTCAATTCTGAAGGAGTCTAGAATACAGAATATACTGATTCATGCATGAATGTTTATTATCATCTTAAGTACATTTTAAACATAGCTGTTTATCATCATCTTAAATACATTTAATCATTGCATATAGTTGCCTGCATGCTTTGAAAAGAATTTTATTATCAATCTTAAGTACATTTTAAACATTGCACAAAGTTGCGTGCACGCTTTGAACTGTAAAGTATGGTTGTATGAAACTTTGATCTTTGTTTACGAGTACAGACTACTTCAATTTCCTTTGCAGCATCCGTTTGATCAGACTAGCCAAATTGTGACCTAGATGTAATTTAGCTGAATCATAAAATAATACACCAATATTTTCACATTGTCACGAAATAAATATTGTTTAGCATATTTGTTATACACTTTAAAATGCTCTAAAGTACGTCAAAACAGGTTTCTAACAGATGTAATCTGTTTCCCCTTTGTGTCATTTGCAATACGGCTGAAACTAGAAAATGTACTTTTAAATAAGTTAAACATATTTTAGAAATATCTGGTATTATTTTAAGGCAACAAATATTGTTTAATTGTAGAATACGCATTGAACTGATCAAGTTATGTCTTTGTGAAATTTTGCTTGCAACATCAACTTATTAACAGTGACTTTGTGGCTTTCATAGAGAATCAAAGATAAAATTATATACATGTATTTAGTACCAACAAACTTGCAGGCAATCATATAATTTGTCTTAGTGTTTGAAATTATTTTTGTCCAATGGCATTACAGTATTTTTCAAATTATCAATAAATTAATATTAATTACTTCAATAGTCTAAAAAGACGTCTACGAGATCAGTACATACAAAACTGACATGTACCTATAAGTAGTGTGCCAAAAACTTGACAATTATGTGAAAAACAAAACTGAATTTTATTACGAAACTTATCTAGATGTTTTAAAAAATGATACATTACGTAAACACTTTACAAGTTCTCATAC
Source organism: Mercenaria mercenaria (assembly GCF_021730395.1). Taxonomy (NCBI): domain Eukaryota; kingdom Metazoa; phylum Mollusca; class Bivalvia; order Venerida; family Veneridae; genus Mercenaria; species Mercenaria mercenaria. Next base: position 26,480,716 of record NC_069377.1, on the reverse strand, counting down.
ATTTGAAATTGAATCTGGTAGATATAATAATACCAGCAGAGAAAATCGATTATGTAAATGTTGCAATCAAAATAATATCGAATCAGAGTATCATTTTTTCATATGCTGTACATTGTATTCTGACAGGCGTCGTATGTATCTTGTATGTATCTTGGGTCAGTGTCCTGGTCAAATATGCAAAAGTTTGTTAATTAAATGTCTACACATAAGAAAGGTCTTTTGTTGAGAGTTTCTAAAGATCTGAAAGAAGCTTTTGTTAAGCGTTCTGATACCCTAAGAGATTTGACTATTTCTTAATATGCATTTGTATATATTTTGAGTTGTCACATTTATGATTATGTTATATATGTTATATATGTCTTGGCCATATTCACTTTGATATTTGTTAGATGGTCAAAGGCAATTGTATTTGCCGATTTGCCAATAAACTGAAAATGAAACTGAATAAATTTATTTTGGTAAATCAACATTTACCTCCAGTCGTTAATTATCCCGGTAAGTCACATACTGTAGGCGGAGCTTAAAATAATCGGTTAGTGTTTATCAAATTAAATTGGTCGCGCGGCGCCGCGCCAGTCCAATTTAATTTGATAAATGCTTACTATAAACACTAGCCTATACTAAGTATGTAAAACGGAAATCTCAGTTAATTATCGTCATGAAATGAAACAGTGTATATACATAAATGAGGGAAACAAAAGGATTTTATTTTATTTTTAACATGTAAACCGCAAAAAGTTATACTTTGTCATAGACTAAGTAGAGATAAACCGCATTTAAAGTTGGCGGAAATACGTCTATGAAGTAGACCTTTATTTCTGTTCAGAAACACCTACTTATAAAGCAACAACATTAAACAATGTTATTTTCTATGATAATTTCTTTTTACGTTTAAAAATAAATAAATTTGATTCTAATACAGTACAAGTTGTATTATAAATGGTTCTAGCGCTAAGCTGTCACCATATACGCTTATGTATCAAAAGCAAAAATTTAGGATTTTTTTTAATTTGTTTTTCAAGTTGCTACTGTCCAATGACAATTGACCACTGTCGAATTATAATAAACCATCAAAGGAGTGTTTTTTAAACAGAAAATAAAACCAGAATGCACTAGAATATTACAAAGTTATGTTCAATCTTAATTGTTAACGAACATTCTAAGCAAATTATTGCAAGGTTTGTTGTGGTACGACTGAATAAAGGAGCTGCGCCATGGGAAAACCAACATAGTGGCTTTGCGACCAGCAGGGATCCAGACCAACCTGCGCGTCCGCGCAGTCTGGTCAGGATCCATGCTGTTCGCTAACGGTTTCTCTAATTGCAATAGACTATGAAAGCGAACAACATGGATCCTGACCAGACTGCGCGGATGCGCAGGCTGGTCTGGATCCATGCTGGTCGCAAAGCCACTATGTTGGTTTTGTCATGGCGCGGCTCAAAGATAAATGATAAACAAGCTCAACTTATAGATTATAAACAGGGAAACCAATTCATCATTTTTGATTATCTTCCCAGGCATAACTCATTATTACAATAATATGTTTACTCTGCTATTTATCAATATGTTTTCCTTGCAGTAGAATCGTGATATATAAAAAAGGTTATACTTGAACTGTTTTGCGTGTTTGTTTTTCTTGGTGGAAATCCAACATATTATATATATAAACGTCTTGCCTGATAACGGTTTTCCCTCCCTCAGGTTGAAGTTAAAAATTGTATTGATTTTGGCTTCAAATTGATAGTGTTAACTATAGTTTGTGTCCTGGGAGTATTTGTAGAAAAAATCTGACACTTCCTACAGAATTCTTGAGGAGTCGGCTAAAAACGACCAGCATTACTAGTACAAGTACATGCTATAATTTATGGGTTAGCTTGTTCAATATTTTGATTGCCATATGAAAGGCTTTGTTTTCGTAAATTTGAAAACTTGTTTTTCAATTAGTCAAAGCAATAGAAACTCTATTTTATTGCAGCAGAAATAACAGGAAAATACGCAACCCCTCGAATAAAAAAAAACTAACATTTAAAACTGGACGTGCATACAAATACATAGACAACATGGATAAAAACGTATTAAGGAACACCTTGGACAACGTACAATTATGGGAAGCCATTTTGGTGGGAACCATTATAGGACAGGAAAACCAGATTAAGTAGGACACCGCCTTGGAACAGTCTGTGGCAAATCCCACAATAAAGTATTTGATGTTCCTATATTTTCGTTATTGAAGAACTAGATGCTGTTTCTAAAACCTTTATCATATTTAGAACAAATATATAATTATGTAATAATCAATGAAAACTGTGTATATATTTGTAATCTCTTGGCCGTCATTTTATGTTTGTAAATGACCAACAGCTGATGGAAGCAAACTTTTTAGGCAGTACAAGACAAATGGCTATTGCGTTATCGAACAGGCCTAACCCCGCTGTTTGGCTTCTCGACACTCCCTCGTTGGTGATATTGAAGTCACGTGCACTGAAATAGCGTTTTACTGTTGTTTTCGAAATTCTTCCGTGTACCTGCCTTTGTTCGAAAACTAGGTAATCTGCCAAAATATGCGTGTAATAGGGTATGGTTAAATAATCGTCTCATACAAAGCACAAGCAACGACAAAACACTGTTATAATATTTCCGCTAGTTACTACCATGGAAATAAACGTATGACAGTTATTTGCAGTATCATGTTTATCAAAGTAATGCACCGAAATACCTATCCACACAAAGAATTATATCTTTGAAGCATGACTAAATGTTATGCACATGAAAGTATTCTTTATCATCAAAATGTGCATTTCTTCAAATGTAGGCAGCTATATAATCATGTGACAAATATCCAATTTATAGACAGATATTGCGGCCATTTATGAACTTTTGATGTTGTAGCTACAGAAAACAAATACTTGTCATCTTTTTGATAGCGTAGCAATATCAAATAAAAAATTTCTAGTTTAGACTGTTGAAATATATTCTTACTTTTCAAAATTGATTACATCAAATAAGGAAAATATTTGTAACAAAATAAATATAATGTTACAGTACTGCTTCCAGCCAACCTAATGATATTGGCTTTTGCCTGCAGGTAAGAGCTCGAGTGATAACGTCTACAGATTCTAAATATTTATTTTTTTGCAATATCACGTACTGAAAATAAATGGGTGCATGTGCACTTATCGATAAAAGTTTCAGATGATGTTTATCACATCAATCTGCAGATGAATTTATCTGTGTTTATTACGTCAATGTGAAGATCATTTGGGAACATAAAGCATAACCAAGCAAATCTAAGTAAGACATCGTTTCGATAGCGTCTTAATGCAACATTTTATAAAAAAAATATGGTTAAAATGTTTTGGCACATACTGGCAACCTAAGAATCTAGAACCTAACAAAATTAACGATGTGTTCTTCGTTTTAAGAATGCATTCAAAACGTATTGGTAATATTCATTTTAATCAGCCAGGTTATGTTTTTGTCAGTGGAAACTACTGCTTGACCATTTTTTCCGTTACAAAGGTGTTCCCTAAGTTTTCTTTGTATATCAGACAATACCACTGCTATTTGTTATCATTCTAAAGAACGAGCCAAAAACTATAAATATATGGGAATATTTTCCGTTGTAAATTAAAAAAATATATATCAATATTTTTATGAAGGGATTGCAATAAAACATATGTTGTAAGATTTTTAGTTAAGCATAAAAGCAATATTTCCATGCCAAAGTCTAAATCATTTTGTTTGTTGAACTTGTGAATCAGTTAAAGTGCAACAGGAAACATTCGCTTTGGCAATAAATTGAGATTAAAACAAAGCCGCAATTAACGATCACTCATTAGGCGTCACGCATTGCTGTAAATAAAATCCATGAGTAGATCCTTTGTACGCTTAGAACGTAACCAATGAAAATAATAGCAGACTCAGTTTGATGGGTATGTTCGTAAGAGGTAATGTGCAACACCTCTCGCGTTAAAGATCGCAACCAAGCAAAATAATAGCAGACTCAGTTTGATGGGTATGTTCGTAAGAGGTAATGTGCAACACCTCTCGCGTTAAAGATCGCAACCAAGCAAAATAATAGCAGACTCAGTTTGATGGGTATGTTCGTAAGAGGTAATGTGCAACACCTCTCGCGTTAAAGATCGCAGCCAAGGAAAATAATAGCAGACTCAGTTTGATGGTCCTAGCGTCGACTTTAGCTGAATTCTGAACCAGGAAATATAACAATATATCAAAACATCTCCTGTGTGTTGTTGCTATTACTACTGTTTACCAGGATGACATTTTTAACCAGTTGCTCAATTATTTAATTGACATTTTCTTTTGGCATCAGACCTAAAATGTATTAAAAGATGTTATATAAGAATCGAGTATATATTCGAACTTAAGGCTATGGTTAACTATTAACTTGCTGATCATGGTCTGCACTGTTCGCCATTCAGACAGTATCTTTTGAAAGATGGACAATTTAGCAGGGTAAGGGTTAAATATGTATGATATCTTGCACAAGTTAAATTAACATAATACATTTACCATTGTGGTTTCAGAAAATTTAATGGTGTTTCTGGAAACAATGTTGTTTTCTTCGGACATGTACTTATTTAAATCAACAGTTACACACATATACATTTACAATAATAAAAATCGATTAATTGTCTGGTTTAAAGGCGTATGCTAGAATTCCCTGTATATGAGATGGGCGAAAATTTTCCCAATAACAGAATTTCTTAAAACTTTGGATATTGAAGGACAATCATCTAAGAAACAAAAAAATGCAATAAAAATCATAGGTCACCGGATTCGAAAAAGAGTTAACTGCCCTTGAAAACGTCATTTTTGGGGGAAATGCCGTTTTCAAGGGCAGATAACTCTTTTTTGATACCGGTGACCTATGATTTTTATTGCATTTTTTTGTTTCTTAGATGATTGTCCTTCAATATCCAAAGTTTTAAGAAATTCTGTTATTGGAAAAATTTTCGCACCAAATTCTAGCATACGTCCTTAATACTTATTTCGGTCAAAACGAAATCAATAAAGTCTCTCACTACGACCGAATCTAGGTCATATCAATATCATGCGCCAAACTAATACTTGTGGAGTAATGCATAGAGAATAACGTACAGGTCTTTTGAGAAAGGGTTTTTCAGACAAGGCCACAAATACTCCTATTATCATGCCATTGTTAGCAACTTCTATTTTTTTTTTTTGTTAAATGGGGCGCGAATTACTGACTATACGGTAGGCTAACGTACCGTTTACGCAATGTAAAATGTTCTCAGGTCACTGACCTGAGAAAGAATGGTATGATAAAATATACGAGCAGGCAAAACATAAAGTCAACTGAACATTTCAACCTGTCCTAAATATAGGATATCAAAAACTGTCCCACGGGATATGGTTAAAATAATTTCATGAAGATAATAGAAAAAAAAAGACAGAAAGCGACAAAATGAAATAATTTAACGAGGGTGAAATTTCCTTTATTTCCGCACAATGCATTTTCAGAATAGACGCACCAACAAAGTTACTACTACATGTATAATTCTACTGAGTGTTGACGGGTTAAATAAACTTCTTGATCTGAGCAATATTCTCAAAGTTTGCATTGGCAGAGGACAAGACTCGCACGTATTTATAAAGCGAACACAAACAAGTAAGTATGGTAGTAACGTCTGTTTACTACGACCATCTGTTTCATAATAGTCATGGTTTAAGTGTGCGGTAGTAAATAATATCATATGTTAGGCCTGAAGGTTAAGAAACGAATTCATTAAACATAATCTTGACTTAAAACAAAAACAACAACAACTATCAAAAATGCACGTATACATGTCAGGACATTTTATACTACTTTGATTCTTAAGGTGTTTTGGGTATTTTTTTATATCTGTATCCACTTTGCAATATATATTAACTTAGTGAGAGAAAAAAAAATCCTGATAAAACTGTGAAGAAGGGTTAATTAGCATACAGTAAACTGAATAGTTTTGTATGGGATACTGTTGTATTGAAACTGCATAATGCAGATTGTTTAAACATCAAAATTTTAACTATGGAATGCAAACAAGTACCCTAGTAACTGAAAAACCTGACACAAAAATCAAGGTCCTACTCGTTAAAGAAAGTAACCCAAAACCCACGAATAAATTAATTTTGTGGTCCTTCTGCAATTTGACATAACTTTTGCCTCTAACTTATCGGTTAAGTTCCGTGTCACGAAACTAGGCCGCTATATTAATACTTAATTATGTAAACAGTGGCAACTTTTGTGTACATAAACAACTGTTATACTAGTATGATAAATATGTCTGTATAAATACTTATTTCGGTCAGAACTTAAGGATTCAGTTGAAGGTCATATTATGTCAAAATAACAATTGGCTATATTGAAAAAAAATACTTGCATACAACTTAGTAAAGGCAATATATGGCGCATGTCGTATTACTCTGAAAGCTCGTTCATGCCCAGAAGTTACGAGCGTCGGAAATTGTCATAACACTGACATCTCAGAGAATTTATGATCGTCATTAGTTTAATAACATTTGATTTCATTCAACACTTCTATAATTGATATTTTGTAAATGTACTTATCAAAATCTTTAAAACTTACAGCAGTGTACTTCTAATATGTAACATGAAACGTGTCTTTTCACTGTTCATTACTGTTTAGAACGTAAATATGAAATGTATCTTTTCACTGTTTATTACTGTCTAGAACGTTAATGAAAAATGTCTTTTCACATTTCATTACTGTCTAGAACGTAAATATGAAATATATCGTTTCACATTTCATTATTGCTTAGAACGTAAATACGAAATATATCATTTCACATTTCATTACTATTTAGAACGTAAACATAAAATATATCTTTTCACATTTCATTACTGTTTAGAACATTAATATGAAACGTATCTTTTCACTGTTCATTATTGTTTTGAACGTAAATATGAAATGTATCTTTTCACTGTTTATTACTGTCTAGAACGTAAATGAAAAATGTCTTTTCACATTTCATTACTGTCTAGAACGTAAATATGAAATATATCGTTTCACATTTCATTATTGCTTAGAACGTAAATACGGAATATATCATTTCACATTTCATTACTATTTAGAACGTAAACATAAAATATATCTTTTCACATTTCATTACTGTCTAGAACATTAATATGAAACGTATCTCTTCACTGTTCATTATTGTTTTGAACGTCAATATGAAATATATCTTTTCACTGTTCCTTACTGTTTAGAACGTAAACTTGAAATATTTTTTTTTTCACATTTCATTACTGTTTAGAAGGTAAATATGAAATATATCTTTTCACATTTCATTACTGTTTAGAACGTAAACATGAAACGTATCTTTTCACTGTTCATTGCTGATTAGAACGTTAACATGAAATGTATCTTTTCACTGTTCATTGCTGATTAGAACGTAAACATGAAATTTATCTTTTCACTGTTCATTACATTACTGTTTAGAATGTAAACATGAAATGTATCTTTTCACTGTTCATTACTGTTTAGAACGTAGACATGAAATGCATCTTTCCACTGTTCATTACATTACTGTTTAGAATGTAAACATGAAATGTATCTTTTCACTGTTCATTACTGTTTAGAACGTAGACATGAAATGTATCTTTTCACTGTTCATTACATTACTGTTTAGAATGTAAATATGAAATGTATCTTTTCGCTGTTCATTACTGTTTAGAACGTAAACAAGAAATGTATCTTTTCACTGTTCATTACTGTTTAGAACGTAGACATGAAATGTATCTTTTCACTATTTATTACATTACTGTTTAGAATGTAAACATGAAATGTATCTTTTCACTGTTCATTACTGTTTAGAACGTAGACATGAAATGTATCTTTTCACTGGTCATTACTGTTTAGAACGTAGACATGAAATTTATCTTTTCACTGTTCATAACATTACTGTTTAGAATGTAGACATGAAATGTATCTTTTCACTGTTCATTACTGTTTAGAACGTAGACATGAAATGTATCTTTTCACTGTTCATTACTGTTTAGAACGTAAACTTGAAATATGTTTTTTTTCACATTTCATTACTATTTAGAAGGTAGACATGAAACGTATCTTTTCACATTTCATTACTGTTTAGAATGTAGACATGAAATGTATCTTTTCACATTTCGTTACTGTTTAGAATGTAGACATGAAATATATCTTTTCACTGTTCATTACTGTTTAGAACGTAGACATGAAATGTATCTTTTCACTGTTCATTACTGTTTGGAACGTAAACTTGAAATATGTATTTTTCACATTTTATTACTGTTTAGAAGGTAGACATGAAACGTATCTTTTCACATTTCATTACTGTTTAGAATGTAGACATGAAACGTATCTTTTCACTGTTCATTACTGTTTAGAACGTAGACATGAAATTTATCTTTTCACTGTTCATTACATTACTGTTTAGAATGTAAACATGAAATGTATTTTTTCACTGTTCATTACTGTTTAGAACGTAGACATGAAATGTATCTTTTCACTGTTCATTACTGTTTAGAACGTAAACTTGAAATATGTTTTTTTCACATTTCATTACTGTTTAGAAGGTAAATATGAAATATATCTTTTCACATTTCATTACTGTTTAGAACGTAAACATGAAATGTACTTTTTCACTGTTCATTACTGTTAAATGCGTAAGCAAGAAATGTATCTTTTCGCTGTTCGTTACTGTTTAGAACGTAAATATGGAATGTACCTTTTCACTGTTCATTACTGTTTGGAACGTAGACATGAAACGTATCTTTTCACATTTCATTACTGTTTAGAATGTAGACATGAAACGTATCTTTTCACTGTTCATTACTGTTTAGAACGTAGACATGAAATTTATCTTTTCACTGTTCATTACTGTTTAGAACGTAAATATGGAATGTATCTTTTCACTGTTCATTACTGTTTAGAACGTAGACATGAAATGTATCTTTTCGCTGTTCATTACTGTTTATAACGTAGACATGAAATGTATCTTTTCACTGTTCATTACTGTTTATAACGTAGACATGAAATGTATCTTTTCACTGTTCATTACATTACTGTTTAGAACGTAAACATGAAATGTATCTTTTCACTGTTCATTACTGTTTAGAACGTAAATATGAAATATATCTTTTCACATTTCATTACTGTTTAGAACGTAAACATGAAATGTATCTTTTCACTGTTCATTACTGTTTAGAACGTAGACATGAAATGTATCTTTTCACTGTTCATTACATTACTGTTTAGAATGTAAATATGAAATGTATCTTTTCGCTGTTCATTACTGTTTAGAACGTAAACAAGAAATGTATCTTTTCACTATTCATTACTGTTTAGAACGTAGACATGAAATGTATCTTTTCACTTTTTATTACATTACTGTTTAGAATGTAAACATGAAATGTATCTTTTCACTGTTCATTACTGTTTAGAACGTAGACATGAAATGTATCTTTTCACTGTTCATTACTGTTTAGAACGTAGACATGAAATTTATATTTTCACTGTTCATTACATTACTGTTTAGAATGTAAACATGAAACGTATCTTTTCACATTTCATTACTGTTTAGAATGTAGACATGAAATATATCTTTTCACTGTTCATTACTGTTTAGAACGTAGACATGAATTGTATCTTTTCACTGTTCATTACTGTTTGGAACGTAAACTTGAAATATGTTTTTTTTCACATTTTATTACTGTTTAGAAGGTAAACATGAAATATATCTTTTCACATTTCATTACTGTTTAGAATGTAAACATGAAACGTATCTTTTCACTGTTCATTACTGTTTAGAACGTAGACATGAAATTTATCTTTTCACTGTTCATTACATTACTGTTTAGAATGTAAACATGAAATGTATCTTTTCACTGTTCATTACTGTTTAGAACGTAGACATGAAATGTATCTTTTCACTGTTCATTACTGTTTAGAACGTAAACTTGAAATATGTTTTTTTCACATTTCATTACTGTTTACAAGGTAAATATGAAATATATCTTTTCACATTTCATTACTGTTTAGAACGTAAACATGAAATGTACTTTTTCACTGTTCATTACTGTTAAATACGTAAGCAAGAAATGTATCTTTTCGCTGTTCGTTACTGTTTAGAACGTAAATATGGAATGTACCTTTTCACTGTTCATTACTGGTTGGAACGTAGACATGAAACGTATCTTTTCACATTTCATTACTGTTTAGAATGTAGACATGAAACGTATCTTTTCACTGTTCATTACTGTTTAGAACGTAGACATGAAATTTATCTTTTCACTGTTCATTACTGTTTAGAACGTAAATATGGAATGTATCTTTTCACTGTTCATTACTGTTTAGAACGTAGACATGAAATGTATCTTTTCGCTGTTAATTACTGTTTATAACGTAGACATGAAATGTATCTTTTCACTGTTCATTACTGTTTATAACGTAGACATGAAATGTATCTTTTCACTGTTCATTACATTACTGTTTAGAACGTAAACATGAAATGTATCTTTTCACTGTTTATTACTGTTTAGAACGTAAATATGAAATATATCTTTTCACATTTCATTACTGTTTAGAACGTAAACATGAAATGTATCTTTTCACTGTTCATTACTGTTTAGAACGTAAATATGAAATATATCTTTTCACATTTCATTACTGTTTAGAACGTAAACATGAAATATATCTTTTCGCTGTTCATTACTGTTTAGAACGTAAATATGAAATATATCTTTTCACATTTCATTAATGTTTAGAACATAAACATGAAATATATCTTTTCGCTGTTCATTACTGTTTAGAACGTAGACATGAAATTTATCTTTTCACTGTTCATTACATTACTGTTTAGAATGTAAACATGAAATGTATCTTTTCACTGTTCATTACTGTTTAGAACGTAGACATGAAATGTATCTTTTCGTTGTTCATTACTGTTTAGAACGTAAACATGAAATATATCTTTTCGCTGTTCATTACTGTTTAGAACGTAGACATGAAATGTATCTTTTCGCTGTTCATTACATTACTGTTTAGAACGTAAACATGGAATATATCTGTTCACTGTTCATTACTGTTTAGAACGTAGACATGAAATGTATCTTTTCGCTGTTCATTACATTACTGTTTAGAATGTAAACATGAAATGTATCTTTTCACTGTACATTACATTACTGTTTAGAATGTAAACATGAAATTATCTTTTCACTGTTCATTACTGTTTAGAACGTAAACATGAAATGTATCTTTTCACTGTTCATTACATTACTGTTTGGAACGTAAACATAAAATGTATCTTTTCACTGTTTATTACTGTTTAGAACATAGACATGAAATGTATCATTTCACTGTTTATAACTGTTTAGAACGTAGACATGAAATGTATCTTTTCACTGTTCATTACTGCGTAAAATGTAGGCATGAAATATATCTTTTCACTGTTCATTAATTACTGTTTAATACGTAAACATGAAATGTATCTTTTCATTGTTATTACTGTTTAGAATGTAAATATGAAATGTATCTTTTCACTGTTCATTACTGTATAATACGTAAGCATGAAATGTATCTTTTCACTGTTCATTACTGTTTAGAACGTAGACATGAAATGTATCTTTTCGCTGTTCATTACTGTTTATAACGCAGACATGAAATGTATCTTTTCACTGTTCATTACATTACTGTTTAGAACGTAGACATGAAATGTATCTTTTCACTGTTCATTACTGTTTAGAACGTAGACATGAAATGTATTTTTTCACTGTTTATTACATTACTGTTTAGAACGTAAACATGGAATATATCTTTTCACTGTTCATTACTATTTAAATACGCAAGCATGAAATGTATCTTTTCACTGTTCATTACTGTTTAGAACGTAGGCATGAAATGTATTTTTTCACTGTTTATTACATTACTGTTTAGAACGTAAACATGAAATGTATCTTTTCACTGTTCATTACTGTATAATACGTAAGCATGAAATGTATCTTTTCACTGTTCATTACTGTTTAGAACGTAGACATGAAATGTATTTTTCCCTGTTTATTACATTACTGTTTAGAACGTAAACATGAAATATATCTTTTCACTGTTCATTACTGTATAATACGTAAGCATGAAATGTATCTTTTCACTGTTCATTACTGTTTAGAACGTAGACATGCAATGTATTATTTTACTGTTTATCACATTACTGTTTAGAACGTAAACATGGAATGTATCTTTTCACTGTTCATTACTATTTAAATACGCAAGCATGAAATGAATCTTTTCACTGTTCATTACTGTTTAGAACGTAGGCATGAAATATATCTTTTCACTGTTCATTAATTACTGTTTAATACGTAAACATGAAATGTATCTTTTCTTTAAAACATAAAAATGATATAAACGTGCAGTACTAGGTACCCTGGCATATGCAAGATCAATGTTTGAAAATGTAAATATATCTGGAATCTGATCATAGTTAGTGAGAAGGTTACAAAGAAATCCCTCTTGGCATTTTTTTTCAATAGCAATAATTTTAACTTTACCAGAAGTTGTCAAACGAAGATTAAAGATTTAAGGATAATAATCAGTTGCCTGCCTGATAAAAAACATGCGCACACACACTCAAGGAAGGTAAATAAGAATGAGCTAAAAGCAACAATAACAACCTATTAGGAGAACAGTGATGTTTCTTGTCACAAAAAAGGAAACATTGTATTAATAATAGTATAATATTTCATCGATGAAGTTTTTGTAATGACAATGAGTCACATGATACTTGGATTACAACAACATGTTTACTGTATACACTGATGTCGTCTGGAGGCAAAAAAAAAAGCGAGCTATCAAACAGGTATTAATGAATTGCTTTAATCCGTGTAGTTCACCGATATTGTACAGAATACACGATATTTTTTTTGTGTTGTAAGTTATGGGCATGCGTTGCAGCGCGCAAATTGTTCTAAGAATAGGTTACAGTCTCGTTTTCATTTTAGGGGGTGATGGGTTTGGGGTGGGGGCATCGGGAGCGCGAAAAGTTAGAGACAATGTAACCTGCCAGTTGCGATATCACTTTAAGTGACAGCTTATATATCAAGGTTAGACTTGCTGAGCTTAAAATATCCTGGTCTGAGGACATGCCTTTATATTACCTTGAAGGTGTCAAGACTTAGTCTGACACATTAACTACATCACGTAGGCAATGAGATACAGCATTGTTTAAAGTAAATAGATAGCTTACAAGAGATAATCACAATATCAAAATAAAACTTTTTTTAAAGAAATTTTATGAAATTATGTATGGAAATGTTGCTGATAATGCTAAGATAGGCCTATCTTGAATGTTTTATTACAATCCGTTTACAAATAAACTCAAAATTGAAGTTCTTAATGATTAACAATGTATAATAGCAATGGTATTGTATATTTAGAGGAATAAATATAGAAAAAAGACCGTTCAAACAGCAGGCGTATGGCATCCTAGGGAAACACATCGACTTTTTATCACTGACATAGGAACAATCATATAGCTTTCTAGATCCTATTGGAGCCATTAGAGAGTGGAGACTATTTCTCGTACTTAGTCCGATGAATAACCTTTTACTTAGGTGTAGCGGTCCTGTCAAATCTGTAGAGACAAAAAAAGAACGAAATACTTTGGGAGACAGTTGACTACGAAACCCACTTGCTATTCCTGTCTGATATGATGAATTAGTCCGAGTGAAATTTTGAAAAGATTCATTTATCAAGCCGCTCATAGCTTACATTTCCGCTTACGTGGGCATTATTTTTTGTTAGATTTAACGCCACACCGACATAAATATAATATGTCATATATTGCGACTTTCCATATTTTGATAGTAAAGGAAGACCACATGTGAACATCCAGATAATATTTAAGGTACCGGAGGACATTGGGTAGAATCACCGACGTCCCGCCAGCCGGCTTGATGGCTTCCTCGCCAAAAGCAGGGTCTCGAACTAACAACGGTGAGAGGCCAGCGGTCTCGAAGGTCAGTATTTACTTGACATGCTGCATTGGGATATATAGCACGATTAACTAAAATCTTAACAAGAGGGCACGATGGCCCTAGGTCGCTCACCTGAGAAACACACCAAAACAGTGTAAACATGTTTGACCTAGGGATTTCATGGAAACAAATAGTCTGGCCAATTTTCATTAGAATTGGACCAAAAATGTGGTCTCTTGAGTTTAAACAAGTATTTTATTTGATATGACCTAGTGACCTAGTTTTTGATGCCAGATGACCCATATTTAAATTTGACTTAGATTTCATCAAGGCAATCATTCTGACCAAAGTTTATGAAGATCAATTAAAATACAGCTTCTATCGCATACACAGGGTTTTTCTTTGAGTTGACCTAGTGACCTATTTTTTGAACACAGATGACCCATATTCAAACTTGACCTAGATTTCATCAAGGCAATCATACCGACCAAATTTCATGAAGTTCAATTGAAAAATAAGCCTCTATCGCATACACAAGATTTTTCTTTGATTTGACCTAGTGACCTAGTTTTTGACCCCAGATGACCCATCATCTAATTTGACCTAGATTTCATCAATGCAATCGTTCTGACCAAATTTCATGAAGATCAATTGAAAAATACAGCCTCTATCACATTCACAAGGTTTTTCTTTGATTTGACCTAGTGACCTAGTTTTTGACCACAAATGACCCATCATCTAATCTGGCCTAGATTTCATCAATGCAATTACTCTGACCGAATTTCATGAAGATCAATTGAAAAATACAGCCTCTATCACATACACAAGGTTTTTCTTTGATTTGACCTAGTGACCTAGTTTTTGAGCCTAGATGACCCATTTTTGAACTCGGTCTAGATTTGATCAATGCAATCATTCTGACCAAATTTCATGGAGATCTACTGAAAAATACGGCCTCTATCACATACACAAGGTTTTTCTTTGATTTGACCTAGTGACTAGTTTTTGACTCCAGATAATCCATATACCAACTCGACTTAGATTTTATCAAGGCAATCATTCTGACTAAACTTCATGAAGATCAATTGAAAAATACAGCCTCTATCGCATACACAATGTTTTTCTTTGATTTGACCTAGCGACCTAGTTTTTGACTCCAGATGACCCATTTTCGAACTTGGCCTAGACTTTATCAAGGTAATCATTCTGGCAAAATTTCATGAAGATCAGTTGAAAAATACAGTCTCTGTCGCATAAACAAGGTTTTTCCTTGGTTTGACCTAGTGACCTAGTTTTTGACCCCAGATGACCCATTTTCAAACTCGGCCTAGATTTCATCAAGTTAATCATTCTGACCAAATTTCATGAAGATCAATTGAAAAATACAGCCTTATCGCATACACAAGCTAAATGTTGACGGACGACAGACGACAGACGACGGACGCCGGACATAGAGCAATCAGAAAAACTCACCTGAGCATTAAAATTGCATTAAAGAAGCGGCGATTATGCAAAAGACCTAAAAAAAGCAAAACTATTTAGACCATCAATGCAAATAAAACTCGAGAACGCGGGTTTTTAGTATATAGCTTGTCAATAATTCGGCTTCAGTACAGTGATGTTACATTTTTTTTACAAATTGAGTAACAAGATGTTGACTTCTTTAAAAGATAAACATAAATCGAAAAAGTGTAAATAAATACAGCAATATTGAAAACAACACAGCTAAAAAAATACACATGTACAGTACAAGTTAGTGTAAACAAGACGCCACAATATAACTATCGGCATAAATTAACCGAATTACGCCTGTGACACCGCCACTCGGTCATTGTGCTATGTAGTACATTGTATATTATCAGATATCAACTAACCTAGATTTTTGCGTAAAACTCCTTTGTGACCGTAGGTTTAAGATAAACAACGGGGTCTTTAATATAAAATTTAGTTGTGTTTAAAAGAGTGATATTTGTCGTATCTATTTAGTATTA
This sequence comes from Mercenaria mercenaria, assembly GCF_021730395.1. Lineage (NCBI taxonomy): Eukaryota > Metazoa > Mollusca > Bivalvia > Venerida > Veneridae > Mercenaria > Mercenaria mercenaria. The sequence goes on along the minus strand of NC_069377.1, from coordinate 26,464,735 downwards.
GTATTTACTAAATCAAAGCGTTGCATAGTCAACTGCGGATGCTCACTTTGTCAATTTGCAGGCGCGTGCATAGAGCCATAGACATGTCTATTGACTGATTTTCCAAATACAGGACAATATTCGAATATTTTCATTAGTTGTAAAAATAATGCCTCATGTATGTACAATGTCAGTTATAACTATGAAGGAAATGTTTTCTGTATTTTTTTGTTTATATCTTTTTTCTACTAGATACTTTATTTTAACCACCGGTTCGTGGGAATCTTTGGGATTTACGAGTACTGTATCAAGCAATAAAACTATCATACGGTACTAAAAGATATTCAATACCAATCTTTCGCTATTTTATTTCAATGTGTAGAAAAGCCCCATCAAATGTATTTAGTTTTTAATATTTTTGTCAATAGAGCTGCATTCATATTTAAATGTTATGCAGTAATAATCATTTGAGCCGCGCCATGAGAAAACCAACATAGTGCGTTTGCGACCTTCATGGATTCAGACCAGACTGCGCATCCATCCTGTTCGCTAACAGTTTCTCTAATTGCAATAGGCTTTGAAAGCGAACAGCATGGATCCTGACCAGACTGCGCGGATGCGCAGGCTGGTCTAGATCCATGCTGATCGCAAACGCACTGTGTTGGTTTTCTCATGGCGCGGCTCATTTGTTGTTAAACTGTATTTAGCTTTACATATGTATTGTGTACTTTTAAAAATACAACAACAAAAAAACTAATGCCTGGTACTGTCAATATAAATAAACTGATCAATTTTATATTTACATAAACTATATTGCCAAATACATTAAATTTTATGGAATTTGGGTCTAGTCTACCATTAATTGAAACTAAGAAAGAAACGAGAGCACAAGATAACTATTATTTCTTTAATTACGTGTACTCGTTTTCTGCAATACGGTAGCACACGTGTGTGCTATTTTTTTTTTTCGATAAATCTGAAGGTCTGATCGAATATAAACATGTTTGTTATTCTTACAAGTCAGACGTCATCGAGTGACTTTGTTTATGTATATACCGACTTTTGTGTTGTTTTTTCCCCGTGTTGTATTTTCGAGTACTAATTTTTTAATTATGAATTTTGAGTAAATAAGGAAAGGTATGCGGGCTTAAATCGGTAAATGACGTAACAATAGTTTATATTTATTTAAACCACGCCCAATCTCAGTTATTTTAAGTAGGCGAAAAATTACACCGTGTTATTAATAATTTAATTCAGGCATGTTTGTTTATGAAACAATTGGGCAGTTGTATGAGCTCTACTGCCATTGCCCCCACCCCCACCCCTTCACACACACACTCACACACAAATCATTTTACGCTTCTGACACAGATATATGACACGGGTTTACTATTTAAAAGCTCTTATCTTATCTGTACGAGTTCAAAAAGTTGGTAGAATGTTACATGCTTAGTGTAAATGTTATTTGAGTCCATAACAAATAATTGTTACTTGATACAAGATATTTGTAATTGCAAACACAGTAAAAACATATTTGGCTTTGAGGTCATCGTATTTTCATTCAATTTGTGTAGCGAAGGCTAGAAAACTAACGAAAAAGACGGATAAGAATTGGGGAATTATTACATCACCATCGGAGAAGGAAATAACACAGACTACAATGTTGTCTGTGATAACAAGAGGCCCAATTATACCAAAGTCGCTCACCTGAAGAGGACATTAACCGTCTGACCCTTAAAGGGGTCCAACACCCAAGTTGAACAAATTTATGTGAGTATCTTTTAGTGATGCCACAGACCAGGTTTGAATAAGAACCACTGAGTGGTTCACGATAAGTAGTCATTAAAACGTAGTTTTACTTTTATCCCTAACAACCCCTAAAAGGGACCAACTGCACCCATTTAAACAAATTGACAGAGGACCTTATAATGATGCTCCTACCAATCACCAACCAAGTCTGATGAAAATCCAATTAGCCATTCATTAGAAGGAGTTATTTAAACGTATTTCAAATTTTAACTCTAGCAGCCCCTTAAAGGGGTAAAAGGCTTTATAATAATGCTACAAATCAAGTGTGATGGAGATCCATCAAGCAGTTTATGAGAAGAAGTCTTTCGAAGGCATTTACACTTTTGTTCTAGTGGCCCCTAAAACCCCCTCCCCCACCTATTTGTACAAATTTGGGAGAGGACCTTATAACGATGCTACAGACCAAGACTGATGAAGATCCATCAAGCGGTTCACGAGAAGTCTTTTAAAGACATTTCCTTTTTGAGTTCTATAGTTGTCCCTAAAAGGGGCCAAGTGCCCAAGTGCCCCCATTCGAATAAAATTGGAAGAGGACCTTATAATAATGCCACAAACCACCTTTAATGAAGATCCTTTAAGCGGTTCACGAGAAGAAGTCATTTAAAGCTATTTCTAAGTGCCCCCATTTGAATAAAATTGGGAGAGGACTTTAAAATGATGCTACAGATAAAATTTTATGATGACCCATAAGTGGTTCATGAGAAGAAGTCTTTTAAAGGCATTTATATCTTTAATTCTAGTAGCCCCAAAGAAGGGCCAATTGCTCCCATTTGAACAAATTTTAAAGATGATTTATAATGATGCTATAGATCAAATTTGATGAAGATCCTGTAAGGGGTTCATGGGGAGAAGCATTTTAAAGGCATTTCTATTTTTGGCCAAGTTCCCCCACTTGCACAAAATTGGGAGAGAACTTTATAATGATGCTACAGACCAAGTTTTATGATCATCCTTCAATCAGTTCATGAGATTTGGTCGTTTAAAGGTATTTATAATTTTGGCTCTAACGGCACCTACAAAGGGCCAAGTGCCCCCATTTGAACAAAACTTGTGAAAGTACCTTGTACTGATGCCACAGAAGTTCCATCAAATGATTTATGAGAAGTTTTTTTCTCTCTTTTTTTTAGCTCCGGTGGTCCCTAAAAGAAATCAAGGTGAACAGACAGAGGGCACTGTCAGGATTCTACTGGTTTGGTGTAATTCTGACCAATAGTTTCAGAACAGAAGATATTTAAGTGAAAATGTGGACGATGGGCGAAGAACGCCGGGCCATCCACCTATACTTACAGCTCACCTAAACCTGTGAGCTAAAAACCTGTAAGCTCGACCAAAAAAAAAAAAAAAAAGAGTGTTCATGATGGATAATGAAATGTGTAATATCCGCTAGTACCATATTTTATTGAGTCAACGATTTATAAGGGACTAGAACGTGTCTAAGAAAAGACCAACTAAATCATGGTAACCACGTTATTTTTGGCTAGTAAATTATTAATATAGGCCCTACTTTATTTCTGTGACTGACTTGAAATTTGTCCCAAATATCAGAAACATGTATCAATTGAAAATAGTATCAAGGTCATGCGACCGAAATTCTGTTATCTTAAATTGTCTAGGTTAAAACATTGATACCATTTGATGTACCAACGTAACATAGAATATAAGTTTATAATTCAGTCCAGACCATTGAGTGTCCATAATGTGTTAGCCTGAACATATAAATTGTAGACAAAATATGTTTTTTTGACAAAACACAATTGTTATATAGATTTTTTAGATAAATTATTGTCGGTCTCAGTGGTATAGCTACTAGCTAGGATTCCGTTATTTATAGAATACGGTCATAAAATACGGTCATTGACTTGTCGTGTAAACCGACCTTAAAATAGATTACAACTTACGTCAAATAATACGTAAATTAGTCTGCCCAAGTGTTAGTTAACTTATTAGCCGATGTCTCTCTAATGATTAAACACGAAATTATGATATTGTTTTCTATTTTTCTTTGTTTATTTGCATTCATTTTTTTTATGTTTGCCATATCTTTTTTGACGCATCAGATTTCCTATATTTTAAAGCTATAACATCCTTTGCCAGATTGTTCGATATGTTTGTGTAATATTACATTGTTTACAGCCATGAAATCAGGTTCTTTTTTATTTTCATTTTCTTATGCCACTGGTGAGTTAGACTAGCTCCTAGACTATGATATATCTTTTTACGATTGAATGTAGTGAACTGAGCCAGTCTATATCCTATGTCCAATATCATATCAACATCAGTCCTGTGTGAAAACCTCTAAAATATACTGGCTTTTGTCTCTATGAAATTGAATTTGTCTAAAAAGGAAAAATATAGAAATATAGTTATTATCAGTCTAGTGGTTAGTCTACTGGCGATTATACATGTAGATTTGTATATATCATAAAGCCCTCGTCTTAATTTACATTCATGAAAATTAACTTGCCGGCCACAAAATTCATAGCATATTTCAAACTGGCGAACTGACAAAATTATTTATAAGGCTGCAACGTTTTTGTTGCCGTAAACTAGATCAGATACTTGCATGACTCACAGTGAATGCCGATAGCGTGCTGGTGTTTTTCCAGTTTTATGAAACTCGTGATACAAGTTTATGTATACTCTCACTAAATTTTGCCGTGTAATATTTACAGAGGCAAAGCTGTATTGATTAGCACGTGTTGTGCATAAAAACAAAGGCAGATAAACAACAAAACACAACTGCTTTGCGTTCCAGTCAAGTTATTTTTACGACCTCTTTTTTGTTCTGGTTTTTACAGACCAATACACCACTTCTCAACTGATCTGCATTTTTAGTTATATCGACAAAGGTAGTGAAACGGACAGACAAACGGAACTATCGTTATCCGGACTTACACCATACTTGTACCCACAAACCATGTAAACTATAACACATAAAGAAAACTAAAAGACTGTTGATCTTTTCAGAACATTTTAATAATTTTTCTTGAACATATTTTTTAACTTTTATCATATAAATTACAAAGAATCTGAACACTTTTCAATAGTTAACATTAAACTAGTCAATAAAAACATACTTTCAAACTTAGCACTTTGCCGCACAAACATTCAACAACATTTTATGTTAAAATCATGCAATAAAACAAACATCATAATATGAATCACAGTAAAAATGGAATTTATACAAAATAAATTTGTAAATGAACAGACACGACTTCTACACTTACATGTAACTATTTAAGAATGAGATTTTATTCATTTTTTGCACCAAATAGTTTTTAAGCACATTCTATACACAAATTCCACAATGGCCAAGCCATAACTGCAATCACATTTTATCTTTTTTTTTTCAAGAGTCTCGACATAACACCTTCAGAAGCCTAAACCATATAAAATTTGTTTTTGTTCTTACGATACTAAATTTATAAATGTTAGGTAGATGAGAATCAGATGTTGATTTGTCTGTTCTAATGTTTCTATATGATGGAATAAACTGTATATATCTGGTGAACGAAACTGGTCTCGTCATATCTAAAAGTCGTTGGTTAAATATATCAAAGACATATCTTTTAATCTCTTGTATTCTCTACAGAGTCCAAATCTCTGTCCAGTATTAGCACCATGTGCCTGACTATGGAAACCAAAGCCTTGCGTCTGTATCAACCGTAGCTTAGCAACAAATTCTGCAGTAATTGTCGCTTAGCACAGCAGCTCGTCAGATCTAAATCTTTGGAATACTGACCGCAATAAACCCCGTACACCGCCCATACAATCCTGAGATCAGTGCGAGTAAATGCCAGTGGGATTTATGTTTGCGTTGACAAAAAAGTCGTCGCGAAAACTAATTTCACTAACTGTTAATGTATTTATGCGCTTGGACTAGTTGTCCGTGATGTCAGCTGTTCCAGATGTTGTATTGTCGTAGTTGAATCTCAGAACAGCTCTGCCTGTCAGCCTGCACTCGTACAATTCCTCTAGCACCTGACCAGTTTCCTCAACATTATGGACCGAGAAACTTGGTGGTTCAATCTGAATATACAAACAAGATGATATGAATATATCATTCGAAATTCAATAGTTTGAATACCTTCATATCTTACAACAACATGTCTGATATACATCTTAAAAACTTGGCAAAGCTTAAAGTTAACAGTTATTTAACCCTACACCCTGTATATTTATTTCAAAATTTGGAACATGTGCCATGCAATTGCTAATCTGGATTCAATTCAAGTAGTAAAGTAATGGTTAACTTTGAAAACATAAAGCCTAAAATAATTTCTAAGTGTATTCACCTTTTTGTCTGCAACTGTCTCGACAAGAAATCGAAGCTGTTCTACTGTGCCTCTTGGGATTCCAACAATACTCTGTTGTTTGGCGGCCAATGTGTTCAAGTTAATTGACACCTCTGCCATAGCGTTGCCTCCAACCAAGATCAACCCCTCCTGCAACACAGAAAACCAAACATTACAAATAACTGCACATATGCCAAGCCGAGTTTCAAAAGTTTAATCAAAACATTGGCAAATTTAGATTTGAACAATGGCAATTCTAAAAAAATATATATAAAAAATTCCCATCTGACCGTATATTTATAGTCAAACCTATTTTCAATAATATTCTACTATGCTAATACCCGACTGCTTTATTAACTGATTGCTTTTTTCCTTAAAAAAAATAAAAAATAAATACGTACTCTGTTTAGACATTTCAGTGACCTCATCATTGTTCTTGGAGAGCTGACAAAATCCACGACAACATCCACGCCTCCTCTGCATGCGTCCAGGGTTCGTTCAATGATGTATTGCTCGTGGTCTTCCTCGCACCAGTGAATGATGTCGTGACAATCATGCTCCTGTGCAGTGATCAATTTATCAATACTATTGTCTGCCACAAACAGTCTGATGTTGCTGTTTTCTTGTCCGATGAGGTAATTGGCTAATCTCAATGTCCACAGACCTAAACTTCCAGCTCCGACCACAAGGACGTTTACACAGGCTGTAAGTAAATAAAACAGTGGTTGTAAATGAAAAATTGATCATTACTGCATAAAAGTCACTGTGACTCCATTGTATTACGAAATATCCACAGCAGTGTAAATCGATATTTATAGAAGAAACAATTTGTTTACTAGTAGTTTAAGTTTGACCTTTACAAGGACACGATCATTTCTTAATATACAAAAATTGTTTACTTACATTTGACTTTTTGTAGTTTTTCAACATGTGGCTGTGCCTTTAAAACAGCATTGTAGGCAGAGAGTGCACTGCCGGGAAGCATGGAAGCGACCTCTAGCGGAATACTGCTTGGAATCTGCACAATGTTCTCTGTATCCTCAACTGCAATGAATTCCCGGAATCCGTCATTTCTCATGTCTTCGTCTGGGAATATGATAACTTTGTCACCAGGAATTATGTTGGAATTGGGTAATGTATTGCAAACGTCATTTACAACACCAGCTATTTCAATACCTGAAATATGCAATAAAATGCCATATAAGCCATGTTCAATGAACAACAAAATGCCATAATTAAAAAAAACCTGATTTTAAGTTACAACAAACATAAATAATTTCTTTCAAGCAAAGTAACTAACATTATCATCCGAATTAATTTATTCAAATTCAATAATGATTTTTATTAATGTCATATCAAGTATAAATAGTTTGTAAAATAAAGCAACTTGGACAAACAGACAGCAGGCGGAAACAGAAAGACAACGTACAGCGAAGGAGCACATCTTATCATTCAGCTTCCAGGCGGCAGGAGAGATCTATATAAGCTAGCTAGGAGAAAAGCTGAGACTACTAGCACCATGTCACATAACTGAATTTTGTTTCAATGTTAATATCAACGATTAATTATTACAAGATTTGGTGGGATGAGACACTACTATCATACTGTGAAAAAGAAACTCGCGTCAGGGGACTAGGTGCAAGTTTTGGCGGGAAAATATAGGTAAAGCCATCTTTAGCTATTGATGACAAGATGTGCGCACCTTCATGAACTGGTAAAGGTACATGTTGTTTACCTGGAAGAGCCGGTCTGAATTGACTTTTTCTGACGTAACCCTCAGAATAACAAATACCAGCATAGCACACCTAAAACGAAAAATTAATGGAAATATAAATATCAGTCTGAAAAAAAGATCAATTTAGAATAAAAATATCCACAAAATATTGAACAAAAATTACCTTGGTCTTAAACAAACTATTTTTAGCCTGATCGATAATGTCTTCAACATTAAAGGTCAATCCATCCTTTCGAATTTAAATAAATAAGAAAATAGAGTTACTTAAAAAAATATTTTTGCACTTGTCAAAGAATAAAATAGAATTACCTTGACAATTACCCCTCCTTTAGGACACCTTGGCATTTCGGACATGACTGAACTGCTCTCCAAGGGCATAGCGGACAGCGAGGATATTCCCTCGGAAACGTTGCCCAACATCACTCTTCTCGCAACCTGTACCTGCTCATTCTTGTTTACTTCGTTGTCCAACATTTTCGCTTCTGAAAACAATTATTAAAGCATTAAAATATTGACTTAAACAAATTGATTCCAACCACTATCTTCTGCTTTGCCCATATTACAATAAAAAAATAATCCAAGGATTCTAATAAAATATATTTAATAAACTTATTTATCCCGCGGAATAGTCTATGCGTCCTAACAAACCTCTGTAAGAATGTTGTTTAGTCCACAGTTTTTGTCTGAATTAACAAACAACTTGTTTACGACCCGACATCTAAGGTCAGCATGCGTTAATCATGCTTACGCATGCGCAGTGTAAACATTATTTGATCAGCTGTTCAAGTAGTGAGTTTGCAAGGTCACTCACTCGATCGATTGACTGACTGACTTTTAAAGTTTTAATACACACCACACGAACCAAAAAATGGCTCTTTAACCTGTGTTTTTTTAACAAAGTTATACAGTACTGTCTTATCATTGAAAATGAACCAGAAGCAGGACATGCATAAACTACATTTGAATGACTAGATCTTAACCAAATTTAGCCGTGAATCTTCACCACATCAGTTCTTTGGTTTTTAGCACCATTGATACTGATCACAGCAATGGGAAATACCATACTATTCTAACTGTTTTTAACACTCGAAAAAGAAACTTAATCATTACTATATCCCAATTTCGATTTCAACTGATTTTTTGTTTTTAATTTTAATCTTTACCGATATCTTTATTTTGTCTACAGATATAATCCTTTCTCAGAACATAATTCCAGAATAATTCATTAATACCACCATAAAATTATTAATCAAGAAAAATACTGTTGTAAAAAGAAAAAATATGTTAGAGGTAACTTAAACAGTTAAGATCCAGTAATTTAGCAAACTTTATATTAATATATAATAATCTAATTACCTTTGTATTTTAATCCTAGTAACACACAATAGAAAATATCACAATATTTTGCTTTATCCGTACGCACGTCTGATATGAACGACACTTTTTGAGTTTTGAACAAATTCGGCCAGCGGGTGCTGATCTTATATGTAAGATCATCATCTAACCTCGTGCTGGTAGAATGGTAAACATGCAGAAATCGGTCAGGTCATGTATCACATGTTAAACGAGAGGATTAGCGGATTCAGTCAAACCAAATAGTATCATAAAACGTATCGATATAGTCGTGGTGAAGTAATTGAATCTTGTAAAAATCTTGATGAAATACTGATAAAATTTTATGTATTTTAAAATATATCTTTATTCCTAACAGTAGCTGCATTTACTACTTGTGAACGTTTGTCGGAAACGACACATATAATATCACTTTCGGATTCGACCAAGTTGTCCGCATTAGTTTATTTTTGGATTCTTCACGGTGTGTTGGAAACTCCACGCTTATATCAGCTGTCTAAATATAATGTATTAAAATTAGTTGTGCATAAAATATGCGTAAGCGTTATATGTGTAATACATGGTAACAAACATCAAAGAAAAAAACAACCAGTACGTGCGTGTTGTAGCGTGCGGGTTTCATCACCATGAATGTGAACCACCCGTCAGGAGAATGATCAGTGATCGATCTTACATCATCAGTGGGTGAGTAGAGCCCGTGGTTGTATTAATCAAACAAAAAAAAAAAAAAAAAAAAGACGCAGTTAAAATAATTCAAATTATTGAAATATTTCGGTAGTGATTTCATTTATTATGACATTGTATTTCTATTTTGTCAGTGTGACAGTGATATATTTTACTAGGAGGGAAGGCATCTATTTGGCCTGTTCGGTATTCAACTTGAGAAAAAATGGTTATATGGTGGCATTCATGCTGCCCTTTTCACCACCCCACTACCACAAGAGACAGGGCAGACATTGACCCCGGTAAGACTTGAACAGTCAGCACCAGGTCTTTTAAGTTCATTGAAGTTTCTGAATACTCGGTACAATATGTAAGTACTGGTATAAATTTACTGTCTCCTTCACGAACGTAGGAAATTGGAAAATTGAGAATCCCACGTACTAGACATGCAGAGGAAACGTGAAAATATCGATATAGATAGATTACGACAAGTGCATCTTGCTAATAAATTTCCCGGTAAACTGCACGTGGTTTAGAGTGTTCTATCCTTTATATACCACTATATACAAGAAATGTTATTAAAATTTAGTTCATTTTTAACACAAGAAATGTGGTCTGTGTGGATCGTTTTACGCATGTATGTAAACATGACTGTCGGAGTTGTTCCCCTTCGTTATGTTTATTTGTATCTGCATCAACAGCTGTTTTCGCATTCTGCATTGTATGATATTTTTTACTGTGTAAATAACGTTCAACGTTCCTGCATTTTCTTTTACCACCAATATTTACGGGTACACTGTTACTATCAATTCTCCATAATCATCAACTAAGTATTATCTGATGTTTTTCTTGCTATTTCAGAAAAAAGTCGTAAATCTTGTGCCATTTATCAATTACATATGTTTTATGTAGTGACAGCATTACATATCTTTTTTTTCGTAGTAATATCATATATGTGTAAATATATACGCGTTATTTATATTCGTACAATGTATTTCTGCCTAAACTGATAGTAGGCCTACAATTTTGAGATTGTTTGCCTTTATAAATTATATTTAGCTCTATCCTCTCTTGTCTTAACATTAATTTTCAGTGATTTGTAGCGGTTAATATAAATTGTGACCATTATTTACGTTATCTGGATTCAATGTAAATAACCTCAGTAAAGAGTTTGTATTCCTCCTTGGTAATTTGTTTTACGGGGATTGGTATGTATGTGGGCAGGAAGAAAGGAAGAAATACTGACGTCATTTAAAAAGGTGGTCAAAAAAGTCAACTGTCAATGGTTAACTGTACATTTCTTTCATGTTTAATGGTACCTCCCGATGATTGTATTTCAAACGGTTGGCAGAAATGTAGCTCTTATAAATTGAAATTTTGGTAAGTCACTTTTTGACAAGATGTATAGTGAAAAAAAATTAAAATGATTCTCAATTTAATTTATTTAAAGTAATAAAATCTATAAAAAGATCCTGTGGAAGCACAGAATGCAACCAAGCAAAGTAATAATAGCAGACTTAGTTTGATTGAGGTAATGAAATGTGCAACACCTCTTATGCACGCACCCTAGCACCGGCTTAAGCGGAACTCTATTACACATGTATTGAATGGACCCGATGATGCCAAAGGACCAGAAAATATAACAACTGTTACACTGAATCCAAGCATAAAATTACTGATGTTTTCAGCGACAACCGATGACTAGAAAAACGTATTTTAGCCAAAAGGCATTTACATAGAAGGGCGTTACCCATTAAAAAGGAAATTTGCAACATTCTACCACCTCGTGAATATGTTAGGTCGCATGCACAGCGCATGAACATCTTACGAGTAATATTGGATATTCACGTATGAGGTTCATCAAAAGTTCGTCTTTCTTTATGCTAATTACATTTACACTCACGCGCTGATTACTGATCAATAGTCAATAAGTACATACATACATTCATAGTTCGTCCAGTCTATACATAGTTTTGTAAGTCTTTACAATTAACGTAGATATTGAGATGGTATAAACCAGGTATTTGAATAAATTTCACAAAAATTCACACAAAGCTAAAAGTTCGTGTCGTATGTGTCTCAGGAATAGTGAAACTATAAGAATGTTACTTCTTGTTTTAGTTGGGATTTACAACCACCTCTCACTCCTCCCCCACATCGACAATATGTAGATAGGGACACCATTGTTCTATGAACACACAAGTCATACTTTGTGCTTATATTTATATCTGTTTAGAAAAGCTTGTCATGTGATTATGACACGAAAATACTGAAATAAGCTACTAACCCAGACAGTTTGACTTTTTTTTTTACTGTTTTAGTTTTTTCAGGTGGCAAAATTTGGCAAAACCAATGCCTTTGAAGAAAGATAAATTAGATAGTTCTTCTGCCAAAGATCAGCTTCTTTATATGAGCCGCGCCATGAGAAAACCAACATAGTGCGTTTGTGACCAGCATGGATCCAGACCAGCCTGCGCATCAGGATCCATTCTATTCGCTTTCAAAGCCTATTGCAATTAGAGAAACTGTTTGCGAACAGCGGGCGCGCAGGCTGGTCTGGATCCATGCTGGTCGCAAACGCACTATGTTGGTTTTCTCATGGCGCGGCTCATATATAGTCGAAGTGGCTTTTGGCATATCTTTAATAAAATATTTCAAAGATTTTCACGTTGGCTGAACTAAGTTTCCGCCAAGATGCCAAAAAAGTGTTTGGCTGTTATTAAGATTAAATATTGGTGTACTTAATTGACTTTACATCAATATTAATTAATTTCCATGTGATCCCTTTTAATAGATACTGAGACAAACGCCAAATACAGGAATACGGATCACTTACAGACAACAAAGAGAAAGAAATACTTGAATGATGTAGTAACACTCTGACACCCAGTGATCAATCAGTTTACGCGCCTCAAGCCCAGACACCACGCGGGTAATAAATGTTGCTACAGCCATAGAGCACGGCTTCTACACTTGGGTTTGAAGGTCGTATTTATAGACTATTAACGTCTTATTAATTCATGCATGTAACATTCACTTTCTATTTCTATATTTGTGTTTGATATATACAGTGAAAATCATGCAGTCTTTGTGTGTTTTACTGATCGTTTTACAATATTATGGTTTCGAGAAAAGAAAACAGGGAGACTGTGATCAGTGGTGATGTACGATATAACATTTTAGCTTTTAAAATTAAAAATGCTCGGTTTTCTCATCCTGAATATACACACGCTTTAACATTAACTAATTGTCGGAGTTGAAATGTGCGGTTTGCGGGAAAAATCATGCAAACAGACGAGACGAACACCACTACGTAAAAAATCCATAATCTTAAGTGAGGGGTCGCGAGGGTGAAAGGGGGGGAGGGGAGGGGAATGATGATGGTGAAAATTCTAATTGAGGTGGTGGTGCTGGCGCCGGTTGGGCCAGGGTATATACCCTGGAAAGTTTTTTAGGTGTGTGATGGCGTGTTTGGATATGGGGAAGAGTATTTTCTGTTTCGCTTGAGATGTAGGAGCAAGGCACCATGTAATATTCCACGTTTTTTCAAAAAATGCCTTGCGTGTCGAGCATATGTATAAATAAATGTTTTATCATAGTAAACATTTCAGAATGAAGGAAGGGAGGGAATTTCAATGGAAGATCAATGCAAGGTATGAGAAGTTGGCCCGCTTGTTAACTATCTTATCAGCCTAGTCATTACTACTAGTTGACAAAAGAGGCATAACAGGATTTATAACATAACTCCTTGTATAAATCACCAGTCCATAGTTTGTGATATTGACCGGTCTATAGTCGAACACTAGACTGTGCTGGTTTTAAGTCAAATCTTAATTTATTTCTGATGTCACGTAATAAAATACTTCCCGTTCAATAGTCAAAACTATTGTTCTCTGTCGGAATGGCTTAAGATTAAATAGTCAAAACTATTGACCGATAATACATTTGATAAGTATACACGCTTATTAAGATACAAAATAAACCATTGTTGTGTATGAGAAACTATTTTAATAAAAAGCGTAGATTTCGACATCTAATTAAAATACATATATTATTACATCGCTGATTAAAAGGAAAATATATAATTGTAATAGAAAGTATACATCAACGTTTACATTGTAAAAAAAAACAACAACAAAAAACAAGCACAGATTTCATTAAAATGTAGTAACAATGACGTGGCATTTTAAATACAAAAATGTATTGAATATATGATACACAGGTACACATAGGCTTACAAAGTCTGTTGAGATAAAATAATCTGTAGTAATGTTAATTTCTTTCTTCATACTGACACTGATATTTTCTCAGAAAAAAACAACATTTTCTCTCTAGGCTCGTCTCAACCTTAGAGTCAGAGATAAGAGATATTGTAAATTTTTCAAGAAAGCGCTATTAAAGAGGATTTTATAGTAGAGATATTTGTTTTGAAGGACTCTAACGACTGGTGCCAGTCTAAGGTACACATAAAACTTTTTTTGGCGAAATGCATCAGTAGCTCTAAAAATAATCAGTTTTATCAACTTTCTGTATGATGAAATGAATAAATAAATATTTAATTGATATATAGACAATTAATTGAAATATATGTATATTAATCCACTGCACAAGGTATACAATACGCTTCTATCTTTCATGCATACTACTTCAGACATGTGAGAGCTATTTTTGATGATACAGATATATATCAATAATAAATCATACAATTAATGTTGATGTAGATTTTAACTTTGGTAAGAAAAGTAGCATTTAACTGATTGTTCGTATTTACTAACGCCCCTCGGTATTTTGGCAATATATCTTTCAGATTACAAATGGTGCGTATATGAAATTTCTAAAAATGGGTCGTTGCATTGTTCGATTTTGTTGAACATTTGTTATTAAAACGTATGTTTGGAAACATGCAAGAAATTTCATAAATTGACCATCTGTAAATAGTATGAGTGTTATTGCCAAAATATTGTGGGGGTGAGGGAGGGGGAGAGGTGGTGGATGGCACGGAGGAGTACAGGGTAAAAAAATTGACATTATTAAAGATATTTTAAAAATTCAAAAAGATCCTACTACCACCCTCGGCTACATTTAGATAGATGTATAGTTTATATCTGGATCTTGCAAAATAAAGCCGCTATTCACGAAACGTACCCTGTTAACGGATTAGGTGGACCAAACAGTAATTATATGATCCTGAACCATTATATACGGAAAGAACGAAATAATGGAAGAAAAGAAAACGAAGCAGTTCTTGGGCATAGGAAGAATGTTTACTTATTGAATTATACACAAAGACAAAATACAAAGCTAACAAGAACTGTTTGTATAACACACATATGCCCCAATGATGGCATGTCTGAGGCAAGTGGGTATGTAATTTCGAATGTTATGACCTTGACCTTTTACCAAATTTCTTTAAAAAACAATGGGGGTCATATACTGACTACTGGCAACCATCGCATGAAGACTGACAGCCGAAGCGTTCTTTCGCTATTCAGTCTAGATATCAATGTAACTGAGACCTTTGACCTTCTAACACATCAAAAAATAAAACAACAACTGCGGTATCTACTAACCACAGGCAGTAATCCAATGAAGTTTAACGACTGTGTGCCAAAGCGTTCTTAAGTTATTGAGCAGAAACTGTTTTCAGTCTCAGTATCACTGTGACCTTGCTCTTTCATCTACTGACATCCAAAACGAAGTGGGTCATCTGCTCACCACAGACAATCATCCTATGAAGTTTGAACAATTTGAGATTAAGCATTCTCCAGTTATTGATCGGAAACCGAATGGTCCTCCTCCGACGGACGGACCGACCTTCAGCAAAACAATATACCCGCTCTCCTTCGAGGGGATAAATGTGAAGCGCGAAAGAATTTAATAAACAAGAAAAAGGCAAAAAACAAGCAGGACAAAAAAGCAGGTGCGTGATGTTGTAATTTTTTAACGATTTAAATGTTGTCTTATTTTCTTTCCCTTAGAGGAATCTCTGCTACATTCTGCAGGGCAGCCTGGAAAACCTGGGATGGGCTCGTGGGATGGGATGGGATGGGCTGAAGGTCATGGGATCGTGGGCCCAAGGTCAGAGAAATATATAGTGAGAAACATGAATTAAAAGTTCAACTGGGCAATTAAGAGGTCAGCTAAGGATAACAGGGACACAGCCTGTAATTACAATTCCCAGATGTGAGACTCACACTGTATTGGCTGCCAAGAAGGGAAACAAAGAAAAAAAATACCAACACTTAGTCTTCTAACTTGTTAGAATGTACTTCTACGGGTCCAATATAAGTGATGAAAAACTTATGGACTGTATTTTTTATCATAAGTAAAGCGAAAAAGCAATTATTTTGAACAAAATATAATCATTTATTGTCCACTTGGTGTTAATGTAAACATCTTTTTTTTATAAGTAAAGCAAAAAAAATAAAAAAATAAAGCAATTATTTTGAACAAAATATAATCATTTATTGTCCACTTGGTGTTAATGTAAACATCTTTTTTTTTGTGATAAGTAGAACTAAAAAGTAATTATTTGGAACAAAATATGGTCATTTATTGTCCACTTTGTGTTAATGTAAACATCAAAATCTATTACCAATAAATTGAAAATTGCCATATGTTTGAGAATCCCCCTTTTCATATGTTATAATATGTCTAATATATTAAATTCATTTCTGTCATCTTTTTATTCTGAAATTTGTCAATTATTGTTTTCTTTTTATTTTCAGTAACTTTTTTTTCAGAATTGATTTATTATAAGTTCAATTTCATATTTTCTCTCAGAATTAAATTTCATCAAACAAATTAATGTTGTAGGTTCATTCTCTGACTTGGGTTAGAGGTCAACTGCTGAATTCATCATTTTTCTCCCTGTGACATATATACATGTAATTCTACCCTTTATCTTCATAATACCAAATTGTTTTGTTTCGATATTCAAATACATTTCTTCCGCTATATAAGTCTACTTTTATTTCATAAAGGTATCACTTATAAATACACATGCAAGAAGTATATATTTTTTAATTTTCATAATATTACTTTAAAATTATTACTGTTCTACGTGTTTTTTATTTTTCATAATATTACGTTAAAATTAATACTGTTTTATTAAGTGTACTACTGACTGGATCAAGAGAATTAACAATAATAATGATAACAATAATAAGAAAATGTAGTTACTGTTATTAACCTAGAGAATAAGGGCATGTTCTAATCTCTGGCCTGGCCTGGCCCGGCCTGGCCTGGCCTGGCCTGGCCCGATGAGCTCTATTTTGTACTGGGCCGGGCCAGGCCAGGCCAGATTTTATTATACATAGACAAATGAATGGCATAAAATCTAAATATACAATTACAATAGCAGGCAGTATTAACCTGCATTGTTTACTTGCTGCATGTCAACCAGTCCTCTGGAGAATCATTAATTAGTTGTCATTCATCTTATTTGAAATACAGATTTGCACTGAAGAAAATGGTGTAACTAAATGATAACTACCCATTTTTTTCTGTAATTAAATTATTGAAAGTCAACTTTAACACTTGGTTTTAAAACTAATGGCTAATTTCATTGATAAGTTTACCTGCTGCAATATAACTGAATATTTACATGCACTGAGAACACATCTCTATGGGAATTGTAATTACAGGTTGTGTCCCTTCTATCCTTAGCTGACCTTTTAACTGTTCAGTTGAACTTTTAATGTGTTTGGTTTAGTTAAGCTGATGTTCAATCTATGGAAAAGTAATGAAAATAATATTCATTAATTGTGGGACCTCTAACTCATTGTCAGGGTGTTGGCATTTTAGATTATTGATATTTTTCTTGCACAAAAAAATAATGGTGCATTGCGTTTATGTTATTTCTAAGTGATATATTTCATGCTAAAAGATGCTCTTGAGCCTGTTTCACAAGACTTTGTATGATTTTTTTCCACATACTTAGATCAATATAAAAATAATCTTACAAAAATATTCAGTATGTGTATAACCTAAACTACAAAATTTATATATCGCTTCCCCGCACCATACTATCCCAGGTTCTAGAACGGAGGTAGCATTACTACTTTTTTAGAAATTGAAAGTTGTTGTCCGTTAGTATTGACAGGTGCCACTCTTTATTTTACATCATTTTTGTAACCGAAATTGACCAAAATAACATGCAAAGTTTACCAATGGCACAGTGGCGTAGTGATAAGTTCTCCGACTTTCACACATGTTACCGTGGGTTCGATTTCAATTCAGATTGTTTTCATTAAATCAGTATAATGTCATTTTATTGATACTGGTTTTATTCTTACAACATTTTATTGTAATAACTTGTATGTAGAATAATGTCAAATACTTGTGTATTTCTTTCAATAAATGAACAATAAATCACGATAAGTGGTAATTTTCCTGCATTCTAAGTTTACAGAGGAAATTTAAAAAAAATGATAATGAAAATGATCAAACATGTGTTTCGAACTTACAGTCCCGAGATTGGTAGCTGAACGTTTATCAGCACAACTTTATCTGCATGTACGACCTGGCAGTAAAGAAATGTTTATATTTTATTTGATTTTCAATATTTATATTTTTATTTATGTTTGGGCACAGTTTTTTTTACAGAAGCATACAAAATATATTCTTGAGTGCTAGTTCAATAATTTCAGACAGTACTAAATAATCCTCAATAGACAAAATAATAAAATTAGTTAGGTTATTCAATTTGGGGAAAACCAAACCACCAGTCAAGGGTCAATTGAGGTGGAGATCCCCTGATAATAGTCATAACAATTAATCAGGCATCACCCTTAGATTAGACATAATAGTTTTGTTAGCTACAGGCTTATTCCCAGGTGTATAATTTTACAGAGTGGGAGTTTAAAATGTATTTATACAATGTCTGAAATATCCAAACTTATTCCAATAGTCAGATTTTAAAGTTGCTATAGAAATCACTTTCACGAAATTGAAATCTATGGCCTGGCCTGGCCTGGCCTGGCCCGGCTCAGTCGGAAATTGGGCTCATCGGGCCAGGCCAGGCCAGGCCAGAGATTAGAACATGCCGAGAATAAGACGTTACCCCATTTTGTTACTCTCGACCAGATCTTATTGACAGTACGGCATGAATTCCCAGGAGTATCATTTATTTTATAGAGAACTGTTCACCTTAAGAAACCTTCGAGAATCTGAGAAAATTTTAGGGGCAAATAAGTTCAGCCCATGTCCTTGAGCCCATCCCATCCCATCCCACGAGCCCATCCCATGAGCCCATCCTAGGTTTTCCAGGATCCCATTCTGCAGAACGCTGTGATCAGCTAGGGTCAGTTTGTATGTCAACATGTAGCTCGATAAATCTCTATGGTCTTTGCTACCTAGCTAATGCTATAATGATTTATGAGACAGCATACCATATTTACCATATTTCCAGTATTTTGTAATGGTATAAAAGGGGTTGTTTTCATGTTTTCGGGGGGCTTTTTCTAGATTCTTTTTGTGGCTTATACTGAGGTATATGTGAGAGAAAAGAAACTTATCGTTTTGAAACAACTGTTGTATATATTCCTTATAGCATGACTTTAGTGTAGATTAAAATGTAGCTGGTTATGACATTTTTTGATCTGACATTTCTGACTTTCAGGAATTTATAAATGAATAAATTAATAATAAACAGACAAATAAATAAGTAAATTAATGATAAATAAAAAGGCATTTGATATAAGCAAATGAGCAGTAATACGATAAAAAAAAACTATTTTCAATATTATAAAGATTTAAAATTTTTCGTATTTCTCGTTTCAAACGCGTTATCTATTGACACACTTTTCATAGACGTTACACGAGACAGCCTGAAATTGGGTACATGTGAGGAAGCTGGAGCTGTCTCTGGAGTTATTAGTGACTCCAATGTGAATGAAGATATTAGACAAAGATTATGCCTGTGTCAAATGTATAAATTAAGTAATACAGAAATAGAGGAAATGTGTATAAAATATTACATAAGTATAAAAGGGATATAATTCATGGAAGTTTTCTGCAAGAGTAATGCCCCATGTGTCATAATAAGTAAGTTTTAATCAAATCAATCCGGTATTACTGATATAGAGAAAAGTGCACCACAAGATGAACCTGATATATTCTAAGTTAAAACGGGGTATTACTGGGATGATAATGTGGAACAACAATTTTAAGTTTGAATCAAATCCATTTTGTAACAACAGAGATATAGCGAAAAACATCAAAAAGAAACAGAAATTCTAAGTAAAAAGGGTCATAATTCATTATTTTGAACATTTTCATGTACCCAAATGTTTGTTAATGTGAGACTGAAACGAAACATCAAAATGTTCTAAATAATGTCAAACACAATGAAAGATGAAAACTTTATTTTAGTGAGAGTTCCTCCTGGCCTCCAAGAAATTTAATTCATTATGGCATATCAACATGTTACACAATTGTTTCAGTGACTAAATGGAAATGGTGATATTTATTTATAGGAACAAGAGTGCCAGAATGTCACAATATACGCCCGTCACAGCAAATTTATTTACACTAGCACCTGTATTTGCAAATGGAATTTTTATTTTGTGGTTGTTTAGTAATTATTGTAATTCTCTTTTTTTTCTAAATCCACATAAAACTCCTTACCAGGTAGAGATACCTTAAAATACACCTAAGATTTGGAAGTAACTTCTATATTGTACCACAGAAAAGAAGTCTTGGTTTTTCCCTACGGTCAATTATAAAAATGTTACAATATAAGTTATTTATAGTAACAACTAAGGGAAGTTAATCTTAAAAAAAAAAAAAAAAAAAAATGTAAGTCCACACAAAAATCCTTACCAGGTAGAGATAGGTCAAAATACACCTCAGAATTGGATGTAACATGCATGTTGTACTACAGAAAAGTGTCTCGATTTTTCCCTACGACTAGTAATGAAAAAGTTACAATAAAAGCTATTTATAGTAACAACAAAGGGAAGTAAATCTAAAGAAGGGACCTGCGCATGACACTTCGTCTCATGATCGTGTACAATTGTGCCAAGTTACATCAAAATCCTTCCAAGCATGAAGAAGAAATGCTTTGGACAAAGTCATTCTTGTATCTGACCTTTGGCCTCTAAGTGTGACCTTGACCTTAGACCTAGGGACCTGGTTCTTGCGCATGACACTCCGTCTCATGGTGGTGAACATTTGTGCCAAGTTATATCAAAATTCCTCCACGCATGAAGAAGAAATGCTCCGGACAAAGTTTTCATTCTTGTACCCTTTGACCTCTAAGTGTGACCTTGACCTTAGACCTAGGGACCTGGTCCTTGCGCATGACACTCCGTCTCATGATGGTGAACAACTGTGCCAAGTTACAGCAAAATCCCTCCATGCGTGCAGAAGATATGCTCCGGACAAAGTCATTCTTGAATTTGACCTTAAATCTCAAGTGTGACCTTGACCTTAGACTTAGGGACCCGGTTCTTGCGCAAGACACTCCGTCTCATGATGGTGAACAATTATGCCAAGTTATATCAAAATTCCCCCATGCATGAAGAAGATATGCTCCGGACAAAGTCATTCTTGAATTTGACCTTTGACCTCTAAGTGTTCTTGATCTTAGACCTAGGGACCTGGTTCTTGCGCATGACACTCCGTCTCATGATGGTGAACAACTGTGCCAGGTTTCATCAAAATCCCTCCATGCACGAAGAAGATATGCTCCGGACAAAGTCTGTGGATGCCGTCCGCCCATCCGCCCGCCCGCCAGGGGCGTTCCCATAACACGTCCCATTTTTCAAACGGGCGTATAAAAAGTAGATCTATTGCAAATATTTTTTTTGAGATACGACATTGTTCAGTACCTGCTATTTTCGCGTAATTGATATAAAGGAAACACCCCCTATAAACGACTGTACTTGCGACCGATGAAACAATAAGCTGACCGCTAAAAGTCAGAAAAAAACTATTTTAAAGTGATTAATGTGCTTTGTTGGTGTGTATATTTAGATTTGATTGGAAGCTGAACAAGACTTGTTTTTTTTATATAATGTGTTAGTCTGATTACAGGTAAGATTATAGCAAAAAACTCGATTGATCACTGATTTTGTCCAGAAATTGCACATTCTCTGCGTAAAAAGTATATATTTTCTTGCCTGAAGAATGATCTAGATATTAATCCCACTGTTTCGTGGATAAAGAAACAATACTAGTTAGGTAAAATTAAATCTAATCATTGCTAAAACCTCAAATTTGTTTATAACCGTCATTGAAAGAGGATTCGGTGTGATGTCCTGACTATATGCAACTGTACAAATGTTTGCGACTTTCGTAAAAAAAGATTGTATGGGTGTTAGCAACTGACTTATTTATTAAAATCGGCTTTTCCCTTGCTCCTGTAGTATTTCTTCATAATTATAACCCGCAAACGAAGTTTGAAGGAGGGGATATATAGGAGTCACCATGCTGTCTGTCTTTCCGGTTTGTTTGTTTGTATGTGTGTTCTCATAAGTTTGGTCCTGTAATTACTTGAATGCTATTACACCTGCCGCTCTCAAACTTCACACACATAAGCAATATGCAGTAAATGCCCGTTCTCTTCTTTTTCTTTTCTCTTTAAAATCAATGTTATACTTAAGAGGTCAAAGGTAAAAAAGGTTTATGCATTAAGGGAGGCACAAATGTTCACCATCATGAGACGATGTGTCGCGCACAAGACACAGTTCCCTAGCTGCAAAGTCACAGGTCATTGAATGTCAAAAATAGGGTCGGTTAATTGTTCGTGTCCGGGCCATAACGTCTTTATGCATGATGGGATTCTGAAATAACTTGTTACAAATATTCACCATCATGAGTCGAGGTGTAGCGCATAAGACACAGGGACCCGTCGTATCAAACATAGTACGACTAAACTCCATAGATTGTAGGTCAAAACTGTGATATCTGTTTTCTTGGAATATGGACACATTATACAGCAACCATACACGGACATTAACAACATACTACCCTCTATGTGTGTGTGAAGTTTAAGAGAGGTAGGTGCAATAGTTTTCAAGAAATAACGGGAACACATTTTAATCCAAAATGGCTGCCAGTTGGCCATCTTGGCTCGATCCATCATCCAAAAAAAATATTATACGGGCATTAACTACGTACTGCCCTCTTGTGTGTGTGTGTGTGTGTGTGTGTGTGTGTGTGTGTGTGTGTGGTTTCAAGGTACGTGCAATAGTTTTTAACAAATCGGAGGAACAATGTTTGGCGGACGGACAGACAGACAGACACATAGACGGGGATAAACCTATAGTTCCCTCCTGTCTCACCTCATCGACTTTTTAAAGTAGACAGAAAACATTTCTTCGCGTGACTTCCATAGGGAATCGACAGAAGGTAATTTCTTGCGTGACATACAAGGGTTCCTGGGTATACTTTCTTTTTTTAATTCTGTATTTTATGAGAGTATATGTCTGTAAAACCAACACGGAATACTTGCAGGTAAACGATTCTGAAGCATTCAATTGCACTATATAATAAGGTAGGATAGCGAGTCAACCCCATGGGTTACATGATTAGCACAAGGGGTTCGACATTAAATGGCATTATATACATGAGGACTGATCGATAGAGACACTTCGGTCTGTATTTTTATTTCATTTATGACCTTAATGGACATAACTCGACTTAAGTCGCAAAATGGAAAACAGTGTTAGTCGCAAATAAGAGTTCAGATCAAATATCAAAATTGGCAAGTCGGCATACAAAGTAATTTCTTTCAAAAAAATCAAAAACGCAACAGCTATGCAATATCTTATTAACATAGATTTATGGACTGTGCATGCTTATTTCAAAAAACTGAAAATCAATTTCGCCTACACATAATCTTCCGATTGTTATGAGGGAGTGTAGCATTAAGAAGAAGAATTTAACATGTTATTCACCAGTTTCGTGACTTGAAGTTGGAGTGAATTTCCATGAGAGACATGAACATTGTAAATAGAATAAAAAGTGGAAATATGTACCTGGGATCGAGACGACAACGATGAGTTATTGCAGCCGGAAGGCTTCGAAATCAAGATCAAGATCGAGTGTGATCCATGCGCGGATCCAGCCAATTTTCTCAGAGGGGGTCCGACCCCCCCCCCCCCCCCCCCCCACACACACACCCCCCCCACCCCCCGGAAAATTTTGAAATTTAGCCCTTCGTTTTCTGCATTCTAGAGCATTTCAGAACACCTTTTCACTGCAATTTTATATACAATATACCTCTTATTTTCACATTTATGGGGTAGGCCTAACCTGTTAAATGTGGGGAAAATGATAAAATCAAGTTTTCTTGAAGGTAAATTATGTCGGGGTCGTATGTAGCAGCAGCCGCGTATACTTTAAATGCGGTCTTAATGTTGCCTTTTTCGAAAAACATTTTCTTTCCTTCTTGTCTTCTTTCCTTTTTAAGGATTTTCCAGAGTGGGTCCGGACCCACGGTCCCCACTCTGGATCCGCGCATGTGATCAATTCACATTAAAGTTGTAAACATTACTTGTCTGTTTCATCTGTTATATCACCACATACACATATTTATTTTCAACTTATAATAAAACTTAAATACACATACCGTGGAAAGCAAAATGGTTAATTTGAAGACGATTTCTTACCTTCGGCCTGCCAGTTGTGTGTTTTGATCGGTCGCAACAGGAAGAGGGGGAGTACAGTCGTTTATAGGGGGTGGGAAAGTGCATTGGGTTGCGTGAAAATAAAATTCATATGTATATATATGTGTAGACTCTATTCAGCATTTCCGGGAGGATATCTTTCGTTGTACGTCTAAATTTATTAATAGCTCAAAAAGTAATTTTCTTACCAAAGTTCAAACTTGTCAAAAATCAACAAAACTGGCCGATTCAATCCTACATCAAACGTTACTGATCCAGTTTCATTTAGTAACGGCTAGACACTATATATTCATACGCTTCTGCTAATCTTCTGATAAAGGTTCGTGGTTCGTCTGTGATAAATAGACGTCCAAGAATACAAATGGAGAAGCTCAAGCTAAGGAGGACAACTCTTCACTCACTCTCTCACTAAGAAAATCATACTACGCCATTAGACACCAAAAATTGAGTAGGTGATCGAAATGTTAAGTGATGAAATGTTATGATCAACGGTTCTGAAAAAAAATATAGAAGAGCATAAGTGGTAAGTGTGTATCATTTGAAGCAATATTCATTTAATCCTGTCTCGACGGGATGGTATTACGTTAGGACTTTTGTTTATAAACAACAAAAAAGGACCGAAGCCATCGAATCCCAATGAGGCAGATTTTATACCATGCTTTCTGTGCGAGCAGATATAATTTAATTATGACTGCTTTGGCAAGCTGAGAACCAGTGCCGTTTTGAGCTGCCGAACGGAATTTCCTCTTTACGACTTTCGAATCCTTTGTCGTTGACTTGTTTATAATTATGTTTTACAGTCTGTCGACTCGACTATTTTATTTCTGAAGAAAATCCTCTCCAATTTCTAAATTATACAGAACGCAATTTAGATATCTTCTGTATTAAGGTAACATTATGCTAATTTAGTTCCTTCTTCATTTCATAGCAACAATTAAATAGGCTATGTAGAGCTAATTTTTCAGTACTTTAGAGTAGGGCTGGGACGATTTCAAAATTTTGAAACCGGTTAATCATTTGTATGAAATCGAATCGAACCGGTTAATCGGTCGCCATATTTGAAATGCTGTTTTCTTTCCTGACGATCGTATAAAGGTACTTCCAGCAGCTGACTTCATTAGGAACTTAAGGACTTTATCCTTTAGGAAGCAGTGTGATAATTAATAAGCCATATTTTGGTGTATTTCATTTTAGATATATCACGACAGGCAAAACCGAGGCTTTTGATTATGTTCGATGTATTTTAACAGAAATATACTACAGGTCTATATGTGCTTGCCAAAGAAATGTATAAAGATGAAATACGATTCATGATGTTTATTGTTTGAGAGCGATTAGCGGTTTTGCAACATTAAAACCGGTTTCACCTAGTATTCGAATCGGATCCGATTAACCGAGTAATCGTCCCAGTCCTACTTTAGAGCATTTCAGTGATATGAAAATCCTACATAATCCAGTTAGTACAACATGTATTCATATAAAAATAAATAAATGAAATAAAAAATCAGATTTTATTCGCATGAAAATGCTCCCATGAAACCTGCTGTTTAGCAATTATGCGTATGCAGACATTTTCTCAGTGAATGGTGCAAATTCACAGCTATAAGCCAAAAATAAAACTGTCATATCCTTATATGCCCCATAATCCCATATTTCATCATCTACACGAACTACAGTTTGGACTACTTCACTTATGTAACACTGAGACGTCACTTCCTATTTGGTGTTACAAGTCCTTAAAAATTCTGTCTAGATTAAAACTGGAATTACAGATCAAAATCCAGTACATAAAAACCAACAAATTCAAACTAAATAAAAACCTTTGGCCAGAGGAAGCGAAACAAAACGAGATCTACTTCATTTTAAAGGGCAAAAAGTTTATTTCTCAACAATTTGCAAGATTTTAATAAAACAATAAAATCGCCTAATTTGCAACTGCATTGGCAAGCTAAGAACCAGCTATTGTAATATATAAGCTCAAACAAACCCTTTCTAACAATGACTATGGTTTTCAGACGTTTTTAATGAAGATTACTTTGTGGACCCCAAAAAGTTTACTAACATTTTTAAATGTAGAGTTGTAGATGCTTTCAAGCAAGAATGGGCTGGTTCATTAGGTCGAAGTACATTACTTAGTAACTATAATCACCTTAAATCTGTTCTTTGCTATTAGAATTATCTTGATATATTACCACGAAAATATAGAGTTTATTTTTGTCGGTTGAGAGTCTCCCTTAGAATACAAAAGTAATAACATACTGCATGAACAGAGATATTGTCAATGTTGGAACCTTTTAGATTTAGAGGATGAATATCATTTTGTATGTGTATGTCCAAGTTTTCAAGATATACGTAAAATACTTTTGTTAAACCATCTATGTATAAGTTTATCGAATCCAATAGAGTATACATTAATAATTGTTCATCCTCAGTACCAGTTCAATGTGTGTGTTATTTTGTGTTTTGTTATATATATTCATTTGCCCTGTACATATTCACGTGATTATGATTACTATTTATACTGTATGTACACAAGACGATGTATTTATACATATGTATAAATCTGGAATAAAACATTCTCGATATACCCTTCATCATTTTATGAAAAATAAAATGGTTCCAGCGATAGCGAACACGGTTATAGCAAATTATCGGATAAGGAACACATTTCCGTGTCGCCGGACAGAAGGTGGGGAAACTTCAAAATGATTAATAAACAAACAGATCTGCCATCATTTTTCACCGTAGAGGCAAAATCTTACTTACTCTATCCACAAATGAAACTATGATTTTAATTCTAAAATAATTGAATTATGAATTTGGTCTTTAGAAGACGTTCAGTTGAATGCTAATGAGATACAGAACATTTCAAGTGACATTTCATAGTTGCATATAGAATTTTTTTGAAAAATATGAAATACCATTTACGAGTCAAGTAATATATGTGGACATATTTTGCTTTTGGCAATATCTTTGTGACTTGTTTTGCACTATTTTGAGGACAGTGACGAAAACAGCAATAACAGTAATAGAAAATTCAAAAGATTTCTACAGTCTTATTTGAAATATGAATAATACCCAATACACTTACTAATAGTTCCATTACACTTTCATATATAACGCTACTGACGCAAGTAAACTCTGGGCATCTCCAGTATTGGTTTTGATGTGCTAAAAATGCCTCTCATGAACAGACCCAGTCGAACCAATTCTGCTGTTATTTATGAATCTTCTCATAGATTTTCTAACTTTCACAACAGTAGTCTTAAAGTGCTGGGTGGTGGTCGTAAAAAGTCTTATAAAGGTTTTACAAACCATCACAACATGCAGCAATCTTTAAGTGTTTTATAGCGGCCGTTAAATGTCTCCCCGTACGCGGATTCAGTGCTGCTATATTCTCCGGTTCTTTCGAATCATGGAGCACATTCAATATCCCTGTAATATTAGTCCACTGAGGCCGGTGCTAGATCGTGAATGTGAAGGGTGTTGCACTTTCCATTACCTCTCATGAACACAGTCAAACCGAGTCTGCTATTATGTTTGCTTGTTTGCATTCTATTGTTCCATTAGGCTTCCGTGTACATCGTCGTAAAAACACAGCTGCGAGTGTCTCTAATTTTTTTTTATTTCGGTACATGCAACATGGGTGAATGTTGAGTTCTGCTCAAAGCGGAGCTAGAGGGCGTGGACGGTAGCTTGCATTTCCACTACCGTTCATGAACAGGCTCAATCAAACCGAGCCTGCAACATTTTCATTTATATCGTAATGGGCGATATGTGGTTTTCCACTTTTTCTATTTCATGAAAATCCCACAGGGGTTACGCAGTCGATATGCAAAAGATTAAGGTCAGATTCGAATATTTTCCTCTCATCCCTAGGGTTAGGGGGTCGCGGATATGTCCCTGACATCAAATTCTCGAAATTAAAGTGTCAAAACCTGTATTTTTCTCGTAGGGTTTGACATTTTTAGCTAGGTATTGTTAAATACTACACAATTAAAAAAACATTCAGAACCCCCTGGTCTCGTCAGACCGATCTCTAAAGGGGTTCGAGCCCCGGGCCTGAAATTATTATTATTATTTTTTTAAAAAAGGTCATTTTCTATCAAATATTACGACAAAAGTACTTAAGATATAATAAAAGTTGCATGTATTTGTTGAACTTTCCAAGAACTATTTCACAAATGTATAGCACAAGGTTCAAACCTGATCCTAAGGGTCGGCCGGGCTCGAAAATGGGTGCCAGGTCCAAACGTAAAAACGAATTTGCACCTTATTTTTCTAAAAAAAAATGTTTTACAACAACTAAGGCTCTAAAGTAACATGCTGTGGTATATATTAAAATAACTAGTTTTAGGTAAGATTGCCCGTCTGTACGATCTGTAGACTTGCTATTGGGACCGTATAACGGTAATTTTTGTCGTATTTTTTCATCAATTTTATTTTATTATAAAAAGCGTTAGGAGCAAGATATCAAACTGAAATTTCTTTTAATAAGTAGTTGGAACTATCATTCAAACGGATATGAAAATCAATTTTTCCCCGACAGACAGGCCGTCGGGAATATTTTCTGACCTTTGGCATTTTTGGCTTTAAATATTAGCCGTAAGATAAGGAAAAAGTGCTTATAGAATATTTATTTTGCGTTAATAACTGCAAATAATAACTTGGATTGATTGTAGATTGTTCAGTACACAAGATATTTTAATAAATTAACTTTTATAAATTAAATCTAAACATTGTCTAGGCAGATATGTAATTTGTATATACCATCGACGGTTTCGTCGGGGGACGGGGACCGTCTCAAAATGTTCTATTTTTCGTGAAAATATGCATATAGTAGCTACAGGAAGCAGGCCAAATCGGGTTCGGACACGGTCGGCTAGGGATCAAGGTCATGGGTCAAAATCCGGTAATATTCTCTGGTCGGGCCAGCTTAGTTTTTGCCAGCACCTCAACGCATAAAACAAGTTTGGTCACATTCTGAGACCTGTCCTGAGCTCTGATGGTATCAAATGGACTTGAAATAGTTTCAATGTAAAGCCTAGACATCCACCAACATATCCATATATGGTATAGGTAGGTACCCGGGATGTACAGACCCGAACAAAGGTCAAAATCTAACATAGTGTCAATATTAACTGAAATTCACTTTAAATTACAACACCGTTCTGGGCGTGGACGGTAGCTTGCATTTCCACTACCGTCCACGAACAGGCTCTAACAAACCGAGCCTGCAACATTTTCATTTATATCGTACTGGGCGATCTGTGGTTTTCCACTTTTTCTATTTCATGAAAATTTGACAATATTTAAATGATTTTTCAAACTATACACAACCAAAGAGCTATAAAAATTGTATTTTATCCTTCTTTGACAAAACACAGTACTTTAAGACTCTTTGCGTATGATGGCATGATTTATAGAGAAATTAAAACTTAAATGGCTCTTAACTTCTTCAGTCTGCTTTGGAAGCTACAGGAGTGGTTGATGCATGATAAATGTAACATCCTTAGTATTACACAGAAAAAGTATCCCATCCACTTTAATTGTAAACTCATCAAAGTATTTAGGTGTAACAATTCAAAACAACCCGAAGTGTGATAAGAACAGAAACTCAATAACTAACAAAGCAAACCAGTATTTAGGTTTTCTGTGTGGAAATTTAAAAAGTTACAGATCGTGCATATAAAGTTATAGTAAGACCAAAGTTAGAATATTCACGTACTATTTGGGACCCGCATAGACTTACGAAGTCCGTTGAGATCAAATAATCTGTAATAATATTAATTTCTTCATACTGACACTGATATTTTCTCAGAAAAACATTTTCTCTCTAGGCTCATCTCAACACGTTACAGACAGAGGCAAGATATGTTGCAAATTTTTTCAAAACCCGCATAGACTTACGAAGTCCGTTGAGATCAAATAATCTGTAATAATATTAATTTCTTCATACTGACACTGATATTTTCTCAGAAAAACATTTTCTCTCTAGGCTCATCTCAACACGTTACAGACAGAGGCAAGATATGTTGCAAATTTTTTCAAAAAGTGCTATCAGAGAGGGTTGATTTTATGGCCAAGTGCTTTACATTTAATGACTCTAAAGACTGATGCCAGTCTAGGACCCGCATACTGAAAGCCATATAGATCAAATTGAAAAAGTTCAGAGAATGGTCTAATCGCTATCATGATACAAGCTCAGTTTCTGATATGTTAACAAATTTAAATTGGCCATCATTAGAAATAAGAAGAACAAGAGCTCGTTTAATGATGTTCTTTAAGATAGTCCATCATGTAGTATAGGTATGTTATATCCAGAAAAGAATCTGTTAGCCCATATACCACATTAAATCAAAGTTTTCAGAAACCTGATGGAGCGGAGCAATTGTTTTGCTGTGGTTATGCAGGTGAAACGATATTTTTAAATGTTATATTCGTTAATTTTGTGTAAACTGACTTGAACACTGGCTAATTTGCATGTCTTCTATCATTTACAAATATTCCTAATAGTTTTTTTCTAAAGACAAAATTATTGTTGATTTAGGGTTTATTGTCGTTCCTGAAATACAGCTTTCTGAAAGACTGAAATTGTCCTGTGGATACGGAGTATAATGAGTCATATGAGGATGTGGCAGTTATATTTTTGGTTTAGTTTTATTGCTTATTGTATTGAGAAAAGATCTAGACCATTTTCATTGTGAATTTCCAGGTATTAGTTTTTTTTTTGAGAACATGTCTACATACGCGTAATTGGTAAACAGCTATTTTCATGGGAGCATTTTCAGAGGGTGATGTTTTTCAGAACGGATTAATTTTCTAATATGTAAGACAACATGTCAATATTTTTCTATTTTTGATAAGAAGACATGTCATACTAAATGACCATATATGGTATTCATATCAATGAAATGCTCTAAAGTACTGAAAATGATGTCTCAAGATTTCAATGTTTATATGAAATAAAGAAGAAACTAATTGGTAGAGTGTAACCAATATTACGAGATCGTAGATCTATTAATAGTAAGGAAATGTGTCGTCACCGATAAGGTCTGCTATCTAAAAATAGCACATTCATCTGGGTCTTCCTCCACCATCAAATCCAGGAAGTCGCCATATGACCAAAAATTGTGTCGGTGCGACGTTAAACCCAACAAAATAGATAAATAAATAAACATAATTAAATAATAGATTTTGCATTCATTTCGTTTTTTTTTAAGTTTCTAGCCTTCACATCGCAAACAGAATGTTCTTTAATTTCTATTAACTGGGCCGAGAAACGCTTTATCTATAATGAGCTACGCACTTTGCCAAATTCTAGACAGTACAGTTTTGAAATTGTATATCCATGTTAGCAGTAACATACCGATTTTTCTTGAATATATGAATAGATGCGGGTAATGTTTTTTCCATCATTCTGTTCATTTTGTGACACATCCCACTTTCTAAAACGTTTTAGAAAAAAATATACTCACTGAGAAAAATTTATTTATACTGATCGAAAGCGTTAATTAAAACACAAACTTATTCACAGAACAGAAAAAAAAGTAATATTTATATATCATCATTATTTTTGTAATGTGTGTCTTTCGTACGTGTTTATAAATTTAACGCTTATAAATTTTGTAAAATGCAAATGAATTCTTATGATCGCATAATTTGAATTAATTGAAATATTTCTAAATGTCTTGAACAACACGTATACTTTCAAAATACACTGTCATACATAATTATTTGCGGCCACATATTCAGTTCTTCGTTGAAATAATTAGCACCTTTGAGATATAAATGTACGTAGTTCTGTTTATAAAAAATGACCCCTTAGTGTGACATGTAGATATTTGACTTTCGGTAATAATTTTTGGATGTTTTTGCTAATCTTATGCAACACCATATACTTTTCTGATCAAATCATGCACAATTATGTATTTTCAATAAGGAAATGTTTTACGACCACAGCTGACATCCCAACCACCTCATTAGCAATCATCTGTTGTTGTGAGAATCAGTTGTTTAAAATGAAATAGAAGTTATGATGATATATGTGTCCTGCTGTAAACTTTTAAGTTGCTAGGTTCTGTAATATTTGTAGATAATTAAGCTGATTATTTGTTATGCAATGCAAGAGTGCGAAGTGTAGATAATTTCTAACAAGGTCTTTGTTCCATTGTTTGCCACTTCCTTCTATCACTATCATAAATGTGATAAGATCTAAAGAAGACTGTATAAGAATAATTTGCATAATAGCACTCTCTCGTATGTAAGGATCTGTGACGTCACCGATAAGGTCTGCTATCTAAAAATAGCACAGGACTCAATTTGCGGACAAACAATCGATGCATTCACTGTACAATAGCATAAGTAAACCGTAGATTTGGCATTTATTTCGGTATTTTTGTTCAAGTTTCAAGCCTGCACATCGTAAACAAATGTTTTTTCTTCACTTTTAATTTCGATAAACTAGACCGAGAAGCAGAGTCTTTATTTTTTAACATACCGATTTTTCATCAATATATGAATGGATAATGCTATTATATTATTCTGTTCATTATGTGTCACATCCAGTTTTCAGAAATATTTAGGGGAAAAAAGATGCCCACTAGCAAAAATGTATTAACAAAAATGTTAAGACAGAACAGAAAAAAAATCCCAACTGTTCTTCTTAGTTTCCGTCATATATCAACATTATATTTTTGTAATTTGTTTCATCCGTTAGTGTTAATAATTTTATACTTGAGAATGTAAAAAAAAATATTATTATCGCATAATTCAGTTTACTAAAATTTCGAAATGTGATGAACAACACGTATAATTTAAAGTAAACTGTCATACACATTTCATATTTGGCCACATATTCAGTTCTTCATTGAAACAATTAACACCTCTGTGATATACATATCTTGTGTTCTATTACAAATGACCCCTTAGTGTGACATAAAGATATTTGACTTTCGGAGGTAATATTTAGATGCTATCTGATAAAACATGTTGCTAAACTAATGCAGCACCATTTTTTTCTACCAAATCATGCATAAATATGTATTTTCAATAAAGAAATGCTTGACGGACCCCGACCACAGCTGACATCTCAACCGCCTCATTGTCGATCATCAACAAGTTTGCGTCTTGTGTTTTGTGAATCAGTTCTTTAAAATGAAATATGTGTAGGTTCTTTAAAAGTCATGAATTAAAATCATTTTGCATGAAATGTTTTAACCATAAATGCTTTTTTCGGCGTTTCGAAACTCGAAAATATTGTAATTTGTTATTAAGAGTTTAAACTCTTTTTCTGGTGCAAAATTTTAATCATGAGTATTTATTGCAGAATATGTGCAATGCAACATACTTTTTAACAGTGCTCTTTATTTGCTTACCATATTTTGAATTGTCTCGTTAAAAAGAGTACGTCGTTTTGTATATTTCCTACATTCGTTCCAATATGTTTCTTTATATTAGTTATTGTTTCTTTTATTCATTCTGTTAACAGGTGAGACAATTCAGGTGGCATGTTACATTTTAATACCCTTCGAAGTTAACTGAAATTGTCCTTGTCCGCAATTCGCGCATTGCATTATGGTATAACTGCTGTGTGTTCTATTTATAGAACACGAGAGAGTGCTATTCGAATATACTGATTGTCAAGATATTAATCTGTGATTTCATTGGTTGAAGATCTTAAATTGAAAAGATAAGAAATAATGCAGCATCCAGGAGAAAAGACAGTTAGTTAGTGGACATCCACAGAACAAGCGTGTTATACTTTAATGTTTAATTTCTTGTTAGTTCGGTTAACCGACGTTAAAAGTGACACTAAATTTCTTATCTAATTATATTAACTGGATAACCAGTGTTCAAAAGCTGACTACTAATTTTGTTATAAATTTATACCTTTTGTTAATTTGAACTATTGTGGATAAAATAAAAATAGTAAAATTGCACAGAAACGTTCGTTCTACATACACCCGACATCCCAGAATTGACTGCAACACACATGGCGTAGAAGCCGGGTACAAGGAACTTCTATGTTTACTTGACTTTCCCAGTACCTTCACAAAAAGCGAGTGGATTATTCTACAAGATGAGTTATATTCCCCAGCGAAGTGAAACACGTCGAACGTATAACCGACGGAGAAATACTTATAACGTTTATTATGGACTAAACAAGAAGTGTTCGAAATGTGGATTATTTCATTCATTTAGTGAATGCCGTGCAGTAATGGCAATTTGTAACAGATGTCAAAAGAAAGGACACTACGGTCGGGTGTGTAGAAATTCAAAAGTCAGTTGCGTCAAAACAGAGAAAACAAGACAACGCGACATCGCGAGATCTATTGCATTTCAAAAGAGACTGATCCTAGAAATTTCACTGCCTTTTCACGGAGTCGAGGATAGTTACTTAAAAGAAAATTCAACAAACACGGCAATCCGTCAGCATAATGGGACAATAAAACACATGAACAGATTACGGCACGAAAACGAAAGGATGAAAAGTAAGCTAGAAGCAGTAAAGCTAGAAAAATTTTCACGCGTTTCGGGCTTTATCGTATGTTTAACATGGGATTTTGAACCGTCCAAGATGTTGGAAATGTTTGTCTCATTGTTTATTTTTTTTTAATAAAACTGTTACTGCTTTCATTGTTTACCACTTTTTTTCCACCCTTGCCCGAAAAAACAGTAATGAGTTTGTACACTGTTCAAACAACTGTGCTCTGTTGAAATTTAACCAAACACAAGTTTACCTGCATAAACAGAAAGCATGATATGTCACCATGCGCGGATCCAGAGTGGGGGTACCGGGGGTCCGGACACCCTCTGGAAAATCTTTAAAAAAGGAAAGAAGACAAGAAGGAAAGAAAATGTTTTTCGAAAAAGGCAACATTAGGACTGCATGTAAAGTATATGCGGCTGCTGCTACATACGACCCCGACATAATTCATATTATTTATCTGAAAGAAACTAAGAATTTTACCTTCAAGAAAGCTTGATTTTATCATTTTACCAAATTTAACAGGTTAGTCCATAAAACTGTCCCAGAATGCAAAAAATGAACTGCTAAATTTCAAAAAAGTAACAGGGGGGGGGGGGGGGGGGGGGGGGGCAAGGGGATCGGCCCCCTCTGAGAAAATTGGCTGTGTCCGTGCATGGTCACTATACCTGTCCAGTACTGGACATTACGGTAAACGCTTCTTTCCTGCACAAATGACAATTTCGCAACTTCTGTCCGGTTTGTACAAATTTCTGGCCGCGATAAACCATTTGACTTGTAATTCTTTGATCAAACTCAGCTGTAGACTCTTCCACGCGTTAGATTCTATATACCAAAGAGCTATAAAAATACTTCTTTGTATATACGTATTCAATAAGACAGATCAGTGACTGCGTAGTTAATGCCAAAAATAGAACGGTTTTCCAAGATTTCTATTTATAAATTCCATTGCTATAGTATAGCGAAAACGAACTACACACACACACAATTATTTGACGATACAACAACAAATTGAACCAAGTTGATCAACTCGATGCTCGAAAATGATCTTTTTTACATCAGTTTCTATTTTTGCAGTGACGTTATTATGTTTCAACACATGTATACTTCCAGTTTATGCAGGTAAATATATGTTTATTAAAAATTAATTGCTTGTCCGACCCTTATAATTCGTAGATCTAGCTGTAGGCATTTTCCCTCAATTTCAGAAGAACATTCCCAGCTGTCAGACATTATATTATGCGTAATTATGATGATAATCTGCCGAGTAACATTTAATAGCGACAAATCGGCAGTATATTGATTGAGAAACTGTAGATATTTCGGATATGTATATTTGGATATGTCGGTGTACAATCACAGTTAGCCTTACTCATTTGACTTATCGAGATCATTTATTTTATGTTCTGATATTTTAAAGTTGTCATCCCTCTAACTGAAGGAGACAGCGACAGTCAAAAGTTATCACGCTGTCCCGAAACATCCTATTATTTGGACTAATTGATCAGGTGGGCAGATGCCGAACGTTCATGTTTTTTTGTAAATTTTTTATTTAAAAGTGATGTTTTCTAACAGCCTTAAATTTCTAAATTATTAAAACACAAATTATAACAATAATTTTTTGATTAATGGAAAGGTTATGAAACAAGCAATTTATTTTAATTAATAAAAATAAAATATAGATTAATTATGAACATGCACTTATAATAATTAATTTACAGTGAACTCACTATATGCCGCTATTAAAATTATGGCGGTTATTCCTTTAAAAAAGATAGTTGAATACGAAAATATAAAAAGTGTATGTATTTCAAAACTTTTTAAATTTTGAAAATCCATAAATGAGCGAAATTAAAAGTAAATATTAAAAATTATAAATTCCAACCCCATACACAAATAATGTAAAAACATTGTTTTGCCCACCACCAGATAAACATATGTTAATACGTGATGTCACGGCAATCTTTCCTATACAATATTTAACTAAATATCCAGTTATATACACTTATCACTTAGCAAATATTAGACAAAAAAGATTGATCTAATCTAATGAGTTTGAGTTCCATGAGTAGAAAACTCTTGTGGATGCATTGGTCGGCAGGGCTATATTATAAGCACTTTCCCTAGTATGGATGTGAAGGTCCAGGGTTTGATTTCTGGTTACTCCCATTGCAGTGTCTCCTTGGGCTAGGCACTTAATCACAACTGCCTCAGTCGACCTAGCTGTAAATTGGTACCAGCAAATTGCTAGGGGATAAAGGTATAATGGTTTTAATTGTTCTCAAAATAGAGTCGCTCAAAAGCTCTACACTGAACTTATGTTCATTGTTTCACAAAGCGATGGTAAATAAAATTTACCTTCCTTTATCTTTACCTTTGCAACCATGTTTTCTGCCTTGGATTTTAGCACTCTTGAATTCTTCGAAGTAGAATATTTTTTAGCATACCGGTACCTTACTGGTACTGATGATAAACCCGAACAGAAAATGAGGTTTTTTACCTGTAACTTTTTTATTTCTGCAATTTGTAATCAATGGTCGGTACCAAAATAAAGCTTAACATTTGCTGAAAACTTTACTTAATTCAAATTTAAATTTAGTAAGCAAACTCACACGAAGTGAGGCCCTGAAAGGGGTTTGTAAAATGGGGACTGTAAGCAGGTTGACTGATGATAAATTCGAACACTTTGTCATTTACAAAAATTTTTCGTAGTATTATATTGAAACTTTCCCCAAAAAGCTGCAACAGTCATTCCTCATCAAGTAATGAAAAGTGA